>NW_028139203.1:0-1203878 GCF_964270905.1 Leucopleurus acutus
GTTAGGGTTAGGGGACCAGGACAGTTTAGCGTACAGGTAAGTGTATGAAAACAGTTTAGGGTGAGCGTACGTGTGAGGGCATGAGTTAGTGTTAACGTATGGGTTAGGATTAGGGGTTCAGTTAGGGTGAGGATTAGGGTTAGGGTTAAGGGACGGGGACGGTTTAGGGGACAGGGTAGGGTACGACAACGGTTTAGGGTGAGCGTACGCGTGAGGGCATGGGATAGTGTTAGCGTACGTGTTAGGAATAGGGGACGGGTTAGTGTAACGTTTCGGGTAAGTGTTAGGGTTAGGTTTAGGGTTAAGGTTAGGGTTAGGGGATGGGGACGGTTTAGGGGACAGGTTAGGGTACGACAACGGTTTAGGGTGACCGTACGTATGAGGGCATGGGTTAGTGTTAGCGTACGGGTTAGGATTAGGGGACGGGTTAGGGTAAGGCTTTGGGTATGGGTTAGGGTTAGGGGACAGGGACAGTTTAGGGGATAGATTAGGGTACAACAACGGTTCAGGGTGAGCGTACGTGTGAGGGCACGGGTTAGTGTTAGCGTACGGGTTAGGATTAGGGGACGGGTTAGGGTAAGGTTTCGGGTAAGGGTTAGGGTTAGGATTAGAGTTAGGGTTAGGAGACAGGGACAGTTTAGGGGACAGGTTAGGGTACGACAACTGTTTAGAGTGAGCGTACATGTGAGGGCATGGGTTAGTGTTAGCGTACGGGTTAGGATTAAGGGACGGGTTAGGGTGAGGCTTCGTTTAAGGTTTAGGGTTAGGGTTAGTGTTAAGGTTAGGGTTAGGCGATGGGGACGGTTTAGGGGACAGGTTAGGGTACGACAACGGTTTAGGGTGAGCGTACGTGTGAGGGTATGGGTTAGTGTTAGCGTCTGGGTTAGGATTAGGGGATGGTTTAAGGTAAGGCTTCGGGTAAGTTTAGGGTTAGGGTTAGGGTTAGGGTTAGGGTTATGGGATGGGGACGGTTTAGGGGACAGGTTAGGGTACGACAGCGCTTTAGGGTGAGCATACGTTTGAGGCCACAGGTTAGTGTTAGCATACGGGTTAGGATTAGGGGACGGGTTAGTGTAAGGTTTTGGGTAAGGGTTAGGTTTAGGGTTAAGGTTAGGTGACGGGGACGGTTTAGGGGACAGGTTAGGGTACGACAAGGTTTTAGGGTGAGCGTACGTGTGACGGCGCCGGTTAGTGTTAGCGTATGGGTTAGGATTAGAGGACGGGTTACGGTAAGGCTTAAGGTAAGGGTTAGGTTTAGGGTTAGGTTTAGGGTTAGGGAATGGGGACGGTTTAGGGGACAGGTTAGGGTACGACAACGGTTTATGGTGAGCTTACGTGTGAGGGCACGGGTTAGTGTCAGCGTATGGTTTAGGATTAGGGGACAGGTTAGGGTAAGGCTTCGGGTAAGGGTTAGGTTTAGGGTTAAGGTTAGTGTTAGTGGACGGGGATGGGGACGGTTTAAGGGACAGGTTAGGGTACAACAAAGATTTAGGGTGAGCGTACGTGTAAGGGCACGGTTTAGTGTTAGCGTACGGGTTAGGTTTAGGGATCGGGTTACTGCAAGGCTTCGTGTAAGGGTTAGGGTTAGGGTTAGGATTAGGGGACGGGTTAGGGGACAGGTTACTGTACGACAACGGTTTAGGGTGAGCGTACGTGTGAGGGCACGGGTTAGTGTTAGCGTACCGGTTAGGATTTGGGGACGGGTTAGCGTAAGGCTTCGGGTAAGGGTTAGTGTTAGCTTTAGGGTTAGGGTAAGGGGATGGGGATGGTTTACAGGACAGGTTAGGGTACGACAACGGTTTAGGATGAGCGTATGTGTGAGGGCACGGGTTAGTGTTAGCTTACGGGTTAGGATTAGGGGACGGGTTAGGGTAAGTCTTCGGGTAAGGGTTAGGGTTAGGGTTAGGGTTAGGGGACGGAGACGGTTTAGGGGATAGGTGAGGGTATGAAAACGGTTTAGGGTGAGCGTACGTGTGAGGGCATGGGTTAGTGTTAGTGTACGGTTAGGATTAGGGGACTGGTTATGGTAAGACTCTGGGTAAGGGTTTGGGTTAGGTTAGGCTTAGGGTTAGGGGACGGAGACGGTTTAGTGGACAGGTTAGGGTATGACAACGGTTTAGGGTGAGCGTACATGTGAGGGCACAGGTTATTGTGAGCGTACGGGTTAGGATTAGGGGACGGGTTAGGGTAAGGCTTCGGGTAAGGGTAAGGGTTAGGGTTAGGGTTAGGGTTAGGGGACGGGGACATTTTAGTGGACAGGTTAGGGTACGACAACGGTTTAGGGTGAGCGTACGTGTGAGGGCATGGGATAGTGTTGGCATACAGGTTAGGATTAGCGGACGGGTTAGGGTAAGGCTTTAGGTAAGAGTTAGGGTTAGGGTTATGGGGACGGGGACTGTTTAGGGTCCAGGTGAGGGTATGACAACAGTTTAGGGGGAGCGTACGTGTGAGGGCATGGGTTAGTGTTAGCGTACGGGTTAGGATTAGGGGACGGGTGAGGGTCAGGCTTCGGGGAAGGGTTAGGGTTATGGTTCGGGCTAGGGTTAGGGTTAGGGGACGGGGACTGTTTGGGGTACAGGTTAGGGTACCACATTGGTTTAGTGTGAGTGTATGTGTGAGGGCATGGGTTATCGTTTTGGTACAGGTTAGGATTAGGGGACGGGTTAGGGTAAGGCTTTGGGTAGGTGTAGGTTTAGGGTCAGGGGATGGGGACCATTTCGGGGACAGGTTAGGGTACGACAACGGTTTAGGGTGAGTGTACGTGTGAGGGCACGGTTTAGTGTTAGCGTACGGGTTAGGATTAGGGGACGGGTTAGTGTAAGGCTTCGGGTAAGTGTTAGGGTTAGGGTTAGGGGACTGGGACGGGGACGGTTTAGAGTCCAGGTGAGGGTACGACAATGGTTTAGGGTGAGCGTACGTGTGAGGGCACAGGTTAGTGTTAGCGTACGGCTTAGAATTACGGGATGGGTGAGGGGAAGGCTTCGGGGAAGGGTTAGGTTTAGTGTTCGGGCTAGGGTTAGGGTTAGGGGACAGGGACGGTTTAGGGTCCAGGTGAGGGTACGACAACGGTTTAGGGGGAGCGTACGTGTAAGGCCACGGGTTAGTGTTAGTGTACGGGTTAGGATTAGAGGACGGGTGAGGGGAAGGCTTCGGGGAAGGGTTAGGGTTAGGGTTCGGGCTAGGCTTAGGGTTAGGGGACGGGGAAGGTTTAGGGTCCCGGTGAGGGTATGACCACGGTTTACGGGGAGCGTACGTGTGAGGGCAGGGACTAGTGTTAGCGTACGGGTTAGGATTAGGGGACGGGTTAGGGTAAGGCTTCGGGAAAGGGTAAGGGTTAGGGTTACGGTTAAGGTTAGGGGACGGGGACATTTTAGGGGACAGGTTAGGGTACGACAGTGGTTTAGACTGAGCGTACGTGTGAGGGCATGGGTTAGTGTTGGTGTACAGGTTAGGATTAGCGGACGTGTTAGGGTAAGGCTTCGGTTAAGGGTTAGGGTTATCGTTAGGGGACGGGGACCTTTTAGGGTCCAAGTGAGGGTAGGACAACGGTTTAGGGGGAGCAAACGTGTGAGGGCACGGGTTAGTGTTAGCTTACGGGTTAGGATTAGGGGACAGGTGAGGGGAAGGCTTCGGGGAAGGGTTAGGATTAGGGTCCGGGCTAGGGTTAAGGTTAGGGGACGGGAACGGTTTAGGGTCCAGGTGAGGGTACAACAATGGTTTAGGGTGAGCGTACGAGTGAGGGCATGGGTTAGTGTTAGCGTACGGGTTAGGATTAGGGTACGGGTGAGGGGAAGGCTTCGGGGAAGGGTTAGGTTTAGGGTTCGGGCTAGGGTTAGGGTTAGGGGACGGGGACGGTTTAGAGTCCAGGTGAGGGTACGACAACGGTTTAGGGTGAGCGTACGTGTGAGGGCACGGGTTAGTGTTAGCGTACGGCTTAGGTTTACAGAACGGGTGAGGGTTAGGCTTCGGCGAAGGGTTAGGGTTAGGGTTCGGGCTAGGGTTAGGGTTAGGGGACGGGGACGGTTCAGGGACCATATGAGGGTACGACAATTCTTTAGGGGGAGTGTACGTGTGAGGGCGCGGGTTATCGTGAGCATACGGGTTAGGATTAGGGGACGGGTGAGGGTCAGGCTTCGGGGAAGTGTTAGGGTTAGGGTTCGGGCTAGGTTTAGGGTTAGGGGACGGGGAAGGTTTAGGGTCCAGGTGACGGTACGACAATGCTTTACGGGGAGCGTATGTGTGAGGGCGCGGGTTAGCGTGAGCGTACGGGTTAGGATGAGGGGACGGGTGAGGGTCAGGCTTCGGGGAAGATTTAGGCTTAGGTTTTGGTCTAGGGTTAGGGTTAGGGGATGGGGATGGTTTAGGTTTCAGGTGAGGGTACGACAACGCTTTAGGGGGAGCGTACGTGTGAGGGCACGGGTTAGCGTGAGCATACGGGTTAGGATTAGGGGACGCGTGAGTATCAGGCTTCGGGGTAGGGTTAGGGTTAGGGTTCGGGCTAGGGTTAGGCTTAGGGGTCGGGGACGGTTTAGGGTCCAGGTGAGGGTACGAAAACGTTTTAGGGGGAGCGTATGTGTGAGATTGCGGTTTAGTGTTAACGTACGGGTTAGGATTAGGGGACGGGTGAGGGTCAGGCTTCGGGGAAGGGTAAGGGTTAGGGTTCGGGCTAGGGTTAGTGTTAGGGGAGAGGGACGGTTTAGGGTCCATGTGAGGATACGACAACGCTTTAGGGGGAGCGTACGTGTGAGGGTGTGGGTTATTGTTAGCCTACGGTTTAGGATTAGGGGCTGGGTGAGGGTCAGGCTTCGGGGAAGTGTTAGGGTTAGGGACAGGCTAGGGTTAGGGTTAGGGGACGGGGACGGTTTAGGGTACAGGTGAGTGTATGACAACGCTTTAGGGGGAGCGTACGTGTGAGGGCGTGGGTTAGTGTTAGCGTACGTGATAGGATTAGGGTACGGGTGAGGGTCAGGCTTCGGGGAAGGGTTAGGGTTAGGGTTCGGGTTAAGGTTAGGGTTAGGGGACGGGGAAGGTGTAGGGTCCAGGTGAGGGTACGACAACGTTTTAGGGGGAGCGTACGTGTGAGGGCGCGGGTTAGTGTTAGCGTACGGGTTAGGATTAGGGGACGGGTGTGGGTCAGGATTCGGGGAAGTGTTAGGGTTAGGGTTCGGGGTAGGATTAGGGTTAGGGGACCGGGACGGTTTACGGTCCAGATGAGGGTACGACAACGCTTTAGGGGGAGCGTAAGTGTGAGGGCGCGGGTTATTGTGAGCGTACGGGTTAGGATTAGGGGACGGGTGAGGGTCAGGCTTCGGGGAAGGGTTAGGGTTAGGGAGAGGCTAGGGTTAGGGATAGGGGACGGGGACGGTTTAGGGTCCAGGTGAGGGTACGACAACGCTTTAGGGGGAGCGTACGTGTGAGGGCGAGGGTTAGTGTTAGAGTACGGGTTAGGATTAGGGGACGGGGGAGGGTCAGGCTTCGGGGAAGTGTTACGGTTAGGGTTCGGGCTAGGGTTAGGTTTAGGGGACGGGGACGGTTTAGGGTCCAGGTGAGGGTACGACAACGCTTGAGTGGGAGCGTAGTTGTGAGAGCGCGGGTCAGTGTTAGCGTACTTGTTAGGATTAGGGGACGGGTGAGGGTCAGGCTTCGGGGAAGGTTAGGGTTAGGGATCGGGCGAGGTTTAGAGTTAGGGGACAGGGACGGTTTAGGGTCCATGTGAGGGTACGACAACACTTTAGGGGGAGCGTACGTGTGAGGGCGCGGGTTAGCGTTCGCGTGCGGGTTAGGATTAGGGGACGGGGGAGGGTCAGGCTTCGGGGAAGGGTTAGTGTTAGGGTTCGGGCTAGAGTTAGGGTTAGGGGACGGGGACGGTTTAGGGTCCAGCTGAGGGTACGAGAACGCATTAGGGGGAGAGTAAATGTGAGGGCGCGCGTTAGCGTTAGCGTACGGGTTAGGATTAGGGTACGGGTGAGGTTCAGGCTTCGGGGAAGGGTTAGGGTTAGGGTTCGGGCTAGGGTTAGCGTTAGGGGACGGGGACGGTTTAGGGTCCACGTGAGGGTACGACAAAGCTTTAGGGGGAGTGTACGTGTGAGGGCGCGTGTTAGTGTCAGCGTACGGGTTAGGATTAGGGGATTCGTGAGGGTCAGGCTTCGGGGAAGGGTTAGGGTTAGGGACAGGCTAGGGTTAGGGTTAGGGGACGGGGACGGTTTAGGGTACAGGTAAGGGTACGACAACGCTTTAGGGGGAGCGTAAGTGTGAGGGCGTGGATTAGTGTTAACGTACGTAATAGGATAAGGGGACGGGTGAGGGTCAGGCTTCGAGGAAGGGTTAGTGTGATGGTTCGGGCTAGGGTTACGGTTAGGGGACGGGGACGGTTTAGGGTCCAGGTGAGGGTACGAGAACGCTTTAGGGGGAGCGTACATGTGAGGGCGCGTGTTAGTGTCAGCGTACGGGTTAGGATTGGGGACGGGTGAGGGTCAGGCTTCGGGGAAGGGTTAGAGTTAGGGACAGGCTAGGGTTAGGGTTAGGGGACAGGGACGGTTTAGGGTACAGGTGAGGGTATGACAGTGCTTTAGGTGGAGCGTACGTGTGAGGGCGTTGGTTAGTGTTAGCGTACGTGATAGGATTAGGGTACGGGTGAGGGTCAGGCTTCGGGGAAGGGTTAGGGTTAGGGTTCGGACTAAGGTTAGGGTTAGGGGACGGGGAAGGTTTAGGGTCCAGGTGAGGGTACGACAACGCTTTAGGGGGAGCGTACGTGTGAGGGCGCGGGTTAGTGTTAGCGTACGGGTTAGGATTAGGGGACGGGTGTGGGTCAGGTTTCGGGGAAGTGTTAGGGTTAGGGTTCGGGGTAGGATTAGGGTTAGGGGCCCGGGACGGTTTAGGGTCCAGGTGAGGGTACGACAACGCTTGAGGGGGAGTATAGTTGTGAGAGCGCAGGTCAGTGTTAGCGTACTTGTTAGGATTAGGGGACGGGTGAGGGTCACGCTTCGGGGAAGGGTTAGGGTTAGGGATCGGGCGAGGTTTAGGGTTAGGGGACAGGGATAGTTTAGGGTTCATGTGAGGGTGCGACAACGCTTTAGGGGGATCGTACATGTGAGGGCGTGGATTAGCGTTAGCGTACAGGTTAGGATTAGGGGACGTGTTGGGTCAGGCTTCGGGGAAGGGTCAGGCTTAGGGTTCTGTCTAGGGTTAGGGTTAGGGGAAGGGGATGGTTTAGGGTCCAGGTGAGGGTACGACAATGCTTTAGGGGGAGCGTACATGTGAGGGCGTGGGTTAGCATTAGCGTGCGGGTTAGGATTAGGGGACGGGTGAGGGTCAGGCTTCGGGGAATGGTTAGGGTTAGGGTTCGGGCTAGGGTTAGGGTTATCGGACGGGGACGGTTTAGGGTCCAGGTGAGGGTACGACAACGCTTTAGGGGGAGCGTACGTGTGAGGGCGCAGGTTAGTGTTAGCGTACGGCTTAGGTTTACAGAACGGGTGAGGGGAAGGCTTCGGGGAAGGGTTAGGTTTAGTGTTCGGTCTAGGGTTAGGGTTAGGGGACGGGGACGGTTTAGGGTCCAGGTGAGGGTACGACAATGGTTTAGTGGGAGCGTACGTGTGAGGCCATGGGTTAGTGTTAGCATACGGGTTAGGATTAGAGGACGGGTGAGGGGAAGGCTTCGGGGAAGGTTTAGGGTTAGGGTTCGGTCTAGGGTTAGGGTTAGGGGACGGGGACAGTTTAGGGTCCAGGAGAGGGTACGACAACGTTTTAGGGAGAGCGTACGTGTGAGGGCGCGGGTCAGCGTGAGTGAACGGGTTTGGATTAGGGGACGGGTGAGTGTCAGGCTTCGGGGAAGGGTTAGGGTTAGGGTTCTGGCTAGGGTTAGGGTTAGGGGACGGGGACGGTTTAGGGTCCAGGTGAGGGTACGACAACGCTTTAGGGGGAGCGTACGTGTGAGGGCGTGGTTTCGAGTTAGCGTACTTTATAGGATTAGGGGACGGGTGAGGGTCAGGCTTCGGGGAAGTGTTAGGTTTAGTGTTCGTGCTAGGGTTAGTGTTAGGGGACGGGGACGGTTTAGGGTCCAGGTGAGGGTACGACAACGCTTTAGTGGGAGCGTACGTGTGAGGGCGCGGGTTAGCGTGAGCGTACTGGTTAGGATTAGGGGACGGGTGAGGGGAATGCTTCGGGGAAGGGTTAGGGTTAGGGTTTGGGCTAGGGTTAGGTTTAGGGGACGGAAACGGTTTAGGATCCAGGTGAGGGTACGACAACGCTTTAGGGGGAGCGTACGTGTGAGGGCACGGGTTAGCGTGAGCGTACTGTTTAGGATTAGGGGACGGGTGAAGGTCAGGCTTCGGGGAAGGGTTAGGGTTAGGGTTTTGGCTAGGGTTAGGGTTAGGGGACGTGGACGGTTTAGGGTCCAGGTAAGGGTACGACAACGCTTTAGGGGGAGCGTCCGTGTGAGGTCATGGGTTAGTGCTAGCGTATGGGTTAGGATTAGGGGACGGGTGAGGGTCAGGCTTCGGGGTAGTGTTAGGTTTAGGGTTCGGGCTAGGGTTAGGGTTAGGGGACGGGGACGGTTCAGGGACCATATGAGGGTACGACAATTCTTTAGGGGGAGCGTACGTGTGAGGGCGCGGGTTATCGTGAGCATACGGGTTAGGATTAGGGGACGGGTGAGGTTCAGGCTTTGGGGAAGTGTTAGGGTTAGGGTTCGGGCTAAGTTTAGGGTTAGGGGACGGGGACGGTTTAGGGTCCAGGTGAGGGTACGACAATGCTTTACGGGGAGCGTATGTGTGAGGGAGTGGGTTATTGTGAGCGTACGGGTTAGGATTAGGGGACGGGTGAGGGTCAGGCTTCGGGGAAGATTTAGGTTTAGGTTTTGGTCTAGGGTTAGGGTTAGGGGACGGGGACGGTTTAGGTTTCAGGTGAGGGTATGATTACGCTTTAGGGGGAGCGTACGTGTGAGGGCGCGGGTTAGTGTTAGCGTACGGGTTAGGATTAGGGGACGGGTGAGGGTCAGGATTCGGGGAAGTGTTAGGGTTAGGGTTCGGGGTAGGATTAGGGTTAGGGGCCCGGGACGGTTTAGGGTCTAGGTGAGGGTACGACAACGCTTTAGGGGGAGCGTACGTGTGAGGGCACGGTTTAGTGTGAGCGTACGGGTTAGGAATAGGGGACGGGTGAGGGTCAGGCTTCGGGGAAGGCTTAGGGTTAGGGACAGGCTAGGGTTAGGGATAGGGGACGGGGACGGTTTAGGTTCCAGGTGAGGGTACGACAACGCTTTAGGGGGAGCGTATGTGTGAGGGCGCGGGTTAGTGTTAGAGTACGGGTTAGGATTAGGGGACGGGTGAGGGTCAGTCTTCGGGGAAGGGTTACGGTTAGGGTTCGGGCTAGGGTTAGGTTTAGGGGATGGGCACGGTTTAGGGTACAGCTGAGGGTACGACAACGCTTTAGGGGGAGCGTACGTGTGAAGGCGCAGGTTAGCATGAGCGTGCGGGTTAGGATTAGGGGACGGGTTTGGTTCAGGCTTCGGGAAGGGTTAGGGTTAGGGTTCGGTCTAGGGTTAGGGTTAGGGGACAGGGACGGTTTAGGGTCCAGGTGAGGGTACGACAAAGCTTTAGGGGGAGGGAACGTGTTAGGGGGCGGGTTAGTGTTAGCATACAGGTTAGGATTAGGGGACGGGTGAGTGTCAGGCTTCGGGGAAGGGTTAGGGTTAGGGTTCAGCCTAGGGTTAGGGTTAGGGGACGGGGACGGTTTAGGGTCCAGGTGAGGGTACGACAACGCTTTAGGTGTAGCGTACGTGTGAGGGCGCGGATTAGCGTTAGCGTACGGGTTAGGATTAGGGGACGGGTTGGGTCAGGCTTCGGGGAACGGTTAGGGTTGGGGTTGGGCTAGGGTTCCGGTTAGGGGATGGGGATGGTGTAGGGTTCAGGTGAGGGTACGACAACGCTTTAGGGGGAGCGTACGTGTGAGGGCGTGGGTTAGTGTTAG
Source organism: Leucopleurus acutus (assembly GCF_964270905.1). NCBI lineage: Eukaryota > Metazoa > Chordata > Mammalia > Artiodactyla > Delphinidae > Leucopleurus > Leucopleurus acutus. The sequence continues at coordinate 9,964 of NW_028139203.1, forward strand.
CGTATGGGTTAGGATTAGGGGACGGGTGAGGGTCAGGCTTCGGGGAAGGGTTAGGTTTAGGGTTCGGGCTAGGGTTAGGGTTAGGGTTTGGGATGGTTTAGGGTCCAGGTGAGGGTACAACAACGCTTTAGGGGGAGCGTACGTGTGAGGGCACGGGTTAGCGTTCGCGTGCAGGTTAGGATTAGGGGACGGGTGAGGGTCAGGCTTCGGGGAAGTGTTAGTGTTAGGGTTCGGGCTAGGGTTAGGGTTAGGGGATGGGGACGGTTTAGGGTGCAGGAGAGGGTACGAGAACGCTTTAGGGGGAGCGTACATGTGAGGGCGCGGGTTAGCGTTAGCGTACCGGTTAGGATTAGGGTACAGGTGAGGTTCAGGCTTCGGGGAAGGGTTAGGGTTAGGGTTCGGGCTAGGGTTAGGGTTAGGGGACAGGGACGGTTTAGGGTCCACGTGACGGTACGACAAAGCTTTAGGGGGAGCGTACGTGTGAGGGCGCGTGTTAGTGTCAGGGTACGGGTTAGGATTAGGGGACGGGTGAGGGTCAGGCTTCGGGGAAGGGTTAGGTTTAGGGACAGGCTAGGGTTAGGGTTAGGGGACGGGGACGGTTTAGGGTCCAGGTGAGGGTACGACAACGCTTTAGGGGGAGCGTACGTGTGAAGGTACGGGTTAGTGTTAGCGTACGGGTTAGGATTAGGGGACGGGTGAGGGTCAGGATTCGGGGAAGTGTTAGGGTTAGGGTTCGGGGTAGGAATAGGGTTAGGGGCCCGGGACGGTTTCGGGTCTAGGTGAGGGTAAGACAACGCTTTAGGGGGAGCGTACGTGTGAGCGCATGGGTTAGTGTGAGCGTACGGGTTAGGTTTAGGGGACGGGTGAGGGTCAGGCTTCAGGGAAGGCTTAGGGTTAGGGACAGGCTAGGGTTAGGGATAGGGGACGGGGACGGTTTAGGGTCCAGGTGAGGGTACGACAACGCTTTAGGGGGAGCGTACGTGTGAGGGCGCGGGTTAGTGTGAGCGTACGGGTAAGGATTAGGGGACGGGTGAGGGTCAGTCTTCGGGGAAGGGTTACGGTTAGGGTTCGGGTTAGGGTTAGGTTTAGGGGATGGGCACGGTTTAGGGTACAGCTAAGGGTACGACAACGCTTTAGGGGGAGCGTACGTGTGAGGGCGCGGGTTAGCGTGAGCGTGCGGGTTAGGATTAGGGGACGGGTTAGGTTCAGGCTTCGGGAAGGTTTAGGGTTAGGGTTCGGTCTAGGGTTAGGGTTAGGGGACAGGGACGGTTTAGGGTCCAGGTGAGGGTACGACAAAGCTTTAGGGGGAGGGAACGTGTTAGGGGGCGGGTTAGCGTTAGCATACAGGTTAGGATTAGGGGACGGGTGAGTGTCAGGCTTCGGGGAAGGGTTAGGGTTAGGGTTCAGCCTAGGGTTAGGGTTAGGGGACGGGGACGGTTTAGGGTCCAGGTGAGGGTACGACAACGCTTTAGGGGGAGCGTACGTGTGAGGGCGCGGGTTAGTGTTAGAATGCGGGTTAGGATTAGGGTACGGGAGAGGGTCAGGGTTTGGGGAAGGGTTAGGGTTAGGGTTTGGGCTAGGGTTAGGGTTAGGGGACGAGGACAGTTTAGGGTCCAGCTGAGGGTACGACAACGCTTTAGGGGGAGCATACGTGTGAGGGCACGGGTTAGCGTTAGCGTGCGGCTTAGGATTAGGGAACGGGTGAGGGTGAGGATTCGGGGAAGGGTTAGGGTTAGGGTTCGGGCTAGGGTTAGGGTTAGGAGACGGGGATGGTTTAGGTTCCAGGTGAGGGTACGACAACGCTTTAGGGAGAGCGTACGTGTCAGGGTGCGGGTTAGCGTGAGCGTACGTGTTAAGATTAGGGGACGGGTGAGGGTCAGGATTCAGGGAAGTGTTAGGGTTAGGGTTCGGGCTAGGGTTAGGTTTAGGGTATGGGGACGGTTTAGTGTCCAGCTGAGGGTACAACAACGCTTTAGGTGTAGCGTACGTGTGAGGGCGCGGATTAGCGTTAGCGTACGGGTTAGGATTAGGGGACGGGTTGGGTCAGGCTTCGGGGAACGGTTAGGGTTGGGGTTGGGCTAGGGTTACGGTTAGGGGATGGGGATGGTTTAGGGTTCAGGTGAGGGTACGACAACGCTTTAGGGGGAACCTACGTGTGAGGGCACGGGTTCGCGTTAGCATGCTGGTTAGGATTAAGGGACGGGTGAGGGTCAGACTTCGGGGAATGGTTAGGGTTAGGGTTCGGGCTAGGGTTAGGGTTATCGGACGGGGACGGTTTAGGGTCCAGGTGAGGTTACGACAACGCTTTAGGGGGAGCGTACGTGTGAGGGCGCGGGTTAGTGTTAGCGTACGGGTTAGGATTAGGGGACGGGTGAGTGTCAGGCTTCGGGGAAGTGTTAGAGTTAGGGTTCGGGCTAGGGTTAGGGTTAGAGGACGGGGATGGTTTAGGGTCCAGGTGAGGGTATGACAACGCTTTAGGGGGAGCGTACTTGTGACGGCGTGGGTTAGTGTTAGCGTACGGGTTAGGATTAGGGGACGGGTGAGGGTCAGGCTTCAGGGAAGTGTTAGGTTTAGGGTTCGGGCTAGGGTTAGGGGACGGGGACGGGGAAGGTTGAGGGTCCAGGTGAGGGTATGACAACGCTTTAGGGGGAGCGTAGTTGTGATAGCGCGGGTCAGTGTTAGCGTACTTGTTAGGATTAGGGGACGGGTGAGGGTCAGGCTTCGGGGAAGGGTTAGGGTTAGGGATCGGGCTAGGTTTAGGGTTAGATGACCGGGACGGTTTAGGGTCCAGGTGAGGGTACGACAATGCTTTAGGGGGAGCGTACGTGTGAGGGCGCGGGTAAGCGTTCACGTGCGGGTTAGGATTAGGTGACGGGTGTGGGTCAGGCTTCGGGGAATGGTTAGGGTTACGGTTCGGGCTAGGGTTAGGGTTATCGGACGGGGACGGTTTACGGTCAAGGTGAGGGTATGACAACGCTTTACGGGGAGCGTACGTGTGAGGGCGCGGGTTAGTGTTAGCGTACGGGTTAGGATTAGGGGACGTGTGAGGGTCAGGCTTCGGGGAAGGGTTAGTGTTAGTGTTCGGGCTAGGGTTAGGGTTAGGGGACGGGGACGGTTTAGGGTCCAGGTGAGGGTACGAGAACGCTTTAGGGGGAGCGTACATGTGAGGGCGTGGGTTAGCGTTAGCATACGAGTAAGGATTAGGGGACGGCTGAGGGCCAGGCTTCAGAGAAGGGTTCGGTTTAGGGTTTGGGCTAGCGTTAGTGATAGGGGACGGGGACGGTTTAGGGTCCAGGTGAGGGTACGACAACGATTTAGGGTAACGTATGTGTGAGAGCACGGGTTAGTGTTAGCGTACGGGTTAGTATTAGGGGACGGGTGAGGGTCAGGCATCGGGGAAGGTTTAGCATTAGGGTTCGGGCTAGGGTTAAGGTTAGTGAACGGGGACGATTTAGGGTCCAGGTGACTGTACGACAACACTTTAGGGGGAGCTTACGTGTGAGGGCGCGGGTTATTGTTAGCGTACGGGTTAGGATTAGGGCACGGGTGAGGTTTAGGCTTCGGGGAAGGGTTAGGGTTCGGGCTAGGGTTAGGGTTAGGGAACAGGGACGGTTTAGGGTCCACGTGAGGGTACGACAAAGCTTTAGGGGGAGCGTATGTGTGAGGGCGCGTGTTAGTGTTAGCGTACGGGTTAGGATTAGGGGACTGGTGAGGGTCAGGCTTCGGGGAACTGTTAGGGTTAGGGACACGCTAGGGTTAGGGTTAGGGGACGGGGACGGTTTAGGGTACAGGTGAGGGTACGACAACGCTTTTGGGGAAGCGTACGTGTGAGGGTGTGGGTTAGCGTTTGCGTACGGGTTAGGATTAGGGGACGGGTGAGGGTCATGCTTCGGGGATGGGTAAGTGTTAGGGTTCGGGCTAGGGTTAGGGTTAGGGGACGGGAACGGTTTAGGGTCCAGGTGAGGGTACGACAACACTTTAGGGGGAGCGTACGTGTCAGGGCGTGGGTTAGTGTTAGCGTACGTGATAGGATTAGGGTACGGGTGAGGGTCAGACTTTGGGGAAAGGTTAGGGTTAGGGATCGGGCTAAGGTTAGGGTTAGGGGACGGGGAGGGTTTAGGGTCCAGGTGAGGGTATGACAACGCTTTAGGGGGAGCATACGTGTGAGGGCGCGGGTTAGTGTTAGCGTACGGGTTAGGATTAGGGGACGGGTGAGGGTCAGGATTCGGTGAAGTGTTAGGGTTAGGGTTCGGGCTAGGGTTAGGGGACGGGGACTGGGACGGTTGAGGGTCCAGGTTAGGGTATAACAACGCTTTAGGCGTAGCGTACTTGTGAGGGCGCATGTCAGTGTTGAGCGTACAGGTTAGGATTAGGGGACGGGTGAGGGTCAGGCTTCGGGGAAGGGTTAGGGTTAGGGATCAGGCTAGGGTTAAGTTTAGGGGACCGGGACGGTTTAGGGTTCATGTGAGGTTACGACAACGCTTTAGGGGGAGCGTACATGTGAGAGCGCGGGATAGTGTTAGCGTACGGGTTAGGAATAGGTGACGGGTGAGGGTCAGGATTCAGGGAAGGGTTACGGTTAGGGTTCGGCCTAGGGTTAGCGTTAGGGGACGGGGATGGTTTAGGGTCCAGGTGAGGGTACGACAACGGTGTAGGGGGAGCGTACGTGTGAGCGTGAGGGTTACTGTGAGCGTATGGGTTAGGATTAGGGGAAGGGTGAGGGGAAGGTTTCAGAGAAGGTTTAGGGTTCGGGCTAGGGTTAGGGTTAGGGGACAGGGACGGTTTAGGGTCCAGGTGAGGGTACGACAACGGTTTAGGTGGAGCGTACGTGTGAGGGCGTGGGTTAGTGTGAGCGTACGGGTTAGGATTAGGTGACGGGTGATTGGAAGGCTTCGGGGGAGGGTTAGGGTTAGGGTTCGGGCTAGGTTTAGGGTTAGGGGACGGGGACGGTTTAGTGTCCAGGTGAGGGTACGACAACGGTTTAGGGGGAGCGTACGTGTGAGGGCGTGGGTTAGTGTGAGCGTACGGGTTAGGATTGGGGACGGGTGAGGGGAAGGTTTCGGGGAAGGGTTAGGGTTAGGGTTCGGGCTAGGGTTAGGTTTACGGGATGGGGACGGTTTAGGGTACAGGTGAGGGTACGACAACGGTTTAGAGGGAGCGTACGTGAGAGGGCGCGGGTTAGTGTGAGCGTACGGGTTAGGATTACGGGACGGGTGAGGGGAAGGCTTTGGGGAAGGTTTAGGGTTAGGGTTCGGGCTAGGGCTAGGGTTAGGGGACGGGGACGGTTTAGGGTCCAGGTGAGGGTACGACAACGGTTTAGGGGGATCGTACGTGTGAGGGCGTGGGTTAGTTTGAGCGTACGGTTTAGGATTAGGGGACGGTTGAGGGGAAGGTTTCGAGGAAGGGTTAGGGTTAGGGTTCGGGCTAGGGTTAGGGTTAGGGGCGGGGACGGTTTAGGGTCCAGGTGAGGGTACGACAACGGTTTAGCAGGAGCGTACGTGTGAGGACGCGAGTTAGTGTGAGCGTACGGGTTAGGATTAGGGGACGGGTGAGGGGAAGGCTTCGGGGAATGTTAGGGTTAGGGTTCGGGCTAGGATTAGGCTTAGGGGACGTGGACAGTTTAGGGTCTAGGTGAGGGTACGACAAAGATTTACGGGGAGCATACGTGTGAGGGCACGGGTTAGTGTGAGCGTATGGGTTAGGATTCGGTGACGGGTGAGGGGAAGGCTTCGGGGAAGGGTTAGGGTTAGGGTTAGGATTAGGGGACGGGTTAGGGGACAGGTTACTGTACGACAACGGTTTAGGGTGAGCGTACGTGTGAGGGCACGGGTTAGTGTTAGCGTACCGGTTAGGATTTGGGGACGGGTTAGCGTAAGGCTTCGGGTAAGGGTTAGTGTTAGCTTTAGGGTTAGGGTAAGGGGATGGGGATGGTTTACAGGACAGGTTAGGGTACGACAACGGTTTAGGATGAGCGTATGTGTGAGGGCACGGGTTAGTGTTAGCTTACGGGTTAGGATTAGGGGACGGGTTAGGGTAAGTCTTCGGGTAAGGGTTAGGGTTAGGGTTAGGGTTAGGGGACGGAGACGGTTTAGGGGATAGGTGAGGGTATGAAAACGGTTTAGGGTGAGCGTACGTGTGAGGGCATGGGTTAGTGTTAGTGTACGGTTAGGATTAGGGGACTGGTTATGGTAAGACTCTGGGTAAGGGTTTGGGTTAGGTTAGGCTTAGGGTTAGGGGACGGAGACGGTTTAGTGGACAGGTTAGGGTATGACAACGGTTTAGGGTGAGCGTACATGTGAGGGCACAGGTTATTGTGAGCGTACGGGTTAGGATTAGGGGACGGGTTAGGGTAAGGCTTCGGGTAAGGGTAAGGGTTAGGGTTAGGGTTAGGGTTAGGGGACGGGGACATTTTAGTGGACAGGTTAGGGTACGACAACGGTTTAGGGTGAGCGTACGTGTGAGGGCATGGGATAGTGTTGGCATACAGGTTAGGATTAGCGGACGGGTTAGGGTAAGGCTTTAGGTAAGAGTTAGGGTTAGGGTTATGGGGACGGGGACTGTTTAGGGTCCAGGTGAGGGTATGACAACAGTTTAGGGGGAGCGTACGTGTGAGGGCATGGGTTAGTGTTAGCGTACGGGTTAGGATTAGGGGACGGGTGAGGGTCAGGCTTCGGGGAAGGGTTAGGGTTATGGTTCGGGCTAGGGTTAGGGTTAGGGGACGGGGACTGTTTGGGGTACAGGTTAGGGTACCACATTGGTTTAGTGTGAGTGTATGTGTGAGGGCATGGGTTATCGTTTTGGTACAGGTTAGGATTAGGGGACGGGTTAGGGTAAGGCTTTGGGTAGGTGTAGGTTTAGGGTCAGGGGATGGGGACCATTTCGGGGACAGGTTAGGGTACGACAACGGTTTAGGGTGAGTGTACGTGTGAGGGCACGGTTTAGTGTTAGCGTACGGGTTAGGATTAGGGGACGGGTTAGTGTAAGGCTTCGGGTAAGTGTTAGGGTTAGGGTTAGGGGACTGGGACGGGGACGGTTTAGAGTCCAGGTGAGGGTACGACAATGGTTTAGGGTGAGCGTACGTGTGAGGGCACAGGTTAGTGTTAGCGTACGGCTTAGAATTACGGGATGGGTGAGGGGAAGGCTTCGGGGAAGGGTTAGGTTTAGTGTTCGGGCTAGGGTTAGGGTTAGGGGACAGGGACGGTTTAGGGTCCAGGTGAGGGTACGACAACGGTTTAGGGGGAGCGTACGTGTAAGGCCACGGGTTAGTGTTAGTGTACGGGTTAGGATTAGAGGACGGGTGAGGGGAAGGCTTCGGGGAAGGGTTAGGGTTAGGGTTCGGGCTAGGCTTAGGGTTAGGGGACGGGGAAGGTTTAGGGTCCCGGTGAGGGTATGACCACGGTTTACGGGGAGCGTACGTGTGAGGGCAGGGACTAGTGTTAGCGTACGGGTTAGGATTAGGGGACGGGTTAGGGTAAGGCTTCGGGAAAGGGTAAGGGTTAGGGTTACGGTTAAGGTTAGGGGACGGGGACATTTTAGGGGACAGGTTAGGGTACGACAGTGGTTTAGACTGAGCGTACGTGTGAGGGCATGGGTTAGTGTTGGTGTACAGGTTAGGATTAGCGGACGTGTTAGGGTAAGGCTTCGGTTAAGGGTTAGGGTTATCGTTAGGGGACGGGGACCTTTTAGGGTCCAAGTGAGGGTAGGACAACGGTTTAGGGGGAGCAAACGTGTGAGGGCACGGGTTAGTGTTAGCTTACGGGTTAGGATTAGGGGACAGGTGAGGGGAAGGCTTCGGGGAAGGGTTAGGATTAGGGTCCGGGCTAGGGTTAAGGTTAGGGGACGGGAACGGTTTAGGGTCCAGGTGAGGGTACAACAATGGTTTAGGGTGAGCGTACGAGTGAGGGCATGGGTTAGTGTTAGCGTACGGGTTAGGATTAGGGTACGGGTGAGGGGAAGGCTTCGGGGAAGGGTTAGGTTTAGGGTTCGGGCTAGGGTTAGGGTTAGGGGACGGGGACGGTTTAGAGTCCAGGTGAGGGTACGACAACGGTTTAGGGTGAGCGTACGTGTGAGGGCACGGGTTAGTGTTAGCGTACGGCTTAGGTTTACAGAACGGGTGAGGGTTAGGCTTCGGCGAAGGGTTAGGGTTAGGGTTCGGGCTAGGGTTAGGGTTAGGGGACGGGGACGGTTCAGGGACCATATGAGGGTACGACAATTCTTTAGGGGGAGTGTACGTGTGAGGGCGCGGGTTATCGTGAGCATACGGGTTAGGATTAGGGGACGGGTGAGGGTCAGGCTTCGGGGAAGTGTTAGGGTTAGGGTTCGGGCTAGGTTTAGGGTTAGGGGACGGGGAAGGTTTAGGGTCCAGGTGACGGTACGACAATGCTTTACGGGGAGCGTATGTGTGAGGGCGCGGGTTAGCGTGAGCGTACGGGTTAGGATGAGGGGACGGGTGAGGGTCAGGCTTCGGGGAAGATTTAGGCTTAGGTTTTGGTCTAGGGTTAGGGTTAGGGGATGGGGATGGTTTAGGTTTCAGGTGAGGGTACGACAACGCTTTAGGGGGAGCGTACGTGTGAGGGCACGGGTTAGCGTGAGCATACGGGTTAGGATTAGGGGACGCGTGAGTATCAGGCTTCGGGGTAGGGTTAGGGTTAGGGTTCGGGCTAGGGTTAGGCTTAGGGGTCGGGGACGGTTTAGGGTCCAGGTGAGGGTACGAAAACGTTTTAGGGGGAGCGTATGTGTGAGATTGCGGTTTAGTGTTAACGTACGGGTTAGGATTAGGGGACGGGTGAGGGTCAGGCTTCGGGGAAGGGTAAGGGTTAGGGTTCGGGCTAGGGTTAGTGTTAGGGGAGAGGGACGGTTTAGGGTCCATGTGAGGATACGACAACGCTTTAGGGGGAGCGTACGTGTGAGGGTGTGGGTTATTGTTAGCCTACGGTTTAGGATTAGGGGCTGGGTGAGGGTCAGGCTTCGGGGAAGTGTTAGGGTTAGGGACAGGCTAGGGTTAGGGTTAGGGGACGGGGACGGTTTAGGGTACAGGTGAGTGTATGACAACGCTTTAGGGGGAGCGTACGTGTGAGGGCGTGGGTTAGTGTTAGCGTACGTGATAGGATTAGGGTACGGGTGAGGGTCAGGCTTCGGGGAAGGGTTAGGGTTAGGGTTCGGGTTAAGGTTAGGGTTAGGGGACGGGGAAGGTGTAGGGTCCAGGTGAGGGTACGACAACGTTTTAGGGGGAGCGTACGTGTGAGGGCGCGGGTTAGTGTTAGCGTACGGGTTAGGATTAGGGGACGGGTGTGGGTCAGGATTCGGGGAAGTGTTAGGGTTAGGGTTCGGGGTAGGATTAGGGTTAGGGGACCGGGACGGTTTACGGTCCAGATGAGGGTACGACAACGCTTTAGGGGGAGCGTAAGTGTGAGGGCGCGGGTTATTGTGAGCGTACGGGTTAGGATTAGGGGACGGGTGAGGGTCAGGCTTCGGGGAAGGGTTAGGGTTAGGGAGAGGCTAGGGTTAGGGATAGGGGACGGGGACGGTTTAGGGTCCAGGTGAGGGTACGACAACGCTTTAGGGGGAGCGTACGTGTGAGGGCGAGGGTTAGTGTTAGAGTACGGGTTAGGATTAGGGGACGGGGGAGGGTCAGGCTTCGGGGAAGTGTTACGGTTAGGGTTCGGGCTAGGGTTAGGTTTAGGGGACGGGGACGGTTTAGGGTCCAGGTGAGGGTACGACAACGCTTGAGTGGGAGCGTAGTTGTGAGAGCGCGGGTCAGTGTTAGCGTACTTGTTAGGATTAGGGGACGGGTGAGGGTCAGGCTTCGGGGAAGGTTAGGGTTAGGGATCGGGCGAGGTTTAGAGTTAGGGGACAGGGACGGTTTAGGGTCCATGTGAGGGTACGACAACACTTTAGGGGGAGCGTACGTGTGAGGGCGCGGGTTAGCGTTCGCGTGCGGGTTAGGATTAGGGGACGGGGGAGGGTCAGGCTTCGGGGAAGGGTTAGTGTTAGGGTTCGGGCTAGAGTTAGGGTTAGGGGACGGGGACGGTTTAGGGTCCAGCTGAGGGTACGAGAACGCATTAGGGGGAGAGTAAATGTGAGGGCGCGCGTTAGCGTTAGCGTACGGGTTAGGATTAGGGTACGGGTGAGGTTCAGGCTTCGGGGAAGGGTTAGGGTTAGGGTTCGGGCTAGGGTTAGCGTTAGGGGACGGGGACGGTTTAGGGTCCACGTGAGGGTACGACAAAGCTTTAGGGGGAGTGTACGTGTGAGGGCGCGTGTTAGTGTCAGCGTACGGGTTAGGATTAGGGGATTCGTGAGGGTCAGGCTTCGGGGAAGGGTTAGGGTTAGGGACAGGCTAGGGTTAGGGTTAGGGGACGGGGACGGTTTAGGGTACAGGTAAGGGTACGACAACGCTTTAGGGGGAGCGTAAGTGTGAGGGCGTGGATTAGTGTTAACGTACGTAATAGGATAAGGGGACGGGTGAGGGTCAGGCTTCGAGGAAGGGTTAGTGTGATGGTTCGGGCTAGGGTTACGGTTAGGGGACGGGGACGGTTTAGGGTCCAGGTGAGGGTACGAGAACGCTTTAGGGGGAGCGTACATGTGAGGGCGCGTGTTAGTGTCAGCGTACGGGTTAGGATTGGGGACGGGTGAGGGTCAGGCTTCGGGGAAGGGTTAGAGTTAGGGACAGGCTAGGGTTAGGGTTAGGGGACAGGGACGGTTTAGGGTACAGGTGAGGGTATGACAGTGCTTTAGGTGGAGCGTACGTGTGAGGGCGTTGGTTAGTGTTAGCGTACGTGATAGGATTAGGGTACGGGTGAGGGTCAGGCTTCGGGGAAGGGTTAGGGTTAGGGTTCGGACTAAGGTTAGGGTTAGGGGACGGGGAAGGTTTAGGGTCCAGGTGAGGGTACGACAACGCTTTAGGGGGAGCGTACGTGTGAGGGCGCGGGTTAGTGTTAGCGTACGGGTTAGGATTAGGGGACGGGTGTGGGTCAGGTTTCGGGGAAGTGTTAGGGTTAGGGTTCGGGGTAGGATTAGGGTTAGGGGCCCGGGACGGTTTAGGGTCCAGGTGAGGGTACGACAACGCTTGAGGGGGAGTATAGTTGTGAGAGCGCAGGTCAGTGTTAGCGTACTTGTTAGGATTAGGGGACGGGTGAGGGTCACGCTTCGGGGAAGGGTTAGGGTTAGGGATCGGGCGAGGTTTAGGGTTAGGGGACAGGGATAGTTTAGGGTTCATGTGAGGGTGCGACAACGCTTTAGGGGGATCGTACATGTGAGGGCGTGGATTAGCGTTAGCGTACAGGTTAGGATTAGGGGACGTGTTGGGTCAGGCTTCGGGGAAGGGTCAGGCTTAGGGTTCTGTCTAGGGTTAGGGTTAGGGGAAGGGGATGGTTTAGGGTCCAGGTGAGGGTACGACAATGCTTTAGGGGGAGCGTACATGTGAGGGCGTGGGTTAGCATTAGCGTGCGGGTTAGGATTAGGGGACGGGTGAGGGTCAGGCTTCGGGGAATGGTTAGGGTTAGGGTTCGGGCTAGGGTTAGGGTTATCGGACGGGGACGGTTTAGGGTCCAGGTGAGGGTACGACAACGCTTTAGGGGGAGCGTACGTGTGAGGGCGCAGGTTAGTGTTAGCGTACGGCTTAGGTTTACAGAACGGGTGAGGGGAAGGCTTCGGGGAAGGGTTAGGTTTAGTGTTCGGTCTAGGGTTAGGGTTAGGGGACGGGGACGGTTTAGGGTCCAGGTGAGGGTACGACAATGGTTTAGTGGGAGCGTACGTGTGAGGCCATGGGTTAGTGTTAGCATACGGGTTAGGATTAGAGGACGGGTGAGGGGAAGGCTTCGGGGAAGGTTTAGGGTTAGGGTTCGGTCTAGGGTTAGGGTTAGGGGACGGGGACAGTTTAGGGTCCAGGAGAGGGTACGACAACGTTTTAGGGAGAGCGTACGTGTGAGGGCGCGGGTCAGCGTGAGTGAACGGGTTTGGATTAGGGGACGGGTGAGTGTCAGGCTTCGGGGAAGGGTTAGGGTTAGGGTTCTGGCTAGGGTTAGGGTTAGGGGACGGGGACGGTTTAGGGTCCAGGTGAGGGTACGACAACGCTTTAGGGGGAGCGTACGTGTGAGGGCGTGGTTTCGAGTTAGCGTACTTTATAGGATTAGGGGACGGGTGAGGGTCAGGCTTCGGGGAAGTGTTAGGTTTAGTGTTCGTGCTAGGGTTAGTGTTAGGGGACGGGGACGGTTTAGGGTCCAGGTGAGGGTACGACAACGCTTTAGTGGGAGCGTACGTGTGAGGGCGCGGGTTAGCGTGAGCGTACTGGTTAGGATTAGGGGACGGGTGAGGGGAATGCTTCGGGGAAGGGTTAGGGTTAGGGTTTGGGCTAGGGTTAGGTTTAGGGGACGGAAACGGTTTAGGATCCAGGTGAGGGTACGACAACGCTTTAGGGGGAGCGTACGTGTGAGGGCACGGGTTAGCGTGAGCGTACTGTTTAGGATTAGGGGACGGGTGAAGGTCAGGCTTCGGGGAAGGGTTAGGGTTAGGGTTTTGGCTAGGGTTAGGGTTAGGGGACGTGGACGGTTTAGGGTCCAGGTAAGGGTACGACAACGCTTTAGGGGGAGCGTCCGTGTGAGGTCATGGGTTAGTGCTAGCGTATGGGTTAGGATTAGGGGACGGGTGAGGGTCAGGCTTCGGGGTAGTGTTAGGTTTAGGGTTCGGGCTAGGGTTAGGGTTAGGGGACGGGGACGGTTCAGGGACCATATGAGGGTACGACAATTCTTTAGGGGGAGCGTACGTGTGAGGGCGCGGGTTATCGTGAGCATACGGGTTAGGATTAGGGGACGGGTGAGGTTCAGGCTTTGGGGAAGTGTTAGGGTTAGGGTTCGGGCTAAGTTTAGGGTTAGGGGACGGGGACGGTTTAGGGTCCAGGTGAGGGTACGACAATGCTTTACGGGGAGCGTATGTGTGAGGGAGTGGGTTATTGTGAGCGTACGGGTTAGGATTAGGGGACGGGTGAGGGTCAGGCTTCGGGGAAGATTTAGGTTTAGGTTTTGGTCTAGGGTTAGGGTTAGGGGACGGGGACGGTTTAGGTTTCAGGTGAGGGTATGATTACGCTTTAGGGGGAGCGTACGTGTGAGGGCGCGGGTTAGTGTTAGCGTACGGGTTAGGATTAGGGGACGGGTGAGGGTCAGGATTCGGGGAAGTGTTAGGGTTAGGGTTCGGGGTAGGATTAGGGTTAGGGGCCCGGGACGGTTTAGGGTCTAGGTGAGGGTACGACAACGCTTTAGGGGGAGCGTACGTGTGAGGGCACGGTTTAGTGTGAGCGTACGGGTTAGGAATAGGGGACGGGTGAGGGTCAGGCTTCGGGGAAGGCTTAGGGTTAGGGACAGGCTAGGGTTAGGGATAGGGGACGGGGACGGTTTAGGTTCCAGGTGAGGGTACGACAACGCTTTAGGGGGAGCGTATGTGTGAGGGCGCGGGTTAGTGTTAGAGTACGGGTTAGGATTAGGGGACGGGTGAGGGTCAGTCTTCGGGGAAGGGTTACGGTTAGGGTTCGGGCTAGGGTTAGGTTTAGGGGATGGGCACGGTTTAGGGTACAGCTGAGGGTACGACAACGCTTTAGGGGGAGCGTACGTGTGAAGGCGCAGGTTAGCATGAGCGTGCGGGTTAGGATTAGGGGACGGGTTTGGTTCAGGCTTCGGGAAGGGTTAGGGTTAGGGTTCGGTCTAGGGTTAGGGTTAGGGGACAGGGACGGTTTAGGGTCCAGGTGAGGGTACGACAAAGCTTTAGGGGGAGGGAACGTGTTAGGGGGCGGGTTAGTGTTAGCATACAGGTTAGGATTAGGGGACGGGTGAGTGTCAGGCTTCGGGGAAGGGTTAGGGTTAGGGTTCAGCCTAGGGTTAGGGTTAGGGGACGGGGACGGTTTAGGGTCCAGGTGAGGGTACGACAACGCTTTAGGTGTAGCGTACGTGTGAGGGCGCGGATTAGCGTTAGCGTACGGGTTAGGATTAGGGGACGGGTTGGGTCAGGCTTCGGGGAACGGTTAGGGTTGGGGTTGGGCTAGGGTTCCGGTTAGGGGATGGGGATGGTGTAGGGTTCAGGTGAGGGTACGACAACGCTTTAGGGGGAGCGTACGTGTGAGGGCGTGGGTTAGTGTTAGCGTATGGGTTAGGATTAGGGGACGGGTGAGGGTCAGGCTTCGGGGAAGGGTTAGGTTTAGGGTTCGGGCTAGGGTTAGGGTTAGGGTTTGGGATGGTTTAGGGTCCAGGTGAGGGTACAACAACGCTTTAGGGGGAGCGTACGTGTGAGGGCACGGGTTAGCGTTCGCGTGCAGGTTAGGATTAGGGGACGGGTGAGGGTCAGGCTTCGGGGAAGTGTTAGTGTTAGGGTTCGGGCTAGGGTTAGGGTTAGGGGATGGGGACGGTTTAGGGTGCAGGAGAGGGTACGAGAACGCTTTAGGGGGAGCGTACATGTGAGGGCGCGGGTTAGCGTTAGCGTACCGGTTAGGATTAGGGTACAGGTGAGGTTCAGGCTTCGGGGAAGGGTTAGGGTTAGGGTTCGGGCTAGGGTTAGGGTTAGGGGACAGGGACGGTTTAGGGTCCACGTGACGGTACGACAAAGCTTTAGGGGGAGCGTACGTGTGAGGGCGCGTGTTAGTGTCAGGGTACGGGTTAGGATTAGGGGACGGGTGAGGGTCAGGCTTCGGGGAAGGGTTAGGTTTAGGGACAGGCTAGGGTTAGGGTTAGGGGACGGGGACGGTTTAGGGTCCAGGTGAGGGTACGACAACGCTTTAGGGGGAGCGTACGTGTGAAGGTACGGGTTAGTGTTAGCGTACGGGTTAGGATTAGGGGACGGGTGAGGGTCAGGATTCGGGGAAGTGTTAGGGTTAGGGTTCGGGGTAGGAATAGGGTTAGGGGCCCGGGACGGTTTCGGGTCTAGGTGAGGGTAAGACAACGCTTTAGGGGGAGCGTACGTGTGAGCGCATGGGTTAGTGTGAGCGTACGGGTTAGGTTTAGGGGACGGGTGAGGGTCAGGCTTCAGGGAAGGCTTAGGGTTAGGGACAGGCTAGGGTTAGGGATAGGGGACGGGGACGGTTTAGGGTCCAGGTGAGGGTACGACAACGCTTTAGGGGGAGCGTACGTGTGAGGGCGCGGGTTAGTGTGAGCGTACGGGTAAGGATTAGGGGACGGGTGAGGGTCAGTCTTCGGGGAAGGGTTACGGTTAGGGTTCGGGTTAGGGTTAGGTTTAGGGGATGGGCACGGTTTAGGGTACAGCTAAGGGTACGACAACGCTTTAGGGGGAGCGTACGTGTGAGGGCGCGGGTTAGCGTGAGCGTGCGGGTTAGGATTAGGGGACGGGTTAGGTTCAGGCTTCGGGAAGGTTTAGGGTTAGGGTTCGGTCTAGGGTTAGGGTTAGGGGACAGGGACGGTTTAGGGTCCAGGTGAGGGTACGACAAAGCTTTAGGGGGAGGGAACGTGTTAGGGGGCGGGTTAGCGTTAGCATACAGGTTAGGATTAGGGGACGGGTGAGTGTCAGGCTTCGGGGAAGGGTTAGGGTTAGGGTTCAGCCTAGGGTTAGGGTTAGGGGACGGGGACGGTTTAGGGTCCAGGTGAGGGTACGACAACGCTTTAGGGGGAGCGTACGTGTGAGGGCGCGGGTTAGTGTTAGAATGCGGGTTAGGATTAGGGTACGGGAGAGGGTCAGGGTTTGGGGAAGGGTTAGGGTTAGGGTTTGGGCTAGGGTTAGGGTTAGGGGACGAGGACAGTTTAGGGTCCAGCTGAGGGTACGACAACGCTTTAGGGGGAGCATACGTGTGAGGGCACGGGTTAGCGTTAGCGTGCGGCTTAGGATTAGGGAACGGGTGAGGGTGAGGATTCGGGGAAGGGTTAGGGTTAGGGTTCGGGCTAGGGTTAGGGTTAGGAGACGGGGATGGTTTAGGTTCCAGGTGAGGGTACGACAACGCTTTAGGGAGAGCGTACGTGTCAGGGTGCGGGTTAGCGTGAGCGTACGTGTTAAGATTAGGGGACGGGTGAGGGTCAGGATTCAGGGAAGTGTTAGGGTTAGGGTTCGGGCTAGGGTTAGGTTTAGGGTATGGGGACGGTTTAGTGTCCAGCTGAGGGTACAACAACGCTTTAGGTGTAGCGTACGTGTGAGGGCGCGGATTAGCGTTAGCGTACGGGTTAGGATTAGGGGACGGGTTGGGTCAGGCTTCGGGGAACGGTTAGGGTTGGGGTTGGGCTAGGGTTACGGTTAGGGGATGGGGATGGTTTAGGGTTCAGGTGAGGGTACGACAACGCTTTAGGGGGAACCTACGTGTGAGGGCACGGGTTCGCGTTAGCATGCTGGTTAGGATTAAGGGACGGGTGAGGGTCAGACTTCGGGGAATGGTTAGGGTTAGGGTTCGGGCTAGGGTTAGGGTTATCGGACGGGGACGGTTTAGGGTCCAGGTGAGGTTACGACAACGCTTTAGGGGGAGCGTACGTGTGAGGGCGCGGGTTAGTGTTAGCGTACGGGTTAGGATTAGGGGACGGGTGAGTGTCAGGCTTCGGGGAAGTGTTAGAGTTAGGGTTCGGGCTAGGGTTAGGGTTAGAGGACGGGGATGGTTTAGGGTCCAGGTGAGGGTATGACAACGCTTTAGGGGGAGCGTACTTGTGACGGCGTGGGTTAGTGTTAGCGTACGGGTTAGGATTAGGGGACGGGTGAGGGTCAGGCTTCAGGGAAGTGTTAGGTTTAGGGTTCGGGCTAGGGTTAGGGGACGGGGACGGGGAAGGTTGAGGGTCCAGGTGAGGGTATGACAACGCTTTAGGGGGAGCGTAGTTGTGATAGCGCGGGTCAGTGTTAGCGTACTTGTTAGGATTAGGGGACGGGTGAGGGTCAGGCTTCGGGGAAGGGTTAGGGTTAGGGATCGGGCTAGGTTTAGGGTTAGATGACCGGGACGGTTTAGGGTCCAGGTGAGGGTACGACAATGCTTTAGGGGGAGCGTACGTGTGAGGGCGCGGGTAAGCGTTCACGTGCGGGTTAGGATTAGGTGACGGGTGTGGGTCAGGCTTCGGGGAATGGTTAGGGTTACGGTTCGGGCTAGGGTTAGGGTTATCGGACGGGGACGGTTTACGGTCAAGGTGAGGGTATGACAACGCTTTACGGGGAGCGTACGTGTGAGGGCGCGGGTTAGTGTTAGCGTACGGGTTAGGATTAGGGGACGTGTGAGGGTCAGGCTTCGGGGAAGGGTTAGTGTTAGTGTTCGGGCTAGGGTTAGGGTTAGGGGACGGGGACGGTTTAGGGTCCAGGTGAGGGTACGAGAACGCTTTAGGGGGAGCGTACATGTGAGGGCGTGGGTTAGCGTTAGCATACGAGTAAGGATTAGGGGACGGCTGAGGGCCAGGCTTCAGAGAAGGGTTCGGTTTAGGGTTTGGGCTAGCGTTAGTGATAGGGGACGGGGACGGTTTAGGGTCCAGGTGAGGGTACGACAACGATTTAGGGTAACGTATGTGTGAGAGCACGGGTTAGTGTTAGCGTACGGGTTAGTATTAGGGGACGGGTGAGGGTCAGGCATCGGGGAAGGTTTAGCATTAGGGTTCGGGCTAGGGTTAAGGTTAGTGAACGGGGACGATTTAGGGTCCAGGTGACTGTACGACAACACTTTAGGGGGAGCTTACGTGTGAGGGCGCGGGTTATTGTTAGCGTACGGGTTAGGATTAGGGCACGGGTGAGGTTTAGGCTTCGGGGAAGGGTTAGGGTTCGGGCTAGGGTTAGGGTTAGGGAACAGGGACGGTTTAGGGTCCACGTGAGGGTACGACAAAGCTTTAGGGGGAGCGTATGTGTGAGGGCGCGTGTTAGTGTTAGCGTACGGGTTAGGATTAGGGGACTGGTGAGGGTCAGGCTTCGGGGAACTGTTAGGGTTAGGGACACGCTAGGGTTAGGGTTAGGGGACGGGGACGGTTTAGGGTACAGGTGAGGGTACGACAACGCTTTTGGGGAAGCGTACGTGTGAGGGTGTGGGTTAGCGTTTGCGTACGGGTTAGGATTAGGGGACGGGTGAGGGTCATGCTTCGGGGATGGGTAAGTGTTAGGGTTCGGGCTAGGGTTAGGGTTAGGGGACGGGAACGGTTTAGGGTCCAGGTGAGGGTACGACAACACTTTAGGGGGAGCGTACGTGTCAGGGCGTGGGTTAGTGTTAGCGTACGTGATAGGATTAGGGTACGGGTGAGGGTCAGACTTTGGGGAAAGGTTAGGGTTAGGGATCGGGCTAAGGTTAGGGTTAGGGGACGGGGAGGGTTTAGGGTCCAGGTGAGGGTATGACAACGCTTTAGGGGGAGCATACGTGTGAGGGCGCGGGTTAGTGTTAGCGTACGGGTTAGGATTAGGGGACGGGTGAGGGTCAGGATTCGGTGAAGTGTTAGGGTTAGGGTTCGGGCTAGGGTTAGGGGACGGGGACTGGGACGGTTGAGGGTCCAGGTTAGGGTATAACAACGCTTTAGGCGTAGCGTACTTGTGAGGGCGCATGTCAGTGTTGAGCGTACAGGTTAGGATTAGGGGACGGGTGAGGGTCAGGCTTCGGGGAAGGGTTAGGGTTAGGGATCAGGCTAGGGTTAAGTTTAGGGGACCGGGACGGTTTAGGGTTCATGTGAGGTTACGACAACGCTTTAGGGGGAGCGTACATGTGAGAGCGCGGGATAGTGTTAGCGTACGGGTTAGGAATAGGTGACGGGTGAGGGTCAGGATTCAGGGAAGGGTTACGGTTAGGGTTCGGCCTAGGGTTAGCGTTAGGGGACGGGGATGGTTTAGGGTCCAGGTGAGGGTACGACAACGGTGTAGGGGGAGCGTACGTGTGAGCGTGAGGGTTACTGTGAGCGTATGGGTTAGGATTAGGGGAAGGGTGAGGGGAAGGTTTCAGAGAAGGTTTAGGGTTCGGGCTAGGGTTAGGGTTAGGGGACAGGGACGGTTTAGGGTCCAGGTGAGGGTACGACAACGGTTTAGGTGGAGCGTACGTGTGAGGGCGTGGGTTAGTGTGAGCGTACGGGTTAGGATTAGGTGACGGGTGATTGGAAGGCTTCGGGGGAGGGTTAGGGTTAGGGTTCGGGCTAGGTTTAGGGTTAGGGGACGGGGACGGTTTAGTGTCCAGGTGAGGGTACGACAACGGTTTAGGGGGAGCGTACGTGTGAGGGCGTGGGTTAGTGTGAGCGTACGGGTTAGGATTGGGGACGGGTGAGGGGAAGGTTTCGGGGAAGGGTTAGGGTTAGGGTTCGGGCTAGGGTTAGGTTTACGGGATGGGGACGGTTTAGGGTACAGGTGAGGGTACGACAACGGTTTAGAGGGAGCGTACGTGAGAGGGCGCGGGTTAGTGTGAGCGTACGGGTTAGGATTACGGGACGGGTGAGGGGAAGGCTTTGGGGAAGGTTTAGGGTTAGGGTTCGGGCTAGGGCTAGGGTTAGGGGACGGGGACGGTTTAGGGTCCAGGTGAGGGTACGACAACGGTTTAGGGGGATCGTACGTGTGAGGGCGTGGGTTAGTTTGAGCGTACGGTTTAGGATTAGGGGACGGTTGAGGGGAAGGTTTCGAGGAAGGGTTAGGGTTAGGGTTCGGGCTAGGGTTAGGGTTAGGGGCGGGGACGGTTTAGGGTCCAGGTGAGGGTACGACAACGGTTTAGCAGGAGCGTACGTGTGAGGACGCGAGTTAGTGTGAGCGTACGGGTTAGGATTAGGGGACGGGTGAGGGGAAGGCTTCGGGGAATGTTAGGGTTAGGGTTCGGGCTAGGATTAGGCTTAGGGGACGTGGACAGTTTAGGGTCTAGGTGAGGGTACGACAAAGATTTACGGGGAGCATACGTGTGAGGGCACGGGTTAGTGTGAGCGTATGGGTTAGGATTCGGTGACGGGTGAGGGGAAGGCTTCGGGGAAGGGTTAGGGTTAGGATTCGGGCTTGGGTTAGGGTTAGGGGACGGGGACGGCTTAGTGTCCAGTTGTGGGTACGACAACGGTTTAGGGGGAGCGTACGTGTGAGCGTGAGAGTTAGTGTGAGCGTATGGGTTAGGATTAGGGGAAGGGTTAGGGGAAGGCTTCAGGGAAGTGTTAGGGTTCGGGCTAGGGTTAGGGTTAGGGGACAGGGACGGTTTAGGGTCCAGGTGAGGGTACGACAACGGTTTAGTGGGAGCGAACGTGTGAGGGCGCGGGTTAGTGTGAGCGTACGGGTTAGGATTAGGGGACGGGTGAGGGGAAGGCTTCGGGGAAGGGTTGGGGTTAGGGTTCGGGCTAGGGTTAGGGTTAGGGGACGGGGACGGTTTAGGGTCCAGGTGAGGGTACGACAACGGTTTAGGGGGAGCGTACGTGTGAGGGCGCGGGTTAGTGTGAGCGTACGGGTTAGGATTAGGGGACGGGTGAGGGGAAGGCTTCGGGGAATGGTTAGAGTTAGGGTTCGGGCTAGGGTTAGGGTTAGGGGACGGGGACGGTTTAGGGTCCATGTGAGGGTACGACAAAGATTTAGGGGGAGCGTACGTGTGAGGGCACGGGTTAGTGTGAGCGTATGGGTTAGGATTCGTGGACGGGTGAGGGGAAGGCTTCGGGGAAGGGTTAGGGTTACGGTTCGGGCTAGGGTTAGGGTTAGGGAACGGGGACGGTTTAGGGTCCAGTTGAGGGTACGACAACGGTGTAGGGGGAGCGTACGTGAGAGCGTGAGGGTTACTGTGAGCGTATGGGTTAGGATTAGGGGAAGGGTGAGGGGAAGGTTTCAGGGAAGGTTTAGGGTTCGGGGTAGGGTTAGGGTTAGGGGACAGGGACGGTTTAGGGTCCAGGTGAGGGTACGACAACGGTTTAGGTGGAGCGTACGTGTGAGGGCGCGGGTTAGTGTGAGCGTACGGGTTAGGATTAGGTGACGGGTGAGGGGAAGGCTTCGGGGGAGGGTTAGGGTTAGGGTTCGGGCTACGGTTAGGGTTAGGGGACGGGGACGGTTTAGGGTCCAGGTGAGGGTACAACAACGGTTTAGGGGGAGCGTACGTGTGAGGGCGCGGGTTTGTGTGAGCGTACGGGTTAGGATTAGGGGACGGGTGAGGGTAAGGCTTCGGGGAAGGGTTAGGGTTAGGGTTCGGGCTAGGGTTAGGGTTAGGGGACGGGGACGGTTTAGGGTCCATGTGAGGGTACGACAACGGTTTAGGGGGAGCGTACGTGTGAGGGCACGGGTTAGTGTGAGCGCACGGGTTAGGATTAGGGGACGGGTGAGGGGAAGGCTTCGGGGAAGGGTTAGGGTTAGGGTTCGGGTTAGGGTTAGGGGACAGGGACGGTTTAGGGTCCAAGTGAGGGTATGACAACGGTTTAGGGTGAGCGTACGTTTGAGGACGCGGGTTAGTGTGAGCGTACGGGTTAGGATTAGGGGACGGGTGAGGGGAAGGCTTCGGGGAAGGGTTAGGGTTAGGGTTCGGGCTAGGGTTACGGTTAGGGGACGGGGACGGTTTAGGGTCCAGGTGAGGGTACGACAACGGTTTAGGGGAAATGTACGTGTGAGGGCGCGGGTTAGTGTAAGCGTACGGGTTAGTATTAGGGGATGGGTGAGGAGAAGGCTTCGGGGAAGTGTTAGGGCTAGGGTTCGGGCTAGGGTTAGGTTTAGGGGATGGGAACGGTTTAGGGTCCAGGTGAGGGTACGACAACGGTTTACGGGGAGCATACATGTGAGAGCGCAGGTTAGTGTGAGCGTACGGGTTAGGATTAGGGGACGGGTGAGGGGAAGGCTTCGGGGAAGGGTTAGCGTTAGGGTTCGGGCTAGGGTTAGGGTTAGGGGATGGGGACGGTTTAGGGTCCAGGTGAGGGTACGACAACGGTTTAGGGGGAGTGTACGTTTGAGGGCGCGGGTTAGTGTGAGCGTACGGGTTAGGATTAGGGGACGGGTGAGGGGAAGGCTTCAGGGAAGGGTTAGGGTTAGGGTTCGGGCTAGGTTTAGGGTTAGGGTTAGGGGACAGGGACGGTTTAGGGTCCAGGAGAGGGTACGACAATGGTTGACGGGGAACGTACATGTGAGGGCGCAGGTTAGTGTGAGCGTACGGGTTAGGATTACGGGACGGGTGAGGGGAAGGCTTTGGGGAAGGTTTAGGGTTAGGGTTCGGGCTAGGGTTAGGGTTAGGCGACGGGGACGGTTTAGGGTCCAGGTGAGGGTATGACAACGGTTTAGCGGGAGCGTACGTGTGAGGGCGCGGGTTAGTGTGAGCGTACGGTTTACGATTAGGGGATGGGTGAGGGGAAGGCTTCGGGGAAGGGTTAGGGTTAGGGTTCGGGCTAGGGTTAGGTTTAGGGGATTGGGACGGTTTAGTGTCCAGGTGAGGGTACGACAACGGTTTAGGGGGAGCGTACGTGTGAGGGCGTGGGTTAGTGTGAGCGTACGGGTTAGGATTGGGGACGGGTGAGGGGAAGGTTTCGGGGAAGGGTTAGGGTTAGGGTTCAGGATAGGGTTAGGTTTACGGGATGGGGACGGTTTAGGGTACAGGTGAGGGTACGACAACGGTTTAGAGGGAGCGTACATGTGAGGGCGCGGGTTAGTGTGAGCGTACGGGTTAGGATTACGGGACGGGTGAGGGGAAGGCTTTGGGGAAGGGTTAGGGTTAGGGTTCGGGCTAGGGTTAGGGTTAGGGGACGGGGACGGTTTAGGGTCCAGGTGAGGGTACAACAGAGCTTTAGGGGGAGCGTACGTGTGAGGGCGCGGGTTAGTGTGAGCGTATGGTTTAGGATTAGGGGACGGGTGAGGGGACGGCTTCGGGGAAGGGTTAGGGTTAGGGTTCGGGCTAGGGCTAGGATTAGGGGACGGGGACGGTTTAGGGTCCAGGTGAGGGTACGACAACGGTTTAGAGGGAGCGAATGTGTGAGGGTGCGTGTTAGTGTGAGCGTACGGGTTAGGATTACGGGACGGGTGAGGGGAAGGCTTCGGGGAAGGGTTAGAGCTAGGGTTCGGGCTAGGGTTAGGTTTAGGGGATGGGAACGGTTTAAGGTCCAGGTGAGGGTACGACAACGGTTTAGGGGGAGCGTACATGTGAGGGCGCGGGTTAGTGTGAGCGTACGGGTTAGGATTAGGGGACGGCTGATGGGAAGGCTTTGGGGAAGAGTTAGGGTTAGGGTTCGGGCTAGGGTTAGGGTTAGGGGACGGGGACGGTTTAGGGTCCAGGTGAGGGTACGACAACGGTTTAGGGGGATCGTACGTGTGAGGGCGTGGGTTAGTTTGAGCGTACGGGTTAGGATTAGGGGATGGGTGAGGGGAAGGCTTCGAGGAAGGGTTAGGGTTAGGGTTCGGGCTAGGGTTAGGGTTAGGGGACGGGGACGGTTTAGGGTCCAGGTGAGGGTACGACAACGGTTTAGCAGGAGCGTACGTGTGAGGACGCGGGTTAGTGTGAGCGTACGGGTTAGGATTAGGGGACGGGTGAGGGGAAGGCTTCGGGGAATGTTAGGGTTAGGGTTCGGGCTAGGGTTAGGGTTAGGGGACGGGGACGGTTTAGGGTCCAGGTGAGGGTACGACAAAGATTTACGGGGAGCATACGTGTGAGGGCACGGGATAGTGTGAGCGTATGGGTTAGGATTCGGTGACGGGTGAGGGGAAGGCTTCGGGAAAGGGTTAGGGTTACGGTTCGGGGTAGGGTTAGGGTTAGGGGACGGGGACGGTTTAGGGTCCAGTTTAGGGTACGACAACGGTGTAGGGGGAGCGTACGTGTGAGCGTGAGGGTTACTGTGAGCGTATGGGTTAGGATTAGGGGAAGGGTTAGGGGTAGGTTTCAGGGAAGGTTTAGGGTTCGGGCTAGGGTTAGGGTTAGGGGACAGGGACGGTTTAGGGTCCAGGTGAGGGTACGACAACGGTTTAGGGGGAACGTACGTGTGAGGGCGCGGGTTAGTGTGAGCGTACGGTTTAGGATTAGGTGACGGGTGAGGGGAAGGCTTCGGGGGAGGTTTAGGGTTAGGGTTCGGGCTAGGGTTAGGGTTAGGGGACAGGGACGGTTTAGGGTCCAGGTGAGGGTACAACAACGGTTTAGGGGGAGCGTACGTTTGAGGACGCGGGTTAGTGTGAGCGTACGGTTTAGGATTAGGGGACGGGTGAGGGGAAGGCTTCAGGGAAGGGTTAGGGTTAGGGTTCGGGCTAGGGATAGTGTTAGGGGACAGGGACGGTTTAGGGTCCAGGTGAGGGTACGACAACGGTTTAGGGGAAATGTACGTGTGAGGGCGCGGGTTAGTGTGAGCGCACGGGTTAGGATTAGGGGACGGGTGAGGGGAAGGCTTCGGGGAAGGGTTAGGGTTAGGGTTCGGGCTAGGGTTAGGTTTAGGGGATGGGAACGGTTTAGGGTCCAGGTGAGGGTACGACAACGGTTTAGGGGGAGTGTACGTTTGAGGGCGCGGGTTAGTGTGAGCGTACGGGTTAGGATTAGGGGACGGGTGAGGGGAAGGCTTCAGAGAAGGGTTAGGGTTAGGGTTCGGGCTAGGTTTAGGGTTAGGGTTAGGGGACAGGGACGGTTTAGGGTCCAGGTGAGGGTACGACAATTGTTGAGGGGGAGCGTACATGTGAGGGCGCAGGTTAGTGTGAGCGTACGGGTTAGGATTAGGGGACGGGTGAGGGGAAGGCTTTGGGGAAGGTTTAGGGTTAGGGTTCGGGCTAGGGTAAGGGTTAGGGGACGGGGACGGTTTAGGGTCCAGGTGAGGGTAACTCAATGGTTTAGGGGGAGCGTACGTGTGAGGGTGCGGGTCAGTGTGAGTGTACGGGTTAGGATTAGGGGACGGGTGAGTGGAAGGCTTTGCGGAATGGTTATGGTTAGGGTTCGGGCTAGGGTTAGGGTTAGGGGACGGGGATTGTTTAGGGTCCAGGTGAGGGTACGACAACTGTTTAGGTGGAGCGTATGTGTGAGGGTGCGGGTTAGTGTGAGCGTACGGGTTAGGATTAGGGGACTGGTGAGGGCAAGGCTTCCGGGAAGTGATAGGGTTAGGGTTCGGGCTAGGGTTAGGGTTAGGGGACGGGGACGGTTTAGGGTCCAGGTGAGGGTACGACAACGGTTTAGGGGGAGCGTACGTGTGAGGGCGTGGGTTAGTGTGAGCGTACGGGTTAGGATTGGGGACGGGTGAGGGGAAGGTTTCGGGGAAGGGATAGAGTTAGGGTTCGGGCTAGGGTTAGGTTTACGGGATGGGGACGGTTTAGGGTACAGGTGAGGTTACGACAACGGTTTAGAGGGAGCGTACGTGTGAGGGCGCAGGTTAGTGTGAGCGTACGGGTTAGGATTACGGGACGGGTGAGGGGAAGGCTTTGGGGAAGGTTTAGGGTTAGGGTTCGGGTTAGGGTTAGGGTTAGGGGACGGGGACGGTTTAGGGTCCAGGTGAGGGTACAACAGAGCTTTAGGGGGAGCGTACGTGTGAGGGCGCGGGTTAGTGTGAGCGTATGGTTTAGGATTAGGGGACGGGTGAGGGGAAGGCTTCGGGGAAGGGTTAGGGTTAGGGTTCCGGCTAGGGCTAGGATTAGGGGACGGGGACGGTTTAGGGTCCAGGTGAGGGTACGACAACGGTTTAGAGGGAGCGAATGTGTGAGGGTGCGGGTTAGTGTGAGCGTACGGGGTAGGATTACGGGACGTGTGAGGGGAAGGCTTCAGGGAAGGGTTAGAGCTAGGGTTCAGGCTAGGGTTAGGTTTAGGGGATGGGAACGGTTTAGGGTCCAGGTGAGGGTACGACAACGGTTTAGGGGGAGCGTACATGTGAGGGTGCGGGTTAGTGTGAGCGTACGGGTTAGGATTAGGGGACGGGTGATGGGAAGGCTTTGGGGAAGATTTAGGGTTAGGGTTCGGGCTAGGGTTAGGGTTAGGGCACGGGGACGGTTTAGGGTCCAGGTGAGGGTACAACACAGCTTTAGGGGGAGCATACGTGTGAGGGCGTGGGTTAGTGTGAGCGTACGGGTTAGGGTAGTGAACGGGTGAGGCGAAGGATTCAGGGAAGGGTTAGGGTTAGGGTTCGGGCTAGGGTTAGGGTTAGGGGACGGGGACTATTTAGGGTCCAGGTGAGGGTATGACAACGGTTTAGCGGGAGCGTACGTGTGAGGGCGCGGGTTAGTGTGAGCGTACGGTTTACGATTAGGGGATGGGTGAGGGGAAGGCTTCGGGGAAGGGTTAGGGTTAGGGTTGGGGCTAGCGTTAGGTTTAGGGGATTGGGACGGTTTAGTGTCCAGGTGAGGGTACGACAACGGTTTAGGGGGAGCGTACGTGTGAGGGCGTGGGTTAGTGTGAGCGTACGGGTTAGGATTGGGGACGGGTGAGGGGAAGGTTTCGGGGAAGGGTTAGGGTTAGGGTTCGGGCTAGGGTTAGGTTTACGGGATGGGGACGGTTTAGGGTACAGGTGAGGGTACGACAACGGTTTAGAGGGAGCGTACGTGAGAGGGCGCGGGTTAGTGTGAGCGTACGGGTTAGGATTACGGGACGGGTGAGGGGAAGGCTTTGGGGAAGGTTTAGGGTTAGGGTTCGGGCTAGGGCTAGGGTTAGGGGACGGGGACGGTTTAGGGTCCAGGTGAGGGTACGACAACGGTTTAGGGGGATCGTACGTGTGAGGGCGTGGGTTAGTTTGAGCGTACGGTTTAGGATTAGGGGACGGGTGAGGGGAAGGTTTCGAGGAAGGGTTAGGGTTAGGGTTCGGGCTAGGGTTAGGGTTAGGGGCGGGGACGGTTTAGGGTCCAGGTGAGGGTACGACAACGGTTTAGCAGGAGCGTACGTGTGAGGACGCGGGTTAGTGTGAGCGTACGGGTTAGGATTAGGGGACGGGTGAGGGGAAGACTTCGGGGAATGTTAGGGTTAGGGTTCGGGCTAGGGTTAGGCTTAGGGGACGGGGACGGTTTAGGGTCTAGGTGAGGGTACGACAAAGATTTACGGGGAGCATACGTGTGAGGGCACGGGTTAGTGTGAGCGTATGGGTTAGGATTCGGTGACGGGTGAGGGGAAGGCTTCGGGGAAGGGTTAGGGTTAGGATTCGGGCTAGGGTTAGGGTTAGGGGACGGGGACGGCTTAGTGTCCAGTTGTGGGTACGACAACGGTTTAGGGGGAGCGTACGTGTGAGCGTGAGAGTTAGTGTGAGCGTATGGGTTAGGATTAGGGGAAGGGTTAGGGGAAGGCTTCAGGGAAGGGTTAGGGTTCGGGCTAGGGTTAGGGTTAGGGGACAGGGACGGTTTAGGGTCCAGGTGAGGGTACGACAACGGTTTAGTGGGAGCGAACGTGTGAGGGCGCGGGTTAGTGTGAGCGTACGGGTTAGGATTAGGGGACGGGTGAGGGGAAGGCTTCGGGGAAGGGTTGGGGTTAGGGTTCGGGCTAGGGTTAGGGTTAGGGGACGGGGACGGTTTAGGGTCCAGGTGAGGGTACGACAACGGTTTAGGGGGAGCGTACGTGTGAGGGGGCGGGTTAGTGTGAGCATACGGGTTAGGATTAGGGGACGGGTGAGGGGAAGGCTTCGGGGAATGGTTAGAGTTAGGGTTCGGGCTAGGGTTAGGGTTAGGGGACAGGGACGGTTTAGGGTCCATGTGAGGGTACGACAAAGATTTAGGGGGAGCGTACGTGTGAGGGCACGGGTTAGTGTGAGCGTATGGGTTAGGATTCGTGGACGGGTGAGGGGAAGGCTTCGGGGAAGGGTTAGGGTTACGGTTCGGGCTAGGGTTAGGGTTAGGGGACGGGGACGGTTTAGGGTCCAGTTGAGGGTACGACAACGGTGTAGGGGGAGCGTACGTGAGAGCGTGAGGGTTACTGTGAGCGTATGGGTTAGGATTAGGGGAAGGGTGAGGGGAAGGTTTCAGGGAAGGTTTAGGGTTCGGGCTAGGGTTAGGGTTAGGGGACAGGGACGGTTTAGGGTCCAGGTGAGGGTACGACAACGGTTTAGGTGGAGCGTACGTGTGAGGGCGCGGGTTAGTGTGAGCGTACGGGTTAGGATTAGGTGACGGGTGAGGGGAAGGCTTCGGGGGAGGGTTAGGGTTAGGGTTCGGGCTAGGGTTAGGGTTAGGGGACGGGGACGGTTTAGGGTCCATGTGAGGGTACGACAACGGTTTAGGGGGAGCGTACGTGTGAGGGCACGGGTTAGTGTGAGCGCACGGGTTAGGATTAGGGGACGGGTGAGGGGAAGGCTTCGGGGAAGGGTTAGGGTTAGGTTTCGGGCTAGGGTTAGGGTTAGGGGACGGGGACGGTTTAGGGTCCAAGTGAGGGTATGACAACGGTTTAGGGTGAGTGTACGTTTGAGGACGCGGGTTAGTGTGAGCGTACGGGTTAGGATTAGGGGACGGGTGAGGGGAAGGCTTCGGGGAAGGGTTAGGGTTAGGGTTCGGGCTAGGGTTAGGGTTAGGGGACGGGGACGGTTTAGGGTCCAGGTGAGGGTACGACAACGGTTTAGGGGAAATGTACGTGTGAGGGCGCGGGTTAGTGTAAGCGTACGGGTTAGTATTAGGGGATGGGTGAGGAGAAGGCTTCGGGGAAGTGTTAGGGCTAGGGTTCGGGCTAGGGTTAGGTTTAGGGGATGGGAACGGTTTAGGGTCCAGGTGAGGGTACGACAACGGTTTACGGGGAGCATACATGTGAGAGCGCAGGTTAGTGTGAGCGTACGGGTTAGGATTAGGGGACGGGTGAGGGGAAGGCTTCGGGGAAGGGTTAGGGTTAGGGTTCGGGCTAGGGTTAGGGTTAGGGGACGGGGACGGTTTAGGGTCCAGGTGAGGGTACGACAACGGTTTAGGGGGAGTGTACGTTTGAGGGCGCGGGTTAGTGTGAGCGTACGGGTTAGGATTAGGGGACGGGTGAGGGGAAGGCTTCAGGGAAGGGTTAGGGTTAGGGTTCGGGCTAGGTTTAGGGTTAGGGTTAGGGGACAGGGACGGTTTAGGGTCCAGGTGAGGGTACGACAATGGTTGAGGGGGAGCGTACATGTGAGGGCGCAGGTTAGTGTGAGCGTACGGGTTAGGATTACGGGACGGGTGAGGGGAAGGCTTTGGGGAAGGTTTAAGGTTAGGGTTCGGGCTAGGGTTAGGGTTAGGCGACGGGGACGGTTTAGGGTCCAGGTGAGGGTACAACAGAGCTTTAGGGGGAGCATACGTGTGAGGGCGCGGGTTAGTGTGAGCGTACGGGTTAGGGTAGTGGACGGGTGAGGGGAAGGCTTCAGGGAAGGGTTAGGGTTAGGGTTCGGGCTAGGGTTAGGGTTAGGGGACGGGGACTATTTAGGGTCCAGGTGAGGGTATGACAACGGTTTAGCGGGAGCGTACGTGTGAGGGCGCGGGTTAGTGTGACCGTACGGTTTACGATTAGGGGATGGGTGAGGGGAAGGCTTCGGGGAAGGGTTAGGGTTAGGGTTCGGGCTAGGGTTAGGTTTAGGGGATTGGGACGGTTTAGTGTCCAGGTGAGGGTACGACAACGGTTTAGGGGGAGCGTACGTGTGAGGGCGTGGGTTAGTGTGAGCGTACGGGTTAGGATTGAGGACGGGTGAGGGGAAGGTTTCGGGGAAGGGTTAGGGTTAGGGTTCGGGATAGGGTTAGGTTTACGGGATGGGGACGGTTTAGGGTACAGGTGAGGGTACGACAACGGTTTAGAGGGAGCGTACGTGTGAGGGCGCGGGTTAGTGTGAGCGTACGGGTTAGGATTACGGGACGGGTGAGGGGAACGCTTCGGGGAAGGGTTAGAGCTAGGATTCGGGCTAGGGTTAGGTTTAGGGGATGGGAACGGTTTAAGGTCCAGGTGAGGGTACGACAACGGTTTAGGGGGAGCGTACATGTGAGAGCGCAGGTTAGTGTGAGCGTACGGGTTAGGATTAGGGGACGGGTGAGGGGAAGGCTTCGGGGAAGAGTTAGGGTTAGGGTTCGGGCTAGGGTTAGGGTTAGGGGACGGGGACGGTTTAGGGTCCAGGTGAGGGTACGACAACGGTTTAGGGGGATCGTACGTGTGAGGGCGTGGGTTAGTTTGAGCGTACGGGTTAGGATTAGGGGATGGGTGAGGGGAAGGCTTCGAGGAAGGGTTAGGGTTAGGGTTCGGGCTAGGGTTAGGGTTAGGGGACGGGGACGTTTTAGGGTCCAGGTGAGGGTACGACAACAGTTTAGCAGGAGCGTACGTGTGAGGACGCGGGTTAGTGTGAGCGTACGGGTTAGGATTAGGGGACGGGTGAGGGGAAGGCTTCGGGGAATGTTAGGGTTAGGGTTCGGGCTAGGGTTAGGGTTAGGGGACGGGGACGGTTTAGGGTCCAGGTGAGGGTACGACAAAGATTTACGGGGAGCATACGTGTGAGGGCACGGGTTAGTGTGAGCGTATGGGTTAGAATTCGGTGACGGGTGAGGGGAAGGCTTCAGGGAAGGGTTAGGGTTAGGGTTCGGGCTAGGGATAGGGTTAGGGGACGGGGACGGTTTAGGGTCCAGGTGAGGGTACGACAACGGTTTAGGGGAAATGTACGTGTGAGGGCGCGGGTTAGTGTGAGCGCACGGGTTAGGATTAGGGGACGGGTGAGGGGAAGGCTTCGGGGAAGGGTTAGGGTTAGGGTTCGGGCTAGGGTTAGGTTTAGGGGATGGGAACGGTTTAGGGTCCAGGTGAGGGTACGACAACGGTTTAAGGGGAGCGTACATGTGAGAGCGCAGGTTAGTGTGAGCGTACGGGTTAGGATTAGGGGACGGGTGAGGGGAAGGCTTCGGGGAAGGGTTAGGGTTAGGTTTCGGGCTAGGGTTAGGGTTAGGGGACGGGGAGGGTTTAGGGTCCAAGTGAGGGTATGACAACGGTTTAGGGGGAGCGTACGTTTGAGGACGCGGGTTAGTGTGAGCGTACGGTTTAGGATTAGGGGACGGGTGAGGGGAAGGCTTCAGGGAAGGGTTAGGGTTAGGGTTCGGGCTAGGGATAGGGTTAGGGGACGGGGACGGTTTAGGGTCCAGGTGAGGGTACGACAACGGTTTAGGGGAAATGTACGTGTGAGGGCGCGGGTTAGTGTGAGCGCACGGGTTAGGATTAGGGGACGGGTGAGGGGAAGGCTTCGGGGAAGGGTTAGGGTTAGGGTTCGGGCTAGGGTTAGGTTTAGGGGATGGGAACGGTTTAGGGTCCAGGTGAGGGTACGACAACGGTTTAAGGGGAGCGTACATGTGAGAGCGCAGGTTAGTGTGAGCGTACGGGTTAGGATTAGGGGACGGGTGAGGGGAAGGCTTCGGGGAAGGGTTAGGGTTAGGTTTCGGGCTAGGGTTAGGGTTAGGGGACGGGGACGGTTTAGGGTCCAGGTGAGTGTACGACAACGGTTTAGGGGGAGTGTACGTTTGAGGGCGCGGGTTAGTGTGAGCGTCCGGGTTAGGATTAGGGGACGGGTGAGGGGAAGGCTTCAGGGAAGGGTTAGGGTTAGGGTTCGGGCTAGGTTTAGGGTTAGGGTTAGGGGACAGGGACGGTTTAGGGTCCAGGTGAGGGTACGACAATTGTTGAGGGGGAGCGTACATGTGAGGGCGCAGGTTAGTGTGAGCGTACGGGTTAGGATTAGGGGACAGGTGAGGGGAAGGCTTTGGGGAAGGTTTAGGGTTAGGGTTCGGGCTAGGGTAAGGGTTAGGGGACGGGGACGGTTTAGGGTCCAGGTGAGGGTAACTCTATGGTTTAGGGGGAGCGTACGTGTGAGGGTGCGGGTCAGTGTGAGTGTACGGGTTAGGATTAGGGGACGGGTGAGTGGAAGGCTTTGCGGAATGGTTATGGTTAGGGTTCGGGCTAGGGTTAGGGTTAGGGGACGGGGATTGTTTAGGGTCCAGGTGAGGGTACGACAACTGTTTAGGTGGAGCGTATGTGTGAGGGTGCGGGTTAGTGTGAGCGTACGGGTTAGGATTAGGGGACTGGTGAGGGCAAGGCTTCCGAGAAGTGATAGGGTTAGGGTTCGGGCTAGGGTTAGGGTTAGGGGACTGGGACGGTTTAGGGTCCAGGTGAGGGTACGACAACGGTTTAGGGGGAGCGTACGTGTGAGGGCATGGGTTAGTGTGAGCGTACGGGTTAGGATTGGGGACGGGTGAGGGGAAGGTTTCGGGGAAGGGTTAGGGTTAGGGTTCGGGCTAGGGTTAGGTTTAAGGGATGGGGACGGTTTAGGGTACAGGTGAGGTTACGACAACGGTTTAGAGGGAGCGTACGTGTGAGGGCGCAGGTTAGTGTGAGCGTACGGGTTAGGATTACGGGACGGGTGAGGGGAAGGCTTTGGGGAAGGTTTAGGGTTAGGGTTCGGGCTAGGGCTAGGATTAGGGGACGGGGACGGTTTAGGGTCCAGGTGAGGGTACGACAACGGTTTAGAGGGAGCGAATGTGTGAGGGTGCGGGTTAGTGTGAGCGTACGGGGTAGGATTACGGGACGTGTGAGGGGAAGGCTTCAGGGAAGGGTTAGAGCTAGGGTTCAGGCTAGGGTTAGGTTTAGGGGATGGGAACGGTTTAGGGTCCAGGTGAGGGTACGACAACGGTTTAGGGGAAGCGTACATGTGAGGGTGCGGGTTAGTGTGAGTGTACGGGTTAGGATTAGGGGACGGGTGATGGGAAGGCTTTCGGGAAGATTTAGGGTAAGGGTTCGGGCTAGGGTTAGGGTTAGGGCACGGGGACGGTTTAGGGTCCAGGTGAGGGTACGACAACGGTTTAGGGGGATCGTACGTGTGAGGGCGTGGGTTAGTTTGAGCGTACGGGTTAGGATTACGGGACGGGTGAGGGGAAGTCTTCGAGGAAGGGTTAGGGTTAGGGTTCGGGCTAGGGTTAGGGTTAGGGGACGGGGACGGTTTAGGGTCCAGGTGAGGGTACGACAACGGTTTAGCAGGAGCGTACGTGTGAGGACGCGGGTTAGTGTGAGTGTACGGGTTAGGATTAGGGGACGGGTTAGGGGAAGGCTTCGGGGAATGTTAGGGTTAGGGTTCGGGCTAGGGTTAGGGTTAGGGGACGGGGACGGTTTAGGGTCCAGGTGAGGGTACGACAAAGATTTACGGGGAGCATACGTGTGAGGGCACGGGTTAGTGTGAGCGTATGGGTTAGGATTCGGTGACGGGTGAGGGGAAGGCTTCGGGGAAGGGTTAGTGTTAGGATTCGGGCTAGGGTTAGGGTTAGGGGACGGGGACGGCTTAGTGTCCAGTTGTGGGTACGACAACGGTTTAGGGGGAGCATACGTGTGAGCGTGAGGGTTAGTGTGAGCGTACGGGTTAGGATTAGGGGACGGGTGAGGGGAAGGCTTCGGGGAAGGGTTAGGGTTAGGGTTCGGGCTAGGGTTAGGGTTAGGGGACAGGGACGGTTTAGGGTCCAGGTGAGGGTACGACAACGGTTTAGGGGGAGCGTACGTGTGAGGGCGCGGGTTAGTGTGAGCGTACGGGTTAGGATTAGGGGACGGGTGAGGGGAAGGCTTCGGGGAAGGGTTGGGGTTAGGGTTCGGGCTAGGGTTAGGGTTAGGGGACGGGGACGGTTTAGGGTCCAGGTGAGGGTACGACAACGGTTTAGGGGGAGCGTACGTGTGAGGGCGCGGGTTAGTGTGAGCGTACGGGTTAGGATTAGGGGACGGGTGAGGGGAAGGCTTCGGGGAATGGTTAGAGTTAGGGTTCGGGCTAGGGTTAGGGTTAGGGGACAGGGACGGTTTAGGGTCCATGTGAGGGTACGACAAAGATTTAGGGGGAGCGTACGTGTGAGGGCACGGGTTAGTGTGAGCGTATGGGTTAGGATTCGTGGACGGGTGAGGGGAAGGCTTCGGGGAAGGGTTAGGGTTACGGTTCGGGCTAGGGTTAGGGTTAGGGGACGGGGACGGTTTAGGGTCCAGTTGAGGGTACGACAACGGTGTAGGGGGAGCGTAAGTGTGAGCATGAGGGTTACTGTGAGCATATGGGTTAAGATTAGGGGAAGGGTGAGGGGAAGGTTTCAGGGAAGGTTTAGGGTTCGGGCTAGGGTTAGGGTTAGTGTACAGGGACGGTTTAGGGTCCAGGTGAGGGTACGACAACGGTTTAGGCGGAGCGTACGTGTGAGGGCGCGGGGTAGTGTGAGCGTACGGGTTAGGATTAGGTGACGGGTGAGGGGAAGGCTTCGGGGGAGGGTTAGGGTTAGGGTTCGGGCTAGGGTTAGGGTTAGGGGACGGGGACGGTTTAGGGTCCAGGTGAGGGTACGACAACGGTTTAGGGGGAGCGTACATGTGAGGGCGCGGGTTAGTGTGAGCGTACGGGTTAGGATTAGGGGACGGGTGAGGGGAAGGCTTCGGGGAAGGGTTAGGGTTAGGATTCGGGCTAGGGTTAGGGTTAGGGGACGGGGACGGTTTAGGGTCCAAGTGAGGGTACGACAACGGTTTAGGGGGCGCGTACGTGTGAGGGCGCGGGTTAGTGTGAGCGCACGGGTTAGGATTAGGGGACGGGTGAGGGGAAGGCTTCGGGGAAGTGTTAGGGTTAGGATTCGGGCTAGGTTTAGGGTTAGGGGACGGGGACGGTTTAGGGTCCAAGTGAGGGTATGACAACGGTTTAGGGGGAGCGTACGTTTGAGGACGCGGGTTAGTGTGAGCGTACGGGTTACGATTAGGGGACGGGTGAGGGGAAGGCTTCGGGGAAGGGTTAGGGTTAGGGTTCGGGCTAGGGTTAGGGTTAGGGGACGGGGACGGTTTAGGGTCCAGGTGAGGGTACGACAACGGTTTAGGGGAAATGTACGTGTGAGGGCGCGGGTTAGTGTAAGCGTACGGGTTAGTATTAGAGGATGGGTGAGGAGAAGGCTTCGGGGAAGTGTTAGGGCTAGGGTTCGGGCTAGGGTTAGGTTTAGGGGATGGGAACGGTTTAGGGTCCAGGTGAGGGTACGACAACGGTTTACGGGGAGCGTACATGTGAGAGCGCAGGTTAGTGTGAGCGTACGGGTTAGGATTAGGGGACGGGTGAGGGGAAGGCTTCGGGGAAGGGTTAGGGTTAGGGTTCGGGCTAGGGTTAGGGTTAGGGGACGGGGACGGTTTAGGGTCCAGGTGAGGGTACGACAACGGTTTAGGGGGAGTGTACGTTTGAGGACGCGGGTTAGTGTGAGCGTACGGGTTAGGATTAGGTGACGGGTGAGGGGAAGGCTTCGGGGAAGGGTTAGGGTTAGGGTTCGGGCTAGGGTTAGGGTTAGGGGACGGGGACGGTTTAGGGTCCAGGTGAGGGTACGACAACGGTTTAGGGGAAATGTACGTGTGAGGGCGCGGGTTAGTGTGAGCGCACGGGTTAGGATTAGGGGACGGGTGAGGGGAAGGCTTCGGGGAAGGGTTAGGTTTAGGGTTCGGGCTAGGGTTAGGTTTAGGGGATGGGAACGGTTTAGGGTCCAGGTGAGGGTACGACAACGGTTTACGGGGAGCGTACATGTGAGAGCGCAGGTTAGTGTGAGCGTACGGGTTAGGATTAGGGGACGGGTGAGGGGAAGGCTTCGGGGAAGGGTTAGGGTTAGGGTTCGGGCTAGGGTTAGGGTTAGGGGACGGGGACGGTTTAGGGTCCAGGTGAGTGTACGACAACGGTTTAGGGGGAGTGTACGTTTGAGGGCGCGGGTTAGTGTGAGCGTACGGGTTAGGATTAGGGGACGGGTGAGGGGAAGGCTTCAGGGAAGGGTTAGGGTTAGGTTTCGGGCTAGGTTTAGGGTTAGGGTTAGGGGACAGGGACGGTTTAGGGTCCAGGTGAGGGTACGACAATTGTTGAGGGGGAGCGTACATGTGAGGGCGCAGGTTAGTGTGAGCGTACGGGTTAGGATTAGGGGACGGTTGAGGGGAAGGCTTTGGGGAAGGTTTAGGGTTAGGGTTCGGGCTAGGGTAAGGGTTAGGGGACGGGGACGGTTTAGGGTCCAGGTGAGGGTAACTCAATGGTTTAGGGGGAGCGTACGTGTGAGGGTGCGGGTCAGTGTGAGTGTACGGGTTAGGATTAGGGGACGGGTGAGTGGAAGGCTTTGCGGAATGGTTAAGGTTAGGGTTCGGGCTAGGGTTAGGGTTAGGGGACGGGGATTGTTTAGGGTCCAGGTGAGGGTACGACAACTGTTTAGGTGGAGCGTATGTGTGAGGGTGCGGGTTAGTGTGAGCGTACGGGTTAGGATTAGGGGACTGGTGAGGGCAAGGCTTCCGGGAAGTGATAGGGTTAGGGTTCGGGCTAGGGTTAGGGTTAGGGGACGGGGACGGTTTAGGGTCCAGGTGAGGGTACGACAACGGTTTAGGGGGAGCGTACGTGTGAGGGCGTGGGTTAGTGTGAGCGTACGGGTTAGGATTGGGGACGGGTGAGGGGAAGGTTTCGGGGAAGGGTTAGGGTTAGGGTTCGGGCTAGGGTTAGGTTTACGGGATGGGGACGGTTTAGGGTACAGGTCAGGTTACGACAACGGTTTAGAGGGAGCGTACGTGTGAGGGCGCAGGTTAGTGTGAGCGTACGGGTTAGGATTACGGGACGGGTGAGGGGAAGGCTTTGGGGAAGGTTTAGGGTTAGGGTTCGGGTTAGGGTTAGGGTTAGGGGACGGGGACGGTTTAGGGTCCAGGTGAGGGTACAACAGAGCTTTAGGGGGAGCGTACGTGTGAGGGCGCGGGTTAGTGTGATCGTATGGTTTAGGATTAGGGGACGGGTGAGGGGAAGGCTTCGGGGAAGGGTTAGGGTTAGGGTTCGGGCTAGGGCTAGGATTAGGGGACGGGGACGGTTTAGGGTCCAGGTGAGGGTACGACAACGGTTTAGAGGGAGCGAATGTGTGAGGGTGCGGGTTAGTGTGAGCGTACGGGGTAGGATTACGGGACGTGTGAGGGGAAGGCTTCAGGGAAGGGTTAGAGCTAGGGTTCTGGCTAGGGTTAGGTTTAGGGGATGGGAACGGTTTAGGGTCCAGGTGAGGGTACGACAACGGTTTAGGGGGAGCGTACATGTGAGGGTGCGGGTTAGTGTGAGCGTACGGGTTAGGATTAGGGGACGGGTGATGGGAAGGCTTTGGGGAAGAGTTAGGGTTAGGGTTCGGGCTAGGGTTAGGGTTAGGGGACGGGGACGGTTTAGGGTCCAGGTGAGGGTACGACAACGTTTTAGGGGGATCGTACGTGTGAGGGCGTGGGTTAGTTTGAGCGTACGGGTTAGGATTAGGGGACGGGTGAGGGGAAGGCTTCGAGGAAGGGTTAGGGTTAGGGTTCGGGCTAGGGTTAGGGTTAGGGGACGGGGACGGTTTAGGGTCCAGGTGAGGGTACGACAACGGTTTAGCAGGAGCGTACGTGTGAGGACGCGGGTTAGTGTGAGTGTACGGGTTAGGATTAGGGGACGGGTGAGGGGAAGGCTTCGGGGAATGTTAGGGTTAGGGTTCGGGCTAGGGTTAGGGTTAGGGGACGGGGACGGTTTAGGGTCCAGGTGAGGGTACGACAAAGATTTACGGGGAGCATACGTGTGAGGACACGGGTTAGTGTGAGCGTATGGGTTAGGATTCGGTAACGGGTGAGGGGAAGGCTTCGGGGAAGGGTTAGTGTTAGGATTCGGGCTAGGGTTAGGGTTAGGGGACGGGGACGGCTTAGTGTCCAGTTGTGGGTACGACAACGGTTTAGGGGGAGCATACCTGTGAGCGTGAGGGTTAGTGTGAGCGTATGGGTTAGGATTAGGGGAAGGGTTAGGGGAAGGCTTCAGGGAAGGGTTAGGGTTCGGGCTAGGGTTAGGGTTAGGGGACAGGGACGGTTTAGGGTCCAGGTGAGGGTACGACAACGGTTTAGGGGGAGCGTACGTGTGAGGGCGCGGGTTAGTGTGAGCGTACGGGTTAGGATTAGGGGATGGGTGAGGGGAAGGCTTCGGGGAAGGGTTGGGGTTAGGGTTCGGGTTAGGGTTAGGGTTAGGGGACGGGGACGGTTTAGGGTCCAGGTGAGGGTACGACAACGGTTTAGGGGGAGCGTACGTGTGAGGGCGCGGGTTAGTGTGAGCGTACGGGTTAGGATTAGGGGACGGGTGAGGGGAAGGCTTCGGGGAATGGTTAGAGTTAGGGTTCGGGCTAGGGTTAGGGTTACGGGACAGGGACGGTTTAGGGTCCCTGTGAGGGTACGACAAAGATTTAGGGGGAGCGTACGTGTGAGGGCACGGGTTAGTGTGAGCGTATGGGTTAGGATTCGTGGACGGGTGAGGGGAAGGCTTCGGGGAAGGGTTAGGGTTATGGTTCGGGCTAGGGTTAGGGTTAGGGGACGGGGACGGTTTAGGGTCCAGTTGAGGGTACGACAGCGGTGTAGGGGGAGCGTAAGTGTGAGCGTGAGGGTTACTGTGAGCGTATGGGTTAGGATTAGGGGAAGGGTGAGGGGAAGGTTTCAGGGAAGGTTTAGGGTTCGGGCTAGGGTTAGGGTTAGGGGACAGGGACGGTTTAGGGTCCAGGTGAGGGTACGACAACGGTTTAGGCGGAGCGTACGTGTGAGGGCGCGGGTTAGTGTGAGCGTACGGGTTAGGATTAGGTGACGGGTGAGGGGAAGGTTTCGGTTGAGGGTTAGGGTTAGGGTTCGGGCTAGGGTTAGGGTTAGGGGACGGGGACGGTTTAGGGTCCAGGTGAGGGTACAACAACGGTTTAGGGGGAGCGTACGTGTGAGGGCGCGGGTTAGTGTGAGCGTACGGGTTAGGATTAGGGGACGGGTGAGGGGAAGGCTTCGGGGAAGGGTTAGGGTTAGGATTCGGGCTAGGGTTAGGGTTAGGGGACGGGGACGGTTTAGGGTCCAAGTGAGGGTACGACAAAGATTTAGGGGGAGCGTACGTGTGAGGGCGCGGGTTAGTGTGAGCGCACGGGTTAGGATTAGGGGACGGGTGAGGGGAAGGCTTCGGGGAAGTGTTAGGGTTAGGATTCGGGCTAAGGTTAAGGTTAGGGGACGGGGACGGTTTAGGGTCCAAGTGAGGGTATGACAACGGTTTAGGGGGAGCGTACGTTTGAGGACGCGGGTTAGTGTGAGCGTACGGGTTAGGATTAGGGGACGGGTGAGGGGAAGGCTTCGGGGAAGTGTTAGGGTTAGGGTTCGGGCTAGGGTTAGGGTTAGGGGACGGGGACGGTTTAGGGTCCAGGTGAGGGTACGACAACGGTTTAGGGGAAATGTACGTGTGAGGGCGCGGGTTAGTGTATGCGTACGGGTTAGTATTAGGGGATGGGTGAGGAGAAGTCTTCGGGGAAGTGTTAGGGCTAGGGTTCGGGCTAGGGTTAGGTTTAGGGGATGGGAACGGTTTAGGGTCCAGGTGAGGGTACGACAACGGTTTACGGGGAGCGTACATGTGAGAGCGCAGGTTAGTGTGAGGGTACGGGTTAGGATTAGGGGACGGGTGAGGGGAAGGCTTCGGGGAAGGGTTAGGGTTAGGGTTCGGGCTAGGGTTAGGGTTAGGGGACGGGGACGGTTTAGGGTCCAGGTGAGGGTACGACAACGGTTTAGGGGGAGTGTACGTTTGAGGGCGCGGGTTAGTATGAGCGTACGGGTTAGGATTAGGGGACGGGTGAGGGGCAGGCTTCGGGGAAGTGTTAGGGTTAGGGTTCGGGCTAGGGTTAGCGTTAGGTTTAGAGGACGGGGACAGTTTACCGTCCAGGTGAGGGTACGACAACGGTTTAGGGGGAGTGTACGTTTGAGGGTGCTGGTTAGTGTGAGCGTACGGGTTAGGATTAGGGGACGGGTGAGGGGAAGGCTTCAGGGAAGGTTTAGGGTTAGGGTTCGGGCTAGGGTTAGCGTTAGGGTTAGGGGACGGGGACGGTTTAGGGTCCAGGTGAGGGTACGACAACGGTTTAGGGGGAGCGTACGTGTGAGGGCGCGGGTTAGTGTGAGCGTACGGGTTAGGATTAGGGGACGGGTGAGGGGAAGGCTTCGGGGAAGGGTTAGGGTTAGGGTTCGGGCTAGGGTTAGGGTTAGGGGACGGGAACGGTTTAGGGTCCAGGTGAGGGTACGACAATGATTTAGGGGGAGCGTACGTTTCAGGGCGCGGGTTAGTGTGAGCGTACGGGTTAGGATTAGGGTACGGGTGAGGGGAAGGCTTCGGGGAAGGGTTAGGGTTAGGGTTCGGGCTAGGGTTAGGGTTAGGGGACGGGGACGGTTTAGGGTCCAAGTGAGGGTACGACAACGGTTTAGGGGTAGCGTACGTGTGGGGACGCGGGTTAGTGTGAGCGTACGGATTAGGATTAGGGGACGGGTGAGGGGAAGGCTTCGGGGAAGTGTTAGGGTTAGGGTTCGGGCTAGGGTTAGGGTTAGGGCACGGGGACGGTTTAGGGTCCAGGTGAGGGTACGACAACGGTTTAGGGGAAATGTACGTGTGAGGGCACGGGTTAGTGTGAGCGTACGGGTTAGTATTAGGAGATGGGTGAGGAGAAGGCTTCGGGGAAGTGTTAGGGTTAGGGTTCGGGCTACGGTTAGGTTTAGGGGATGGGAACGGTTAAGGGTCCAGGTGAGGGTACGACAACGGTTTAGGGGGAGCGTACATGTGAGAGCGCGGGTTAGTGTGAGCGTACGGGTTAGGATTAGGGGACGGGTGAGGGGAAGGCTTCGGGGAAGGGTTAGGGTTAGGTTTTGGGCTAGGGTTAGGGTTAGGGGAAGGGGACGGTTTACGGTCCAGGTGAGGGTACGACAACGGTTTAGGGGGACTGTACGTTTGACGGCGCGGGTTAGTGTGAGCGTACGGGTTAGGATTAGGGGACGGGTGAGGGGAAGGCTTCAGGGAAGGGTTAGGGTTAGGGTTCGGGCTAGGTTTAGGGTTAGGGTTAGGGGACGGGGACGGTTTAGGGTCCAGGTGAGGGTACAACAGAGCTTTAGGGGGAGCATACGTGTGAGGGCGCGGGTTAGTGTGAGCGTACGGGTTAGGGTAGTGGACGGGTGAGGGGAAGGATTCAGGGAAGGGTTAGGGTTAGGGTTCGGGCTAGGGTTAGGGTTAGGGAATGGGGACTATTTAGGGTCCAGGTGAGGGTATGACAACGGTTTAGTGGGAGCGTACGTGTGAGGGCGCGGGTTAGTGTGAGCGTACGGTTTACGATTAGGGGATGGGTGAGGGGAAGGCTTCGGGGAAGGGTTAGGGTTAGGGTTCGGGCTAGGGTTAGGTTTAGGGGATTGGGACGGTTTAGTGTCCAGGTGAGGGTACGACAACGGTTTAGGGGGAGCGTACGTGTGAGGGCGTGGGTTAGTGTGAGCGTACGGATTAGGATTGGGGACGGGTGAGGGGAAGGTTTCGGGGAAGGGTTAGGGTTAGGGTTCGGGCTAGGGTTAGGGTTAGGGGACGGGGACGGTTTAGGGTCCAGGTGAGGGTACGACAACGGTTTAGGGGGAGCGTAAGTGTGAGGGCGCGGGTTAGTGTGAGCATACGGGTTAGGATTACGGGATGGGTGAGGGGAAGGTTTGGGGAAGGTTTAGGGTTAGGTTTCGGGCTAGGGTTAGGGTTAGGGGACGGGGACGGTTTAGGGTCCAGGTGAGGGTACAACAGAGCTTTAGGGGGAGCGTACGTGTGAGGGCGCGGGTTAGTGTGAGCGTACGGGTTAGTATTAGGGGATGGGTGAGGAGAAGGCTTCGGGGAAGGGATAGAGCTAGGGTTCGGGCTAGGGTTAGGTTTAGGGGATGGGAACGGTTTAGGGTCCAGGTGAGGGTACGACAACGGTTTAGGGGGAGCGTACGTTTGAGGGCGCGGGTTAGTGTGAGCGTAAGAGTTAGGATTAGGGGACGGGTAAGGGGAAGGCTTCGGGGAAGGGTTAGGGATAGGGTTCTGGTTAGGGTTCAGGTTAGGGGACGGGGACGGTTTAGGGTCCAGGTGAGGGTACGACAACGGCTTAGGGGGAGCGTACCTGTGAGGGCGTGGGTTAGTGTGAGTGTACGGGTTAGGATTAGGGGATGGGTGAGGGGAAACCTTCGGAGAAGAGTTAGGGTTAGGGTTCGGGCTAGGGTTAGGTTTAGGGGAAGGGGACGGTTTAGGGTCTACGTGAGGGTACGACAACGGTTTAGGGGGAGCGTACGTGTGAGGGCGCGGGTTAATGTGAGCGTACGGGTTAGGATTAGGGGATGGGTGAGGGGAAGGCTTCGGGGAAGTTTTAGGGTTAGGGTTCGGGCTAGGGTTAGGGTTAGGGGATGGGGACGGTTTAGGGTCCAGGTGAGGGTACGGCAACGGTTTAGGGGGAGCGTACGTGTGAGGGCGCGGGTTAGTGTGAGCGTACGGGTTAGGATAAGGGTACGGGTGAGGGGAAGGCTTCGGGGAAGTGTTAGGGTTAGGGTTCGGGCTACGGTTAGGCTTAGGGGACGGGGACGGTTTAGGGTCCAGGTGAGGGTACGACAACGCTTTAGCGGTAGTGTACGTGTGATGGCGCGGGTTAGTGTGAGCGTACGGGTTAGGATTAGAGGACGGTTGAGGGGAAGATTTTGGGGAAGTGTTAGGGTTAGGGTTCGGGCTAGGGTTAGGGTTAGGGGATGGGGACGGTTTAGGGTCCAGGTGAGGGTACGACAACGGTTTATGGGGAGCGTACGTGTGAGGGCGCGGGTTAGTGTGAGCCTACGGGTTAGCATTAGGGGACGGGTGAGGGGAAGGCTTCGGGGAAGGGTTAGGGTTAGGGTTCGGGCTAGGGTTAGGGTTAGGGGACGGGGACGGTTTAGGGTCCAGGTGAGGGTACGACAACGGTTTAGGGGGAGCGGACGTGTGAGGGTGCGGGTTAGTGTGAGCGTATGGGTTAGGATTAGGGGACGGGTGAGAGGAAGGCTTCGGGGAAGGTTTAGGGTTAGGTTTCGGGCTAGGGTTAGGGTTAGGGGACGGGGACGGTTTAGGGTCCAGGTGAGGGTACGACAAAAGTTGAGGGGGAGCGTACATGTGAGGGCGCGGGTTAGTGTGAGCGTATGGGTTACGATTAGGGGACGGGTGAGGGGAAGGCTTCGGGGAAGGGTTAGGGTTAGGGTTCGGGCTATGGTTAGGGTTAGGGGACGGGGACGGTTTAGGGTCCAGGTGAGGGTACGACAACGCTTTAGGGGGATGGTACCTGTGATGGCGCGTGTTAGTGTGAGCGTACGGGTTACGATTACGGGACAGGTGAGGGGAAGGC
Organism: Leucopleurus acutus; assembly: GCF_964270905.1. NCBI lineage: Eukaryota > Metazoa > Chordata > Mammalia > Artiodactyla > Delphinidae > Leucopleurus > Leucopleurus acutus. Next base: position 52,810 of record NW_028139203.1, read on the forward strand.
TTCGGGGAAGGGTTAGGGTTAGGGTTCGGGCTAGGATTAGAGTTAGTGGACGGGGACGGTTTAGGGTCCAGGAGAGGGTACGACAACAGTTTAGGGCGAGCGTACGTGTGAGGGCGTGGTTTAGTGTGAGCGTACGGGTTAGGATTAGGGGACAGGTGAGGGGAAGATTTCAGGGAAGGGTTAGGGTTAGGGTTCGGGCTAGGGTTAGGGTTAGGGAACGGGGATGGTTTAGGGTCCAGGTTCGGTTACGACAATGGTTTATGGGGAGCGTACGTGTGAGGACGCGGGTTAGTGTGAGCGTACGGGTTAGGATTATGGGACCGGTGAGGGGAAGGCTTCGGGGAAGGGTTAGGTTTAGGGTTCGGGCTAGGGTTAGGGTTAGGGGACGGGGACGGTTTAGGGTCCAGGTGAGGGTACGACAACGGTTTACGGGGAGCGTACGTGTGAGGGCGTGGGTTAGTGTGAGCGTACGGGTTAGGATTAGGGGACGGGTGAGGGGAAGGCTTCGGGGAATGGTTAGAGTTAGGGTTCGGGCTAGGGTTAGGGTTAGGGGACAGGGACGGTTTAGGGTCCATGTGAGGGTACGACAAAGATTTAGGGGGAGCGTACGTGTGAGGGCACGGGTTAGTGTGAGCGTATGGGTTAGGATTCGTGGACGGGTGAGGGGAAGGCTTCGGGGAAGGGTTAGGGTTACGGTTCGGGCTAGGGTTAGGGTTAGGGGACGGGGACGGTTTAGGGTCCATTTGAGGGTACGACAACGGTGTAGGGGGAGCGTACGTGTGAGCGTGAGGGTTACTGTGAGCGTATGGGTTAGGATTAGGGGAAGGGTGAGGGGAAGGTTTCAGGGAAGGTTTAGGGTTCGGGCTAGGGTTAGGGTTAGGGGACAGGGACGGTTTAGGGTCCAGGTGAGGGTACGACAACGGTTTAGGTGGAGCGTACGTGTGAGGGCGCGGGTTAGTGTGAGCGTACGGATTAGGATTAGGGGACGGGTGAGGGGAAGGCTTCGGGGAAAGGTTAGGGTTAGGGTTCGGGCTAGGGTTAGGGTTAGGGGACGGGGACGGTTTAGGGTCCATGTGAGGGTACGACAACGGTTTAGGGGGAGCGTAAGTGTGAGGGCGCGGGTTAGTTTGAGCGCACGGGTTAGGATTAGGGGACGGGTGAGGGGAAGGCTTCGGGGAAGTGTTAGGGTTAGGGTTCGGTCTAGGGTTAGGGTTAGGGGACTGGGACGGTTTAGGGTCCAAGTGGAGGTATGACAACGGTTTAGGGGGAGCGTACGTTTGAGGACGCGGGTTAGTGTGAGCGTACGGGTTAGGATTAGGGGACGGGTGAGGGGAAGGCTTCGGGGAAGGGTTAGGGTTAGGGTTCGGGCTAAGGTTAGGGTTAGGGGACGGGGACGGTTTAGGGTCCAGGTGAGGGTACAACAACGGTTTAGGGTAAATGTACGTGTGAGGGCGCGGGTTAGTGTAAGCGTACGGGTTAGTATTAGCGAATGGGTGAGGAGAAGGCTTTGGGGAAGTGTTAGGGCTAGGGTTCGGGCTAGGGTTAGGTTTAGGGGATGGGAACGGTTTAGGGTGCAGGTGACGGTACGACAACGGTTTACGGGTAGCGTACATGTGAGAGCGCAGGTTAGTGTGAGCGTACGGGTTAGGATTAGGGGACGGGTTAGGGGAAGGCTTCGGGGAAGGGTTAGGGTTAGGGTTCGGGCTAGGGTTAGGGTTAGGGGACGGGGACGGTTTAGGGTCCAGGTGAGGGTACGACAACGGTTTAGGGGGAGTGTACGTTTGAGAGCGCGGGTTAGTGTGAGCGTACGGGTTAGGATTAGGGGACGGGTGAGGGGAAGGCTTCAGGGAAGGGTTAGGGTTAGGGTTCGGGCTAGGTTTAGGGTTAGGGTTAGGGGACAGGGACGGTTTAGGGTCCAGGTGAGGGTACGACAATGGTTGAGGGGGAGCGTACATGTGAGGGCGCAGGTTAGTGTGAGCGTACGGGTTAGGATTACGGGACGGTTGAGGGGAAGGCTTTGGGGAAGGTTTAGGGTTAGGGTTCAGGCTAGGGTTAGGGTTAGGCGACGGGGACGGTTTAGGGTCCAGGTGAGGGTACAACAGAGCTTTAGGGGGACCATACGTGTGAGGGCGCGGGTTAGTGTGAGCGTAGGGGTTAGGATTAGGGGACGGGTGAGGGGAAGGCTTCGGGGAATGTTAGGGTTAGGGTTCGGGCTAGGGTTAGGCTTAGGGGACGGGGACGGTTTAGGGTCCAGGTGAGGGTACGACAAAGATTTACGGGGAGCATACGTGTGAGGGCACGGGTTAGTGTGAGCGTATGGGTTAGGATTCGGTGACGGGTGAGGGGAAGGCTTCGGGGAAGGGTTAGGGTTAGGATTCGGGCTACGGTTAGGGTTAGGGGACGGGGACGGCTTAGTGTCCAGTTGTGGGTACCACAACGGTTTAGGGGGATCGTACGTGTGAGCGTGAGGGTTAGTGTGAGCGTATGGGTTAGGATTAGGGGAAGGGTTAGGGGAAGGCTTCAGGGAAGGGTTAGGGTTCGGGCTAGGGTTAGGGTTAGGAGACAGGGACGGTTTAGGGTCCAGGTGAGGGTACGACAACGGTTTAGTGGGAGCGAACGTGTGAGGGTGCGGGTTAGTGTGAGCGTACGGTTTAGGATTAGGGGACGGGTGAGGGGAAGGCTTCGGGGAAGGGTTGGGGTTAGGGTTCGGGCTAGGGTTAGGGTTAGGGGACGGGGACGGTTTAGGGTCCAGGTGAGGGTACGACAACGGTGTAGGGGGAGCGTACGTGTGAGCGTGAGGGTTACTGTGACCGTATGGGTTAGGATTAGGGGAAGGGTGAGGGGAAGGTTTCAGGGAAGGTTTAGGGTTCGGGCTAGGGTTAGGGTTAGGGGACAGGGACGGTTTAGGGTCCAGGTGAGGGTACGACAACGGTTTAGGTGGAGCGTACGTGTGAGGGCGCGGGTTAGTGTGAGCGTACGGGTTAGGATTAGGTGACGGGTGAGGGGAAGGCTTCGGGGGAGGGTTAGGGTTAGGGTTCGGGCTAGGGTTAGGTTTAGGGGACGGGGACGGTTTAGGGTCCAGGTGAGGGTACAACAACGGTTTAGGGGGAGCGTACGTGTGAGGGCGCGGGTTAGTGTGAGCGTACGGGTTAGGATTAGGGGACGGGTGAGGGGAAGGCTTCGGTGAAGTGTTAGGGTTAGGGTTCGGGCTAGGGTTAGGGTTAGGGGACGGGGACGGTTTAGGGTCCATGTGAGGGTACGACAATGGTTTAGGGGGAGCGTACGTGTGAGGGTGCGGGTTAGTGTGAGCGCACGGGTTAGGATTAGGGGACGGGTGAGGGGAAGGCTTCGGAGAAGGGTTAGGGTTAGGGTTCGGGCTAGGGTTAGGGTTAGGGGACGGGGACGGTTTAGGGTCCAGGTGAGGGTACGACAACGGTTTAGGGGAAATGTACGTGTGAGGGCGCGGGTTAGTGTAAGCGTACGGGTTAGTATTAGGGGATGGGTGAGGAGAAGGCTTCGGGGAAATGTTAGGGCTAGGGTTCGGGCTAGGGTTAGGTTTAGGGGATGGGAACGGTTTAGGGTCCAGGTGAGGGTACGACAACGGTTTACGGGGAGCGTACATGTGAGAGCGCAGGTTAGTGTGAGCGTACGTGTTAGGATAAGGGGACGGGTGAGGGGAAGGCTTCGGGGAAGGGTTAGGTTTAGGGTTCGGGCTAGGGTTAGGGTTAGGGGACGGGGACGGTTTAGGGTCCAGGTGAGGGTACGACAACGCTTTAGGGGTAATGTACGTGTGATGGCGCGGGTTAGTGTGAGCGTACGGGTTAGGATTAGAGGACGGTTGAGGGGAAGATTTTGGGGAAGTGTTAGGGTTAGGGTTCGGGCTAGGGTTAGGGTTAGGGGATGGGGACGGTTTAGGGTCCAGGTGAGGGTACGACAACGGTTTATGGGGAGCGTACGTGTGAGGGCGCGGGTTAGTGTGAGCGTACGGGTTAGGATTAGGGGACCGGTGAGGGGAAGGCTTCGGGAAAGGGTTCGGGTTAGGGTTCGGGCTAGGGTTAGGGTCAGGGGACGGGGACGGTTTAGGGTCCAGGTGAGGGTATGACAACGGTTTAGGGGGAGCGTACGTGTGAGGGCGTGGTTTAGTGTAAGCGTACGGGTTAGGATTAGGGGACGGGTGAGGGGAAGGCTTCGGGGAAGGGTTAGGGTTAGGTTTCGGGCTAGGGTTAGGGTTAGGGGATGGGGACGGTTTAGGGTCCAGGTGAGGGTACGACAACGGTTTAGGGGGAGCGTACGTGTGAGGGCGCGGGTTAGTGTGAGCGTACGGGTTAGAATTAGGGGACGGGTGACGGGAAGGCTTCGGGGAAGGGTTACGGTTAGGGTTCGGGCTAGGGTTAGGGTTAGGGGATGGGGACGGTTTAGGGTCCAGGTGAGGGTACGACAAAGGTTGAGGGGGAGCGTACATGTGAGGGCGCGGGTTAGTGTGAGCGTACGGGTTACGATTAGGGGACGGGTGAGGGGAAGGCTTCGGGGAAGGGTTAGGGTTAGGGTTCGGGCTATGGTTAGGGTTAGGGGACGGGGACGGTTTAGCGTCCAGGTGAGGGTACGACAACGCTTTAGGGGGATGGTACCTGTGATGGCGCGTGTTAGTGTGAGCGTACGGGTTAGGATTACGGGACAGGTGAGGGGAAGGCTTCGGGGAAGGGTTAGGGATAGGGTTCGGGCTAGGATTAGAGTTAGTGGAAGGGGACGGTTTAGGGTCCAGGAGAGGGTACGAGAACAGTTTAGGGCGAGCGTACGTGTGCGGGCGTGGTTTAGTGTGAGCGTACGGGTTAGGATTAGGGGACAGGTGAGGGGAAGATTTCAGGGAAGGGTTAGGGTTAGGGTTCGGGCTAGGGTTAGGGTTAGGGAACGGGGATGGTTTAGGGTCCAGGTTCGGTTACGACAACGGTTTATGGGGAGCGTACGTGTGAGGGTGCGGGTTAGTGTGAGCGTACGGGTTAGGATTATGGGACCGGTGAGGGGAAGGCTTCAGGGAAGGGTTAGGTTTAGGGTTCGGGCTAGGGTTAGGGTTAGGGGACGGGGACGGTTTAGGGTCCAGGTGAGGGTACGACAACGGTTTACGGGGAGCGTACGTGTGAGGGCGCGGGTTAGTGTGAGCGTACGGGTTAGGATTAGGGGACGGGTGAGGGGAAGGCTTCGGGGAATGGTTAGAGTTAGGGTTCGGGCTAGGGTTAGGGTTAGGGGACAGGGACGGTTTAGGGTCCATGTGAGGGTACGACAAAGATTTAGGGGGAGCGTACGTGTGAGGGCATGGGTTAGTGTGAGCGTATGGGTTAGGATTCGTGGACGGGTGAGGGGAAGGCTTCGGGGAAGGGTTAGGGTTACGGTTCGGGCTAGGGTTAGGGTTAGGGGACGGGGACGGTTTAGGGTCCAGTTGAGGGTACGACAACGGTGTAGGGGGAGCGTACGTGTGAGCGTGAGGGTTACTGTGAGCGTATGGGTTAGGATTAGGGGAAGGGTGAGTGGAAGGTTTCAGGGAAGGTTTAGGGTTCGGGCTATGGTTAGGGTTAGGGGACAGGGACGGTTTAGGGTCCAGGTGAGGGTACGACAACGGTTTAGGCGGAGCGTACGTGTGAGGGCGCGGGTTAGTGTGAGCGTACGGGTTAGGATTAGGGGACGGGTGAGGGGAAGGCTTCGGGGAAGGGTTAGGGTTAGGGTTCGGGCTAGGGTTAGGTTTAGGGGACGGGGACGGTTTAGGGTCCATGTGAGGTTACGACAACGGTTTAGGGGGAGCGTACGTGTGAGGGTGCGGGTTAGTGTGAGCGCACGGGTTAGGATTAGGGGACGGGTGAGGGGAAGGCTTCGGAGAAGGGTTAGGGTTAGGGTTCGGGCTAGGGTTAGGGTTAGGGGATGGGGACGGTTTAGGGTCCAAGTGAGGGTATGACAACGGTTTAGGGTGAGCGTACGTTTGAGGACACGGGTTAGTGTGAGCGTACGGGTTAGGATTAGGGGACGGGTGAGGGGAAGGCTTCGGGGAAGGGTTAGGGTTAGGGTTCGGGCTAGGGTTAGGGTTAGGGGACGGGGACGGTTTAGGGTCCAGGTAAGGGTACGACAACGGTTTAGGGGAAATGTACGTGTGAGGGCGCGGGTTAGTGTAAGCGTACGGGTTAGTATTAGGGGATGGGTGAGGAGAAGGCTTCGGGGAAATGTTAGGGCTAGGGTTCGGGCTAGGGTTAGGTTTAGGGGATGGGAACGGTTTAGGGTCCAGGTGAGGGTACGACAACGGTTTACGGGGAGCGTACATGTGAGAGCGCAGGTTAGTGTGAGCGTACGGTTTAGGATTAGGGGACGGGTGAGGGGAAGGCTTCGGGGAAGGGTTAGGGTTAGGGTTCGGGCTAGGGTTAGGGTTAGGGGACGGGGACGGTTTAGGGTCCAGGTGAGGGTACGACAACGGTTTAGGGGGAGTGTACGTTTGAGGGCGCGGGTTAGTGTGAGCGTACGGGTTAGGATTAGGGGACGTGTGAGGGGAAGGCTTCAGGGAAGGGTTAGGGTTAGGGTTCGGGCTAGGTTTAGGGTTAGGGTTAGGGGACAGGGACGGTTTAGGGTCCAGGTGAGGGTACGACAATGGTTGAGGGGGAGCGTACATGTGAGGGCGCAGGTTAGTGTGAGCGTACGGGTTAGGATTACGGGACGGGTGAGGGGAAGGCTTTGGGGAACGTTTAGGGTTAGGGTTCGGGCTAGGGTTAGGGTTAGGCGACGGGGACGGTTTAGGGTCCAGGTGAGGGTACAACAGAGCTTTAGGGGGAGCATACGTGTGAGGGCGCGGGTTAGTGTGAGCGTACGGGATAGGGTAGTGGACGGGTGAGGGGAAGGATTCAGGGAAGGGTTAGGGTTAGGGTTCGTCTAGGGTTAGGGTTAGGGGACGGGGACTATTTAGGGTCCAGTTGAGGGTATGACAACGGTTTAGCGGGAGCGTACGTGTGAGGGCGCGGGTTAGTGTGAGCGTACGGTTTACGATTAGGGGATGGGTGAGGGGAAGGCTTCGGGGAAGGGTTAGGGTTAGGGTTCGGGCTAGGGTTAGGTTTAGGGGATTGGGACGGTTTAGTGTCCAGGTGAGGGTACGACAACGGTTTAGGGGGAGCGTACGTGTGAGGGCGTGGGTTAGTGTGAGTGTACGGGTTAGGATTGCGGACGGGTGAGGGGAAGGTTTCGGGGAAGGGTTAGGGTTAGGGTTCGGGCTAGGGTTAGGTTTACGGGATGGGGACGGTTTAGGGTACAGGTGAGGGTATGACAACGGTTTAGAGGGAGCGTACGTGTGAGGGCGCGGGTTAGTGTGAGCGTACGGGTTAGGATTACGGGACGGGTGAGGGGAAGGCTTTGGGGAAGGTTTAGGGTTAGGGTTCGGGCTAGGGTTAGGGTTAGGGGACGGGGACGGTTTAGGGTCCAGGTGAGGGTACAACAGAGATTTAGGGGGAGCGTACGTGTGAGGGCGCGGGTTAGTGTGAGCGTATGGTTTAGGATTAGGGGACGGGTGAGGGTAAGGCTTCGGGGAATGGTAAGGGTTAGGGTTCGGGCTAGGGCTAGGATTAGGGGACGGGGACGGTTTAGGGTCCAGGTGAGGGTACGACAACGGTTTAGAGGGAGCGAATGTGTGAGGGTGCGCGTTAGTGTGAGCGTACGGGTTAGGATTACGGGACGGGTGAGGGGAAGGCTTCGGGGAAGGATTAGAGCTAGCGTTCGGGCTAGGGTTAGGTTTAGGGGATGGGAACGGTTTAGGGTCCAGGTGAGGGTACGAGAATGGTTTAGGGGGAGCGTACATGTGAGGGCGTGGGTTAGTGTGAGCGTACGGGTTAGGATTAGGGGACGGGTGATGGGAAGGCTTTGGGGAAGAGTTAGGGTTAGGGTTCGGGCTAGGGTTAAGGTTAGGGGACGGGGACGGTTTAGGGTCCAGGTGAGGGTATGACAACGGTTTAGGGGGTTCGTACGTGTGAGGGCATGGGTTAGTTTGAGCATTCGGGTTAGGATTAGGGGACGGGTGAGGGGAAGGCTTCGAGGAAGTGTTAGGGTTAGGGTTCGGGCTAGGGTTAGGGTTAGGGGACGGGGACGGTTTAGGGTCCAGGTGAGGGTACGACAACGGTTTAGCAGGAGCGTACGTGTGAGGACGCGGGTTAGTGTGAGCGTACGGGTTAGGATTAGGGGACGGGTGAGGGGAAGGCTTCGGGGAATGTTAAGGTTAGGGTTCGTGCTAGGGTTAGGGTTAGGGGACGGGGACGGTTTAGGGTCCAGGTGAGGGTACGACAAAGATTTACGGGGAGCATACGTGTGAGGGCACGGGTTAGTGTCAGCGTATGGGTTAGGATTCGGTGACGGGTGAGGGGAAGGCTTCGGGGAAGGGTTAGGGTTAGGATTCGGGCTAGGGTTAGGGTTAGGGGACGGGGACAGCTTAGTGTCCAGTTGTGGGTACGACAACGGTTTAAGGGGAGCATACGTGTGAGCGTGAGGGTTAGTGTGAGCGTATGGGTTAGGATTAGGGGAAGGGTTAGGGGAAGGCTTCAGGGAAGGGTTAGGGTTCGGGCTAGGGTTAGGGTTAGGGGACAGGGACGGTTTAGGGTCCAGGTGAGGGTACGACAACGGTTTAGGGGGAGCGTACGTGTGAGGGCGCGGGTTAGTGTGAGCGTACGGGTTAGGATTAGGGGACGGGTGAGGGGCAGGCTTCGGGGAAGGTTTGGGGTTAGGGTTCGGGCTAGGGTTAGGGTTAGGGGACAGGGACGGTTTAGGGCCCAGGTGAGGGTACGACAATGGTTGAGGGGGAGCGTACATGTGAGGGCGCAGGTTAGTGTGAGCGTACGGGTTAGGATTACGGGACGGTTGAGGGGAAGGCTTTGGGGAAGGTTTAGGGTTAGGGTTCGGGCTAGGGTTAGGGTTAGGCGACGGGGACGGTTTAGGGTCCAGTTGAGGGTACAACAGAGCTTTAGGGGGAGCATACGTGTGAGGGCGCGGGTTAGTGTGAGCGTACGGGTTAGGGTAGTGGACGGGTGAGGGGAAGGATTCAGGAAAGGGTTAGGGTTACGGTTCGGGCTAGGGTTAGGGTTAGGGGACGGGGACTATTTAGGGTCCAGGTGAGGGTATGACAACGGTTTAGCGGGAGCGTACGTGTGAGGGCGTGGGTTAGTGTGAGCGTACGGGTTAGGATTGGGGACGGGTGAGGGGAAGGTTTCGGGGAAGGGTTAGGGTTAGGGTTCGGGCTAGTGTTAGGTTTACGGGATGGGGAAGGTTTAGGGTACAGGTGAGGGTACGACAACGGTTTAGAGGGAGCGTACGTGTGAGGGCGCGGGTTAGTGTGAGCGTACGGGTTAGGATTACGGGACGGGTGAGGGGAAGGCTTTGGGGAAGGTTTAGGGTTAGGGTTCGGGCTAGGGTTAGGGTTAGGGGACGGGGACGGTTTAGGGTCCAGGTGAGGGTACGACAACGGTTTAGGGGGATCGTACCTGTGAGGGCGTGGGATAGTTTGAGCGTACGGTTTAGGATTAGGGGACGGGTGAGGGGAAGGCTTCGAGGAAGGGTTAGGGTTAGGGTTCGGGCTAGGGTTAGGGTTCGGGGCGGGGACGGTTTAGGGTCCAGGTGAGGGTACGACAACGGTTTAGCAGGAGCGTACGTGTGAGGACGCGGGTTAGTGTGAGCGTACGGGTTAGGATTAGGGGACGGGTGAGGGGAAGGCTTCGGGGAATGTTAGGGTTAGGGTTCAGGCTAGGGTTAGGCTTAGGGGACGGGGACGGTTTAGGGTCCAGGTGAGGGTACGACAATGATTTACGGGGAGCATACGTGTGAGGGCACGGGTTAGTGTGAGCGTATGGGTTAGGATTCGGTGACGGGTGAGGGGAAGGCTTCGGGGAAGGGTTAGGGTTAGGATTCGGGCTAGGGTTAGGGTTAGGGGACGGGGACGGCTTAGTGTCCAGTTGTGGGTACGACAACGGTTTAGGGGGAGCGTACGTGTGAGCGTGAGGGTTAGTGTGAGCATATGGGTTAGGATTAGGGGAAGGGTCAGGGGAAGGCTTCAGGGAAGGGTTAGGGTTCCGGCTAGGGTTAGGGTTAGGAGACAGGGACGGTTTAGGGTCCAGGTGAGGGTACGACAACGGTTTAGTGGGAGCGAACGTGTGAGGGCGCGGGTTAGTGTGAGCGTACGGTTTAGGATTAGGGGACGGGTGAGGGGAAGGCTTCGGGGAAGGGTTGGGGTTAGGGTTCGGGCTAGGGTTAGGGTTAGGGGACGGGGACGGTTTAGGGTCCAGGTGAGGGTACGACAACGGTTTAGGGGGAGCGTACGTGTGAGGGCGCGGGGTAGTGTGAGCGTACGGGTTAGGATTAGGGGACGGATGAGGGGAAGGCTTCGGGGAATGGTTAGAGTTAGGGTTCGGGCTAGGGTTAGGGTTAGGGGACAGGGACGGTTTAGGGTCCATGTGAGGGTACGACAAAGATTTAGGGGGAGCGTACGTGTGAGGGCACGGGTTAGTGTGAGCGTATGGGTTAGGATTCGTGGACGGGTGAGGGGAAGGCTTCGGGGAAGTGTTAGGGTTACGGTTCGGGCTAGGGTTAGGGTTAGGGGACGGGGATGGTTTAGGGTCCAGTTGAGTGTACGACAACGGTGTAGGGGGAGCGTACGTGTGAGCGTGAGGGTTACTGTGAGCGTATGGGTTAGGATTAGGGGAAGAGTGAGGGGAAGGTTTCAGGGAAGGTTTAGGGTTCGGGCTAGGGTTAGGGTTAGGGGACAGGGACGGTTTAGGGTCCAGGTGAGGGTACGACAACGGTTTAGGTGGAGCGTACGTGTGAGGGCGCGGGTTAGTGTGAGCGTACGGGTTAGGATTAGGTGACGGGTGAGGGGAAGGCTTCGGGGGAGGGTTAGGGTTAGGGTTCGGGCTAGGGTTAGGTTTAGGGGACGGGGAAGGTTTAGGGTCCAGGTGAGGGTACAACAACGGTTTAGGGGGAGCGTACGTGTGAGGGCGCGGGTTAGTGTGAGCGTACGGGTTAGGATTAGGGGACGGGTGAGGGGAAGGCTTCGGGGAAGGGTTAGGGTTAGGGTTCGGGCTAGGGTTAGGTTTAGGGGACGGGGACGGTTTAGGGTCCATTTGAGGGTACGACAACGGTTTAGGGGGAGCGTACGTGTGAGGGTGCGGGTTAGTGTGAGCGCACGGGTTAGGATTAGGAGACGGGTGAGGGGAAGGCTTCGGGGAAGGGTTAGGGTTAGGGTTCGGGCTAGGGTTAGGGTTAGGGGACGGGGACGGTTTAGGGTCCAGGTGAGGGTACGACAACGGATTAGGGGAAATGTACGTGTGAGGGCGCGGGTTAGTGTAAGCGTACGGGTTAGTATTAGGGGATGGGTGAGGAGAAGGCTTCGGGGAAGGGTTAGGGTTAGGGTTCGGGCTAGGGCTAGGATTAGGGGACGGGGACGGTTTAGGGTCCAGGTGAGGGTACGACAACGGTTTAGAGGGAGCGAATGTGTGAGGGTGCGGGTTAGTGTGAGCGTACGGGTTAGGATTACGGGAAGGGTGAGGGGAAGGCTTCGGGGAAGGGTTAGAGCTAGCGTTCGGGCTAGGGTTAGGTTTAGGGGATGGGAACGGTTTAGGGTCCAGGTGAGGGTACGACAACGGTTTAGGGGGAGCGTACATGTGAGGGCGCGGGTTAGTGTGAGCGTACGGGTTAGGATTAGGGGACGGGTGATGGGAAGGCTTTGGGGAAGAGTTAGGGTTAGGGTTCGGGCTAGGGTTAGGGTTAGGGGACGGGGACGGTTTAGGGTCCAGGTGAGGGTATGACAACGGTTTAGGGGGATCGTACGTGTGAGGGCGTGGGTTAGTTTGAGCATTCGGGTTAGGATTAGGGGACGGGTGAGGGGAAGGCTTCGAAGAATTGTTAGGGTTAGGGTTCGGGCTAGGGTTAGGGTTAGGGGACGGGGACGGTTTAGGGTCCAGGTGAGGGTACGACAACGGTTTAGCAGGAGCGTACGTGTGAGGACGCGGGTTAGTGTGAGCGTACGGGTTAGGATTAGGGGACGGGTGAGGGGAAGGCTTCGGGGAATGTTAGGGTTAGGGTTCGTGCTAGGGTTAGGGTTAGGGGACGGGGACGGTTTAGGGTCCAGGTGAGGGTACGACAAAGATTTACGGGGAGCATACGTGTGAGGGCACGGGTTAGTGTGAGCGTATGGGTTAGGATTCGGTGACGGGTGAGGGGAAGGCTTCGGGGAAGGGTTAGGGTTAGGATTCGGGCTAGGGTTAGGGTTAGGGGACGGGGACAGCTTAGTGTCCAGGTGTGGGTACGACAACGGTTTAGGGGGAGCGTACGTGTGAGCGTGAGGGTTAGTGTGAGCGTATGGGTTAGGATTAGGGGAAGGGTTAGGGGAAGGCTTCAGGGAAGGGTTAGGGTTCGGGCTAGGGTTAGGGTTAGGGGACAGGGACGGTTTAGGGTCCAGGTGAGGGTACGACAACGGTTTAGGGGGAGCGTACGTGTGAGGGCGCGGGTTAGTGTGAGCGTACGGGTTAGGATTAGGGGACGGGTGAGGGGAAGGCTTCGGGGAAGGGTTGGGGTTAGGGTTCGGGCTAGGGTTAGGGTTAGGGGACAGGGACGGTTTAGGGTCCAGGTGAGGGTACGAGAATGGTTGAGGGGGAGCGTACATGTGAAGGCGCAGGTTAGTGTGAGCGTACGGGTTAGGATTACGGGACGGTTGAGGGGAAGGCTTTGGGGAAGGTTTAGGGTTAGGGTTCGGGCTAGGGTTAGGGTTAGGCGACGGGGACGGTTTAGGGTCCAGTTGAGGGTACAACAGAGCTTTAGGGGGAGCATACGTGTGAGGGCGAGGGTTAGTGTGAGCGTACGGGTTAGGGTAGTGGACGGGTGAGGGGAAGGATTCAGGGAAGGGTTAGGGTTAGGGTTCGGGCTAGGGTTAGGGTTAGGGGACGGGGACTATTTAGGGTCCAGGTGAGGGTATGACAACGGTTTAGCGGGAGCGTACGTGTGAGGGCGTGGGTTAGTGTGAGCGTACGGGTTAGGATAGGGGACGGGTGAGGGGAAGGTTTCGGGGAAGGGTTAGGGTTAGGGTTCGGGCTAGTGTTAGGTTTACGGGATGGGGACGGTTTAGGGTCCAGGTGAGGGTACGACAACGGTTTAGGCGGAGCGTACGTGTGAGGGCGCGGGTTAGTGTGAGCGTACGGGTTAGGATTAGGGGACGGGTGAGGGGAAGGCTTCGGGGAAGGGTTAGGGTTAGGGTTCGGGCTAGGGTTAGGTTTAGGGGACGGGGACGGTTTAGGGTCCATGTGAGGGTACGACAACGGTTTAGGGTGAGCGTACGTTTGAGGACGCGGGTTAGTGTGAGCGTACGGGTTAGGATTAGGGGACGGGTGAGGGGAAGGCTTCGGGGAAGGGTTAGGGTTAGGGTTCGGGCTAGTGTTAGGTTTACGGGATGGGGACGGTTTAGGGTCCAGGTGAGGGTACGACAACGGTTTAGGGGAAATGTACGTGTGAGGGCGCGGGTTAGTGTAAGCGTACGGGTTAGTATTAGGGGATGGGTGAGGAGAAGGCTTCGGGGAAATGTTAGGGCTAGGGTTCGGGCTAGGGTTAGGTTTAGGGGATGGGAACGGTTTAGGGTCCAGGTGAGGGTACGACAACGGTTTACGGGGAGCGTACATGTGAGAGCGCAGGTTAGTGTGAGCGTACGGGTTAGGATTAGGGGACGGGTGAGGGGAAGGCTTCGGGGAAGGGTTAGGGTTAGGGTTCGGGCTAGGGTTAGGGTTAGGGGACGGGGACGGTTTAGGGTCCAGGTGAGGGTACGACAACGGTTTAGGGGGAGTGTACGTTTGAGGGCGCGGGTTAGTGTGAGCGTACGGGTTAGGATTAGGGGACGTGTGAGGGGAAGGCTTCAGGGAAGGGTTAGGGTTAGGGTTCGGGCTAGGTTTAGGGTTAGGGTTAGGGGACAGGGACGGTTTAGGGTCCAGGTGAGGGTACGACAACGGTTTAGGGGGATCGTACCTGTGAGGGCGTGGGATAGTTTGAGCGTACGGTTTAGGATTAGGGGACGGGTGAGGGGAAGGCTTCGAGGAAGGGTTAGGGTTAGGGTTCGGGCTAGGGTTAGGGTTCGGGGCGGGGACGGTTTAGGGTCCAGGTGAGGGTACGACAACGGTTTAGCAGGAGCGTACGTGTGAGGACGCGGGTTAGTGTGAGCGTACGGGTTAGGATTAGGGGACGGGTGAGGGGAAGGCTTCGGGGAATGTTAGGGTTAGGGTTCGGGCTAGGGTTAGGCTTAGGGGATGGGGACGGTTTAGGGTCCAGGTGAGGGTATGACAAAGATTTACGGGGAGCATACGTGTGAGGGCATGGGTTAGTGTGAGCGTATGGGTTAGGATTCGGTGACGGGTGAGGGGAAGGCTTCGGGGAAGGGTTAGGGTTAGGATTCGGGCTAGGGTTAGGGTTAGGGGACGGGGACGGCTTAGTGTCCAGTTGTGGGTACGACAACGGTTTAGGGGGAGCGTACGTGTGAGCGTGAGGGTTAGTGTGAGCGTATGGGTTAGGATTAGGGGAAGGGTTAGGGGAAGGCTTCAGGGAAGGGTTAGGGTTCCGGCTAGGGTTAGGGTTAGGAGACAGGGACGGTTTAGGGTCCAGGTGAGGGTACGACAACGGTTTAGTGGGAGCGAACGTGTGAGGGCGCGGGTTAGTGTGAGCGTACGGTTTAGGATTAGGGGACGGGTGAGGGGAAGGCTTCGGGGAAGGGTTGGGGTTAGGGTTCGGGCTAGGGTTAGGGTTAGGGGACGGGGACGGTTTAGGGTCCAGGTGAGGGTACGACAACGGTTTAGGGGGAGCGTACGTGTGAGGGCGCGGGGTAGTGTGAGCGTACGGGTTAGGATTAGGGGACGGATGAGGGGAAGGCTTCGGGGAATGGTTAGAGTTAGGGTTCGGGCTAGGGTTAGGGTTAGGGGACAGGGACGGTTTAGGGTCCAGTTGAGTGTACGACAACGGTGTAGGGGGAGCGTACGTGTGAGCGTGAGGGTTACTGTGAGCGTATGGGTTAGGATTAGGGGAAGAGTGAGGGGAAGGTTTCAGGGAAGGTTTAGGGTTCGGGCTAGGGTTAGGGTTAGGGGACAGGGACGGCTTAGGGTCCAGGTGAGGGTACGACAACGGTTTAGGTGGAGCGTACGTGTGAGGGCGCGGGTTAGTGTGAGCGTACGGGTTAGGATTAGGTGACGGGTGAGGGGAAGGCTTCGGGGGAGGGTTAGGGTTAGGGTTCGGGCTAGGGTTAGGTTTAGGGGACGGGGAAGGTTTAGGGTCCAGGTGAGGGTACAACAACGGTTTAGGGGGAGCGTACGTGTGAGGGCGCGGGTTAGTGTGAGCGTACGGGTTAGGATTAGGGGACGGGTGAGGGGAAGGCTTCGGGGAAGGGTTAGGGTTAGGGTTCGGGCTAGGGTTAGGTTTAGGGGACGGGGACGGTTTAGGGTCCATTTGAGGGTACGACAACGGTTTAGGGGGAGCGTACGTGTGAGGGTGCGGGTTAGTGTGAGCGCACGGGTTAGGATTAGGAGACGGGTGAGGGGAAGGCTTCGGGGAAGGGTTAGGGTTAGGGTTCGGGCTAGGGTTAGGGTTAGGGGACGGGGACGGTTTAGGGTCCAGGTGAGGGTACGACAACGGATTAGGGGAAATGTACGTGTGAGGGCGCGGGTTAGTGTAAGCGTACGGGTTAGTATTAGGGGATGGGTGAGGAGAAGGCTTCGGGGAAGGGTTAGGGTTAGGGTTCGGGCTAGGGCTAGGATTAGGGGACGGGGACGGTTTAGGGTCCAGGTGAGGGTACGACAACGGTTTAGAGGGAGCGAATGTGTGAGGGTGCGGGTTAGTGTGAGCGTACGGGTTAGGATTACGGGACGGGTGAGGGGAAGGCTTCGGGGAAGGGTTAGAGCTAGCGTTCGGGCTAGGGTTAGGTTTAGGGGATGGGAACGGTTTAGGGTCCAGGTGAGGGTACGACAACGGTTTAGGGGGAGCGTACATGTGAGGGCGCGGGTTAGTGTGAGCGTACGGGTTAGGATTAGGGGACGGGTGATGGGAAGGCTTTGGGGAAGAGTTAGGGTTAGGGTTCGGGCTAGGGTTAGGGTTAGGGGACGGGGACGGTTTAGGGTCCAGGTGAGGGTATGACAACGGTTTAGGGGGATCGTACGTGTGAGGGCGTGGGTTAGTTTGAGCATTCGGGTTAGGATTAGGGGACGGGTGAGGGGAAGGCTTCGAAGAAGTGTTAGGGTTAGGGTTCGGGCTAGGGTTAGGGTTAGGGGACGGGGACGGTTTAGGGTCCAGGTGAGGGTACGACAACGGTTTAGCAGGAGCGTACGTGTGAGGACGCGGGTTAGTGTGAGCGTACGGGTTAGGATTAGGGGACGGGTGAGGGGAAGGCTTCGGGGAATGTTAGGGTTAGGGTTCGTGCTAGGGTTAGGGTTAGGGGACGGGGACGGTTTAGGGTCCAGGTGAGGGTACGACAAAGATTTACGGGGAGCATACGTGTGAGGGCACGGGTTAGTGTGAGCGTATGGGTTAGGATTCGGTGACGGGTGAGGGGAAGGCTTCGGGGAAGGGTTAGGGTTAGGATTCGGGCTAGGGTTAGGGTTAGGGGACGGGGACAGCTTAGTGTCCAGGTGTGGGTACGACAACGGTTTAGGGGGAGCGTACGTGTGAGCGTGAGGGTTAGTGTGAGCGTATGGGTTAGGATTAGGGGAAGGGTTAGGGGAAGGCTTCAGGGAAGGGTTAGGGTTCGGGCTAGGGTTAGGGTTAGGGGACAGGGACGGTTTAGGGTCCAGGTGAGGGTACGACAACGGTTTAGGGGGAGCGTACGTGTGAGGGCGCGGGTTAGTGTGAGCGTACGGGTTAGGATTAGGGGACGGGTGAGGGGAAGGCTTCGGGGAAGGGTTGGGGTTAGGGTTCGGGCTAGGGTTAGGGTTAGGGGACAGGGACGGTTTAGGGTCCAGGTGAGGGTACGAGAATGGTTGAGGGGGAGCGTACATGTGAAGGCGCAGGTTAGTGTGAGCGTACGGGTTAGGATTACGGGACGGTTGAGGGGAAGGCTTTGGGGAAGGTTTAGGGTTAGGGTTCGGGCTAGGGTTAGGGTTAGGCGACGGGGACGGTTTAGGGTCCAGTTGAGGGTACAACAGAGCTTTAGGGGGAGCATACGTGTGAGGGCGAGGGTTAGTGTGAGCGTACGGGTTAGGGTAGTGGACGGGTGAGGGGAAGGATTCAGGGAAGGGTTAGGGTTAGGGTTCGGGCTAGGGTTAGGGTTAGGGGACGGGGACTATTTAGGGTCCAGGTGAGGGTATGACAACGGTTTAGCGGGAGCGTACGTGTGAGGGCGTGGGTTAGTGTGAGCGTACGGGTTAGGATAGGGGACGGGTGAGGGGAAGGTTTCGGGGAAGGGTTAGGGTTAGGGTTCGGGCTAGTGTTAGGTTTACGGGATGGGGACGGTTTAGGGTCCAGGTGAGGGTACGACAACGGTTTAGGCGGAGCGTACGTGTGAGGGCGCGGGTTAGTGTGAGCGTACGGGTTAGGATTAGGGGACGGGTGAGGGGAAGGCTTCGGGGAAGGGTTAGGGTTAGGGTTCGGGCTAGGGTTAGGTTTAGGGGACGGGGACGGTTTAGGGTCCATGTGAGGGTACGACAACGGTTTAGGGTGAGCGTACGTTTGAGGACGCGGGTTAGTGTGAGCGTACGGGTTAGGATTAGGGGACGGGTGAGGGGAAGGCTTCGGGGAAGGGTTAGGGTTAGGGTTCGGGCTAGGGTTAGGGTTAGGGGACGGGGACGGTTTAGGGTCCAGGTGAGGGTACGACAACGGTTTAGGGGAAATGTACGTGTGAGGGCGCGGGTTAGTGTAAGCGTACGGGTTAGTATTAGGGGATGGGTGAGGAGAAGGCTTCGGGGAAATGTTAGGGCTAGGGTTCGGGCTAGGGTTAGGTTTAGGGGATGGGAACGGTTTAGGGTCCAGGTGAGGGTACGACAACGGTTTACGGGGAGCGTACATGTGAGAGCGCAGGTTAGTGTGAGCGTACGGGTTAGGATTAGGGGACGGGTGAGGGGAAGGCTTCGGGGAAGGGTTAGGGTTAGGGTTCGGGCTAGGGTTAGGGTTAGGGGACGGGGACGGTTTAGGGTCCAGGTGAGGGTACGACAACGGTTTAGGGGGAGTGTACGTTTCAGGGCGCGGGTTAGTGTGAGCGTACGGGTTAGGATTAGGGGACGTGTGAGGGGAAGGCTTCAGGGAAGGGTTAGGGTTAGGTTTCGGGCTAGGTTTAGGGTTAGGGTTAGGGGACAGGGACGGTTTAGGGTCCAGGTGAGGGTACGACAACGGTTTAGGGGGATCGTACCTGTGAGGGCATGGGATAGTTTGAGCGTACGGTTTAGGATTAGGGGACGGGTGATGGGAAGGCTTTGGGGAAGAGTTAGGGTTAGGGTTCGGGCTAGGGTTAGGGTTAGGGGACGGGGACGGTTTAGGGTCCAGGTGAGGGTATGACAACGGTTTAGGGGGATCGTACGTGTGAGGGCGTGGGTTAGTTTGAGCATTCGGGTTAGGATTACGGGACGGGTGAGGGGAAGGCTTTGGGGAAGTTTTAGGGTTAGGGTTCGGGCTAGGGCTAGGGTTAGGGGACGGGGACGGTTTAGGGTCCAGGTGAGGGTACGACAACGGTTTAGGGGGATCGTACGTGTGAGGGCGTGGGTTAGTTTGAGCGTACGGTTTAGGATTAGGGGACGGGTGAGGGGAAGGTTTCGAGGAAGGGTTAGGGTTAGGGTTCGGGCTAGGGTTAGGCTTAGGGGACGGGGACGGTTTAGGGTCTAGGTGAGGGTACGACAAAGATTTACGGGGAGCATACGTGTGAGGGCACGGGTTAGTGTGAGCGTATGGGTTAGGATTCGGTGACGGGTGAGGGGAAGGCTTCGGGGAAGGGTTAGCGTTAGGATTCGGGCTAGGGTTAGGGTTAGGGGACGGGGACGGCTTAGTGTCCAGTTGTGGGTACGACAACGGTTTAGGGGGAGCGTACGTGTGAGCGTGAGAGTTAGTGTGAGCGTATGGGTTAGGATTAGGGGAAGGGTTAGGGGAAGGCTTCAGGGAAGGGTTAGGGTTCGGGCTAGGGTTAGGGTTAGGGGACAGGGACGGTTTAGGGTCCAGGTGAGGGTACGACAACGGTTTAGTGGGAGCGAACGTGTGAGGGCGCGGGTTAGTGTGAGCGTACGGGTTAGGATTAGGGGACGGGTGAGGGGAAGGCTTCGGGGAAGGGTTGGGGTTAGGGTTCGGGCTAGGGTTAGGGTTAGGGGACGGGGACGGTTTAGGGTCCAGGTGAGGGTACGACAACGGTTTAGGGGGAGCGTACGTGTGAGGGGGCGGGTTAGTGTGAGCATACGGGTTAGGATTAGGGGACGGGTGAGGGGAAGGCTTCGGGGAATGGTTAGAGTTAGGGTTCGGGCTAGGGTTAGGGTTAGGGGACAGGGACGGTTTAGGGTCCATGTGAGGGTACGACAAAGATTTAGGGGGAGCGTACGTGTGAGGGCACGGGTTAGTGTGAGCGTATGGGTTAGGATTCGTGGACGGGTGAGGGGAAGGCTTCGGGGAAGGGTTAGGGTTACGGTTCGGGCTAGGGTTAGGGTTAGGGGACGGGGACGGTTTAGGGTCCAGTTGAGGGTACGACAACGGTGTAGGGGGAGCGTACGTGAGAGCGTGAGGGTTACTGTGAGCGTATGGGTTAGGATTAGGGGAAGGGTGAGGGGAAGGTTTCAGGGAAGGTTTAGGGTTCGGGCTAGGGTTAGGGTTAGGGGACAGGGACGGTTTAGGGTCCAGGTGAGGGTACGACAACGGTTTAGGTGGAGCGTACGTGTGAGGGCGCGGGTTAGTGTGAGCGTACGGGTTAGGATTAGGTGACGGGTGAGGGGAAGGCTTCGGGGGAGGGTTAGGGTTAGGGTTCGGGCTAGGGTTAGGGTTAGGGGACGGGGACGGTTTAGGGTCCATGTGAGGGTACGACAACGGTTTAGGGGGAGCGTACGTGTGAGGGCACGGGTTAGTGTGAGCGCACGGGTTAGGATTAGGGGACGGGTGAGGGGAAGGCTTCGGGGAAGGGTTAGGGTTAGGTTTCGGGCTAGGGTTAGGGTTAGGGGACGGGGACGGTTTAGGGTCCAAGTGAGGGTATGACAACGGTTTAGGGTGAGTGTACATTTGAGGACGCGGGTTAGTGTGAGCGTACGGGTTAGGATTAGGGGACGGGTGAGGGGAAGGCTTCGGGGAAGGGTTAGGGTTAGGGTTCGGGCTAGGGTTAGGGTTAGGGGACGGGGACGGTTTAGGGTCCAGGTGAGGGTACGACAACGGTTTAGGGGAAATGTACGTGTGAGGGCGCGGGTTAGTGTAAGCGTACGGGTTAGTATTAGGGGATGGGTGAGGAGAAGGCTTCGGGGAAGTGTTAGGGCTAGGGTTCGGGCTAGGGTTAGGTTTAGGGGATGGGAACGGTTTAGGGTCCAGGTGAGGGTACGACAACGGTTTACGGGGAGCATACATGTGAGAGCGCAGGTTAGTGTGAGCGTACGGGTTAGGATTAGGGGACGGGTGAGGGGAAGGCTTCGGGGAAGGGTTAGGGTTAGGGTTCGGGCTAGGGTTAGGGTTAGGGGACGGGGACGGTTTAGGGTCCAGGTGAGGGTACGACAACGGTTTAGGGGGAGTGTACGTTTGAGGGCGCGGGTTAGTGTGAGCGTACGGGTTAGGATTAGGGGACGGGTGAGGGGAAGGCTTCAGGGAAGGGTTAGGGTTAGGGTTCGGGCTAGGTTTAGGGTTAGGGTTAGGGGACAGGGACGGTTTAGGGTCCAGGTGAGGGTACGACAATGGTTGAGGGGGAGCGTACATGTGAGGGCGCAGGTTAGTGTGAGCGTACGGGTTAGGATTACGGGACGGGTGAGGGGAAGGCTTTGGGGAAGGTTTAAGGTTAGGGTTCGGGCTAGGGTTAGGGTTAGGCGACGGGGACGGTTTAGGGTCCAGGTGAGGGTACAACAGAGCTTTAGGGGGAGCATACGTGTGAGGGCGCGGGTTAGTGTGAGCGTACGGGTTAGGGTAGTGGACGGGTGAGGGGAAGGCTTCAGGGAAGGGTTAGGGTTAGGGTTCGGGCTAGGGTTAGGGTTAGGGGACGGGGACTATTTAGGGTCCAGGTGAGGGTATGACAACGGTTTAGCGGGAGCGTACGTGTGAGGGCGCGGGTTAGTGTGACCGTACGGTTTACGATTAGGGGATGGGTGAGGGGAAGGCTTCGGGGAAGGGTTAGGGTTAGGGTTCGGGCTAGGGTTAGGTTTAGGGGATTGGGACGGTTTAGTGTCCAGGTGAGGGTACGACAACGGTTTAGGGGGAGCGTACGTGTGAGGGCGTGGGTTAGTGTGAGCGTACGGGTTAGGATTGAGGACGGGTGAGGGGAAGGTTTCGGGGAAGGGTTAGGGTTAGGGTTCGGGATAGGGTTAGGTTTACGGGATGGGGACGGTTTAGGGTACAGGTGAGGGTACGACAACGGTTTAGAGGGAGCGTACGTGTGATGGCGCGGGTTAGTGTGAGCGTACGGGTTAGGATTACGGGACGGGTGAGGGGAACGCTTCGGGGAAGGGTTAGAGCTAGGATTCGGGCTAGGGTTAGGTTTAGGGGATGGGAACGGTTTAAGGTCCAGGTGAGGGTACGACAACGGTTTAGGGGGAGCGTACATGTGAGGGCGCGGGTTAGTGTGAGCGTACGGGTTAGGATTAGGGGACGGGTGATGGGAAGGCTTTGGGGAAGAGTTAGGGTTAGGGTTCGGGCTAGGGTTAGGGTTAGGGGACGGGGACGGTTTAGGGTCCAGGTGAGGGTACGACAACGGTTTAGGGGGATCGTACGTGTGAGGGCGTGGGTTAGTTTGAGCGTACGGGTTAGGATTAGGGGATGGGTGAGGGGAAGGCTTCGAGGAAGGGTTAGGGTTAGGGTTCGGGCTAGGGTTAGGGTTAGGGGACGGGGACGTTTTAGGGTCCAGGTGAGGGTACGACAACAGTTTAGCAGGAGCGTACGTGTGAGGACGCGGGTTAGTGTGAGCGTACGGGTTAGGATTAGGGGACGGGTGAGGGGAAGGCTTCGGGGAATGTTAGGGTTAGGGTTCGGGCTAGGGTTAGGGTTAGGGGACGGGGACGGTTTAGGGTCCAGGTGAGGGTACGACAAAGATTTACGGGGAGCATACGTGTGAGGGCACGGGTTAGTGTGAGCGTATGGGTTAGAATTCGGTGACGGGTGAGGGGAAGGCTTCAGGGAAGGGTTAGGGTTAGGGTTCGGGCTAGGGATAGGGTTAGGGGACGGGGACGGTTTAGGGTCCAGGTGAGGGTACGACAACGGTTTAGGGGAAATGTACGTGTGAGGGCGCGGGTTAGTGTGAGCGCACGGGTTAGGATTAGGGGACGGGTGAGGGGAAGGCTTCGGGGAAGGGTTAGGTTTAGGGTTCGGGCTAGGGCTAGGATTAGGGGACGGGGACGGTTTAGGGTCCAGGTGAGGGTACGACAACGGTTTAGAGGGAGCGAATGTGTGAGGGTGCGGGTTAGTGTGAGCGTACGGGGTAGGATTACGGGACGTGTGAGGGGAAGGCTTCAGGGAAGGGTTAGAGCTAGGGTTCAGGCTAGGGTTAGGTTTAGGGGATGGGAACGGTTTAGGGTCCAGGTGAGGGTACGACAACGGTTTAGGCGGAGCGTACGTGTGAGGGCGCGGGGTAGTGTGAGCGTACGGGTTAGGATTAGGTGACGGGTGAGGGGAAGGCTTCGGGGGAGGGTTAGGGTTAGGGTTCGGGCTAGGGTTAGGGTTAGGGGACGGGGACGGTTTAGGGTCCAGGTGAGGGTACGACAACGGTTTAGGGGGAGCGTACATGTGAGGGCGCGGGTTAGTGTGAGCGTACGGGTTAGGATTAGGGGACGGGTGAGGGGAAGGCTTCGGGGAAGGGTTAGGGTTAGGATTCGGGCTAGGGTTAGGGTTAGGGGACGGGGACGGTTTAGGGTCCAAGTGAGGGTACGACAACGGTTTAGGGGGCGCGTACGTGTGAGGGCGCGGGTTAGTGTGAGCGCACGGGTTAGGATTAGGGGACGGGTGAGGGGAAGGCTTCGGGGAAGTGTTAGGGTTAGGATTCGGGCTAGGTTTAGGGTTAGGGGACGGGGACGGTTTAGGGTCCAAGTGAGGGTATGACAACGGTTTAGGGGGAGCGTACGTTTGAGGACGCGGGTTAGTGTGAGCGTACGGGTTACGATTAGGGGACGGGTGAGGGGAAGGCTTCGGGGAAGGGTTAGGGTTAGGGTTCGGGCTAGGGTTAGGGTTAGGGGACGGGGACGGTTTAGGGTCCAGGTGAGGGTACGACAACGGTTTAGGGGAAATGTACGTGTGAGGGCGCGGGTTAGTGTAAGCGTACGGGTTAGTATTAGAGGATGGGTGAGGAGAAGGCTTCGGGGAAGTGTTAGGGCTAGGGTTCGGGCTAGGGTTAGGTTTAGGGGATGGGAACGGTTTAGGGTCCAGGTGAGGGTACGACAACGGTTTACGGGGAGCGTACATGTGAGAGCGCAGGTTAGTGTGAGCGTACGGGTTAGGATTAGGGGACGGGTGAGGGGAAGGCTTCGGGGAAGGGTTAGGGTTAGGGTTCGGGCTAGGGTTAGGGTTAGGGGACGGGGACGGTTTAGGGTCCAGGTGAGGGTACGACAACGGTTTAGGGGGAGTGTACGTTTGAGGACGCGGGTTAGTGTGAGCGTACGGGTTAGGATTAGGTGACGGGTGAGGGGAAGGCTTCGGGGAAGGGTTAGGGTTAGGGTTCGGGCTAGGGTTAGGGTTAGGGGACGGGGACGGTTTAGGGTCCAGGTGAGGGTACGACAACGGTTTAGGGGAAATGTACGTGTGAGGGCGCGGGTTAGTGTGAGCGCACGGGTTAGGATTAGGGGACGGGTGAGGGGAAGGCTTCGGGGAAGGGTTAGGTTTAGGGTTCGGGCTAGGGTTAGGTTTAGGGGATGGGAACGGTTTAGGGTCCAGGTGAGGGTACGACAACGGTTTACGGGGAGCGTACATGTGAGAGCGCAGGTTAGTGTGAGCGTACGGGTTAGGATTAGGGGACGGGTGAGGGGAAGGCTTCGGGGAAGGGTTAGGGTTAGGGTTCGGGCTAGGGTTAGGGTTAGGGGACGGGGACGGTTTAGGGTCCAGGTGAGTGTACGACAACGGTTTAGGGGGAGTGTACGTTTGAGGGCGCGGGTTAGTGTGAGCGTACGGGTTAGGATTAGGGGACGGGTGAGGGGAAGGCTTCAGGGAAGGGTTAGGGTTAGGTTTCGGGCTAGGTTTAGGGTTAGGGTTAGGGGACAGGGACGGTTTAGGGTCCAGGTGAGGGTACGACAATTGTTGAGGGGGAGCGTACATGTGAGGGCGCAGGTTAGTGTGAGCGTACGGGTTAGGATTAGGGGACGGTTGAGGGGAAGGCTTTGGGGAAGGTTTAGGGTTAGGGTTCGGGCTAGGGTAAGGGTTAGGGGACGGGGACGGTTTAGGGTCCAGGTGAGGGTAACTCAATGGTTTAGGGGGAGCGTACGTGTGAGGGTGCGGGTCAGTGTGAGTGTACGGGTTAGGATTAGGGGACGGGTGAGTGGAAGGCTTTGCGGAATGGTTAAGGTTAGGGTTCGGGCTAGGGTTAGGGTTAGGGGACGGGGATTGTTTAGGGTCCAGGTGAGGGTACGACAACTGTTTAGGTGGAGCGTATGTGTGAGGGTGCGGGTTAGTGTGAGCGTACGGGTTAGGATTAGGGGACTGGTGAGGGCAAGGCTTCCGGGAAGTGATAGGGTTAGGGTTCGGGCTAGGGTTAGGGTTAGGGGACGGGGACGGTTTAGGGTCCAGGTGAGGGTACGACAACGGTTTAGGGGGAGCGTACGTGTGAGGGCGTGGGTTAGTGTGAGCGTACGGGTTAGGATTGGGGACGGGTGAGGGGAAGGTTTCGGGGAAGGGTTAGGGTTAGGGTTCGGGCTAGGGTTAGGTTTACGGGATGGGGACGGTTTAGGGTACAGGTCAGGTTACGACAACGGTTTAGAGGGAGCGTACGTGTGAGGGCGCAGGTTAGTGTGAGCGTACGGGTTAGGATTACGGGACGGGTGAGGGGAAGGCTTTGGGGAAGGTTTAGGGTTAGGGTTCGGGTTAGGGTTAGGGTTAGGGGACGGGGACGGTTTAGGGTCCAGGTGAGGGTACAACAGAGCTTTAGGGGGAGCGTACGTGTGAGGGCGCGGGTTAGTGTGATCGTATGGTTTAGGATTAGGGGACGGGTGAGGGGAAGGCTTCGGGGAAGGGTTAGGGTTAGGGTTCGGGCTAGGGCTAGGATTAGGGGACGGGGACGGTTTAGGGTCCAGGTGAGGGTACGACAACGGTTTAGAGGGAGCGAATGTGTGAGGGTGCGGGTTAGTGTGAGCGTACGGGGTAGGATTACGGGACGTGTGAGGGGAAGGCTTCAGGGAAGGGTTAGAGCTAGGGTTCTGGCTAGGGTTAGGTTTAGGGGATGGGAACGGTTTAGGGTCCAGGTGAGGGTACGACAACGGTTTAGGGGGAGCGTACATGTGAGGGTGCGGGTTAGTGTGAGCGTACGGGTTAGGATTAGGGGACGGGTGATGGGAAGGCTTTGGGGAAGAGTTAGGGTTAGGGTTCGGGCTAGGGTTAGGGTTAGGGGACGGGGACGGTTTAGGGTCCAGGTGAGGGTACGACAACGTTTTAGGGGGATCGTACGTGTGAGGGCGTGGGTTAGTTTGAGCGTACGGGTTAGGATTAGGGGACGGGTGAGGGGAAGGCTTCGAGGAAGGGTTAGGGTTAGGGTTCGGGCTAGGGTTAGGGTTAGGGGACGGGGACGGTTTAGGGTCCAGGTGAGGGTACGACAACGGTTTAGCAGGAGCGTACGTGTGAGGACGCGGGTTAGTGTGAGTGTACGGGTTAGGATTAGGGGACGGGTGAGGGGAAGGCTTCGGGGAATGTTAGGGTTAGGGTTCGGGCTAGGGTTAGGGTTAGGGGACGGGGACGGTTTAGGGTCCAGGTGAGGGTACGACAAAGATTTACGGGGAGCATACGTGTGAGGACACGGGTTAGTGTGAGCGTATGGGTTAGGATTCGGTAACGGGTGAGGGGAAGGCTTCGGGGAAGGGTTAGTGTTAGGATTCGGGCTAGGGTTAGGGTTAGGGGACGGGGACGGCTTAGTGTCCAGTTGTGGGTACGACAACGGTTTAGGGGGAGCATACCTGTGAGCGTGAGGGTTAGTGTGAGCGTATGGGTTAGGATTAGGGGAAGGGTTAGGGGAAGGCTTCAGGGAAGGGTTAGGGTTCGGGCTAGGGTTAGGGTTAGGGGACAGGGACGGTTTAGGGTCCAGGTGAGGGTACGACAACGGTTTAGGGGGAGCGTACGTGTGAGGGCGCGGGTTAGTGTGAGCGTACGGGTTAGGATTAGGGGATGGGTGAGGGGAAGGCTTCGGGGAAGGGTTGGGGTTAGGGTTCGGGTTAGGGTTAGGGTTAGGGGACGGGGACGGTTTAGGGTCCAGGTGAGGGTACGACAACGGTTTAGGGGGAGCGTACGTGTGAGGGCGCGGGTTAGTGTGAGCGTACGGGTTAGGATTAGGGGACGGGTGAGGGGAAGGCTTCGGGGAATGGTTAGAGTTAGGGTTCGGGCTAGGGTTAGGGTTACGGGACAGGGACGGTTTAGGGTCCCTGTGAGGGTACGACAAAGATTTAGGGGGAGCGTACGTGTGAGGGCACGGGTTAGTGTGAGCGTATGGGTTAGGATTCGTGGACGGGTGAGGGGAAGGCTTCGGGGAAGGGTTAGGGTTATGGTTCGGGCTAGGGTTAGGGTTAGGGGACGGGGACGGTTTAGGGTCCAGTTGAGGGTACGACAGCGGTGTAGGGGGAGCGTAAGTGTGAGCGTGAGGGTTACTGTGAGCGTATGGGTTAGGATTAGGGGAAGGGTGAGGGGAAGGTTTCAGGGAAGGTTTAGGGTTCGGGCTAGGGTTAGGGTTAGGGGACAGGGACGGTTTAGGGTCCAGGTGAGGGTACGACAACGGTTTAGGCGGAGCGTACGTGTGAGGGCGCGGGTTAGTGTGAGCGTACGGGTTAGGATTAGGTGACGGGTGAGGGGAAGGTTTCGGTTGAGGGTTAGGGTTAGGGTTCGGGCTAGGGTTAGGGTTAGGGGACGGGGACGGTTTAGGGTCCAGGTGAGGGTACAACAACGGTTTAGGGGGAGCGTACGTGTGAGGGCGCGGGTTAGTGTGAGCGTACGGGTTAGGATTAGGGGACGGGTGAGGGGAAGGCTTCGGGGAAGGGTTAGGGTTAGGATTCGGGCTAGGGTTAGGGTTAGGGGACGGGGACGGTTTAGGGTCCAAGTGAGGGTACGACAAAGATTTAGGGGGAGCGTACGTGTGAGGGCGCGGGTTAGTGTGAGCGCACGGGTTAGGATTAGGGGACGGGTGAGGGGAAGGCTTCGGGGAAGTGTTAGGGTTAGGATTCGGGCTAAGGTTAAGGTTAGGGGACGGGGACGGTTTAGGGTCCAAGTGAGGGTATGACAACGGTTTAGGGGGAGCGTACGTTTGAGGACGCGGGTTAGTGTGAGCGTACGGGTTAGGATTAGGGGACGGGTGAGGGGAAGGCTTCGGGGAAGTGTTAGGGTTAGGGTTCGGGCTAGGGTTAGGGTTAGGGGACGGGGACGGTTTAGGGTCCAGGTGAGGGTACGACAACGGTTTAGGGGAAATGTACGTGTGAGGGCGCGGGTTAGTGTATGCGTACGGGTTAGTATTAGGGGATGGGTGAGGAGAAGTCTTCGGGGAAGTGTTAGGGCTAGGGTTCGGGCTAGGGTTAGGTTTAGGGGATGGGAACGGTTTAGGGTCCAGGTGAGGGTACGACAACGGTTTACGGGGAGCGTACATGTGAGAGCGCAGGTTAGTGTGAGGGTACGGGTTAGGATTAGGGGACGGGTGAGGGGAAGGCTTCGGGGAAGGGTTAGGGTTAGGGTTCGGGCTAGGGTTAGGGTTAGGGGACGGGGACGGTTTAGGGTCCAGGTGAGGGTACGACAACGGTTTAGGGGGAGTGTACGTTTGAGGGCGCGGGTTAGTATGAGCGTACGGGTTAGGATTAGGGGACGGGTGAGGGGCAGGCTTCGGGGAAGTGTTAGGGTTAGGGTTCGGGCTAGGGTTAGCGTTAGGTTTAGAGGACGGGGACAGTTTACCGTCCAGGTGAGGGTACGACAACGGTTTAGGGGGAGTGTACGTTTGAGGGTGCTGGTTAGTGTGAGCGTACGGGTTAGGATTAGGGGACGGGTGAGGGGAAGGCTTCAGGGAAGGTTTAGGGTTAGGGTTCGGGCTAGGGTTAGCGTTAGGGTTAGGGGACGGGGACGGTTTAGGGTCCAGGTGAGGGTACGACAACGGTTTAGGGGGAGCGTACGTGTGAGGGCGCGGGTTAGTGTGAGCGTACGGGTTAGGATTAGGGGACGGGTGAGGGGAAGGCTTCGGGGAAGGGTTAGGGTTAGGGTTCGGGCTAGGGTTAGGGTTAGGGGACGGGAACGGTTTAGGGTCCAGGTGAGGGTACGACAATGATTTAGGGGGAGCGTACGTTTCAGGGCGCGGGTTAGTGTGAGCGTACGGGTTAGGATTAGGGTACGGGTGAGGGGAAGGCTTCGGGGAAGGGTTAGGGTTAGGGTTCGGGCTAGGGTTAGGGTTAGGGGACGGGGACGGTTTAGGGTCCAAGTGAGGGTACGACAACGGTTTAGGGGTAGCGTACGTGTGGGGACGCGGGTTAGTGTGAGCGTACGGATTAGGATTAGGGGACGGGTGAGGGGAAGGCTTCGGGGAAGTGTTAGGGTTAGGGTTCGGGCTAGGGTTAGGGTTAGGGCACGGGGACGGTTTAGGGTCCAGGTGAGGGTACGACAACGGTTTAGGGGAAATGTACGTGTGAGGGCACGGGTTAGTGTGAGCGTACGGGTTAGTATTAGGAGATGGGTGAGGAGAAGGCTTCGGGGAAGTGTTAGGGTTAGGGTTCGGGCTACGGTTAGGTTTAGGGGATGGGAACGGTTAAGGGTCCAGGTGAGGGTACGACAA
Source organism: Leucopleurus acutus (assembly GCF_964270905.1). Classification (NCBI taxonomy): domain Eukaryota; kingdom Metazoa; phylum Chordata; class Mammalia; order Artiodactyla; family Delphinidae; genus Leucopleurus; species Leucopleurus acutus. Next base: position 81,896 of record NW_028139203.1, read on the forward strand.
CGGTTTAGGGGGAGCGTACATGTGAGAGCGCGGGTTAGTGTGAGCGTACGGGTTAGGATTAGGGGACGGGTGAGGGGAAGGCTTCGGGGAAGGGTTAGGGTTAGGTTTTGGGCTAGGGTTAGGGTTAGGGGAAGGGGACGGTTTACGGTCCAGGTGAGGGTACGACAACGGTTTAGGGGGACTGTACGTTTGACGGCGCGGGTTAGTGTGAGCGTACGGGTTAGGATTAGGGGACGGGTGAGGGGAAGGCTTCAGGGAAGGGTTAGGGTTAGGGTTCGGGCTAGGTTTAGGGTTAGGGTTAGGGGACGGGGACGGTTTAGGGTCCAGGTGAGGGTACAACAGAGCTTTAGGGGGAGCATACGTGTGAGGGCGCGGGTTAGTGTGAGCGTACGGGTTAGGGTAGTGGACGGGTGAGGGGAAGGATTCAGGGAAGGGTTAGGGTTAGGGTTCGGGCTAGGGTTAGGGTTAGGGAATGGGGACTATTTAGGGTCCAGGTGAGGGTATGACAACGGTTTAGTGGGAGCGTACGTGTGAGGGCGCGGGTTAGTGTGACCGTACGGTTTACGATTAGGGGATGGGTGAGGGGAAGGCTTCGGGGAAGGGTTAGGGTTAGGGTTCGGGCTAGGGTTAGGTTTAGGGGATTGGGACGGTTTAGTGTCCAGGTGAGGGTACGACAACGGTTTAGGGGGAGCGTACGTGTGAGGGCGTGGGTTAGTGTGAGCGTACGGATTAGGATTGGGGACGGGTGAGGGGAAGGTTTCGGGGAAGGGTTAGGGTTAGGGTTCGGGCTAGGGTTAGGGTTAGGGGACGGGGACGGTTTAGGGTCCAGGTGAGGGTACGACAACGGTTTAGGGGGAGCGTAAGTGTGAGGGCGCGGGTTAGTGTGAGCATACGGGTTAGGATTACGGGATGGGTGAGGGGAAGGTTTGGGGAAGGTTTAGGGTTAGGTTTCGGGCTAGGGTTAGGGTTAGGGGACGGGGACGGTTTAGGGTCCAGGTGAGGGTACAACAGAGCTTTAGGGGGAGCGTACGTGTGAGGGCGCGGGTTAGTGTGAGCGTACGGGTTAGTATTAGGGGATGGGTGAGGAGAAGGCTTCGGGGAAGGGATAGAGCTAGGGTTCGGGCTAGGGTTAGGTTTAGGGGATGGGAACGGTTTAGGGTCCAGGTGAGGGTACGACAACGGTTTAGGGGGAGCGTACGTTTGAGGGCGCGGGTTAGTGTGAGCGTAAGGGTTAGGATTAGGGGACGGGTAAGGGGAAGGCTTCGGGGAAGGGTTAGGGATAGGGTTCTGGTTAGGGTTCAGGTTAGGGGACGGGGACGGTTTAGGGTCCAGGTGAGGGTACGACAACGGCTTAGGGGGAGCGTACCTGTGAGGGCGTGGGTTAGTGTGAGTGTACGGGTTAGGATTAGGGGATGGGTGAGGGGAAACCTTCGGAGAAGAGTTAGGGTTAGGGTTCGGGCTAGGGTTAGGTTTAGGGGAAGGGGACGGTTTAGGGTCTACGTGAGGGTACGACAACGGTTTAGGGGGAGCGTACGTGTGAGGGCGCGGGTTAATGTGAGCGTACGGGTTAGGATTAGGGGATGGGTGAGGGGAAGGCTTCGGGGAAGTTTTAGGGTTAGGGTTCGGGCTAGGGTTAGGGTTAGGGGATGGGGACGGTTTAGGGTCCAGGTGAGGGTACGGCAACGGTTTAGGGGGAGCGTACGTGTGAGGGCGCGGGTTAGTGTGAGCGTACGGGTTAGGATAAGGGTACGGGTGAGGGGAAGGCTTCGGGGAAGTGTTAGGGTTAGGGTTCGGGCTACGGTTAGGCTTAGGGGACGGGGACGGTTTAGGGTCCAGGTGAGGGTACGACAACGCTTTAGCGGTAGTGTACGTGTGATGGCGCGGGTTAGTGTGAGCGTACGGGTTAGGATTAGAGGACGGTTGAGGGGAAGATTTTGGGGAAGTGTTAGGGTTAGGGTTCGGGCTAGGGTTAGGGTTAGGGGATGGGGACGGTTTAGGGTCCAGGTGAGGGTACGACAACGGTTTATGGGGAGCGTACGTGTGAGGGCGCGGGTTAGTGTGAGCCTACGGGTTAGCATTAGGGGACGGGTGAGGGGAAGGCTTCGGGGAAGGGTTAGGGTTAGGGTTCGGGCTAGGGTTAGGGTTAGGGGACGGGGACGGTTTAGGGTCCAGGTGAGGGTACGACAACGGTTTAGGGGGAGCGGACGTGTGAGGGTGCGGGTTAGTGTGAGCGTATGGGTTAGGATTAGGGGACGGGTGAGAGGAAGGCTTCGGGGAAGGTTTAGGGTTAGGTTTCGGGCTAGGGTTAGGGTTAGGGGACGGGGACGGTTTAGGGTCCAGGTGAGGGTACGACAAAAGTTGAGGGGGAGCGTACATGTGAGGGCGCGGGTTAGTGTGAGCGTATGGGTTACGATTAGGGGACGGGTGAGGGGAAGGCTTCGGGGAAGGGTTAGGGTTAGGGTTCGGGCTATGGTTAGGGTTAGGGGACGGGGACGGTTTAGGGTCCAGGTGAGGGTACGACAACGCTTTAGGGGGATGGTACCTGTGATGGCGCGTGTTAGTGTGAGCGTACGGGTTACGATTACGGGACAGGTGAGGGGAAGGCTTCGGGGAAGGGTTAGGGTTAGGGTTCGGGCTAGGATTAGAGTTAGTGGACGGGGACGGTTTAGGGTCCAGGAGAGGGTACGACAACAGTTTAGGGCGAGCGTACGTGTGAGGGCGTGGTTTAGTGTGAGCGTACGGGTTAGGATTAGGGGACAGGTGAGGGGAAGATTTCAGGGAAGGGTTAGGGTTAGGGTTCGGGCTAGGGTTAGGGTTAGGGAACGGGGATGGTTTAGGGTCCAGGTTCGGTTACGACAATGGTTTATGGGGAGCGTACGTGTGAGGACGCGGGTTAGTGTGAGCGTACGGGTTAGGATTATGGGACCGGTGAGGGGAAGGCTTCGGGGAAGGGTTAGGTTTAGGGTTCGGGCTAGGGTTAGGGTTAGGGGACGGGGACGGTTTAGGGTCCAGGTGAGGGTACGACAACGGTTTACGGGGAGCGTACGTGTGAGGGCGTGGGTTAGTGTGAGCGTACGGGTTAGGATTAGGGGACGGGTGAGGGGAAGGCTTCGGGGAATGGTTAGAGTTAGGGTTCGGGCTAGGGTTAGGGTTAGGGGACAGGGACGGTTTAGGGTCCATGTGAGGGTACGACAAAGATTTAGGGGGAGCGTACGTGTGAGGGCACGGGTTAGTGTGAGCGTATGGGTTAGGATTCGTGGACGGGTGAGGGGAAGGCTTCGGGGAAGGGTTAGGGTTACGGTTCGGGCTAGGGTTAGGGTTAGGGGACGGGGACGGTTTAGGGTCCATTTGAGGGTACGACAACGGTGTAGGGGGAGCGTACGTGTGAGCGTGAGGGTTACTGTGAGCGTATGGGTTAGGATTAGGGGAAGGGTGAGGGGAAGGTTTCAGGGAAGGTTTAGGGTTCGGGCTAGGGTTAGGGTTAGGGGACAGGGACGGTTTAGGGTCCAGGTGAGGGTACGACAACGGTTTAGGTGGAGCGTACGTGTGAGGACGCGGGTTAGTGTGAGCGTACGGGTTAGGATTAGGTGACGGGTGAGGGGAAGGCTTCGGGGGAGGGTTAGGGTTAGGGTTCGGTCTAGGGTTAGGGTTAGGGGACGGGGACGGTTTAGGGTCCAGGTGAGAGTACAACAACGGTTTAGGGGGAGCGTACGTGTGAGGGCGCGGGTTAGTGTGAGCGTACGGATTAGGATTAGGGGACGGGTGAGGGGAAGGCTTCGGGGAAAGGTTAGGGTTAGGGTTCGGGCTAGGGTTAGGGTTAGGGGACGGGGACGGTTTAGGGTCCATGTGAGGGTACGACAACGGTTTAGGGGGAGCGTAAGTGTGAGGGCGCGGGTTAGTTTGAGCGCACGGGTTAGGATTAGGGGACGGGTGAGGGGAAGGCTTCGGGGAAGTGTTAGGGTTAGGGTTCGGTCTAGGGTTAGGGTTAGGGGACTGGGACGGTTTAGGGTCCAAGTGGGGGTATGACAACGGTTTAGGGGGAGCGTACGTTTGAGGACGCGGGTTAGTGTGAGCGTACGGGTTAGGATTAGGGGACGGGTGAGGGGAAGGCTTCGGGGAAGGGTTAGGGTTAGGGTTCGGGCTAAGGTTAGGGTTAGGGGACGGGGACGGTTTAGGGTCCAGGTGAGGGTACAACAACGGTTTAGGGTAAATGTACGTGTGAGGGCGCGGGTTAGTGTAAGCGTACGGGTTAGTATTAGCGAATGGGTGAGGAGAAGGCTTTGGGGAAGTGTTAGGGCTAGGGTTCGGGCTAGGGTTAGGTTTAGGGGATGGGAACGGTTTAGGGTGCAGGTGACGGTACGACAACGGTTTACGGGTAGCGTACATGTGAGAGCGCAGGTTAGTGTGAGCGTACGGGTTAGGATTAGGGGACGGGTTAGGGGAAGGCTTCGGGGAAGGGTTAGGGTTAGGGTTCGGGCTAGGGTTAGGGTTAGGGGACGGGGACGGTTTAGGGTCCAGGTGAGGGTACGACAACGGTTTAGGGGGAGTGTACGTTTGAGAGCGCGGGTTAGTGTGAGCGTACGGGTTAGGATTAGGGGACGGGTGAGGGGAAGGCTTCAGGGAAGGGTTAGGGTTAGGGTTCGGGCTAGGTTTAGGGTTAGGGTTAGGGGACAGGGACGGTTTAGGGTCCAGGTGAGGGTACGACAATGGTTGAGGGGGAGCGTACATGTGAGGGCGCAGGTTAGTGTGAGCGTACGGGTTAGGATTACGGGACGGTTGAGGGGAAGGCTTTGGGGAAGGTTTAGGGTTAGGGTTCAGGCTAGGGTTAGGGTTAGGCGACGGGGACGGTTTAGGGTCCAGGTGAGGGTACAACAGAGCTTTAGGGGGACCATACGTGTGAGGGCGCGGGTTAGTGTGAGCGTAGGGGTTAGGATTAGGGGACGGGTGAGGGGAAGGCTTCGGGGAATGTTAGGGTTAGGGTTCGGGCTAGGGTTAGGCTTAGGGGACGGGGACGGTTTAGGGTCCAGGTGAGGGTACGACAAAGATTTACGGGGAGCATACGTGTGAGGGCACGGGTTAGTGTGAGCGTATGGGTTAGGATTCGGTGACGGGTGAGGGGAAGGCTTCGGGGAAGGGTTAGGGTTAGGATTCGGGCTACGGTTAGGGTTAGGGGACGGGGACGGCTTAGTGTCCAGTTGTGGGTACCACAACGGTTTAGGGGGATCGTACGTGTGAGCGTGAGGGTTAGTGTGAGCGTATGGGTTAGGATTAGGGGAAGGGTTAGGGGAAGGCTTCAGGGAAGGGTTAGGGTTCGGGCTAGGGTTAGGGTTAGGAGACAGGGACGGTTTAGGGTCCAGGTGAGGGTACGACAACGGTTTAGTGGGAGCGAACGTGTGAGGGTGCGGGTTAGTGTGAGCGTACGGTTTAGGATTAGGGGACGGGTGAGGGGAAGGCTTCGGGGAAGGGTTGGGGTTAGGGTTCGGGCTAGGGTTAGGGTTAGGGGACGGGGACGGTTTAGGGTCCAGGTGAGGGTACGACAACGGTGTAGGGGGAGCGTACGTGTGAGCGTGAGGGTTACTGTGACCGTATGGGTTAGGATTAGGGGAAGGGTGAGGGGAAGGTTTCAGGGAAGGTTTAGGGTTCGGGCTAGGGTTAGGGTTAGGGGACAGGGACGGTTTAGGGTCCAGGTGAGGGTACGACAACGGTTTAGGTGGAGCGTACGTGTGAGGGCGCGGGTTAGTGTGAGCGTACGGGTTAGGATTAGGTGACGGGTGAGGGGAAGGCTTCGGGGGAGGGTTAGGGTTAGGGTTCGGGCTAGGGTTAGGTTTAGGGGACGGGGACGGTTTAGGGTCCAGGTGAGGGTACAACAACGGTTTAGGGGGAGCGTACGTGTGAGGGCGCGGGTTAGTGTGAGCGTACGGGTTAGGATTAGGGGACGGGTGAGGGGAAGGCTTCGGTGAAGGGTTAGGGTTAGGGTTCGGGCTAGGGTTAGGGTTAGGGGACGGGGACGGTTTAGGGTCCATGTGAGGGTACGACAATGGTTTAGGGGGAGCGTACGTGTGAGGGTGCGGGTTAGTGTGAGCGCACGGGTTAGGATTAGGGGACGGGTGAGGGGAAGGCTTCGGAGAAGGGTTAGGGTTAGGGTTCGGGCTAGGGTTAGGGTTAGGGGACGGGGACGGTTTAGGGTCCAGGTGAGGGTACGACAACGGTTTAGGGGAAATGTACGTGTGAGGGCGCGGGTTAGTGTAAGCGTACGGGTTAGTATTAGGGGATGGGTGAGGAGAAGGCTTCGGGGAAATGTTAGGGCTAGGGTTCGGGCTAGGGTTAGGTTTAGGGGATGGGAACGGTTTAGGGTCCAGGTGAGGGTACGACAACGGTTTACGGGGAGCGTACATGTGAGAGCGCAGGTTAGTGTGAGCGTACGGTTTAGGATTAGGGGACGGGTGAGGGGAAGGCTTCGGGGAAGGGTTAGGGTTAGGGTTCGGGCTAGGGTTAGGGTTAGGGGATTGGGACGGTTTAGTGTCCAGGTGAGGGTACGACAACGGTTTAGGGGGAGCGTACGTGTGAGGGCGTGGGTTAGTGTGAGTGTACGGGTTAGGATTGCGGACGGGTGAGGGGAAGGTTTCGGGGAAGGGTTAGGGTTAGGGTTCGGGCTAGGGTTAGGTTTACGGGATGGGGACGGTTTAGGGTACAGGTGAGGGTATGACAACGGTTTAGAGGGAGCGTACGTGTGAGGGCGCGGGTTAGTGTGAGCGTACGGGTTAGGATTACGGGACGGGTGAGGGGAAGGCTTTGGGGAAGGTTTAGGGTTAGGGTTCGGGCTAGGGTTAGGGTTAGGGGACGGGGACGGTTTAGGGTCCAGGTGAGGGTACAACAGAGATTTAGGGGGAGCGTACGTGTGAGGGCGCGGGTTAGTGTGAGCGTATGGTTTAGGATTAGGGGACGGGTGAGGGGAAGGCTTCGGGGAATGGTAAGGGTTAGGGTTCGGGCTAGGGCTAGGATTAGGGGACGGGGACGGTTTAGGGTCCAGGTGAGGGTACGACAACGGTTTAGAGGGAGCGAATGTGTGAGGGTGCGGGTTAGTGTGAGCGTACGGGTTAGGATTACGGGACGGGTGAGGGGAAGGCTTCGGGGAAGGATTAGAGCTAGCGTTCGGGCTAGGGTTAGGTTTAGGGGATGGGAACGGTTTAGGGTCCAGGTGAGGGTACGACAATGGTTTAGGGGGAGCGTACATGTGAGGGCGTGGGTTAGTGTGAGCGTACGGGTTAGGATTAGGGGACGGGTGATGGGAAGGCTTTGGGGAAGAGTTAGGGTTAGGGTTCGGGCTAGGGTTAAGGTTAGGGGACGGGGACGGTTTAGGGTCCAGGTGAGGGTATGACAACGGTTTAGGGGGTTCGTACGTGTGAGGGCATGGGTTAGTTTGAGCATTCGGGTTAGGATTAGGGGACGGGTGAGGGGAAGGCTTCGAGGAAGTGTTAGGGTTAGGGTTCGGGCTAGGGTTAGGGTTAGGGGACGGGGACGGTTTAGGGTCCAGGTGAGGGTACGACAACGGTTTAGCAGGAGCGTACGTGTGAGGACGCGGGTTAGTGTGAGCGTACGGGTTAGGATTAGGGGACGGGTGAGGGGAAGGCTTCGGGGAATGTTAAGGTTAGGGTTCGTGCTAGGGTTAGGGTTAGGGGACGGGGACGGTTTAGGGTCCAGGTGAGGGTACGACAAAGATTTACGGGGAGCATACGTGTGAGGGCACGGGTTAGTGTGAGCGTATGGGTTAGGATTCGGTGACGGGTGAGGGGAAGGCTTCGGGGAAGGGTTAGGGTTAGGATTCGGGCTAGGGTTAGGGTTAGGGGACGGGGACAGCTTAGTGTCCAGTTGTGGGTACGACAACGGTTTAAGGGGAGCATACGTGTGAGCGTGAGGGTTAGTGTGAGCGTATGGGTTAGGATTAGGGGAAGGGTTAGGGGAAGGCTTCAGGGAAGGGTTAGGGTTCGGGCTAGGGTTAGGGTTAGGGGACAGGGACGGTTTAGGGTCCAGGTGAGGGTACGACAACGGTTTAGGGGGAGCGTACGTGTGAGGGCGCGGGTTAGTGTGAGCGTACGGGTTAGGATTAGGGGACGGGTGAGGGGCAGGCTTCGGGGAAGGTTTGGGGTTAGGGTTCGGGCTAGGGTTAGGGTTAGGGGACAGGGACGGTTTAGGGCCCAGGTGAGGGTACGACAATGGTTGAGGGGGAGCGTACATGTGAGGGCGCAGGTTAGTGTGAGCGTACGGGTTAGGATTACGGGACGGTTGAGGGGAAGGCTTTGGGGAAGGTTTAGGGTTAGGGTTCGGGCTAGGGTTAGGGTTAGGCGACGGGGACGGTTTAGGGTCCAGTTGAGGGTACAACAGAGCTTTAGGGGGAGCATACGTGTGAGGGCGCGGGTTAGTGTGAGCGTACGGGTTAGGGTAGTGGACGGGTGAGGGGAAGGATTCAGGAAAGGGTTAGGGTTAGGGTTCGGGCTAGGGTTAGGGTTAGGGGACGGGGACTATTTAGGGTCCAGGTGAGGGTATGACAACGGTTTAGCGGGAGCGTACGTGTGAGGGCGTGGGTTAGTGTGAGCGTACGGGTTAGGATTGGGGACGGGTGAGGGGAAGGTTTCGGGGAAGGGTTAGGGTTAGGGTTCGGGCTAGTGTTAGGTTTACGGGATGGGGAAGGTTTAGGGTACAGGTGAGGGTACGACAACGGTTTAGACGGAGCGTACGTGTGAGGGCGCGGGTTAGTGTGAGCGTACGGGTTAGGATTACGGGACGGGTGAGGGGAAGGCTTTGGGGAAGGTTTAGGGTTAGGGTTCGGGCTAGGGTTAGGGTTAGGGGACGGGGACGGTTTAGGGTCCAGGTGAGGGTACGACAATGGTTTAGGGGGATCGTACCTGTGAGGGCGTGGGATAGTTTGAGCGTACGGTTTAGGATTAGGGGACGGGTGAGGGGAAGGCTTCGAGGAAGGGTTAGGGTTAGGGTTCGGGCTAGGGTTAGGGTTCGGGGCGGGGACGGTTTAGGGTCCAGGTGAGGGTACGACAACGGTTTAGCAGGAGCGTACGTGTGAGGACGCGGGTTAGTGTGAGCGTACGGGTTAGGATTAGGGGACGGGTGAGGGGAAGGCTTCGGGGAATGTTAGGGTTAGGGTTCAGGCTAGGGTTAGGCTTAGGGGACGGGGACGGTTTAGGGTCCAGGTGAGGGTACGACAATGATTTACGGGGAGCATACGTGTGAGGGCACGGGTTAGTGTGAGCGTATGGGTTAGGATTCGGTGACGGGTGAGGGGAAGGCTTCGGGGAAGGGTTAGGGTTAGGATTCGGGCTAGGGTTAGGGTTAGGGGACGGGGACGGCTTAGTGTCCAGTTGTGGGTACGACAACGGTTTAGGGGGAGCGTACGTGTGAGCGTGAGGGTTAGTGTGAGCATATGGGTTAGGATTAGGGGAAGGGTCAGGGGAAGGCTTCAGGGAAGGGTTAGGGTTCCGGCTAGGGTTAGGGTTAGGAGACAGGGACGGTTTAGGGTCCAGGTGAGGGTACGACAACGGTTTAGTGGGAGCGAACGTGTGAGGGCGCGGGTTAGTGTGAGCGTACGGTTTAGGATTAGGGGACGGGTGAGGGGAAGGCTTCGGGGAAGGGTTGGGGTTAGGGTTCGGGCTAGGGTTAGGGTTAGGGGACGGGGACGGTTTAGGGTCCAGGTGAGGGTACGACAACGATTTAGGGGGAGCGTACGTGTGAGGGCGCGGGGTAGTGTGAGCGTACGTGTTAGGATTAGGGGACGGATGAGGGGAAGGCTTCGGGGAATGGTTAGAGTTAGGGTTCGGGCTAGGGTTAGGGTTAGGGGACAGGGACGGTTTAGGGTCCATGTGAGGGTACGACAAAGATTTAGGGGGAGCGTACGTGTGAGGGCACGGGTTAGTGTGAGCGTATGGGTTAGGATTCGTGGACGGGTGAGGGGAAGGCTTCGGGGAAGTGTTAGGGTTACGGTTCGGGCTAGGGTTAGGGTTAGGGGACGGGGATGGTTTAGGGTCCAGTTGAGTGTACGACAACGGTGTAGGGGGAGCGTACGTGTGAGCGTGAGGGTTACTGTGAGCGTATGGGTTAGGATTAGGGGAAGAGTGAGGGGAAGGTTTCAGGGAAGGTTTAGGGTTCGGGCTAGGGTTAGGGTTAGGGGACAGGGACGGTTTAGGGTCCAGGTGAGGGTACGACAACGGTTTAGGTGGAGCGTACGTGTGAGGGCGCGGGTTAGTGTGAGCGTACGGGTTAGGATTAGGTGACGGGTGAGGGGAAGGCTTCGGGGGAGGGTTAGGGTTAGGGTTCGGGCTAGGGTTAGGTTTAGGGGACGGGGAAGGTTTAGGGTCCAGGTGAGGGTACAACAACGGTTTAGGGGGAGCGTACGTGTGAGGGCGCGGGTTAGTGTGAGCGTACGGGTTAGGATTAGGGGACGGGTGAGGGGAAGGCTTCGGGGAAGGGTTAGGGTTAGGGTTCGGGCTAGGGTTAGGTTTAGGGGACGGGGACGGTTTAGGGTCCATTTGAGGGTACGACAACGGTTTAGGGGGAGCGTACATGTGAGGGTGCGGGTTAGTGTGAGCGCACGGGTTAGGATTAGGAGACGGGTGAGGGGAAGGCTTCGGGGAAGGGTTAGGGTTAGGGTTCGGGCTAGGGTTAGGGTTAGGGGACGGGGACGGTTTAGGGTCCAGGTGAGGGTACGACAACGGATTAGGGGAAATGTACGTGTGAGGGCGCGGGTTAGTGTAAGCGTACGGGTTAGTATTAGGGGATGGGTGAGGAGAAGGCTTCGGGGAAGGGTTAGGGTTAGGGTTCGGGCTAGGGCTAGGATTAGGGGACGGGGACGGTTTAGGGTCCAGGTGAGGGTACGACAACGGTTTAGAGGGAGCGAATGTGTGAGGGTGCGGGTTAGTGTGAGCGTACGGGTTAGGATTACGTGACGGGTGAGGGGAAGGCTTCGGGGAAGGGTTAGAGCTAGCGTTCGGGCTAGGGTTAGGTTTAGGGGATGGGAACGGTTTAGGGTCCAGGTGAGGGTACGACAACGGTTTAGGGGGAGCGTACATGTGAGGGCGCGGGTTAGTGTGAGCGTACGGGTTAGGATTAGGGGACGGGTGATGGGAAGGCTTTGGGGAAGAGTTAGGGTTAGGGTTCGGGCTAGGGTTAGGGTTAGGGGACGGGGACGGTTTAGGGTCCAGGTGAGGGTATGACAACGGTTTAGGGGGATCGTACGTGTGAGGGCGTGGGTTAGTTTGAGCATTCGGGTTAGGATTAGGGGACGGGTGAGGGGAAGGCTTCGAAGAAGTGTTAGGGTTAGGGTTCGGGCTAGGGTTAGGGTTAGGGGACGGGGACGGTTTAGGGTCCAGGTGAGGGTACGACAACGGTTTAGCAGGAGCGTACGTGTGAGGACGCGGGTTAGTGTGAGCGTACGGGTTAGGATTAGGGGACGGGTGAGGGGAAGGCTTCGGGGAATGTTAGGGTTAGGGTTCGTGCTAGGGTTAGGGTTAGGGGACGGGGACGGTTTAGGGTCCAGGTGAGGGTACGACAAAGATTTACGGGGAGCATACGTGTGAGGGCACGGGTTAGTGTGAGCGTATGGGTTAGGATTCGGTGACGGGTGAGGGGAAGGCTTCGGGGAAGGGTTAGGGTTAGGATTCGGGCTAGGGTTAGGGTTAGGGGACGGGGACAGCTTAGTGTCCAGGTGTGGGTACGACAACGGTTTAGGGGGAGCGTACGTGTGAGCGTGAGGGTTAGTGTGAGCGTATGGGTTAGGATTAGGGGAAGGGTTAGGGGAAGGCTTCAGGGAAGGGTTAGGGTTCGGGCTAGGGTTAGGGTTAGGGGACAGGGACGGTTTAGGGTCCAGGTGAGGGTACGACAACGGTTTAGGGGGAGCGTACGTGTGAGGGCGCGGGTTAGTGTGAGCGTACGGGTTAGGATTAGGGGACGGGTGAGGGGAAGGCTTCGGGGAAGGGTTGGGGTTAGGGTTCGGGCTAGGGTTAGGGTTAGGGGACAGGGACGGTTTAGGGTCCAGGTGAGGGTACGAGAATGGTTGAGGGGGAGCGTACATGTGAAGGCGCAGGTTAGTGTGAGCGTACGGGTTAGGATTACGGGACGGTTGAGGGGAAGGCTTTGGGGAAGGTTTAGGGTTAGGGTTCGGGCTAGGGTTAGGGTTAGGCGACGGGGACGGTTTAGGGTCCAGTTGAGGGTACAACAGAGCTTTAGGGGGAGCATACGTGTGAGGGCGAGGGTTAGTGTGAGCGTACGGGTTAGGGTAGTGGACGGGTGAGGGGAAGGATTCAGGGAAGGGTTAGGGTTAGGGTTCGGGCTAGGGTTAGGGTTAGGGGACGGGGACTATTTAGGGTCCAGGTGAGGGTATGACAACGGTTTAGCGGGAGCGTACGTGTGAGGGCGTGGGTTAGTGTGAGCGTACGGGTTAGGATAGGGGACGGGTGAGGGGAAGGTTTCGGGGAAGGGTTAGGGTTAGGGTTCGGGCTAGTGTTAGGTTTACGGGATGGGGACGGTTTAGGGTCCAGGTGAGGGTACGACAACGGTTTAGGCGGAGCGTACGTGTGAGGGCGCGGGTTAGTGTGAGCGTACGGGTTAGGATTAGGGGACGGGTGAGGGGAAGGCTTCGGGGAAGGGTTAGGGTTAGGGTTCGGGCTAGGGTTAGGTTTAGGGGACGGGGACGGTTTAGGGTCCATGTGAGGGTACGACAACGGTTTAGGGTGAGCGTACGTTTGAGGACGCGGGTTAGTGTGAGCGTACGGGTTAGGATTAGGGGACGGGTGAGGGGAAGGCTTCGGGGAAGGGTTAGGGTTAGGGTTCGGGCTAGGGTTAGGGTTAGGGGACGGGGACGGTTTAGGGTCCAGGTGAGGGTACGACAACGGTTTAGGGGAAATGTACGTGTGAGGGCGCGGGTTAGTGTAAGCGTACGGGTTAGTATTAGGGGATGGGTGAGGAGAAGGCTTCGGGGAAATGTTAGGGCTAGGGTTCGGGCTAGGGTTAGGTTTAGGGGATGGGAACGGTTTAGGGTCCAGGTGAGGGTACGACAACGGTTTACGGGGAGCGTACATGTGAGAGCGCAGGTTAGTGTGAGCGTACGGGTTAGGATTAGGGGACGGGTGAGGGGAAGGCTTCGGGGAAGGGTTAGGGTTAGGGTTCGGGCTAGGGTTAGGGTTAGGGGACGGGGACGGTTTAGGGTCCAGGTGAGGGTACGACAACGGTTTAGGGGGAGTGTACGTTTCAGGGCGCGGGTTAGTGTGAGCGTACGGGTTAGGATTAGGGGACGTGTGAGGGGAAGGCTTCAGGGAAGGGTTAGGGTTAGGTTTCGGGCTAGGTTTAGGGTTAGGGTTAGGGGACAGGGACGGTTTAGGGTCCAGGTGAGGGTACGACAACGGTTTAGGGGGATCGTACCTGTGAGGGCATGGGATAGTTTGAGCGTACGGTTTAGGATTAGGGGACGGGTGATGGGAAGGCTTTGGGGAAGAGTTAGGGTTAGGGTTCGGGCTAGGGTTAGGGTTAGGGGACGGGGACGGTTTAGGGTCCAGGTGAGGGTATGACAACGGTTTAGGGGGATCGTACGTGTGAGGGCGTGGGTTAGTTTGAGCATTCGGGTTAGGATTAGGGGACGGGTGAGGGGAAGGCTTCGAGGAAGTGTTAGGGTTAGGGTTCGGGCTAGGGTTAGGGTTAGGGGACGGGGACGGTTTAGGGTCCAGGTGAGGGTACGACAACGGTTTAGCAGGAGCGTACGTGTGAGGACGCGGGTTAGTGTGAGCGTACGGGTTAGGATTAGGGGACGGGTGAGGGGAAGGCTTCGGGGAATGTTAGGGTTAGGGTTCGTGCTAGGGTTAGGGTTAGGGGACGGGGACGGTTTAGGGTCCAGGTGAGGGTACGACAAAGATTTACGGGGAGCATACGTGTGAGGGCACGGGTTAGTGTGAGCGTATGGGTTAGGATTCGGTGACGGGTGAGGGGAAGGCTTCGGGGAAGGGTTAGGGTTAGGATTCAGGCTAGGGTTAGGGTTAGGGGACGGGGACAGCTTAGTGTCCAGGTGTGGGTACGACAACGGTTTAGGGGGAGCGTACGTGTGAGCGTGAGGGTTAGTGTGAGCGTATGGGTTAGGATTAGGGGAAGGGTTAGGGGAAGGCTTCAGGGAAGGGTTAGGGTTCGGGCTAGGGTTAGGGTTAGGGGACAGGGACGGTTTAGGGTCCAGGTGAGGGTACGACAACGGTTTAGGGGGAGCGTACGTGTGAGGGCGCGGGTTAGTGTGAGCGTACGGGTTAGGATTAGGGGACGGGTGAGGGGAAGGCTTCGGGGAAGGGTTGGGGTTAGGGTTCGGGCTAGGGTTAGGGTTAGGGGACAGGGACGGTTTAGGGTCCAGGTGAGGGTACGAGAATGGTTGAGGGGGAGCGTACATGTGAAGGCGCAGGTTAGTGTGAGCGTACGGGTTAGGATTACGGGACGGTTGAGGGGAAGGCTTTGGGGAAGGTTTAGGGTTAGGGTTCGGGCTAGGGTTAGGGTTAGGCGACGGGGACGGTTTAGGGTCCAGTTGAGGGTACAACAGAGCTTTAGGGGGAGCATACGTGTGAGGGCGAGGGTTAGTGTGAGCGTACGGGTTAGGGTAGTGGACGGGTGAGGGGAAGGATTCAGGGAAGGGTTAGGGTTAGGGTTCGGGCTAGGGTTAGGGTTAGGGGACGGGGACTATTTAGGGTCCAGGTGAGGGTATGACAACGGTTTAGCGGGAGCGTACGTGTGAGGGCGTGGGTTAGTGTGAGCGTACGGGTTAGGATAGGGGACGGGTGAGGGGAAGGTTTCGGGGAAGGGTTAGGGTTAGGGTTCGGGCTAGTGTTAGGTTTACGGGATGGGGACGGTTTAGGGTCCAGGTGAGGGTACGACAACGGTTTAGGCGGAGCGTACGTGTGAGGGCGCGGGTTAGTGTGAGCGTACGGGTTAGGATTAGGGGACGGGTGAGGGGAAGGCTTCGGGGAAGGGTTAGGGTTAGGGTTCGGGCTAGGGTTAGGTTTAGGGGACGGGGACGGTTTAGGGTCCATGTGAGGGTACGACAACGGTTTAGGGTGAGCGTACGTTTGAGGACGCGGGTTAGTGTGAGCGTACGGGTTAGGATTAGGGGACGGGTGAGGGGAAGGCTTCGGGGAAGGGTTAGGGTTAGGGTTCGGGCTAGGGTTAGGGTTAGGGGACGGGGACGGTTTAGGGTCCAGGTGAGGGTACGACAACGGTTTAGGGGAAATGTACGTGTGAGGGCGCGGGTTAGTGTAAGCGTACGGGTTAGTATTAGGGGATGGGTGAGGAGAAGGCTTCGGGGAAATGTTAGGGCTAGGGTTCGGGCTAGGGTTAGGTTTAGGGGATGGGAACGGTTTAGGGTCCAGGTGAGGGTACGACAACGGTTTACGGGGAGCGTACATGTGAGAGCGCAGGTTAGTGTGAGCGTACGGGTTAGGATTAGGGGACGGGTGAGGGGAAGGCTTCGGGGAAGGGTTAGGGTTAGGGTTCGGGCTAGGGTTAGGGTTAGGGGACGGGGACGGTTTAGGGTCCAGGTGAGGGTACGACAACGGTTTAGGGGGAGTGTACGTTTGAGGGCGCGGGTTAGTGTGAGCGTACGGGTTAGGATTAGGGGACGTGTGAGGGGAAGGCTTCAGGGAAGGGTTAGGGTTAGGGTTCGGGCTAGGTTTAGGGTTAGGGTTAGGGGACAGGGACGGTTTAGGGTCCAGGTGAGGGTACGACAACGGTTTAGGGGGATCGTACCTGTGAGGGCGTGGGATAGTTTGAGCGTACGGTTTAGGATTAGGGGACGGGTGAGGGGAAGGCTTCGGGGAAGTGTTAGTGTTAGGGTTCGGGCTAGGGTTAGGGTTAGGGGATGGGGACGGTTTAGGGTGCAGGAGAGGGTACGAGAACGCTTTAGGGGGAGCGTACATGTGAGGGCGCGGGTTAGCGTTAGCGTACCGGTTAGGATTAGGGTACAGGTGAGGTTCAGGCTTCGGGGAAGGGTTAGGGTTAGGGTTCGGGCTAGGGTTAGGGTTAGGGGACAGGGACGGTTTAGGGTCCACGTGACGGTACGACAAAGCTTTAGGGGGAGCGTACGTGTGAGGGCGCGTGTTAGTGTCAGGGTACGGGTTAGGATTAGGGGACGGGTGAGGGTCAGGCTTCGGGGAAGGGTTAGGTTTAGGGACAGGCTAGGGTTAGGGTTAGGGGACGGGGACGGTTTAGGGTCCAGGTGAGGGTACGACAACGCTTTAGGGGGAGCGTACGTGTGAAGGTACGGGTTAGTGTTAGCGTACGGGTTAGGATTAGGGGACGGGTGAGGGTCAGGATTCGGGGAAGTGTTAGGGTTAGGGTTCGGGGTAGGAATAGGGTTAGGGGCCCGGGACGGTTTCGGGTCTAGGTGAGGGTAAGACAACGCTTTAGGGGGAGCGTACGTGTGAGCGCATGGGTTAGTGTGAGCGTACGGGTTAGGTTTAGGGGACGGGTGAGGGTCAGGCTTCAGGGAAGGCTTAGGGTTAGGGACAGGCTAGGGTTAGGGATAGGGGACGGGGACGGTTTAGGGTCCAGGTGAGGGTACGACAACGCTTTAGGGGGAGCGTACGTGTGAGGGCGCGGGTTAGTGTGAGCGTACGGGTAAGGATTAGGGGACGGGTGAGGGTCAGTCTTCGGGGAAGGGTTACGGTTAGGGTTCGGGTTAGGGTTAGGTTTAGGGGATGGGCACGGTTTAGGGTACAGCTAAGGGTACGACAACGCTTTAGGGGGAGCGTACGTGTGAGGGCGCGGGTTAGCGTGAGCGTGCGGGTTAGGATTAGGGGACGGGTTAGGTTCAGGCTTCGGGAAGGTTTAGGGTTAGGGTTCGGTCTAGGGTTAGGGTTAGGGGACAGGGACGGTTTAGGGTCCAGGTGAGGGTACGACAAAGCTTTAGGGGGAGGGAACGTGTTAGGGGGCGGGTTAGCGTTAGCATACAGGTTAGGATTAGGGGACGGGTGAGTGTCAGGCTTCGGGGAAGGGTTAGGGTTAGGGTTCAGCCTAGGGTTAGGGTTAGGGGACGGGGACGGTTTAGGGTCCAGGTGAGGGTACGACAACGCTTTAGGGGGAGCGTACGTGTGAGGGCGCGGGTTAGTGTTAGAATGCGGGTTAGGATTAGGGTACGGGAGAGGGTCAGGGTTTGGGGAAGGGTTAGGGTTAGGGTTTGGGCTAGGGTTAGGGTTAGGGGACGAGGACAGTTTAGGGTCCAGCTGAGGGTACGACAACGCTTTAGGGGGAGCATACGTGTGAGGGCACGGGTTAGCGTTAGCGTGCGGCTTAGGATTAGGGAACGGGTGAGGGTGAGGATTCGGGGAAGGGTTAGGGTTAGGGTTCGGGCTAGGGTTAGGGTTAGGAGACGGGGATGGTTTAGGTTCCAGGTGAGGGTACGACAACGCTTTAGGGAGAGCGTACGTGTCAGGGTGCGGGTTAGCGTGAGCGTACGTGTTAAGATTAGGGGACGGGTGAGGGTCAGGATTCAGGGAAGTGTTAGGGTTAGGGTTCGGGCTAGGGTTAGGTTTAGGGTATGGGGACGGTTTAGTGTCCAGCTGAGGGTACAACAACGCTTTAGGTGTAGCGTACGTGTGAGGGCGCGGATTAGCGTTAGCGTACGGGTTAGGATTAGGGGACGGGTTGGGTCAGGCTTCGGGGAACGGTTAGGGTTGGGGTTGGGCTAGGGTTACGGTTAGGGGATGGGGATGGTTTAGGGTTCAGGTGAGGGTACGACAACGCTTTAGGGGGAACCTACGTGTGAGGGCACGGGTTCGCGTTAGCATGCTGGTTAGGATTAAGGGACGGGTGAGGGTCAGACTTCGGGGAATGGTTAGGGTTAGGGTTCGGGCTAGGGTTAGGGTTATCGGACGGGGACGGTTTAGGGTCCAGGTGAGGTTACGACAACGCTTTAGGGGGAGCGTACGTGTGAGGGCGCGGGTTAGTGTTAGCGTACGGGTTAGGATTAGGGGACGGGTGAGTGTCAGGCTTCGGGGAAGTGTTAGAGTTAGGGTTCGGGCTAGGGTTAGGGTTAGAGGACGGGGATGGTTTAGGGTCCAGGTGAGGGTATGACAACGCTTTAGGGGGAGCGTACTTGTGACGGCGTGGGTTAGTGTTAGCGTACGGGTTAGGATTAGGGGACGGGTGAGGGTCAGGCTTCAGGGAAGTGTTAGGTTTAGGGTTCGGGCTAGGGTTAGGGGACGGGGACGGGGAAGGTTGAGGGTCCAGGTGAGGGTATGACAACGCTTTAGGGGGAGCGTAGTTGTGATAGCGCGGGTCAGTGTTAGCGTACTTGTTAGGATTAGGGGACGGGTGAGGGTCAGGCTTCGGGGAAGGGTTAGGGTTAGGGATCGGGCTAGGTTTAGGGTTAGATGACCGGGACGGTTTAGGGTCCAGGTGAGGGTACGACAATGCTTTAGGGGGAGCGTACGTGTGAGGGCGCGGGTAAGCGTTCACGTGCGGGTTAGGATTAGGTGACGGGTGTGGGTCAGGCTTCGGGGAATGGTTAGGGTTACGGTTCGGGCTAGGGTTAGGGTTATCGGACGGGGACGGTTTACGGTCAAGGTGAGGGTATGACAACGCTTTACGGGGAGCGTACGTGTGAGGGCGCGGGTTAGTGTTAGCGTACGGGTTAGGATTAGGGGACGTGTGAGGGTCAGGCTTCGGGGAAGGGTTAGTGTTAGTGTTCGGGCTAGGGTTAGGGTTAGGGGACGGGGACGGTTTAGGGTCCAGGTGAGGGTACGAGAACGCTTTAGGGGGAGCGTACATGTGAGGGCGTGGGTTAGCGTTAGCATACGAGTAAGGATTAGGGGACGGCTGAGGGCCAGGCTTCAGAGAAGGGTTCGGTTTAGGGTTTGGGCTAGCGTTAGTGATAGGGGACGGGGACGGTTTAGGGTCCAGGTGAGGGTACGACAACGATTTAGGGTAACGTATGTGTGAGAGCACGGGTTAGTGTTAGCGTACGGGTTAGTATTAGGGGACGGGTGAGGGTCAGGCATCGGGGAAGGTTTAGCATTAGGGTTCGGGCTAGGGTTAAGGTTAGTGAACGGGGACGATTTAGGGTCCAGGTGACTGTACGACAACACTTTAGGGGGAGCTTACGTGTGAGGGCGCGGGTTATTGTTAGCGTACGGGTTAGGATTAGGGCACGGGTGAGGTTTAGGCTTCGGGGAAGGGTTAGGGTTCGGGCTAGGGTTAGGGTTAGGGAACAGGGACGGTTTAGGGTCCACGTGAGGGTACGACAAAGCTTTAGGGGGAGCGTATGTGTGAGGGCGCGTGTTAGTGTTAGCGTACGGGTTAGGATTAGGGGACTGGTGAGGGTCAGGCTTCGGGGAACTGTTAGGGTTAGGGACACGCTAGGGTTAGGGTTAGGGGACGGGGACGGTTTAGGGTACAGGTGAGGGTACGACAACGCTTTTGGGGAAGCGTACGTGTGAGGGTGTGGGTTAGCGTTTGCGTACGGGTTAGGATTAGGGGACGGGTGAGGGTCATGCTTCGGGGATGGGTAAGTGTTAGGGTTCGGGCTAGGGTTAGGGTTAGGGGACGGGAACGGTTTAGGGTCCAGGTGAGGGTACGACAACACTTTAGGGGGAGCGTACGTGTCAGGGCGTGGGTTAGTGTTAGCGTACGTGATAGGATTAGGGTACGGGTGAGGGTCAGACTTTGGGGAAAGGTTAGGGTTAGGGATCGGGCTAAGGTTAGGGTTAGGGGACGGGGAGGGTTTAGGGTCCAGGTGAGGGTATGACAACGCTTTAGGGGGAGCATACGTGTGAGGGCGCGGGTTAGTGTTAGCGTACGGGTTAGGATTAGGGGACGGGTGAGGGTCAGGATTCGGTGAAGTGTTAGGGTTAGGGTTCGGGCTAGGGTTAGGGGACGGGGACTGGGACGGTTGAGGGTCCAGGTTAGGGTATAACAACGCTTTAGGCGTAGCGTACTTGTGAGGGCGCATGTCAGTGTTGAGCGTACAGGTTAGGATTAGGGGACGGGTGAGGGTCAGGCTTCGGGGAAGGGTTAGGGTTAGGGATCAGGCTAGGGTTAAGTTTAGGGGACCGGGACGGTTTAGGGTTCATGTGAGGTTACGACAACGCTTTAGGGGGAGCGTACATGTGAGAGCGCGGGATAGTGTTAGCGTACGGGTTAGGAATAGGTGACGGGTGAGGGTCAGGATTCAGGGAAGGGTTACGGTTAGGGTTCGGCCTAGGGTTAGCGTTAGGGGACGGGGATGGTTTAGGGTCCAGGTGAGGGTACGACAACGGTGTAGGGGGAGCGTACGTGTGAGCGTGAGGGTTACTGTGAGCGTATGGGTTAGGATTAGGGGAAGGGTGAGGGGAAGGTTTCAGAGAAGGTTTAGGGTTCGGGCTAGGGTTAGGGTTAGGGGACAGGGACGGTTTAGGGTCCAGGTGAGGGTACGACAACGGTTTAGGTGGAGCGTACGTGTGAGGGCGTGGGTTAGTGTGAGCGTACGGGTTAGGATTAGGTGACGGGTGATTGGAAGGCTTCGGGGGAGGGTTAGGGTTAGGGTTCGGGCTAGGTTTAGGGTTAGGGGACGGGGACGGTTTAGTGTCCAGGTGAGGGTACGACAACGGTTTAGGGGGAGCGTACGTGTGAGGGCGTGGGTTAGTGTGAGCGTACGGGTTAGGATTGGGGACGGGTGAGGGGAAGGTTTCGGGGAAGGGTTAGGGTTAGGGTTCGGGCTAGGGTTAGGTTTACGGGATGGGGACGGTTTAGGGTACAGGTGAGGGTACGACAACGGTTTAGAGGGAGCGTACGTGAGAGGGCGCGGGTTAGTGTGAGCGTACGGGTTAGGATTACGGGACGGGTGAGGGGAAGGCTTTGGGGAAGGTTTAGGGTTAGGGTTCGGGCTAGGGCTAGGGTTAGGGGACGGGGACGGTTTAGGGTCCAGGTGAGGGTACGACAACGGTTTAGGGGGATCGTACGTGTGAGGGCGTGGGTTAGTTTGAGCGTACGGTTTAGGATTAGGGGACGGTTGAGGGGAAGGTTTCGAGGAAGGGTTAGGGTTAGGGTTCGGGCTAGGGTTAGGGTTAGGGGCGGGGACGGTTTAGGGTCCAGGTGAGGGTACGACAACGGTTTAGCAGGAGCGTACGTGTGAGGACGCGAGTTAGTGTGAGCGTACGGGTTAGGATTAGGGGACGGGTGAGGGGAAGGCTTCGGGGAATGTTAGGGTTAGGGTTCGGGCTAGGATTAGGCTTAGGGGACGTGGACAGTTTAGGGTCTAGGTGAGGGTACAACAAAGATTTAGGGTGAGCGTACGTGTAAGGGCACGGTTTAGTGTTAGCGTACGGGTTAGGTTTAGGGATCGGGTTACTGCAAGGCTTCGTGTAAGGGTTAGGGTTAGGGTTAGGATTAGGGGACGGGTTAGGGGACAGGTTACTGTACGACAACGGTTTAGGGTGAGCGTACGTGTGAGGGCACGGGTTAGTGTTAGCGTACCGGTTAGGATTTGGGGACGGGTTAGCGTAAGGCTTCGGGTAAGGGTTAGTGTTAGCTTTAGGGTTAGGGTAAGGGGATGGGGATGGTTTACAGGACAGGTTAGGGTACGACAACGGTTTAGGATGAGCGTATGTGTGAGGGCACGGGTTAGTGTTAGCTTACGGGTTAGGATTAGGGGACGGGTTAGGGTAAGTCTTCGGGTAAGGGTTAGGGTTAGGGTTAGGGTTAGGGGACGGAGACGGTTTAGGGGATAGGTGAGGGTATGAAAACGGTTTAGGGTGAGCGTACGTGTGAGGGCATGGGTTAGTGTTAGTGTACGGTTAGGATTAGGGGACTGGTTATGGTAAGACTCTGGGTAAGGGTTTGGGTTAGGTTAGGCTTAGGGTTAGGGGACGGAGACGGTTTAGTGGACAGGTTAGGGTATGACAACGGTTTAGGGTGAGCGTACATGTGAGGGCACAGGTTATTGTGAGCGTACGGGTTAGGATTAGGGGACGGGTTAGGGTAAGGCTTCGGGTAAGGGTAAGGGTTAGGGTTAGGGTTAGGGTTAGGGGACGGGGACATTTTAGTGGACAGGTTAGGGTACGACAACGGTTTAGGGTGAGCGTACGTGTGAGGGCATGGGATAGTGTTGGCATACAGGTTAGGATTAGCGGACGGGTTAGGGTAAGGCTTTAGGTAAGAGTTAGGGTTAGGGTTATGGGGACGGGGACTGTTTAGGGTCCAGGTGAGGGTATGACAACAGTTTAGGGGGAGCGTACGTGTGAGGGCATGGGTTAGTGTTAGCGTACGGGTTAGGATTAGGGGACGGGTGAGGGTCAGGCTTCGGGGAAGGGTTAGGGTTATGGTTCGGGCTAGGGTTAGGGTTAGGGGACGGGGACTGTTTGGGGTACAGGTTAGGGTACCACATTGGTTTAGTGTGAGTGTATGTGTGAGGGCATGGGTTATCGTTTTGGTACAGGTTAGGATTAGGGGACGGGTTAGGGTAAGGCTTTGGGTAGGTGTAGGTTTAGGGTCAGGGGATGGGGACCATTTCGGGGACAGGTTAGGGTACGACAACGGTTTAGGGTGAGTGTACGTGTGAGGGCACGGTTTAGTGTTAGCGTACGGGTTAGGATTAGGGGACGGGTTAGTGTAAGGCTTCGGGTAAGTGTTAGGGTTAGGGTTAGGGGACTGGGACGGGGACGGTTTAGAGTCCAGGTGAGGGTACGACAATGGTTTAGGGTGAGCGTACGTGTGAGGGCACAGGTTAGTGTTAGCGTACGGCTTAGAATTACGGGATGGGTGAGGGGAAGGCTTCGGGGAAGGGTTAGGTTTAGTGTTCGGGCTAGGGTTAGGGTTAGGGGACAGGGACGGTTTAGGGTCCAGGTGAGGGTACGACAACGGTTTAGGGGGAGCGTACGTGTAAGGCCACGGGTTAGTGTTAGTGTACGGGTTAGGATTAGAGGACGGGTGAGGGGAAGGCTTCGGGGAAGGGTTAGGGTTAGGGTTCGGGCTAGGCTTAGGGTTAGGGGACGGGGAAGGTTTAGGGTCCCGGTGAGGGTATGACCACGGTTTACGGGGAGCGTACGTGTGAGGGCAGGGACTAGTGTTAGCGTACGGGTTAGGATTAGGGGACGGGTTAGGGTAAGGCTTCGGGAAAGGGTAAGGGTTAGGGTTACGGTTAAGGTTAGGGGACGGGGACATTTTAGGGGACAGGTTAGGGTACGACAGTGGTTTAGACTGAGCGTACGTGTGAGGGCATGGGTTAGTGTTGGTGTACAGGTTAGGATTAGCGGACGTGTTAGGGTAAGGCTTCGGTTAAGGGTTAGGGTTATCGTTAGGGGACGGGGACCTTTTAGGGTCCAAGTGAGGGTAGGACAACGGTTTAGGGGGAGCAAACGTGTGAGGGCACGGGTTAGTGTTAGCTTACGGGTTAGGATTAGGGGACAGGTGAGGGGAAGGCTTCGGGGAAGGGTTAGGATTAGGGTCCGGGCTAGGGTTAAGGTTAGGGGACGGGAACGGTTTAGGGTCCAGGTGAGGGTACAACAATGGTTTAGGGTGAGCGTACGAGTGAGGGCATGGGTTAGTGTTAGCGTACGGGTTAGGATTAGGGTACGGGTGAGGGGAAGGCTTCGGGGAAGGGTTAGGTTTAGGGTTCGGGCTAGGGTTAGGGTTAGGGGACGGGGACGGTTTAGAGTCCAGGTGAGGGTACGACAACGGTTTAGGGTGAGCGTACGTGTGAGGGCACGGGTTAGTGTTAGCGTACGGCTTAGGTTTACAGAACGGGTGAGGGTTAGGCTTCGGCGAAGGGTTAGGGTTAGGGTTCGGGCTAGGGTTAGGGTTAGGGGACGGGGACGGTTCAGGGACCATATGAGGGTACGACAATTCTTTAGGGGGAGTGTACGTGTGAGGGCGCGGGTTATCGTGAGCATACGGGTTAGGATTAGGGGACGGGTGAGGGTCAGGCTTCGGGGAAGTGTTAGGGTTAGGGTTCGGGCTAGGTTTAGGGTTAGGGGACGGGGAAGGTTTAGGGTCCAGGTGACGGTACGACAATGCTTTACGGGGAGCGTATGTGTGAGGGCGCGGGTTAGCGTGAGCGTACGGGTTAGGATGAGGGGACGGGTGAGGGTCAGGCTTCGGGGAAGATTTAGGCTTAGGTTTTGGTCTAGGGTTAGGGTTAGGGGATGGGGATGGTTTAGGTTTCAGGTGAGGGTACGACAACGCTTTAGGGGGAGCGTACGTGTGAGGGCACGGGTTAGCGTGAGCATACGGGTTAGGATTAGGGGACGCGTGAGTATCAGGCTTCGGGGTAGGGTTAGGGTTAGGGTTCGGGCTAGGGTTAGGCTTAGGGGTCGGGGACGGTTTAGGGTCCAGGTGAGGGTACGAAAACGTTTTAGGGGGAGCGTATGTGTGAGATTGCGGTTTAGTGTTAACGTACGGGTTAGGATTAGGGGACGGGTGAGGGTCAGGCTTCGGGGAAGGGTAAGGGTTAGGGTTCGGGCTAGGGTTAGTGTTAGGGGAGAGGGACGGTTTAGGGTCCATGTGAGGATACGACAACGCTTTAGGGGGAGCGTACGTGTGAGGGTGTGGGTTATTGTTAGCCTACGGTTTAGGATTAGGGGCTGGGTGAGGGTCAGGCTTCGGGGAAGTGTTAGGGTTAGGGACAGGCTAGGGTTAGGGTTAGGGGACGGGGACGGTTTAGGGTACAGGTGAGTGTATGACAACGCTTTAGGGGGAGCGTACGTGTGAGGGCGTGGGTTAGTGTTAGCGTACGTGATAGGATTAGGGTACGGGTGAGGGTCAGGCTTCGGGGAAGGGTTAGGGTTAGGGTTCGGGTTAAGGTTAGGGTTAGGGGACGGGGAAGGTGTAGGGTCCAGGTGAGGGTACGACAACGTTTTAGGGGGAGCGTACGTGTGAGGGCGCGGGTTAGTGTTAGCGTACGGGTTAGGATTAGGGGACGGGTGTGGGTCAGGATTCGGGGAAGTGTTAGGGTTAGGGTTCGGGGTAGGATTAGGGTTAGGGGACCGGGACGGTTTACGGTCCAGATGAGGGTACGACAACGCTTTAGGGGGAGCGTAAGTGTGAGGGCGCGGGTTATTGTGAGCGTACGGGTTAGGATTAGGGGACGGGTGAGGGTCAGGCTTCGGGGAAGGGTTAGGGTTAGGGAGAGGCTAGGGTTAGGGATAGGGGACGGGGACGGTTTAGGGTCCAGGTGAGGGTACGACAACGCTTTAGGGGGAGCGTACGTGTGAGGGCGAGGGTTAGTGTTAGAGTACGGGTTAGGATTAGGGGACGGGGGAGGGTCAGGCTTCGGGGAAGTGTTACGGTTAGGGTTCGGGCTAGGGTTAGGTTTAGGGGACGGGGACGGTTTAGGGTCCAGGTGAGGGTACGACAACGCTTGAGTGGGAGCGTAGTTGTGAGAGCGCGGGTCAGTGTTAGCGTACTTGTTAGGATTAGGGGACGGGTGAGGGTCAGGCTTCGGGGAAGGTTAGGGTTAGGGATCGGGCGAGGTTTAGAGTTAGGGGACAGGGACGGTTTAGGGTCCATGTGAGGGTACGACAACACTTTAGGGGGAGCGTACGTGTGAGGGCGCGGGTTAGCGTTCGCGTGCGGGTTAGGATTAGGGGACGGGGGAGGGTCAGGCTTCGGGGAAGGGTTAGTGTTAGGGTTCGGGCTAGAGTTAGGGTTAGGGGACGGGGACGGTTTAGGGTCCAGCTGAGGGTACGAGAACGCATTAGGGGGAGAGTAAATGTGAGGGCGCGCGTTAGCGTTAGCGTACGGGTTAGGATTAGGGTACGGGTGAGGTTCAGGCTTCGGGGAAGGGTTAGGGTTAGGGTTCGGGCTAGGGTTAGCGTTAGGGGACGGGGACGGTTTAGGGTCCACGTGAGGGTACGACAAAGCTTTAGGGGGAGTGTACGTGTGAGGGCGCGTGTTAGTGTCAGCGTACGGGTTAGGATTAGGGGATTCGTGAGGGTCAGGCTTCGGGGAAGGGTTAGGGTTAGGGACAGGCTAGGGTTAGGGTTAGGGGACGGGGACGGTTTAGGGTACAGGTAAGGGTACGACAACGCTTTAGGGGGAGCGTAAGTGTGAGGGCGTGGATTAGTGTTAACGTACGTAATAGGATAAGGGGACGGGTGAGGGTCAGGCTTCGAGGAAGGGTTAGTGTGATGGTTCGGGCTAGGGTTACGGTTAGGGGACGGGGACGGTTTAGGGTCCAGGTGAGGGTACGAGAACGCTTTAGGGGGAGCGTACATGTGAGGGCGCGTGTTAGTGTCAGCGTACGGGTTAGGATTGGGGACGGGTGAGGGTCAGGCTTCGGGGAAGGGTTAGAGTTAGGGACAGGCTAGGGTTAGGGTTAGGGGACAGGGACGGTTTAGGGTACAGGTGAGGGTATGACAGTGCTTTAGGTGGAGCGTACGTGTGAGGGCGTTGGTTAGTGTTAGCGTACGTGATAGGATTAGGGTACGGGTGAGGGTCAGGCTTCGGGGAAGGGTTAGGGTTAGGGTTCGGACTAAGGTTAGGGTTAGGGGACGGGGAAGGTTTAGGGTCCAGGTGAGGGTACGACAACGCTTTAGGGGGAGCGTACGTGTGAGGGCGCGGGTTAGTGTTAGCGTACGGGTTAGGATTAGGGGACGGGTGTGGGTCAGGTTTCGGGGAAGTGTTAGGGTTAGGGTTCGGGGTAGGATTAGGGTTAGGGGCCCGGGACGGTTTAGGGTCCAGGTGAGGGTACGACAACGCTTGAGGGGGAGTATAGTTGTGAGAGCGCAGGTCAGTGTTAGCGTACTTGTTAGGATTAGGGGACGGGTGAGGGTCACGCTTCGGGGAAGGGTTAGGGTTAGGGATCGGGCGAGGTTTAGGGTTAGGGGACAGGGATAGTTTAGGGTTCATGTGAGGGTGCGACAACGCTTTAGGGGGATCGTACATGTGAGGGCGTGGATTAGCGTTAGCGTACAGGTTAGGATTAGGGGACGTGTTGGGTCAGGCTTCGGGGAAGGGTCAGGCTTAGGGTTCTGTCTAGGGTTAGGGTTAGGGGAAGGGGATGGTTTAGGGTCCAGGTGAGGGTACGACAATGCTTTAGGGGGAGCGTACATGTGAGGGCGTGGGTTAGCATTAGCGTGCGGGTTAGGATTAGGGGACGGGTGAGGGTCAGGCTTCGGGGAATGGTTAGGGTTAGGGTTCGGGCTAGGGTTAGGGTTATCGGACGGGGACGGTTTAGGGTCCAGGTGAGGGTACGACAACGCTTTAGGGGGAGCGTACGTGTGAGGGCGCAGGTTAGTGTTAGCGTACGGCTTAGGTTTACAGAACGGGTGAGGGGAAGGCTTCGGGGAAGGGTTAGGTTTAGTGTTCGGTCTAGGGTTAGGGTTAGGGGACGGGGACGGTTTAGGGTCCAGGTGAGGGTACGACAATGGTTTAGTGGGAGCGTACGTGTGAGGCCATGGGTTAGTGTTAGCATACGGGTTAGGATTAGAGGACGGGTGAGGGGAAGGCTTCGGGGAAGGTTTAGGGTTAGGGTTCGGTCTAGGGTTAGGGTTAGGGGACGGGGACAGTTTAGGGTCCAGGAGAGGGTACGACAACGTTTTAGGGAGAGCGTACGTGTGAGGGCGCGGGTCAGCGTGAGTGAACGGGTTTGGATTAGGGGACGGGTGAGTGTCAGGCTTCGGGGAAGGGTTAGGGTTAGGGTTCTGGCTAGGGTTAGGGTTAGGGGACGGGGACGGTTTAGGGTCCAGGTGAGGGTACGACAACGCTTTAGGGGGAGCGTACGTGTGAGGGCGTGGTTTCGAGTTAGCGTACTTTATAGGATTAGGGGACGGGTGAGGGTCAGGCTTCGGGGAAGTGTTAGGTTTAGTGTTCGTGCTAGGGTTAGTGTTAGGGGACGGGGACGGTTTAGGGTCCAGGTGAGGGTACGACAACGCTTTAGTGGGAGCGTACGTGTGAGGGCGCGGGTTAGCGTGAGCGTACTGGTTAGGATTAGGGGACGGGTGAGGGGAATGCTTCGGGGAAGGGTTAGGGTTAGGGTTTGGGCTAGGGTTAGGTTTAGGGGACGGAAACGGTTTAGGATCCAGGTGAGGGTACGACAACGCTTTAGGGGGAGCGTACGTGTGAGGGCACGGGTTAGCGTGAGCGTACTGTTTAGGATTAGGGGACGGGTGAAGGTCAGGCTTCGGGGAAGGGTTAGGGTTAGGGTTTTGGCTAGGGTTAGGGTTAGGGGACGTGGACGGTTTAGGGTCCAGGTAAGGGTACGACAACGCTTTAGGGGGAGCGTCCGTGTGAGGTCATGGGTTAGTGCTAGCGTATGGGTTAGGATTAGGGGACGGGTGAGGGTCAGGCTTCGGGGTAGTGTTAGGTTTAGGGTTCGGGCTAGGGTTAGGGTTAGGGGACGGGGACGGTTCAGGGACCATATGAGGGTACGACAATTCTTTAGGGGGAGCGTACGTGTGAGGGCGCGGGTTATCGTGAGCATACGGGTTAGGATTAGGGGACGGGTGAGGTTCAGGCTTTGGGGAAGTGTTAGGGTTAGGGTTCGGGCTAAGTTTAGGGTTAGGGGACGGGGACGGTTTAGGGTCCAGGTGAGGGTACGACAATGCTTTACGGGGAGCGTATGTGTGAGGGAGTGGGTTATTGTGAGCGTACGGGTTAGGATTAGGGGACGGGTGAGGGTCAGGCTTCGGGGAAGATTTAGGTTTAGGTTTTGGTCTAGGGTTAGGGTTAGGGGACGGGGACGGTTTAGGTTTCAGGTGAGGGTATGATTACGCTTTAGGGGGAGCGTACGTGTGAGGGCGCGGGTTAGTGTTAGCGTACGGGTTAGGATTAGGGGACGGGTGAGGGTCAGGATTCGGGGAAGTGTTAGGGTTAGGGTTCGGGGTAGGATTAGGGTTAGGGGCCCGGGACGGTTTAGGGTCTAGGTGAGGGTACGACAACGCTTTAGGGGGAGCGTACGTGTGAGGGCACGGTTTAGTGTGAGCGTACG
This sequence comes from Leucopleurus acutus, assembly GCF_964270905.1. NCBI lineage: Eukaryota > Metazoa > Chordata > Mammalia > Artiodactyla > Delphinidae > Leucopleurus > Leucopleurus acutus. Next base: position 110,820 of record NW_028139203.1, read on the forward strand.
GGTTAGGAATAGGGGACGGGTGAGGGTCAGGCTTCGGGGAAGGCTTAGGGTTAGGGACAGGCTAGGGTTAGGGATAGGGGACGGGGACGGTTTAGGTTCCAGGTGAGGGTACGACAACGCTTTAGGGGGAGCGTATGTGTGAGGGCGCGGGTTAGTGTTAGAGTACGGGTTAGGATTAGGGGACGGGTGAGGGTCAGTCTTCGGGGAAGGGTTACGGTTAGGGTTCGGGCTAGGGTTAGGTTTAGGGGATGGGCACGGTTTAGGGTACAGCTGAGGGTACGACAACGCTTTAGGGGGAGCGTACGTGTGAAGGCGCAGGTTAGCATGAGCGTGCGGGTTAGGATTAGGGGACGGGTTTGGTTCAGGCTTCGGGAAGGGTTAGGGTTAGGGTTCGGTCTAGGGTTAGGGTTAGGGGACAGGGACGGTTTAGGGTCCAGGTGAGGGTACGACAAAGCTTTAGGGGGAGGGAACGTGTTAGGGGGCGGGTTAGTGTTAGCATACAGGTTAGGATTAGGGGACGGGTGAGTGTCAGGCTTCGGGGAAGGGTTAGGGTTAGGGTTCAGCCTAGGGTTAGGGTTAGGGGACGGGGACGGTTTAGGGTCCAGGTGAGGGTACGACAACGCTTTAGGTGTAGCGTACGTGTGAGGGCGCGGATTAGCGTTAGCGTACGGGTTAGGATTAGGGGACGGGTTGGGTCAGGCTTCGGGGAACGGTTAGGGTTGGGGTTGGGCTAGGGTTCCGGTTAGGGGATGGGGATGGTGTAGGGTTCAGGTGAGGGTACGACAACGCTTTAGGGGGAGCGTACGTGTGAGGGCGTGGGTTAGTGTTAGCGTATGGGTTAGGATTAGGGGACGGGTGAGGGTCAGGCTTCGGGGAAGGGTTAGGTTTAGGGTTCGGGCTAGGGTTAGGGTTAGGGTTTGGGATGGTTTAGGGTCCAGGTGAGGGTACAACAACGCTTTAGGGGGAGCGTACGTGTGAGGGCACGGGTTAGCGTTCGCGTGCAGGTTAGGATTAGGGGACGGGTGAGGGTCAGGCTTCGGGGAAGTGTTAGTGTTAGGGTTCGGGCTAGGGTTAGGGTTAGGGGATGGGGACGGTTTAGGGTGCAGGAGAGGGTACGAGAACGCTTTAGGGGGAGCGTACATGTGAGGGCGCGGGTTAGCGTTAGCGTACCGGTTAGGATTAGGGTACAGGTGAGGTTCAGGCTTCGGGGAAGGGTTAGGGTTAGGGTTCGGGCTAGGGTTAGGGTTAGGGGACAGGGACGGTTTAGGGTCCACGTGACGGTACGACAAAGCTTTAGGGGGAGCGTACGTGTGAGGGCGCGTGTTAGTGTCAGGGTACGGGTTAGGATTAGGGGACGGGTGAGGGTCAGGCTTCGGGGAAGGGTTAGGTTTAGGGACAGGCTAGGGTTAGGGTTAGGGGACGGGGACGGTTTAGGGTCCAGGTGAGGGTACGACAACGCTTTAGGGGGAGCGTACGTGTGAAGGTACGGGTTAGTGTTAGCGTACGGGTTAGGATTAGGGGACGGGTGAGGGTCAGGATTCGGGGAAGTGTTAGGGTTAGGGTTCGGGGTAGGAATAGGGTTAGGGGCCCGGGACGGTTTCGGGTCTAGGTGAGGGTAAGACAACGCTTTAGGGGGAGCGTACGTGTGAGCGCATGGGTTAGTGTGAGCGTACGGGTTAGGTTTAGGGGACGGGTGAGGGTCAGGCTTCAGGGAAGGCTTAGGGTTAGGGACAGGCTAGGGTTAGGGATAGGGGACGGGGACGGTTTAGGGTCCAGGTGAGGGTACGACAACGCTTTAGGGGGAGCGTACGTGTGAGGGCGCGGGTTAGTGTGAGCGTACGGGTAAGGATTAGGGGACGGGTGAGGGTCAGTCTTCGGGGAAGGGTTACGGTTAGGGTTCGGGTTAGGGTTAGGTTTAGGGGATGGGCACGGTTTAGGGTACAGCTAAGGGTACGACAACGCTTTAGGGGGAGCGTACGTGTGAGGGCGCGGGTTAGCGTGAGCGTGCGGGTTAGGATTAGGGGACGGGTTAGGTTCAGGCTTCGGGAAGGTTTAGGGTTAGGGTTCGGTCTAGGGTTAGGGTTAGGGGACAGGGACGGTTTAGGGTCCAGGTGAGGGTACGACAAAGCTTTAGGGGGAGGGAACGTGTTAGGGGGCGGGTTAGCGTTAGCATACAGGTTAGGATTAGGGGACGGGTGAGTGTCAGGCTTCGGGGAAGGGTTAGGGTTAGGGTTCAGCCTAGGGTTAGGGTTAGGGGACGGGGACGGTTTAGGGTCCAGGTGAGGGTACGACAACGCTTTAGGGGGAGCGTACGTGTGAGGGCGCGGGTTAGTGTTAGAATGCGGGTTAGGATTAGGGTACGGGAGAGGGTCAGGGTTTGGGGAAGGGTTAGGGTTAGGGTTTGGGCTAGGGTTAGGGTTAGGGGACGAGGACAGTTTAGGGTCCAGCTGAGGGTACGACAACGCTTTAGGGGGAGCATACGTGTGAGGGCACGGGTTAGCGTTAGCGTGCGGCTTAGGATTAGGGAACGGGTGAGGGTGAGGATTCGGGGAAGGGTTAGGGTTAGGGTTCGGGCTAGGGTTAGGGTTAGGAGACGGGGATGGTTTAGGTTCCAGGTGAGGGTACGACAACGCTTTAGGGAGAGCGTACGTGTCAGGGTGCGGGTTAGCGTGAGCGTACGTGTTAAGATTAGGGGACGGGTGAGGGTCAGGATTCAGGGAAGTGTTAGGGTTAGGGTTCGGGCTAGGGTTAGGTTTAGGGTATGGGGACGGTTTAGTGTCCAGCTGAGGGTACAACAACGCTTTAGGTGTAGCGTACGTGTGAGGGCGCGGATTAGCGTTAGCGTACGGGTTAGGATTAGGGGACGGGTTGGGTCAGGCTTCGGGGAACGGTTAGGGTTGGGGTTGGGCTAGGGTTACGGTTAGGGGATGGGGATGGTTTAGGGTTCAGGTGAGGGTACGACAACGCTTTAGGGGGAACCTACGTGTGAGGGCACGGGTTCGCGTTAGCATGCTGGTTAGGATTAAGGGACGGGTGAGGGTCAGACTTCGGGGAATGGTTAGGGTTAGGGTTCGGGCTAGGGTTAGGGTTATCGGACGGGGACGGTTTAGGGTCCAGGTGAGGTTACGACAACGCTTTAGGGGGAGCGTACGTGTGAGGGCGCGGGTTAGTGTTAGCGTACGGGTTAGGATTAGGGGACGGGTGAGTGTCAGGCTTCGGGGAAGTGTTAGAGTTAGGGTTCGGGCTAGGGTTAGGGTTAGAGGACGGGGATGGTTTAGGGTCCAGGTGAGGGTATGACAACGCTTTAGGGGGAGCGTACTTGTGACGGCGTGGGTTAGTGTTAGCGTACGGGTTAGGATTAGGGGACGGGTGAGGGTCAGGCTTCAGGGAAGTGTTAGGTTTAGGGTTCGGGCTAGGGTTAGGGGACGGGGACGGGGAAGGTTGAGGGTCCAGGTGAGGGTATGACAACGCTTTAGGGGGAGCGTAGTTGTGATAGCGCGGGTCAGTGTTAGCGTACTTGTTAGGATTAGGGGACGGGTGAGGGTCAGGCTTCGGGGAAGGGTTAGGGTTAGGGATCGGGCTAGGTTTAGGGTTAGATGACCGGGACGGTTTAGGGTCCAGGTGAGGGTACGACAATGCTTTAGGGGGAGCGTACGTGTGAGGGCGCGGGTAAGCGTTCACGTGCGGGTTAGGATTAGGTGACGGGTGTGGGTCAGGCTTCGGGGAATGGTTAGGGTTACGGTTCGGGCTAGGGTTAGGGTTATCGGACGGGGACGGTTTACGGTCAAGGTGAGGGTATGACAACGCTTTACGGGGAGCGTACGTGTGAGGGCGCGGGTTAGTGTTAGCGTACGGGTTAGGATTAGGGGACGTGTGAGGGTCAGGCTTCGGGGAAGGGTTAGTGTTAGTGTTCGGGCTAGGGTTAGGGTTAGGGGACGGGGACGGTTTAGGGTCCAGGTGAGGGTACGAGAACGCTTTAGGGGGAGCGTACATGTGAGGGCGTGGGTTAGCGTTAGCATACGAGTAAGGATTAGGGGACGGCTGAGGGCCAGGCTTCAGAGAAGGGTTCGGTTTAGGGTTTGGGCTAGCGTTAGTGATAGGGGACGGGGACGGTTTAGGGTCCAGGTGAGGGTACGACAACGATTTAGGGTAACGTATGTGTGAGAGCACGGGTTAGTGTTAGCGTACGGGTTAGTATTAGGGGACGGGTGAGGGTCAGGCATCGGGGAAGGTTTAGCATTAGGGTTCGGGCTAGGGTTAAGGTTAGTGAACGGGGACGATTTAGGGTCCAGGTGACTGTACGACAACACTTTAGGGGGAGCTTACGTGTGAGGGCGCGGGTTATTGTTAGCGTACGGGTTAGGATTAGGGCACGGGTGAGGTTTAGGCTTCGGGGAAGGGTTAGGGTTCGGGCTAGGGTTAGGGTTAGGGAACAGGGACGGTTTAGGGTCCACGTGAGGGTACGACAAAGCTTTAGGGGGAGCGTATGTGTGAGGGCGCGTGTTAGTGTTAGCGTACGGGTTAGGATTAGGGGACTGGTGAGGGTCAGGCTTCGGGGAACTGTTAGGGTTAGGGACACGCTAGGGTTAGGGTTAGGGGACGGGGACGGTTTAGGGTACAGGTGAGGGTACGACAACGCTTTTGGGGAAGCGTACGTGTGAGGGTGTGGGTTAGCGTTTGCGTACGGGTTAGGATTAGGGGACGGGTGAGGGTCATGCTTCGGGGATGGGTAAGTGTTAGGGTTCGGGCTAGGGTTAGGGTTAGGGGACGGGAACGGTTTAGGGTCCAGGTGAGGGTACGACAACACTTTAGGGGGAGCGTACGTGTCAGGGCGTGGGTTAGTGTTAGCGTACGTGATAGGATTAGGGTACGGGTGAGGGTCAGACTTTGGGGAAAGGTTAGGGTTAGGGATCGGGCTAAGGTTAGGGTTAGGGGACGGGGAGGGTTTAGGGTCCAGGTGAGGGTATGACAACGCTTTAGGGGGAGCATACGTGTGAGGGCGCGGGTTAGTGTTAGCGTACGGGTTAGGATTAGGGGACGGGTGAGGGTCAGGATTCGGTGAAGTGTTAGGGTTAGGGTTCGGGCTAGGGTTAGGGGACGGGGACTGGGACGGTTGAGGGTCCAGGTTAGGGTATAACAACGCTTTAGGCGTAGCGTACTTGTGAGGGCGCATGTCAGTGTTGAGCGTACAGGTTAGGATTAGGGGACGGGTGAGGGTCAGGCTTCGGGGAAGGGTTAGGGTTAGGGATCAGGCTAGGGTTAAGTTTAGGGGACCGGGACGGTTTAGGGTTCATGTGAGGTTACGACAACGCTTTAGGGGGAGCGTACATGTGAGAGCGCGGGATAGTGTTAGCGTACGGGTTAGGAATAGGTGACGGGTGAGGGTCAGGATTCAGGGAAGGGTTACGGTTAGGGTTCGGCCTAGGGTTAGCGTTAGGGGACGGGGATGGTTTAGGGTCCAGGTGAGGGTACGACAACGGTGTAGGGGGAGCGTACGTGTGAGCGTGAGGGTTACTGTGAGCGTATGGGTTAGGATTAGGGGAAGGGTGAGGGGAAGGTTTCAGAGAAGGTTTAGGGTTCGGGCTAGGGTTAGGGTTAGGGGACAGGGACGGTTTAGGGTCCAGGTGAGGGTACGACAACGGTTTAGGTGGAGCGTACGTGTGAGGGCGTGGGTTAGTGTGAGCGTACGGGTTAGGATTAGGTGACGGGTGATTGGAAGGCTTCGGGGGAGGGTTAGGGTTAGGGTTCGGGCTAGGTTTAGGGTTAGGGGACGGGGACGGTTTAGTGTCCAGGTGAGGGTACGACAACGGTTTAGGGGGAGCGTACGTGTGAGGGCGTGGGTTAGTGTGAGCGTACGGGTTAGGATTGGGGACGGGTGAGGGGAAGGTTTCGGGGAAGGGTTAGGGTTAGGGTTCGGTCTAGGGTTAGGTTTACGGGATGGGGACGGTTTAGGGTACAGGTGAGGGTACGACAACGGTTTAGAGGGAGCGTACGTGAGAGGGCGCGGGTTAGTGTGAGCGTACGGGTTAGGATTACGGGACGGGTGAGGGGAAGGCTTTGGGGAAGGTTTAGGGTTAGGGTTCGGGCTAGGGCTAGGGTTAGGGGACGGGGACGGTTTAGGGTCCAGGTGAGGGTACGACAACGGTTTAGGGGGATCGTACGTGTGAGGGCGTGGGTTAGTTTGAGCGTACGGTTTAGGATTAGGGGACGGTTGAGGGGAAGGTTTCGAGGAAGGGTTAGGGTTAGGGTTCGGGCTAGGGTTAGGGTTAGGGGCGGGGACGGTTTAGGGTCCAGGTGAGGGTACGACAACGGTTTAGCAGGAGCGTACGTGTGAGGACGCGAGTTAGTGTGAGCGTACGGGTTAGGATTAGGGGACGGGTGAGGGGAAGGCTTCGGGGAATGTTAGGGTTAGGGTTCGGGCTAGGATTAGGCTTAGGGGACGTGGACAGTTTAGGGTCTAGGTGAGGGTACGACAAAGATTTACGGGGAGCATACGTGTGAGGGCACGGGTTAGTGTGAGCGTATGGGTTAGGATTCGGTGACGGGTGAGGGGAAGGCTTCGGGGAAGGGTTAGGGTTAGGATTCGGGCTTGGGTTAGGGTTAGGGGACGGGGACGGCTTAGTGTCCAGTTGTGGGTACGACAACGGTTTAGGGGGAGCGTACGTGTGAGCGTGAGAGTTAGTGTGAGCGTATGGGTTAGGATTAGGGGAAGGGTTAGGGGAAGGCTTCAGGGAAGTGTTAGGGTTCGGGCTAGGGTTAGGGTTAGGGGACAGGGACGGTTTAGGGTCCAGGTGAGGGTACGACAACGGTTTAGTGGGAGCGAACGTGTGAGGGCGCGGGTTAGTGTGAGCGTACGGGTTAGGATTAGGGGACGGGTGAGGGGAAGGCTTCGGGGAAGGGTTGGGGTTAGGGTTCGGGCTAGGGTTAGGGTTAGGGGACGGGGACGGTTTAGGGTCCAGGTGAGGGTACGACAACGGTTTAGGGGGAGCGTACGTGTGAGGGCGCGGGTTAGTGTGAGCGTACGGGTTAGGATTAGGGGACGGGTGAGGGGAAGGCTTCGGGGAATGGTTAGAGTTAGGGTTCGGGCTAGGGTTAGGGTTAGGGGACAGGGACGGTTTAGGGTCCATGTGAGGGTACGACAAAGATTTAGGGGGAGCGTACGTGTGAGGGCACGGGTTAGTGTGAGCGTATGGGTTAGGATTCGTGGACGGGTGAGGGGAAGGCTTCGGGGAAGGGTTAGGGTTACGGTTCGGGCTAGGGTTAGGGTTAGGGGACGGGGACGGTTTAGGGTCCAGTTGAGGGTACGACAACGGTGTAGGGGGAGCGTACGTGAGAGCGTGAGGGTTACTGTGAGCGTATGGGTTAGGATTAGGGGAAGGGTGAGGGGAAGGTTTCAGGGAAGGTTTAGGGTTCGGGGTAGGGTTAGGGTTAGGGGACAGGGACGGTTTAGGGTCCAGGTGAGGGTACGACAACGGTTTAGGTGGAGCGTACGTGTGAGGGCGCGGGTTAGTGTGAGCGTACGGGTTAGGATTAGGTGACGGGTGAGGGGAAGGCTTCGGGGGAGGGTTAGGGTTAGGGTTCGGGCTACGGTTAGGGTTAGGGGACGGGGACGGTTTAGGGTCCAGGTGAGGGTACAACAACGGTTTAGGGGGAGCGTACGTGTGAGGGCGCGGGTTTGTGTGAGCGTACGGGTTAGGATTAGGGGACGGGTGAGGGTAAGGCTTCGGGGAAGGGTTAGGGTTAGGGTTCGGGCTAGGGTTAGGGTTAGGGGACGGGGACGGTTTAGGGTCCATGTGAGGGTACGACAACGGTTTAGGGGGAGCGTACGTGTGAGGGCACGGGTTAGTGTGAGCGCACGGGTTAGGATTAGGGGACGGGTGAGGGGAAGGCTTCGGGGAAGGGTTAGGGTTAGGGTTCGGGTTAGGGTTAGGGGACAGGGACGGTTTAGGGTCCAAGTGAGGGTATGACAACGGTTTAGGGTGAGCGTACGTTTGAGGACGCGGGTTAGTGTGAGCGTACGGGTTAGGATTAGGGGACGGGTGAGGGGAAGGCTTCGGGGAAGGGTTAGGGTTAGGGTTCGGGCTAGGGCTAGGATTAGGGGACGGGGACGGTTTAGGGTCCAGGTGAGGGTACGACAACGGTTTAGAGGGAGCGAATGTGTGAGGGTGCGGGTTAGTGTGAGCGTACGGGGTAGGATTACGGGACGTGTGAGGGGAAGGCTTCAGGGAAGGGTTAGAGCTAGGGTTCTGGCTAGGGTTAGGTTTAGGGGATGGGAACGGTTTAGGGTCCAGGTGAGGGTACGACAACGGTTTAGGGGGAGCGTACATGTGAGGGTGCGGGTTAGTGTGAGCGTACGGGTTAGGATTAGGGGACGGGTGATGGGAAGGCTTTGGGGAAGAGTTAGGGTTAGGGTTCGGGCTAGGGTTAGGGTTAGGGGACGGGGACGGTTTAGGGTCCAGGTGAGGGTACGACAACGTTTTAGGGGGATCGTACGTGTGAGGGCGTGGGTTAGTTTGAGCGTACGGGTTAGGATTAGGGGACGGGTGAGGGGAAGGCTTCGAGGAAGGGTTAGGGTTAGGGTTCGGGCTAGGGTTAGGGTTAGGGGACGGGGACGGTTTAGGGTCCAGGTGAGGGTACGACAACGGTTTAGCAGGAGCGTACGTGTGAGGACGCGGGTTAGTGTGAGTGTACGGGTTAGGATTAGGGGACGGGTGAGGGGAAGGCTTCGGGGAATGTTAGGGTTAGGGTTCGGGCTAGGGTTAGGGTTAGGGGACGGGGACGGTTTAGGGTCCAGGTGAGGGTACGACAAAGATTTACGGGGAGCATACGTGTGAGGACACGGGTTAGTGTGAGCGTATGGGTTAGGATTCGGTAACGGGTGAGGGGAAGGCTTCGGGGAAGGGTTAGTGTTAGGATTCGGGCTAGGGTTAGGGTTAGGGGACGGGGACGGCTTAGTGTCCAGTTGTGGGTACGACAACGGTTTAGGGGGAGCATACCTGTGAGCGTGAGGGTTAGTGTGAGCGTATGGGTTAGGATTAGGGGAAGGGTTAGGGGAAGGCTTCAGGGAAGGGTTAGGGTTCGGGCTAGGGTTAGGGTTAGGGGACAGGGACGGTTTAGGGTCCAGGTGAGGGTACGACAACGGTTTAGGGGGAGCGTACGTGTGAGGGCGCGGGTTAGTGTGAGCGTACGGGTTAGGATTAGGGGATGGGTGAGGGGAAGGCTTCGGGGAAGGGTTGGGGTTAGGGTTCGGGTTAGGGTTAGGGTTAGGGGACGGGGACGGTTTAGGGTCCAGGTGAGGGTACGACAACGGTTTAGGGGGAGCGTACGTGTGAGGGCGCGGGTTAGTGTGAGCGTACGGGTTAGGATTAGGGGACGGGTGAGGGGAAGGCTTCGGGGAATGGTTAGAGTTAGGGTTCGGGCTAGGGTTAGGGTTACGGGACAGGGACGGTTTAGGGTCCCTGTGAGGGTACGACAAAGATTTAGGGGGAGCGTACGTGTGAGGGCACGGGTTAGTGTGAGCGTATGGGTTAGGATTCGTGGACGGGTGAGGGGAAGGCTTCGGGGAAGGGTTAGGGTTATGGTTCGGGCTAGGGTTAGGGTTAGGGGACGGGGACGGTTTAGGGTCCAGTTGAGGGTACGACAGCGGTGTAGGGGGAGCGTAAGTGTGAGCGTGAGGGTTACTGTGAGCGTATGGGTTAGGATTAGGGGAAGGGTGAGGGGAAGGTTTCAGGGAAGGTTTAGGGTTCGGGCTAGGGTTAGGGTTAGGGGACAGGGACGGTTTAGGGTCCAGGTGAGGGTACGACAACGGTTTAGGCGGAGCGTACGTGTGAGGGCGCGGGTTAGTGTGAGCGTACGGGTTAGGATTAGGTGACGGGTGAGGGGAAGGTTTCGGTTGAGGGTTAGGGTTAGGGTTCGGGCTAGGGTTAGGGTTAGGGGACGGGGACGGTTTAGGGTCCAGGTGAGGGTACAACAACGGTTTAGGGGGAGCGTACGTGTGAGGGCGCGGGTTAGTGTGAGCGTACGGGTTAGGATTAGGGGACGGGTGAGGGGAAGGCTTCGGGGAAGGGTTAGGGTTAGGATTCGGGCTAGGGTTAGGGTTAGGGGACGGGGACGGTTTAGGGTCCAAGTGAGGGTACGACAAAGATTTAGGGGGAGCGTACGTGTGAGGGCGCGGGTTAGTGTGAGCGCACGGGTTAGGATTAGGGGACGGGTGAGGGGAAGGCTTCGGGGAAGTGTTAGGGTTAGGATTCGGGCTAAGGTTAAGGTTAGGGGACGGGGACGGTTTAGGGTCCAAGTGAGGGTATGACAACGGTTTAGGGGGAGCGTACGTTTGAGGACGCGGGTTAGTGTGAGCGTACGGGTTAGGATTAGGGGACGGGTGAGGGGAAGGCTTCGGGGAAGTGTTAGGGTTAGGGTTCGGGCTAGGGTTAGGGTTAGGGGACGGGGACGGTTTAGGGTCCAGGTGAGGGTACGACAACGGTTTAGGGGAAATGTACGTGTGAGGGCGCGGGTTAGTGTATGCGTACGGGTTAGTATTAGGGGATGGGTGAGGAGAAGTCTTCGGGGAAGTGTTAGGGCTAGGGTTCGGGCTAGGGTTAGGTTTAGGGGATGGGAACGGTTTAGGGTCCAGGTGAGGGTACGACAACGGTTTACGGGGAGCGTACATGTGAGAGCGCAGGTTAGTGTGAGGGTACGGGTTAGGATTAGGGGATGGGTGAGGGGAAGGCTTCGGGGAAGGGTTAGGGTTAGGGTTCGGGCTAGGGTTAGGGTTAGGGGACGGGGACGGTTTAGGGTCCAGGTGAGGGTACGACAACGGTTTAGGGGGAGTGTACGTTTGAGGGCGCGGGTTAGTATGAGCGTACGGGTTAGGATTAGGGGACGGGTGAGGGGCAGGCTTCGGGGAAGTGTTAGGGTTAGGGTTCGGGCTAGGGTTAGCGTTAGGTTTAGAGGACGGGGACAGTTTACCGTCCAGGTGAGGGTACGACAACGGTTTAGGGGGAGTGTACGTTTGAGGGTGCTGGTTAGTGTGAGCGTACGGGTTAGGATTAGGGGACGGGTGAGGGGAAGGCTTCAGGGAAGGTTTAGGGTTAGGGTTCGGGCTAGGGTTAGCGTTAGGGTTAGGGGACGGGGACGGTTTAGGGTCCAGGTGAGGGTACGACAACGGTTTAGGGGGAGCGTACGTGTGAGGGCGCGGGTTAGTGTGAGCGTACGGGTTAGGATTAGGGGACGGGTGAGGGGAAGGCTTCGGGGAAGGGTTAGGGTTAGGGTTCGGGCTAGGGTTAGGGTTAGGGGACGGGAACGGTTTAGGGTCCAGGTGAGGGTACGACAATGATTTAGGGGGAGCGTACGTTTCAGGGCGCGGGTTAGTGTGAGCGTACGGGTTAGGATTAGGGTACGGGTGAGGGGAAGGCTTCGGGGAAGGGTTAGGGTTAGGGTTCGGGCTAGGGTTAGGGTTAGGGGACGGGGACGGTTTAGGGTCCAAGTGAGGGTACGACAACGGTTTAGGGGTAGCGTACGTGTGGGGACGCGGGTTAGTGTGAGCGTACGGATTAGGATTAGGGGACGGGTGAGGGGAAGGCTTCGGGGAAGTGTTAGGGTTAGGGTTCGGGCTAGGGTTAGGGTTAGGGCACGGGGACGGTTTAGGGTCCAGGTGAGGGTACGACAACGGTTTAGGGGAAATGTACGTGTGAGGGCACGGGTTAGTGTGAGCGTACGGGTTAGTATTAGGAGATGGGTGAGGAGAAGGCTTCGGGGAAGTGTTAGGGTTAGGGTTCGGGCTACGGTTAGGTTTAGGGGATGGGAACGGTTAAGGGTCCAGGTGAGGGTACGACAACGGTTTAGGGGGAGCGTACATGTGAGAGCGCGGGTTAGTGTGAGCGTACGGGTTAGGATTAGGGGACGGGTGAGGGGAAGGCTTCGGGGAAGGGTTAGGGTTAGGTTTTGGGCTAGGGTTAGGGTTAGGGGAAGGGGACGGTTTACGGTCCAGGTGAGGGTACGACAACGGTTTAGGGGGACTGTACGTTTGACGGCGCGGGTTAGTGTGAGCGTACGGGTTAGGATTAGGGGACGGGTGAGGGGAAGGCTTCAGGGAAGGGTTAGGGTTAGGGTTCGGGCTAGGTTTAGGGTTAGGGTTAGGGGACGGGGACGGTTTAGGGTCCAGGTGAGGGTACAACAGAGCTTTAGGGGGAGCATACGTGTGAGGGCGCGGGTTAGTGTGAGCGTACGGGTTAGGGTAGTGGACGGGTGAGGGGAAGGATTCAGGGAAGGGTTAGGGTTAGGGTTCGGGCTAGGGTTAGGGTTAGGGAATGGGGACTATTTAGGGTCCAGGTGAGGGTATGACAACGGTTTAGTGGGAGCGTACGTGTGAGGGCGCGGGTTAGTGTGAGCGTACGGTTTACGATTAGGGGATGGGTGAGGGGAAGGCTTCGGGGAAGGGTTAGGGTTAGGGTTCGGGCTAGGGTTAGGTTTAGGGGATTGGGACGGTTTAGTGTCCAGGTGAGGGTACGACAACGGTTTAGGGGGAGCGTACGTGTGAGGGCGTGGGTTAGTGTGAGCGTACGGATTAGGATTGGGGACGGGTGAGGGGAAGGTTTCGGGGAAGGGTTAGGGTTAGGGTTCGGGCTAGGGTTAGGGTTAGGGGACGGGGACGGTTTAGGGTCCAGGTGAGGGTACGACAACGGTTTAGGGGGAGCGTAAGTGTGAGGGCGCGGGTTAGTGTGAGCATACGGGTTAGGATTACGGGATGGGTGAGGGGAAGGTTTGGGGAAGGTTTAGGGTTAGGTTTCGGGCTAGGGTTAGGGTTAGGGGACGGGGACGGTTTAGGGTCCAGGTGAGGGTACAACAGAGCTTTAGGGGGAGCGTACGTGTGAGGGCGCGGGTTAGTGTGAGCGTACGGGTTAGTATTAGGGGATGGGTGAGGAGAAGGCTTCGGGGAAGGGATAGAGCTAGGGTTCGGGCTAGGGTTAGGTTTAGGGGATGGGAACGGTTTAGGGTCCAGGTGAGGGTACGACAACGGTTTAGGGGGAGCGTACGTTTGAGGGCGCGGGTTAGTGTGAGCGTAAGGGTTAGGATTAGGGGACGGGTAAGGGGAAGGCTTCGGGGAAGGGTTAGGGATATTGTTCTGGTTAGGGTTCAGGTTAGGGGACGGGGACGGTTTAGGGTCCAGGTGAGGGTACGACAACGGCTTAGGGGGAGCGTACCTGTGAGGGCGTGGGTTAGTGTGAGTGTACGGGTTAGGATTAGGGGATGGGTGAGGGGAAAACTTCGGAGAAGAGTTAGGGTTAGGGTTCGGGCTAGGGTTAGGTTTAGGGGAAGGGGACGGTTTAGGGTCTACGTGAGGGTACGACAACGGTTTAGGGGGAGCGTACGTGTGAGGGCGCGGGTTAATGTGAGCGTACGGGTTAGGATTAGGGGATGGGTGAGGGGAAGGCTTCGGGGAAGTTTTAGGGTTAGGGTTCGGGCTAGGGTTAGGGTTAGGGGATGGGGACGGTTTAGGGTCCAGGTGAGGGTACGGCAACGGTTTAGGGGGAGCGTACGTGTGAGGGCGCGGGTTAGTGTGAGCGTACGGGTTAGGATAAGGGTACGGGTGAGGGGAAGGCTTCGGGGAAGTGTTAGGGTTAGGGTTCGGGCTACGGTTAGGCTTAGGGGACGGGGACGGTTTAGGGTCCAGGTGAGGGTACGACAACGCTTTAGCGGTAGTGTACGTGTGATGGCGCGGGTTAGTGTGAGCGTACGGGTTAGGATTAGAGGACGGTTGAGGGGAAGATTTTGGGGAAGTGTTAGGGTTAGGGTTCGGGCTAGGGTTAGGGTTAGGGGATGGGGACGGTTTAGGGTCCAGGTGAGGGTACGACAACGGTTTATGGGGAGCGTACGTGTGAGGGCGCGGGTTAGTGTGAGCCTACGGGTTAGCATTAGGGGACGGGTGAGGGGAAGGCTTCGGGGAAGGGTTAGGGTTAGGGTTCGGGCTAGGGTTAGGGTTAGGGGACGGGGACGGTTTAGGGTCCAGGTGAGGGTACGACAACGGTTTAGGGGGAGCGGACGTGTGAGGGTGCGGGTTAGTGTGAGCGTATGGGTTAGGATTAGGGGACGGGTGAGAGGAAGGCTTCGGGGAAGGTTTAGGGTTAGGTTTCGGGCTAGGGTTAGGGTTAGGGGACGGGGACGGTTTAGGGTCCAGGTGAGGGTACGACAAAAGTTGAGGGGGAGCGTACATGTGAGGGCGCGGGTTAGTGTGAGCGTATGGGTTACGATTAGGGGACGGGTGAGGGGAAGGCTTCGGGGAAGGGTTAGGGTTAGGGTTCGGGCTATGGTTAGGGTTAGGGGACGGGGACGGTTTAGGGTCCAGGTGAGGGTACGACAACGCTTTAGGGGGATGGTACCTGTGATGGCGCGTGTTAGTGTGAGCGTACGGGTTACGATTACGGGACAGGTGAGGGGAAGGCTTCGGGGAAGGGTTAGGGTTAGGGTTCGGGCTAGGATTAGAGTTAGTGGACGGGGACGGTTTAGGGTCCAGGAGAGGGTACGACAACAGTTTAGGGCGAGCGTACGTGTGAGGGCGTGGTTTAGTGTGAGCGTACGGGTTAGGATTAGGGGACAGGTGAGGGGAAGATTTCAGGGAAGGGTTAGGGTTAGGGTTCGGACTAGGGTTAGGGTTAGGGAACGGGGATGGTTTAGGGTCCAGGTTCGGTTACGACAATGGTTTATGGGGAGCGTACGTGTGAGGACGCGGGTTAGTGTGAGCGTACGGGTTAGGATTAGGGGACGGGTGAGGGGAAGGCTTCGGGGAATGGTTAGAGTTAGGGTTCGGGCTAGGGTTAGGGTTAGGGGACAGGGACGGTTTAGGGTCCATGTGAGGGTACGACAAAGATTTAGGGGGAGCGTACGTGTGAGGGCACGGGTTAGTGTGAGCGTATGGGTTAGGATTCGTGGACGGGTGAGGGGAAGGCTTCGGGGAAGGGTTAGGGTTACGGTTCGGGCTAGGGTTAGGGTTAGGGGACGGGGACGGTTTAGGGTCCATTTGAGGGTACGACAACGGTGTAGGGGGAGCGTACGTGTGAGCGTGAGGGTTACTGTGAGCGTATGGGTTAGGATTAGGGGAAGGGTGAGGGGAAGGTTTCAGGGAAGGTTTAGGGTTCGGGCTAGGGTTAGGGTTAGGGGACAGGGACGGTTTAGGGTCCAGGTGAGGGTACGACAACGGTTTAGGTGGAGCGTACGTGTGAGGACGCGGGTTAGTGTGAGCGTACGGGTTAGGATTAGGTGACGGGTGAGGGGAAGGCTTCGGGGGAGGGTTAGGGTTAGGGTTCGGTCTAGGGTTAGGGTTAGGGGACGGGGACGGTTTAGGGTCCAGGTGAGAGTACAACAACGGTTTAGGGGGAGCGTACGTGTGAGGGCGCGGGTTAGTGTGAGCGTACGGATTAGGATTAGGGGACGGGTGAGGGGAAGGCTTCGGGGAAAGGTTAGGGTTAGGGTTCGGGCTAGGGTTAGGGTTAGGGGACGGGGACGGTTTAGGGTCCATGTGAGGGTACGACAACGGTTTAGGGGGAGCGTAAGTGTGAGGGCGCGGGTTAGTTTGAGCGCACGGGTTAGGATTAGGGGACGGGTGAGGGGAAGGCTTCGGGGAAGTGTTAGGGTTAGGGTTCGGTCTAGGGTTAGGGTTAGGGGACTGGGACGGTTTAGGGTCCAAGTGGGGGTATGACAACGGTTTAGGGGGAGCGTACGTTTGAGGACGCGGGTTAGTGTGAGCGTACGGGTTAGGATTAGGGGACGGGTGAGGGGAAGGCTTCGGGGAAGGGTTAGGGTTAGGGTTCGGGCTAAGGTTAGGGTTAGGGGACGGGGACGGTTTAGGGTCCAGGTGAGGGTACAACAACGGTTTAGGGTAAATGTACGTGTGAGGGCGCGGGTTAGTGTAAGCGTACGGGTTAGTATTAGCGAATGGGTGAGGAGAAGGCTTTGGGGAAGTGTTAGGGCTAGGGTTCGGGCTAGGGTTAGGTTTAGGGGATGGGAACGGTTTAGGGTGCAGGTGACGGTACGACAACGGTTTACGGGTAGCGTACATGTGAGAGCGCAGGTTAGTGTGAGCGTACGGGTTAGGATTAGGGGACGGGTTAGGGGAAGGCTTCGGGGAAGGGTTAGGGTTAGGGTTCGGGCTAGGGTTAGGGTTAGGGGACGGGGACGGTTTAGGGTCCAGGTGAGGGTACGACAACGGTTTAGGGGGAGTGTACGTTTGAGAGCGCGGGTTAGTGTGAGCGTACGGGTTAGGATTAGGGGACGGGTGAGGGGAAGGCTTCGGGGAAGGGTTAGGGTTAGGTTTTGGGCTAGGGTTAGGGTTAGGGGAAGGGGACGGTTTACGGTCCAGGTGAGGGTACGACAACGGTTTAGGGGGACTGTACGTTTGACGGCGCGGGTTAGTGTGAGCGTACGGGTTAGGATTAGGGGACGGGTGAGGGGAAGGCTTCAGGGAAGGGTTAGGGTTAGGGTTCGGGCTAGGTTTAGGGTTAGGGTTAGGGGACGGGGACGGTTTAGGGTCCAGGTGAGGGTACAACAGAGCTTTAGGGGGAGCATACGTGTGAGGGCGCGGGTTAGTGTGAGCGTACGGGTTAGGGTAGTGGACGGGTGAGGGGAAGGATTCAGGGAAGGGTTAGGGTTAGGGTTCGGGCTAGGGTTAGGGTTAGGGAATGGGGACTATTTAGGGTCCAGGTGAGGGTATGACAACGGTTTAGTGGGAGCGTACGTGTGAGGGCGCGGGTTAGTGTGAGCGTACGGTTTACGATTAGGGGATGGGTGAGGGGAAGGCTTCGGGGAAGGGTTAGGGTTAGGGTTCGGGCTAGGGTTAGGTTTAGGGGATTGGGACGGTTTAGTGTCCAGGTGAGGGTACGACAACGGTTTAGGGGGAGCGTACGTGTGAGGGCGTGGGTTAGTGTGAGCGTACGGATTAGGATTGGGGACGGGTGAGGGGAAGGTTTCGGGGAAGGGTTAGGGTTAGGGTTCGGGCTAGGGTTAGGGTTAGGGGACGGGGACGGTTTAGGGTCCAGGTGAGGGTACGACAACGGTTTAGGGGGAGCGTAAGTGTGAGGGCGCGGGTTAGTGTGAGCATACGGGTTAGGATTACGGGATGGGTGAGGGGAAGGTTTGGGGAAGGTTTAGGGTTAGGTTTCGGGCTAGGGTTAGGGTTAGGGGACGGGGACGGTTTAGGGTCCAGGTGAGGGTACAACAGAGCTTTAGGGGGAGCGTACGTGTGAGGGCGCGGGTTAGTGTGAGCGTACGGGTTAGTATTAGGGGATGGGTGAGGAGAAGGCTTCGGGGAAGGGATAGAGCTAGGGTTCGGGCTAGGGTTAGGTTTAGGGGATGGGAACGGTTTAGGGTCCAGGTGAGGGTACGACAACGGTTTAGGGGGAGCGTACGTTTGAGGGCGCGGGTTAGTGTGAGCGTAAGGGTTAGGATTAGGGGACGGGTAAGGGGAAGGCTTCGGGGAAGGGTTAGGGATAGGGTTCTGGTTAGGGTTCAGGTTAGGGGACGGGGACGGTTTAGGGTCCAGGTGAGGGTACGACAACGGCTTAGGGGGAGCGTACCTGTGAGGGCGTGGGTTAGTGTGAGTGTACGGGTTAGGATTAGGGGATGGGTGAGGGGAAAACTTCGGAGAAGAGTTAGGGTTAGGGTTCGGGCTAGGGTTAGGTTTAGGGGAAGGGGACGGTTTAGGGTCTACGTGAGGGTACGACAACGGTTTAGGGGGAGCGTACGTGTGAGGGCGCGGGTTAATGTGAGCGTACGGGTTAGGATTAGGGGATGGGTGAGGGGAAGGCTTCGGGGAAGTTTTAGGGTTAGGGTTCGGGCTAGGGTTAGGGTTAGGGGATGGGGACGGTTTAGGGTCCAGGTGAGGGTACGGCAACGGTTTAGGGGGAGCGTACGTGTGAGGGCGCGGGTTAGTGTGAGCGTACGGGTTAGGATAAGGGTACGGGTGAGGGGAAGGCTTCGGGGAAGTGTTAGGGTTAGGGTTCGGGCTACGGTTAGGCTTAGGGGACGGGGACGGTTTAGGGTCCAGGTGAGGGTACGACAACGCTTTAGCGGTAGTGTACGTGTGATGGCGCGGGTTAGTGTGAGCGTACGGGTTAGGATTAGAGGACGGTTGAGGGGAAGATTTTGGGGAAGTGTTAGGGTTAGGGTTCGGGCTAGGGTTAGGGTTAGGGGATGGGGACGGTTTAGGGTCCAGGTGAGGGTACGACAACGGTTTATGGGGAGCGTACGTGTGAGGGCGCGGGTTAGTGTGAGCCTACGGGTTAGCATTAGGGGACGGGTGAGGGGAAGGCTTCGGGGAAGGGTTAGGGTTAGGGTTCGGGCTAGGGTTAGGGTTAGGGGACGGGGACGGTTTAGGGTCCAGGTGAGGGTACGACAACGGTTTAGGGGGAGCGGACGTGTGAGGGTGCGGGTTAGTGTGAGCGTATGGGTTAGGATTAGGGGACGGGTGAGAGGAAGGCTTCGGGGAAGGTTTAGGGTTAGGTTTCGGGCTAGGGTTAGGGTTAGGGGACGGGGACGGTTTAGGGTCCAGGTGAGGGTACGACAAAAGTTGAGGGGGAGCGTACATGTGAGGGCGCGGGTTAGTGTGAGCGTATGGGTTACGATTAGGGGACGGGTGAGGGGAAGGCTTCGGGGAAGGGTTAGGGTTAGGGTTCGGGCTATGGTTAGGGTTAGGGGACGGGGACGGTTTAGGGTCCAGGTGAGGGTACGACAACGCTTTAGGGGGATGGTACCTGTGATGGCGCGTGTTAGTGTGAGCGTACGGGTTACGATTACGGGACAGGTGAGGGGAAGGCTTCGGGGAAGGGTTAGGGTTAGGGTTCGGGCTAGGATTAGAGTTAGTGGACGGGGACGGTTTAGGGTCCAGGAGAGGGTACGACAACAGTTTAGGGCGAGCGTACGTGTGAGGGCGTGGTTTAGTGTGAGCGTACGGGTTAGGATTAGGGGACAGGTGAGGGGAAGATTTCAGGGAAGGGTTAGGGTTAGGGTTCGGACTAGGGTTAGGGTTAGGGAACGGGGATGGTTTAGGGTCCAGGTTCGGTTACGACAATGGTTTATGGGGAGCGTACGTGTGAGGACGCGGGTTAGTGTGAGCGTACGGGTTAGGATTAGGGGACGGGTGAGGGGAAGGCTTCGGGGAAGTGTTAGGGTTAGGGTTCGGTCTAGGGTTAGGGTTAGGGGACTGGGACGGTTTAGGGTCCATTTGAGGGTACGACAACGGTGTAGGGGGAGCGTACGTGTGAGCGTGAGGGTTACTGTGAGCGTATGGGTTAGGATTAGGGGAAGGGTGAGGGGAAGGTTTCAGGGAAGGTTTAGGGTTCGGGCTAGGGTTAGGGTTAGGGGACAGGGACGGTTTAGGGTCCAGGTGAGGGTACGACAACGGTTTAGGTGGAGCGTACGTGTGAGGACGCGGGTTAGTGTGAGCGTACGGGTTAGGATTAGGTGACGGGTGAGGGGAAGGCTTCGGGGGAGGGTTAGGGTTAGGGTTCGGTCTAGGGTTAGGGTTAGGGGACGGGGACGGTTTAGGGTCCAGGTGAGAGTACAACAACGGTTTAGGGGGAGCGTACGTGTGAGGGCGCGGGTTAGTGTGAGCGTACGGATTAGGATTAGGGGACGGGTGAGGGGAAGGCTTCGGGGAAAGGTTAGGGTTAGGGTTCGGGCTAGGGTTAGGGTTAGGGGACGGGGACGGTTTAGGGTCCATGTGAGGGTACGACAACGGTTTAGGGGGAGCGTAAGTGTGAGGGCGCGGGTTAGTTTGAGCGCACGGGTTAGGATTAGGGGACGGGTGAGGGGAAGGCTTCGGGGAAGTGTTAGGGTTAGGGTTCGGTCTAGGGTTAGGGTTAGGGGACTGGGACGGTTTAGGGTCCAAGTGGGGGTATGACAACGGTTTAGGGGGAGCGTACGTTTGAGGACGCGGGTTAGTGTGAGCGTACGGGTTAGGATTAGGGGACGGGTGAGGGGAAGGCTTCGGGGAAGGGTTAGGGTTAGGGTTCGGGCTAAGGTTAGGGTTAGGGGACGGGGACGGTTTAGGGTCCAGGTGAGGGTACAACAACGGTTTAGGGTAAATGTACGTGTGAGGGCGCGGGTTAGTGTAAGCGTACGGGTTAGTATTAGCGAATGGGTGAGGAGAAGGCTTTGGGGAAGTGTTAGGGCTAGGGTTCGGGCTAGGGTTAGGTTTAGGGGATGGGAACGGTTTAGGGTGCAGGTGACGGTACGACAACTGTTTACGGGTAGCGTACATGTGAGAGCGCAGGTTAGTGTGAGCGTACGGGTTAGGATTAGGGGACGGGTTAGGGGAAGGCTTCGGGGAAGGGTTAGGGTTAGGGTTCGGGCTAGGGTTAGGGTTAGGGGACGGGGACGGTTTAGGGTCCAGGTGAGGGTACGACAACGGTTTAGGGGGAGTGTACGTTTGTGAGCGCGGGTTAGTGTGAGCGTACGGGTTAGGATTAGGGGACGGGTGAGGGGAAGGCTTCAGGGAAGGGTTAGGGTTAGGGTTCGGGCTAGGTTTAGGGTTAGGGTTAGGGGACAGGGACGGTTTAGGGTCCAGGTGAGGGTACGACAATGGTTGAGGGGGAGCGTACATGTGAGGGCGCAGGTTAGTGTGAGCGTACGGGTTAGGATTACGGGACGGTTGAGGGGAAGGCTTTGGGGAAGGTTTAGGGTTAGGGTTCAGGCTAGGGTTAGGGTTAGGCGACGGGGACGGTTTAGGGTCCAGGTGAGGGTACAACAGAGCTTTAGGGGGACCATACGTGTGAGGGCGCGGGTTAGTGTGAGCGTAGGGGTTAGGATTAGGGGACGGGTGAGGGGAAGGCTTCGGGGAATGTTAGGGTTAGGGTTCGGGCTAGGGTTAGGCTTAGGGGACGGGGACGGTTTAGGGTCCAGGTGAGGGTACGACAAAGATTTACGGGGAGCATACGTGTGAGGGCACGGGTTAGTGTGAGCGTATGGGTTAGGATTCGGTGACGGGTGAGGGGAAGGCTTCGGGGAAGGGTTAGGGTTAGGATTCGGGCTACGGTTAGGGTTAGGGGACGGGGACGGCTTAGTGTCCAGTTGTGGGTACCACAACGGTTTAGGGGGATCGTACGTGTGAGCGTGAGGGTTAGTGTGAGCGTATGGGTTAGGATTAGGGGAAGGGTTAGGGGAAGGCTTCAGAGAAGGGTTAGGGTTCGGGCTAGGGTTAGGGTTAGGAGACAGGGACGGTTTAGGGTCCAGGTGAGGGTACGACAACGGTTTAGTGGGAGCGAACGTGTGAGGGTGCGGGTTAGTGTGAGCGTACGGTTTAGGATTAGGGGACGGGTGAGGGGAAGGCTTCGGGGAAGGGTTGGGGTTAGGGTTCGGGCTAGGGTTAGGGTTAGGGGACGGGGACGGTTTAGGGTCCAGGTGAGGGTACGACAACGGTGTAGGGGGAGCGTACGTGTGAGCGTGAGGGTTACTGTGACCGTATGGGTTAGGATTAGGGGAAGGGTGAGGGGAAGGTTTCAGGGAAGGTTTAGGGTTCGGGCTAGGGTTAGGGTTAGGGGACAGGGACGGTTTAGGGTCCAGGTGAGGGTACGACAACGGTTTAGGTGGAGCGTACGTGTGAGGGCGCGGGTTAGTGTGAGCGTACGGGTTAGGATTAGGTGACGGGTGAGGGGAAGGCTTCGGGGGAGGGTTAGGGTTAGGGTTCGGGCTAGGGTTAGGTTTAGGGGACGGGGACGGTTTAGGGTCCAGGTGAGGGTACAACAACGGTTTAGGGGGAGCGTACGTGTGAGGGCGCGGGTTAGTGTGAGCGTACGGGTTAGGATTAGGGGACGGGTGAGGGGAAGGCTTCGGTGAAGGGTTAGGGTTAGGGTTCGGGCTAGGGTTAGGGTTAGGGGACGGGGACGGTTTAGGGTCCATGTGAGGGTACGACAATGGTTTAGGGGGAGCGTACGTGTGAGGGTGCGGGTTAGTGTGAGCGCACGGGTTAGGATTAGGGGACGGGTGAGGGGAAGGCTTCGGAGAAGGGTTAGGGTTAGGGTTCGGGCTAGGGTTAGGGTTAGGGGACGGGGACGGTTTAGGGTCCAGGTGAGGGTACGACAACGGTTTAGGGGAAATGTACGTGTGAGGGCGCGGGTTAGTGTAAGCGTACGGGTTAGTATTAGGGGATGGGTGAGGAGAAGGCTTCGGGGAAATGTTAGGGCTAGGGTTCGGGCTAGGGTTAGGTTTAGGGGATGGGAACGGTTTAGGGTCCAGGTGAGGGTACGACAACGGTTTACGGGGAGCGTACATGTGAGAGCGCAGGTTAGTGTGAGCGTACGGGTTAGGATAAGGGGACGGGTGAGGGGAAGGCTTCGGGGAAGGGTTAGGTTTAGGGTTCGGGCTAGGGTTAGGGTTAGGGGACGGGGACGGTTTAGGGTCCAGGTGAGGGTACGACAACGCTTTAGGGGTAATGTACGTGTGATGGCGCGGGTTAGTGTGAGCGTACGGGTTAGGATTAGAGGACGGTTGAGGGGAAGATTTTGGGGAAGTGTTAGGGTTAGGGTTCGGGCTAGGGTTAGGGTTAGGGGATGGGGACGGTTTAGGGTCCAGGTGAGGGTACGACAACGGTTTATGGGGAGCGTACGTGTGAGGGCGCGGGTTAGTGTGAGCGTACGGGTTAGGATTAGGGGACCGGTGAGGGGAAGGCTTCGGGAAAGGGTTCGGGTTAGGGTTCGGGCTAGTGTTAGGGTCAGGGGACGGGGACGGTTTAGGGTCCAGGTGAGGGTATGACAACGGTTTAGGGGGAGCGTACGTGTGAGGGCGTGGTTTAGTGTAAGCGTACGGGTTAGGATTAGGGGACGGGTGAGGGGAAGGCTTCGGGGAAGGGTTAGGGTTAGGTTTCGGGCTAGGGTTAGGGTTAGGGGATGGGGACGGTTTAGGGTCCAGGTGAGGGTACGACAACGGTTTAGGGGGAGCGTACGTGTGAGGGCGCGGGTTAGTGTGAGCGTACGGGTTAGAATTAGGGGACGGGTGACGGGAAGGCTTCGGGGAAGGGTTACGGTTAGGGTTCGGGCTAGGGTTAGGGTTAGGGGATGGGGACGGTTTAGGGTCCAGGTGAGGGTACGACAAAGGTTGAGGGGGAGCGTACATGTGAGGGCGCGGGTTAGTGTGAGCGTACGGGTTACGATTAGGGGACGGGTGAGGGGAAGGCTTCGGGGAAGGGTTAGGGTTAGGGTTCGGGCTATGGTTAGGGTTAGGGGACGGGGACGGTTTAGCGTCCAGGTGAGGGTACGACAACGCTTTAGGGGGATGGTACCTGTGATGGCGCGTGTTAGTGTGAGCGTACGGGTTAGGATTACGGGACAGGTGAGGGGAAGGCTTCGGGGAAGGGTTAGGGTTAGGGTTCGGGCTAGGATTAGAGTTAGTGGAAGGGGACGGTTTAGGGTCCAGGAGAGGGTACGAGAACAGTTTAGGGCGAGCGTACGTGTGCGGGCGTGGTTTAGTGTGAGCGTACGGGTTAGGATTAGGGGACAGGTGAGGGGAAGATTTCAGGGAAGGGTTAGGGTTAGGGTTCGGGCTAGGGTTAGGGTTAGGGAACGGGGATGGTTTAGGGTCCAGGTTCGGTTACGACAACGGTTTATGGGGAGCGTACGTGTGAGGGTGCGGGTTAGTGTGAGCGTACGGGTTAGGATTATGGGACCGGTGAGGGGAAGGCTTCAGGGAAGGGTTAGGTTTAGGGTTCGGGCTAGGGTTAGGGTTAGGGGACGGGGACGGTTTAGGGTCCAGGTGAGGGTACGACAACGGTTTACGGGGAGCGTACGTGTGAGGGCGCGGGTTAGTGTGAGCGTACGGGTTAGGATTAGGGGACGGGTGAGGGGAAGGCTTCGGGGAATGGTTAGACTTAGGGTTCGGGCTAGGGTTAGGGTTAGGGGACAGGGACGGTTTAGGGTCCATGTGAGGGTACGACAAAGATTTAGGGGGAGCGTACGTGTGAGGGCATGGGTTAGTGTGAGCGTATGGGTTAGGATTCGTGGACGGGTGAGGGGAAGGCTTCGGGGAAGGGTTAGGGTTACGGTTCGGGCTAGGGTTAGGGTTAGGGGACGGGGACGGTTTAGGGTCCAGTTGAGGGTACGACAACGGTGTAGGGGGAGCGTACGTGTGAGCGTGAGGGTTACTGTGAGCGTATGGGTTAGGATTAGGGGAAGGGTGAGTGGAAGGTTTCAGGGAAGGTTTAGGGTTCGGGCTATGGTTAGGGTTAGGGGACAGGGACGGTTTAGGGTCCAGGTGAGGGTACGACAACGGTTTAGGCGGAGCGTACGTGTGAGGGCGCGGGTTAGTGTGAGCGTACGGGTTAGGATTAGGGGACGGGTGAGGGGAAGGCTTCGGGGAAGGGTTAGGGTTAGGGTTCGGGCTAGGGTTAGGTTTAGGGGACGGGGACGGTTTAGGGTCCATGTGAGGTTACGACAACGGTTTAGGGGGAGCGTACGTGTGAGGGTGCGGGTTAGTGTGAGCGCACGGGTTAGGATTAGGGGACGGGTGAGGGGAAGGCTTCGGAGAAGGGTTAGGGTTAGGGTTCGGGCTAGGGTTAGGGTTAGGGGATGGGGACGGTTTAGGGTCCAAGTGAGGGTATGACAACGGTTTAGGGTGAGCGTACGTTTGAGGACACGGGTTAGTGTGAGCGTACGGGTTAGGATTAGGGGACGGGTGAGGGGAAGGCTTCGGGGAAGGGTTAGGGTTAGGGTTCGGGCTAGGGTTAGGGTTAGGGGACGGGGACGGTTTAGGGTCCAGGTAAGGGTACGACAACGGTTTAGGGGAAATGTACGTGTGAGGGCGCGGGTTAGTGTAAGCGTACGGGTTAGTATTAGGGGATGGGTGAGGAGAAGGCTTCGGGGAAATGTTAGGGCTAGGGTTCGGGCTAGGGTTAGGTTTAGGGGATGGGAACGGTTTAGGGTCCAGGTGAGGGTACGACAACGGTTTACGGGGAGCGTACATGTGAGAGCGCAGGTTAGTGTGAGCGTACGGTTTAGGATTAGGGGACGGGTGAGGGGAAGGCTTCGGGGAAGGGTTAGGGTTAGGGTTCGGGCTAGGGTTAGGGTTAGGGGACGGGGACGGTTTAGGGTCCAGGTGAGGGTACGACAACGGTTTAGGGGGAGTGTACGTTTGAGGGCGCGGGTTAGTGTGAGCGTACGGGTTAGGATTAGGGGACGTGTGAGGGGAAGGCTTCAGGGAAGGGTTAGGGTTAGGGTTCGGGCTAGGTTTAGGGTTAGGGTTAGGGGACAGGGACGGTTTAGGGTCCAGGTGAGGGTACGACAATGGTTGAGGGGGAGCGTACATGTGAGGGCGCAGGTTAGTGTGAGCGTACGGGTTAGGATTATGGGACGGGTGAGGGGAAGGCTTTGGGGAACGTTTAGGGTTAGGGTTCGGGCTAGGGTTAGGGTTAGGCGACGGGGACGGTTTAGGGTCCAGGTGAGGGTACAACAGAGCTTTAGGGGGAGCATACGTGTGAGGGCGCGGGTTAGTGTGAGCGTACGGGATAGGGTAGTGGACGGGTGAGGGGAAGGATTCAGGGAAGGGTTAGGGTTAGGGTTCGTCTAGGGTTAGGGTTAGGGGACGGGGACTATTTAGGGTCCAGTTGAGGGTATGACAACGGTTTAGCGGGAGCGTACGTGTGAGGGCGCGGGTTAGTGTGAGCGTACGGTTTACGATTAGGGGATGGGTGAGGGGAAGGCTTCGGGGAAGGGTTAGGGTTAGGGTTCGGGCTAGGGTTAGGTTTAGGGGATTGGGACGGTTTAGTGTCCAGGTGAGGGTACGACAACGGTTTAGGGGGAGCGTACGTGTGAGGGCGTGGGTTAGTGTGAGTGTACGGGTTAGGATTGCGGACGGGTGAGGGGAAGGTTTCGTTGAAGGGTTAGGGTTAGGGTTCGGGCTAGGGTTAGGTTTACGGGATGGGGACGGTTTAGGGTACAGGTGAGGGTATGACAACGGTTTAGAGGGAGCGTACGTGTGAGGGCGCGGGTTAGTGTGAGCGTACGGGTTAGGATTACGGGACGGGTGAGGGGAAGGCTTTGGGGAAGGTTTAGGGTTAGGGTTCGGGCTAGGGTTAGGGTTAGGGGACGGGGACGGTTTAGGGTCCAGGTGAGGGTACAACAGAGATTTAGGGGGAGCGTACGTGTGAGGGCGCGGGTTAGTGTGAGCGTATGGTTTAGGATTAGGGGACGGGTGAGGGGAAGGCTTCGGGGAATGGTAAGGGTTAGGGTTCGGGCTAGGGCTAGGATTAGGGGACGGGGACGGTTTAGGGTCCAGGTGAGGGTACGACAACGGTTTAGAGGGAGCGAATGTGTGAGGGTGCGCGTTAGTGTGAGCGTACGGGTTAGGATTACGGGACGGGTGAGGGGAAGGCTTCGGGGAAGGATTAGAGCTAGCGTTCGGGCTAGGGTTAGGTTTAGGGGATGGGAACGGTTTAGGGTCCAGGTGAGGGTACGACAATGGTTTAGGGGGAGCGTACATGTGAGGGCGTGGGTTAGTGTGAGCGTACGGGTTAGGATTAGGGGACGGGTGATGGGAAGGCTTTGGGGAAGAGTTAGGGTTAGGGTTCGGGCTAGGGTTAAGGTTAGGGGACGGGGACGGTTTAGGGTCCAGGTGAGGGTATGACAACGGTTTAGGGGGTTCGTACGTGTGAGGGCATGGGTTAGTTTGAGCATTCGGGTTAGGATTAGGGGACGGGTGAGGGGAAGGCTTCGAGGAAGTGTTAGGGTTAGGGTTCGGGCTAGGGTTAGGGTTAGGGGACGGGGACGGTTTAGGGTCCAGGTGAGGGTACGACAACGGTTTAGCAGGAGCGTACGTGTGAGGACGCGGGTTAGTGTGAGCGTACGGGTTAGGATTAGGGGACGGGTGAGGGGAAGGCTTCGGGGAATGTTAAGGTTAGGGTTCGTGCTAGGGTTAGGGTTAGGGGACGGGGACGGTTTAGGGTCCAGGTGAGGGTACGACAAAGATTTACGGGGAGCATACGTGTGAGGGCACGGGTTAGTGTGAGCGTATGGGTTAGGATTCGGTGACGGGTGAGGGGAAGGCTTCGGGGAAGGGTTAGGGTTAGGATTCGGGCTAGGGTTAGGGTTAGGGGACGGGGACAGCTTAGTGTCCAGTTGTGGGTACGACAACGGTTTAAGGGGAGCATACGTGTGAGCGTGAGGGTTAGTGTGAGCGTATGGGTTAGGATTAGGGGAAGGGTTAGGGGAAGGCTTCAGGGAAGGGTTAGGGTTCGGGCTAGGGTTAGGGTTAGGGGACAGGGACGGTTTAGGGTCCAGGTGAGGGTACGACAACGGTTTAGGGGGAGCGTACGTGTGAGGGCGCGGGTTAGTGTGAGCGTACGGGTTAGGATTAGGGGACGGGTGAGGGGCAGGCTTCGGGGAAGGTTTGGGGTTAGGGTTCGGGCTAGGGTTAGGGTTAGGGGACAGGGACGGTTTAGGGCCCAGGTGAGGGTACGACAATGGTTGAGGGGGAGCGTACATGTGAGGGCGCAGGTTAGTGTGAGCGTACGGGTTAGGATTACGGGACGGTTGAGGGGAAGGCTTTGGGGAAGGTTTAGGGTTAGGGTTCGGGCTAGGGTTAGGGTTAGGCGACGGGGACGGTTTAGGGTCCAGTTGAGGGTACAACAGAGCTTTAGGGGGAGCATACGTGTGAGGGCGCGGGTTAGTGTGAGCGTACGGGTTAGGGTAGTGGACGGGTGAGGGGAAGGATTCAGGAAAGGGTTAGGGTTAGGGTTCGGGCTAGGGTTAGGGTTAGGGGACGGGGACTATTTAGGGTCCAGGTGAGGGTATGACAACGGTTTTGCGGGAGCGTACGTGTGAGGGCGTGGGTTAGTGTGAGCGTACGGGTTAGGATTGGGGACGGGTGAGGGGAAGGTTTCGGGGAAGGGTTAGGGTTAGGGTTCGGGCTAGTGTTAGGTTTACGGGATGGGGAAGGTTTAGGGTACAGGTGAGGGTACGACAACGGTTTAGAGGGAGCGTACGTGTGAGGGCGCGGGTTAGTGTGAGCGTACGGGTTAGGATTACGGGACGGGTGAGGGGAAGGCTTTGGGGAAGGTTTAGGGTTAGGGTTCGGGCTAGGGTTAGGGTTAGGGGACGGGGACGGTTTAGGGTCCAGGTGAGGGTACGACAACGGTTTAGGGGGATCGTACCTGTGAGGGCGTGGGATAGTTTGAGCGTACGGTTTAGGATTAGGGGACGGGTGAGGGGAAGGCTTCGAGGAAGGGTTAGGGTTAGGGTTCGGGCTAGGGTTAGGGTTCGGGGCGGGGACGGTTTAGGGTCCAGGTGAGGGTACGACAACGGTTTAGCAGGAGCGTACGTGTGAGGACGCGGGTTAGTGTGAGCGTACGGGTTAGGATTAGGGGACGGGTGAGGGGAAGGCTTCGGGGAATGTTAGGGTTAGGGTTCAGGCTAGGGTTAGGCTTAGGGGACGGGGACGGTTTAGGGTCCAGGTGAGGGTACGACAATGATTTACGGGGAGCATACGTGTGAGGGCACGGGTTAGTGTGAGCGTATGGGTTAGGATTCGGTGACGGGTGAGGGGAAGGCTTCGGGGAAGGGTTAGGGTTAGGATTCGGGCTAGGGTTAGGGTTAGGGGACGGGGACGGCTTAGTGTCCAGTTGTGGGTACGACAACGGTTTAGGGGGAGCGTACGTGTGAGCGTGAGGGTTAGTGTGAGCATATGGGTTAGGATTAGGGGAAGGGTCAGGGGAAGGCTTCAGGGAAGGGTTAGGGTTCCGGCTAGGGTTAGGGTTAGGAGACAGGGACGGTTTAGGGTCCAGGTGAGGGTACGACAACGGTTTAGTGGGAGCGAACGTGTGAGGGCGCGGGTTAGTGTGAGCGTATGGTTTAGGATTAGGGGACGGGTGAGGGGAAGGCTTCGGGGAAGGGTTGGGGTTAGGGTTCGGGCTAGGGTTAGGGTTAGGGGACGGGGACGGTTTAGGGTCCAGGTGAGGGTACGACAACGGTTTAGGGGGAGCGTACGTGTGAGGGCGCGGGGTAGTGTGAGCGTACGGGTTAGGATTAGGGGACGGATGAGGGGAAGGCTTCGGGGAATGGTTAGAGTTAGGGTTCGGGCTAGGGTTAGGGTTAGGGGACAGGGACGGTTTAGGGTCCATGTGAGGGTACGACAAAGATTTAGGGGGAGCGTACGTGTGAGGGCACGGGTTAGTGTGAGCGTATGGGTTAGGATTCGTGGACGGGTGAGGGGAAGGCTTCGGGGAAGTGTTAGGGTTACGGTTCGGGCTAGGGTTAGGGTTAGGGGACGGGGATGGTTTAGGGTCCAGTTGAGTGTACGACAACGGTGTAGGGGGAGCGTACGTGTGAGCGTGAGGGTTACTGTGAGCGTATGGGTTAGGATTAGGGGAAGAGTGAGGGGAAGGTTTCAGGGAAGGTTTAGGGTTCGGGCTAGGGTTAGGGTTAGGGGACAGGGACGGTTTAGGGTCCAGGTGAGGGTACGACAACGGTTTAGGTGGAGCGTACGTGTGAGGGCGCGGGTTAGTGTGAGCGTACGGGTTAGGATTAGGTGACGGGTGAGGGGAAGGCTTCGGGGGAGGGTTAGGGTTAGGGTTCGGGCTAGGGTTAGGTTTAGGGGACGGGGAAGGTTTAGGGTCCAGGTGAGGGTACAACAACGGTTTAGGGGGAGCGTACGTGTGAGGGCGCGGGTTAGTGTGAGCGTACGGGTTAGGATTAGGGGACGGGTGAGGGGAAGGCTTCGGGGAAGGGTTAGGGTTAGGGTTCGGGCTAGGGTTAGGTTTAGGGGACGGGGACGGTTTAGGGTCCATTTGAGGGTACGACAACGGTTTAGGGGGAGCGTACGTGTGAGGGTGCGGGTTAGTGTGAGCGCACGGGTTAGGATTAGGAGACGGGTGAGGGGAAGGCTTCGGGGAAGGGTTAGGGTTAGGGTTCGGGCTAGGGTTAGGGTTAGGGGACGGGGACGGTTTAGGGTCCAGGTGAGGGTACGACAACGGATTAGGGGAAATGTACGTGTGAGGGCGCGGGTTAGTGTAAGCGTACGGGTTAGTATTAGGGGATGGGTGAGGAGAAGGCTTCGGGGAAGGGTTAGGGTTAGGGTTCGGGCTAGGGCTAGGATTAGGGGACGGGGACGGTTTAGGGTCCAGGTGAGGGTACGACAACGGTTTAGAGGGAGCGAATGTGTGAGGGTGCGGGTTAGTGTGAGCGTACGGGTTAGGATTACGGGACGGGTGAGGGGAAGGCTTCGGGGAAGGGTTAGAGCTAGCGTTCGGGCTAGGGTTAGGTTTAGGGGATGGGAACGGTTTAGGGTCCAGGTGAGGGTACGACAACGGTTTAGGGGGAGCGTACATGTGAGGGCGCGGGTTAGTGTGAGCGTACGGGTTAGGATTAGGGGACGGGTGATGGGAAGGCTTTGGGGAAGAGTTAGGGTTAGGGTTCGGGCTAGGGTTAGGGTTAGGGGACGGGGACGGTTTAGGGTCCAGGTGAGGGTATGACAACGGTTTAGGGGGATCGTACGTGTGAGGGCGTGGGTTAGTTTGAGCATTCGGGTTAGGATTAGGGGACGGGTGAGGGGAAGGCTTCGAAGAATTGTTAGGGTTAGGGTTCGGGCTAGGGTTAGGGTTAGGGGACGGGGACGGTTTAGGGTCCAGGTGAGGGTACGACAACGGTTTAGCAGGAGCGTACGTGTGAGGACGCGGGTTAGTGTGAGCGTACGGGTTAGGATTAGGGGACGGGTGAGGGGAAGGCTTCGGGGAATGTTAGGGTTAGGGTTCGTGCTAGGGTTAGGGTTAGGGGACGGGGACGGTTTAGGGTCCAGGTGAGGGTACGACAAAGATTTACGGGGAGCATACGTGTGAGGGCACGGGTTAGTGTGAGCGTATGGGTTAGGATTCGGTGACGGGTGAGGGGAAGGCTTCGGGGAAGGGTTAGGGTTAGGATTCGGGCTAGGGTTAGGGTTAGGGGACGGGGACAGCTTAGTGTCCAGGTGTGGGTACGACAACGGTTTAGGGGGAGCGTACGTGTGAGCGTGAGGGTTAGTGTGAGCGTATGGGTTAGGATTAGGGGAAGGGTTAGGGGAAGGCTTCAGGGAAGGGTTAGGGTTCGGGCTAGGGTTAGGGTTAGGGGACAGGGACGGTTTAGGGTCCAGGTGAGGGTACGACAACGGTTTAGGGGGAGCGTACGTGTGAGGGCGCGGGTTAGTGTGAGCGTACGGGTTAGGATTAGGGGACGGGTGAGGGGAAGGCTTCGGGGAAGGGTTGGGGTTAGGGTTCGGGCTAGGGTTAGGGTTAGGGGACAGGGACGGTTTAGGGTCCAGGTGAGGGTACGAGAATGGTTGAGGGGGAGCGTACATGTGAAGGCGCAGGTTAGTGTGAGCGTACGGGTTAGGATTACGGGACGGTTGAGGGGAAGGCTTTGGGGAAGGTTTAGGGTTAGGGTTCGGGCTAGGGTTAGGGTTAGGCGACGGGGACGGTTTAGGGTCCAGTTGAGGGTACAACAGAGCTTTAGGGGGAGCATACGTGTGAGGGCGAGGGTTAGTGTGAGCGTACGGGTTAGGGTAGTGGACGGGTGAGGGGAAGGATTCAGGGAAGGGTTAGGGTTAGGGTTCGGGCTAGGGTTAGGGTTAGGGGACGGGGACTATTTAGGGTCCAGGTGAGGGTATGACAACGGTTTAGCGGGAGCGTACGTGTGAGGGCGTGGGTTAGTGTGAGCGTACGGGTTAGGATAGGGGACGGGTGAGGGGAAGGTTTCGGGGAAGGGTTAGGGTTAGGGTTCGGGCTAGTGTTAGGTTTACGGGATGGGGACGGTTTAGGGTCCAGGTGAGGGTACGACAACGGTTTAGGCGGAGCGTACGTGTGAGGGCGCGGGTTAGTGTGAGCGTACGGGTTAGGATTAGGGGACGGGTGAGGGGAAGGCTTCGGGGAAGGGTTAGGGTTAGGGTTCGGGCTAGGGTTAGGTTTAGGGGACGGGGACGGTTTAGGGTCCATGTGAGGGTACGACAACGGTTTAGGGTGAGCGTACGTTTGAGGACGCGGGTTAGTGTGAGCGTACGGGTTAGGATTAGGGGACGGGTGAGGGGAAGGCTTCGGGGAAGGTTTAGGGTTAGGGTTCGGGCTAGGGTTAGGGTTAGGGGACGGGGACGGTTTAGGGTCCAGGTGAGGGTACGACAACGGTTTAGGGGAAATGTACGTGTGAGGGCGCGGGTTAGTGTAAGCGTACGGGTTAGTATTAGGGGATGGGTGAGGAGAAGGCTTCGGGGAAATGTTAGGGCTAGGGTTCGGGCTAGGGTTAGGTTTAGGGGATGGGAACGGTTTAGGGTCCAGGTGAGGGTACGACAACGGTTTACGGGGAGCGTACATGTGAGAGCGCAGGTTAGTGTGAGCGTACGGGTTAGGATTAGGGGACGGGTGAGGGGAAGGCTTCGGGGAAGGGTTAGGGTTAGGGTTCGGGCTAGGGTTAGGGTTAGGGGACGGGGACGGTTTAGGGTCCAGGTGAGGGTACGACAACGGTTTAGGGGGAGTGTACGTTTCAGGGCGCGGGTTAGTGTGAGCGTACGGGTTAGGATTAGGGGACGTGTGAGGGGAAGGCTTCAGGGAAGGGTTAGGGTTAGGGTTCGGGCTAGGTTTAGGGTTAGGGTTAGGGGACAGGGACGGTTTAGGGTCCAGGTGAGGGTACGACAACGGTTTAGGGGGATCGTACCTGTGAGGGCGTGGGATAGTTTGAGCGTACGGTTTAGGATTAGGGGACGGGTGATGGGAAGGCTTTGGGGAAGAGTTAGGGTTAGGGTTCGGGCTAGGGTTAGGGTTAGGGGACGGGGACGGTTTAGGGTCCAGGTGAGGGTATGACAACGGTTTAGGGGGATCGTACGTGTGAGGGCGTGGGTTAGTTTGAGCATTCGGGTTAGGATTAGGGGACGGGTGAGGGGAAGGCTTCGAGGAAGTGTTAGGGTTAGGGTTCGGGCTAGGGTTAGGGTTAGGGGACGGGGACGGTTTAGGGTCCAGGTGAGGGTACGACAACGGTTTAGCAGGAGCGTACGTGTGAGGACGCGGGTTAGTGTGAGCGTACGGGTTAGGATTAGGGGACGGGTGAGGGGAAGGCTTCGGGGAATGTTAGGGTTAGGGTTCGTGCTAGGGTTAGGGTTAGGGGACGGGGACGGTTTAGGGTCCAGGTGAGGGTACGACAAAGATTTACGGGAAGCATACGTGTGAGGGCACGGGTTAGTGTGAGCGTATGGGTTAGGATTCGGTGACGGGTGAGGGGAAGGCTTCGGGGAAGGGTTAGGGTTAGGATTCGGGCTAGGGTTAGGGTTAGGGGACGGGGACAGCTTAGTGTCCAGGTGTGGGTACGACAACGGTTTAGGGGGAGCGTACGTGTGAGCGTGAGGGTTAGTGTGAGCGTATGGGTTAGGATTAGGGGAAGGGTTAGGGGAAGGCTTCAGGGAAGGGTTAGGGTTCGGGCTAGGGTTAGGGTTAGGGGACAGGGACGGTTTAGGGTCCAGGTGAGGGTACGACAACGGTTTAGGGGGAGCGTACGTGTGAGGGCGCGGGTTAGTGTGAGCGTACGGGTTAGGATTAGGGGACGGGTGAGGGGAAGGCTTCGGGGAAGGGTTGGGGTTAGGGTTCGGTCTAGGGTTAGGGTTAGGGGACAGGGACGGTTTAGGGTCCAGGTGAGGGTACGAGAATGGTTGAGGGGGAGCGTACATGTGAAGGCGCAGGTTAGTGTGAGCGTACGGGTTAGGATTACGGGACGGTTGAGGGGAAGGCTTTGGGGAAGGTTTAGGGTTAGGGTTCGGGCTAGGGTTAGGGTTAGGCGACGGGGACGGTTTAGGGTCCAGTTGAGGGTACAACAGAGCTTTAGGGGGAGCATACGTGTGAGGGCGAGGGTTAGTGTGAGCGTACGGGTTAGGGTAGTGGACGGGTGAGGGGAAGGATTCAGGGAAGGGTTAGGGTTAGGGTTCGGGCTAGGGTTAGGGTTAGGGGACGGGGACTATTTAGGGTCCAGGTGAGGGTATGACAACGGTTTAGCGGGAGCGTACGTGTGAGGGCGTGGGTTAGTGTGAGCGTACGGGTTAGGATAGGGGACGGGTGAGGGGAAGGTTTCGGGGAAGGGTTAGGGTTAGGGTTCGGGCTAGTGTTAGGTTTACGGGATGGGGACGGTTTAGGGTCCAGGTGAGGGTACGACAACGGTTTAGGCGGAGCGTACGTGTGAGGGCGCGGGTTAGTGTGAGCGTACGGGTTAGGATTAGGGGACGGGTGAGGGGAAGGCTTCGGGGAAGGGTTAGGGTTAGGGTTCGGGCTAGGGTTAGGGTTAGGGGACGGGGACGGTTTAGGGTCCAGGTGAGGGTACGACAACGGTTTAGGGGAAATGTACGTGTGAGGGCGCGGGTTAGTGTAAGCGTACGGGTTAGTATTAGGGGATGGGTGAGGAGAAGGCTTCGGGGAAATGTTAGGGCTAGGGTTCGGGCTAGGGTTAGGTTTAGGGGATGGGAACGGTTTAGGGTCCAGGTGAGGGTACGACAACGGTTTACGGGGAGCGTACATGTGAGAGCGCAGGTTAGTGTGAGCGTACGGGTTAGGATTAGGGGACGGGTGAGGGGAAGGCTTCGGGGAAGGGTTAGGGTTAGGGTTCGGGCTAGGGTTAGGGTTAGGGGACGGGGACGGTTTAGGGTCCAGGTGAGGGTACGACAACGGTTTAGGGGGAGTGTACGTTTGAGGGCGCGGGTTAGTGTGAGCGTACGGGTTAGGATTAGGGGACGTGTGAGGGGAAGGCTTCAGGGAAGGGTTAGGGTTAGGGTTCGGGCTAGGTTTAGGGTTAGGGTTAGGGGACAGGGACGGTTTAGGGTCCAGGTGAGGGTACGACAACGGTTTAGGGGGATCGTACCTGTGAGGGCGTGGGATAGTTTGAGCGTACGGTTTAGGATTAGGGGACGGGTGAGGGGAAGGCTTCGAGGAAGGGTTAGGGTTAGGGTTCGGGCTAGGGTTAGGGTTCGGGGCGGGGACGGTTTAGGGTCCAGGTGAGGGTACGACAACGGTTTAGCAGGAGCGTACGTGTGAGGACGCGGGTTAGTGTGAGCGTACGGGTTAGGATTAGGGGACGGGTGAGGGGAAGGCTTCGGGGAATGTTAGGGTTAGGGTTCGGGCTAGGGTTAGGCTTAGGGGATGGGGACGGTTTAGGGTCCAGGTGAGGGTATGACAAAGATTTACGGGGAGCATACGTGTGAAGGCATGGGTTAGTGTGAGCGTATGGGTTAGGATTCGGTGACGGGTGAGGGGAAGGCTTCGGGGAAGGGTTAGGGTTAGGATTCGGGCTAGGGTTAGGGTTAGGGGACGGGGACGGCTTAGTGTCCAGTTGTGGGTACGACAACGGTTTAGGGGGAGCGTACGTGTGAGCGTGAGGGTTAGTGTGAGCGTATGGGTTAGGATTAGGGGAAGGGTTAGGGGAAGGCTTCAGGGAAGGGTTAGGGTTCCGGCTAGGGTTAGGGTTAGGAGACAGGGACGGTTTAGGGTCCAGGTGAGGGTACGACAACGGTTTAGTGGGAGCGAACGTGTGAGGGCGCGGGTTAGTGTGAGCGTACGGTTTAGGATTAGGGGACGGGTGAGGGGAAGGCTTCGGGGAAGGGTTGGGGTTAGGGTTCGGGCTAGGGTTAGGGTTAGGGGACGGGGACGGTTTAGGGTCCAGGTGAGGGTACGACAACGGTTTAGGGGGAGCGTACGTGTGAGGGCGCGGGGTAGTGTGAGCGTACGGGTTAGGATTAGGGGACGGATGAGGGGAAGGCTTCGGGGAATGGTTAGAGTTAGGGTTCGGGCTAGGGTTAGGGTTAGGGGACAGGGACGGTTTAGGGTCCATGTGAGGGTACGACAAAGATTTAGGGGGAGCGTACGTGTGAGGGCACGGGTTAGTGTGAGCGTATGGGTTAGGATTCGTGGACGGGTGAGGGGAAGGCTTCGGGGAAGTGTTAGGGTTACGGTTCGGGCTAGGGTTAGGGTTAGGGGACGGGGATGGTTTAGGGTCCAGTTGAGTGTACGACAACGGTGTAGGGGGAGCGTACGTGTGAGCGTGAGGGTTACTGTGAGCGTATGGGTTAGGATTAGGGGAAGAGTGAGGGGAAGGTTTCAGGGAAGGTTTAGGGTTCGGGCTAGGGTTAGGGTTAGGGGACAGGGACGGTTTAGGGTCCAGGTGAGGGTACGACAACGGTTTAGGTGGAGCGTACGTGTGAGGGCGCGGGTTAGTGTGAGCGTACGGGTTAGGATTAGGTGACGGGTGAGGGGAAGGCTTCGGGGGAGGGTTAGGGTTAGGGTTCGGGCTAGGGTTAGGTTTAGGGGACGGGGAAGGTTTAGGGTCCAGGTGAGGGTACAACAACGGTTTAGGGGGAGCGTACGTGTGAGGGCGCGGGTTAGTGTGAGCGTACGGGTTAGGATTAGGGGACGGGTGAGGGGAAGGCTTCGGGGAAGGGTTAGGGTTAGGGTTCGGGCTAGGGTTAGGTTTAGGGGACGGGGACGGTTTAGGGTCCATTTGAGGGTACGACAACGGTTTAGGGGGAGCGTACGTGTGAGGGTGCGGGTTAGTGTGAGCGCACGGGTTAGGATTAGGAGACGGGTGAGGGGAAGGCTTCGGGGAAGGGTTAGGGTTAGGGTTCGGGCTAGGGTTAGGGTTAGGGGACGGGGACGGTTTAGGGTCCAGGTGAGGGTACGACAACGGATTAGGGGAAATGTACGTGTGAGGGCGCGGGTTAGTGTAAGCGTACGGGTTAGTATTAGGGGATGGGTGAGGAGAAGGCTTCGGGGAAGGGTTAGGGTTAGGGTTCGGGCTAGGGCTAGGATTAGGGGACGGGGACGGTTTAGGGTCCAGGTGAGGGTACGACAACGGTTTAGAGGGAGCGAATGTGTGAGGGTGCGGGTTAGTGTGAGCGTACGGGTTAGGATTACGGGACGGGTGAGGGGAAGGCTTCGGGGAAGGGTTAGAGCTAGCGTTCGGGCTAGGGTTAGGTTTAGGGGATGGGAACGGTTTAGGGTCCAGGTGAGGGTACGACAACGGTTTAGGGGGAGCGTACATGTGAGGGCGCGGGTTAGTGTGAGCGTACGGGTTAGGATTAGGGGACGGGTGATGGGAAGGCTTTGGGGAAGAGTTAGGGTTAGGGTTCGGGCTAGGGTTAGGGTTAGGGGACGGGGACGGTTTAGGGTCCAGGTGAGGGTATGACAACGGTTTAGGGGGATCGTACGTGTGAGGGCGTGGGTTAGTTTGAGCATTCGGGTTAGGATTAGGGGACGGGTGAGGGGAAGGCTTCGAAGAATTGTTAGGGTTAGGGTTCGGGCTAGGGTTAGGGTTAGGGGACGGGGACGGTTTAGGGTCCAGGTGAGGGTACGACAACGGTTTAGCAGGAGCGTACGTGTGAGGACGCGGGTTAGTGTGAGCGTACGGGTTAGGATTAGGGGACGGGTGAGGGGAAGGCTTCGGGGAATGTTAGGGTTAGGGTTCGTGCTAGGGTTAGGGTTAGGGGACGGGGACGGTTTAGGGTCCAGGTGAGGGTACGACAAAGATTTACGGGGAGCATACGTGTGAGGGCACGGGTTAGTGTGAGCGTATGGGTTAGGATTCGGTGACGGGTGAGGGGAAGGCTTCGGGGAAGGGTTAGGGTTAGGATTCGGGCTAGGGTTAGGGTTAGGGGACGGGGACAGCTTAGTGTCCAGGTGTGGGTACGACAACGGTTTAGGGGGAGCGTACGTGTGAGCGTGAGGGTTAGTGTGAGCGTATGGGTTAGGATTAGGGGAAGGGTTAGGGGAAGGCTTCAGGGAAGGGTTAGGGTTCGGGCTAGGGTTAGGGTTAGGGGACAGGGACGGTTTAGGGTCCAGGTGAGGGTACGACAACGGTTTAGGGGGAGCGTACGTGTGAGGGCGCGGGTTAGTGTGAGCGTACGGGTTAGGATTAGGGGACGGGTGAGGGGAAGGCTTCGGGGAAGGGTTGGGGTTAGGGTTCGGGCTAGGGTTAGGGTTAGGGGACAGGGACGGTTTAGGGTCCAGGTGAGGGTACGAGAATGGTTGAGGGGGAGCGTACATGTGAAGGCGCAGGTTAGTGTGAGCGTACGGGTTAGGATTACGGGACGGTTGAGGGGAAGGCTTTGGGGAAGGTTTAGGGTTAGGGTTCGGGCTAGGGTTAGGGTTAGGCGACGGGGACGGTTTAGGGTCCAGTTGAGGGTACAACAGAGCTTTAGGGGGAGCATACGTGTGAGGGCGAGGGTTAGTGTGAGCGTACGGGTTAGGGTAGTGGACGGGTGAGGGGAAGGATTCAGGGAAGGGTTAGGGTTAGGGTTCGGGCTAGGGTTAGGGTTAGGGGACGGGGACTATTTAGGGTCCAGGTGAGGGTATGACAACGGTTTAGCGGGAGCGTACGTGTGAGGGCGTGGGTTAGTGTGAGCGTACGGGTTAGGATAGGGGACGGGTGAGGGGAAGGTTTCGGGGAAGGGTTAGGGTTAGGGTTCGGGCTAGTGTTAGGTTTACGGGATGGGGACGGTTTAGGGTCCAGGTGAGGGTACGACAACGGTTTAGGCGGAGCGTACGTGTGAGGGCGCGGGTTAGTGTGAGCGTACGGGTTAGGATTAGGGGACGGGTGAGGGGAAGGCTTCGGGGAAGGGTTAGGGTTAGGGTTCGGGCTAGGGTTAGGTTTAGGGGACGGGGACGGTTTAGGGTCCATGTGAGGGTACGACAACGGTTTAGGGTGAGCGTACGTTTGAGGACGCGGGTTAGTGTGAGCGTACGGGTTAGGATTAGGGGACGGGTGAGGGGAAGGCTTCGGGGAAGGGTTAGGGTTAGGGTTCGGGCTAGGGTTAGGGTTAGGGGACGGGGACGGTTTAGGGTCCAGGTGAGGGTACGACAACGGTTTAGGGGAAATGTACGTGTGAGGGCGCGGGTTAGTGTAAGCGTACGGGTTAGTATTAGGGGATGGGTGAGGAGAAGGCTTCGGGGAAATGTTAGGGCTAGGGTTCGGGCTAGGGTTAGGTTTAGGGGATGGGAACGGTTTAGGGTCCAGGTGAGGGTACGACAACGGTTTACGGGGAGCGTACATGTGAGAGCGCAGGTTAGTGTGAGCGTACGGGTTAGGATTAGGGGACGGGTGAGGGGAAGGCTTCGGGGAAGGGTTAGGGTTAGGGTTCGGGCTAGGGTTAGGGTTAGGGGACGGGGACGGTTTAGGGTCCAGGTGAGGGTACGACAACGGTTTAGGGGGAGTGTACGTTTCAGGGCGCGGGTTAGTGTGAGCGTACGGGTTAGGATTAGGGGACGTGTGAGGGGAAGGCTTCAGGGAAGGGTTAGGGTTAGGGTTCGGGCTAGGTTTAGGGTTAGGGTTAGGGGACAGGGACGGTTTAGGGTCCAGGTGAGGGTACGACAACGGTTTAGGGGGATCGTACCTGTGAGGGCGTGGGATAGTTTGAGCGTACGGTTTAGGATTAGGGGACGGGTGATGGGAAGGCTTTGGGGAAGAGTTAGGGTTAGGGTTCGGGCTAGGGTTAGGGTTAGGGGACGGGGACGGTTTAGGGTCCAGGTGAGGGTATGACAACGGTTTAGGGGGATCGTACGTGTGAGGGCGTGGGTTAGTTTGAGCATTCGGGTTAGGATTAGGGGACGGGTGAGGGGAAGGCTTCGAGGAAGTGTTAGGGTTAGGGTTCGGGCTAGGGTTAGGGTTAGGGGACGGGGACGGTTTAGGGTCCAGGTGAGGGTACGACAACGGTTTAGCAGGAGCGTACGTGTGAGGACGCGGGTTAGTGTGAGCGTACGGGTTAGGATTAGGGGACGGGTGAGGGGAAGGCTTCGGGGAATGTTAGGGTTAGGGTTCGTGCTAGGGTTAGGGTTAGGGGACGGGGACGGTTTAGGGTCCAGGTGAGGGTACGACAAAGATTTACGGGGAGCATACGTGTGAGGGCACGGGTTAGTGTGAGCGTATGGGTTAGGATTCGGTGACGGGTGAGGGGAAGGCTTCGGGGAAGGGTTAGGGTTAGGATTCGGGCTAGGGTTAGGGTTAGGGGACGGGGACAGCTTAGTGTCCAGGTGTGGGTACGACAACGGTTTAGGGGGAGCGTACGTGTGAGCGTGAGGGTTAGTGTGAGCGTATGGGTTAGGATTAGGGGAAGGGTTAGGGGAAGGCTTCAGGGAAGGGTTAGGGTTCGGGCTAGGGTTAGGGTTAGGGGACAGGGACGGTTTAGGGTCCAGGTGAGGGTACGACAACGGTTTAGGGGGAGCGTACGTGTGAGGGCGCGGGTTAGTGTGAGCGTACGGGTTAGGATTAGGGGACGGGTGAGGGGAAGGCTTCGGGGAAGGGTTGGGGTTAGGGTTCGGTCTAGGGTTAGGGTTAGGGGACAGGGACGGTTTAGGGTCCAGGTGAGGGTACGAGAATGGTTGAGGGGGAGCGTACATGTGAAGGCGCAGGTTAGTGTGAGCGTACGGGTTAGGATTACGGGACGGTTGAGGGGAAGGCTTTGGGGAAGGTTTAGGGTTAGGGTTCGGGCTAGGGTTAGGGTTAGGCGACGGGGACGGTTTAGGGTCCAGTTGAGGGTACAACAGAGCTTTAGGGGGAGCATACGTGTGAGGGCGAGGGTTAGTGTGAGCGTACGGGTTAGGGTAGTGGACGGGTGAGGGGAAGGATTCAGGGAAGGGTTAGGGTTAGGGTTCGGGCTAGGGTTAGGGTTAGGGGACGGGGACTATTTAGGGTCCAGGTGAGGGTATGACAACGGTTTAGCGGGAGCGTACGTGTGAGGGCGTGGGTTAGTGTGAGCGTACGGGTTAGGATAGGGGACGGGTGAGGGGAAGGTTTCGGGGAAGGGTTAGGGTTAGGGTTCGGGCTAGTGTTAGGTTTACGGGATGGGGACGGTTTAGGGTCCAGGTGAGGGTACGACAACGGTTTAGGCGGAGCGTACGTGTGAGGGCGCGGGTTAGTGTGAGCGTACGGGTTAGGATTAGGGGACGGGTGAGGGGAAGGCTTCGGGGAAGGGTTAGGGTTAGGGTTCGGGCTAGGGTTAGGGTTAGGGGACGGGGACGGTTTAGGGTCCAGGTGAGGGTACGACAACGGTTTAGGGGAAATGTACGTGTGAGGGCGCGGGTTAGTGTAAGCGTACGGGTTAGTATTAGGGGATGGGTGAGGAGAAGGCTTCGGGGAAATGTTAGGGCTAGGGTTCGGGCTAGGGTTAGGTTTAGGGGATGGGAACGGTTTAGGGTCCAGGTGAGGGTACGACAACGGTTTACGGGGAGCGTACATGTGAGAGCGCAGGTTAGTGTGAGCGTACGGGTTAGGATTAGGGGACGGGTGAGGGGAAGGCTTCGGGGAAGGGTTAGGGTTAGGGTTCGGGCTAGGGTTAGGGTTAGGGGACGGGGACGGTTTAGGGTCCAGGTGAGGGTACGACAACGGTTTAGGGGGAGTGTACGTTTGAGGGCGCGGGTTAGTGTGAGCGTACGGGTTAGGATTAGGGGACGTGTGAGGGGAAGGCTTCAGGGAAGGGTTAGGGTTAGGGTTCGGGCTAGGTTTAGGGTTAGGGTTAGGGGACAGGGACGGTTTAGGGTCCAGGTGAGGGTACGACAACGGTTTAGGGGGATCGTACCTGTGAGGGCGTGGGATAGTTTGAGCGTACGGTTTAGGATTAGGGGACGGGTGAGGGGAAGGCTTCGAGGAAGGGTTAGGGTTAGGGTTCGGGCTAGGGTTAGGGTTCGGGGCGGGGACGGTTTAGGGTCCAGGTGAGGGTACGACAACGGTTTAGCAGGAGCGTACGTGTGAGGACGCGGGTTAGTGTGAGCGTACGGGTTAGGATTAGGGGACGGGTGAGGGGAAGGCTTCGGGGAATGTTAGGGTTAGGGTTCGGGCTAGGGTTAGGCTTAGGGGATGGGGACGGTTTAGGGTCCAGGTGAGGGTATGACAAAGATTTACGGGGAGCATACGTGTGAGGGCATGGGTTAGTGTGAGCGTATGGGTTAGGATTCGGTGACGGGTGAGGGGAAGGCTTCGGGGAAGGGTTAGGGTTAGGATTCGGGCTAGGGTTAGGGTTAGGGGACGGGGACGGCTTAGTGTCCAGTTGTGGGTACGACAACGGTTTAGGGGGAGCGTACGTGTGAGCGTGAGGGTTAGTGTGAGCGTATGGGTTAGGATTAGGGGAAGGGTTAGGGGAAGGCTTCAGGGAAGGGTTAGGGTTCCGGCTAGGGTTAGGGTTAGGAGACAGGGACGGTTTAGGGTCCAGGTGAGGGTACGACAACGGTTTAGTGGGAGCGAACGTGTGAGGGCGCGGGTTAGTGTGAGCGTACGGTTTAGGATTAGGGGACGGGTGAGGGGAAGGCTTCGGGGAAGGGTTGGGGTTAGGGTTCGGGCTAGGGTTAGGGTTAGGGGACGGGGACGGTTTAGGGTCCAGGTGAGGGTACGACAACGGTTTAGGGGGAGCGTACGTGTGAGGGCGCGGGGTAGTGTGAGCGTACGGGTTAGGATTAGGGGACGGATGAGGGGAAGGCTTCGGGGAATGGTTAGAGTTAGGGTTCGGGCTAGGGTTAGGGTTAGGGGACAGGGACGGTTTAGGGTCCAGTTGAGTGTACGACAACGGTGTAGGGGGAGCGTACGTGTGAGCGTGAGGGTTACTGTGAGCGTATGGGTTAGGATTAGGGGAAGAGTGAGGGGAAGGTTTCAGGGAAGGTTTAGGGTTCGGGCTAGGGTTAGGGTTAGGGGACAGGGACGGCTTAGGGTCCAGGTGAGGGTACGACAACGGTTTAGGTGGAGCGTACGTGTGAGGGCGCGGGTTAGTGTGAGCGTACGGGTTAGGATTAGGTGACGGGTGAGGGGA
Source organism: Leucopleurus acutus (assembly GCF_964270905.1). Classification (NCBI taxonomy): domain Eukaryota; kingdom Metazoa; phylum Chordata; class Mammalia; order Artiodactyla; family Delphinidae; genus Leucopleurus; species Leucopleurus acutus. The sequence goes on from NW_028139203.1 coordinate 153,564, forward strand.
AGGCTTCGGGGGAGGGTTAGGGTTAGGGTTCGGGCTAGGGTTAGGTTTAGGGGACGGGGAAGGTTTAGGGTCCAGGTGAGGGTACAACAACGGTTTAGGGGGAGCGTACGTGTGAGGGCGCGGGTTAGTGTGAGCGTACGGGTTAGGATTAGGGGACGGGTGAGGGGAAGGCTTCGGGGAAGGGTTAGGGTTAGGGTTCGGGCTAGGGTTAGGTTTAGGGGACGGGGACGGTTTAGGGTCCATTTGAGGGTACGACAACGGTTTAGGGGGAGCGTACGTGTGAGGGTGCGGGTTAGTGTGAGCGCACGGGTTAGGATTAGGAGACGGGTGAGGGGAAGGCTTCGGGGAAGGGTTAGGGTTAGGGTTCGGGCTAGGGTTAGGGTTAGGGGACGGGGACGGTTTAGGGTCCAGGTGAGGGTACGACAACGGATTAGGGGAAATGTACGTGTGAGGGCGCGGGTTAGTGTAAGCGTACGGGTTAGTATTAGGGGATGGGTGAGGAGAAGGCTTCGGGGAAGGGTTAGGGTTAGGGTTCCGGCTAGGGCTAGGATTAGGTGACGGGGACGGTTTAGGGTCCAGGTGAGGGTACGACAACGGTTTAGAGGGAGCGAATGTGTGAGGGTGCGGGTTAGTGTGAGCGTACGGGTTAGGATTACGGGACGGGTGAGGGGAAGGCTTCGGGGAAGGGTTAGAGCTAGCGTTCGGGCTAGGGTTAGGTTTAGGGGACGGGGACGGTTTAGGGTCCATGTGAGGGTACGACAACGGTTTAGGGGGAGCGTACGTTTGAGGACGCGGGTTAGTGTGAGCGTACGGGTTAGGATTAGGGGACGGGTGTGGGGAAGGCTTCGGGGAAGGGTTAGGGTTAGGGTTCGGGCTAGGGTTAGGGTTAGGGGACGGGGACGGTTTAGGGTCCAGGTGAGGGTACGACAACGGTTTAGGGGAAATGTACGTGTGAGGGCGCGGGTTAGTGTAAGCGTACGGGTTAGTATTAGGGGATGGGTGAGGAGAAGGCTTCGGGGAAATGTTAGGGCTAGGGTTCGGGCTAGGGTTAGGTTTAGGGGATGGGAACGGTTCAGGGTCCAGGTGAGGGTACGACAACGGTTTACGGGGAGCGTACATGTGAGAGCGCAGGTTAGTGTGAGCGTACGGGTTAGGATTAGGGGACGGGTGAGGGGAAGGCTTCGGGGAAGGGTTAGGGTTAGGGTTCGGGCTAGGGTTAGGGTTAGGGGACGGGGACGGTTTAGGGTCCAGGTGAGGGTACGACAACGGTTTAGGGGGAGTGTACGTTTCAGGGCGCGGGTTAGTGTGAGCGTACGGGTTAGGATTAGGGGACGTGTGAGGGGAAGGCTTCAGGGAAGGGTTAGGGTTAGGTTTCGGGCTAGGTTTAGGGTTAGGATTAGGGGACAGGGACGGTTTAGGGTCCAGGTGAGGGTACGACAACGGTTTAGGGGGATCGTACCTGTGAGGGCATGGGATAGTTTGAGCGTACGGTTTAGGATTAGGGGACGGGTGATGGGAAGGCTTTGGGGAAGAGTTAGGGTTAGGGTTCGGGCTAGGGTTAGGGTTAGGGGACGGGGACGGTTTAGGGTACAGGTGAGGGTATGACAACGGTTTAGGGGGATCGTACGTGTGAGGGCGTGGGTTAGTTTGAGCATTCGGGTTAGGATTACGGGACGGGTGAGGGGAAGGCTTTGGGGAAGTTTTAGGGTTAGGGTTCGGGCTAGGGCTAGGGTTAGGGGACGGGGACGGTTTAGGGTCCAGGTGAGGGTACGACAACGGTTTAGGGGGATCGTACGTGTGAGGGCGTGGGTTAGTTTGAGCGTACGGTTTAGGATTAGGGGACGGGTGAGGGGAAGGTTTCGAGGAAGGGTTAGGGTTAGGGTTCGGGCTAGGGTTAGGGTTAGGGGCGGGGACGGTTTAGGGTCCAGGTGAGGGTACGACAACGGTTTAGCAGGAGCGTACGTGTGAGGACGCGGGTTAGTGTGAGCGTACGGGTTAGGATTAGGGGACGGGTGAGGGGAAGGCTTCGGGGAATGTTAGGGTTAGGGTTCGGGCTAGGGTTAGGCTTAGGGGACGGGGACGGTTTAGGGTCTAGGTGAGGGTACGACAAAGATTTACGGGGAGCATACGTGTGAGGGCACGGGTTAGTGTGAGCGTATGGGTTAGGATTCGGTGACGGGTGAGGGGAAGGCTTCGGGGAAGGGTTAGGGTTAGGATTCGGGCTAGGGTTAGGGTTAGGGGACGGGGACGGCTTAGTGTCCAGTTGTGGGTACGACAACGGTTTAGGGGGAGCGTACGTGTGAGCGTGAGAGTTAGTGTGAGCGTATGGGTTAGGATTAGGGGAAGGGTTAGGGGAAGGCTTCAGGGAAGGGTTAGGGTTCGGGCTAGGGTTAGGGTTAGGGGACAGGGACGGTTTAGGGTCCAGGTGAGGGTACGACAACGGTTTAGTGGGAGCGAACGTGTGAGGGCGCGGGTTAGTGTGAGCGTACGGGTTAGGATTAGGGGACGGGTGAGGGGAAGGCTTCGGGGAAGGGTTGGGGTTAGGGTTCGGGCTAGGGTTAGGGTTAGGGGACGGGGACGGTTTAGGGTCCAGGTGAGGGTACGACAACGGTTTAGGGGGAGCGTACGTGTGAGGGGGCGGGTTAGTGTGAGCATACGGGTTAGGATTAGGGGACGGGTGAGGGGAAGGCTTCGGGGAATGGTTAGAGTTAGGGTTCGGGCTAGGGTTAGGGTTAGGGGACAGGGACGGTTTAGGGTCCATGTGAGGGTACGACAAAGATTTAGGGGGAGCGTACGTGTGAGGGCACGGGTTAGTGTGAGCGTATGGGTTAGGATTCGTGGACGGGTGAGGGGAAGGCTTCGGGGAAGGGTTAGGGTTACGGTTCGGGCTAGGGTTAGGGTTAGGGGACGGGGACGGTTTAGGGTCCAGTTGAGGGTACGACAACGGTGTAGGGGGAGCGTACGTGAGAGCGTGAGGGTTACTGTGAGCGTATGGGTTAGGATTAGGGGAAGGGTGAGGGGAAGGTTTCAGGGAAGGTTTAGGGTTCGGGCTAGGGTTAGGGTTAGGGGACAGGGACGGTTTAGGGTCCAGGTGAGGGTACGACAACGGTTTAGGTGGAGCGTACGTGTGAGGGCGCGGGTTAGTGTGAGCGTACGGGTTAGGATTAGGTGACGGGTGAGGGGAAGGCTTCGGGGGAGGGTTAGGGTTAGGGTTCGGGCTAGGGTTAGGGTTAGGGGACGGGGACGGTTTAGGGTCCATGTGAGGGTACGACAACGGTTTAGGGGGAGCGTACGTGTGAGGGCACGGGTTAGTGTGAGCGCACGGGTTAGGATTAGGGGACGGGTGAGGGGAAGGCTTCGGGGAAGGGTTAGGGTTAGGTTTCGGGCTAGGGTTAGGGTTAGGGGACGGGGACGGTTTAGGGTCCAAGTGAGGGTATGACAACGGTTTAGGGTGAGTGTACGTTTGAGGACGCGGGTTAGTGTGAGCGTACGGGTTAGGATTAGGGGACGGGTGAGGGGAAGGCTTCGGGGAAGGGTTAGGGTTAGGGTTCGGGCTAGGGTTAGGGTTAGGGGACGGGGACGGTTTAGGGTCCAGGTGAGGGTACGACAACGGTTTAGGGGAAATGTACGTGTGAGGGCGCGGGTTAGTGTAAGCGTACGGGTTAGTATTAGGGGATGGGTGAGGAGAAGGCTTCGGGGAAGTGTTAGGGCTAGGGTTCGGGCTAGGGTTAGGTTTAGGGGATGGGAACGGTTTAGGGTCCAGGTGAGGGTACGACAACGGTTTACGGGGAGCATACATGTGAGAGCGCAGGTTAGTGTGAGCGTACGGGTTAGGATTAGGGGACGGGTGAGGGGAAGGCTTCGGGGAAGGGTTAGGGTTAGGGTTCGGGCTAGGGTTAGGGTTAGGGGACGGGGACGGTTTAGGGTCCAGGTGAGGGTACGACAACGGTTTAGGGGGAGTGTACGTTTGAGGGCGCGGGTTAGTGTGAGCGTACGGGTTAGGATTAGGGGACGGGTGAGGGGAAGGCTTCAGGGAAGGGTTAGGGTTAGGGTTCGGGCTAGGTTTAGGGTTAGGGTTAGGGGACAGGGACGTTTTAGGGTCCAGGTGAGGGTACGACAATGGTTGAGGGGGAGCGTACATGTGAGGGCGCAGGTTAGTGTGAGCGTACGGGTTAGGATTACGGGACGGGTGAGGGGAAGGCTTTGGGGAAGGTTTAAGGTTAGGGTTCGGGCTAGGGTTAGGGTTAGGCGACGGGGACGGTTTAGGGTCCAGGTGAGGGTACAACAGAGCTTTAGGGGGAGCATACGTGTGAGGGCGCGGGTTAGTGTGAGCGTACGGGTTAGGGTAGTGGACGGGTGAGGGGAAGGCTTCAGGGAAGGGTTAGGGTTAGGGTTCGGGCTAGGGTTAGGGTTAGGGGACGGGGACTATTTAGGGTCCAGGTGAGGGTATGACAACGGTTTAGCGGGAGCGTACGTGTGAGGGCGCGGGTTAGTGTGACGGTACGGTTTACGATTAGGGGATGGGTGAGGGGAAGGCTTCGGGGAAGGGTTAGGGTTAGGGTTCGGGCTAGGGTTAGGTTTAGGGGATTGGGACGGTTTAGTGTCCAGGTGAGGGTACGACAACGGTTTAGGGGGAGCGTACGTGTGAGGGCGTGGGTTAGTGTGAGCGTACGGGTTAGGATTGAGGACGGGTGAGGGGAAGGTTTCGGGGAAGGGTTAGGGTTAGGGTTCGGGATAGGGTTAGGTTTACGGGATGGGGACGGTTTAGGGTACAGGTGAGGGTACGACAACGGTTTAGAGGGAGCGTACGTGTGAGGGCGCGGGTTAGTGTGAGCGTACGGGTTAGGATTACGGGACGGGTGAGGGGAACGCTTCGGGGAAGGGTTAGAGCTAGGATTCGGGCTAGGGTTAGGTTTAGGGGATGGGAACGGTTTAAGGTCCAGGTGAGGGTACGACAACGGTTTAGGGGGAGCGTACATGTGAGGGCGCGGGTTAGTGTGAGCGTACGGGTTAGGATTAGGGGACGGGTGATGGGAAGGCTTTGGGGAAGAGTTAGGGTTAGGGTTCGGGCTAGGGTTAGGGTTAGGGGACGGGGACGGTTTAGGGTCCAGGTGAGGGTACGACAACGGTTTAGGGGGATCGTACGTGTGAGGGCGTGGGTTAGTTTGAGCGTACGGGTTAGGATTAGGGGATGGGTGAGGGGAAGGCTTCGAGGAAGGGTTAGGGTTAGGGTTCGGGCTAGGGTTAGGGTTAGGGGACGGGGACGTTTTAGGGTCCAGGTGAGGGTACGACAACAGTTTAGCAGGAGCGTACGTGTGAGGACGCGGGTTAGTGTGAGCGTACGGGTTAGGATTAGGGGACGGGTGAGGGGAAGGCTTCGGGGAATGTTAGGGTTAGGGTTCGGGCTAGGGTTAGGGTTAGGGGACGGGGACGGTTTAGGGTCCAGGTGAGGGTACGACAAAGATTTACGGGGAGCATACGTGTGAGGGCACGGGTTAGTGTGAGCGTATGGGTTAGAATTCGGTGACGGGTGAGGGGAAGGCTTCAGGGAAGGGTTAGGGTTAGGGTTCGGGCTAGGGATAGGGTTAGGGGACGGGGACGGTTTAGGGTCCAGGTGAGGGTACGACAACGGTTTAGGGGAAATGTACGTGTGAGGGCGCGGGTTAGTGTGAGCGCACGGGTTAGGATTAGGGGACGGGTGAGGGGAAGGCTTCGGGGAAGGGTTAGGTTTAGGGTTCGGGCTAGGGCTAGGATTAGGGGACGGGGACGGTTTAGGGTCCAGGTGAGGGTACGACAACGGTTTAGAGGGAGCGAATGTGTGAGGGTGCGGGTTAGTGTGAGCGTACGGGGTAGGATTACGGGACGTGTGAGGGGAAGGCTTCAGGGAAGGGTTAGAGCTAGGGTTCAGGCTAGGGTTAGGTTTAGGGGATGGGAACGGTTTAGGGTCCAGGTGAGGGTACGACAACGGTTTAGGGGAAGCGTACATGTGAGGGTGCGGGTTAGTGTGAGCGTACGGGTTAGGATTAGGGGACGGGTGATGGGAAGGCTTTCGGGAAGATTTAGGGTAAGGGTTCGGGCTAGGGTTAGGGTTAGGGCACGGGGACGGTTTAGGGTCCAGGTGAGGGTACGACAACGGTTTAGGGGGATCGTACGTGTGAGGGCGTGGGTTAGTTTGAGCGTACGGGTTAGGATTACGGGACGGGTGAGGGGAAGTCTTCGAGGAAGGGTTAGGGTTAGGGTTCGGGCTAGGGTTAGGGTTAGGGGACGGGGACGGTTTAGGGTCCAGGTGAGGGTACGACAACGGTTTAGCAGGAGCGTACGTGTGAGGACGCGGGTTAGTGTGAGCGTACGGGTTAGGATTAGGGGACGGGTGAGGGGAAGGCTTCGGGGAATGTTAGGGTTAGGGTTCGGGCTAGGGTTAGGGTTAGGGGACGGGGACGGTTTAGGGTCCAGGTGAGGGTACGACAAAGATTTACGGGGAGCATACGTGTGAGGGCACGGGTTAGTGTGAGCGTATGGGTTAGGATTCGGTGACGGGTGAGGGGAAGGCTTCGGGGAAGGGTTAGTGTTAGGATTCGGGCTAGGGTTAGGGTTAGGGGACGGGGACGGCTTAGTGTCCAGTTGTGGGTACGACAACGGTTTAGGGGGAGCATACGTGTGAGCGTGAGGGTTAGTGTGAGCGTACGGGTTAGGATTAGGGGACGGGTGAGGGGAAGGCTTCGGGGAAGGGTTAGGGTTAGGGTTCGGGCTAGGGTTAGGGTTAGGGGACAGGGACGGTTTAGGGTCCAGGTGAGGGTACGACAACGGTTTAGGGGGAGCGTACGTGTGAGGGCGCGGGTTAGTGTGAGCGTACGGGTTAGGATTAGGGGACGGGTGAGGGGAAGGCTTCGGGGAAGGGTTGGGGTTAGGGTTCGGGCTAGGGTTAGGGTTAGGGGACGGGGACGGTTTAGGGTCCAGGTGAGGGTACGACAACGGTTTAGGGGGAGCGTACGTGTGAGGGCGCGGGTTAGTGTGAGCGTACGGGTTAGGATTAGGGGACGGGTGAGGGGAAGGCTTCGGGGAATGGTTAGAGTTAGGGTTCGGGCTAGGGTTAGGGTTAGGGGACAGGGACGGTTTAGGGTCCATGTGAGGGTACGACAAAGATTTAGGGGGAGCGTACGTGTGAGGGCACGGGTTAGTGTGAGCGTATGGGTTAGGATTCGTGGACGGGTGAGGGGAAGGCTTCGGGGAAGGGTTAGGGTTACGGTTCGGGCTAGGGTTAGGGTTAGGGGACGGGGACGGTTTAGGGTCCAGTTGAGGGTACGACAACGGTGTAGGGGGAGCGTAAGTGTGAGCATGAGGGTTACTGTGAGCATATGGGTTAAGATTAGGGGAAGGGTGAGGGGAAGGTTTCAGGGAAGGTTTAGGGTTCGGGATAGGGTTAGGGTTAGTGTACAGGGACGGTTAGGGTCCAGGTGAGGGTACGACAACGGTTTAGGCGGAGCGTACGTGTGAGGGCGCGGGGTAGTGTGAGCGTACGGGTTAGGATTAGGTGACGGGTGAGGGGAAGGCTTCGGGGGAGGGTTAGGGTTAGGGTTCGGGCTAGGGTTAGGGTTAGGGGACGGGGACGGTTTAGGGTCCAGGTGAGGGTACGACAACGGTTTAGGGGAAATGTACGTGTCAGGGCGCGGGTTAGTGTAAGCGTACGGGTTAGTATTAGGGGATGGGTGAGGAGAAGGCTTCGGGGAAGTGTTAGGGCTAGGGTTCGGGCTAGGGTTAGGTTTAGGGGATGGGAACGGTTTAGGGTCCAGGTGAGGGTACGACAACGGTTTACGGGGAGCATACATGTGAGAGCGCAGGTTAGTGTGAGCGTACGGGTTAGGATTAGGGGACGGGTGAGGGGAAGGCTTCGGGGAAGGGTTAGGGTTAGGGTTCGGGCTAGGGTTAGGGTTAGGGGACGGGGACGGTTTAGGGTCCAGGTGAGGGTACGACAACGGTTTAGGGGGAGTGTACGTTTGAGGGCGCGGGTTAGTGTGAGCGTACGGGTTAGGATTAGGGGACGGGTGAGGGGAAGGCTTCAGGGAAGGGTTAGGGTTAGGGTTCGGGCTAGGTTTAGGGTTAGGGTTAGGGGACAGGGACGGTTTAGGGTCCAGGTGAGGGTACGACAATGGTTGAGGGGGAGCGTACATGTGAGGGCGCAGGTTAGTGTGAGCGTACGGGTTAGGATTACGGGACGGGTGAGGGGAAGGCTTTGGGGAAGGTTTAAGGTTAGGGTTCGGGCTAGGGTTAGGGTTAGGCGACGGGGACGGTTTAGGGTACAGGTGAGGGTACAACAGAGCTTTAGGGGGAGCATACGTGTGAGGGCGCGGGTTAGTGTGAGCGTACGGGTTAGGGTAGTGGACGGGTGAGGGGAAGGCTTCAGGGAAGGGTTAGGGTTAGGGTTCGGGCTAGGGTTAGGGTTAGGGGACGGGGACTATTTAGGGTCCAGGTGAGGGTATGACAACGGTTTAGCGGGAGCGTACGTGTGAGGGCGCGGGTTAGTGTGACCGTACGGTTTACGATTAGGGGATGGGTGAGGGGAAGGCTTCGGGGAAGGGTTAGGGTTAGGGTTCGGGCTAGGGTTAGGTTTAGGGGATTGGGACGGTTTAGTGTCCAGGTGAGGGTACGACAACGGTTTAGGGGGAGCGTACGTGTGAGGGCGTGGGTTAGTGTGAGCGTACGGGTTAGGATTGAGGACGGGTGAGGGGAAGGTTTCGGGGAAGGGTTAGGGTTAGGGTTCGGGATAGGGTTAGGTTTACGGGATGGGGACGGTTTAGGGTACAGGTGAGGGTACGACAACGGTTTAGAGGGAGCGTACGTGTGAGGGCGCGGGTTAGTGTGAGCGTACGGGTTAGGATTACGGGACGGGTGAGGGGAACGCTTCGGGGAAGGGTTAGAGCTAGGATTCGGGCTAGGGTTAGGTTTAGGGGATGGGAACGGTTTAAGGTCCAGGTGAGGGTACGACAACGGTTTAGGGGGAGCGTACATGTGAGGGCGCGGGTTAGTGTGAGCGTACGGGTTAGGATTAGGGGACGGGTGATGGGAAGGCTTTGGGGAAGAGTTAGGGTTAGGGTTCGGGCTAGGGTTAGGGTTAGGGGACGGGGACGGTTTAGGGTCCAGGTGAGGGTACGACAACGGTTTAGGGGGATCGTACGTGTGAGGGCGTGGGTTAGTTTGAGCGTACGGGTTAGGATTAGGGGATGGGTGAGGGGAAGGCTTCGAGGAAGGGTTAGGGTTAGGGTTCGGGCTAGGGTTAGGGTTAGGGGACGGGGACGTTTTAGGGTCCAGGTGAGGGTACGACAACAGTTTAGCAGGAGCGTACGTGTGAGGACGCGGGTTAGTGTGAGCGTACGGGTTAGGATTAGGGGACGGGTGAGGGGAAGGCTTCGGGGAATGTTAGGGTTAGGGTTCGGGCTAGGGTTAGGGTTAGGGGACGGGGACGGTTTAGGGTCCAGGTGAGGGTACGACAAAGATTTACGGGGAGCATACGTGTGAGGGCACGGGTTAGTGTGAGCGTATGGGTTAGAATTCGGTGACGGGTGAGGGGAAGGCTTCAGGGAAGGGTTAGGGTTAGGGTTCGGGCTAGGGATAGGGTTAGGGGACGGGGACGGTTTAGGGTCCAGGTGAGGGTACGACAACGGTTTAGGGGAAATGTACGTGTGAGGGCGCGGGTTAGTGTGAGCGCACGGGTTAGGATTAGGGGACGGGTGAGGGGAAGGCTTCGGGGAAGGGTTAGGTTTAGGGTTCGGGCTAGGGCTAGGATTAGGGGACGGGGACGGTTTAGGGTCCAGGTGAGGGTACGACAACGGTTTAGAGGGAGCGAATGTGTGAGGGTGCGGGTTAGTGTGAGCGTACGGGGTAGGATTACGGGACGTGTGAGGGGAAGGCTTCAGGGAAGGGTTAGAGCTAGGGTTCAGGCTAGGGTTAGGTTTAGGGGATGGGAACGGTTTAGGGTCCAGGTGAGGGTACGACAACGGTTTAGGGGAAGCGTACATGTGAGGGTGCGGGTTAGTGTGAGCGTACGGGTTAGGATTAGGGGACGGGTGATGGGAAGGCTTTCGGGAAGATTTAGGGTAAGGGTTCGGGCTAGGGTTAGGGTTAGGGCACGGGGACGGTTTAGGGTCCAGGTGAGGGTACGACAACGGTTTAGGGGGATCGTACGTGTGAGGGCGTGGGTTAGTTTGAGCGTACGGGTTAGGATTACGGGACGGGTGAGGGGAAGTCTTCGAGGAAGGGTTAGGGTTAGGGTTCGGGCTAGGGTTAGGGTTAGGGGACGGGGACGGTTTAGGGTCCAGGTGAGGGTACGACAACGGTTTAGCAGGAGCGTACGTGTGAGGACGCGGGTTAGTGTGAGTGTACGGGTTAGGATTAGGGGACGGGTTAGGGGAAGGCTTCGGGGAATGTTAGGGTTAGGGTTCGGGCTAGGGTTAGGGTTAGGGGACGGGGACGGTTTAGGGTCCAGGTGAGGGTACGACAAAGATTTACGGGGAGCATACGTGTGAGGGCACGGGTTAGTGTGAGCGTATGGGTTAGGATTCGGTGACGGGTGAGGGGAAGGCTTCGGGGAAGGGTTAGTGTTAGGATTCGGGCTAGGGTTAGGGTTAGGGGACGGGGACGGCTTAGTGTCCAGTTGTGGGTACGACAACGGTTTAGGGGGAGCATACGTGTGAGCGTGAGGGTTAGTGTGAGCGTACGGGTTAGGATTAGGGGACGGGTGAGGGGAAGGCTTCGGGGAAGGGTTAGGGTTAGGGTTCGGGCTAGGGTTAGGGTTAGGGGACAGGGACGGTTTAGGGTCCAGGTGAGGGTACGACAACGGTTTAGGGGGAGCGTACGTGTGAGGGCGCGGGTTAGTGTGAGCGTACGGGTTAGGATTAGGGGACGGGTGAGGGGAAGGCTTCGGGGAAGGGTTGGGGTTAGGGTTCGGGCTAGGGTTAGGGTTAGGGGACGGGGACGGTTTAGGGTCCAGGTGAGGGTACGACAACGGTTTAGGGGGAGCGTACGTGTGAGGGCGCGGGTTAGTGTGAGCGTACGGGTTAGGATTAGGGGACGGGTGAGGGGAAGGCTTCGGGGAATGGTTAGAGTTAGGGTTCGGGCTAGGGTTAGGGTTAGGGGACAGGGACGGTTTAGGGTCCATGTGAGGGTACGACAAAGATTTAGGGGGAGCGTACGTGTGAGGGCACGGGTTAGTGTGAGCGTATGGGTTAGGATTCGTGGACGGGTGAGGGGAAGGCTTCGGGGAAGGGTTAGGGTTACGGTTCGGGCTAGGGTTAGGGTTAGGGGACGGGGACGGTTTAGGGTCCAGTTGAGGGTACGACAACGGTGTAGGGGGAGCGTAAGTGTGAGCATGAGGGTTACTGTGAGCATATGGGTTAAGATTAGGGGAAGGGTGAGGGGAAGGTTTCAGGGAAGGTTTAGGGTTCGGGCTAGGGTTAGGGTTAGTGTACAGGGACGGTTTAGGGTCCAGGTGAGGGTACGACAACGGTTTAGGCGGAGCGTACGTGTGAGGGCGCGGGGTAGTGTGAGCGTATGGGTTAGGATTAGGTGACGGGTGAGGGGAAGGCTTCGGGGGAGGGTTAGGGTTAGGGTTCGGGCTAGGGTTAGGGTTAGGGGACGGGGACGGTTTAGGGTCCAGGTGAGGGTACGACAACGGTTTAGGGGGAGCGTACATGTGAGGGCGCGGGTTAGTGTGAGCGTACGGGTTAGGATTAGGGGACGGGTGAGGGGAAGGCTTCGGGGAAGGGTTAGGGTTAGGATTCGGGCTAGGGTTAGGGTTAGGGGACGGGGACGGTTTAGGGTCCAAGTGAGGGTACGACAACGGTTTAGGGGGCGCGTACGTGTGAGGGCGCGGGTTAGTGTGAGCGCACGGGTTAGGATTAGGGGACGGGTGAGGGGAAGGCTTCGGGGAAGTGTTAGGGTTAGGATTCGGGCTAGGTTTAGGGTTAGGGGACGGGGACGGTTTAGGGTCCAAGTGAGGGTATGACAACGGTTTAGGGGGAGCGTAGGTTTGAGGACGCGGGTTAGTGTGAGCGTACGGGTTACGATTAGGGGACGGGTGAGGGGAAGGCTTCGGGGAAGGGTTAGGGTTAGGGTTCGGGCTAGGGTTAGGGTTAGGGGACGGGGACGGTTTAGGGTCCAGGTGAGGGTACGACAACGGTTTAGGGGAAATGTACGTGTGAGGGCGCGGGTTAGTGTAAGCGTACGGGTTAGTATTAGAGGATGGGTGAGGAGAAGGCTTCGGGGAAGTGTTAGGGCTAGGGTTCGGGCTAGGGTTAGGTTTAGGGGATGGGAACGGTTTAGGGTCCAGGTGAGGGTACGACAACGGTTTACGGGGAGCGTACATGTGAGAGCGCAGGTTAGTGTGAGCGTACGGGTTAGGATTAGGGGACGGGTGAGGGGAAGGCTTCGGGGAAGGGTTAGGGTTAGGGTTCGGGCTAGGGTTAGGGTTAGGGGACGGGGACGGTTTAGGGTCCAGGTGAGGGTACGACAACGGTTTAGGGGGAGTGTACGTTTGAGGACGCGGGTTAGTGTGAGCGTACGGGTTAGGATTAGGTGACGGGTGAGGGGAAGGCTTCGGGGAAGGGTTAGGGTTAGGGTTCGGGCTAGGGTTAGGGTTAGGGGACGGGGACGGTTTAGGGTCCAGGTGAGGGTACGACAACGGTTTAGGGGAAATGTACGTGTGAGGGCGCGGGTTAGTGTGAGCGCACGGGTTAGGATTAGGGGACGGGTGAGGGGAAGGCTTCGGGGAAGGGTTAGGTTTAGGGTTCGGGCTAGGGTTAGGTTTAGGGGATGGGAACGGTTTAGGGTCCAGGTGAGGGTACGACAACGGTTTACGGGGAGCGTACATGTGAGAGCGCAGGTTAGTGTGAGCGTACGGGTTAGGATTAGGGGACGGGTGAGGGGAAGGCTTCGGGGAAGGGTTAGGGTTAGGGTTCGGGCTAGGGTTAGGGTTAGGGGACGGGGACGGTTTAGGGTCCAGGTGAGTGTACGACAACGGTTTAGGGGGAGTGTACGTTTGAGGGCGCGGGTTAGTGTGAGCGTACGGGTTAGGATTAGGGGACGGGTGAGGGGAAGGCTTCAGGGAAGGGTTAGGGTTAGGTTTCGGGCTAGGTTTAGGGTTAGGGTTAGGGGACAGGGACGGTTTAGGGTCCAGGTGAGGGTACGACAATTGTTGAGGGGGAGCGTACATGTGAGGGCGCAGGTTAGTGTGAGCGTACGGGTTAGGATTAGGGGACGGTTGAGGGGAAGGCTTTGGGGAAGGTTTAGGGTTAGGGTTCGGGCTAGGGTAAGGGTTAGGGGACGGGGACGGTTTAGGGTCCAGGTGAGGGTAACTCAATGGTTTAGGGGGAGCGTACGTGTGAGGGTGCGGGTCAGTGTGAGTGTACGGGTTAGGATTAGGGGACGGGTGAGTGGAAGGCTTTGCGGAATGGTTAAGGTTAGGGTTCGGGCTAGGGTTAGGGTTAGGGGACGGGGATTGTTTAGGGTCCAGGTGAGGGTACGACAACTGTTTAGGTGGAGCGTATGTGTGAGGGTGCGGGTTAGTGTGAGCGTACGGGTTAGGATTAGGGGACTGGTGAGGGCAAGGCTTCCGGGAAGTGATAGGGTTAGGGTTCGGGCTAGGGTTAGGGTTAGGGGACGGGGACGGTTTAGGGTCCAGGTGAGGGTACGACAACGGTTTAGGGGGAGCGTACGTGTGAGGGCGTGGGTTAGTGTGAGCGTACGGGTTAGGATTGGGGACGGGTGAGGGGAAGGTTTCGGGGAAGGGTTAGGGTTAGGGTTCGGGCTAGGGTTAGGTTTACGGGATGGGGACGGTTTAGGGTACAGGTCAGGTTACGACAACGGTTTAGAGGGAGCGTACGTGTGAGGGCGCAGGTTAGTGTGAGCGTACGGGTTAGGATTACGGGACGGGTGAGGGGAAGGCTTTGGGGAAGGTTTAGGGTTAGGGTTCGGGTTAGGGTTAGGGTTAGGGGACGGGGACGGTTTAGGGTCCAGGTGAGGGTACAACAGATCTTTAGGGGGAGCGTACGTGTGAGGGCGCGGGTTAGTGTGATCGTATGGTTTAGGATTAGGGGACGGGTGAGGGGAAGGCTTCGGGGAAGGGTTAGGGTTAGGGTTCGGGCTAGGGCTAGGATTAGGGGACGGGGACGGTTTAGGGTCCAGGTGAGGGTACGACAACGGTTTAGAGGGAGCGAATGTGTGAGGGTGCGGGTTAGTGTGAGCGTACGGGGTAGGATTACGGGACGTGTGAGGGGAAGGCTTCAGGGAAGGGTTAGAGCTAGGGTTCTGGCTAGGGTTAGGTTTAGGGGATGGGAACGGTTTAGGGTCCAGGTGAGGGTACGACAACGGTTTAGGGGGAGCGTACATGTGAGGGTGCGGGTTAGTGTGAGCGTACGGGTTAGGATTAGGGGACGGGTGATGGGAAGGCTTTGGGGAAGAGTTAGGGTTAGGGTTCGGGCTAGGGTTAGGGTTAGGGGACGGGGACGGTTTAGGGTCCAGGTGAGGGTACGACAACGTTTTAGGGGGATCGTACGTGTGAGGGCGTGGGTTAGTTTGAGCGTACGGGTTAGGATTAGGGGACGGGTGAGGGGAAGGCTTCGAGGAAGGGTTAGGGTTAGGGTTCGGGCTAGGGTTAGGGTTAGGGGACGGGGACGGTTTAGGGTCCAGGTGAGGGTACGACAACGGTTTAGCAGGAGCGTACGTGTGAGGACGCGGGTTAGTGTGAGTGTACGGGTTAGGATTAGGGGACGGGTGAGGGGAAGGCTTCGGGGAATGTTAGGGTTAGGGTTCGGGCTAGGGTTAGGGTTAGGGGACGGGGACGGTTTAGGGTCCAGGTGAGGGTACGACAAAGATTTACGGGGAGCATACGTGTGAGGACACGGGTTAGTGTGAGCGTATGGGTTAGGATTCGGTAACGGGTGAGGGGAAGGCTTCGGGGAAGGGTTAGTGTTAGGATTCGGGCTAGGGTTAGGGTTAGGGGACGGGGACGGCTTAGTGTCCAGTTGTGGGTACGACAACGGTTTAGGGGGAGCATACCTGTGAGCGTGAGGGTTAGTGTGAGCGTATGGGTTAGGATTAGGGGAAGGGTTAGGGGAAGGCTTCAGGGAAGGGTTAGGGTTCGGGCTAGGGTTAGTGTTAGGGGACAGGGACGGTTTAGGGTCCAGGTGAGGGTACGACAACGGTTTAGGGGGAGCGTACGTGTGAGGGCGCGGGTTAGTGTGAGCGTACGGGTTAGGATTAGGGGATGGGTGAGGGGAAGGCTTCGGGGAAGGGTTGGGGTTAGGGTTCGGGTTAGGGTTAGGGTTAGGGGACGGGGACGGTTTAGGGTCCAGGTGAGGGTACGACAACGGTTTAGGGGGAGCGTACGTGTGAGGGCGCGGGTTAGTGTGAGCGTACGGGTTAGGATTAGGGGACGGGTGAGGGGAAGGCTTCGGGGAATGGTTAGAGTTAGGGTTCGGGCTAGGGTTAGGGTTACGGGACAGGGACGGTTTAGGGTCCCTGTGAGGGTACGACAAAGATTTAGGGGGAGCGTACGTGTGAGGGCACGGGTTAGTGTGAGCGTATGGGTTAGGATTCGTGGACGGGTGAGGGGAAGGCTTCGGGGAAGGGTTAGGGTTATGGTTCGGGCTAGGGTTAGGGTTAGGGGACGGGGACGGTTTAGGGTCCAGTTGAGGGTACGACAGCGGTGTAGGGGGAGCGTAAGTGTGAGCGTGAGGGTTACTGTGAGCGTATGGGTTAGGATTAGGGGAAGGGTGAGGGGAAGGTTTCAGGGAAGGTTTAGGGTTCGGGCTAGGGTTAGGGTTAGGGGACAGGGACGGTTTAGGGTCCAGGTGAGGGTACGACAACGGTTTAGGCGGAGCGTACGTGTGAGGGCGCGGGTTAGTGTGAGCGTACGGGTTAGGATTAGGTGACGGGTGAGGGGAAGGTTTCGGTTGAGGGTTAGGGTTAGGGTTCGGGCTAGGGTTAGGGTTAGGGGACGGGGACGGTTTAGGGTCCAGGTGAGGGTACAACAACGGTTTAGGGGGAGCGTACGTGTGAGGGCGCGGGTTAGTGTGAGCGTACGGGTTAGGATTAGGGGACGGGTGAGGGGAAGGCTTCGGGGAAGGGTTAGGGTTAGGATTCGGGCTAGGGTTAGGGTTAGGGGACGGGGACGGTTTAGGGTCCAAGTGAGGGTACGACAAAGATTTAGGGGGAGCGTACGTGTGAGGGCGCGGGTTAGTGTGAGCGCACGGGTTAGGATTAGGGGACGGGTGAGGGGAAGGCTTCGGGGAAGTGTTAGGGTTAGGATTCGGGCTAAGGTTAAGGTTAGGGGACGGGGACGGTTTAGGGTCCAAGTGAGGGTATGACAACGGTTTAGGGGGAGCGTACGTTTGAGGACGCGGGTTAGTGTGAGCGTACGGGTTAGGATTAGGGGACGGGTGAGGGGAAGGCTTCGGGGAAGTGTTAGGGTTAGGGTTCGGGCTAGGGTTAGGGTTAGGGGACGGGGACGGTTTAGGGTCCAGGTGAGGGTACGACAACGGTTTAGGGGAAATGTACGTGTGAGGGCGCGGGTTAGTGTATGCGTACGGGTTAGTATTAGGGGATGGGTGAGGAGAAGTCTTCGGGGAAGTGTTAGGGCTAGGGTTCGGGCTAGGGTTAGGTTTAGGGGATGGGAACGGTTTAGGGTCCAGGTGAGGGTACGACAACGGTTTACGGGGAGCGTACATGTGAGAGCGCAGGTTAGTGTGAGGGTACGGGTTAGGATTAGGGGACGGGTGAGGGGAAGGCTTCGGGGAAGGGTTAGGGTTAGGGTTCGGGCTAGGGTTAGGGTTAGGGGACGGGGACGGTTTAGGGTCCAAGTGAGGGTACGACAACGGTTTAGGGGGAGTGTACGTTTGAGGGCGCGGGTTAGTATGAGCGTACGGGTTAGGATTAGGGGACGGGTGAGGGGCAGGCTTCGGGGAAGTGTTAGGGTTAGGGTTCGGGCTAGGGTTAGCGTTAGGTTTAGAGGACGGGGACAGTTTACCGTCCAGGTGAGGGTACGACAACGGTTTAGGGGGAGTGTACGTTTGAGGGTGCTGGTTAGTGTGAGCGTACGGGTTAGGATTAGGGGACGGGTGAGGGGAAGGCTTCAGGGAAGGTTTAGGGTTAGGGTTCGGGCTAGGGTTAGCGTTAGGGTTAGGGGACGGGGACGGTTTAGGGTCCAGGTGAGGGTACGACAACGGTTTAGGGGGAGCGTACGTGTGAGGGCGCGGGTTAGTGTGAGCGTACGGGTTAGGATTAGGGGACGGGTGAGGGGAAGGCTTCGGGGAAGGGTTAGGGTTAGGGTTCGGGCTAGGGTTAGGGTTAGGGGACGGGAACGGTTTAGGGTCCAGGTGAGGGTACGACAATGATTTAGGGGGAGCGTACGTTTCAGGGCGCGGGTTAGTGTGAGCGTACGGGTTAGGATTAGGGTACGGGTGAGGGGAAGGCTTCGGGGAAGGGTTAGGGTTAGGGTTCGGGCTAGGGTTAGGGTTAGGGGACGGGGACGGTTTAGGGTCCAAGTGAGGGTACGACAACGGTTTAGGGGTAGCGTACGTGTGGGGACGCGGGTTAGTGTGAGCGTACGGATTAGGATTAGGGGACGGGTGAGGGGAAGGCTTCGGGGAAGTGTTAGGGTTAGGGTTCGGGCTAGGGTTAGGGTTAGGGCACGGGGACGGTTTAGGGTCCAGGTGAGGGTACGACAACGGTTTAGGGGAAATGTACGTGTGAGGGCACGGGTTAGTGTGAGCGTACGGGTTAGTATTAGGAGATGGGTGAGGAGAAGGCTTCGGGGAAGTGTTAGGGTTAGGGTTCGGGCTACGGTTAGGTTTAGGGGATGGGAACGGTTAAGGGTCCAGGTGAGGGTACGACAACGGTTTAGGGGGAGCGTACATGTGAGAGCGCGGGTTAGTGTGAGCGTACGGGTTAGGATTAGGGGACGGGTGAGGGGAAGGCTTCGGGGAAGGGTTAGGGTTAGGTTTTGGGCTAGGGTTAGGGTTAGGGGAAGGGGACGGTTTACGGTCCAGGTGAGGGTACGACAACGGTTTAGGGGGACTGTACGTTTGACGGCGCGGGTTAGTGTGAGCGTACGGGTTAGGATTAGGGGACGGGTGAGGGGAAGGCTTCAGGGAAGGGTTAGGGTTAGGGTTCGGGCTAGGTTTAGGGTTAGGGTTAGGGGACGGGGACGGTTTAGGGTCCAGGTGAGGGTACAACAGAGCTTTAGGGGGAGCATACGTGTGAGGGCGCGGGTTAGTGTGAGCGTACGGGTTAGGGTAGTGGACGGGTGAGGGGAAGGATTCAGGGAAGGGTTAGGGTTAGGGTTCGGGCTAGGGTTAGGGTTAGGGAATGGGGACTATTTAGGGTCCAGGTGAGGGTATGACAACGGTTTAGTGGGAGCGTACGTGTGAGGGCGCGGGTTAGTGTGAGCGTACGGTTTACGATTAGGGGATGGGTGAGGGGAAGGCTTCGGGGAAGGGTTAGGGTTAGGGTTCGGGCTAGGGTTAGGTTTAGGGGATTGGGACGGTTTAGTGTCCAGGTGAGGGTACGACAACGGTTTAGGGGGAGCGTACGTGTGAGGGCGTGGGTTAGTGTGAGCGTACGGATTAGGATTGGGGACGGGTGAGGGGAAGGTTTCGGGGAAGGGTTAGGGTTAGGGTTCGGGCTAGGGTTAGGGTTAGGGGACGGGGACGGTTTAGGGTCCAGGTGAGGGTACGACAACGGTTTAGGGGGAGCGTAAGTGTGAGGGCGCGGGTTAGTGTGAGCATACGGGTTAGGATTACGGGATGGGTGAGGGGAAGGTTTGGGGAAGGTTTAGGGTTAGGTTTCGGGCTAGGGTTAGGGTTAGGGGACGGGGACGGTTTAGGGTCCAGGTGAGGGTACAACAGAGCTTTAGGGGGAGCGTACGTGTGAGGGCGCGGGTTAGTGTGAGCGTATGGGTTAGTATTAGGGGATGGGTGAGGAGAAGGCTTCGGGGAAGGGATAGAGCTAGGGTTCGGGCTAGGGTTAGGTTTAGGGGATGGGAACGGTTTAGGGTCCAGGTGAGGGTACGACAACGGTTTAGGGGGAGCGTACGTTTGAGGGCGCGGGTTAGTGTGAGCGTAAGGGTTAGGATTAGGGGACGGGTAAGGGGAAGGCTTCGGGGAAGGGTTAGGGATAGGGTTCTGGTTAGGGTTCAGGTTAGGGGACGGGGACGGTTTAGGGTCCAGGTGAGGGTACGACAACGGCTTAGGGGGAGCGTACCTGTGAGGGCGTGGGTTAGTGTGAGTGTACGGGTTAGGATTAGGGGATGGGTGAGGGGAAACCTTCGGAGAAGAGTTAGGGTTAGGGTTCGGGCTAGGGTTAGGTTTAGGGGAAGGGGACGGTTTAGGGTCTACGTGAGGGTACGACAACGGTTTAGGGGGAGCGTACGTGTGAGGGCGCGGGTTAATGTGAGCGTACGGGTTAGGATTAGGGGATGGGTGAGGGGAAGGCTTCGGGGAAGTTTTAGGGTTAGGGTTCGGGCTAGGGTTAGGGTTAGGGGATGGGGACGGTTTAGGGTCCAGGTGAGGGTACGGCAACGGTTTAGGGGGAGCGTACGTGTGAGGGCGCGGGTTAGTGTGAGCGTACGGGTTAGGATAAGGGTACGGGTGAGGGGAAGGCTTCGGGGAAGTGTTAGGGTTAGGGTTCGGGCTACGGTTAGGCTTAGGGGACGGGGACGGTTTAGGGTCCAGGTGAGGGTACGACAACGCTTTAGCGGTAGTGTACGTGTGATGGCGCGGGTTAGTGTGAGCATACGGGTTAGGATTAGAGGACGGTTGAGGGGAAGATTTTGGGGAAGTGTTAGGGTTAGGGTTCGGGCTAGGGTTAGGGTTAGGGGATGGGGACGGTTTAGGGTCCAGGTGAGGGTACGACAACGGTTTATGGGGAGCGTACGTGTGAGGGCGCGGGTTAGTGTGAGCCTACGGGTTAGCATTAGGGGACGGGTGAGGGGAAGGCTTCGGGGAATGTTAGGGTTAGGGTTCGGGCTAGGGTTAGGCTTAGGGGACGGGGACGGTTTAGGGTCCAGGTGAGGGTACGACAAAGATTTACGGGGAGCATACGTGTGAGGGCACGGGTTAGTGTGAGCGTATGGGTTAGGATTCGGTGACGGGTGAGGGGAAGGCTTCGGGGAAGGGTTAGGGTTAGGATTCGGGCTACGGTTAGGGTTAGGGGACGGGGACGGCTTAGTGTCCAGTTGTGGGTACCACAACGGTTTAGGGGGATCGTACGTGTGAGCGTGAGGGTTAGTGTGAGCGTATGGGTTAGGATTAGGGGAAGGGTTAGGGGAAGGCTTCAGGGAAGGGTTAGGGTTCGGGCTAGGGTTAGGGTTAGGAGACAGGGACGGTTTAGGGTCCAGGTGAGGGTACGACAACGGTTTAGTGGGAGCGAACGTGTGAGGGTGCGGGTTAGTGTGAGCGTACGGTTTAGGATTAGGGGACGGGTGAGGGGAAGGCTTCGGGGAAGGGTTGGGGTTAGGGTTCGGGCTAGGGTTAGGGTTAGGGGACGGGGACGGTTTAGGGTCCAGGTGAGGGTACGACAACGGTGTAGGGGGAGCGTACGTGTGAGCGTGAGGGTTACTGTGACCGTATGGGTTAGGATTAGGGGAAGGGTGAGGGGAAGGTTTCAGGGAAGGTTTAGGGTTCGGGCTAGGGTTAGGGTTAGGGGACAGGGACGGTTTAGGGTCCAGGTGAGGGTACGACAACGGTTTAGGTGGAGCGTACGTGTGAGGGCGCGGGTTAGTGTGAGCGTACGGGTTAGGATTAGGTGACGGGTGAGGGGAAGGCTTCGGGGGAGGGTTAGGGTTAGGGTTCGGGCTAGGGTTAGGTTTAGGGGACGGGGACGGTTTAGGGTCCAGGTGAGGGTACAACAACGGTTTAGGGGGAGCGTACGTGTGAGGGCGCGGGTTAGTGTGAGCGTACGGGTTAGGATTAGGGGACGGGTGAGGGGAAGGCTTCGGTGAAGGGTTAGGGTTAGGGTTCGGGCTAGGGTTAGGCTTAGGGGACGGGGACGGTTTAGGGTCCATGTGAGGGTACGACAATGGTTTAGGGGGAGCGTACGTGTGAGGGTGCGGGTTAGTGTGAGCGCACGGGTTAGGATTAGGGGACGGGTGAGGGGAAGGCTTCGGAGAAGGGTTAGGGTTAGGGTTCGGGCTAGGGTTAGGGTTAGGGGACGGGGACGGTTTAGGGTCCAGGTGAGGGTACGACAACGGTTTAGGGGAAATGTACGTGTGAGGGCGCGGGTTAGTGTAAGCGTACGGGTTAGTATTAGGGGATGGGTGAGGAGAAGGCTTCGGGGAAATGTTAGGGCTAGGGTTCGGGCTAGGGTTAGGTTTAGGGGATGGGAACGGTTTAGGGTCCAGGTGAGGGTACGACAACGGTTTACGGGGAGCGTACATGTGAGAGCGCAGGTTAGTGTGAGCGTACGGTTTAGGATTAGGGGACGGGTGAGGGGAAGGCTTCGGGGAAGGGTTAGGGTTAGGGTTCGGGCTAGGGTTAGGGTTAGGGGACGGGGACGGTTTAGGGTCCAGGTGAGGGTACGACAACGGTTTAGGGGGAGTGTACGTTTGAGGGCGCGGGTTAGTGTGAGCGTACGGGTTAGGATTAGGGGACGTGTGAGGGGAAGGCTTCAGGGAAGGGTTAGGGTTAGGGTTCGGGCTAGGTTTAGGGTTAGGGTTAGGGGACAGGGACGGTTTAGGGTCCAGGTGAGGGTACGACAATGGTTGAGGGGGAGCGTACATGTGAGGGCGCAGGTTAGTGTGAGCGTACGGGTTAGGATTACGGGACGGGTGAGGGGAAGGCTTTGGGGAACGTTTAGGGTTAGGGTTCGGGCTAGGGTTAGGGTTAGGCGACGGGGACGGTTTAGGGTCCAGGTGAGGGTACAACAGAGCTTTAGGGGGAGCATACGTGTGAGGGCGCGGGTTAGTGTGAGCGTACGGGATAGGGTAGTGGACGGGTGAGGGGAAGGATTCAGGGAAGGGTTAGGGTTAGGGTTCGTCTAGGGTTAGGGTTAGGGGACGGGGACTATTTAGGGTCCAGTTGAGGGTATGACAACGGTTTAGCGGGAGCGTACGTGTGAGGGCGCGGGTTAGTGTGAGCGTACGGTTTACGATTAGGGGATGGGTGAGGGGAAGGCTTCGGGGAAGGGTTAGGGTTAGGGTTCGGGCTAGGGTTAGGTTTAGGGGATTGGGACGGTTTAGTGTCCAGGTGAGGGTACGACAACGGTTTAGGGGGAGCGTACGTGTGAGGGCGTGGGTTAGTGTGAGTGTACGGGTTAGGATTGCGGACGGGTGAGGGGAAGGTTTCGGGGAAGGGTTAGGGTTAGGGTTCGGGCTAGGGTTAGGTTTACGGGATGGGGACGGTTTAGGGTACAGGTGAGGGTATGACAACGGTTTAGAGGGAGCGTACGTGTGAGGGCGCGGGTTAGTGTGAGCGTACGGGTTAGGATTACGGGACGGGTGAGGGGAAGGCTTTGGGGAAGGTTTAGGGTTAGGGTTCGGGCTAGGGTTAGGGTTAGGGGACGGGGACGGTTTAGGGTCCAGGTGAGGGTACAACAGAGATTTAGGGGGAGCGTACGTGTGAGGGCGCGGGTTAGTGTGAGCGTATGGTTTAGGATTAGGGGACGGGTGAGGGGAAGGCTTCGGGGAATGGTAAGGGTTAGGGTTCGGGCTAGGGCTAGGATTAGGGGACGGGGACGGTTTAGGGTCCAGGTGAGGGTACGACAACGGTTTAGAGGGAGCGAATGTGTGAGGGTGCGGGTTAGTGTGAGCGTACGGGTTAGGATTACGGGACGGGTGAGGGGAAGGCTTCGGGGAAGGATTAGAGCTAGCGTTCGGGCTAGGGTTAGGTTTAGGGGATGGGAACGGTTTAGGGTCCAGGTGAGGGTACGACAATGGTTTAGGGGGAGCGTACATGTGAGGGCGTGGGTTAGTGTGAGCGTACGGGTTAGGATTAGGGGACGGGTGATGGGAAGGCTTTGGGGAAGAGTTAGGGTTAGGGTTCGGGCTAGGGTTAAGGTTAGGGGACGGGGACGGTTTAGGGTCCAGGTGAGGGTATGACAACGGTTTAGGGGGTTCGTACGTGTGAGGGCATGGGTTAGTTTGAGCATTCGGGTTAGGATTAGGGGACGGGTGAGGGGAAGGCTTCGAGGAAGTGTTAGGGTTAGGGTTCGGGCTAGGGTTAGGGTTAGGGGACGGGGACGGTTTAGGGTCCAGGTGAGGGTACGACAACGGTTTAGCAGGAGCGTACGTGTGAGGACGCGGGTTAGTGTGAGCGTACGGGTTAGGATTAGGGGACGGGTGAGGGGAAGGCTTCGGGGAATGTTAAGGTTAGGGTTCGTGCTAGGGTTAGGGTTAGGGGACGGGGACGGTTTAGGGTCCAGGTGAGGGTACGACAAAGATTTACGGGGAGCATACGTGTGAGGGCACGGGTTAGTGTGAGCGTATGGGTTAGGATTCGGTGACGGGTGAGGGGAAGGCTTCGGGGAAGGGTTAGGGTTAGGATTCGGGCTAGGGTTAGGGTTAGGGGACGGGGACAGCTTAGTGTCCAGTTGTGGGTACGACAACGGTTTAAGGGGAGCATACGTGTGAGCGTGAGGGTTAGTGTGAGCGTATGGGTTAGGATTAGGGGAAGGGTTAGGGGAAGGCTTCAGGGAAGGGTTAGGGTTCGGGCTAGGGTTAGGGTTAGGGGACAGGGACGGTTTAGGGTCCAGGTGAGGGTACGACAACGGTTTAGGGGGAGCGTACGTGTGAGGGCGCGGGTTAGTGTGAGCGTACGGGTTAGGATTAGGGGATGGGTGAGGGGAAGGCTTCGGGGAAGGGTTGGGGTTAGGGTTCGGGTTAGGGTTAGGGTTAGGGGACGGGGACGGTTTAGGGTCCAGGTGAGGGTACGACAACGGTTTAGGGGGAGCGTACGTGTGAGGGCGCGGGTTAGTGTGAGCGTACGGGTTAGGATTAGGGGACGGGTGAGGGGAAGGCTTCGGGGAATGGTTAGAGTTAGGGTTCGGGCTAGGGTTAGGGTTACGGGACAGGGACGGTTTAGGGTCCCTGTGAGGGTACGACAAAGATTTAGGGGGAGCGTACGTGTGAGGGCACGGGTTAGTGTGAGCGTATGGGTTAGGATTCGTGGACGGGTGAGGGGAAGGCTTCGGGGAAGGGTTAGGGTTATGGTTCGGGCTAGGGTTAGGGTTAGGGGACGGGGACGGTTTAGGGTCCAGTTGAGGGTACGACAGCGGTGTAGGGGGAGCGTAAGTGTGAGCGTGAGGGTTACTGTGAGCGTATGGGTTAGGATTAGGGGAAGGGTGAGGGGAAGGTTTCAGGGAAGGTTTAGGGTTCGGGCTAGGGTTAGGGTTAGGGGACAGGGACGGTTTAGGGTCCAGGTGAGGGTACGACAACGGTTTAGGCGGAGCGTACGTGTGAGGGCGCGGGTTAGTGTGAGCGTACGGGTTAGGATTAGGTGACGGGTGAGGGGAAGGTTTCGGTTGAGGGTTAGGGTTAGGGTTCGGGCTAGGGTTAGGGTTAGGGGACGGGGACGGTTTAGGGTCCAGGTGAGGGTACAACAACGGTTTAGGGGGAGCGTACGTGTGAGGGCGCGGGTTAGTGTGAGCGTACGGGTTAGGATTAGGGGACGGGTGAGGGGAAGGCTTCGGGGAAGGGTTAGGGTTAGGATTCGGGCTAGGGTTAGGGTTAGGGGACGGGGACGGTTTAGGGTCCAAGTGAGGGTACGACAAAGATTTAGGGGGAGCGTACGTGTGAGGGCGCGGGTTAGTGTGAGCGCACGGGTTAGGATTAGGGGACGGGTGAGGGGAAGGCTTCGGGGAAGTGTTAGGGTTAGGATTCGGGCTAAGGTTAAGGTTAGGGGACGGGGACGGTTTAGGGTCCAAGTGAGGGTATGACAACGGTTTAGGGGGAGCGTACGTTTGAGGACGCGGGTTAGTGTGAGCGTACGGGTTAGGATTAGGGGACGGGTGAGGGGAAGGCTTCGGGGAAGTGTTAGGGTTAGGGTTCGGGCTAGGGTTAGGGTTAGGGGACGGGGACGGTTTAGGGTCCAGGTGAGGGTACGACAACGGTTTAGGGGAAATGTACGTGTGAGGGCGCGGGTTAGTGTATGCGTACGGGTTAGTATTAGGGGATGGGTGAGGAGAAGTCTTCGGGGAAGTGTTAGGGCTAGGGTTCGGGCTAGGGTTAGGTTTAGGGGATGGGAACGGTTTAGGGTCCAGGTGAGGGTACGACAACGGTTTACGGGGAGCGTACATGTGAGAGCGCAGGTTAGTGTGAGGGTACGGGTTAGGATTAGGGGACGGGTGAGGGGAAGGCTTCGGGGAAGGGTTAGGGTTAGGGTTCGGGCTAGGGTTAGGGTTAGGGGACGGGGACGGTTTAGGGTCCAAGTGAGGGTACGACAACGGTTTAGGGGGAGTGTACGTTTGAGGGCGCGGGTTAGTATGAGCGTACGGGTTAGGATTAGGGGACGGGTGAGGGGCAGGCTTCGGGGAAGTGTTAGGGTTAGGGTTCGGGCTAGGGTTAGCGTTAGGTTTAGAGGACGGGGACAGTTTACCGTCCAGGTGAGGGTACGACAACGGTTTAGGGGGAGTGTACGTTTGAGGGTGCTGGTTAGTGTGAGCGTACGGGTTAGGATTAGGGGACGGGTGAGGGGAAGGCTTCAGGGAAGGTTTAGGGTTAGGGTTCGGGCTAGGGTTAGCGTTAGGGTTAGGGGACGGGGACGGTTTAGGGTCCAGGTGAGGGTACGACAACGGTTTAGGGGGAGCGTACGTGTGAGGGCGCGGGTTAGTGTGAGCGTACGGGTTAGGATTAGGGGACGGGTGAGGGGAAGGCTTCGGGGAAGGGTTAGGGTTAGGGTTCGGGCTAGGGTTAGGGTTAGGGGACGGGAACGGTTTAGGGTCCAGGTGAGGGTACGACAATGATTTAGGGGGAGCGTACGTTTCAGGGCGCGGGTTAGTGTGAGCGTACGGGTTAGGATTAGGGTACGGGTGAGGGGAAGGCTTCGGGGAAGGGTTAGGGTTAGGGTTCGGGCTAGGGTTAGGGTTAGGGGACGGGGACGGTTTAGGGTCCAAGTGAGGGTACGACAACGGTTTAGGGGTAGCGTACGTGTGGGGACGCGGGTTAGTGTGAGCGTACGGATTAGGATTAGGGGACGGGTGAGGGGAAGGCTTCGGGGAAGTGTTAGGGTTAGGGTTCGGGCTAGGGTTAGGGTTAGGGCACGGGGACGGTTTAGGGTCCAGGTGAGGGTACGACAACGGTTTAGGGGAAATGTACGTGTGAGGGCACGGGTTAGTGTGAGCGTACGGGTTAGTATTAGGAGATGGGTGAGGAGAAGGCTTCGGGGAAGTGTTAGGGTTAGGGTTCGGGCTACGGTTAGGTTTAGGGGATGGGAACGGTTAAGGGTCCAGGTGAGGGTACGACAACGGTTTAGGGGGAGCGTACATGTGAGAGCGCGGGTTAGTGTGAGCGTACGGGTTAGGATTAGGGGACGGGTGAGGGGAAGGCTTCGGGGAAGGGTTAGGGTTAGGTTTTGGGCTAGGGTTAGGGTTAGGGGAAGGGGACGGTTTACGGTCCAGGTGAGGGTACGACAACGGTTTAGGGGGACTGTACGTTTGACGGCGCGGGTTAGTGTGAGCGTACGGGTTAGGATTAGGGGACGGGTGAGGGGAAGGCTTCAGGGAAGGGTTAGGGTTAGGGTTCGGGCTAGGTTTAGGGTTAGGGTTAGGGGACGGGGACGGTTTAGGGTCCAGGTGAGGGTACAACAGAGCTTTAGGGGGAGCATACGTGTGAGGGCGCGGGTTAGTGTGAGCGTACGGGTTAGGGTAGTGGACGGGTGAGGGGAAGGATTCAGGGAAGGGTTAGGGTTAGGGTTCGGGCTAGGGTTAGGGTTAGGGAATGGGGACTATTTAGGGTCCAGGTGAGGGTATGACAACGGTTTAGTGGGAGCGTACGTGTGAGGGCGCGGGTTAGTGTGAGCGTACGGTTTACGATTAGGGGATGGGTGAGGGGAAGGCTTCGGGGAAGGGTTAGGGTTAGGGTTCGGGCTAGGGTTAGGTTTAGGGGATTGGGACGGTTTAGTGTCCAGGTGAGGGTACGACAACGGTTTAGGGGGAGCGTACGTGTGAGGGCGTGGGTTAGTGTGAGCGTACGGATTAGGATTGGGGACGGGTGAGGGGAAGGTTTCGGGGAAGGGTTAGGGTTAGGGTTCGGGCTAGGGTTAGGGTTAGGGGACGGGGACGGTTTAGGGTCCAGGTGAGGGTACGACAACGGTTTAGGGGGAGCGTAAGTGTGAGGGCGCGGGTTAGTGTGAGCATACGGGTTAGGATTACGGGATGGGTGAGGGGAAGGTTTGGGGAAGGTTTAGGGTTAGGTTTCGGGCTAGGGTTAGGGTTAGGGGACGGGGACGGTTTAGGGTCCAGGTGAGGGTACAACAGAGCTTTAGGGGGAGCGTACGTGTGAGGGCGCGGGTTAGTGTGAGCGTATGGGTTAGTATTAGGGGATGGGTGAGGAGAAGGCTTCGGGGAAGGGATAGAGCTAGGGTTCGGGCTAGGGTTAGGTTTAGGGGATGGGAACGGTTTAGGGTCCAGGTGAGGGTACGACAACGGTTTAGGGGGAGCGTACGTTTGAGGGCGCGGGTTAGTGTGAGCGTAAGGGTTAGGATTAGGGGACGGGTAAGGGGAAGGCTTCGGGGAAGGGTTAGGGATAGGGTTCTGGTTAGGGTTCAGGTTAGGGGACGGGGACGGTTTAGGGTCCAGGTGAGGGTACGACAACGGCTTAGGGGGAGCGTACCTGTGAGGGCGTGGGTTAGTGTGAGTGTACGGGTTAGGATTAGGGGATGGGTGAGGGGAAACCTTCGGAGAAGAGTTAGGGTTAGGGTTCGGGCTAGGGTTAGGTTTAGGGGAAGGGGACGGTTTAGGGTCTACGTGAGGGTACGACAACGGTTTAGGGGGAGCGTACGTGTGAGGGCGCGGGTTAATGTGAGCGTACGGGTTAGGATTAGGGGATGGGTGAGGGGAAGGCTTCGGGGAAGTTTTAGGGTTAGGGTTCGGGCTAGGGTTAGGGTTAGGGGATGGGGACGGTTTAGGGTCCAGGTGAGGGTACGGCAACGGTTTAGGGGGAGCGTACGTGTGAGGGCGCGGGTTAGTGTGAGCGTACGGGTTAGGATAAGGGTACGGGTGAGGGGAAGGCTTCGGGGAAGTGTTAGGGTTAGGGTTCGGGCTACGGTTAGGCTTAGGGGACGGGGACGGTTTAGGGTCCAGGTGAGGGTACGACAACGCTTTAGCGGTAGTGTACGTGTGATGGCGCGGGTTAGTGTGAGCATACGGGTTAGGATTAGAGGACGGTTGAGGGGAAGATTTTGGGGAAGTGTTAGGGTTAGGGTTCGGGCTAGGGTTAGGGTTAGGGGATGGGGACGGTTTAGGGTCCAGGTGAGGGTACGACAACGGTTTATGGGGAGCGTACGTGTGAGGGCGCGGGTTAGTGTGAGCCTACGGGTTAGCATTAGGGGACGGGTGAGGGGAAGGCTTCGGGGAATGTTAGGGTTAGGGTTCGGGCTAGGGTTAGGCTTAGGGGACGGGGACGGTTTAGGGTCCAGGTGAGGGTACGACAAAGATTTACGGGGAGCATACGTGTGAGGGCACGGGTTAGTGTGAGCGTATGGGTTAGGATTCGGTGACGGGTGAGGGGAAGGCTTCGGGGAAGGGTTAGGGTTAGGATTCGGGCTACGGTTAGGGTTAGGGGACGGGGACGGCTTAGTGTCCAGTTGTGGGTACCACAACGGTTTAGGGGGATCGTACGTGTGAGCGTGAGGGTTAGTGTGAGCGTATGGGTTAGGATTAGGGGAAGGGTTAGGGGAAGGCTTCAGGGAAGGGTTAGGGTTCGGGCTAGGGTTAGGGTTAGGAGACAGGGACGGTTTAGGGTCCAGGTGAGGGTACGACAACGGTTTAGTGGGAGCGAACGTGTGAGGGTGCGGGTTAGTGTGAGCGTACGGTTTAGGATTAGGGGACGGGTGAGGGGAAGGCTTCGGGGAAGGGTTGGGGTTAGGGTTCGGGCTAGGGTTAGGGTTAGGGGACGGGGACGGTTTAGGGTCCAGGTGAGGGTACGACAACGGTGTAGGGGGAGCGTACGTGTGAGCGTGAGGGTTACTGTGACCGTATGGGTTAGGATTAGGGGAAGGGTGAGGGGAAGGTTTCAGGGAAGGTTTAGGGTTCGGGCTAGGGTTAGGGTTAGGGGACAGGGACGGTTTAGGGTCCAGGTGAGGGTACGACAACGGTTTAGGTGGAGCGTACGTGTGAGGGCGCGGGTTAGTGTGAGCGTACGGGTTAGGATTAGGTGACGGGTGAGGGGAAGGCTTCGGGGGAGGGTTAGGGTTAGGGTTCGGGCTAGGGTTAGGTTTAGGGGACGGGGACGGTTTAGGGTCCAGGTGAGGGTACAACAACGGTTTAGGGGGAGCGTACGTGTGAGGGCGCGGGTTAGTGTGAGCGTACGGGTTAGGATTAGGGGACGGGTGAGGGGAAGGCTTCGGTGAAGGGTTAGGGTTAGGGTTCGGGCTAGGGTTAGGCTTAGGGGACGGGGACGGTTTAGGGTCCATGTGAGGGTACGACAATGGTTTAGGGGGAGCGTACGTGTGAGGGTGCGGGTTAGTGTGAGCGCACGGGTTAGGATTAGGGGACGGGTGAGGGGAAGGCTTCGGAGAAGGGTTAGGGTTAGGGTTCGGGCTAGGGTTAGGGTTAGGGGACGGGGACGGTTTAGGGTCCAGGTGAGGGTACGACAACGGTTTAGGGGAAATGTACGTGTGAGGGCGCGGGTTAGTGTAAGCGTACGGGTTAGTATTAGGGGATGGGTGAGGAGAAGGCTTCGGGGAAATGTTAGGGCTAGGGTTCGGGCTAGGGTTAGGTTTAGGGGATGGGAACGGTTTAGGGTCCAGGTGAGGGTACGACAACGGTTTACGGGGAGCGTACATGTGAGAGCGCAGGTTAGTGTGAGCGTACGGTTTAGGATTAGGGGACGGGTGAGGGGAAGGCTTCGGGGAAGGGTTAGGGTTAGGGTTCGGGCTAGGGTTAGGGTTAGGGGACGGGGACGGTTTAGGGTCCAGGTGAGGGTACGACAACGGTTTAGGGGGAGTGTACGTTTGAGGGCGCGGGTTAGTGTGAGCGTACGGGTTAGGATTAGGGGACGTGTGAGGGGAAGGCTTCAGGGAAGGGTTAGGGTTAGGGTTCGGGCTAGGTTTAGGGTTAGGGTTAGGGGACAGGGACGGTTTAGGGTCCAGGTGAGGGTACGACAATGGTTGAGGGGGAGCGTACATGTGAGGGCGCAGGTTAGTGTGAGCGTACGGGTTAGGATTACGGGACGGGTGAGGGGAAGGCTTTGGGGAACGTTTAGGGTTAGGGTTCGGGCTAGGGTTAGGGTTAGGCGACGGGGACGGTTTAGGGTCCAGGTGAGGGTACAACAGAGCTTTAGGGGGAGCATACGTGTGAGGGCGCGGGTTAGTGTGAGCGTACGGGATAGGGTAGTGGACGGGTGAGGGGAAGGATTCAGGGAAGGGTTAGGGTTAGGGTTCGTCTAGGGTTAGGGTTAGGGGACGGGGACTATTTAGGGTCCAGTTGAGGGTATGACAACGGTTTAGCGGGAGCGTACGTGTGAGGGCGCGGGTTAGTGTGAGCGTACGGTTTACGATTAGGGGATGGGTGAGGGGAAGGCTTCGGGGAAGGGTTAGGGTTAGGGTTCGGGCTAGGGTTAGGTTTAGGGGATTGGGACGGTTTAGTGTCCAGGTGAGGGTACGACAACGGTTTAGGGGGAGCGTACGTGTGAGGGCGTGGGTTAGTGTGAGTGTACGGGTTAGGATTGCGGACGGGTGAGGGGAAGGTTTCGGGGAAGGGTTAGGGTTAGGGTTCGGGCTAGGGTTAGGTTTACGGGATGGGGACGGTTTAGGGTACAGGTGAGGGTATGACAACGGTTTAGAGGGAGCGTACGTGTGAGGGCGCGGGTTAGTGTGAGCGTACGGGTTAGGATTACGGGACGGGTGAGGGGAAGGCTTTGGGGAAGGTTTAGGGTTAGGGTTCGGGCTAGGGTTAGGGTTAGGGGACGGGGACGGTTTAGGGTCCAGGTGAGGGTACAACAGAGATTTAGGGGGAGCGTACGTGTGAGGGCGCGGGTTAGTGTGAGCGTATGGTTTAGGATTAGGGGACGGGTGAGGGGAAGGCTTCGGGGAATGGTAAGGGTTAGGGTTCGGGCTAGGGCTAGGATTAGGGGACGGGGACGGTTTAGGGTCCAGGTGAGGGTACGACAACGGTTTAGAGGGAGCGAATGTGTGAGGGTGCGGGTTAGTGTGAGCGTACGGGTTAGGATTACGGGACGGGTGAGGGGAAGGCTTCGGGGAAGGATTAGAGCTAGCGTTCGGGCTAGGGTTAGGTTTAGGGGATGGGAACGGTTTAGGGTCCAGGTGAGGGTACGACAATGGTTTAGGGGGAGCGTACATGTGAGGGCGTGGGTTAGTGTGAGCGTACGGGTTAGGATTAGGGGACGGGTGATGGGAAGGCTTTGGGGAAGAGTTAGGGTTAGGGTTCGGGCTAGGGTTAAGGTTAGGGGACGGGGACGGTTTAGGGTCCAGGTGAGGGTATGACAACGGTTTAGGGGGTTCGTACGTGTGAGGGCATGGGTTAGTTTGAGCATTCGGGTTAGGATTAGGGGACGGGTGAGGGGAAGGCTTCGAGGAAGTGTTAGGGTTAGGGTTCGGGCTAGGGTTAGGGTTAGGGGACGGGGACGGTTTAGGGTCCAGGTGAGGGTACGACAACGGTTTAGCAGGAGCGTACGTGTGAGGACGCGGGTTAGTGTGAGCGTACGGGTTAGGATTAGGGGACGGGTGAGGGGAAGGCTTCGGGGAATGTTAAGGTTAGGGTTCGTGCTAGGGTTAGGGTTAGGGGACGGGGACGGTTTAGGGTCCAGGTGAGGGTACGACAAAGATTTACGGGGAGCATACGTGTGAGGGCACGGGTTAGTGTGAGCGTATGGGTTAGGATTCGGTGACGGGTGAGGGGAAGGCTTCGGGGAAGGGTTAGGGTTAGGATTCGGGCTAGGGTTAGGGTTAGGGGACGGGGACAGCTTAGTGTCCAGTTGTGGGTACGACAACGGTTTAAGGGGAGCATACGTGTGAGCGTGAGGGTTAGTGTGAGCGTATGGGTTAGGATTAGGGGAAGGGTTAGGGGAAGGCTTCAGGGAAGGGTTAGGGTTCGGGCTAGGGTTAGGGTTAGGGGACAGGGACGGTTTAGGGTCCAGGTGAGGGTACGACAACGGTTTAGGGGGAGCGTACGTGTGAGGGCGCGGGTTAGTGTGAGCGTACGGGTTAGGATTAGGGGACGGGTGAGGGGCAGGCTTCGGGGAAGGTTTGGGGTTAGGGTTCGGGCTAGGGTTAGGGTTAGGGGACAGGGACGGTTTAGGGCCCAGGTGAGGGTACGACAATGGTTGAGGGGGAGCGTACATGTGAGGGCGCAGGTTAGTGTGAGCGTACGGGTTAGGATTACGGGACGGTTGAGGGGAAGGCTTTGGGGAAGGTTTAGGGTTAGGGTTCGGGCTAGGGTTAGGGTTAGGCGACGGGGACGGTTTAGGGTCCAGTTGAGGGTACAACAGAGCTTTAGGGGGAGCATACGTGTGAGGGCGCGGGTTAGTGTGAGCGTACGGGTTAGGGTAGTGGACGGGTGAGGGGAAGGATTCAGGAAAGGGTTAGGGTTAGGGTTCGGGCTAGGGTTAGGGTTAGGGGACGGGGACTATTTAGGGTCCAGGTGAGGGTATGACAACGGTTTAGCGGGAGCGTACGTGTGAGGGCGTGGGTTAGTGTGAGCGTACGGGTTAGGATTGGGGACGGGTGAGGGGAAGGTTTCGGGGAAGGGTTAGGGTTAGGGTTCGGGCTAGTGTTAGGTTTACGGGATGGGGAAGGTTTAGGGTACAGGTGAGGGTACGACAACGGTTTAGAGGGAGCGTACGTGTGAGGGCGCGGGTTAGTGTGAGCGTACGGGTTAGGATTACGGGACGGGTGAGGGGAAGGCTTTGGGGAAGGTTTAGGGTTAGGGTTCGGGCTAGGGTTAGGGTTAGGGGACGGGGACGGTTTAGGGTCCAGGTGAGGGTACGACAACGGTTTAGGGGGATCGTACCTGTGAGGGCGTGGGATAGTTTGAGCGTACGGTTTAGGATTAGGGGACGGGTGAGGGGAAGGCTTCGAGGAAGGGTTAGGGTTAGGGTTCGGGCTAGGGTTAGGGTTCGGGGCGGGGACGGTTTAGGGTCCAGGTGAGGGTACGACAACGGTTTAGCAGGAGCGTACGTGTGAGGACGCGGGTTAGTGTGAGCGTACGGGTTAGGATTAGGGGACGGGTGAGGGGAAGGCTTCGGGGAATGTTAGGGTTAGGGTTCAGGCTAGGGTTAGGCTTAGGGGACGGGGACGGTTTAGGGTCCAGGTGAGGGTACGACAATGATTTACGGGGAGCATACGTGTGAGGGCACGGGTTAGTGTGAGCGTATGGGTTAGGATTCGGTGACGGGTGAGGGGAAGGCTTCGGGGAAGGGTTAGGGTTAGGATTCGGGCTAGGGTTAGGGTTAGGGGACGGGGACGGCTTAGTGTCCAGTTGTGGGTACGACAACGGTTTAGGGGGAGCGTACGTGTGAGCGTGAGGGTTAGTGTGAGCATATGGGTTAGGATTAGGGGAAGGGTCAGGGGAAGGCTTCAGGGAAGGGTTAGGGTTCCGGCTAGGGTTAGGGTTAGGAGACAGGGACGGTTTAGGGTCCAGGTGAGGGTACGACAACGGTTTAGTGGGAGCGAACGTGTGAGGGCGCGGGTTAGTGTGAGCGTACGGTTTAGGATTAGGGGACGGGTGAGGGGAAGGCTTCGGGGAAGGGTTGGGGTTAGGGTTCGGGCTAGGGTTAGGGTTAGGGGACGGGGACGGTTTAGGGTCCAGGTGAGGGTACGACAACGATTTAGGGGGAGCGTACGTGTGAGGGCGCGGGGTAGTGTGAGCGTACGGGTTAGGATTAGGGGACGGATGAGGGGAAGGCTTCGGGGAATGGTTAGAGTTAGGGTTCGGGCTAGGGTTAGGGTTAGGGGACAGGGACGGTTTAGGGTCCATGTGAGGGTACGACAAAGATTTAGGGGGAGCGTACGTGTGAGGGCACAGGTTAGTGTGAGCGTATGGGTTAGGATTCGTGGACGGGTGAGGGGAAGGCTTCGGGGAAGTGTTAGGGTTACGGTTCGGGCTAGGGTTAGGGTTAGGGGACGGGGATGGTTTAGGGTCCAGTTGAGTGTACGACAACGGTGTAGGGGGAGCGTACGTGTGAGCGTGAGGGTTACTGTGAGCGTATGGGTTAGGATTAGGGGAAGAGTGAGGGGAAGGTTTCAGGGAAGGTTTAGGGTTCGGGCTAGGGTTAGGGTTAGGGGACAGGGACGGTTTAGGGTCCAGGTGAGGGTACGACAACGGTTTAGGTGGAGCGTACGTGTGAGGGCGCGGGTTAGTGTGAGCGTACGGGTTAGGATTAGGTGACGGGTGAGGGGAAGGCTTCGGGGGAGGGTTAGGGTTAGGGTTCGGGCTAGGGTTAGGTTTAGGGGACGGGGAAGGTTTAGGGTCCAGGTGAGGGTACAACAACGGTTTAGGGGGAGCGTACGTGTGAGGGCGCGGGTTAGTGTGAGCGTACGGGTTAGGATTAGGGGACGGGTGAGGGGAAGGCTTCGGGGAAGGGTTAGGGTTAGGGTTCGGGCTAGGGTTAGGTTTAGGGGACGGGGACGGTTTAGGGTCCATTTGAGGGTACGACAACGGTTTAGGGGGAGCGTACGTGTGAGGGTGCGGGTTAGTGTGAGCGCACGGGTTAGGATTAGGAGACGGGTGAGGGGAAGGCTTCGGGGAAGGGTTAGGGTTAGGGTTCGGGCTAGGGTTAGGGTTAGGGGACGGGGACGGTTTAGGGTCCAGGTGAGGGTACGACAACGGATTAGGGGAAATGTACGTGTGAGGGCGCGGGTTAGTGTAAGCGTACGGGTTAGTATTAGGGGATGGGTGAGGAGAAGGCTTCGGGGAAGGGTTAGGGTTAGGGTTCGGGCTAGGGCTAGGATTAGGGGACGGGGACGGTTTAGGGTCCAGGTGAGGGTACGACAACGGTTTAGAGGGAGCGAATGTGTGAGGGTGCGGGTTAGTGTGAGCGTACGGGTTAGGATTACGGGACGGGTGAGGGGAAGGCTTCGGGGAAGGGTTAGAGCTAGCGTTCGGGCTAGGGTTAGGTTTAGGGGATGGGAACGGTTTAGGGTCCAGGTGAGGGTACGACAACGGTTTAGGGGGAGCGTACATGTGAGGGCGCGGGTTAGTGTGAGCGTACGGGTTAGGATTAGGGGACGGGTGATGGGAAGGCTTTGGGGAAGAGTTAGGGTTAGGGTTCGGGCTAGGGTTAGGGTTAGGGGACGGGGACGGTTTAGGGTCCAGGTGAGGGTATGACAACGGTTTAGGGGGATCGTACGTGTGAGGGCGTGGGTTAGTTTGAGCATTCGGGTTAGGATTAGGGGACGGGTGAGGGGAAGGCTTCGAAGAAGTGTTAGGGTTAGGGTTCGGGCTAGGGTTAGGGTTAGGGGACGGGGACGGTTTAGGGTCCAGGTGAGGGTACGACAACGGTTTAGCAGGAGCGTACGTGTGAGGACGCGGGTTAGTGTGAGCGTACGGGTTAGGATTAGGGGACGGGTGAGGGGAAGGCTTCGGGGAATGTTAGGGTTAGGGTTCGTGCTAGGGTTAGGGTTAGGGGACGGGGACGGTTTAGGGTCCAGGTGAGGGTACGACAAAGATTTACGGGGAGCATACGTGTGAGGGCACGGGTTAGTGTGAGCGTATGGGTTAGGATTCGGTGACGGGTGAGGGGAAGGCTTCGGGGAAGGGTTAGGGTTAGGATTCGGGCTAGGGTTAGGGTTAGGGGACGGGGACAGCTTAGTGTCCAGGTGTGGGTACGACAACGGTTTAGGGGGAGCGTACGTGTGAGCGTGAGGGTTAGTGTGAGCGTATGGGTTAGGATTAGGGGAAGGGTTAGGGGAAGGCTTCAGGGAAGGGTTAGGGTTCGGGCTAGGGTTAGGGTTAGGGGACAGGGACGGTTTAGGGTCCAGGTGAGGGTACGACAACGGTTTAGGGGGAGCGTACGTGTGAGGGCGCGGGTTAGTGTGAGCGTACGGGTTAGGATTAGGGGACGGGTGAGGGGAAGGCTTCGGGGAAGGGTTGGGGTTAGGGTTCGGGCTAGGGTTAGGGTTAGGGGACAGGGACGGTTTAGGGTCCAGGTGAGGGTACGAGAATGGTTGAGGGGGAGCGTACATGTGAAGGCGCAGGTTAGTGTGAGCGTACGGGTTAGGATTACGGGACGGTTGAGGGGAAGGCTTTGGGGAAGGTTTAGGGTTAGGGTTCGGGCTAGGGTTAGGGTTAGGCGACGGGGACGGTTTAGGGTCCAGTTGAGGGTACAACAGAGCTTTAGGGGGAGCATACGTGTGAGGGCGAGGGTTAGTGTGAGCGTACGGGTTAGGGTAGTGGACGGGTGAGGGGAAGGATTCAGGGAAGGGTTAGGGTTAGGGTTCGGGCTAGGGTTAGGGTTAGGGGACGGGGACTATTTAGGGTCCAGGTGAGGGTATGACAACGGTTTAGCGGGAGCGTACGTGTGAGGGCGTGGGTTAGTGTGAGCGTACGGGTTAGGATAGGGGACGGGTGAGGGGAAGGTTTCGGGGAAGGGTTAGGGTTAGGGTTCGGGCTAGTGTTAGGTTTACGGGATGGGGACGGTTTAGGGTCCAGGTGAGGGTACGACAACGGTTTAGGCGGAGCGTACGTGTGAGGGCGCGGGTTAGTGTGAGCGTACGGGTTAGGATTAGGGGACGGGTGAGGGGAAGGCTTCGGGGAAGGGTTAGGGTTAGGGTTCGGGCTAGGGTTAGGTTTAGGGGACGGGGACGGTTTAGGGTCCATGTGAGGGTACGACAACGGTTTAGGGTGAGCGTACGTTTGAGGACGCGGGTTAGTGTGAGCGTACGGGTTAGGATTAGGGGACGGGTGAG
Organism: Leucopleurus acutus; assembly: GCF_964270905.1. Lineage (NCBI taxonomy): Eukaryota > Metazoa > Chordata > Mammalia > Artiodactyla > Delphinidae > Leucopleurus > Leucopleurus acutus. The sequence continues at coordinate 190,628 of NW_028139203.1, forward strand.
GGGAAGGCTTCGGGGAAGGGTTAGGGTTAGGGTTCGGGCTAGGGTTAGGGTTAGGGGACGGGGACGGTTTAGGGTCCAGGTGAGGGTACGACAACGGTTTAGGGGAAATGTACGTGTGAGGGCGCGGGTTAGTGTAAGCGTACGGGTTAGTATTAGGGGATGGGTGAGGAGAAGGCTTCGGGGAAATGTTAGGGCTAGGGTTCGGGCTAGGGTTAGGTTTAGGGGATGGGAACGGTTTAGGGTCCAGGTGAGGGTACGACAACGGTTTACGGGGAGCGTACATGTGAGAGCGCAGGTTAGTGTGAGCGTACGGGTTAGGATTAGGGGACGGGTGAGGGGAAGGCTTCGGGGAAGGGTTAGGGTTAGGGTTCGGGCTAGGGTTAGGGTTAGGGGACGGGGACGGTTTAGGGTCCAGGTGAGGGTACGACAACGGTTTAGGGGGAGTGTACGTTTCAGGGCGCGGGTTAGTGTGAGCGTACGGGTTAGGATTAGGGGACGTGTGAGGGGAAGGCTTCAGGGAAGGGTTAGGGTTAGGTTTCGGGCTAGGTTTAGGGTTAGGGTTAGGGGACAGGGACGGTTTAGGGTCCAGGTGAGGGTACGACAACGGTTTAGGGGGATCGTACCTGTGAGGGCATGGGATAGTTTGAGCGTACGGTTTAGGATTAGGGGACGGGTGATGGGAAGGCTTTGGGGAAGAGTTAGGGTTAGGGTTCGGGCTAGGGTTAGGGTTAGGGGACGGGGACGGTTTAGGGTCCAGGTGAGGGTATGACAACGGTTTAGGGGGATCGTACGTGTGAGGGCGTGGGTTAGTTTGAGCATTCGGGTTAGGATTAGGGGACGGGTGAGGGGAAGGCTTCGAGGAAGTGTTAGGGTTAGGGTTCGGGCTAGGGTTAGGGTTAGGGGACGGGGACGGTTTAGGGTCCAGGTGAGGGTACGACAACGGTTTAGCAGGAGCGTACGTGTGAGGACGCGGGTTAGTGTGAGCGTACGGGTTAGGATTAGGGGACGGGTGAGGGGAAGGCTTCGGGGAATGTTAGGGTTAGGGTTCGTGCTAGGGTTAGGGTTAGGGGACGGGGACGGTTTAGGGTCCAGGTGAGGGTACGACAAAGATTTACGGGGAGCATACGTGTGAGGGCACGGGTTAGTGTGAGCGTATGGGTTAGGATTCGGTGACGGGTGAGGGGAAGGCTTCGGGGAAGGGTTAGGGTTAGGATTCGGGCTAGGGTTAGGGTTAGGGGACGGGGACAGCTTAGTGTCCAGGTGTGGGTACGACAACGGTTTAGGGGGAGCGTACGTGTGAGCGTGAGGGTTAGTGTGAGCGTATGGGTTAGGATTAGGGGAAGGGTTAGGGGAAGGCTTCAGGGAAGGGTTAGGGTTCGGGCTAGGGTTAGGGTTAGGGGACAGGGACGGTTTAGGGTCCAGGTGAGGGTACGACAACGGTTTAGGGGGAGCGTACGTGTGAGGGCGCGGGTTAGTGTGAGCGTACGGGTTAGGATTAGGGGACGGGTGAGGGGAAGGCTTCGGGGAAGGGTTGGGGTTAGGGTTCGGGCTAGGGTTAGGGTTAGGGGACAGGGACGGTTTAGGGTCCAGGTGAGGGTACGAGAATGGTTGAGGGGGAGCGTACATGTGAAGGCGCAGGTTAGTGTGAGCGTACGGGTTAGGATTACGGGACGGTTGAGGGGAAGGCTTTGGGGAAGGTTTAGGGTTAGGGTTCGGGCTAGGGTTAGGGTTAGGCGACGGGGACGGTTTAGGGTCCAGTTGAGGGTACAACAGAGCTTTAGGGGGAGCATACGTGTGAGGGCGAGGGTTAGTGTGAGCGTACGGGTTAGGGTAGTGGACGGGTGAGGGGAAGGATTCAGGGAAGGGTTAGGGTTAGGGTTCGGGCTAGAATTAGGGTTAGGGGACGGGGACTATTTAGGGTCCAGGTGAGGGTATGACAACGGTTTAGCGGGAGCGTACGTGTGAGGGCGTGGGTTAGTGTGAGCGTACGGGTTAGGATAGGGGACGGGTGAGGGGAAGGTTTCGGGGAAGGGTTAGGGTTAGGGTTCGGGCTAGTGTTAGGTTTACGGGATGGGGACGGTTTAGGGTCCAGGTGAGGGTACGACAACGGTTTAGGCGGAGCGTACGTGTGAGGGCGCGGGTTAGTGTGAGCGTACGGGTTAGGATTAGGGGACGGGTGAGGGGAAGGCTTCGGGGAAGGGTTAGGGTTAGGGTTCGGGCTAGGGTTAGGTTTAGGGGACGGGGACGGTTTAGGGTCCATGTGAGGGTACGACAACGGTTTAGGGTGAGCGTACGTTTGAGGACGCGGGTTAGTGTGAGCGTACGGGTTAGGATTAGGGGACGGGTGAGGGGAAGGCTTCGGGGAAGGGTTAGGGTTAGGGTTCGGGCTAGGGTTAGGGTTAGGGGACGGGGACGGTTTAGGGTCCAGGTGAGGGTACGACAACGGTTTAGGGGAAATGTACGTGTGAGGGCGCGGGTTAGTGTAAGCGTACGGGTTAGTATTAGGGGATGGGTGAGGAGAAGGCTTCGGGGAAATGTTAGGGCTAGGGTTCGGGCTAGGGTTAGGTTTAGGGGATGGGAACGGTTTAGGGTCCAGGTGAGGGTACGACAACGGTTTACGGGGAGCGTACATGTGAGAGCGCAGGTTAGTGTGAGCGTACGGGTTAGGATTAGGGGACGGGTGAGGGGAAGGCTTCGGGGAAGGGTTAGGGTTAGGGTTCGGGCTAGGGTTAGGGTTAGGGGACGGGGACGGTTTAGGGTCCAGGTGAGGGTACGACAACGGTTTAGGGGGAGTGTACGTTTGAGGGCGCGGGTTAGTGTGAGCGTACGGGTTAGGATTAGGGGACGTGTGAGGGGAAGGCTTCAGGGAAGGGTTAGGGTTAGGGTTCGGGCTAGGTTTAGGGTTAGGGTTAGGGGACAGGGACGGTTTAGGGTCCAGGTGAGGGTACGACAACGGTTTAGGGGGATCGTACCTGTGAGGGCGTGGGATAGTTTGAGCGTACGGTTTAGGATTAGGGGACGGGTGAGGGGAAGGCTTCGAGGAAGGGTTAGGGTTAGGGTTCGGGCTAGGGTTAGGGTTCGGGGCGGGGACGGTTTAGGGTCCAGGTGAGGGTACGACAACGGTTTAGCAGGAGCGTACGTGTGAGGACGCGGGTTAGTGTGAGCGTACGGGTTAGGATTAGGGGACGGGTGAGGGGAAGGCTTCGGGGAATGTTAGGGTTAGGGTTCGGGCTAGGGTTAGGCTTAGGGGATGGGGACGGTTTAGGGTCCAGGTGAGGGTATGACAAAGATTTACGGGGAGCATACGTGTGAGGGCATGGGTTAGTGTGAGCGTATGGGTTAGGATTCGGTGACGGGTGAGGGGAAGGCTTCGGGGAAGGGTTAGGGTTAGGATTCGGGCTAGGGTTAGGGTTAGGGGACGGGGACGGCTTAGTGTCCAGTTGTGGGTACGACAACGGTTTAGGGGGAGCGTACGTGTGAGCGTGAGGGTTAGTGTGAGCGTATGGGTTAGGATTAGGGGAAGGGTTAGGGGAAGGCTTCAGGGAAGGGTTAGGGTTCCGGCTAGGGTTAGGGTTAGGAGACAGGGACGGTTTAGGGTCCAGGTGAGGGTACGACAACGGTTTAGTGGGAGCGAACGTGTGAGGGCGCGGGTTAGTGTGAGCGTACGGGTTAGGATTAGGGGACGGGTGAGGGGAAGGCTTCGGGGAAGGGTTGGGGTTAGGGTTCGGGCTAGGGTTAGGGTTAGGGGACGGGGACGGTTTAGGGTCCGGGTGAGGGTATGACAGCGGTTTAGGGGGAGCGTACGTGTGAGGGCGTGGGTTAGTGTGAACGTACGGGTTAGGATTAGGGGACGGGTGAGGGGAAGGCTTCGGGGAATGGTTAGAGTTAGGGTTCGGGCTAGGGTTAGGGTTAGGGGACAGGGACGGTTTAGGGTCCATGTGAGGGTACGACAAAGATTTAGGGGGAGCGTACGTGTGAGGGCACAGGTTAGTGTGAGCGTATGGGTTAGGATTCGTGGACGGGTGAGGGGAAGGCTTCGGGGAAGTGTTAGGGTTACGGTTCGGGCTAGGGTTAGGGTTAGGGGACGGGGACGGTTTAGGGTCCAGTTGAGGGTACGACAACGGTGTAGGGGGAGCGTACGTGTGAGCGTGAGGGTTACTGTGAGCGTATGGGTTAGGATTAGGGGAAGGGTGAGGGGAAGGTTTCAGGGAAGGTTTAGGGTTCGGGCTAGGGTTAGGGTTAGGGGACAGGGACGGTTTAGGGTCCAGGTGAGGGTACGACAACGGTTTAGGTGGAGCGTACGTGTGAGGGCGCGGGTTAGTGTGAGCGTACGGGTTAGGATTAGGTGACGGGTGAGGGGAAGGCTTCGGGGGAGGGTTAGGGTTAGGGTTCGGGCTAGGGTTAGGTTTAGGGGACGGGGAAGGTTTAGGGTCCAGGTGAGGGTACAACAACGGTTTAGGGGGAGCGTACGTGTGAGGGCACGGGTTAGTGTGAGCGTACGGGTTAGGATTAGGGGACGGGTGAGGGGAAGGCTTCGGGGAAGGGTTAGGGTTAGGGTTCGGGCTAGGGTTAGGGTTAGGGGACAGGGACGGTTTAGGGTCCACGTGACGGTACGACAAAGCTTTAGGGGGAGCGTACGTGTGAGGGCGCGTGTTAGTGTCAGCGTACGGGTTAGGATTAGGGGACGGGTGAGGGTCAGGCTTCGGGGAAGGGTTAGGTTTATGGACAGGCTAGGGTTAGGGTTAGGGGACGGGGACGGTTTAGGGTCCAGGTGAGGGTACGACAACGCTTTAGGGGGAGCGTACGTGTGAAGGTACGGGTTAGTGTTAGCGTACGGGTTAGGATTAGGGGACGGGTGAGGGTCAGGATTCGGGGAAGTGTTAGGGTTAGGGTTCGGGGTAGGAATAGGGTTAGGGGCCCGGGACGGTTTCGGGTCTAGGTGAGGGTAAGACAACGCTTTAGGGGGAGCGTACGTGTGAGCACATGGGTTAGTGTGAGCGTACGGGTTAGGATTAGGGGACGGGTGAGGGTCAGGCTTCAGGGAAGGCTTAGGGTTAGGGACAGGCTAGGGTTAGGGATAGGGGACGGGGACGGTTTAGGGTCCAGGTGAGGGTACGACAACGCTTTAGGGGGAGCGTACGTGTGAGGGCGCGGGTTAGTGTGAGCGTACGGGTAAGGATTAGGGGACGGGTGAGGGTCAGTCTTCGGGGAAGGGTTACGGTTAGGGTTCGGGTTAGGGTTAGGTTTAGGGGATGGGCACGGTTTAGGGTACAGCTAAGGGTACGACAACGCTTTAGGGGGAGCGTACGTGTGAGGGCGCGGGTTAGCGTGAGCGTGCGGGTTAGGATTAGGGGACGGGTTAGGTTCAGGCTTCGGGAAGGTTTAGGGTTAGGGTTCGGTCTAGGGTTAGGGTTAGGGGACAGGGACGGTTTAGGGTCCAGGTGAGGGTACGACAAAGCTTTAGGGGGAGGGAACGTGTTAGGGGGCGGGTTAGCGTTAGCATACAGGTTAGGATTAGGGGACGGGTGAGTGTCAGGCTTCGGGGAAGGGTTAGGGTTAGGGTTCAGCCTAGGGTTAGGGTTAGGGGACGGGGACGGTTTAGGGTCCAGGTGAGGGTACGACAACGCTTTAGGGGGAGCGTACGTGTGAGGGCGCGGGTTAGTGTTAGAATGCGGGTTAGGATTAGGGTACGGGAGAGGGTCAGGTTTTGGGGAAGGGTTAGGGTTAGGGTTTGGGCTAGGGTTAGGGTTAGGGGACGGGGACAGTTTAGGGTCCAGCTGAGGGTACGACAACGCTTTAGGGGGAGCATACGTGTGAGGGCACGGGTTAGCGTTAGCGTGCGGCTTAGGATTAGGGAACGGGTGAGGGTGAGGATTCGGGGAAGGGTTAGGGTTAGGGTTCGGGCTAGGGTTAGGGTTAGGAGACGGGGATGGTTTAGGTTCCAGGTGAGGGTACGACAACGCTTTAGGGAGAGCGTACGTGTCAGGGTGCGGGTTAGCGTGAGCGTACGTGTTAAGATTAGGGGACGGGTGAGGGTCAGGATTCAGGGAAGTGTTAGGGTTAGGGTTCGGGCTAGGGTTAGGTTTAGGGTATGGGGACGGTTTAGTGTCCAGCTGAGGGTACAACAACGCTTTAGGTGTAGCGTACGTGTGAGGGCGCGGATTAGCGTTAGCGTACGGGTTAGGATTAGGGGACGGGTTGGGTCAGGCTTCGGGGAACGGTTAGGGTTGGGGTTGGGCTAGGGTTACGGTTAGGGGATGGGGATGGTTTAGGGTTCAGGTGAGGGTACGACAACGCTTTAGGGGGAACCTACGTGTGAGGGCACGGGTTTGCGTTAGCATGCTGGTTAGGATTAAGGGACGGGTGAGGGTCAGACTTCGGGGAATGGTTAGGGTTAGGGTTCGGGCTAGGGTTAGGGTTATCGGACGGGGACGGTTTAGGGTCCAGGTGAGGTTACGACAACGCTTTAGGGGGAGCGTACGTGTGAGGGCGCGGGTTAGTGTTAGCGTACGGGTTAGGATTAGGGGACGGGTGAGTGTCAGGCTTCGGGGAAGTGTTAGAGTTAGGGTTCGGGCTAGGGTTAGGGTTAGAGGACGGGGATGGTTTAGGGTCCAGGTGAGGGTATGACAACGCTTTAGGGGGAGCGTACTTGTGACGGCGTGGGTTAGTGTTAGCGTACGGGTTAGGATTAGGGGACGGGTGAGGGTCAGGCTTCAGGGAAGTGTTAGGTTTAGGGTTCGGGCTAGGGTTAGGGGACGTGGACGGGGAAGGTTGAGGGTCCAGGTGAGGGTATGACAACGCTTTAGGGGGAGCGTAGTTGTGATAGCGCGGGTCAGTGTTAGCGTACTTGTTAGGATTAGGGGTCGGGTGAGGGTCAGGCTTCGGGGAAGGGTTAGGGTTAGGGATCGGGCTAGGTTTAGGGTTAGATGACCGGGACGGTTTAGGGTCCAGGTGAGGGTACGACAATGCTTTAGGGGGAGCGTACGTGTGAGGGCGCGGGTAAGCGTTCACGTGCGGGTTAGGATTAGGTGACGGGTGTGGGTCAGGCTTCGGGGAATGGTTAGGGTTACGGTTCGGGCTAGGGTTAGGGTTATCGGACGGGGACGGTTTACGGTCAAGGTGAGGGTATGACAACGCTTTACGGGGAGCGTACGTGTGAGGGCGCGGGTTAGTGTTAGCGTACGGGTTAGGATTAGGGGACGTGTGAGGGTCAGGCTTCGGGGAAGGGTTAGTGTTAGTGTTCGGGCTAGGGTTAGGGTTAGGGGACGGGGACGGTTTAGGGTCCAGGTGAGGGTACGAGAATGCTTTAGGGGGAGCGTACATGTGAGGGCGTGGGTTAGCGTTAGCATACGAGTAAGGATTAGGGGACGGCTGAGGGCCAGGCTTCAGAGAAGGGTTCGGTTTAGGGTTTGGGCTAGCGTTAGTGATAGGGGACGGGGACGGTTTAGGGTCCAGGTGAGGGTACGACAACGATTTAGGGTAACGTATGTGTGAGAGCGCGGGTTAGTGTTAGCGTACGGGTTAGTATTAGGGGACGGGTGAGGGTCAGGCATCGGGGAAGGTTTAGCATTAGGGTTCGGGCTAGGGTTAAGGTTAGTGAACGGGGACGATTTAGGGTCCAGGTGACTGTACGACAACACTTTAGGGGGAGCTTACGTGTGAGGGCGCGGGTTATTGTTAGCGTACGGGTTAGGATTAGGGCACGGGTGAGGTTCAGGCTTCGGGGAAGGGTTAGGGTTCGGGCTAGGGTTAGGGTTAGGAAACAGGGACGGTTTAGGGTCCACGTGAGGGTACGACAAAGCTTTAGGGGGAGCGTATGTGTGAGGGCGCGTGTTAGTGTTAGCGTACGGGTTAGGATTAGGGGACTGGTGAGGGTCAGGCTTCGGGGAACTGTTAGGGTTAGGGACACGCTAGGGTTAGGGTTAGGGGACGGGGACGGTTTAGGGTACAGGTGAGGGTACGACAACGCTTTTGGGGGAGCGTACGTGTGAGGGTGTGGGTTAGCGTTTGCGTACGGGTTAGGATTAGGGGACGGGTGAGGGTCAGGCTTCGGGGATGGGTAAGTGTTAGGGTTCGGGCTAGGGTTAGGGTTAGGGGACGGGAACGGTTTAGGGTCCAGGTGAGGGTACGACAACACTTTAGGGGGAGCGTACGTGTCAGGGCGTGGGTTAGTGTTAGCGTACGTGATAGGATTAGGGTACGGGTGAGGGTCAGACTTTGGGGAAGGGTTAGGGTTAGGGATCGGGCTAAGGTTAGGGTTAGGGGACGGGGAGGGTTTAGGGTCCAGGTGAGGGTACGACAACGCTTTAGGGGGAGCATACGTGTGAGGGCGCGGGTTAGTGTTAGCGTACGGGTTAGGATTAGGGGACGGGTGAGGGTCAGGATTCGGTGAAGTGTTAGTGTTAGGGTTCGGGCTAGGGTTAGGGGACGGGGACTGGGACGGTTGAGGGTCCAGGTTAGGGTATAACAACGCTTTAGGCGTAGCGTACTTGTGAGGGCGCATGTCAGTGTTGAGCGAACAGGTTAGGATTAGGGGACGGGTGAGGGTCAGGCTTCGGGGAATGGTTAGGGTTAGGGATCAGGCTAGGGTTAAGTTTAGGGGACCGGGACGGTTTAGGGTTCATGTGAGGTTACGACAACGCTTTAGGGGGAGCGTACATGTGAGAGCGCGGGATAGTGTTAGCGTACGGGTTAGGAATAGGTGACGGGTGAGGGTCAGGATTCAGGGAAGGGTTACGGTTAGGGTTCGGGCTAGGGTTAGGGTTAGGGGACAGGGACGGTTTAGGGTCCAGGTGAGGGTACGACAACGGTTTAGGTGGAGCGTACGTGTGAGGGCGTGGGTTAGTGTGAGCGTACGGGTTAGGATTAGGTGACGGGTGATTGGAAGGCTTCGGGGGACGGTTAGGGTTAGGGTTCGGGCTAGGTTTAGGGTTAGGGGACGGGGACGGTTTAGGGTCCAGGTGAGTGTACGACAACGGTTTAGGGGGAGTGTACGTTTGAGGGCGCGGGTTTGTGTGAGCGTACGGGTTAGGATTAGGGGACGGGTGAGGGGAAGGCTTCAGGGAAGGGTTAGGGTTAGAGTTCGGGCTAGGTTTAGGGTTAGGGTTAGGGGACAGGGACGGTTTAGGGTCCAGGTGAGGGTACGACAATGGTTGAGGGGGAGCGTACATGTGAGGGCGCAGGTTAGTGTGAGCGTACGGGTTAGGATTACGGGACGGGTGAGGGGAAGGCTTTGGGGAAGGTTTAGTGTTAGGGTTCGGGCTAGGGTTAGGGTTAGGCGACGGGGACGGTTTAGGGTCCAGGTGAGGGTACAACACAGCTTTAGGGGGAGCATACGTGTGAGGGCGTGGGTTAGTGTGAGCGTACGGGTTAGGGTAGTGGACGGGTGAGGGGAAGGATTCAGGGAAGGGTTAGGGTTAGGGTTCGGGCTAGGGTTAGGGTTAGGGGACGGGGACTATTTAGGGTCCAGGTGAGGGTATGACAATGGTTTAGCGGGAGCGTACGTGTGAGGGCGCGGGTTAGTGTGAGCGTACGGTTTACGATTAGGGGATGGGTGAGGGGAAGGCTTCGGGGAAGGGTTAGGGTTAGGGTTCGGGCTAGGGTTAGGTTTAGGGGATTGGGACGGTTTAGTGTCCAGGTGAGGGTACGACAACGGTTTAGGGGGAGCGTACGTGTGAGGGCGTGGGTTAGTGTGAGCGTACGGGTTAGGATTGGGGACGGGTGAGGGGAAGGTTTCGGGGAAGGGTTAGGGTTAGGGTTCGGGCTAGGGTTAGGTTTACGGGATGGGGACGGTTTAGGGTACAGGTGAGGGTACGACAACGGTTTAGAGGGAGCGTACGTGAGAGGGCGCGGGTTAGTGTGAGCGTACGGGTTAGGATTACGGGACGGGTGAGGGGAAGGCTTTGGGGAAGGTTTAGGGTTAGGGTTCGGGCTAGGGCTAGGGTTAGGGGACGGGGACGGTTTACGGTCCAGGTGAGGGTACGACAACGGTTTAGGGGGATCGTACGTGTGAGGGCGTGGGTTAGTTTGAGCGTACGGTTTAGGATTAGGGGACGGGTGAGGGGAAGGTTTCGAGGAAGGGTTAGGGTTAGGGTTCGGGCTAGGGTTAGGGTTAGGGGCGGGGACGGTTTAGGGTCCAGGTGAGGGTAAGACAACGGTTTAGCAGGAGCGTACGTGTGAGGACGCGAGTTAGTGTGAGCGTACGGGTTCGGATTAGGGGACGGCTGAGGGGAAGGCTTCGGGGAATGTTAGGGTTAGGGTTCGGGCTAGGATTAGGCTTAGGGGACGTGGACAGTTTAGGGTCTAGGTGAGGGTACGACAAAGATTTACAGGGAGCATACGTGTGAGGGCACGGGTTAGTGTGAGCGTATGGGTTAGGATTCGGTGACGGGTGAGGGGAAGGCTTCGGGGAAGGGTTAGGGTTAGGATTCGGGCTTGGGTTAGGGTTAGGGGACGGGGACGGCTTAGTGTCCAGTTGTGGGTACGACAACGGTTTAGGGGGAGCGTACGTGTGAGCGTGAGAGTTAGTGTGAGCGTATGGGTTAGGATTAGGGGAAGGGTTAGGGGAAGGCTTCAGGGAAGGGTTAGGGTTCGGGCTAGGGTTAGGGTTAGGGGACAGGGACGGTTTAGGGTCCAGGTGAGGGTACGACAACGGTTTAGTGGGAGCGAACGTGTGAGGGTGCGGGTTAGTGTGAGCGTACGGGTTAGGATTAGGGGACGGGTGAGGGGAAGGCTTCGGGGAAGGGTTGGGGTTAGGGTTCGGGCTAGGGTTAGGGTTAGGGGACGGGGACGGTTTAGGGTCCAGGTGAGGGTACGACAACGGTTTAGGGGGAGCGTACGTGTGAGGGCGCGGGTTAGTGTGAGCGTACGGGTTAGGATTAGGGGACGGGTGAGGGGAAGGCTTCGGGGAATAGTTAGAGTTAGGGTTCGGGCTAGGGTTAGGGTTAGGGGACGGGGACGGTTTAGGGTCCATGTGAGGGTACGACAACGGTTTAGGGGGAGCGTACGTGTGAGGGCGCGGGTTTGTGTGAGCGAACGGGTTAGGATTAGGGGACGGGTGAGGGGAAGGCTTCGGGGAAGGGTTAGGGTTAGGGTTCGGGCTAGGGTTAGGGTTAGGGGACGGGGACGGTTTAGGGTCCATGTGAGGGTACGACAACGGTGTAGGGGGAGCGTACGTGAGAGCGTGAGGGTTACTGTGAGCGTATGGGTTAGGATTAGGGGAAGGGTGAGGGGAAGGTTTCAGGGAAGGTTTAGGGTTCGGGCTAGGGTTAGGGTTAGGGGACAGGGACGGTTTAGGGTCCAGGTGAGGGTACGACAACGGTTTAGGTGGAGCGTACGTGTGAGGGCGCGGGTTAGTGTGAGCGTACGGGTTAGGATTAGGTGACGGGTGAGGGGAAGGCTTCGGGGGAGGGTTAGGGTTAGGGTTCGGGCTACGGTTAGGGTTAGGGGACGGGGACGGTTTAGGGTCCAGGTGAGGGTACAACAACGGTTTAGGGGGAGCGTACGTGTGAGGGCGCGGGTTTGTGTGAGCGTACGGGTTAGGATTAGGGGACGGGTGAGGGGAAGGCTTCGGGGAAGGGTTAGGGTTAGGGTTCGGGCTAGGGTTAGGGTTAGGGGACGGGGACGGTTTAGGGTCCATGTGAGGGTACGACAACGGTTTAGGGGGAGCGTACGTGTGAGGGCACGGGTTAGTGTGAGCGCACGGGTTAGGATTAGGGGACGGGTGAGGGGAAGGCTTCGGGGAAGGGTTAGGGTTAGGGTTCGGGTTAGGGTTAGGGGACAGGGACGGTTTAGGGTCCAAGTGAGGGTATGACAATGGTTTAGGGTGAGCGTACGTTTGAGGACGCGGGTTAGTGTGAGCGTACGGGTTAGGATTAGGGGACGGGTGAGGGGAAGGCTTCGGGGAATGGTTAGGGTTAGGGTTCGGGCTAGGGTTACGGTTAGGGGACGGGGACGGTTTAGGGTCCAGGTGAGGGTACGACAACGGTTTAGGGGAAATGTACGTGTGAGGGCGCGGGTTAGTGTAAGCGTACGGGTTAGTATTAGGGGATGGGTGAGGAGAAGGCTTCGGGGAAGTGTTAGGGCTAGGGTTCGGGCTAGGGTTAGGTTTAGGGGATGGGAACGGTTTAGGGTCCAGGTGAGGGTACGACAACGGTTTACGGGGAGCATACATGTGAGAGCGCAGGTTAGTGTGAGCGTACGGGTTAGGATTAGGGGACGGGTGAGGGGAAGGCTTCGGGGAAGGGTTAGCGTTAGGGTTCGGGCTAGGGTTAGGGTTAGGGGACGGGGACGGTTTAGGGTCCAGGTGAGGGTACGACAACGGTTTAGGGGGAGTGTACGTTTGAGGGCGCGGGTTAGTGTGAGCGTACGGGTTAGGATTAGGGGACGGGTGAGGGGAAGGCTTCAGGGAAGGGTTAGGGTTAGGGTTCGGGCTAGGTTTAGGGTTAGGGTTAGGGGACAGGGACGGTTTAGGGTCCAGGAGAGGGTACGACAATGGTTGACGGGGAGCGTACATGTGAGGGCGCAGGTTAGTGTGAGCGTACGGGTTAGGATTACGGGACGGGTGAGGGGAAGGCTTTGGGGAAGGTTTAGGGTTAGGGTTCGGGCTAGGGTTAGGGTTAGGCGACGGGGACGGTTTAGGGTCCAGGTGAGGGTACAACAGAGCTTTAGGGGGAGCATACGTGTGAGGGCGCGGGTTAGTGTGAGCGTACGGGTTAGGGTAGTGGACGGGTGAGGGGAAGGATTCAGGGAAGGGTTAGGGTTAGGGTTCGGGCTAGGGTTAGGGTTAGGGGACGGGGACTATTTAGGGTCCAGGTGAGGGTATGACAACGGTTTAGCGGGAGCGTACGTGTGAGGGCGCGGGTTAGTGTGAGCGTACGGTTTACGATTAGGGGATGGGTGAGGGGAAGGCTTCGGGGAAGGGTTAGGGTTAGGGTTCGGGCTAGGGTTAGGTTTAGGGGATTGGGACGGTTTAGTGTCCAGGTGAGGGTACGACAACGGTTTAGGGGGAGCGTACGTGTGAGGGCGTGGGTTAGTGTGAGCGTACGGGTTAGGATTGTGGACGGGTGAGGGGAAGGTTTCGGGGAAGGGTTAGGGTTAGGGTTCAGGATAGGGTTAGGTTTACGGGATGGGGACGGTTTAGGGTACAGGTGAGGGTACGACAACGGTTTAGAGGGAGCGTACATGTGAGGGCGCGGGTTAGTGTGAGCGTACGGGTTAGGATTACGGGACGGGTGAGGGGAAGGCTTTGGGGAAGGGTTAGGGTTAGGGTTCGGGCTAGGGTTAGGGTTAGGGGACGGGGACGGTTTAGGGTTCAGGTGAGGGTACAACAGAGCTTTAGGGGGAGCGTACGTGTGAGGGCGCGGGTTAGTGTGAGCGTATGGTTTAGGATTAGGGGACGGGTGAGGGGAAGGCTTCGGGGAATGGTTAGGGTTAGGGTTCGGGCTAGGGCTAGGATTAGGGGACGGGGACGGTTTAGGGTCCAGGTGAGGGTACGACAACGGTTTAGAGGGAGCGAATGTGTGAGGGTGCGTGTTAGTGTGAGCGTACGGGTTAGGATTACGGGACGGGTGAGGGGAAGGCTTCGGGGAAGGGTTAGAGCTAGGGTTCGGGCTAGGGTTAGGTTTAGGGGATGGGAACGGTTTAAGGTCCAGGTGAGGGTACGACAACGGTTTAGGGGGAGCGTACATGTGAGGGCGCGGGTTAGTGTGAGCGTACGGGTTAGGATTAGGGGACGGGTGATGGGAAGGCTTTGGGGAAGAGTTAGGGTTAGGGTTCGGGCTAGGGTTAGGGTTAGGGGACGGGGACGGTTTAGGGTCCAGGTGAGGGTACGACAACGGTTTAGGGGGATCGTACGTGTGAGGGCGTGGGTTAGTTTGAGCGTACGGGTTAGGATTAGGGGATGGGTGAGGGGAAGGCTTCGAGGAAGGGTTAGGGTTAGGGTTCGGGCTAGGGTTAGGGTTAGGGGACGGGGACGGTTTAGGGTCCAGGTGAGGGTACGACAACGGTTTAGCAGGAGCGTACGTGTGAGGACGCGGGTTAGTGTGAGCGTACGGGTTAGGATTAGGGGACGGGTGAGGGGAAGGCTTGGGGAATGTTAGGGTTAGGGTTCGGGCTAGGGTTAGGGTTAGGGGACGGGGACGGTTTAGGGTCCAGGTGAGGGTACGACAAAGATTTACGGGGAGCATACGTGTGAGGGCACGGGATAGTGTGAGCGTATGGGTTAGGATTCGGTGACGGGTGAGGGGAAGGCTTCGGGGAAGGGTTAGGGTTACGGTTCGGGGTAGGGTTAGGGTTAGGGGACGGGGACGGTTTAGGGTCCAGTTCAGGGTACGACAACGGTGTAGGGGGAGCGTACGTGTGAGCGTGAGGGTTACTGTGAGCGTATGGGTTAGGATTAGGGGAAGGGTTAGGGGTAGGATTCAGGGAAGGTTTAGGGTTCGGGCTAGGGTTAGGGTTAGGGGACAGGGACGGTTTAGGGTCCAGGTGAGGGTACGACAACGGTTTAGGGGGAACGTACGTGTGAGGGCGCGGGTTAGTGTGAGCGTACGGTTTAGGATTAGGTGACGGGTGAGGGGAAGGCTTCGGGGGAGGTTTAGGGTTAGGGTTCGGGCTAGGGTTAGGGTTAGGGGACGGGGACGGTTTAGGGTCCAGGTGAGGGTACAACAACGGTTTAGGGGGAGCGTACGTTTGAGGACGCGGGTTAGTGTGAGCGTACGGTTTAGGATTAGGGGACGGGTGAGGGGAAGGCTTCAGGGAAGGGTTAGGGTTAGGGTTCGGGCTAGGGATAGTGTTAGGGGACAGGGACGGTTTAGGGTCCAGGTGAGGGTACGACAACGGTTTAGGGGAAATGTACGTGTGAGGGCGCGGGTTAGTGTGAGCGCACGGGTTAGGATTAGGGGACGGGTGAGGGGAAGGCTTCGGGGAAGGGTTAGGGTTAGGGTTCGGGCTAGGGTTAGGTTTAGGGGATGGGAACGGTTTAGGGTCCAGGTGAGGGTACGACAACGGTTTACGGGGAGCGTACATGTGAGAGCGCAGGTTAGTGTGAGCGTACGGGTTAGGATTAGGGGACGGGTGAGGGGAAGGCTTCGGGGAAGGGTTAGGGTTAGGTTTCGGGCTAGGGTTAGGGTTAGGGGACGGGGACGGTTTAGGGTCCAGGTGAGTGTACGATAACGGTTTAGGGGGAGTGTACGTTTGAGGGCACGGGTTAGTGTGAGCGTACGGGTTAGGATTAGGGGACGGGTGAGGGGAAGGCTTCAGGGAAGGGTTAGGGTTAGGGTTCGGGCTAGGTTTAGGGTTAGGGTTAGGGGACAGGGACTTTTAGGGTCCAGGTGAGGGTACGACAATTGTTGAGGGGGAGCGTACATGTGAGGGCGCAGGTTAGTGTGAGCGTACGGGTTAGGATTAGGGGACGGGTTAGGGGAAGGCTTTGGGGAAGGTTTAGGGTTAGGGTTCGGGCTAGGGTAAGGGTTAGGGGACGGGGACGGTTTAGGGTCCAGGTGAGGGTAACTCAATGGTTTAGGGGGAGCGTACGTGTGAGGGTGCGGGTCAGTGTGAGTGTACGGGTTAGGATTAGGGGACGGGTGAGTGGAAGGCTTTGCGGAATGGTTATGGTTAGGGTTCGGGCTAGGGTTAGGGTTAGGGGACGGGGATTGTTTAGGGTCCAGGTGAGGGTATGACAACTGTTTAGGTGGAGCGTATGTGTGAGGGTGCGGGTTAGTGTGAGCGTACGGGTTAGGATTAGGGGACTGGTGAGGGCAAGGCTTCCGGGAAGTGATAGGGTTAGGGTTCGGGCTAGGGTTAGGGTTAGGGGACGGGGACGGTTTAGGGTCCAGGTGAGGGTACGACAACGTTTTAGGGGGAGCGTAAGTGTGAGGGCGTGGGTTAGTGTGAGCGTACGGGTTAGGATTGGGGACGGGTGAGGGGAAGGTTTCGGAGAAGGGTTAGAGTTAGGGTTCGGGCTAGGGTTAGGTTTACGGGATGGGGACGGTTTAGGGTACAGGTGAGGTTACGACAACGGTTTAGAGGGAGCGTACGTGTGAGGGCGCAGGTTAGTGTGAGCGTACGGGTTAGGAATACGGGACGGGTGAGGGGAAGGCTTTGGGGAAGGTTTAGGGTTAGGGTTCGGGTTAGGGTTAGGGTTAGGGGACGGGGACGGTTTAGGGTCCAGGTGAGGGTACAACAGAGCTTTAGGGGGAGCGTACGTGTGAGGGCGCGGGTTAGTGTGAGCGTATGGTTTAGGATTAGGGGACGGGTGAGGGGAAGGCTTCGGGGAAGGGTTAGGGTTAGGGTTCCGGCTAGGGCTAGGATTAGGGGACGGGGACGGTTTAGGGTCCAGGTGAGGGTACGACAACGGTTTAGGGGGAGCGTACATGTGAGGGTGCGTGTTAGTGTGAGCGTACGGGTTAGGATTAGGGGACGGGTGATGGGAAGGCTTTGGGGAAGATTTAGGGTTAGGGTTCGGGCTAGGGTTAGGGTTAGGGCACGGGGACGGTTTAGGGTCCAGGTGAGGGTACAACACAGCTTTAGGGGGAGCATACGTGTGAGGGCGTGGGTTAGTGTGAGCGTACGGGTTAGGGTAGTGAACGGGTGAGGGGAAGGATTCAGGGAAGGGTTAGGGTTAGGGTTCGGGCTAGGGTTAGGGTTAGGGGACGGGGACTATTTAGGGTCCAGGTGAGGGTATGACAACGGTTTAGCGGGAGCGTACGTGTGAGGGCGCGGGTTAGTGTGAGCGTACGGTTTACGATTAGGGGATGGGTGAGGGGAAGGCTTCGGGGAAGGGTTAGGGTTAGGGTTGGGGCTAGCGTTAGGTTTAGGGGATTGGGACGGTTTAGTGTCCAGGTGAGGGTACGACAACGGTTTAGGGGGAGCGTACGTGTGAGGGCGTGGGTTAGTGTGAGCGTACGGGTTAGGATTGGGGACGGGTGAGGGGAAGGTTTCGGGGAAGGGTTAGGGTTCGGGCTAGGGTTAGGTTTACGGGATGGGGACGGTTTAGGGTACAGGTGAGGGTACGACAACGGTTTAGAGGGAGCGTACGTGAGAGGGCGCGGGTTAGTGTGAGCGTACGGGTTAGGATTACGGGACGGGTGAGGGGAAGGCTTTGGGGAAGGTTTAGGGTTAGGGTTCGGGCTAGGGCTAGGGTTAGGGGACGGGGACGGTTTAGGGTCCAGGTGAGGGTACGACAACGGTTTAGGGGGATCGTACGTGTGAGGGCGTGGGTTAGTTTGAGCGTACGGTTTAGGATTAGGGGACGGGTGAGGGGAAGGTTTCGAGGAAGGGTTAGGGTTAGGGTTCGGGCTAGGGTTAGGGTTAGGGGCGGGGACGGTTTAGGGTCCAGGTGAGGGTACGACAACGGTTTAGCAGGAGCGTACGTGTGAGGACGCGGGTTAGTGTGAGCGTACGGGTTAGGATTAGGGGACGGGTGAGGGGAAGGCTTCGGGGAAGGGTTAGGGTTAGGGTTCGGGCTAAGGTTAGGGTTAGGGGACGGGGACGGTTTAGGGTCCAAGTGAGGGTATGACAACGGTTTAGGGTGAGCGTACGTTTGAGGACGCGGGTTAGTGTGAGCGTACGGGTTAGGATTAGGGGACGGGTGAGGGGAAGGCTTCGGGGAAGGGTTAGGGTTAGGGTTCGGGCTAGGGTTAGTGTTAGGGGACGGGGACGGTTTAGGGTCCAGGTGAGGGTACGACAACGGTTTAGGGGAAATGTACGTGTGAGGGCGCGGGTTAGTGTAAGCGTACGGGTTAGTATTAGGGGATGGGTGAGGAGAAGGCTTCGGGGAAGTGTTAGGGCTAGGGTTCGGGCTAGGGTTAGGTTTAGGGGATGGGAACGGTTTAGGGTCCAGGTGAGGGTACGACAACGGTTTACGGGGAGCATACATGTGAGAGCGCAGGTTAGTGTGAGCGTACGGGTTAGGATTAGGGGACGGGTGAGGGGAAGGCTTCGGGGAAGGGTTAGGGTTAGGGTTCGGGCTAGGGTTAGGGTTAGGGGACGGGGACGGTTTAGGGTCCAGGTGAGGGTACGACAACGGTTTAGGGGGAGTGTACGTTTGAGGGCGCGGGTTAGTGTGAGCGTACGGGTTAGGATTAGGGGACGGGTGAGGGGAAGGCTTCAGGGAAGGGTTAGTGTTAGGGTTCGGGCTAGGTTTAGGGTTAGGGTTAGGGGACAGGGACGGTTTAGGGTCCAGGTGAGGGTACGACAATGGTTGAGGGGGAGCGTACATGTGAGGGCGCAGGTTAGTGTGAGCGTACGGGTTAGGATTACGGGACGGGTGAGAGGAAGGCTTTGGGGAAGGTTTAAGGTTAGGGTTCGGGCTAGGGTTAGGGTTAGGCGACGGGGACGGTTTAGGGTCCAGGTGAGGGTACAACAGAGCTTTAGGGGGAGCATACGTGTGAGGGCGCGGGTTAGTGTGAGCGTACGGGTTAGGGTAGTGGACGGGTGAGGGGAAGGATTCAGGGAAGGGTTAGGGTTAGGGTTCGGGCTAGGGTTAGGGTTAGGGGACGGGGACTATTTAGGGTCCAGGTGAGGGTATGACAACGGTTTAGCGGGAGCGTACGTGTGAGGGCGCGGGTTAGTGTGAGCGTACGGTTTACGATTAGGGGATGGGTGAGGGGAAGGCTTCGGGGAAGGGTTAGGGTTAGGGTTCGGGCTAGGGTTAGGTTTAGGGGATTGGGACGGTTTAGTGTCCAGGTGAGGGTACGACAACGGTTTAGGGGGAGCGTACGTGTGAGGGCGTGGGTTAGTGTGAGCGTACGGGTTAGGATTGAGGACGGGTGAGGGGAAGGTTTCGGGGAAGGGTTAGGGTTAGGGTTCGGGATAGGGTTAGGTTTACGGGATGGGGACGGTTTAGGGTACAGGTGAGGGTACGACAACGGTTTAGAGGGAGCGTACGTGTGAGGGCGCGGGTTAGTGTGAGCGTACGGGTTAGGATTACGGGACGGGTGAGAGGAAGGCTTTGGGGAAGGGTTAGGGTTAGGGTTCGGGCTAGGGTTAGGGTTAGGGGACGGGGACGGTTTAGGGTCCAGGTGAGGGTACAACAGAGCTTTAGGGGGAGCGTACGTGTGAGGGCGCGGGTTAGTGTGAGCGTATGGTTTAGGATTAGGGGACGGGTGAGGGGAAGGCTTCGGGGAAGGGTTAGGGTTAGGGTTCGGGCTAGGGCTAGGATTAGGGGACGGGGACGGTTTAGGGTCCAGGTGAGGGTACGACAACGGTTTAGAGGGAGCGAATGTGTGAGGGTGCGTGTTAGTGTGAGCGTATGGGTTAGGATTACGGGACGGGTGAGGGGAACGCTTCGGGGAAGGGTTAGAGCTAGGATTCGGGCTAGGGTTAGGTTTAGGGGATGGGAACGGTTTAAGGTCCAGGTGAGGGTACGACAACGGTTTAGGGGGATCGTACGTGTGAGGGCGTGGGTTAGTTTGAGCGTACGGGTTAGGATTAGGGGATGGTTGAGGGGAAGGCTTCGAGGAAGGGTTAGGGTTAGGGTTCGGGCTAGGGTTAGGGTTAGGGGACGGGGACGGTTTAGGGTCCAGGTGAGGGTACGACAACAGTTTAGCAGGAGCGTACGTGTGAGGACGCGGGTTAGTGTGAGCGTACGGGTTAGGATTAGGGGACGGCTGAGGCGAAGGCTTCGGGGAATGTTAGGGTTAGGGTTCGGGCTAGGGTTAGGGTTAGGGGACGGGGACGGTTTAGGGTCCAGGTGAGGGTACGACAAAGATTTACGGGGAGCATACGTGTGAGGGCACGGGTTAGTGTGAGCGTATGGGTTAGAATTCGGTGACGGGTGAGGGGAAGGCTTCGGGGAAGGGTTAGGGTTAGGATTAGGGCTAGGGTTAGGGTTAGGGGACGGGGACAGCTTAGTGTCCAGTTGTGGGTACGACAACGATTTAGGGGGAGCGTACGTGTGAGCGTGAGTGTTAGTGTGAGCGTATGGGTTAGAATTAGGGGAAGGGTTAGGGGAAGGCTTCAGGGAAGGGTTAGGGTTCGGGCTAGGGTTAGGGTTAGGGGACTGGGACGGTTTAGGGTCCAGGTGAGGGTACGAAAACGGTTTAGGGGGAGCGTACGTGTGAGGGTGCGGGTTAGTGTGAGCATACGGGTTAGGATTAGGGGACGGGTGAGGGGAAGGCTTCGGGGAAGGGTTGGGGTTAGGGTTCGGGCTAGGGTTAGGGTTAGGGGACGGGGACGGTTTAGGGTCCAGGTGAGGGTACGACAACGGTTTAGGGGGAGCGTACGTGTGAGGGCGCGGGTTAGTGTGAGCGTACGGGTTAGGATTAGGGGACGGGTGAGGGGAAGGCTTCGGGGAATGGTTAGTGTTAGGGTTCGGGCTAGGGTTAGGGTTAGGGGACAGGGACGGTTTAGGGTCCATGTGAGGGTACGACAAAGATTTAGGGGGAGCGTACATGTGAGGGCACGGGTTAGTGTGAGCGTATGGGTTAGGATTCGTGGACGGGTGAAGGGAAGGCTTCGGGGAAGGGTTAGGGTTACGGTTCGGGCTAGGGTTAGGGTTAGGGGACGGGGACGGTTTAGGGTCCAGTTGAGGGTACGACAACGGTGTAGGGGGAGCGTACGTGTGAGCGTGAGGGTTACTGTGAGCGTATGGGTTAGGATTAGGGGAAGGGTGAGGGGTAGGTTTCAGGGAAGGTTTAGGGTTCGGGCTAGGGTTAGGGTTAGGGGACAGGGACGGTTTAGGGTCCAGGTGAGGGTACGACAACGGTTTAGGGGGAACGTACGTGTGAGGGCGCGGGTTAGTGTGAGCGTACGGGTTAGGATTAGGTGACGGGTGAGGGGAAGGCTTCGGGGGAGGGTTAGGGTTAGGGTTCGGGCTAGGGTTAGGGTTAGGGGACGGGGACGGTTTAGGGTCCAGGTGAGGGTACAACAACGGTTTAGGGGGAGCGTACGTGTGAGGGCGCGGGTTAGTGTGAGCGTACGGGTTAGGATTAGGGGACAGGTGAGGGGAAGGCTTCGGGGAAGGGTTAGGGTTAGGGTTCGGGCTAGGGTTAGGGTTAGGGGACGGGGACGGTTTAGGGTCCATGTGAGGGTACGACAACGGTTTAGGGGGAGCGTACGTGTGAGGGCGCGGGTTAGTGTGAGCGCACGGGTTAGGATTAGGGGACGGGTGAGGGGAAGGCTTCGGGGAAGTGTTAGGGTTAGGGTTCGGGCTAGGGTTAGGGTTAGGGGACGGGGACGGTTTAGGGTCCAAGTGAGGGTATGACAACGGTTTAGGGGGAGCGTACGTTTGAGGACGCGGGTTAGTGTGAGCGTACGGTTTAGGATTAGGGGACGGGTGAGGGGAAGGCTTCAGGGAAGGGTTAGGGTTAGGGTTCGGGCTAGGGATAGGGTTAGGGGACGGGGACGGTTTAGGGTCCAGGTGAGGGTACGACAACGGTTTAGGGGAAATGTACGTGTGAGGGCGCGGGTTAGTGTGAGCGCACGGGTTAGGATTAGGGGACGGGTGAGGGGAAGGCTTCGGGGAAGGGTTAGGGTTAGGGTTCGGGCTAGGGTTAGGTTTAGGGGATGGGAACGGTTTAGGGTCCAGGTGAGGGTACGACAACGGTTTAAGGGGAGCGTACATGTGAGAGCGCAGGTTAGTGTGAGCGTACGGGTTAGGATTAGGGGACGGGTGAGGGGAAGGCTTCGGGGAAGGGTTAGGGTTAGGTTTCGGGCTAGGGTTAGGGTTAGGGGACGGGGACGGTTTAGGGTCCAGGTGAGTGTACGACAACTGTTTAGGGGGAGTGTACGTTTGAGGGCGCGGGTTAGTGTGAGCGTACGGGTTAGGATTAGGGGACGGGTGAGGGGAAGGCTTCAGGGAAGGGTTAGGGTTAGGGTTCGGGCTAGGTTTAGGGTTAGGGTTAGGGGACAGGGACGGTTTAGGGTCCAGGTGAGGGTACGACAATTGTTGAGGGGGAGCGTACATGTGAGGGCGCAGGTTAGTGTCAGCGTACGGGTTAGGATTAGGGGACAGGTGAGGGGAAGGCTTTGGGGAAGGTTTAGGGTTAGGGTTCGGGCTAGGGTAAGGGTTAGGGGACGGGGACGGTTTAGGGTCCAGGTGAGGGTAACTCTATGGTTTAGGGGGAGCGTACGTGTGAGGGTGCGGGTCAGTGTGAGTGTACGGGTTAGGATTAGGGGACGGGTGAGTGGAAGGCTTTGCGGAATGGTTATGGTTAGGGTTCGGGCTAGGGTTAGGGTTAGGGGACGGGGATTGTTTAGGGTCCAGGTGAGGGTACGACAACTGTTTAGGTGGAGCGTATGTGTGAGGGTGCGGGTTAGTGTGAGCGTACGGGTTAGGATTAGGGGACTGGTGAGGGCAAGGCTTCCGGGAAGTGATAGGGTTAGGGTTCGGGCTAGGGTTAGGGTTAGGGGACGGGGACGGTTTAGGGTCCAGGTGAGGGTACGACAACGGTTTAGGGGGAGCGTACGTGTGAGGGCATGGGTTAGTGTGAGCGTACGGGTTAGGGTTGGGGACGGGTGAGGGGAAGGTTTCGGGGAAGGGTTAGGGTTAGGGTTCGGGCTAGGGTTAGGTTTACGGGATGGGGACGGTTTAGGGTACAGGTGAGGTTACGACAACGGTTTAGAGGGAGCGTACGTGTGAGGGCGCAGGTTAGTGTGAGCGTACGGGTTAGGATTACGGGACGGGTGAGGGGAAGGCTTTGGGGAAGGTTTAGGGTTAGGGTTCGGGCTAGGGCTAGGATTAGGGGACGGGGACGGTTTAGGGTCCAGGTGAGGGTACGACAACGGTTTAGGGGGATCGTACGTGTGAGGGCGTGGGTTAGTTTGAGCGTACGGGTTAGGATTACGGGACGGGTGAGGGGAAGTCTTCGAGGAAGGGTTAGGGTTAGGGTTCGGGCTAGGGTTAGGGTTAGGGGACGGGGACGGTTTAGGGTCCAGGTGAGGGTACGACAACGGTTTAGCAGGAGCGTACGTGTGAGGACGCGGGTTAGTGTGAGTGTACGGGTTAGGATTAGGGGACGTGTGAGGGGAAGGCTTCGGGGAATGTTAGGGTTAGGGTTCGGGCTAGGGTTAGGGTTAGGGGACGGGGACGGTTTAGGGTCCAGGTGAGGGTACGACAAAGATTTACGGGGAGCATACGTGTGAGGGCATGGGTTAGTGTGAGCGTATGGGTTAGGATTCGGTGACGGGTGAGGGGAAGGCTTCGGGGAAGGGTTAGTGTTAGGATTCGGGCTAGGGTTAGGGATAGGGGACGGGGACGGCTTAGTGTCCAGTTGTGGGTACGACAACGGTTTAGGGGGAGCATACGTGTGAGCGTGAGGCTTAGTGTGAGCGTATGGGTTAGGATTAGGGGAAGGGTTAGGGGAAGGCTTCAGGGAAGGGTTAGGGTTCGGGCTAGGGTTAGGGTTAGGGGACAGGGACGGTTTAGGGTCCAGGTGAGGGTACGACAACGGTTTAGGGGGAGCGTACGTGTGAGGGCGCGGGTTAGTGTGAGCGTACGGGTTAGGATTAGGGGACGGGTGAGGGGAAGGCTTCGGGGAAGGGTTGGGGTTAGGGTTCGGGCTAGGGTTAGGGTTAGGGGACGGGGACGGTTTAGGGTCCAGGTGAGGGTACGACAACGGTTTAGGGGGAGCGTACGTGTGAGGGCGCGGGTTAGTGGGAGCGTACGGGTTAGGATTAGGGGACGGGTGAGGGGAAGGCTTCGGGGAATGGTTAGAGTTAGGGTTCGGGCTAGGGTTAGGGTTAGGGGACAGGGACGGTTTAGGGTCCATGTGAGGGTACGACAAAGATTTAGGGGGAGCATACGTGTGAGGGCACGGGTTAGTGTGAGCGTATGGGTTAGGATTCGTGGACGGGTGAGGGGAAGGCTTCGGGGAAGGGTTAGGGTTACGGTTCGGGCTAGGGTTAGGGTTAGGGGACGGGGACGGTTTAGGGTCCAGTTGAGGGTACGACAACGGTGTAGGGGGAGCGTAAGTGTGAGCATGAGGGTTACTGTGAGCGTATGGGTTAAGATTAGGGGAAGGGTGAGGGGAAGGTTTCAGGGAAGGTTTAGGGTTCGGGCTAGGGTTAGGGTTAGTGTACAGGGACGGTTTAGGGTCCAGGTGAGGGTACGACAACGGTTTAGGCGGAGCGTACGTGTGAGGGCGCGGGGTAGTGTGAGCGTACGGGTTAGGATTAGGTGACGGGTGAGGGGAAGGCTTTGGGGGAGGGTTAGGGTTAGGGTTCGGGCTAGGGTTAGGGTTAGGGGACGGGGACGGTTTAGGGTCCAGGTGAGGGTACGACAACGGTTTAGGGGGAGCGTACATGTGAGGGCGCGGGTTAGTGTGAGCGTACGGGTTAGGATTAGGGGACGGGTGAGGGGAAGGCTTCGGGGAAGGGTTAGGGTTAGGATTCGGGCTAGGGTTAGGGTTAGGGGACGGGGACGGTTTAGGGTCCAAGTGAGGGTACGACAACGGTTTAGGGGGCGCGTACGTGTGAGGGCGCGGGTTAGTGTGAGCGCACGGGTTAGGATTAGGGGACGGGTGAGGGGAAGGCTTCGGGGAAGTGTTAGGGTTAGGATTCGGGCTAGGTTTAGGGTTAGGGGACGGGGACGGTTTAGGGTCCAAGTGAGGGTATGACAACGGTTTAGGGGGAGCGTACGTTTGAGGACGCGGGTTAGTGTGAGCGTACGGGTTACGATTAGGGGACGGGTGAGGGGAAGGCTTCGGGGAAGGGTTAGGGTTAGGGTTCGGGCTAGGGTTAGGGTTAGGGGACGGGGAGGGTTTAGGGTCCAGGTGAGGGTACGACAACGGTTTAGGGGAAATGTACGTGTGAGGGCGCGGGTTAGTGTAAGCGTACGGGTTAGTATTAGAGGATGGGTGAGGAGAAGGCTTCGGGGAAGTGTTAGGGCTAGGGTTCGGGCTAGGGTTAGGTTTAGGGGATGGGAACGGTTTAGGGTCCAGGTGAGGGTACGACAACGGTTTACGGGGAGCGTACATGTGAGAGCGCAGGTTAGTGTGAGCGTACGGGTTAGGATTAGGGGACGGGTGAGGGGAAGGCTTCGGGGAAGGGTTAGGGTTAGGGTTCGGGCTAGGGTTAGGGTTAGGGGACGGGGACGGTTTAGGGTCCAGGTGAGGGTACGACAACGGTTTAGGGGGAGTGTACGTTTGAGGACGCGGGTTAGTGTGAGCGTACGGGTTAGGATTAGGTGACGGGTGAGGGGAAGGCTTCGGGGAAGGGTTAGGGTTAGGGTTCGGGCTAGGGTTAGGGTTAGGGGACGGGGACGGTTTAGGGTCCAGGTGAGGGTACGACAACGGTTTAGGGGAAATGTACGTGTGAGGGCGCGGGTTAGTGTGAGCGCACGGGTTAGGATTAGGGGACGGGTGAGGGGAAGGCTTCGGGGAAGGGTTAGGGTTAGGGTTCGGGCTAGGGTTAGGTTTAGGGGATGGGAACGGTTTAGGGTCCAGGTGAGGGTACGACAACGGTTTACGGGGAGCGTACATGTGAGAGCGCAGGTTAGTGTGAGCGTACGGGTTAGGATTAGGGGACGGGTGAGGGGAAGGCTTCGGGGAAGGGTTAGGGTTAGGGTTCGGGCTAGGGTTAGGGTTAGGGGACGGGGACGGTTTAGGGTCCAGGTGAGTGTACGACAACGGTTTAGGGGGAGTGTACGTTTGAGGGCGCGGGTTAGTGTGAGCGTACGGGTTAGGATTAGGGGACGGGTGAGGGGAAGGCTTCAGGGAAGGGTTAGGGTTAGGGTTCGGGCTAGGTTTACGGTTAGGGTTAGGGGACAGGGACGGTTTAGGGTCCAGGTGAGGGTACGACAATTGTTGAGGGGGAGCGTACATGTGAGGGCGCAGGTTAGTGTGAGCGTACGGGTTAGGATTAGGGGACGGTTGAGGGGAAGGCTTTGGGGAAGGTTTAGGGTTAGGGTTCGGGCTAAGGTAAGGGTTAGGGGACGGGGACGGTTTAGGGTCCAGGTGAGGGTAACTCAATGGTTTAGGGGGAGCGTACGTGTGAGGGTGCGGGTCAGTGTGAGTGTACGGGTTAGGATTAGGGGACGGGTGAGTGGAAGGCTTTGCGGAATGGTTAAGGTTAGGGTTCGGGCTAGGGTTAGGGTTAGGGGACGGGGATTGTTTAGGGTCCAGGTGAGGGTACGACAACTGTTTAGGTGGAGCGTATGTGTGAGGGTGCGGGTTAGTGTGAGCGTACGGGTTAGGATTAGGGGACTGGTGAGGGCAAGGCTTCCGGGAAGTGATAGGGTTAGGGTTCGGGCTAGGGTTAGGGTTAGGGGACGGGGACGGTTTAGGGTCCAGGTGAGGGTACGACAACGGTTTAGGGGGAGCGTACGTGTGAGGGCGTGGGTTAGTGTGAGCGTACGGGTTAGGATTGGGGACGGGTGAGGGGAAGGTTTCGGGGAAGGGTTAGGGTTAGGGTTCGGGCTAGGGTTAGGTTTACGGGATGGGGACGGTTTAGGGTACAGGTGAGGTTACGACAACGGTTTAGAGGGAGCGTACGTGTGAGGGCGCAGGTTAGTGTGAGCGTACGGGTTAGGATTACGGGACGGGTGAGGGGAAGGCTTTGGGGAAGGTTTAGGGTTAGGGTTCGGGTTAGGGTTAGGGTTAGGGGACGGGGACGGTTTAGGGTCCAGGTGAGGGTACAACAGAGCTTTAGGGGGAGAGTACGTGTGAGGGCGCGGGTTAGTGTGATCGTATGGTTTAGGATTAGGGGACGGGTGAGGGGAAGGCTTCGGGGAAGGGTTAGGGTTAGGGTTCGGGCTAGGGCTAGGATTAGGGGACGGGGACGGTTTAGGGTCCAGGTGAGGGTACGACAACGGTTTAGAGGGAGCGAATGTGTGAGGGTGCGGGTTAGTGTGAGCGTACGGGGTAGGATTACGGGACGTGTGAGGGGAAGGCTTCAGGGAAGGGTTAGAGCTAGGGTTCTGGCTAGGGTTAGGTTTAGGGGATGGGAACGGTTTAGGGTCCAGGTGAGGGTACAACAACGGTTTAGGGGGAGCGTACATGTGAGGGTGCGGGTTAGTGTGAGCGTACGGGTTAGGATTAGGGGACGGGTGATGGGAAGGCTTTGGGGAAGAGTTAGGGTTAGGGTTCGGGCTAGGGTTAGGGTTAGGGTACGGGGACGGTTTAGGGTCCAGGTGAGGGTACGACAACGGTTTAGGGGTATCGTACGTGTGAGGGCGTGGGTTAGTTTGAGCGTACGGGTTAGGATTAGGGGACAGGTGAGGGGAAGGCTTCGAGGAAGGGTTAGGGTTAGGGTTCGGGCTAGGGTTAGGGTTAGGGGACGGGGACGGTTTAGGGTCCAGGTGAGGGTACGACAACGGTTTAGCAGGAGCGTACGTGTGAGCACGCGGGTTAGTGTGAGTGTACGGGTTAGGATTAGGGGACGGGTGAGGGGAAGGCTTCGGGGAATATTAGGGTTAGGGTTCGGGCTAGGGTTAGGGTTAGGGGACGGGGACGGTTTAGGGTCCAGGTGAGGGTACGACAAAGATTTACGGGGAGCATACGTGTGAGGGCACGGGTTAGTGTGAGCGTATGGGTTAGGATTCGGTAACGGGTGAGGGGAAGGCTTCGGGGAAGGGTTAGTGTTAGGATTCGGGCTAGGGTTAGGGTTAGGGGACGGGGACGGCTTAGTGTCCAGTTGTGGGTACGACAACGGTTTAGGGGGAGCATACCTGTGAGCGTGAGGGTTAGTGTGAGCGTATGGGTTAGGATTAGGGGAAGGGTTAGGGGAAGGCTTCAGGGAAGGGTTAGGGTTCGGGCTAGGGTTAGGGTTAGGGGACAGGGACGGTTTAGGGTCCAGGTGAGGGTACGACAACGGTTTAGGGGGAGCGTACGTGTGAGGGCGCGGGTTAGTGTGAGCATACGGGTTAGGATTAGGGGATGGGTGAGGGGAAGGCTTCGGGGAAGGGTTGGGGTTAGGGTTCGGGTTAGGGTTAGGGTTAGGGGACGGGGACGGTTTAGGGTCCAGGTGAGGGTACGACAACGGTTTAGGGGGAGCGTACGTGTGAGGGCGCGGGTTAGTGTGAGCGTACGGGTTAGGATTAGGGGACGGGTGAGGGGAAGGCTTCGGGGAATGGTTAGAGTTAGGGTTCGGGCTAGGGTTAGGGTTAGGGGACAGGGACGGTTTAGGGTCCATGTGAGGGTACGACAAAGATTTAGGGGGAGCGTACGTGTGAGGGCACGGGTTAGTGTGAGCGTATGGGTTAGGATTCGTGGACGGGTGAGGGGAAGGCTTCGGGGAAGGTTTAGGGTTACGGTTCGGGCTAGGGTTAGGGTTAGGGGACGGGGACGGTTTAGGGTCCAGTTGAGGGTACGACAGCGGTGTAGGGGGAGCGTAAGTGTGAGCGTGAGGGTTACTGTGAGCGTATGGGTTAGGATTAGGGGAAGGGTGAGGGGAAGGTTTCAGGGAAGGTTTAGGGTTCGGGCTAGGGTTAGGGTTAGGGGACGGGGACGGTTTAGGGTCCAAGTGAGGGTACGACAACGGTTTAGGGGGAGCGTACGTGTGAGGGCGCGGGTTAGTGTGAGCGCACGGGTTAGGATTAGGGGACGGGTGAGGGGAAGGCTTCGGGGAAGTGTTAGGGTTAGGATTCGGGCTAAGGTTAAGGTTAGGGGACGGGGACGGTTTAGGGTCCAAGTGAGGGTATGACAACGGTTTAGGGGGAGCGTACGTTTGAGGACGCGGGTTAGTGTGAGCGTACGGGTTAGGATTAGGGGACGGGTGAGGGGAAGGCTTCGGGGAAGTGTTAGGGTTAGGGTTCGGGCTAGGGTTAGGGTTAGGGGACGGGGACGGTTTAGGGTCCAGGTGAGGGTACGACAACGGTTTAGGGGAAATGTACGTGTGAGGGCGCGGGTTAGTGTAAGCGTACGGGTTAGTATTAGGGGATGGGTGAGGAGAAGTCTTTGGGGAAGTGTTAGGGCTAGGGTTCGGGCTAGGGTTAGGTTTAGGGGATGGGAACGGTTTAGGGTCCAGGTGAGGGTACGACAACGGTTTACGGGGAGCGTACATGTGAGAGCGCAGGTTAGTGTGAGCGTACGGGTTAGGATTAGGGGACGGGTGAGGGGAAGGCTTCGGGGAAGGGTTAGGGTTAGGGTTCGGGCTAGGGTTAGGGTTAGGGGACGGGGACGGTTTAGGGTCCAGGTGAGGGTACGACAACGGTTTAGGGGGAGTGTACGTTTGAGGGCGCGGGTTAGTGTGAGCGTACGGGTTAGGATTAGGGGACGGGTGAGGGGCAGGCTTCGGGGAAGTGTTAGGGTTAGGGTTCGGGCTAGGGTTAGCGTTAGGTTTAGAGGACGGGGACAGTTTACCGTCCAGGTGAGGGTACGACAACGGTTTAGGGGGAGTGTACGTTTGAGGGTGCGGGTTAGTGTGAGCGTACGGGTTAGGATTAGGGGACGGGTGAGGGGAAGGCTTCAGGGAAGGTTTAGGGTTAGGGTTCGGGCTAGGGTTAGCGTTAGGGTTAGGGGACGGGGACGGTTTAGGGTCCAGGTGAGGGTACGACAACGGTTTAGGGGGAGCGTACGTGTGAGGGCGCGGGTTAGTGTGAGCGTACGGGTTAGGATTAGGGGACGGGTGAGGGGAAGGCTTCGGGGAAGGGTTAGGGTTAGGGTTCGGGCTAGGGTTAGGGTTAGGGGACGGGAACGGTTTAGGGTCCAGGTGAGGGTACGACAATGATTTAGGGGGAGCGTACGTTTCAGGGCGCGCGTTAGTGTGAGCGTACGGGTTAGGATTAGGGTACGGGTGAGGGGAAGGCTTCGGGGAAGAGTTAGGGTTAGGGTTCGGGCTAGGGTTAGGGTTAGGGGACGGGGACGGTTTAGGGTCCAAGTGAGGGTACGACAACGGTTTAGGGGTAGCGTACGTGTGAGGACGCGGGTTAGTGTGAGCGTACGGGTTAGGATTAGGGGACGGGTGAGGGGAAGGCTTCGGGGAAGTGTTAGGGTTAGGGTTCGGGCTAGGGTTAGGGTTAGGGCACGGGGACGGTTTAGGGTCCAGGTGAGGGTACGACAACGGTTTAGGGGAAATG
Source organism: Leucopleurus acutus (assembly GCF_964270905.1). Taxonomy (NCBI): domain Eukaryota; kingdom Metazoa; phylum Chordata; class Mammalia; order Artiodactyla; family Delphinidae; genus Leucopleurus; species Leucopleurus acutus. The sequence continues at coordinate 220,581 of NW_028139203.1, forward strand.
TACGTGTGAGGGCACGGGTTAGTGTGAGCGTACGGTTTAGTATTAGGAGATGGGTGAGGAGAAGGCTTCGGGGAAGTGTTAGGGTTAGGGTTCGGGCTACGGTTAGGTTTAGGGGATGGGAACGGTTTAGGGTCCAGGTGAGGGTACGACAACGGTTTAGGGGGAGCGTACATGTGAGAGCGCGGGTTAGTGTGAGCGTACGGGTTAGGATTAGGGGACGGGTGAGGGGAAGGCTTCGGGGAAGGGTTAGGGTTAGGTTTTGGGCTAGGGTTAGGGTTAGGGGAAGGGGACGGTTTAGGGTCCAGGTGAGGGTACGACAACGGTTTAGGGGGACTGTACGTTTGACGGCGCGGGTTAGTGTGAGCGTACGGGTTAGGATTAGGGGACGGGTGAGGGGAAGGCTTCAGGGAAGGGTTAGGGTTAGGGTTCGGGCTAGGTTTAGGGTTAGGGTTAGGGGACGGGGACGGTTTAGGGTCCAGGTGAGGGTACAACAGAGCTTTAGGGGGAGCATACGTGTGAAGGCGCGGGTTAGTGTGAGCGTACGGGTTAGGGTAGTGGACGGGTGAGGGGAAGGATTCAGGGAAGGGTTAGGGTTAGGGTTCGGGCTAGGGTTAGGGTTAGGGAATGGGGACTATTTAGGGTCCAGGTGAGGGTATGACAACGGTTTAGTGGGAGCGTATGTGTGAGGGCGCGGGTTAGTGTGAGCGTACGGTTTACGATTAGGGGATGGGTGAGGGGAAGGCTTCGGGGAAGTGTTAGGGTTAGGGTTCGGGCTAGGGTTAGGTTTAGGGGATTGGGACGGTTTAGTGTCCAGGTGAGGGTACGACAACGGTTTAGGGGGAGCGTACGTGTGAGGGCGTGGGTTAGTGTGAGCGTACGGATTAGGATTGGGGACGGGTGAGGGGAAGGTTTCGGGGAAGGGTTAGGGTTAGGGTTCGGGCTAGGGTTAGGGTTAGGGGACGGGGACGGTTTAGGGTCCAGGTGAGGGTACGACAACGGTTTAGGGGGAGCGTAAGTGTGAGGGCGCGGGTTAGTGTGAGCATACGGGTTAGGATTACGGGATGGGTGAGGGGAAGGTTTGGGGAAGGTTTAGGGTTAGGGTTCGGGCTAGGGTTAGGGTTAGGGGACGGGGACGGTTTAGGGTCCAGGTGAGGGTACAACAGAGCTTTACGGGGAGCGTACGTGTGAGGGCGCGGGTTAGTGTGAGCGTACGGGTTAGTATTAGGGGATGGGTGAGGAGAAGGCTTCGGGGAAGGGATAGAGCTAGGGTTCGGGCTAGGGTTAGGTTTAGGGGATGGGAACGGTTTAGGGTCCAGGTGAGGGTACGACAACGGTTTAGGGGGAGCGTACATGTGAGGGCGTGGTTTAGTGTGAGCGTACGGGTTAGGATTAGGGGACGGGTGAGGGGAAGGCTTCGGGGAACGGTTAGGGTTATGGTTCGGGCTAGGGTTAGGGTTAGGGGACGGGGACGGTTTAGGGTCCAGGTGTGGGTACGACAACGGTTTAGGGGGAGCGTACGTTTGAGGGCGCGGGTTAGTGTGAGCGTACGGGTTAGGATTAGGGGACGGGTGAGGGGAAGGCTTCGGGGAAGGGTTAGGGATAGGGTTCTGGTTAGGGTTCAGGTTAGGGGACGGGGACGGTTTAGGGTCCAGGTGAGGGTACGACAACGGCTTAGGGGGAGCGTACCTGTGAGGGCGTGGGTTAGTGTGAGCATACGGGTAAGGATTAGGGGGCAGGTGAGGGGAAGGCTTCGGGGAAGTTTTAGGGTTAGGGTTCGGGCTAGGGTTAGGGTTAGGGGACGGGGACGGTTTAGGGTCCAGGTGAGGGTACGACAATGCTTTAGGGGGAGCGTACGTGTGATGGCGCGGGTTAGTGTGAGCGTAAGGGTTAGGATTAGGGGACCAGTGAGGGGAAGGCTTCGGGAAAGGGTTCGGGTTAGGGTTCGGGCTAGGGTTAGGCTTAGGGGACGGCGACAGTTTTGGGTCCAAGTGAGGGTATGACAACGGTTTACGGGGAGCGTACGTGTGAGGGCGTGGGTTAGTGTGAGTGTACGGGTTAGGATTAGGGGATGGGTGAGGGGAAGGCTTCGGGGAAGTTTTAGGGTTAGGGTTCGGGCTAGGGTTAGGTTTAGGGGAAGGGGACGGTTTAGGGTCTACGTGAGGGTACGACAACGGTTTAGGGGGAGCGTACGTGTGAGGGCGCGGGTTAATGTGAGCGTACGGGTTAGGATTAGGGGATGGGTGAGGGGAAGGCTTCGGGGAAGTTTTAGGGTTAGGGTTCGGGCTAGGGTTAGGTTTAGGGGATGGGGACGGTTTAGGGTCCAGGTGAGGGTACGGCAACGGTTTAGGGGGAGCGTACGTGTGAGGGCGCGGGTTAGTGTGAGCGTACGGGTTAGGATAAGGGTACGGGTGAGGGGAAGGCTTCGGGGAAGTGTTAGGGTTAGGGTTCGGGCTAGGGTTAGGCTTAGGGGACGGGGACGGTTTAGGGTCCAGGTGAGGGTACGACAACGCTTTAGGGGTAGTGTACGTGTGATGGCGCGGGTTAGTGTGAGCGTACGGGTTAGGATTAGAGGACGGTTGAGGGGAAGATTTTGGGGAAGTGTTAGGGTTAGGGTTCGGGCTAGGGTTAGGGTTAGGGGATGGGGACAGTTTAGGGTCCAGGTGAGGGTACGACAACGGTTTATGGGGAGCGTACGTGTGAGGGCGCGGGTTAGTGTGAGCCTACGGGTTAGCATTAGGGGACGGGTGAGGGGAAGGCTTCGGGGAAGGGTTAGGGTTAGGGTTCGGGCTAGGGTTAGGGTTAGGGGACGGGGACGGTTTAGGGTCCAGGTGAGGGTACGACAACGGTTTAGGGGAAGCGGAAGTGTGAGGGTGCGGGTTAGTGTGAGCGTATGGGTTAGGATTAGGGGACGGGTGAGAGGAAGGCTTCGGGGAAGGTTTAGGGTTAGGTTTCGGGCTAGGGTTAGGGTTAGGGGACGGGGACGGTTTAGGGTCCAGGTGAGGGTACGACAAAGGTTGAGGGGGAGCGTACATGTGAGGGCGCGGGTTAGTGTGAGCGTATGGGTTACGATTAGGGGACGGGTGAGGGGAAGGCTTCGGGGAAGGGTTAGGGTTAGGGTTCGGGCTATGGTTAGGGTTAGGGTACGGGGACGGTTTAGGGTCCAGGTGAGGGTACGACAACGCTTTAGGGGGATGGTACCTGTGATGGCGCGTGTTAGTGTGAGCGTACGGGTTACGATTACGGGACAGGTGAGGGGAAGGCTTCGGGGAAGTGTTAGGTTTAGGGTTCGGGCTAGGATTAGAGTTAGTGGACGGGGACGGTTTAGGGTCCAGGAGAGGGTACGACAACAGTTTAGGGCGAGCGTACGTGTGAGGGCGTGGTTTAGTGTGAGCGTACGGGTTAGGATTAGGGGACAGGTGAGGGGAAGATTTCAGGGAAGGGTTAGGGTTAGGGTTCGGGTTAGGGTTAGGGTTAGGGAACGGGGATGGTTTAGGGTCCAGGTTCGGTTACGACAATGGTTTATGGGGAGCGTACGTGTGAGGACGCGGGTTAGTGTGAGCGTACGGGTTAGGATTATGGGACCGGTGAGGGGAAGGCTTCGGGGAAGGGTTAGGTTTAGGGTTCGGGCTAGGGTTAGGGTTAGGGGACGGGGACGGTTTAGGGTCCAGGTGAGGGTACGACAACGGTTTACGGGGAGCGTACGTGTGAGGGCGTGGGTTAGTGTGAGCGTACGGGTTAGGATTAGGGGACGGGTGAGGGGAAGGCTTCGGGGAATGGTTAGAGTTAGGGTTCGGGCTAGGGTTAGGGTTAGGGGACAGGGACGGTTTAGGGTCCATGTGAGGGTACGACAAAGATTTAGGGGGAGCGTACGTGTGAGGGCACGGGTTAGTGTGAGCGTATGGGTTAGGATTCGTGGACGGGTGAGGGGAAGGCTTCGGGGAAGGGTTAGGGTTACGGTTCGGGCTAGGGTTAGGGTTAGGGGACGGGGACGGTTTAGGGTCCATTTGAGGGTACGACAACGGTGTAGGGGGAGCGTACGTGTGAGCGTGAGGGTTACTGTGAGCGTATGGGTTAGGATTAGGGGAAGGGTGAGGGGAAGGTTTCAGGGAAGGTTTAGGGTTCGGACTAGGGTTAGGGTTAGGGAACAGGGACGGTTTAGGGTCCAGGTGAGGGTACGACAACGGTTTAGGTGGAGCGTACGTGTGAGGACGCGGGTTAGTGTGAGCGTACGGGTTAGGATTAGGTGACGGGTGAGGGGAAGGCTTCGGGGGAGGGTTAGGGTTAGGGTTCGGGCTAGGGTTAGGGTTAGGGGACGGGGACGGTTTAGGGTCCAGGTGAGGGTACAACAACGGTTTAGGGGGAGCGTACGTGTGAGGGCGCGGGTTAGTGTGAGCGTACGGGTTAGGATTAGGGGACGGGTGAGGGGAAGGCTTCGGGGAAGGGTTAGGGTTAGGGTTCGGGCTAGGGTTAGGGTTAGGGGACGGGGACGGTTTAGGGTCCATGTGAGGGTACGACAACGGTTTAGGGGGAGCGTAAGTGTGAGGGCGCGGGTTAGATTGAGCGCACGGGTTAGGATTAGGGGACGGGTGAGGGGAAGGCTTCGGGGAAGTGTTAGGGTTAGGGTTCGGTCTAGGGTTAGGGTTAGGGGACGGGGACGGTTTAGGGTCCAAGTGGGGGTATGACAACGGTTTAGGGGGAGCGTACGTTTGAGGACGCGGGTTAGTGTGAGCGTACGTGTTAGGATTAGGGGACGGGTGAGGGGAAGGCTTCGGGGAAGGGTTAGGGTTAGGGTTCGGGCTAAGGTTAGGGTTAGGGGACGGGGACGGTTTAGGGTCCAGGTGAGGGTACAACAACGGTTTAGGGGAAATGTACGTGTGAGGGCGCGGGTTAGTGTAAGCGTACGGGTTAGTATTAGGGGATGTGTGAGGAGAAGGCTTTGGGGAAGTGTTAGGGCTAGGGTTCGGGCTAGGGTTAGGTTTAGGGGATGGGAACGGTTTAGGGTCCAGGTGACGGTACGACAACGGTTTACGGGTAGCGTACATGTGAGAGCGCAGGTTAGTGTGAGCGTACGGGTTAGGATTAGGGGACGGGTTAGGGGAAGGCTTCGGGGAAGGGTTAGGGTTAGGGTTCGGGCTAGGGTTAGGGTTAGGGGACGGGGACGGTTGAGGGTCCAGGTGAGGGTACAACAGAGCTTTAGGGGGAGCATACGTGTGAGGGCGCGGGTTAGTGTGAGCGTACGGGTTAGGGTAGTGGACGGGTGAGGGGAAGGATTCAGGGAAGGGTTAGGGTTAGGGTTCGGGCTACGGTTAGGGTTAGGGGACGGGGACTCTTTAGGGTCCAGGTGAGGGTATGACAACGGTTTAGCGGGAGCGTACGTGTGAGGGCGTGGGTTAGTGTGAGCGTACGGGTTAGGATTGGGGACGGGTGAGGGGAAGGTTTTGGGGAAGGGTTAGGGTTAGGGTTCGGGCTAGTGTTAGGTTTACGGGATGGGGACGGTTTAGGGTACAGGTGAGGGTACGACAACGGTTTAGAGGGAGCGTACGTGTGAGGGCGCGGGTTAGTGTGAGCGTTCGGGTTAGGATTACGGGACGGGTGAGGGGAAGGCTTTGGGGAAGGTTTAGGGTTAGGGTTCGGGCTAGGGTTAGGGTTAGGGGACGGGGACGGTTTAGGGTCCAGGTGAGGGTACGACAACGGTTTAGGGGGATCGTACGTGTGAGGGCGTGGGTTAGTTTGAGCGTACGGTTTAGGATTAGGGGACGGGTGAGGGGAAGGCTTCGAGGAAGGGTTAGGGTTAGGGTTCGGGCTAGGTTTAGGGTTAGGGGCGGGGACGGTTTAGGGTCCAGGTGAGGGTACGACAACGGTTTAGCAGGAGCGTACGTGTGAGGACGCGGGTTAGTGTGAGCGTAGGTGTTAGGATTAGGGGACGGGTGAGGGGAAGGCTTCGGGGAATGTTAGGGTTAGGGTTCGGGCTAGGGTTAGGCTTAGGGGACGGGGACGGTTTAGGGTCCAGGTGAGGGTACGACAAAGATTTACGGGGAGCATACGTGTGAGGGCACGGGTTAGTGTGAGCGTATGGGTTAGGATTCGGTGACGGGTGAGGGGAAGGCTTCGGGGAAGGGTTAGGGTTAGGATTCGGGCTAGGGTTAGGGTTAGGGGACGGGGACGGCTTAGTGTCCAGTTGTGGGTACCACAACGGTTTAGGGGGATCGTACGTGTGAGCGTGAGGGTTAGTGTGAGCGTATGGGTTAGGATTAGGGGAAGGGTTAGGGGAAGGTTTCAGGGAAGGGTTAGGGTTCGGGCTAGGGTTAGGGTTAGGAGACAGGGACGGTTTAGGGTCCAGGTGAGGGTACGACAACGGTTTAGTGGGAGCGAACGTGTGAGGGCGCGGGTTAGTGTGAGCGTACGGTTTAGGATTAGGGGACGGGTGAGGGGAAGGCTTCGGGGAAGGGTTGGGGTTAGGGTTCGGGCTAGGGTTAGGGTTAGGGGACGGGGACGGTTTAGGGTCCAGGTGAGGGTACGACAACGGTGTAGGGTGAGCGTACGTGTGAGCGTGAGGGTTACTGTGACCGTATGGGTTAGGATTAGGGGAAGGGTGAGGGGAAGGTTTCAGGGAAGGTTTAGGGTTCGGGCTAGGGTTAGGATTAGGGGACAGGGACGGTTTAGGGTCCAGGTGAGGGTACGACAACGGTTTAGGTGGAGCGTACGTGTGAGGGCGCGGGTTAGTGTGAGCGTACGGGTTAGGATTAGGTGACGGGTGAGGGGAAGGCTTCGGGGGAGGGTTAGTGTTAGGGTTCGGGCTAGGGTTAGGTTTAGGGGACGGGGACGGTTTAGGGTCCAGGTGAGGGTACAACAACGGTTTAGGGGGAGCGTACGTGTGAGGGCGCGGGTTAGTGTGAGCGTACGGGTTAGGATTAGGGGACGGGTTAGGGGAAGGCTTCGGGGAAGGGTTAGGGTTAGGGTTCGGGCTAGGGTTAGGGTTAGGGGACGGGGACGGTTGAGGGTCCAGGTGAGGGTACAACAGAGCTTTAGGGGGAGCATACGTGTGAGGGCGCGGGTTAGTGTGAGCGTACGGGTTAGGGTAGTGGACGGGTGAGGGGAAGGATTCAGGGAAGGGTTAGGGTTAGGGTTCGGGCTAGGGTTAGGGTTAGGGGACGGGGACTCTTTAGGGTCCAGGTGAGGGTATGACAACGGTTTAGCGGGAGCGTACGTGTGAGGGCGTGGGTTAGTGTGAGCGTACGGGTTAGGATTGGGGACGGGTGAGGGGAAGGTTTCGGGGAAGGGTTAGGGTTAGGGTTCGGGCTAGTGTTAGGTTTACGGGATGGGGACGGTTTAGGGTACAGGTGAGGGTACGACAACGGTTTAGAGGGAGCGTACGTGTGAGGGCGCGGGTTAGTGTGAGCGTACGGGTTAGGATTACGGGACGGGTGAGGGGAAGGCTTTGGGGAAGGTTTAGGGTTAGGGTTCGGGCTAGGGTTAGGGTTAGGGGACGGGGAAGGTTTAGGGTCCAGGTGAGGGTACGACAACGGTTTAGGGGGATCGTACGTGTGAGGGCGTGGGTTAGTTTGAGCGTACGGTTTAGGATTAGGGGACGGGTGAGGGGAAGGCTTCGAGGAAGGGTTAGGGTTAGGGTTCGGGCTAGGTTTAGGGTTAGGGGCGGGTACGGTTTAGGGTCCAGGTGAGGGTACGACAACGGTTTACCAAGAGCGTACGTGTGAGGACGCGGGTTAGTGTGAGCGTAGGTGTTAGGATTAGGGGATGGGTGAGGGGAAGGCTTCGGGGAATGTTAGGGTTAGGGTTCGGGCTAGGGTTAGGCTTAGGGGACGGGGACGGTTTAGGGTCCAGGTGAGGGTACGACAAAGATTTACGGGGAGCATACGTGTGAGGGCACGGGTTAGTGTGAGCGTATGGGTTAGGATTCGGTGACGGGTGAGGGGAAGGCTTCGGGGAAGGGTTAGGGTTAGGATTCGGGCTAGGGTTAGGGTTAGGGGACGGGGACGGCTTAGTGTCCAGTTGTGGGTACCACAACGGTTTAGGGGGATCGTACGTGTGAGCGTGAGGGTTAGCGTGAGCGTATGGGTTAGGATTAGGGGAAGGGTTAGGGGAAGGTTTCAGGGAAGGGTTAGGGTTCGGGCTAGGGTTAGGGTTAGGAGACAGGGACGGTTTAGGGTCCAGGTGAGGGTACGACAACGGTTTAGTGGGAGCGAACGTGTGAGGGCGCGGGTTAGTGTGAGCGTACGGTTTAGGATTAGGGGACGGGTGAGGGGAAGGCTTCGGGGAAGGGTTGGGGTTAGGGTTCGGGCTAGGGTTAGGGTTAGGGGACGGGGACGGTTTAGGGTCCAGGTGAGGGTACGACAACGGTGTAGGGGGAGCGTACGTGTGAGCGTGAGGGTTACTGTGACCGTATGGGTTAGGATTAGGGGAAGGGTGAGGGGAAGGTTTCAGGGAAGGTTTAGGGTTCGGGCTAGGGTTAGGGTTAGGGGACAGGGACGGTTTAGGGTCCAGGTGAGGGTACGACAACGGTTTAGGTGGAGCGTACGTGTGAGGGCGCGGGTTAGTGTGAGCGTACGGGTTAGGATTAGGTGACGGGTGAGGGGAAGGCTTCGGGGGAGGGTTAGTGTTAGGGTTCGGGCTAGGGTTAGGTTTAGGGGACGGGGACGGTTTAGGGTCCAGGTGAGGGTACAACAACGGTTTAGGGGGAGCGTACGTGTGAGGGCGCGGGTTAGTGTGAGCGTACGGGTTAGGATTAGGGGACGGGTGAGGGGAAGGCTTCGGTGAAGGGTTAGGGTTAGGGTTCGGGCTAGGGTTAGGGTTAGGGGACGGGGACGGTTTAGGGTCCATGTGAGGGTACGACAATGGTTTAGGGGGAGCGTACGTGTGAGGGTGCGGGTTAGTGTGAGCGCACGGGTTAGGATTAGGGGACGGGTGAGGGGAAGGCTTCGGAGAAGGGTTAGGGTTAGGGTTCGGGCTAGGGTTAGGGTTAGGGGACGGGGACGGTTTAGGGTCCAGGTGAGGGTACGACAACGGTTTAGGGGAAATGTACGTGTGAGGGCGCGGGTTAGTGTAAGCGTACGGGTTAGTATTAGGGGATGGGTGAGGAGAAGGCTTCGGGGAAATGTTAGGGCTAGGGTTCGGGCTAGGGTTAGGTTTAGGGGATGGGAACGGTTTAGGGTCCAGGTGAGGGTACGACAACGGTTTACGGGGAGCGTACATGTGAGAGCGCAGGTTAGTGTGAGCGTACGGGTTAGGATTAGGGGACGGGTGAGGGGAAGGCTTCGGGGAAGGGTTAGGTTTAGGGTTCGGGCTAGGGTTAGGGTTAGGGGACGGGGACGGTTTAGGGTCCAGGTGAGGGTATGACAACGCTTTAGGGGTAATGTACGTGTGATGGCGCGGGTTAGTGTGAGCGTACGGGTTAGGATTAGAGGACGGTTGAGGGGAAGATTTTGGGGAAGTGTTAGTGTTAGGGTTCGGGCTAGGGTTAGGGTTAGGGGATGGGGACGGTTTAGGGTCCAGGTGAGGGTACGACAACGGTTTATGGGGAGCGTACGTGTGAGGGCGCGGGTTAGTGTGAGCGTACGGGTTAGGATTAGGGGACCGGTGAGGGGAAGGCTTCGGGAAAGGGTTCGGGTTAGGGTTCGGGCTAGGGTTAGGGTCAGGGGACGGGGACGGTTTAGGGTCCAGGTGAGGGTATGACAACGGTTTAGGGGGAGCGTACGTGTGAGGGCGTGGGTTAGTGTAAGCGTACGGGTTAGGATTAGGGGACGGGTGAGGGGAAGGCTTCGGGGAAGGGTTAGGGTTAGGTTTCGGGCTAGGGTTAGGTTTAGGGGATGGGGACGGTTGAGGGTCGAGGTGAGGGTATGACAACGGTTTAGGGGGAGCATACGTGTGAGGGCGCGGGTTAGTGTGAGCCTACGGGTTAGCATTAGGGGACGGGTGAGGGGAAGGCTTCGGGGAAGGGTTAGGGTTAGGGTTCGGGCTAGGGTTAGGGTTAGGGGACGGGAATGGTTTAGGGTCCAGGTGAGGGTACGACAACGGTTTAGGGGGAGCGGACGTGTGAGGGTGCGGGTTAGTGTGAGCGTATGGGTTAGGATTAGGGGACGGGTGAGAGGAAGGCTTCGGGGAAGGTTTAGGGTTAGGTTTCGGGCTAGGGTTAGGGTTAGGGGACGGAGACGGTTTAGGGTCCAGGTGAGGGTACGACAACGGTTTAGGGGGAGCGTACGTGTGAGGGCGCGGGTTAGTGTGAGCGTACGGGTTAGAATTAGGGGACGGGTGACGGGAAGGCTTCGGGGAAGGGTTACGGTTAGGGTTCGGGCTAGGGTTAGGGTTAGGGGATGGGGACGGTTTAGGGTCCAGGTGAGGGTACGACAAAGGTTGAGGGGGAGCGTACATGTGAGGGCGCGGGTTAGTGTGAGCGTACGGGTTACGATTAGGGGACGGGTGAGGGGAAGGCTTCGGGGAAGGGTTAGGGTTAGGTTTCGGGCTATGGTTAGGGTTAGGGGACGGGGACGGTTTAGCGTCCAGGTGAGGGTACGACAACGCTTTCGGGGGATGGTACCTGTGATGGCGCGTGTTAGTGTGAGCGTACGGGTTAGGATTACGGGACAGGTGAGGGGAAGGCTTCGGGGAAGGGTTAGGGTTAGGGTTCGGGCTAGGATTAGAGTTAGTGGAAGGGGACGGTTTAGGGTCCAGGAGAGGGTACGAGAACAGTTTAGGGCGAGCGTACGTGTGAGGGCGTGGTTTAGTGTGAGCGTACGGGTTAGGATTAGGGGACAGGTGAGGGGAAGATTTCAGGGAAGGGTTAGGGTTAGGGTTCGGGCTAGGGTTAGGGTTAGGGAACGGGGATGGTTTAGGGTCCAGGTTCGGTTACGACAACGGTTTATGGGGAGCGTACGTGTGAGGGCGCGGGTTAGTGTGAGCGTACGGGTTAGGATTATGGGACCGGTGAGGGGAAGGCTTCAGGGAAGGGTTAGGTTTAGGGTTCGGGCTAGGGTTAGGGTTAGGGGACGGGGACGGTTTAGGGTCCAGGTGAGGGTACGACAACGGTTTACGGGGAGCGTACGTGTGAGGGCGCGGGTTAGTGTGAGCGTACGGGTTAGGATTAGGGGACGGGTGAGGGGAAGGCTTCGGGGAATGGTTAGAGTTAGGGTTCGGGCTAGGGTTAGGGTTAGGGGACAGGGACGGTTTAGGGTCCATGTGAGGGTACGACAAAGATTTAGGGGGAGCGTACGTGTGAGGGCATGGGTTAGTGTGAGCGTATGGGTTAGGATTCGTGGACGGGTGAGGGGAAGGCTTCGGGGAAGGGTTAGGGTTACGGTTCGGGCTAGGGTTAGGGTTAGGGGACGGGGACGGTTTAGGGTCCAGTTGAGGGTACGACAACGGTGTAGGGGGAGCGTACGTGTGAGCGTGAGGGTTACTGTGAGCGTATGGGTTAGGATTAGGGGAAGGGTGAGTGGAAGGTTTCAGGGAAGGTTTAGGGTTCGGGCTAGGGTTAGGGTTAGGGGACAGGGACGGTTTAGGGTCCAGGTGAGGGTACGACAACGGTTTAGGCGGAGCGTACGTGTGAGGGCGCGGGTTAGTGTGAGCGTACGGGTTAGGATTAGGGGACGGGTGAGGGGAAGGCTTCGGGGAAGGGTTAGGGTTAGGGTTCGGGCTAGGGTTAGGTTTAGGGGACGGGGACGGTTTAGGGTCCATGTGAGGGTACGACAACGGTTTAGGGGGAGCGTACGTGTGAGGGTGCGGGTTAGTGTGAGCGCACGGGTTAGGATTAGGGGACGGGTGAGGGGAAGGCTTCGGAGAAGGGTTAGGGTTAGGGTTCGGGCTAGGGTTAGGGTTAGGGGACGGGGACGGTTTAGGGTCCAAGTGAGGGTATGACAACGGTTTAGGGTGAGCGTACGTTTGAGGATGCGGGTTAGTGTGAGCGTACGGGTTAGGATTAGGGGACGGGTGAGGGGAAGGCTTCGGGGAAGGGTTAGGGTTAGGGTTCGGGCTAGGGTTAGGGTTAGGGGACGGGGACGGTTTAGGGTCCAGGTGAGGGTACGACAACGGTTTAGGGGAAATGTACGTGTGAGGGCGCGGGTTAGTGTAAGCGTACGGGTTAGTATTAGGGGATGGGTGAGGAGAAGGCTTCGGGGAAATGTTAGGGCTAGGGTTCGGGCTAGGGTTAGGTTTAGGGGATGGGAACGGTTTAGGGTCCAGGTGAGGGTATGACAACGGTTTAGCGGGAGCGTACGTGTGAGGGCGCGGGTTAGTGTGAGCGTACGGTTTACGATTAGGGGATGGGTGAGGGGAAGGCTTCGGGGAAGGGTTAGGGTTAGGGTTCGGGCTAGGGTTAGGTTTAGGGGATTGGGACGGTTTATTGTCCAGGTGAGGGTACGACAACGGTTTAGGGGGAGCGTACGTGTGAGGGCGTGGGTTAGTGTGAGCGTACGGGTTAGGATTGCGGACGGGTGAGGGGAAGGTTTCGGGGAAGGGTTAGGGTTAGGGTTCGGGCTAGGGTTAGGTTTACGGGATGGGGACGGTTTAGGGTACAGGTGAGGGTATGACAACGGTTTAGAGGGAGCGTACGTGTGAGGGCGCGGGTTAGTGTGAGCGTACGGGTTAGGATTACGGGACGGGTGAGGGGAAGGCTTTGGGGAAGGTTTAGGGTTAGGGTTCGGGCTAGGGTTAGGGTTAGGGGACGGGGACGGTTTAGGGTCCAGGTGAGGGTACAACAGAGCTTTAGGGGGAGCGTACGTGTGAGGGCGCGGGTTAGTGTGAGCGTATGGTTTAGGATTAGGGGACGGGTGAGGGGAAGGCTTCGGGGAAGGGTAAGGGTTAGGGTTCGGGCTAGGGCTAGGATTAGGGGACGGGGACGGTTTAGGGTCCAGGTGAGGGTATGACAACGGTTTAGGGGGATCGTACGTGTGAGGGCATGGGTTAGTTTGAACATTCGGGTTAGGATTAGGGGACGGGTGAGGGGAAGGCTTCGAGGAAGTTTTAGGGTTAGGGTTCGGGCTAGGGTTAGGGTTAGGGGACGGGGACGGTTTAGGGTCCAGGTGAGGGTACGACAACGGTTTAGCAGGAGCGTACGTGTGAGGACGCGGGTTAGTGTGAGCGTACGGGTTAGGATTAGGGGACGGGTGAGGGGAAGGCTTCGGGGAATGTTAGGGTTAGGGTTCGTGCTAGGGTTAGGGTTAGGGGACGGGGACGGTTTAGGGTCCAGGTGAGGGTACGACAAAGATTTACGGGGAGCATACGTGTGAGGGCACGGGTTAGTGTGAGCGTATGGGTTAGGATTCGGTGACGGGTGAGGGGAAGGCTTCGGGGAAGGGTTAGGGTTAGGATTCGGGCTAGGGTTAGGGTTAGGGGACGGGGACAGCTTAGTGTCCAGTTGTGGGTACGACAACGGTTTAAGGGGAGCGTACGTGTGAGCGTGAGGGTTAGTGTGAGCGTATGGGTTAGGATTAGGGGAAGGGTTAGGGGAAGGCTTCAGGGAAGGGTTAGGGTTCTGGCTAGGGTTAGGGTTAGGGGACAGGGACGGTTTAGGGTCCAGGTGAGGGTACGACAACGGTTTAGGGGGAGCGTACGTGTGAGGGCGCGGGTTAGTGTGAGTGTACGGGTTAGGATTAGGGGACGGGTGAGGGGCAGGCTTCGGGGAAGGTTTGGGGTTAGGGTTCGGGCTAGGGTTAGGGTTAGGGGACAGGGACGGTTTAGGGCCCAGGTGAGGGTACGACAATGGTTGAGGGGGAGCGTACATGTGAGGGCGCAGGTTAGTGTGAGCGTACGGGTTAGGATTACGGGACGGTTGAGGGGAAGGCTTTGGGGAAGGTTTAGGGTTAGGGTTCGGGCTAGGGTTAGGGTTAGGCGACGGGGACGGTTTAGGGTCCAGTTGAGGGTACAACAGAGCTTTAGGGGGAGCATACGTGTGAGGGCGCGGGTTAGTGTGAGCGTACGGGTTAGGGTAGTGGACGGGTGAGGGGAAGGATTCAGGGAAGGGTTAGGGTTAGGGTTCGGGCTAGGGTTAGGGTTAGGTGACGGGGACTATTTAGGGTCCAGGTGAGGGTATGACAACGGTTTAGCGGGAGCGTACGTGTGAGGGCGTGGGTTAGTGTGAGCGTACGGGTTAGGATTGGGGACGGGTGAGGGGAAGGTTTCGGGGAAGGGTTAGGTTTAGGGTTCGGGCTAGTGTTAGGTTTACGGGATGGGGACGGTTTAGGGTACAGGTGAGGGTACGACAACGGTTTAGAGGGAGCGTACGTGTGAGGGCGCGGGTTAGTGTGAGCGTACGGGTTAGGATTACGGGACGGGTGAGGGGAAGGCTTTGGGGAAGGTTTAGGGTTAGGGTTCGGGCTAGGGTTAGGGTTAGGGGACGGGGACGGTTTAGGGTCCAGGTGAGGGTACGACAACGGTTTAGGGGGATCGTACCTGTGAGGGCGTGGGATAGTTTGAGCGTACGGTTTAGGATTAGGGGACGGGTGAGGGGAAGGCTTCGAGGAAGGGTTAGGGTTAGGGTTCGGGCTAGGGTTAGGGTTCGGGGCGGGGACGGTTTAGGGTCCAGGTGAGGGTACGACAACGGTTTAGCAGGAGCGTACGTGTGAGGACGCGGGTTAGTGTGAGCGTACGGGTTAGGATTAGGGGACGGGTGAGGGGAAGGCTTCGGGGAATGTTAGGGTTAGGGTTCGGGCTAGGGTTAGGCTTAGGGGACGGGGACGGTTTAGGGTCCAGGTGAGGGTACGACAATGATTTACGGGGAGCATACGTGTGAGGGCACGGGTTAGTGTGAGAGTATGGGTTAGGATTCGGTGACGGGTGAGGGGAAGGCTTCGGGGAAGGGTTAGGGTTAGGATTCGGGCTAGGGTTAGGGTTAGGGGACGGGGACGGCTTAGTGTCCAGTTGTGGGTACGACAACGGTTTAGGGGGAGCGTACGTGTGAGCGTGAGGGTTAGTGTGAGCATATGGGTTAGGATTAGGGGAAGGGTCAGGGGAAGGCTTCAGGGAAGGGTTAGGGTTCCGGCTAGGGTTAGGGTTAGGGGACAGGGACGGTTTAGGGTCCAGGTGAGGGTACGAGAATGGTTGAGGGGGAGCGTACATGTGAAGGCGCAGGTTAGTGTGAGCGTACGGGTTAGGATTACGGGACGGTTGAGGGGAAGGCTTTGGGGAAGGTTTAGGGTTAGGGTTCGGGCTAGGGTTAGGGTTAGGCGACGGGGACGGTTTAGGGTCCAGTTGAGGGTACAACAGAGCTTTAGGGGGAGCATACGTGTGAGGGCGAGGGTTAGTGTGAGCGTACGGGTTAGGGTAGTGGACGGGTGAGGAGAAGGATTCAGGGAAGGGTTAGGGTTAGGGTTCGGGCTAGGGTTAGGGTTAGGGGACGGGGACTATTTAGGGTCCAGGTGAGGGTATGACAACGGTTTAGCGGGAGCGTACGTGTGAGGGCGTGGGTTAGTGTGAGCGTACGGGTTAGGATAGGGGACGGGTGAGGGGAAGGTTTCGGGGAAGGGTTAGGGTTAGGGTTCGGGCTAGTGTTAGATTTACGGGATGGGGACGGTTTAGGGTCCAGGTGAGGGTACGACAACGGTTTAGGCGGAGCGTACGTGTGAGGGCGCGGGTTAGTGTGAGCGTACGGGTTAGGATTAGGGGACGGGTGAGGGGAAGGCTTCGGGGAAGGTTTAGGGTTAGGGTTCGGGCTATGGTTAGGGTTAGGGGACGGGGACGGTTTAGGGTCCAGGTGAGGGTACAACAGAGCTTTAGGGGGAGCGTACGTGTGAGGGCGCGGGTTAGTGTGAGCGTATGGTTTAGGATTAGGGGACGGGTGAGGGGAAGGCTTCGGGGAAGGGTAAGGGTTAGGGTTCGGGCTAGGGCTAGGATTAGGGGACGGGGACGGTTTAGGGTCCAGGTGAGGGTACGACAACGGTTTAGAGGGAGCGAATTTGTGAGGGTGCGGGTTAGTGTGAGCGTACGGGTTAGGATTACGGGACGGGTGAGGGGAAGGCTTCGGGGAAGGTTTAGAGCTAGCGTTCGGGCTAGGGTTAGGTTTAGGGGATGGGAACGGTTTAGGGTCCAGGTGATGGTACGACAACGGTGTAGGGGGAGCGTAAGTGTGAGCATGAGGGTTACTGTGAGCGTATGGGTTAAGATTAGGGGAAGGGTGAGGGGAAGGTTTCAGGGAAGGTTTAGAGTTCGGGCTAGGGTTAGGGTTAGTGTACAGGGACGGTTTAGGGTCCAGGTGAGGGTACGACAACGGTTTAGGCGGAGCGTACGTGTGAGGGCGCGGGGTAGTGTGAGCGTACGGGTTAGGATTAGGTGACGGGTGAGGGGAAGGCTTCGGGGGAGGGTTAGGGTTAGGGTTCGGGCTAGGGTTAGGGTTAGGGGACGGGGACGGTTTAGGGTCCAGGTGAGGGTACGACAACGGTTTAGGGGGAGCGTACATGTGAGGGCGCGGGTTAGTGTGAGCGTACGGGTTAGGATTAGGGGACGGGTGAGGGGAAGGCTTCGGGGAAGGGTTAGGGTTAGGATTCGGGCTAGGGTTAGGGTTAGGGGACGGGGACGGTTTAGGGTCCAAGTGAGGGTACGACAACGGTTTAGGGGGCGCGTACGTGTGAGGGCGCGGGTTAGTGTGAGCGCACGGGTTAGGATTAGGGGAAGGGTGAGGGGAAGGCTTCGGGGAAGTGTTAGGGTTAGGATTCGGGCTAGGTTTAGGGTTAGGGGACGGGGACGGTTTAGGGTCCAAGTGAGGGTATGACAACGGTTTAGGGGGAGCGTACGTTTGAGGACGCGGGTTAGTGTGAGCGTACGGGTTACGATTAGGGGACGGGTGAGGGGAAGGCTTCGGGGAAGGGTTAGGGTTAGGGTTCGGGCTAGGGTTAGGGTTAGAGGACGGGGACGGTTTAGGGTCCAGGTGAGGGTACGACAACGGTTTAGGGGAAATGTACGTGTGAGGGCGCGGGTTAGTGTAAGCGTACGGGTTAGTATTAGAGGATGGGTGAGGAGAAGGCTTCGGGGAAGTGTTAGGGCTAGGGTTCGGGCTAGGGTTAGGTTTAGGGGATGGGAACGGTTTAGGGTCCAGGTGAGGGTACGACAACGGTTTACGGGGAGCGTACATGTGAGAGCGCAGGTTAGTGTGAGCGTACGGGTTAGGATTAGGGGACGGGTGAGGGGAAGGCTTCGGGGAAGGGTTAGGGTTAGGGTTCGGGCTAGGGTTAGGGTTAGGGGACGGGGACGGTTTAGGGTCCAGGTGAGGGTACGACAACGGTTTAGGGGGAGTGTACGTTTGAGGACGCGGGTTAGTGTGAGCGTACGGGTTAGGATTAGGTGACGGGTGAGGGGAAGGCTTCGGGGAAGGGTTAGGGTTAGGGTTCGGGCTAGGGTTAGGGTTAGGGAACGGGGACGGTTTACGGTCCAGGTGAGGGTACGACAACGGTTTAGGGGAAATGTACGTGTGAGGGCGCGGGTTAGTGTGAGCGCACGGGTTAGGATTAGGGGACGGGTGAGGGGAAGGCTTCGGGGAAGGGTTAGGGTTAGGGTTCGGGCTAGGGTTAGGTTTAGGGGATGGGAACGGTTTAGGGTCCAGGTGAGGGTACGACAACGGTTTACGGGGAGCGTACATGTGAGAGCGCAGGTTAGTGTGAGCGTACGGGTTAGGATTAGGGGACGGGTGAGGGGAAGGCTTCGGGGAAGGGTTAGGGTTAGGGTTCGGGCTAGGGTTAGGGTTAGGGGACGGGGACGGTTTAGGGTCCAGGTGAGTGTACGACAACGGTTTAGGGGAGTGTACGTTTGAGGGCGCGGGTTAGTGTGAGCGTACGGGTTAGGATTAGGGGACGGGTGAGGGGAAGGCTTCAGGGAAGGGTTAGGGTTAGGGTTCGGGCTAGGTTTAGGGTTAGGGTTAGGGGACAGGGACGGTTTAGGGTCCAGGTGAGGGTACGACAATTGTTGAGGGGGAGCGTACATGTGAGGGCGCAGGTTAGTGTGAGCGTACGGGTTAGGATTAGGGAACGGTTGAGGGGAAGGCTTTGGGGAAGGTTTAGGGTTAGGGTTCGGGCTAAGGTAAGGGTTAGGGGACGGGGACGGTTTAGGGTCCAGGTGAGGGTAACTCAATGGTTTAGGGGGAGCGTACGTGTGAGGGTGCGGGTCAGTGTGAGTGTACGGGTTAGGATTAGGGGACGGGTGAGTGGAAGGCTTTGCGGAATGGTTAAGGTTAGGGTTCGGGCTAGGGTTAGGGTTAGGGGACGGGGATTGTTTAGGGTCCAGGTGAGGGTACGACAACTGTTTAGGTGGAGCGTATGTGTGAGGGTGCGGGTTAGTGTGAGCGTACGGGTTAGGATTAGGGGACTGGTGAGGGCAAGGCTTCCGGGAAGTGATAGGGTTAGGGTTCGGGCTAGGGTTAGGGTTAGGGGACGGGGACGGTTTAGGGTCCAGGTGAGGGTACGACAACGGTTTAGGGGGAGCGTACGTGTGAGGGCGTGGGTTAGTGTGAGCGTACGGGTTAGGATTGGGGACGGGTGAGGGGAAGGTTTCGGGGAAGGGTTAGGGTTAGGGTTCGGGCTAGGGTTAGGTTTACGGGATGGGGACGGTTTAGGGTACAGGTGAGGTTACGACAACGGTTTAGAGGGAGCGTACGTGTGAGGGCGCAGGTTAGTGTGAGCGTACGGGTTAGGATTACGGGACGGGTGAGGGGAAGGCTTTGGGGAAGGTTTAGGGTTAGGGTTCGGGTTAGGGTTAGGGTTAGGGGACGGGGACGGTTTAGGGTCCAGGTGAGGGTACAACAGAGCTTTAGGGGGAGCGTACGTGTGAGGGCGCGGGTTAGTGTGATCGTATGGTTTAGGATTAGGGGACGGGTGAGGGGAAGGCTTCGGGGAAGGGTTAGGGTTAGGGTTCGGGCTAGGGCTAGGATTAGGGGACGGGGACGGTTTAGGGTCCAGGTGAGGGTACGACAACGGTTTAGAGGGAGCGAATGTGTGAGGGTGCGGGTTAGTGTGAGCGTACGGGGTAGGATTACGGGACGTGTGAGGGGAAGGCTTCAGGGAAGGGTTAGAGCTAGGGTTCTGGCTAGGGTTAGGTTTAGGGGATGGGAACGGTTTAGGGTCCAGGTGAGGGTACGACAACGGTTTAGGGGGAGCGTACATGTGAGGGTGCGGGTTAGTGTGAGCGTACGGGTTAGGATTAGGGGACGGGTGATGGGAAGGCTTTGGGGAAGAGTTAGGGTTAGGGTTCGGGCTAGGGTTAGGGTTAGGGTACGGGGACGGTTTAGGGTCCAGGTGAGGGTACGACAACGGTTTAGGGGGATCGTACGTGTGAGGGCGTGGGTTAGTTTGAGCGTACGGGTTAGGATTAGGGGACAGGTGAGGGGAAGGCTTCGAGGAAGGGTTAGGGTTAGGGTTCGGGCTAGGGTTAGGGTTAGGGGACGGGGACGGTTTAGGGTCCAGGTGAGGGTATGACAACGGTTTAGCAGGAGCGTACGTGTGAGGACGCGGGTTAGTGTGAGTGTACGGGTTAGGATTAGGGGACGGGTGAGGGGAAGGCTTCGGGGAATATTAGGGTTAGGGTTCGGGCTAGGGTTAGGGTTAGGGGACGGGGACGGTTTAGGGTCCAGGTGAGGGTACGACAAAGATTTACGGGGAGCATACGTGTGAGGGCACGGGTTAGTGTGAGCGTATGGGTTAGGATTCGGTAACGGGTGAGGGGAAGGCTTCGGGGAAGGGTTAGTGTTAGGATTCGGGCTAGGGTTAGGGTTAGGGGACGGGGACGGCTTAGTGTCCAGTTGTGGGTACGACAACGGTTTAGGGGGAGCATACCTGTGAGCGTGAGGGTTAGTGTGAGCGTATGGGTTAGGATTAGGGGAAGGGTTAGGGGAAGGCTTCAGGGAAGGGTTAGGGTTCGGGCTACGGTTAGGGTTAGGGGACAGGGACGGTTTAGGGTCCAGGTGAGGGTACGACAACGGTTTAGGGGGAGCGTACGTGTGAGCGCGCGGGTTAGTGTGAGCATACGGGTTAGGATTAGGGGATGGGTGAGGGGAAGGCTTCGGGGAAGGGTTGGGGTTAGGGTTCGGGTTAGGGTTAGGGTTAGGGGACGGGGACGGTTTAGGGTCCAGGTGAGGGTACGACAACGGTTTAGGGGCAGCGTACGTGTGAGGGCGCGGGTTAGTGTGAGCGTACGGGTTAGGATTAGGGGACGGGTGAGGGGAAGGCTTCGGGGAATGGTTAGAGTTAGGGTTCGGGCTAGGGTTAGGGTTAGGGGACAGGGACGGTTTAGGGTCCATGTGAGGGTACGACAAAGATTTAGGGGGAGCGTACGTGTGAGGGCACGGGTTAGTGTGAGCGTATGGGTTAGGATTCGTGGACGGGTGAGGGGAAGGCTTCGGGGAAGGGTTAGGGTTACGGTTCGGGCTAGGGTTAGGGTTAGGGGACGGGGACGGTTTAGGGTCCAGTTGAGGGTACGACAGCGGTGTAGGGGGAGCGTAAGTGTGAGCGTGAGGGTTACTGTGAGCGTATGGGTTAGGATTAGGGGAAGGGTGAGGGGAAGGTTTCAGGGAAGGTTTAGGGTTCGGGTTAGGGTTAGGGTTAGGAGACAGGGACGGTTTAGGGTCCAGGTGAGGGTACGACAACGGTTTAGGCGGAGCGTACGTGTGAGGGCGCGGGTTAGTGTGAGCGTACGGGTTAGGATTAGGTGACGGGTGAGGGGAAGGTTTCGGTTGAGGGTTAGGGTTAGGGTTCGGGCTAGGGTTAGGGTTAGGGGACGGGGACGGTTTAGGGTCCAGGTGAGGGTACAACAACGGTTCAGGGGGAGCGTACGTGTGAGGGCGCGGGTTAGTGTGAGCGTACGGGTTAGGATTAGGGGATGGGTGAGGGGAAGGCTTCGGGGAAGGGTTAGGGTTAGGATTCGGGCTAGGGTTAGGGTTAGGGGACGGGGACGGTTTAGGGTCCAAGTGAGGGTACGACAACGGTTTAGGGGGAGCGTACGTGTGAGGGCGCGGGTTAGTGTGAGCGCACGGGTTAGGATTAGGGGACGGGTGAGGGGAAGGCTTCGGGGAAGTGTTAGGGTTAGGATTCGGGCTAAGGTTAAGGTTAGGGGACGGGGACGGTTTAGGGTCCAAGTGAGGGTATGACAACGGTTTAGGGGGAGCGTACGTTTGAGGACGCGGGTTAGTGTGAGCGTACGGGTTAGGATTAGGGGACGGGTGAGGGGAAGGCTTCGGGGAAGTGTTAGGGTTAGGGTTCGGGCTAGGGTTAGGGTTAGGGGACGGGGACGGTTTAGGGTCCAGGTGAGGGTACGACAACGGTTTAGGGGAAATGTACGTGTGAGGGCGCGGGTTAGTGTAAGCGTACGGGTTAGTATTAGGGGATGGGTGAGGAGAAGTCTTCGGGGAAGTGTTAGGGCTAGGGTTCGGGCTAGGGTTAGGTTTAGGGGATGGGAACGGTTTAGGGTCCAGGTGAGGGTACGACAACGGTTTACGGGGAGCGTACATGTGAGAGCGCAGGTTAGTGTGAGCGTACGGGTTAGGATTAGGGGACGGGTGAGGGGAAGGCTTCGGAGAAGGGTTAGGGTTAGGGTTCGGGCTAGGGTTAGCGTTAGGGTTAGGGGACGGGGACGGTTTAGGGTCCAGGTGAGGGTACGACAACGGTTTAGGGGGAGCATACGTGTGAGGGCGCGGGTTAGTGTGAGCGTACGGGTTAGGATTAGGGGACGGGTGAGGGGAAGGCTTCGGGGAAGGGTTAGGGTTAGGGTTCGGGCTAGGGTTAGGGTTAGGGGACGGGAACGGTTTAGGGTCCAGGTGAGGGTACGACAATGATTTAGGGGGAGCGTACGTTTCAGGGCGCGGGTTAGTGTGAGCGTACGGGTTAGGATTAGGGTACGGGTGAGGGGAAGGCTTCGGGGAAGGGTTAGGGTTAGGGTTCGGGCTAGGGTTAGGGTTAGGGGACGGGGACGGTTTAGGGTCCAAGTGAGGGTACGACAACGGTTTAGGGGTAGCGTACGTGTGAGGACGCGGGTTAGTGTGAGCGTACGGGTTAGGATTAGGGGACGGGTGAGGGGAAGGCTTCGGGGAAGTGTTAGGGTTAGGGTTCGGGCTAGGGTTAGGGTTAGGGCACGGGGACGGTTTAGGGTCCAGGTGAGGGTACGACAACGGTTTAGGGGAAATGTACGTGTGAGGGCACGGGTTAGTGTGAGCGTACGGTTTAGTATTAGGAGATGGGTGAGGAGAAGGCTTCGGGGAAGTGTTAGGGTTAGGGTTCGGGCTACGGTTAGGTTTAGGGGATGGGAACGGTTTAGGGTCCAGGTGAGGGTACGACAACGGTTTAGGGGGAGCGTACATGTGAGAGCGCGGGTTAGTGTGAGCGTACGGGTTAGGATTAGGGGACGGGTGAGGGGAAGGCTTCGGGGAAGGGTTAGGGTTAGGTTTTGGGCTAGGGTTAGGGTTAGGGGAAGGGGACGGTTTAGGGTCCAGGTGAGGGTACGACAACGGTTTAGGGGGACTGTACGTTTGACGGCGCGGGTTAGTGTGAGCGTACGGGTTAGGATTAGGGGACGGGTGAGGGGAAGGCTTCAGGGAAGGGTTAGGGTTAGGGTTCGGGCTAGGTTTAGGGTTAGGGTTAGGGGACGGGGACGGTTTAGGGTCCAGGTGAGGGTACAACAGAGCTTTAGGGGGAGCATACGTGTGAGGGCGCGGGTTAGTGTGAGCGTACGGGTTAGGGTAGTGGACGGGTGAGGGGAAGGATTCAGGGAAGGGTTAGGGTTAGGGTTCGGGCTAGGGTTAGGGTTAGGGAATGGGGACTATTTAGGGTCCAGGTGAGGGTATGACAACGGTTTAGTGGGAGCGTACGTGTGAGGGCGCGGGTTAGTGTGAGCGTACGGTTTACGATTAGGGGATGGGTGAGGGGAAGGCTTCGGGGAAGGGTTAGGGTTAGGGTTCGGGCTAGGGTTAGGTTTAGGGGATTGGGACGGTTTAGTGTCCAGGTGAGGGTACGACAACGGTTTAGGGGGAGCGTACGTGTGAGGGCGTGGGTTAGTGTGAGCGTACGGATTAGGATTGGGGACGGGTGAGGGGAAGGTTTCGGGGAAGGGTTAGGGTTAGGGTTCGGGCTAGGGTTAGGGTTAGGGGACGGGGACGGTTTAGGGTCCAGGTGAGGGTACGACAACGGTTTAGGGGGAGCGTAAGTGTGAGGGCGCGGGTTAGTGTGAGCATACGGGTTAGGATTACGGGATGGGTGAGGGGAAGGTTTGGGGAAGGTTTAGGGTTAGGGTTCGGGATAGGGTTAGGGTTAGGGGACGGGGACGGTTTAGGGTCCAGGTGAGGGTACAACAGAGCTTTAGGGGGAGCGTACGTGTGAGGGCGCGGGTTAGTGTGAGCGTACGGGTTAGTATTAGGGGATGGGTGAGGAGAAGGCTTCGGGGAAGGGATAGAGCTAGGGTTCGGGCTAGGGTTAGGTTTAGTGGATGGGAACGGTTTAGGGTCCAGGTGAGGGTACGACAACGGTTTAGGGGGAGCGTACATGTGAGGGCGTGGTTTAGTGTGAGCGTACGGGTTAGGATTAGGGGGCAGGTGAGGGGAAGGCTTCGGGGAAGTTTTAGGGTTAGGGTTCGGGCTAGGGTTAGGGTTAGGGGACGGGGACGGTTTAGGGTCCAGGTGAGGGTACGACAATGCTTTAGGGGGAGCGTACGTGTGATGGCGCGGGTTAGTGTGAGCGTAAGGGTTAGGATTAGGGGACCAGTGAGGGGAAGGCTTCGGGAAAGGGTTCGGGTTAGGGTTCGGGCTAGGGTTAGGATTAGGGGACGGCGACAGTTTTGGGTCCAAGTGAGGGTATGACAACGGTTTACGGGGAGCGTACGTGTGAGGGCGTGGGTTAGTGTGAGTGTACGGGTTAGGATTAGGGGATGGGTGAGGGGAAACCTTCGGAGAAGAATTAGGGTTAGGGTTCGGGCTAGGGTTAGGTTTAGGGGAAGGGGACGGTTTAGGGTCTACGTGAGGGTACGACAACGGTTTAGGGGGAGCGTACGTGTGAGGGCGCGGGTTAATGTGAGCGTACGGGTTAGGATTAGGGGATGGGTGAGGGGAAGGCTTCGGGGAAGTTTTAGGGTTAGGGTTCGGGCTAGGGTTAGGTTTAGGGGATGGGGACGGTTTAGGGTCCAGGTGAGGGTACGGCAACGGTTTAGGGGGAGCGTACGTGTGAGGGCGCGGGTTAGTGTGAGCGTACGGGTTAGGATAAGGGTACGGGTGAGGGGAAGGCTTCGGGGAAGTGTTAGGGTTAGGGTTCGGGCTAGGGTTAGGCTTAGGGGACGGGGACGGTTTAGGGTCCAGGTGAGGGTACGACAACGCTTTAGGGGTAGTGTACGTGTGATGGCGCGGGTTAGTGTGAGCGTACGGGTTAGGATTAGAGGACGGTTGAGGGGAAGATTTTGGGGAAGTGTTAGGGTTAGGGTTCGGGCTAGGGTTAGGGTTAGGGGATGGGGACGGTTTAGGGTCCAGGTGAGGGTACGACAACGGTTTAGGGGGAGCGTACGTGTGAGGGCGCGGGTTAGTGTGAGCCTACGGGTTAGCATTAGGGGACGGGTGAGGGGAAGGCTTCGGGGAAGGGTTAGGGTTAGGGTTCGGGCTAGGGTTAGGGTTAGGGGACGGGGACGGTTTAGGGACCAGGTGAGGGTACGACAACGGTTTAGGGGGAGCGGACGTGTGAGGGTGCGGGTTAGTGTGAGCGTATGGGTTAGGATTAGGGGACGGGTGAGAGGAAGGCTTCGGGGAAGGTTTAGGGTTAGGTTTCGGGCTAGGGTTAGGGTTAGGGGACGGGGACGGTTTAGGGTCCAGGTGAGGGTACGACAAAGGTTGAGGGGGAGCGTACATGTGAGGGCGCGGGTTAGTGTGAGCGTATGGGTTACGATTAGGGGACGGGTGAGGGGAAGGCTTCGGGGAAGGGTTAGGGTTAGGGTTCGGGCTATGGTTAGGGTTAGGGGACGGGGACGGTTTAGGGTCCAGGTGAGGGTACGACAACGCTTTAGGGGGATGGTACCTGTGATGGCGCGTGTTAGTGTGAGCGTACGGGTTACGATTACGGGACAGGTGAGGGGAAGGCTTCGGGGAAGGGTTAGGGTTAGGGTTCGGGCTAGGATTAGAGTTAGTGGACGGGGACGGTTTAGGGTCCAGGAGAGGGTACGACAACAGTTTAGGGCGAGCGTACGTGTGAGGGCGTGGTTTAGTGTGAGCGTACGGGTTAGGATTAGGGGACAGGTGAGGGGAAGATTTCAGGGAAGGGTTAGGGTTAGGGTTCGGGTTAGGGTTAGGATTAGGGAACGGGGATGGTTTAGGGTCCAGGTTCGGTTACGACAATGGTTTATGGGGAGCGTACGTGTGAGGACGCGGGTTAGTGTGAGCGTACGGGTTAGGATTATGGGACCGGTGAGGGGAAGGCTTCGGGGAAGGGTTAGGTTTAGGGTTCGGGCTAGGGTTAGGGTTAGGGGACGGGGACGGTTTAGGGTCCAGGTGAGGGTACGACAACGGTTTACGGGGAGCGTACGTGTGAGGGCGTGGGTTAGTGTGAGCGTACGGGTTAGGATTAGGGGACGGGTGAGGGGAAGGCTTCGGGGAATGGTTAGAGTTAGGGTTCGGGCTAGGGTTAGGGTTAGGGGACAGGGACGGTTTAGGGTCCATGTGAGGGTACGACAAAGATTTAGGGGGAGCGTACGTGTGAGGGCACGGGTTAGTGTGAGCGTATGGGTTAGGATTCGTGGTCGGGTGAGGGGAAGGCTTCGGGGAAGGGTTAGGGTTACGGTTCGGGCTAGGGTTAGGGTTAGGGGACGGGGACGGTTTAGGGTCCATTTGAGGGTACGACAACGGTGTAGGGGGAGCGTACGTGTGAGCGTGAGGGTTACTGTGAGCGTATGGGTTAGGATTAGGGGAAGGGTGAGCGGAAGGTTTCAGGGAAGGTTTAGGGTTCGGACTAGGGTTAGGGTTAGGGGACAGGGACGGTTTAGGGTCCAGGTGAGGGTACGACAACGGTTTAGGTGGAGCGTACGTGTGAGGACGCGGGTTAGTGTGAGCGTACGGGTTAGGATTAGGTGACGGGTGAGGGGAAGGCTTCGGGGGAGGGTTAGGGTTAGGGTTCGGGCTAGGGTTAGGGTTAGGGGACGGGGACGGTTTAGGGTCCAGGTGAGGGTACAACAACGGTTTAGGGGGAGCGTACGTGTGAGGGCGCGGGTTAGTGTGAGCGTACGGGTTAGGATTAGGGGACGGGTGAGGGGAAGGCTTCGGGGAAGGGTTAGGGTTAGGGTTCGGGCTAGGGTTAGGGTTAGGGGACGGGGACGGTTTAGGGTCCATGTGAGGGTACGACAACGGTTTAGGGGGAGCGTAAGTGTGAGGGCGCGGGTTAGTTTGAGCGCACGGGTTAGGATTAGGGGACGGGTGAGGGGAAGGCTTCGGGGAAGTGTTAGGGTTAGGGTTCGGGCTAGGGTTAGGGTTAGGGGACGGGGACGGTTTAGGGTCCAAGTGGGGATATGACAACGGTTTAGGGGGAGCGTACGTTTGAGGACGCGGGTTAGTGTGAGCGTACGGGTTAGGATTAGGGGACGGGTGAGGGGAAGGCTTCGGGGAAGGGTTAGGGCTAGGGTTCGGGCTAGGGTTAGGGTTAGGGGACGGGGACTCTTTAGGGTCCAGGTGAGGGTATGACAACGGTTTAGCGGGAGCGTACGTGTGAGGGCGTGGGTTAGTGTGAGCGTACGGGTTAGGATTGGGGACGGGTGAGGGGAAGGTTTCGGGGAAGGGTTAGGGTTAGGGTTCGGGCTAGTGTTAGGTTTACGGGATGGGGACGGTTTAGGGTACAGGTGAGGGTACGACAACGGTTTAGAGGGAGCGTACGTGTGAGGGCGCGGGTTAGTGTGAGCGTACGGGTTAGGATTACGGGACGGGTGAGGGGAAGGCTTTGGGGAAGGTTTAGGGTTAGGGTTCGGGCTAGGGTTAGGGTTAGGGGACGGGGACGGTTTAGGGTCCAGGTGAGGGTACGACAACGGTTTAGGGGGATCGTACGTGTGAGGGCGTGGGTTAGTTTGAGCGTACGGTTTAGGATTAGGGGACGGGTGAGGGGAAGGCTTCGAGGAAGGGTTAGGGTTAGGGTTCTGGCTAGGTTTAGGGTTAGGGGCGGGGACGGTTTAGGGTCCAGGTGAGGGTACGACAACGGTTTAGCAGGAGCGTACGTGTGAGGACGCGGGTTAGTGTGAGCGTAGGTGTTAGGATTAGGGGACGGGTGAGGGGAAGGCTTCGGGGAATGTTAGGGTTAGGGTTCGGGCTAGGGTTAGGCTTAGGGGACGGGGACGGTTTAGGGTCCAGGTGAGGCTACGACAAAGATTTACGGGGAGCATACGTGTGAGGGCACGGGTTAGTGTGAGCGTATGGGTTAGGATTCGGTGACGGGTGAGGGGAAGGCTTCGGGGAAGGGGTAGGGTTAGGATTCGGGCTAGGGTTAGGTTTAGGGGACGGGGACGGCTTAGTGTCCAGTTGTGGGTACCACAACGGTTTAGGGGGATCGTACGTGTGAGCGTGAGGGTTAGTGTGAGCGTATGGGTTAGGATTAGGGGAAGGGTTAGGGGAAGGCTTCAGGGAAGGGTTAGGGTTCGGGCTAGGGTTAGGGTTAGGAGACAGGGACGGTTTAGGGTCCAGGTGAGGGTACGACAACGGTTTAGTGGGAGCGAACGTGTGAGGGCGCGGGTTAGTGTGAGCGTACGGTTTAGGATTAGGGGACGGGTGAGGGGAAGGCTTCGGGGAAGGGTTGGGGTTAGGGTTCGGGCTAGGGTTAGGGTTAGGGGACGGGGACAGTTTAGGGTCCAGGTGAGGGTACGACAACGGTGTAGGGGGAGCGTACGTGTGAGCGTGAGGGTTACTGTGACCGTATGGGTTAGGATTAGGGGAAGGGTGAGGGGAAGGTTTCAGGGAAGGTTTAGGGTTCGGGCTAGGGTTAGGGTTAGGGGACAGGGACAGTTTAGGGTCCAGGTGAGGGTACGACAACGGTTTAGGTGGAGCGTACGTGTGAGGGCGCGGGTTAGTGTGAGCGTACGGGTTAGGATTAGGTGACGGGTGAGAGGAAGGCTTCGGGGGAGGGTTAGTGTTAGGGTTCGGGCTAGGGTTAGGTTTAGGGGACGGGGACGGTTTAGGGTCCAGGTGAGGGTACAACAACGGTTTAGGGGGAGCGTACGTGTGAGGGCGCGGGTTAGTGTGAGCGTACGGGTTAGGATTAGGGGACGGGTGAGGGGAAGGCTTCGGTGAAAGGTTAGGGTTAGGGTTCGGGCTAGGGTTAGGGTTAGGGGACGGGGACGGTTTAGGGTCCATGTGAGGGTACGACAATGGTTTAGGGGGAGCGTACGTGTGAGGGTGCGGGTTAGTGTGAGCGCACGGGTTAGGATTAGGGGACGGGTGAGGGGAAGGCTTCGGAGAAGGGTTAGGGTTAGGGTTCGGGCTAGGGTTAGGGTTAGGGGACGGGGACGGTTTAGGGTCCAGGTGAGGGTACGACAACGGTTTAGGGGAAATGTACGTGTGAGGGCGCGGGTTAGTGTAAGCGTACGGGTTAGTATTAGGGGATGGGTGAGGAGAAGGCTTCGGGGAAATGTTAGGGCTAGGGTTTGGGCTAGGCTTAGGTTTAGGGGATGGGAACGGTTTAGGGTCCAGGTGAGGGTACGACAACGGTTTACGGGGAGCGTACATGTGAGAGCGCAGGTTAGTGTGAGCGTACGGGTTAGGATTAGGGGACGGGTGAGGGGAAGGCTTCGGGGAAGGGTTAGGTTTAGGGTTCGGGCTAGGGTTAGGGTTAGGGGACGGGGACGGTTTAGGGTCCAGGTGAGGGTATGACAACGCTTTAGGGGTAATGTACGTGTGATGGCGCGGGTTAGTGTGAGCGTACGGGTTAGGATTAGAGGACGGTTGAGGGGAAGATTTTGGGGAAGTGTTAGGGTTAGGGTTCTGGCTAGGGTTAGGGTTAGGGGATGGGGACGGTTTAGGGTCCAGGTGAGGGTACGACAACGGTTTATGGGGAGCGTACGTGTGAGGGCGCGGGTTAGTGTGAGCGTACGGGTTAGGATTAGGGGACCGGTGAGGGGAAGGCTTCGGGAAAGGGTTCGGGTTAGGGTTCGGGCTAGGGTTAGGGTCAGGGGACGGGGACGGTTTAGGGTCCAGGTGAGGGTATGACAACGGTTTAGGGGGAGCGTACGTGTGAGGGCGTGGGTTAGTGTAAGCGTACGGGTTAGGATTAGGGGACGGGTGAGGGGAAGGCTTCGGGGAAGGGTTAGGGTTAGGTTTCGGGCTAGGGTTAGGTTTAGGGGATGGGGACGGTTGAGTGTCGAGGTGAGGGTATGACAACGGTTTAGGGGGAGCATACGTGTGAGGGCGCGGGTTAGTGTGAGCCTACGGGTTAGCATTAGGGGACGGGTGAGGGGAAGGCTTCGGGGAAGGGTTAGGGTTAGGGTTCGGGCTAGGGTTAGGGTTAGGGGACGGGAATGGTTTAGGGTCCAGGTGAGGGTACGACAACGGTTTAGGGGGAGCGGACGTGTGAGGGTGCGGGTTAGTGTGAGCGTATGGGTTAGGATTAGGGGACGGGTGAGAGGAAGGCTTCGGGGAAGGTTTAGGGTTAGGTTTCGGGCTAGGGTTAGGGTTAGGGGACGGAGACGGTTTAGGGTCCAGGTGAGGGTACGACAACGGTTTAGGGGGAGCGTACGTGTGAGGGCGCGGGTTAGTGTGAGCGTACGGGTTAGAATTAGGGGACGGGTGACGGGAAGGCTTCGGGGAAGGGTTACGGTTAGGGTTCGGGCTAGGGTTAGGGTTAGGGGATGGGGACGGTTTAGGGTCCAGGTGAGGGTACGACAAAGGTTGAGGGGGAGCGTACATGTGAGGGCGCGGGTTAGTGTGAGCGTACGGGTTACGATTAGGGGACGGGTGAGGGGAAGGCTTCGGGGAAGGGTTAGGGTTAGGGTTCGGGCTATGGTTAGGGTTAGGGGACGGGGACGGTTTAGCGTCCAGGAGAGGGTACGACAACGCTTTAGGGGGATGGTACCTGTGATGGCGCGTGTTAGTGTGAGCGTACGGGTTAGGATTACGGGACAGGTGAGGGGAAGGCTTCGGGGAAGGGTTAGGGTTAGGGTTCGGGCTAGGATTAGAGTTAGTGGAAGGGGACGGTTTAGGGTCCAGGAGAGGGTACGAGAACAGTTTAGGGCGAGCGTACGTGTGAGGGCGTGGTTTAGTGTGAGCGTACGGGTTAGGATTAGGGGACAGGTGAGGGGAAGATTTCAGGGAAGGGTTAGGGTTAGGGTTCGGGCTAGGGTTAGGGTTAGGGAACGGGGATGGTTTAGGGTCCAGGTTCGGTTACGACAACGGTTTATGGGGAGCGTACGTGTGAGGGCGCGGGTTAGTGTGAGCGTACGGGTTAGGATTATGGGACCGGTGAGGGGAAGGCTTCAGGGAAGGGTTAGGTTTAGGGTTCGGGCTAGGGTTAGGGTTAGGGGACGGGGACGGTTTAGGGTCCAGGTGAGGGTACGACAACGGTTTACGGGGAGCGTACGTGTGAGGGCGCGGGTTAGTGTGAGCGTACGGGTTAGGATTAGGGGACGGGTGAGGGGAAGGCTTCGGGGAATGGTTAGAGTTAGGGTTCGGGCTAGGGTTAGGGTTAGGGGACAGGGACGGTTTAGGGTCCATGTGAGCGTACGACAAAGATTTAGGGGGAGCGTACGTGTGAGGGCATGGGTTAGTGTGAGCGTATGGGTTAGGATTCGTGGACGGGTGAGGGGAAGGCTTCGGGGAAGGGTTAGGGTTACGGTTCGGGCTAGGGTTAGGGTTAGGGGACGGGGACGGTTTAGGGTCCAGTTGAGGGTACGACAACGGTGTAGGGGGAGCGTACGTGTGAGCGTGAGGGTTACTGTGAGCGTATGGGTTAGGATTAGGGGAAGGGTGAGTGGAAGGTTTCAGGGAAGGTTTAGGGTTCGGGCTAGGGTTAGGGTTAGGGGACAGGGACGGTTTAGGGTCCAGGTGAGGGTACGACAACGGTTTAGGCGGAGCGTACGTGTGAGGGCGCGGGTTAGTGTGAGCGTACGGGTTAGGATTAGGGGACGGGTGAGGGGAAGGCTTCGGGGAAGGGTTAGGGTTAGGGTTCGGGCTAGGGTTAGGTTTAGGGGACGGGGACGGTTTAGGGTCCATGTGAGGGTACGACAACGGTTTAGGGGGAGCGTACGTGTGAGGGTGCGGGTTAGTGTGAGCGCACGGGTTAGGATTAGGGGACGGGTGAGGGGAAGGCTTCGGAGAAGGGTTAGGGTTAGGGTTCGGGCTAGGGTTAGGGTTAGGGGACGGGGACGGTTTAGGGTCCAAGTGAGGGTATGACAACGGTTTAAGGTGAGCGTACGTTTGAGGACGCGGGTTAGTGTGAGCGTACGGGTTAGGATTAGGGGACGGGTGAGGGGAAGGCTTCGGGGAAGGGTTAGGGTTAGGGTTCGGGCTAGGGTTAGGGTTAGGGGACGGGGACGGTTTAGGGTCCAGGTGAGGGTACGACAACGGTTTAGGGGAAATGTACGTGTGAGGGCGCGGGTTAGTGTAAGCGTACGGGTTAGTATTAGGGGATGGGTGAGGAGAAGGCTTCGGGGAAATGTTAGGGCTAGGGTTCGGGCTAGGGTTAGGTTTAGGGGATGGGAACGGTTTAGGGTCCAGGTGAGGGTACGACAACGGTTTACGGGGAGCGTACATGTGAGAGCGCGGGTTAGTGTGAGCGTACGGGTTAGGATTAGGGGACGGGTGAGGGGAAGGCTTCGGGGAAGGGTTAGGGTTAGGGTTCGGGCTAGGGTTAGGGTTAGGGGACGGGGACGGTTTAGGGTCCAGGTGAGGGTACGACAACGGTTTAGGGGGAGTGTACGTTTGAGGGCGCGGGTTAGTGTGAGCGTACGGGTTAGGATTAGGGGACGTGTGAGGGGAAGGCTTCAGGGAAGGGTTAGGGTTAGGGTTCGGGCTAGGTTTAGGGTTAGGGTTAGGGGACAGGGACGGTTTAGGGTCCAGGTGAGGGTACGACAACGGTTGAGGGGGAGCGTACATGTGAGGGCGCAGGTTAGTGTGAGCGTACGGGTTAGGATTACGGGACGGGTGAGGGGAAGGCTTTGGGGAAGGTTTAGGGTTAGGGTTCGGGCTAGGGTTAGGGTTAGGCGACGGGGACGGTTTAGGGTCCAGGTGAGGGTACAACAGAGCTTTAGGGGGAGCATACGTGTGAGGGCGCGGGTTAGTGTGAGCGTACGGGATAGGGTAGTGGACGGGTGAGGGGAAGGGTTCAGGGAAGGGTTAGGGTTAGGGTTCGTCTAGGGTTAGGGTTAGGGGACGGGGACTATTTAGGGTCCAGTTGAGGGTATGACAACGGTTTAGCGGGAGCATACGTGTGAGGGCGCGGGTTAGTGTGAGCGTACGGTTTACGATTAGGGGATGGGTAAGGGGAAGGCTTCGGGGAAGGGTTAGGGTTAGGGTTCGGGCTAGGGTTAGGTTTAGGGGATTGGGACGGTTTATTGTCCAGGTGAGGGTACGACAACGGTTTAGGGGGAGCGTACGTGTGAGGGCGTGGGTTAGTGTGAGCGTACGGGTTAGGATTGCGGACGGGTGAGGGGAAGGTTTCGGGGA
The DNA here is from genome assembly GCF_964270905.1 of Leucopleurus acutus. NCBI lineage: Eukaryota > Metazoa > Chordata > Mammalia > Artiodactyla > Delphinidae > Leucopleurus > Leucopleurus acutus. The sequence goes on from NW_028139203.1 coordinate 253,156, forward strand.
AGGGTTAGGGTTAGGGTTCGGGCTAGGGTTAGGTTTACGGGATGGGGACGGTTTAGGGTACAGGTGAGGGTATGACAACGGTTTAGAGGGAGCGTACGTGTGAGGGCGCGGGTTAGTGTGAGCGTACGGGTTAGGATTACGGGACGGGTGAGGGGAAGGCTTTGGGGAAGGTTTAGGGTTAGGGTTCGGGCTAGGGTTAGGGTTAGGGGACGGGGACGGTTTAGGGTCCAGGTGAGGGTACAACAGAGCTTTAGGGGGAGCGTACGTGTGAGGGCGCGGGTTAGTGTGAGCGTATGGTTTAGGATTAGGGGACGGGTGAGGGGAAGGCTTCGGGGAAGGGTAAGGGTTAGGGTTCGGGCTACGGCTAGGATTAGGGGACGGGGACGGTTTAGGGTCCAGGTGAGGGTACGACAACGGTTTAGAGGGAGCGAATGTGTGAGGGTGCGGGTTAGTGTGAGCGTACGGGTTAGGATTACGGGACGGGTGAGGGGAAGGCTTCGGGGAAGGGTTAGAGCTAGCGTTCGGGCTAGGGTTAGGTTTAGGGGATGGGAACGGTTTAGGGTCCAGGTGAGGGTACGACAATGGTTTAGGGGGAGCATACATGTGAGGGCGCGGGTTAGTGTGAGCGTACGGGTTAGGATTAGGGGACGGGTGATGGGAAGGCTTTGGGGAAGAGTTAGGGTTAGGGTTCGGGCTAGGGTTAAGTTTAGGGGACGGGGACGGTTTAGGGTCCAGGTGAGGGTATGACAACGGTTTAGGGGGATCGTACGTGTGAGGGCATGGGTTAGTTTGAGCATTCGGGTTAGGATTAGGGGACGGGTGAGGGGAAGGCTTCGAGGAAGTGTTAGGGTTAGGGTTCGGGCTAGGGTTAGGGTTAGGGGACGGGGACGGTTTAGGGTCCAGGTGAGGGTACGACAACGGTTTAGCAGGAGCGTACGTGTGAGGACGCGGGTTAGTGTGAGCGTACGGGTTAGGATTAGGGGACGGGTGAGGGGAAGGCTTCGGGGAATGTTAGGGTTAGGGTTCGTGCTAGGGTTAGGGTTAGGGGACGGGGACGGTTTAGGGTCCAGGTGAGGGTACGACAAAGATTTACGGGGAGCATACGTGTGAGGGCACGGGTTAGTGTGAGCGTATGGGTTAGGATTCGGTGACGGGTGAGGGGAAGGCTTCGGGGAAGGGTTAGGGTTAGGATTCGGGCTAGGGTTAGGGTTAGGGGACGGGGACAGCTTAGTGTCCAGTTGTGGGTACGACAACGGTTTAAGGGGAGCGTACGTGTGAGCGTGAGGGTTAGTGTGAGCGTATGGGTTAGGATTAGGGGAAGGGTTAGGGGAAGGCTTCAGGGAAGGGTTAGGGTTCGGGCTAGGGTTAGGGTTAGGGGACAGGGACGGTTTAGGGTCCAGGTGAGGGTACGACAACGGTTTAGGGGGAGCGTACGTGTGAGGGCGCGGGTTAGTGTGAGCGTACGGGTTAGGATTAGGGGACGGGTGAGGGGCAGGCTTCGGGGAAGGTTTGGGGTTAGGGTTCGGGCTAGGGTTAGGGTTAGGGGACAGGGACGGTTTAGGGCCCAGGTGAGAGTACGACAATGGTTGAGGGGGAGCGTACATGTGAGGGCGCAGGTTAGTGTGAGCGTACGGGTTAGGATTACGGGACAGTTGAGGGGAAGGCTTTGGGGAAGGTTTAGGGTTAGGGTTCGGGCTAGGGTTAGGGTTAGGCGACGGGGACGGTTTAGGTTCCAGTTGAGGGTACTACAGAGCTTTAGGGGGAGCATACGTGTGAGGGCGTGGGTTAGTGTGAGCGTACGGGTTAGGGTAGTGGACGGGTGAGGGGAAGGATTCAGGGAAGGGTTAGGGTTAGGGTTCGGGCTAGGGTTAGGGTTAGGGGACGGGGACTATTTAGGGTCCAGGTGAGGGTATGACAACGGTTTAGCGGGAGCATACGTGTGAGGGCGTGGGTTAGTGTGAGCGTAAGGGTTAGGATTGGGGACGGGTGAGGGGAAGGTTTCGGGGAAGGGTTAGGGTTAGGGTTCGGGCTAGTGTTAGGTTTACGGGATGGGGACGGTTTAGGGTACAGGTGAGGGTACGACAACGGTTTAGAGGGAGCGTACGTGTGAGGGCGCGGGTTAGTGTGAGCGTACGGGTTAGGATTACGGGACGGGTGAGGGGAAGGCTTTGGGGAAGGTTTAGGGTTAGGGTTCGGGCTAGGGTTAGGGTTAGGGGACGGGGACGGTTTAGGGTCCAGCTGAGGGTACGACAACGGTTTAGGGGGATCGTACCTGTGAGGGCGTGGGATAGTTTGAGCGTACGGTTTAGGATTAGGGGACGGGTGAGGGGAAGGCTTCGAGGAAGGGTTAGGGTTAGGGTTCGGGCTAGGGTTAGGGTTCGGGGCGGGGACGGTTTAGGGTCCAGGTGAGGGTACGACAACGGTTTAGCAGGAGCGTACGTGTGAGGACGCGGGTTAGTGTGAGCGTACGGGTTAGGATTAGGGGACGGGTGAGGGGAAGGCTTCGGGGAATGTTAGGGTTAGGGTTCGGGCTAGGGTTAGGCTTAGGGGACGGGGACGGTTTAGGGTCCAGGTGAGGGTACGACAATGATTTACGGGGAGCATACGTGTGAGGGCACGGGTTAGTGTGAGCGTATGGGTTAGGATTCGGTGACGGGTGAGGGGAAGGCTTCGGGGAAGGGTTAGGGTTAGGATTCGGGCTAGGGTTAGGGTTAGGGGACGGGGACGGCTTAGTGTCCAGTTGTGGGTACGACAACGGTTTAGGGGGAGCGTACGTGTGAGCGTGAGGGTTAGTGTGAGCGTATGGGTTAGGATTAGGGGAAGGGTCAGGGGAAGGCTTCAGGGAAGGGTTAGGGTTCCGGCTAGGGTTAGGGTTAGGAGACAGGGACGGTTTAGGGTCCAGGTGAGGGTACGACAACGGTTTAGTGGGAGCGAACGTGTGAGGGCGCGGGTTAGTGTGAGCGTACGGTTTAGGATTAGGGGACGGGTGAGGGGAAGGCTTCGGGGAAGGGTTGGGGTTAGGGTTCGGGCTAGGGTTAGGGTTAGGGGACGGGGACGGTTCAGGGTCCAGGTGAGGGTACGACAACGGTTTAGGGGGAGCGTACGTGTGAGGGCGCGGGGTAGTGTGAGCGTACGGGTTAGGATTAGGGGACGGGTGAGGGGAAGGCTTCGGGGAATGGTTAGAGTTAGGGTTCGGGCTAGGGTTAGGGTTAGGGGACAGGGACGGTTTAGGGTCCATGTGAGGGTACGACAAAGATTTAGGGGGAGCGTACGTGTGAGGGCACGGGTTAGTGTGAGCGTATGGGTTAGGATTCGTGGACGGGTGAGGGGAAGGCTTCGGGGATGTGTTAGGGTTACGGTTCGGGCTAGGGTTAGGGTTAGGGGACGGGGATGGTTTAGGGTCCAGTTGAGTGTACGACAACGGTGTAGGGGAGCGTACGTGTGAGCGTGAGGGTTACTGTGAGCGTATGGGTTAGGATTAGGGGAAGGGTGAGGGGAAGGTTTCAGGGAAGGTTTAGGGTTCGGGCTAGGGTTAGGGTTAGGGGACAGGGACGGTTTAGGGTCCAGGTGAGGGTACGACAACGGTTTAGGTGGAGCGTACGTGTGAGGGCGCGGGTTAGTGTGAGCGTACGGGTTAGGATTAGGTGACGGGTGAGGGGAAGGCTTCGGGGGAGGGTTAGGGTTAGGGTTCGGGCTAGGGTTAGGTTTAGGGGACGGGGAAGGTTTAGGGTCCAGGTGAGGGTACAACAACGGTTTAGGGGGAGCGTACGTGTGAGGGCACGGGTTAGTGTGAGCGTACGGGTTAGGATTAGGGGACGGGTGAGGGGAAGGCTTCGGGGAAGGGTTAGGGTTAGGGTTCGGGCTAGGGTTAGGTTTAGGGGACGGGGACGGTTTAGGGTCCATGTGAGGGTACGACAACGGTTTAGGGGGAGCGTACGTGTGAGGGTGCGGGTTAGTGTGAGCGCACGGGTTAGGATTAGGGGACGGGTGAGGGGAAGGCTTCGGGGAAGGGTTAGGGTTAGGGTTCGGGCTAGGGTTAGGGTTAGGGGACGGGGACGGTTTAGGGTCCAGGTGAGGGTACGACAACGGATTAGGGGAAATGTACGTGTGAGGGCGCGGGTTAGTGTGAGCGTACGGGTTAGAATTAGGGGACGGGTGACGGGAAGGCTTCGGGGAAGGGTTACGGTTAGGGTTCGGGCTAGGGTTAGGGTTAGGGGATGGGGACGGTTTAGGGTCCAGGTGAGGGTACGACAAAGGTTGAGGGGGAGCGTACATGTGAGGGCGCGGGTTAGTGTGAGCGTACGGGTTACGATTAGGGGACGGGTGAGGGGAAGGCTTCGGGGAAGGGTTAGGGTTAGGGTTCGGGCTATGGTTAGGGTTAGGGGACGGGGACGGTTTAGCGTCCAGGAGAGGGTACGACAACGCTTTAGGGGGATGGTACCTGTGATGGCGCGTGTTAGTGTGAGCGTACGGGTTAGGATTACGGGACAGGTGAGGGGAAGGCTTCGGGGAAGGGTTAGGGTTAGGGTTCGGGCTAGGATTAGAGTTAGTGGAAGGGGACGGTTTAGGGTCCAGGAGAGGGTACGAGAACAGTTTAGGGCGAGCGTACGTGTGAGGGCGTGGTTTAGTGTGAGCGTACGGGTTAGGATTAGGGGACAGGTGAGGGGAAGATTTCAGGGAAGGGTTAGGGTTAGGGTTCGGGCTAGGGTTAGGGTTAGGGAACGGGGATGGTTTAGGGTCCAGGTTCGGTTACGACAACGGTTTATGGGGAGCGTACGTGTGAGGGCGCGGGTTAGTGTGAGCGTACGGGTTAGGATTATGGGACCGGTGAGGGGAAGGCTTCAGGGAAGGGTTAGGTTTAGGGTTCGGGCTAGGGTTAGGGTTAGGGGACGGGGACGGTTTAGGGTCCAGGTGAGGGTACGACAACGGTTTACGGGGAGCGTACGTGTGAGGGCGCGGGTTAGTGTGAGCGTACGGGTTAGGATTAGGGGACGGGTGAGGGGAAGGCTTCGGGGAATGGTTAGAGTTAGGGTTCGGGCTAGGGTTAGGGTTAGGGGACAGGGACGGTTTAGGGTCCATGTGAGCGTACGACAAAGATTTAGGGGGAGCGTACGTGTGAGGGCATGGGTTAGTGTGAGCGTATGGGTTAGGATTCGTGGACGGGTGAGGGGAAGGCTTCGGGGAAGGGTTAGGGTTACGGTTCGGGCTAGGGTTAGGGTTAGGGGACGGGGACGGTTTAGGGTCCAGTTGAGGGTACGACAACGGTGTAGGGGGAGCGTACGTGTGAGCGTGAGGGTTACTGTGAGCGTATGGGTTAGGATTAGGGGAAGGGTGAGTGGAAGGTTTCAGGGAAGGTTTAGGGTTCGGGCTAGGGTTAGGGTTAGGGGACAGGGACGGTTTAGGGTCCAGGTGAGGGTACGACAACGGTTTAGGCGGAGCGTACGTGTGAGGGCGCGGGTTAGTGTGAGCGTACGGGTTAGGATTAGGGGACGGGTGAGGGGAAGGCTTCGGGGAAGGGTTAGGGTTAGGGTTCGGGCTAGGGTTAGGTTTAGGGGACGGGGACGGTTTAGGGTCCATGTGAGGTTACGACAACGGTTTAGGGGGAGCGTACGTGTGAGGGTGCGGGTTAGTGTGAGCGCACGGGTTAGGATTAGGGGACGGGTGAGGGGAAGGCTTCGGAGAAGGGTTAGGGTTAGGGTTCGGGCTAGGGTTAGGGTTAGGGGACGGGGACGGTTTAGGGTCCAAGTGAGGGTATGACAACGGTTTAAGGTGAGCGTACGTTTGAGGACGCGGGTTAGTGTGAGCGTACGGGTTAGGATTAGGGGACGGGTGAGGGGAAGGCTTCGGGGAAGGGTTAGGGTTAGGGTTCGGGCTAGGGTTAGGGTTAGGGGACGGGGACGGTTTAGGGTCCAGGTGAGGGTACGACAACGGTTTAGGGGAAATGTACGTGTGAGGGCGCGGGTTAGTGTAAGCGTACGGGTTAGTATTAGGGGATGGGTGAGGAGAAGGCTTCGGGGAAATGTTAGGGCTAGGGTTCGGGCTAGGGTTAGGTTTAGGGGATGGGAACGGTTTAGGGTCCAGGTGAGGGTACGACAACGGTTTACGGGGAGCGTACATGTGAGAGCGCGGGTTAGTGTGAGCGTACGGGTTAGGATTAGGGGACGGGTGAGGGGAAGGCTTCGGGGAAGGGTTAGGGTTAGGGTTCGGGCTAGGGTTAGGGTTAGGGGACGGGGACGGTTTAGGGTCCAGGTGAGGGTACGACAACGGTTTAGGGGGAGTGTACGTTTGAGGGCGCGGGTTAGTGTGAGCGTACGGGTTAGGATTAGGGGACGTGTGAGGGGAAGGCTTCAGGGAAGGGTTAGGGTTAGGGTTCGGGCTAGGTTTAGGGTTAGGGTTAGGGGACAGGGACGGTTTAGGGTCCAGGTGAGGGTACGACAACGGTTGAGGGGGAGCGTACATGTGAGGGCGCAGGTTAGTGTGAGCGTACGGGTTAGGATTACGGGACGGGTGAGGGGAAGGCTTTGGGGAAGGTTTAGGGTTAGGGTTCGGGCTAGGGTTAGGGTTAGGCGACGGGGACGGTTTAGGGTCCAGGTGAGGGTACAACAGAGCTTTAGGGGGAGCATACGTGTGAGGGCGCGGGTTAGTGTGAGCGTACGGGATAGGGTAGTGGACGGGTGAGGGGAAGGGTTCAGGGAAGGGTTAGGGTTAGGGTTCGTCTAGGGTTAGGGTTAGGGGACGGGGACTATTTAGGGTCCAGTTGAGGGTATGACAACGGTTTAGCGGGAGCATACGTGTGAGGGCGCGGGTTAGTGTGAGCGTACGGTTTACGATTAGGGGATGGGTAAGGGGAAGGCTTCGGGGAAGGGTTAGGGTTAGGGTTCGGGCTAGGGTTAGGTTTAGGGGATTGGGACGGTTTATTGTCCAGGTGAGGGTACGACAACGGTTTAGGGGGAGCGTACGTGTGAGGGCGTGGGTTAGTGTGAGCGTACGGGTTAGGATTGCGGACGGGTGAGGGGAAGGTTTCGGGGAAGGGTTAGGGTTAGGGTTCGGGCTAGGGTTAGGTTTACGGGATGGGGACGGTTTAGGGTACAGGTGAGGGTATGACAACGGTTTAGAGGGAGCGTACGTGTGAGGGCGCGGGTTAGTGTGAGCGTACGGGTTAGGATTACGGGACGGGTGAGGGGAAGGCTTTGGGGAAGGTTTAGGGTTAGGGTTCGGGCTAGGGTTAGGGTTAGGGGACGGGGACGGTTTAGGGTCCAGGTGAGGGTACAACAGAGCTTTAGGGGGAGCGTACGTGTGAGGGCGCGGGTTAGTGTGAGCGTATGGTTTAGGATTAGGGGACGGGTGAGGGGAAGGCTTCGGGGAAGGGTAAGGGTTAGGGTTCGGGCTACGGCTAGGATTAGGGGACGGGGACGGTTTAGGGTCCAGGTGAGGGTACGACAACGGTTTAGAGGGAGCGAATGTGTGAGGGTGCGGGTTAGTGTGAGCGTACGGGTTAGGATTACGGGACGGGTGAGGGGAAGGCTTCGGGGAAGGGTTAGAGCTAGCGTTCGGGCTAGGGTTAGGTTTAGGGGATGGGAACGGTTTAGGGTCCAGGTGAGGGTACGACAATGGTTTAGGGGGAGCATACATGTGAGGGCGCGGGTTAGTGTGAGCGTACGGGTTAGGATTAGGGGACGGGTGATGGGAAGGCTTTGGGGAAGAGTTAGGGTTAGGGTTCGGGCTAGGGTTAAGTTTAGGGGACGGGGACGGTTTAGGGTCCAGGTGAGGGTATGACAACGGTTTAGGGGGATCGTACGTGTGAGGGCATGGGTTAGTTTGAGCATTCGGGTTAGGATTAGGGGACGGGTGAGGGGAAGGCTTCGAGGAAGTGTTAGGGTTAGGGTTCGGGCTAGGGTTAGGGTTGGGGGACGGGGACGGTTTAGGGTCCAGGTGAGGGTACGACAACGGTTTAGCAGGAGCGTACGTGTGAGGACGCGGGTTAGTGTGAGCGTACGGGTTAGGATTAGGGGACGGGTGAGGGGAAGGCTTCGGGGAATGTTAGGGTTAGGGTTCGTGCTAGGGTTAGGGTTAGGGGACGGGGACGGTTTAGGGTCCAGGTGAGGGTACGACAAAGATTTACGGGGAGCATACGTGTGAGGGCACGGGTTAGTGTGAGCGTATGGGTTAGGATTCGGTGACGGGTGAGGGGAAGGCTTCGGGGAAGGGTTAGGGTTAGGATTCGGGCTAGGGTTAGGGTTAGGGGACGGGGACAGCTTAGTGTCCAGTTGTGGGTACGACAACGGTTTAAGGGGAGCGTACGTGTGAGCGTGAGGGTTAGTGTGAGCGTATGGGTTAGGATTAGGGGAAGGGTTAGGGGAAGGCTTCAGGGAAGGGTTAGGGTTCGGGCTAGGGTTAGGGTTAGGGGACAGGGACGGTTTAGGGTCCAGGTGAGGGTACGACAACGGTTTAGGGGGAGCGTACGTGTGAGGGCGCGGGTTAGTGTGAGCGTACGGGTTAGGATTAGGGGACGGGTGAGGGGCAGGCTTCGGGGAAGGTTTGGGGTTAGGGTTCGGGCTAGGGTTAGGGTTAGGGGACAGGGACGGTTTAGGGCCCAGGTGAGAGTACGACAATGGTTGAGGGGGAGCGTACATGTGAGGGCGCAGGTTAGTGTGAGCGTACGGGTTAGGATTACGGGACGGTTGAGGGGAAGGCTTTGGGGAAGGTTTAGGGTTAGGGTTCGGGCTAGGGTTAGGGTTAGGCGACGGGGACGGTTTAGGTTCCAGTTGAGGGTACAACAGAGCTTTAGGGGGAGCATACGTGTGAGGGCGCGGGTTAGTGTGAGCGTACGGGTTAGGGTAGTGGACGGGTGAGGGGAAGGATTCAGGGAAGGGTTAGGGTTAGGGTTCGGGCTAGGGTTAGGGTTAGGGGACGGGGACTATTTAGGGTCCAGGTGAGGGTATGACAACGGTTTAGCGGGAGCGTACGTGTGAGGGCGTGGGTTAGTGTGAGCGTAAGGGTTAGGATTGGGGACGGGTGAGGGGAAGGTTTCGGGGAAGGGTTAGGGTTAGGGTTCGGGCTAGTGTTAGGTTTACGGGATGGGGACGGTTTAGGGTACAGGTGAGGGTACGACAACGGTTTAGAGGGAGCGTACGTGTGAGGGCGCGGGTTAGTGTGAGCGTACGGGTTAGGATTACGGGACGGGTGAGGGGAAGGCTTTGGGGAAGGTTTAGGGTTAGGGTTCGGGCTAGGGTTAGGGTTAGGGTTAGGGGACGGGGACGGTTTAGGGTCCAGGTGAGGGTACGACAACGGTTTAGGGGGATCGTACCTGTGAGGGCGTGGGATAGTTTGAGCGTACGGTTTAGGATTAGGGGACGGGTGAGGGGAAGGCTTCGAGGAAGGGTTAGGGTTAGGGTTCGGGCTAGGGTTAGGGTTCGGGGCGGGGACGGTTTAGGGTCCAGGTGAGGGTACGACAACGGTTTAGCAGGAGCGTACGTGTGAGGACGCGGGTTAGTGTGAGCGTACGGGTTAGGATTAGGGGACGGGTGAGGGGAAGGCTTCGGGGAATGTTAGGGTTAGGGTTCGGGCTAGGGTTAGGCTTAGGGGACGGGGACGGTTTAGGGTCCAGGTGAGGGTACGACAATGATTTACGGGGAGCATACGTGTGAGGGCACGGGTTAGTGTGAGCGTATGGGTTAGGATTCGGTGACGGGTGAGGGGAAGGCTTCGGGGAAGGGTTAGGGTTAGGATTCGGGCTAGGGTTAGGGTTAGGGGACGGGGACGGCTTAGTGTCCAGTTGTGGGTACGACAACGGTTTAGGGGGAGCGTACGTGTGAGCGTGAGGGTTAGTGTGAGCGTATGGGTTAGGATTAGGGGAAGGGTCAGGGGAAGGCTTCAGGGAAGGGTTAGGGTTCCGGCTAGGGTTAGGGTTAGGAGACAGGGACGGTTTAGGGTCCAGGTGAGGGTACGACAACGGTTTAGTGGGAGCGAACGTGTGAGGGCGCGGGTTAGTGTGAGCGTACGGTTTAGGATTAGGGGACGGGTGAGGGGAAGGCTTCGGGGAAGGGTTGGGGTTAGGGTTCGGGCTAGGGTTAGGGTTAGGGGACGGGGACGGTTCAGGGTCCAGGTGAGGGTACGACAACGGTTTAGGGGGAGCGTACGTGTGAGGGCGCGGGGTAGTGTGAGCGTACGGGTTAGGATTAGGGGACGGGTGAGGGGAAGGCTTCGGGGAATGGTTAGAGTTAGGGTTCGGGCTAGGGTTAGGGTTAGGGGACAGGGACGGTTTAGGGTCCATGTGAGGGTACGACAAAGATTTAGGGGGAGCGTACGTGTGAGGGCACGGGTTAGTGTGAGCGTATGGGTTAGGATTCGTGGACGGGTGAGGGGAAGGCTTCGGGGATGTGTTAGGGTTACGGTTCGGGCTAGGGTTAGGGTTAGGGGACGGGGATGGTTTAGGGTCCAGTTGAGTGTACGACAACGGTGTAGGGGAGCGTACGTGTGAGCGTGAGGGTTACTGTGAGCGTATGGGTTAGGATTAGGGGAAGGGTGAGGGGAAGGTTTCAGGGAAGGTTTAGGGTTCGGGCTAGGGTTAGGGTTAGGGGACAGGGACGGTTTAGGGTCCAGGTGAGGGTACGACAACGGTTTAGGTGGAGCGTACGTGTGAGGGCGCGGGTTAGTGTGAGCGTACGGGTTAGGATTAGGTGACGGGTGAGGGGAAGGCTTCGGGGGAGGGTTAGGGTTAGGGTTCGGGCTAGGGTTAGGTTTAGGGGACGGGGAAGGTTTAGGGTCCAGGTGAGGGTACAACAACGGTTTAGGGGGAGCGTACGTGTGAGGGCACGGGTTAGTGTGAGCGTACGGGTTAGGATTAGGGGACGGGTGAGGGGAAGGCTTCGGGGAAGGGTTAGGGTTAGGGTTCGGGCTAGGGTTAGGTTTAGGGGACGGGGATGGTTTAGGGTCCATGTGAGGGTACGACAACGGTTTAGGGGGAGCGTACGTGTGAGGGTGCGGGTTAGTGTGAGCGCACGGGTTAGGATTAGGGGACGGGTGAGGGGAAGGCTTCGGGGAAGGGTTAGGGTTAGGGTTCGGGCTAGGGTTAGGGTTAGGGGACGGGGACGGTTTAGGGTCCAGGTGAGGGTACGACAACGGATTAGGGGAAATGTACGTGTGAGGGCGCGGGTTAGTGTAAGCGTACGGGTTAGTATTAGGGGATGGGTGAGGAGAAGGCTTCGGGGAAGGGTTAGGGTTAGGGTTCGGGCTAGGGCTAGGATTAGGGGACGGGGACCGTTTAGGGTCCAGGTGAGGGTACGACAACGGTTTAGAGGGAGCGAATGTGTGAGGGTGCGGGTTAGTGTGAGCGTACGGGTTAGGATTACGGGACGGGTGAGGGGAAGGCTTCGGGGAAGGGTTAGAGCTAGCGTTCGGGCTAGGGTTAGGTTTAGGGGATGGGAACGGTTTAGGGTCCAGGTGAGGGTACGACAACGGTTTAGGGGGAGCGTACATGTGAGGGCGCGGGTTAGTGTGAGCGTACGGGTTAGGATTAGGGGACGGGTGATGGGAAGGCTTTGGGGAAGAGTTAGGGTTAGGGTTCGGGCTAGGGTTAGGGTTAGGGGATGGGGACGGTTTAGGGTCCAGGTGAGGGTATGACAACGGTTTAGGGGGATCGTACGTGTGAGGGCGTGGGTTAGTTTGAGCATTCGGGTTAGGATTAGGGGACGGGTGAGGGGAAGGCTTCGAGGAAGTGTTAGGGTTAGGGTTCGGGCTAGGGTTAGGGTTAGGGGACGGGGACGGTTTAGGGTCCAGGTGAGGGTACGACAACGGTTTAGCAGGAGCGTACGTGTGAGGACGCGGGTTAGTGTGAGCGTACGGGTTAGGATTAGGGGACGGGTGAGGGGAAGGCTTCGGGTAATGTTAGGGTTAGGGTTCGTGCTAGGGTTAGGGTTAGGGGACGGGGACGGTTTAGGGTCCAGGTGAGGGTACGACAAAGATTTACGGGGAGCATACGTGTGAGGGCACGGGTTAGTGTGAACGTATGGGTTAGGATTCGGTGACGGGTGAGGGGAAGGCTTCGGGGAAGGGTTAGGGTTAGGATTCGGGCTAGGGTTAGGGTTAGGGGACGGGGACAGCTTAGTGTCCAGGTGTGGGTACGACAACGGTTTAGGGGGAGCGTACGTGTGAGCGTGAGGGTTAGTGTGAGCGTATGGGTTAGGATTAGGGGAAGGGTTAGGGGAAGGCTTCAGGGAAGGGTTAGGGTTCGGGCTAGGGTTAGGGTTAGGGGACAGGGACGGTTTAGGGTCCAGGTGAGGGTACGACAACGGTTTAGGGGGAGCGTACGTGTGAGGGCGCGGGTTAGTGTGAGCGTACGGGTTAGGATTAGGGGACGGGTGAGGGGAAGGCTTCGGGGAAGGGTTGGGGTTAGGGTTCGGGCTAGGGTTAGGGTTAGGGGACAGGGACGGTTTAGGGTCCAGGTGAGGGTACGAGAATGGTTGAGGGGGAGCGTACATGTGAAGGCGCGGGTTAGTGTGAGCGTACGGGTTAGGATTACGGGACGGTTGAGGGGAAGGCTTTGGGGAAGGTTTAGGGTTAGGGTTCGGGCTAGGGTTAGGGTTAGGCGACGGGGACGGTTTAGGGTCCAGTTGAGGGTACAACAGAGCTTTAGGGGGAGCATACGTGTGAGGGCGAGGGTTAGTGTGAGCGTACGGGTTAGGGTAGTGGACGGGTGAGGGGAAGGATTCAGGGAAGGGTTAGGGTTAGGGTTCGGGCTAGGGTTAGGGTTAGGGGACGGGGACTATTTAGGGTCCAGGTGAGGGTATGACAACGGTTTAGGGGGAGCGTACGTGTGAGGGCGTGGGTTAGTGTGAGCGTACGGGTTAGGATAGGGGACGGGTGAGGGGAAGGTTTCGGGGAAGGGTTAGGGTTAGGGTTCGGGCTAGTGTTAGGTTTACGGGATGGGGACGGTTTAGGGTACAGGTGAGGGTACGACAACGGTTTAGAGGGAGCGTACGTGTGAGGGCGCGGGTTAGTGTGAGCGTACGGGTTAGGATTACGGGACGGGTGAGGGGAAGGCTTTGGGGAAGGTTTAGGGTTAGGGTTCGGGCTAGGGTTAGGGTTAGGGGACGGGGATGGTTTAGGGTCCAGGTGAGGGTACGACAACGGTTTAGGGGGATCGTACCTGTGAGGGCGTGGGATAGTTTGAGCGTACGGTTTAGGATTAGGGGACGGGTGAGGGGAAGGCTTCGAGGAAGGGTTAGGGTTAGGGTTCGGGCTAGGGTTAGGGTTCGGGGCGGGGACGGTTTAGGGTCCAGGTGAGGGTACGACAACGGTTTAGCAGGAGCGTACGTGTGAGGACGCGGGTTAGTGTGAGCGTACGGGTTAGGATTAGGGGACGGGTGAGGGGAAGGCTTCGGGGAATGTTAGGGTTAGGGTTCGGGCTAGGGTTAGGCTTAGGGGACGGGGACGGTTTAGGGTCCAGGTGAGGGTATGACAAAGATTTACGGGGAGCATACGTGTGAGGGCACGGGTTAGTGTGAGCGTATGGGTTAGGATTCGGTGACGGGTGAGGGGAAGGCTTCGGGGAAGGGTTAGGGTTAGGATTCGGGCTAGGGTTAGGGTTAGGGGACGGGGACGGCTTAGTGTCCAGTTGTGGGTACGACAACGGTTTAGGGGGAGCGTACGTGTGAGCGTGAGGGTTAGTGTGAGCGTATGGGTTAGGATTAGGGGAAGGGTTAGGGGAAGGCTTCAGGGAAGGGTTAGGGTTCCGGCTAGGGTTAGGGTTAGGAGACAGGGACGGTTTAGGGTCCAGGTGAGGGTACGACAACGGTTTAGTGGGAGCGAACGTGTGAGGGCGCGGGTTAGTGTGAGCGTACGGTTTAGGATTAGGTGACGGGTGAGGGGAAGGCTTCGGGGAAGGGTTGGGGTTAGGGTTCGGGCTAGGGTTAGGGTTAGGGGACGGGGACGGTTTAGGGTCCGGGTGAGGGTATGACAGCGGTTTAGGGGGAGCGTACGTGTGAGGGCGCGGGTTAGTGTGAGCGTACGGGTTAGGATTAGGGGACGGGTGAGGGGAAGGCTTCGGGGAATGGTTAGAGTTAGGGTTCGGGCTAGGGTTAGGGTTAGGGGACAGGGACGGTTTAGGGTCCATGTGAGGGTACGGCAAAGATTTAGGGGGAGCGTACGTGTGAGGGCCCAGGTTAGTGTGAGCGTATGGGTTAGGATTCGTGGACGGGTGAGGGGAAGGCTTCGGGGAAGTGTTAGGGTTACGGTTCGGGCTAGGGTTAGGGTTAGGGGACGGGGACGGTTTAGGGTCCAGTTGAGGGTACGACAACGGTGTAGGGGGAGCGTACGTGTGAGCGTGAGGGTTACTGTGAGCGTATGGGTTAGGATTAGGGGAAGGGTGAGGGGAAGGTTTCAGGGAAGGTTTAGGGTTCGGGCTAGGGTTAGGGTTAGGGGACAGGGACGGTTTAGGGTCCAGGTGAGGGTACGACAACGGTTTAGGTGGAGCGTACGTGTGAGGGCGCGGGTTAGTGTGAGCGTACGGGTTAGGATTAGGTGACGGGTGAGGGGAAGGCTTCGGGGGAGGGTTAGGGTTAGGGTTCGGGCTAGGGTTAGGTTTAGGGGACGGGGAAGGTTTAGGGTCCAGGTGAGGGTACAACAACGGTTTAGGGGGAGCGTACGTGTGAGGGCGCGGGTTAGTGTGAGCGTACGGGTTAGGATTAGGTGACGGGTGAGGGGAAGGCTTCGGGGAAGGGTTAGGGTTAGGGTTCGGGCTAGGGTTAGGTTTAGGGGACGGGGACGGTTTAGGGTCCATGTGAGGGTACGACAACGGTTTAGGGGGAGCGTACGTGTGAGGGTGCGGGTTAGTGTGAGCGCACGGGTTAGGATTAGGGGACGGGTGAGGGGAAGGCTTCGGAGAAGGGTTAGGGTTAGGGTTCGGGCTAGGGTTAGGGTTAGGGGACGGGGACGGTTTAGGGTCCAAGTGAGGGTATGACAACGGTTTAGGGTGAGCGTACGTTTGAGGACGCGGGTTAGTGTGAGCGTACGGGTTAGGATTAGGGGACGGGTGAGGGGAAGGCTTCGGGGAAGGCTTAGGGTTAGGGTTCGGGCTAGGGTTAGGGTTAGGGGACGGGGACGGTTTAGGGGCCAGGTGAGGGTACAACAGAGCTTTAGGGGGAGCATACGTGTGAGGGCGCGGGTTAGTGTGAGCGTACGGGTTAGGGTAGTGGACGGGTGAGGGGAAGGATTCAGGGAAGGTTTAGGGTTAGGGTTCGGGCTAGGGTTAGGGTTAGGGGACGGGGACTATTTAGGGTCCAGTTGAGGGTATGACAACGGTTTAGTGGGAGCGTACGTGTGAGGGCGCGGGTTAGTGTGAGCGTACGGTTTACGATTAGGGGATGGGTGAGGGGAAGGCTTCGGGGAAGGGTTAGGGTTAGGGTTCGGGCTAGGCTTAGGTTTAGGGGATTGGGACGGTTTAGTGTCCAGGTGAGGGTACGACAACGGTTTAGGGGGAGCGTACGTGTGAGGGCGTGGGTTAGTGTGAGCGTACGGGTTAGGATTGCGGACGGGTGACGGGAATGTTTCGGGGAAGGGTTAGGGTTAGGGTTCGGGCTAGGGTTAGGTTTACGGGATGGGGACGGTTTAGGGTACAGGTGAGGGTATGACAACGGTTTAGAGGGAGCGTACGTGTGAGGACGTGGGTTAGTGTGAGCGCACGGGTTAGGATTAGGGGACGGGTGAGGGGAAGGCTTCGGGGAATGTTAGGGTTAGGGTTCGGGCTAGGGTTAGGTTTAGGGGACGGGGACGGTTTAGGGTCCATGTGAGGGTACGACAACGGTTTAGGGGGAGCGTACGTGTGAGGGTGCGGGTTAGTGTGAGCGCACGGGTTAGGATTAGGGGACGGGTGAGGGGAAGGCTTCGGGGAAGGGTTAGGGTTAGGGTTCGGGCTAGGGTTAGGGTTAGGGGACGGGGACGGTTTAGGGTCCAGGTGAGGGTACGACAACGGATTAGGGGAAATGTACGTGTGAGGGCGCGGGTTAGTGTAAGCGTACGGGTTAGTATTAGGGGATGGGTGAGGAGAAGGCTTCGGGGAAGGGTTAGGGTTAGGGTTCGGGCTAGGGCTAGGATTAGGGGACGGGGACCGTTTAGGGTCCAGGTGAGGGTACGACAACGGTTTAGAGGGAGCGAATGTGTGAGGGTGCGGGTTAGTGTGAGCGTACGGGTTAGGATTACGGGACGGGTGAGGGGAAGGCTTCGGGGAAGGGTTAGAGCTAGCGTTCGGGCTAGGGTTAGGTTTAGGGGATGGGAACGGTTTAGGGTCCAGGTGAGGGTACGACAACGGTTTAGGGGGAGCGTACATGTGAGGGCGCGGGTTAGTGTGAGCGTACGGGTTAGGATTAGGGGACGGGTGATGGGAAGGCTTTGGGGAAGAGTTAGGGTTAGGGTTCGGGCTAGGGTTAGGGTTAGGGGACGGGGACGGTTTAGGGTCCAGGTGAGGGTATGACAACGGTTTAGGGGGATCGTACGTGTGAGGGCGTGGGTTAGTTTGAGCATTCGGGTTAGGATTAGGGGACGGGTGAGGGGAAGGCTTCGAGGAAGTGTTAGGGTTAGGGTTCGGGCTAGGGTTAGGGTTAGGGGACGGGGACGGTTTAGGGTCCAGGTGAGGGTACGACAACGGTTTAGCAGGAGCGTACGTGTGAGGACGCGGGTTAGTGTGAGCGTACGGGTTAGGATTAGGGGACGGGTGAGGGGAAGGCTTCGGGGAATGTTAGGGTTAGGGTTCGTGCTAGGGTTAGGGTTAGGGGACGGGGACGGTTTAGGGTCCAGGTGAGGGTACGACAAAGATTTACGGGGAGCATACGTGTGAGGGCACGGGTTAGTGTGAGCGTATGGGTTAGGATTCGGTGACGGGTGAGGGGAAGGCTTCGGGGAAGGGTTAGGGTTAGGATTCGGGCTAGGGTTAGGGTTAGGGGACGGGGACAGCTTAGTGTCCAGGTGTGGGTACGACAACGGTTTAGGGGGAGCGTACGTGTGAGCGTGAGGGTTAGTGTGAGCGTATGGGTTAGGATTAGGGGAAGGGTTAGGGGAAGGCTTCAGGGAAGGGTTAGGGTTCGGGCTAGGGTTAGGGTTAGGGGACAGGGACGGTTTAGGGTCCAGGTGAGGGTACGACAACGGTTTAGGGGGAGCGTACGTGTGAGGGCGCGGGTTAGTGTGAGCGTACGGGTTAGGATTAGGGGACGGGTGAGGGGAAGGCTTCGGGGAAGGGTTGGGGTTAGGGTTCGGGCTAGGGTTAGGGTTAGGGGACAGGGACGGTTTAGGGTCCAGGTGAGGGTACGAGAATGGTTGAGGGGGAGCGTACATGTGAAGGTGCGGGTTAGTGTGAGCGTACGGGTTAGGATTACGGGACGGTTGAGGGGAAGGCTTTGGGGAAGGTTTAGGGTTAGGGTTCGGGCTAGGGTTAGGGTTAGGCGACGGGGACGGTTTAGGGTCCAGTTGAGGGTACAACAGAGCTTTAGGGGGAGCATACGTGTGAGGGCGAGGGTTAGTGTGAGCGTACGGGTTAGGGTAGTGGACGGGTGAGGGGAAGGATTCAGGGAAGGGTTAGGGTTAGGGTTCGGGCTAGGGTTAGGGTTAGGGGACGGGGACTATTTAGGGTCCAGGTGAGGGTATGACAACGGTTTAGCGGGAGCGTACGTGTGAGGGCGTGGGTTAGTGTGAGCGTACGGGTTAGGATAGGGGACGGGTGAGGGGAAGGTTTCGGGGAAGGGTTAGGGTTAGGGTTCGGGCTAGTGTTAGGTTTACGGGATGGGGACGGTTTAGGGTACAGGTGAGGGTACGACAACGGTTTAGAGGGAGCGTACGTGTGAGGGCGCGGGTTAGTGTGAGCGTACGGGTTAGGATTACGGGACGGGTGAGGGGAAGGCTTTGGGGAAGGTTTAGGGTTAGGGTTCGGGCTAGGGTTAGGGTTAGGGGACGGGGATGGTTTAGGGTCCAGGTGAGGGTACGACAACGGTTTAGGGGGATCGTACCTGTGAGGGCGTGGGATAGTTTGAGCGTACGGTTTAGGATTAGGGGACGGGTGAGGGGAAGGCTTCGAGGAAGGGTTAGGGTTAGGGTTCGGGCTAGGGTTAGGGTTCGGGGCGGGGACGGTTTAGGGTCCAGGTGAGGGTACGACAACGGTTTAGCAGGAGCGTACGTGTGAGGACGCGGGTTAGTGTGAGCGTACGGGTTAGGATTAGGGGACGGGTGAGGGGAAGGCTTCGGGGAATGTTAGGGTTAGGGTTCGGGCTAGGGTTAGGCTTAGGGGACGGGGACGGTTTAGGGTCCAGGTGAGGGTACGACAACGGTTTAGGGGGAGCGTACGTGTGAGGGCGTGGGTTAGTGTGAGCGTACGGGTTAAGATTGCGGACGGGTGAGGGGAATGTTTCGGGGAAGGGTTAGGGTTAGGGTTCGGGCTAGGGTTAGGTTTACGGGATGGGGACGGTTTAGGGTACAGGTGAGGGTATGACAACGGTTTAGAGGGAGCGTACGTGTGAGGGCGCGGGTTAGTGTGAGCGTACGGGTTAGGATTACGGGACGGGTGAGGGGAAGGCTTTAGGGAAGGTTTAGGGTTAGGGTTCGGGCTAGGGTTAGGGTTAGGGGACGGGGACGGTTTAGGGTCCAGGTGAGGGTACAACAGAGCTTTAGGGGGAGCGTACGTGTGAGGGCGCGGGTTAGTGTGAGCGTATGGTTTAGGATTAGGGGACGGGTGAGGGGAAGGCTTCGGGGAAGGGTTAGGGTTAGGGTTCGGCCTAGGGCTAGGATTAGGGGACGGGGACGGTTTAGGGTCCAGGTGAGGGTACGACAACGGTTTAGAGGGAGCGAATGTGTGAGGGTGCGGGTTAGTGTGAGCGTATGGGTTAGGATTACGGGACGGGTGAGGGGAAGGCTTCGGGGAAGGGTTAGAGCTAGCGTTCGGGCTAGGGTTAGGTTTAGGGGATGGGAACGGTTTAGGGTCCAGGTGAGGGTACGACAACGGTTTAGGGGGAGCGTACATGTGAGGGCGCGGGTTAGTGTGAGCGTACGGGTTAGGATTAGGGGACGGGTGAGGGGAAGGCTTCGGGGAATGGTTAGAGTTAGGGTTCGGGCTAGGGTTAGGGTTAGGGGACGGGGACGGTTTAGGGTCCAGGTGAGGGTATGACAACGGTTTAGGGGGATCGTACGTGTGAGGGCGTGGGTTAGTTTGAGCATTCGGGTTAGGATTAGGGGACGGGTGAGGGGAAGGCTTCGAGGAAGTGTTAGGGTTAGGGTTCGGGCTAGGGTTAGGGTTAGGGGACGGGGACGGTTTAGGGTCCAGGTGAGGGTACGACAACGGTTTAGCAGGAGCGTACGTGTGAGGACGTGGGTTAGTGTGAGCGTACGGGTTAGGATTAGGGGACGGGTGAGGGGAAGGCTTCGGGGAATGTTAGGGTTAGGGTTCGTGCTAGGGTTAGGGTTAGGGGACGGGGACGGTTTAGGGTCCAGGTGAGGGTACGACAAAGATTTACGGGGAGCATACGTGTGAGGGTACGGGTTAGTGTGAGCGTATGGGTTAGGATTCGGTGACGGGTGAGGGGAAGGCTTCGGGGAAGGGTTAGGGTTAGGATTCGGGCTAGGGTTAGGGTTAGGGGACGGGGACAGCTTAGTGTCCAGTTGTGGGTACGACAACGGTTTAAGGGGAGCGTACGTGTGAGCGTGAGGGTTAGTGTGAGCGTATGGGTTAGGATTAGGGGAAGGGTTAGGGAAGGCTTCAGGGAAGGGTTAGGGTTCGGGCTAGGGTTAGGGTTAGGGGACAGGGACGGTTTAGGGTCCAGGTGAGGGTACGACAACGGTTTAGGGGGAGTGTACGTGTGAGGGCGCGGGTTAGTGTGAGCGTACGGGTTAGGATTAGGGGACGGGTGAGGGGAAGGCTTCGGGGAAGGGTTGGGGTTAGGGTTCGGGCTAGGGTTAGGGTTAGGGGACGGGGACGGTTTAGGGTCCAGGTGAGGGTACGACAACGGTTTAGGGGGAGCGTACGTGTGAGGGCGCGGGTTAGTGTGAGCGTAAGGGTTAGGATTAGGGGACGGGTGAGGGGAAGGCTTCGGGGAATGGTTAGAGTTAGGGTTCGGGCTAGGGTTAGGGTTAGGGGACAGGGACGGTTTAGGGTCCATGTGGGGGTACGACAAAGATTTAGGGGGAGCGTACGTGTGAGGGCACGGGTTAGTGTGAGCGTATGGGTTAGGATTCGTGGACGGGTGAGGGGAAGGCTTCGGGGAAGGGTTAGGGTTAGGGTTCGGGCTAGGGTTAGGGTTAGGGGACGGGGACGGTTTAGGGTCCAGTTGAGGGTACGACAACGGTGTAGGGGGAGCGTACGTGTGAGCGTGAGGATTACTGTGAGCGTATGGGTTAGGATTAGGGGAAGGGTGAGGGGAAGGTTTCAGGGAAGGTTTAGGGTTCGGGCTAGGGTTAAGGTTAGGGGACAGGGACGGTTTAGGGTCCAGGTGAGGGTACGACAATGGTTTAGGCGGAGCGTACGTGTGAGGGCGCGGGTTAGTGTGAGCGTACGGGTTAGGATTAGGTGACGGGTGAGGGGAAGGCTTCGGGGGAGGGTTAGGGTTAGGGTTCGGGCTAGGGTTAGGGTTAGGGTACGGGGACGGTTTAGGGTCCAGGTGAGGGTACAACAACGGTTTAGGGGGAGCGTACGTGTGAGGGCGCGGGTTAGTGTGAGCGTATGGGTTAGGATTAGGGGACAGGTGAGGGGAAGGCTTCGAGGAAGGGTTAGGGTTAGGGTTCGGGCTAGGGTTAGGGTTAGGGGATGGGGACGGTTTAGGGTCCATGTGAGGGTACGACAACGGTTTAGGGAGAGCGTACGTGTGAGGGCGCGGGTTAGTGTGAGCGCACGGGTTAGGATTAGGGGACGGGTGAGGGGAAGGCTTCGGGGAAGTGTTAGGGTTAGGGTTCGGGCTAGGGTTAGGGTTAGGGGACGGGGACGGTTTAGGGTCCAGGTGAGGGTACGACAACGGTTTAGGGGAAATGTACGTTTGAGGGCGCGGGTTAGTGTAAGCGTACGGGTTAGTATTAGGGGATGGGTGAGGAGAAGGCTTCGGGGAAGTGTTAGGGCTAGGGTTCGGGCTAGGGTTAGGTTTAGGGGATGGGAACGGTTTAGGGTCCAGGTGAGGGTACGACAACGGTGTACAGGGAGCGTACATGTGAGAGCGCAGGTTAGTGTGAGCGTACGGGTTAGGATTAGGGGACGGGTGAGGGGAAGGCTTCGGGGAAGGGTTAGGGTTAGGGTTCGGGCTAGGGTTAGGGTTAGGGGACGGGGACGGTTTAGGGTCCAGGTGAGGGTACGACAACGGTTTAGGGGGAGTGTACGTTTGAGGGCGCGGGTTAGTGTGAGCGTACGGGTTAGGATTAGGGGACGGGTGAGGGGAAGGCTTCAGGGAAGGGTTAGGGTTAGGGTTCGGGCTAGGTTTAGGGTTAGGGTTAGGGGACAGGGACGGTTTAGGGTCCAGGTGAGGGTACGACAATGGTTGAGGGGGAGCGTACATGTGAGGGCGCAGGTTAGTGTGAGCGTACGGGTTAGGATTACGGGATGTGTGAGGGGAAGGCTTTGGGGAAGGTTTAGGGTTAGGGTTCGGGCTAGAGTTAGGGTTAGGCGACGGGGACGGTTTAGGGTCCAGGTGATGGTACAACAGAGCTTTAGGGGGAGCATACGTGTGAGGGCGCGGGTTAGTGTGAGCGTACGGGTTAGGATTAGGGGACGGGTGAGGGGAAGGCTTCGGGGAACGGTTAGGGTTATGGTTCAGGCTAGGGTTAGGGTTAGGGGACGGGGACGGTTTAGGGTCCAGGTGAGGGTAAGTCAATGGTTTAGGGGGAGCGTACGTGTGAGGGTGCGGGTCAGTGTGAGTGTAAGGGTTAGGATTAGGGGACGGGTGAGTGGAAGGCTTCGCGGAATGGTTATGGTTAGGGTTCGGGCTAGGGTTAGGGTTAGGGGACGGGGATTGTTTAGGGTCCAGGTGAGGGTACGACAACTGTTTAGGTGGAGCGTATGTGTGAGGGTGCGGGTTAGTGTGAGCGTACGGGTTAGGATTAGGGGACTGGTGAGGGCAAGGCTTCCGGGAAGGGATAGGGTTAGGGTTCGGGCTAGGGTTAGGGTTAGGTTTAGAGGACGGGGACGGTTTACGGTCCAGGTGAGGGTACGACAATCGTTTAGGGGGAGTGTACGTTTGAGGGGGCGGGTTAGTGTGAGCGTACGGGTTAGGATTAGGGGACGGGTGAGGGGAAGGCTTCAGGGAAGGTTTAGGGTTAGGGTTCGGGCTAGGGTTAGCGTTAGGGTTAGGGGACGGGGACGGTTTAGGGTCCAGGTGAGGGTACGACAATGATTTAGGGGGAGCGTACGTTTGAGGGCGCGGGTTAGTGTGAGCGTACGGGTTAGGATTAGGGTACGGGTGAGGGGAAGGCTTCGGGGAAGGGTTAGGGTTAGGGTTCGGGCTAGGGTTAGGGTTAGGGGACGGGGACGGTTTAGGGTCCAAGTGAGTGTACGACAACGGTTTAGGGGAAATGTACGTGTGAGGGCACGGGTTAGTGTGAGCGTACGGGTTCGTATTAGGAAATGGGTGAGGAGAAGGCTTCGGGGAAGTGTTAGGGTTAGGGTTCGGGCTACAGTTAGGTTTAGGGGATGGGAACGGTTTAGGGTCCAGGTGAGTGTACGACAACGGTTTAGGGGGAGCGTACATGTGAGAGCGCGGGTTAGTGTGAGCGTACGGGTTAGGATTAGGGGACGGGTGAGGGGAAGGCTTCGGGGAAGGGTTAGGGTTAGGTTTCGGGCTAGGGTTAGGGTTAGGGGACGGGGACGGTTTAGGGTCCAGGTGAGGGTACGACAACGGTTTAGGGGGACTGTACGTTTGAGGGCGCGGGTTAGTGTGAGCGTATGGGTTAGGATTAGGGGACGGGTGAGGGGAAGGCTTCAGGGAAGGGTTAGGGTTAGGGTTCGGGCTAGGTTTAGGTTTAGCGTTAGGGGACGGGGACGGTTTAGGGTCCAGGTGAGGGTACAACAGAGCTTTAGGGGGAGCATACGTGTGAGGGCGCGGGTTAGTGTGAGCGTACGGGTTAGGGTAGTGGACGGGTGAGGGGAAGGATTCAGGGAAGGGTTAGGGTTAGGGTTCGGGCTAGGGTTAGGGTTAGGGAATGGGGACTATTTAGGGTCCAGGTGAGGGTATGACAACGGTTTAGTGGGAGCGTACGTGTGAGGGCGCGGGTTAGTGTGAGCGTACGGTTTACGATTAGGGGATGGGTGAGGGGAAGGCTTCGGGGAAGGGTTAGGGTTAGGGTTCGGGCTAGGGTTAGGTTTAGGGGATTGGGACGGTTTAGTGTCCAGGTGAGGGTACGACAACGGTTTAGGGGGAGCGTACGTGTGAGGGCGTGGGTTAGTGTGAGCGTACGGATTAGGATTGGGGACGGGTGAGGGGAAGGTTTCGGGGAAGGGTTAGGGTTAGGGTTCGGGCTAGGGTTAGGTTTAGGGGATGGGGACGGTTTAGGTTACAGGTGAGGGTACGACAACGGTTTAGAGGGAGCGTAAGTGTGAGGGCGTGGGTTAGTGTGAGCGTACGGGTTAGGATTACGGGATGGGTGAGGGGAAGGTTTGGGGAAGGTTTAGGGTTAGGGTTCGGGCTAGGGTTAGGGTTAGGGGACGGGGACGGTTTAGGGTCCAGGTGAGGGTACAACAGAGCTTTAGGGGGAGCGTACGTGTGAAGGCGCGGGTTAGTGTGAGCGTACGGGTTAGTATTAGGGGATGGGTGAGGAGAAGGCTTCGGGGAAGGGTTAGAGCTAGGGTTCGGGCTAGGGTTAGGTTTAGGGGATGGGAACGGTTTAGGGTCCAGGTGAGGGTACGACAACGGTTTAGGGGGAGCGTACCTGTGAGGGCGTGGGTTAGTGTGAGCATACGGGTAAGGATTAGGGGGCAGGTGAGGGGAAGATTTCAGGGAAGGGTTAGGGTTAGGGTTCGGGCTAGGGTTAGGGTTAGGGGACGGGGACGGTTTGGGTCCAGGTGAGGGTACGACAGAGCTTCAGGGGGAGCGTACGTGTGAGGGCGTCGGTTAGTGTGAGCGTACGGGTTAGGATTAAGGTACGGGTGAGGGGAAGGCTTCAGGGAAGGGTTAGGTTTAGGTTTCGGGCTAGGGTTAGGGATAGGGGACGGGGACGGTTTAGGGTCCAGGTGAGGGTACGACAATGGTTTAGGGGGAGCGTACATGTGAGGGCGCGGGTTAGTGTGAGCGTACGGGTTACGATTAGGGGACGGGTGAGGGGAAGGCTTCGGGGAAGGGTTACGGTTAGGGTTCGGGCTAGGGTTAGGGTTAGGGGATGGGGACGGTTTAGGGTCCAGGTGAGGGTACGACAAAGGTTGAGGGGGAGCGTACATGTGAGGGCGCGGGTTAGTGTGAGCGTACGGGTTACGATTAGGGGACGGGTGAGGGGAAGGCTTCGGGGAAGGGTTAGGGTTAGGGTTCGGGCTATGGTTAGGGTTAGGGGACGGGGACGGTTTAGGGTCCAGGTGAGGGTACGAAAACGCTTTAGGGGGATGGTACCTGTGATCGTGCGTGTTAGTGTGAGCGTACGGGTTAGGATTACGGGACAGGTGAGGGGAAGGCTTCGGGGAAGGGTTAGGGTTAGGGTTCGGGCTAGGGTTAGAGTTAGGGGACGGGGACGGTTTAGGGTCCAGGAGAGGGTACGACAACAGTTCAGGGCGAGCGTACGTGTGAGGGCGTGGTTTAGTGTGAGCGTACGGGTTAGGATTAGGGGACAGGTGAGGGGAAGATTTCAGGGAAGGGTTAGGGTTAGGGTTCGGGCTAGGGTTAGGGTTAGGGAACGGGGACGGTTTAGGGTCCAGGTGAGGGTACGACAACGGTTGAGGGGGAGCGTACGTGTGACGGCGCGGGTTAGTGTGAGTGTACGGGTTAGGATTAGGGGACGGGTGAGGGGAAGGCTTCGGGGAAGGTTTTGGGTTAGGGTTCGGGCTAGGGTTAGAGTTAGAGGACGGGGACGGTTTGGGGTCCAGGTGAGGGTACGACAGAGCTTCAGGGGGAGCGTACGTGTGAGGGCGTGGGTTAGTGTGAGCGTACGGGTTAGGATTATGGTACGGGTGAGGGGAAGGCTTCAGGGAAGGGTTAGGGTTAGGGTTCGGGCTAGGGTTAGGGATAGGGGATGGGGACGGTTTAGGGTCCAGGTGAGAGTACAACAGAGCTTTAGGGGGAGCGTACGTGTGAGGGCGTGGGTTAGTGTGAGCGTACGGGTTAGGGTAAGGGACGGGTGAGGAGAAGGATTCAGGGAAGGGTTAGGGTTAGGTTTCGGGCTAGGGTTAGGGATAGGGGACGGGGACGCTTTAGGGTCCAGGTAAGGGTACGACAACGGTTTAGGGGGAGCGTACATGTGAGGGCGCGGGTTAGTGTGAGCATAACGGTTAGGATTAGGGGACGGGTGAGGGGAAGGTTTCGGGGAAGTGTTAGGGTTTGGGTTCGGGCTAGGGTTAGGGTTAGGGGATGGGGACGGTTTAGGGTCCAGGTGAGGGAACGACAACGGTTTATGGGGAGCGTACGTGTGAGGGCGCAGATTAGTGTGAGCGTACGGTTTAGGATTAGGGGACCGGTGAGAGGAAGGCTTCGGGAAAGTGTTAGGGTTAGGGTTCGGGCTATGGTTATGGTTAGGGCACGGGGACGGTTTAGGTTCCA
The DNA here is from genome assembly GCF_964270905.1 of Leucopleurus acutus. NCBI lineage: Eukaryota > Metazoa > Chordata > Mammalia > Artiodactyla > Delphinidae > Leucopleurus > Leucopleurus acutus. The sequence continues at coordinate 278,844 of NW_028139203.1, forward strand.
GGTGAGGGTACGACAACGGTTTAGGGGGAGCGTACGTGTGAGGGCACGGGTTAGTGTGAGCGTACGGGTTAGGGTAGGGGACGGGTGAGGAGAAGGATTCAGGGAAGGGTTAGGGTTAGGTTTCGGGCTAGGGTTAGGGATAGGGGACGGGGACGGTTTAGGGTCCAGGTGAGGGTACGACAACGGTTTAGGGGGAGCGTACGTGTGAGGGTGCGGGTTAGTGTGAGCATACCGGTTAGGATTAGGTGACGGGTGAGGGGAAGGCTTCGGGGAAGGATTAGGGTTAGGGTTCGGGCTAGGATTAGGGTTAGGGGACGGGGACGGTTTAGGGTCCAGGTGAGGGTACGACAACGGTTTAGGGGGAGCGTACGTGTGAGGGCGCGGGTTAGTGTGAGCATACGAGTTAGGATTAGGGGACGGGTGAGGGGAAGGCTTCGGGGAAGGGTTAGGGTTAGGGTTCGGGCTAGGGTTAGGGTTAAGTGGTGGGGTCGGTTTAGGGTCCAGGTGAGAGTACGACAAAGGTTGAGGGGGAGCGTATATGTGAGGGCGCGGGTTAGTGTGAGCGTACAGGTTAGGATTAGGGGACGGGTGAGGGGAAGGCTTCGGGGAAGGGTTAGGGTTAGGGTTCGGGCTATTGTTAGGGTTAGGGGACGGGGACGGTTTAGGGTACAGGTGAGGGTTCGACAACGCTTTAGGGGGATGGTACCTGTGATGGCGCGTGTTAGTGTGAGCGTACGGGTTAGGATTACGGGACAGTTGAGGGGAAGGCTTCGGGGAAGGGTTAGGGTTAGGTTTCGGGCTAGGGTTAGAGTTAAGGGACGGGGACGGTTTAGGGTCCAGGAGAGGGTACGACAACAGTTTAGGGCGAGCGAACGTGTGAGGGCGTGGTTTAGTGTGAGCGTACGGGTTAGGATTAGGGGACAGGTGAGGGGAAGATTTCGGGGAAGGGTTAGGGTTAGGGTTCGGGCTAGGGTTAGGTTTAGGGGACGGGGACGGTTTAGGGTCCAGGTGAGGGTACGACAACGGTTGAGGGGGAGCGTACGTGTGACGGCGCGGGTTAGTGTGAGTGTACGGGTTAGGATTAGGGGACGGGTGAGGGGAAGGCTTCGGGGAAGGTTTTGGGTTAGGGTTCGGGCTAGGGTTAGAGTTAGGGGACGGGGACGGTTTGGGGTCCAGGTGAGGGTACGACAGAGCTTCAGGGGGAGCGTACGTGTGAGGGCGTGGGTTAGTGTGAGCGTACGGGTTAGGATTAGGGTACGGGTGAGGGGAAGGCTTCAGGGAAGGGTTAGGGTTAGGGTTCGGGCTAGGTTTAGGGTTAGGGTTAGGGGACAGGGACGGTTTAGGGTCCAGGTGAGGGTACGACAATGGTTGAGGGGGAGCGTACATGTGAGGGCGCAGGTTAGTGTGAGCGTACGGGTTAGGATTACGGGACGGTTGAGGGGAAGGCTTTGGGGAAGGTTTAGGGTTAGGGTTCAGGCTAGGGTTAGGGTTAGGCGACGGGGACGGTTTAGGGTCCAGGTGAGGGTACAACAGAGCTTTAGGGGGAGCATACGTGTGAGGGCGCGGGTTAGTGTGAGCGTACGGGTTAGGGTAGTGGACGGGTGAGGGGAAGGATTCAGGGAAGGGTTAGGGTTAGGGTTCGGGCTAGGGTTAGGGTTAGGGGACGGGGACTCTTTAGGGTCCAGGTGAGGGTATGACAACGGTTTAGCGGGACCGTACGTGTGAGGGCGTGGGTTAGTGTGAGCGTACGGGTTAGGATTGGGGACGGGTGAGGGGAAGGTTTCGGGGAAGGGTTAGGGTTAGGGTTCGGGCTAGTGTTAGGTTTACGGGATGGGGACGGTTTAGGGTACAGGTGAGGGTACGACAACGGTTTAGAGGGAGCGTACGTGTGAGGGCGCGGGTTAGTGTGAGCGTACGGGTTAGGATTACGGGACGGGTGAGGGGAAGGCTTTGGGGAAGGTTTAGGGTTAGGGTTCGGGCTAGGGTTAGGGTTAGGGGACGGGGACGGTTTAGGGTCCAGGTGAGGGTACGACAACGGTTTAGGGGGATCGTACGTGTGAGGGCGTGGGTTAGTTTGAGCGTACGGTTTAGGATTAGGGGACGGGTGAGGGGAAGGCTTCGAGGAAGGGTTAGGGTTAGGGTTCGGGCTAGGTTTAGGGTTAGGGGCGGGGACGGTTTAGGGTCCAGGTGAGGGTACGACAACGGTTTAGCAGGAGCGTACGTGTGAGGACGCGGGTTAGTGTGAGCGTAGGTGTTAGGATTAGGGGACGGGTGAGGGGAAGGCTTCGGGGAATGTTAGGGTTAGGGTTCGGGCTAGGGTTAGGCTTAGGGGACGGGGACGGTTTAGGGTCCAGGTGAGGGTACGACAAAGATTTATGGGGAGCATACGTGTGAGGGCACGGGTTAGTGTGAGCGTATGGGTTAGGATTCGGTGACGGGTGAGGGGAAGGCTTCGGGGAAGGGGTAGGGTTAGAATTCGGGCTAGGGTTAGGGTTAGGGGACGGGGACGGCTTAGTGTCCAGTTGTGGGTACCACAACGGTTTAGGGGGATCGTACGTGTGAGCGTGAGGGTTAGTGTGAGCGTATGGGTTAGGATTAGGGGAAGGGTTAGGGGAAGGCTTCAGGGAAGGGTTAGGGTTCGGGCTAGGGTTAGGGTTAGGAGACAGGGACGGTTTAGGGTCCAGGTGAGGGTACGACAACGGTTTAGTGGGAGCGAACGTGTGAGGGCGCGGGTTAGTGTGAGCGTACGGTTTAGGATTAGGGGACGGGTGAGGGGAAGGCTTCGGGGAAGGGTTGGGGTTAGGGTTCGGGCTAGGGTTAGGGTTAGGGGACGGGGACGGTTTAGGGTCCAGGTGAGGGTACGACAACGGTGTAGGGGGAGCGTACGTGTGAGCGTGAGGGTTACTGTGACCGTATGGGTTAGGATTAGGGGAAGGGTGAGGGGAAGGTTTCAGGGAAGGTTTAGGGTTCGGGCTAGGGTTAGGGTTAGGGGACAGGGACGGTTTAGGGTCCAGGTGAGGGTACGACAACGGTTTAGGTGGAGCGTACGTGTGAGGGCGCGGGTTAGTGTGAGCGTACGGGTTAGGATTAGGTGACGGGTGAGAGGAAGGCTTCGGGGGAGGGTTAGTGTTAGGGTTCGGGCTAGGGTTAGGTTTAGGGGACGGGGACGGTTTAGGGTCCAGGTGAGGGTACAACAACGGTTTAGGGGGAGCGTACGTGTGAGGGCGCGGGTTAGTGTGAGCGTACGGGTTAGGATTAGGGGACGGGTGAGGGGAAGGCTTCGGTGAAGGGTTAGGGTTAGGGTTCGGGCTAGGGTTAGGGTTAGGGGACGGGGACGGTTTAGGGTCCATGTGAGGATACGACAATGGTTTAGGGGGAGCGTACGTGTGAGGGTGCGGGTTAGTGTGAGCGCACGGGTTAGGATTAGGGGACGGGTGAGGGGAAGGCTTCGGTGAAGGGTTAGGGTTAGGGTTCGGGCTAGGGTTAGGGTTAGGGGACGGGGACGGTTTAGGGTCCAGGTGAGGGTACGACAACGGTTTAGGGGAAATGTACGTGTGAGGGCGCAGGTTAGTGTAAGCGTACGGGTTAGTATTAGGGGATGGGTGAGGAGAAGGCTTCGGGGAAATGTTAGGGCTAGGGTTCGGGCTAGGGTTAGGTTTAGGGGATGGGAACGGTTTAGGGTCCAGGTGAGGGTACGACAACGGTTTACGGGGAGCGTACATGTGAGAGCGCAGGTTAGTGTGAGCGTACGGGTTAGGATTAGGGGACGGGTGAGGGGAAGGCTTCGGGGAAGGGTTAGGTTTAGGGTTCGGGCTAGGGTTAGGGTTAGGGGACGGGGACGGTTTAGGGTCCAGGTGAGGGTATGACAACGCTTTAGGGGTAATGTACGTGTGATGGCGCGTGTTAGTGTGAGCGTACGGGTTAGGATTACGGGACAGGTGAGGGGAAGGCTTCGGTGAAGGGTTAGGGTTAGGGTTCGGGCTAGGATTAGAGTTAGTGGAAGGGGACGGTTTAGGGTCCAGGAGAGGGTACGAGAACAGTTTAGGGCGAGCGTACGTGTGAGGGCGTGGTTTAGTGTGAGCGTACGGGTTAGGATTAGGGGACAGGTGAGGGGAAGATTTCAGGGAAGGGTTAGGGTTAGGGTTCGGGCTAAGGTTAGGGTTAGGGAACGGGGATGGTTTAGGGTCCAGGTTCGGTTACGACAACGGTTTATGGGGAGCGTACGTGTGAGGGCGCGGGTTAGTGTGAGCGTACGGGTTAGGATTATGGGACCGGTGAGGGGAAGGCTTCAGGGAAGGGTTAGGTTTAGGGTTCGGGCTAGGGTTAGGGTTAGGGGACGGGGACGGTTTAGGGTCCAGGTGAGGGTACGACAACGGTTTACGGGGAGCGTACGTGTGAGGGCGCGGGTTAGTGTGAGCGTACGGGTTAGGATTAGGGGACGGGTGAGGGGAAGGCTTCGGGGAATGGTTAGAGTTAGGGTTCGGGCTAGGGTTAGGGTTAGGGGACAGGGACGGTTTAGGGTCCATGTGAGGGTACGACAAAGATTTAGGGGGAGCGTACGTGTGAGGGCATGGGTTAGTGTGAGCGTATGGGTTAGGATTCGTGGACGGGTGAGGGGAAGGCTTCGGGGAAGGGTTAGGGTTACGGTTCGGGCTAGGGTTAGGGTTAGGGGACGGGGACGGTTTAGGGTCCAGTTGAGGGTACGACAACGGTGTAGGGGGAGCGTACGTGTGAGCGTGAGGGTTACTGTGAGCGTATGGGTTAGGATTAGGGGAAGGGTGAGTGGAAGGTTTCAGGGAAGGTTTAGGGTTCGGGCTAGGGTTAGGGTTAGGGGACAGGGACGGTTTAGGGTCCAGGTGAGGGTACGACAACGGTTTAGGCGGAGCGTACGTGTGAGGGCGCGGGTTAGTGTGAGCGTACGGGTTAGGATTAGGGGACGGGTGAGGGGAAGGCTTCGGGGAAGGGTTAGGGTTAGGGTTCGGGCTAGGGTTAGGTTTAGGGGACGGGGACGGTTTAGGGTCCATGTGAGGGTACGACAACGGTTTAGGGGGAGCGTATGTGTGAGGGTGCGGGTTAGTGTGAGCGCATGGGTTAGGATTAGGGGACGGGTGAGGGGAAGGCTTCGGAGAAGGGTTAGGGTTAGGGTTCGGGCTAGGGTTAGGGTTAGGGGACGGGGACGGTTTAGGGTCCAAGTGAGGGTATGACAACGGTTTAGGGTGAGCGTACGTTTGAGGACGCGGGTTAGTGTGAGCGTACGGGTTAGGATTAGGGGACGGGTGAGGGGAATGCTTCGGGGAAGGGTTAGGGTTAGGGTTCGGGCAAGGTTAGGGTTAGGGGACGGGGACGGTTTAGGGTCCAGGTGAGGGTACGACAACGGTTTAGGGGAAATGTACATGTGAGGGCGCGGGTTAGTGTAAGCGTACGGGTTAGTATTAGGGGATGGGTGAGGAGAAGGCTTCGGGGAAATGTTAGGGCTAGGGTTCGGGCTAGGGTTAGGTTTAGGGGATGGGAACGGTTTAGGGTCCAGGTGAGGGTACGACAACGGTTTACGGGGAGCGTACATGTGAGAGCGCAGGTTAGTGTGAGCGTACGGGTTAGGATTAGGGGACGTGTGAGGGGAAGGCTTCAGGGAAGGGTTAGGGTTAGGGTTCGGGCTAGGTTTAGGGTTAGGGTTAGGGGACAGGGACGGTTTAGGGTCCAGGTGAGGGTACGACAATGGTTGAGGGGGAGCGTACATGTGAGGGCGCAGGTTAGTGTGAGCGTACGGGTTAGGATTACGGGACGGGTGAGGGGAAGGCTTTGGGGAAGGTTTAGGGTTAGGGTTCGGGCTAGGGTTAGGGTTAGGCGACGGGGACGGTTTAGGGTCCAGGTGAGGGTACAACAGAGCTTTAGGGGGAGCATACGTGTGAGGGCGCGGGTTAGTGTGAGCATACGGGATAGGGTAGTGGACGGGTGAGGGGAAGGATTCAGGGAAGGGTTAGGGTTAGGGTTCGTCTAGGGTTAGGGTTAGGGGACGGGGACTATTTAGGGTCCAGTTGAGGGTATGACAACGGTTTAGCGGGAGCATACGTGTGAGGGCGCGGGTTAGTGTGAGCGTACGGTTTACGATTAGGGGATGGGTAAGGGGAAGGCTTCGGGGAAGGGTTAGGGTTAGGGTTCGGGCTAGGGTTAGGTTTAGGGGATTGGGACGGTTTATTGTCCAGGTGAGGGTACGACAACGGTTTAGGGGGAGCGTACGTGTGAGGGCGTGGGTTAGTGTGAGCGTACGGGTTAGGATTGCGGACGGGTGAGGGGAAGGTTTCGGGGAAGGGTTAGGGTTAGGGTTCGGGCTAGGGTTAGGTTTACGGGATGGGGACGGTTTAGGGTACAGGTGAGGGTATGACAACGGTTTAGAGGGAGCGTACGTGTGAGGGCGCGGGTTAGTGTGAGCGTACGGGTTAGGATTACGGGACGGGTGAGGGGAAGGCTTTGGGGAAGGTTTAGGGTTAGGGTTCGGGCTAGGGTTAGGGTTAGGGGACGGGGACGGTTTAGGGTCCAGGTGAGGGTACAACAGAGCTTTAGGGGGAGCGTACGTGTGAGGGCGCGGGTTAGTGTGAGCGTATGGTTTAGGATTAGGGGACGGGTGAGGGGAAGGCTTCGGGGAAGGGTAAGGGTTAGGGTTCGGGCTACGGCTAGGATTAGGGGACGGGGACGGTTTAGGGTCCAGGTGAGGGTACGACAACGGTTTAGAGGGAGCGAATGTGTGAGGGTGCGGGTTAGTGTGAGCGTACGGGTTAGGATTACGGGACGGGTGAGGGGAAGGCTTCGGGGAAGGGTTAGAGCTAGCGTTCGGGCTAGGGTTAGGTTTAGGGGATGGGAACGGTTTAGGGTCCAGGTGAGGGTACGACAATGGTTTAGGGGGAGCGTACATGTGAGGGCGCGGGTTAGTGTGAGCGTACGGGTTAGGATTAGGGGACGGGTGATGGGAAGGCTTTGGGGAAGAGTTAGGGTTAGGGTTCGGGCTAGGGTTAAGTTTAGGGGACGGGGACGGTTTAGGGTCCAGGTGAGGGTATGACAACGGTTTAGGGGGATCGTACGTGTGAGGGCATGGGTTAGTTTGAGCATTCGGGTTAGGATTAGGGGACGGGTGAGGGGAAGGCTTCGAGGAAGTGTTAGGGTTAGGGTTCGGGCTAGGGTTAGGGTTAGGGGACGGGGACGGTTTAGGGTCCAGGTGAGGGTACGACAACGGTTTAGCAGGAGCGTACGTGTGAGGACGCGGGTTAGTGTGAGCGTACGGGTTAGGATTAGGGGACGGGTGAGGGGAAGGCTTCGGGGAATGTTAGGGTTAGGGTTCGTGCTAGGGTTAGGGTTAGGGGACGGGGACGGTTTAGGGTCCAGGTGAGGGTACGACAAAGATTTACGGGGAGCATACGTGTGAGGGCACGGGTTAGTGTGAGCGTATGGGTTAGGATTCGGTGACGGGTGAGGGGAAGGCTTCGGGGAAGGGTTAGGGTTAGGATTCGGGCTAGGGTTAGGGTTAGGGGACGGGGACAGCTTAGTGTCCAGTTGTGGGTACGACAACGGTTTAAGGGGAGCGTACGTGTGAGCGTGAGGGTTATTGTGAGCGTACGGGTTAGGATTAGGGGAAGGGTTAGGGGAAGGCTTCAGGGAAGGGTTAGGGTTCGGGCTAGGGTTAGGGTTAGGGGACAGGGACGGTTTAGGGTCCAGGTGAGGGTACGACAACGGTTTAGGGGGAGCGTACGTGTGAGGGCGCGGGTTAGTGTGAGCGTACGGGTTAGGATTAGGGGACGGGTGAGGGGCAGGCTTCGGGGAAGGTTTGGGGTTAGGGTTCGGGCTAGGGTTAGGGTTAGGGGACAGGGACGGTTTAGGGCCCAGGTGAGAGTACGACAATGGTTGAGGGGGAGCGTACATGTGAGGGCGCAGGTTAGTGTGAGCGTACGGGTTAGGATTACGGGACGGTTGAGGGGAAGGCTTTGGGGAAGGTTTAGGGTTAGGGTTCGGGCTAGGGTTAGGGTTAGGCGACGGGGACGGTTTAGGTTCCAGTTGAGGGTACAACAGAGCTTTAGGGGGAGCATACGTGTGAGGGCGCGGGTTAGTGTGAGCGTACGGGTTAGGGTAGTGGACGGGTGAGGGGAAGGATTCAGGGAAGGGTTAGGGTTAGGGTTCGGGCTAGGGTTAGGGTTAGGGGACGGGGACTATTTAGGGTCCAGGTGAGGGTATGACAACGGTTTAGCGGGAGCGTACGTGTGAGGGCGTGGGTTAGTGTGAGCGTACGGGTTAGGATTGGGGACGGGTGAGGGGAAGGTTTCGGGGAAGGGTTAGGGTTAGGGTTCGGGCTAGTGTTAGGTTTATGGGATGGGGACGGTTTAGGGTACAGGTGAGGGTACGACAACGGTTTAGAGGGAGCGTACGTGTGAGGGCGCGGGTTAGTGTGAGCGTACGGGTTAGGATTACGGGACGGGTGAGGGGAAGGCTTTGGGGAAGATTTAGGGTTAGGGTTCGGGCTAGGGTTAGGGTTAGGGGACGGGGACGGTTTAGGGTCCAGGTGAGGGTACGACAACGGTTTAGGGGGATCGTACCTGTGAGGGCGTGGGATAGTTTGAGCGTACGGTTTAGGATTAGGGGACGGGTGAGGGGAAGGCTTCGAGGAAGGGTTAGGGTTAGGGTTCGGGCTAGGGTTAGGGTTCGGGGCGGGGACGGTTTAGGGTCCAGGTGAGGGTACGACAACGGTTTTGCAGGAGCGTACGTGTGAGGACGCGGGTTAGTGTGAGCGTACGGGTTAGGATTAGGGGACGGGTGAGGGGAAGGCTTCGGGGAATGTTAGGGTTAGGTTTCGGGCTAGGGTTAGGCTTAGGGGACGGGGACGGTTTAGGGTCCAGGTGAGGGTACGACAATGATTTACGGGGAGCATACGTGTGAGGGCACGGGTTAGTGTGAGCGTATGGGTTAGGATTCGGTGACGGGTGAGGGGAAGGCTTCGGGGAAGGGTTAGGGTTAGGATTCGGGCTAGGGTTAGGGTTAGGGGACGGGGATGGCTTAGTGTCCAGTTGTGGGTACGACAACGGTTTAGGGGGAGCGTACGTGTGAGCGTGAGGGTTAGTGTGAGCGTATGGGTTAGGATTAGGGGAAGGGTCAGGGGAAGGCTTCAGGGAAGGGTTAGGGTTCCGGCTAGGGTTAGGGTTAGGAGACAGGGACGGTTTAGGGTCCAGGTGAGGGTACGACAACGGTTTAGTGGGAGCGAACGTGTGAGGGCGCGGGTTAGTGTGAGCGTACGGTTTAGGATTAGGGGACGGGTGAGGGGAAGGCTTCGGGGAAGGGTTGGGGTTAGGGTTCGGGCTAGGGTTAGGGTTAGGGGACGGGGACGGTTTAGGGTCCAGGTGAGGGTACGACAACGGTTTAGGGGGAGCGTACGTGTGAGGGCGCGGGGTAGTGTGAGCGTACGGGTTAGGATTAGGGGACGGGTGAGGGGAAGGCTTCGGGGAATGGTTAGAGTTAGGGTTCGGGCTAGGGTTAGGGTTAGGGGACAGGGACGGTTTAGGGTCCATGTGAGGGTACGACAAAGATTTAGGGGGAGTGTACGTGTGAGGGCACGGGTTAGTGTGAGCGTATGGGTTAGGATTCGTGGACGGGTGAGGGGAAGGCTTCGGGGAAGTGTTAGGGTTACGGTGCGGGCTAGGGTTAGGGTTAGGGGACGGGGATGGTTTAGGGTCCAGTTGAGTGTACGACAACGGTGTAGGGGAGCGTACGTGTGAGCGTGAGGGTTACTGTGAGCGTATGGGTTAGGATTAGGGGAAGGGTGAGGGGAAGGTTTCAGGGAAGGTTTAGGGTTCGGGCTAGGGTTAGGGTTAGGGGACAGGGACGGTTTAGGGTCCAGGTGAGGGTACGACAACGGTTTAGGTGGAGCGTACGTGTGAGGGCGCGGGTTAGTGTGAGCGTACGGGTTAGGATTAGGTGACGGGTGAGGGGAAGGCTTCGGGGGAGGGTTAGGGTTAGGGTTCGGGCTAGGGTTAGGTTTAGGGGACGGGGAAGGTTTAGGGTCCAGGTGAGGGTACAACAACGGTTTAGGGGGAGCGTACGTGTGAGGGCGCGGGTTAGTGTGAGCGTACGGGTTAGGATTAGGGGACGGGTGAGGGGAAGGCTTCGGGGAAGGGTTAGGGTTAGGGTTCGGGCTAGGGTTAGGTTTAGGGGACGGGGACGGTTTAGGGTCCATGTGAGGGTACGACAACGGTTTAGGGGGAGCGTACGTGTGAGGGTGCGGGTTAGTGTGAGCGCACGGGTTAGGATTAGGGGACGGGTGAGGGGAAGGCTTCGGGGAAGGGTTAGGGTTAGGGTTCGGGCTAGGGTTAGGGTTAGGGGACGGGGACGGTTTAGGGTCCAGGTGAGGGTACGACAACGGATTAGGGGAAATGTACGTGTGAGGGCGCGGGTTAGTGTAAGCGTACGGGTTAGTATTAGGGGATGGGTGAGGAGAAGGCTTCGGGGAAGGGTTAGGGTTACGGTTCGGGCTAGGGCTAGGATTAGGGGACGGGGACCGTTTAGGGTCCAGGTGAGGGTACGACAACGGTTTAGAGGGAGCGAATGTGTGAGGGTGCGGGTTAGTGTGAGCGTACGGGTTAGGATTACGGGACGGGTGAGGGGAAGGCTTCGGGGAAGGGTTAGAGCTAGCGTTCGGGCTAGGGTTAGGTTTAGGGAATGGGAACGGTTTAGGGTCCAGGTGAGGGTACGACAACGGTTTAGGGGGAGCGTACATGTGAGGGCGCGGGTTAGTGTGAGCGTACGGGTTAGGATTAGGGGACGGGTGATGGGAAGGCTTTGGGGAAGGGTTAGGGTTAGGGTTCGGGCTAGGGTTAGGGTTAGGGGACGGGGACGGTTTAGGGTCCAGGTGAGGGTATGACAACGGTTTAGGGGGATCGTACGTGTGAGGGCGTGGGTTAGTTTGAGCATTCGGGTTAGGATTAGGGGACGGGTGAGGGGAAGGCTTCGAGGAAGTGTTAGGGTTAGGGTTCGGGCTAGGGTTAGGGTTAGGGGACGGGGACGGTTTAGGGTCCAGGTGAGGGTACGACAACGGTTTAGCAGGAGCGTACGTGTGAGGACGCGGGTTAGTGTGAGCGTACGGGTTAGGATTAGGGGACGGGTGAGGGGAAGGCTTCGGGGAATGTTAGGGTTAGGGTTCGTGCTAGGGTTAGGGTTAGGGGACGGGGACGGTTTAGGGTCCAGGTGAGGGTACGACAAAGATTTACGGGGAGCATACGTGTGAGGGCACGGGTTAGTGTGAGCGTATGGGTTAGGATTCGGTGACGGGTGAGGGGAAGGCTTCGGGGAAGGGTTAGGGTTAGGATTCGGGCTAGGGTTAGGGTTAGGGGACGGGGACAGCTTAGTGTCCAGGTGTGGGTACGACAACGGTTTAGGGGGAGCGTACGTGTGAGCGTGAGGGTTAGTGTGAGCGTATGGGTTAGGATTAGGGGAAGGGTTAGGGGAAGGCTTCAGGGAAGGGTTAGGGTTCGGGTTAGGGTTAGGGGACAGGGACGGTTTAGGGTCCAGGTGAGGGTACGACAACGGTTTAGGGGGAGCGTACGTGTGAGGGCGCGGGTTAGTGTGAGCGTACGGGTTAGGATTAGGGGACGGGTGAGGGGAAGGCTTCGGGGAAGGGTTGGGGTTAGGGTTCGGGCTAGGGTTAGGGTTAGGGGACAGGGACGGTTTAGGGTCCAGGTGAGGGTACGAGAATGGTTGAGGGGGAGCGTACATGTGAAGGCGCGGGTTAGTGTGAGCGTACGGGTTAGGATTACGGGACGGTTGAGGGGAAGGCTTTGGGGAAGGTTTAGGGTTAGGGTTCGGGCTAGGGTTAGGGTTAGGCGACGGGGACGGTTTAGGGTCCAGTTGAGGGTACAACAGAGCTTTAGGGGGAGCATACGTGTGAGGGCGAGGGTTAGTGTGAGCGTACGGCTTAGGGTAGTGGACGGGTGAGGGGAAGGATTCAGGGAAGGGTTAGGGTTAGGGTTCGGGCTAGGGTTAGGGTTAGGGGACGGGGACTATTTAGGGTCCAGGTGAGGGTATGACAACGGTTTAGCGGGAGCGTACGTGTGAGGGCGTGGGTTAGTGTGAGCATACGGGTGAGGATAGGGGACGGGTGAGGGGAAGGTTTCGGGGAAGGGTTAGGGTTAGGGTTCGGGCTAGTGTTAGGTTTACGGGATGGGGACGGTTTAGGGTACAGGTGAGGGTACGACAACGGTTTAGAGGGAGCGTACGTGTGAGGGCGCGGGTTAGTGTGAGCGTACGGGTTAGGATTACGGGACGGGTGAGGGGAAGGCTTTGGGGAAGGTTTAGGGTTAGGGTTCGGGCTAGGGTTAGGGTTAGGGGACGGGGATGGTTTAGGGTCCAGGTGAGGGTACGACAACGGTTTAGGGGGATCGTACCTGTGAGGGCGTGGGATAGTTTGAGCGTACGGTTTAGGATTAGGGGACGGGTGAGGGGAAGGCTTCGAGGAAGGGTTAGGGTTAGGGTTCGGGCTAGGGTTAGGGTTCGGGGCGGGGACGGTTTAGGGTCCAGGTGAGGGTACGACAACGGTTTAGCAGGAGCGTACGTGTGAGGACGCGGGTTAGTGTGAGCGTACGGGTTAGGATTAGGGGACGGGTGAGGGGAAGGCTTCGGGGAATGTTAGGGTTAGGGTTCGGGCTAGGGTTAGGCTTAGGGGACGGGGACGGTTTAGGGTCCAGGTGAGGGTATGACAAAGATTTACGGGGAGCATACGTGTGAGGGCACGGGTTAGTGTGAGCGTATGGGTTAGGATTCGGTGACGGGTGAGGGGAAGGCTTCGGGGAAGGGTTAGGTTTAGGATTCGGGCTAGGGTTAGGGTTAGGGGACGGGGACGGCTTAGTGTCCAGTTGTGGGTACGACAACGGTTTAGGGGGAGCGTACGTGTGAGCGTGAGGGTTAGTGTGAGCGTATGGCTTAGGATTAGGGGAAGGGTTAGGGGAAGGCTTCAGGGAAGGGTTAGGGTTCCGGCTAGGGTTAGGGTTAGGAGACAGGGACGGTTTAGGGTCCAGGTGAGGGTACGACAACGGTTTAGTGGGAGCGAACGTGTGAGGGCGCGGGTTAGTGTGAGCGTACGGTTTAGGATTAGGGGACGGGTGAGGGGAAGGCTTCGGGGAAGGGTTGGGGTTAGGGTTCGGGCTAGGGTTAGGGTTAGGGGACGGGGACGGTTTAGGGTCCGGGTGAGGGTATGACAGCGGTTTAGGGGGAGCGTACGTGTGAGGGCGCGGGTTAGTGTGAGCGTACGGGTTAGGATTAGGGGACGGGTGAGGGGAAGGCTTCGGGGAATGGTTAGAGTTAGGGTTCGGGCTAGGGTTAGGGTTAGGGGACAGGGACGGTTTAGGGTCCATGTGAGGGTACGACAAAGATTTAGGGGGAGCGTACGTGTGAGGGCACAGGTTAGTGTGAGCGTATGGGTTAGGATTCGTGGACGGGTGAGGGGAAGGCTTCGGGGAAGTGTTAGGGTTACGGTTCGGGCTAGGGTTAGGGTTAGGGGACGGGGACGGTTTAGGGTCCAGTTGAGGGTACGACAACGGTGTAGGGGGAGCGTACGTGTGAGCGTGAGGGTTACTGTGAGCGTATGGGTTAGGATTAGGGGAAGGGTGAGGGGAAGGTTTCAGGGAAGGTTTAGGGTTCGGGCTAGGGTTAGGGTTAGGGGACAGGGACGGTTTAGGGTCCAGGTGAGGGTACGACAACGGTTTAGGTGGAGCGTACGTGTGAGGGCGCGGGTTAGTGTGAGCGTATGGGTTAGGATTAGGTGACGGGTGAGGGGAAGGCTTCGGGGGAGGGTTAGGGTTAGGGTTCGGGCTAGGGTTAGGTTTAGGGGACGGGGAAGGTTTAGGGTCCAGGTGAGGGTACAACAACGGTTTAGGGGGAGCGTACGTGTGAGGGCGCGGGTTAGTGTGAGCGTACGGGTTAGGATTAGGGGACGGGTGAGGGGAAGGCTTCGGGGAAGGGTTAGGGTTAGGGTTCGGGCTAGGGTTAGGTTTAGGGGACGGGGACGGTTTAGGGTCCATGTGAGGGTACGACAACGGTTTAGGGGGAGCGTACGTGTGAGGGTGCGGGTTAGTGTGAGCGCACGGGTTAGGATTAGGGGACGGGTGAGGGGAAGGCTTCGGAGAAGGGTTAGGGTTAGGGTTCGGGCTAGGGTTAGGGTTAGGGGACGGGGACGGTTTAGGGTCCAAGTGAGGGTATGACAACGGTTTAGGGTGAGCGTACGTTTGAGGACGCGGGTTAGTGTGAGCGTACGGGTTAGGATTAGGGGACGGGTGAGGGGAAGGCTTCGGGGAAGGGTTAGGGTTAGGGTTCGGGCTAGGGTTAGGGTTAGGGGACGGGGACGGTTTAGGGTCCAGGTGAGGGTACAACAGAGCTTTAGGGGGAGCATACGTGTGAGGGCGCGGGTTAGTGTGAGCGTACGAGTTAGGGTAGTGGACGGGTGAGGGGAAGGATTCAGGGAAGGTTTAGGGTTAGGGTTCGGGCTAGGGTTAGGGTTAGGGGACGGGGACTATTTAGGGTCCAGGTGAGGGTATGACAACGGTTTAGTGGGAGCGTACGTGTGAGGGCGCGGGTTAGTGTGAGCGTACGGTTTACGATTAGGGGATGGGTGAGGGGAAGGCTTCGGGGAAGGGTTAGGGTTAGGGTTCGGGCTAGGGTTAGGTTTAGGGGATTGGGACGGTTTAGTGTCCAGGTGAGGGTACGACAACGGTTTAGGGGGAGCGTACGTGTGAGGGCGTGGGTTAGTGTGAGCGTACGGGTTAGGATTGCGGACGGGTGAGGGGAATGTTTCGGGGAAGGGTTAGGGTTAGGGTTCGGGCTAGGGTTAGGTTTACGGGATGGGGACGGTTTAGGGTACAGGTGAGGGTATGACAACGGTTTAGAGGGAGCGTACGTGTGAGGGCGCGGGTTAGTGTGAGCGTACGGGTTAGGATTACGGGACGGGTGAGGGGAAGGCTTTAGGGAAGGTTTAGGGTTAGGGTTCGGGCTAGGGTTAGGGTTAGGGGACGGGGACGGTTTAGGGTCCAGGTGAGGGTACAACAGAGCTTTAGGGGGAGCGTACGTGTGAGGGCGCGGGTTAGTGTGAGCGTATGGTTTAGGATTAGGGGACGGGTGAGGGGAAGGCTTCGGGGAAGGGTTAGGGTTAGGGTTCGGGCTAGGGCTAGGGTTAGGGGACGGGGACGGTTTAGGGTCCAGGTGAGGGTATGACAACGGTTTAGGGGGATCGTACGTGTGAGGGCGTGGGTTAGTTTGAGCATTCGGGTTAGGATTAGGGGACGGGTGAGGGGAAGGCTTCGAGGAAGTGTTAGGGTTAATGTTCGGGCTAGGGTTAGGGTTAGGCTTAGGGGACGGGGACGGTTTAGGGTCCAGGTGAGGGTACGACAACGGTTTAGCAGGAGCGTACGTGTGAGGACGTGGGTTAGTGTGAGCGTACGGGTTAGGATTAGGGGACGGGTGAGGGGAAGGCTTCGGGGAATGTTAGGGTTAGGGTTCGTGCTAGGGTTAGGGTTAGGGGACGGGGACGGTTTAGGGTCCAGGTGAGGGTACGACAAAGATTTACGGGGAGCATACGTGTGAGGGCACGGGTTAGTGTGAGCGTATGGGTTAGGATTCGGTGACGGGTGAGGGGAAGGCTTCGGGGAAGGGTTAGGGTTAGGATTCGGGCTAGGGTTAGGGTTAGGGGACGGGGACAGCTTAGTGTCCAGTTGTGGGTACGACAACGGTTTAGGGGGAGCGTACGTGTGAGCGTGAGGGTTAGTGTGAGCGTATGGGTTAGGATTAGGGGAAGGGTTAGGGAAGGCTTCAGGGAAGGGTTAGGGTTCGGGCTAGGGTTAGGGTTAGGGGACAGGGACGGTTTAGGGTCCAGGTGAGGGTACGACAACGGTTTAGGGGGAGTGTACGTGTGAGGGCGCGGGTTAGTGTGAGCGTACGGGTTAGGATTAGGGGACGGGTGAGGGGAAGGCTTCGGGGAAGGGTTGGGGTTAGGGTTCGGGCTAGGGTTAGGGTTAGGGGACGGGGACGGTTTAGGGTCCAGGTGAGGGTACGACAACGGTTTAGGGGGAGCGTACGTGTGAGGGCGCGGGTTAGTGTGAGCGTAAGGGTTAGGATTAGGGGACGGTTGGGGGAAGGCTTCGGGGAATGGTTAGAGTTAGGGTTCGGGCTAGGGTTAGGGTTAGGGGACAGGGACGGTTTAGGGTCCATGTGAGGGTACGACAAAGATTTAGGGGGAGCGTACGTGTGAGGGCACGGGTTAGTGTGAGCGTATGGGTTAGGATTCGTGGACGGGTGAGGGGAAGGCTTCGGGGAAGGGTTAGGGTTAGGGTTCGGGCTAGGGTTAGGGTTAGGGGACGGGGACGGTTTAGGGTCCAGTTGAGGGTACGACAACGGTGTAGGGGGAGCGTACGTGTGAGCGTGAGGATTACTGTGAGCGTATGGGTTAGGATTAGGGGAAGGGTGAGGGGAAGGTTTCAGGGAAGGTTTAGGGTTCGGGCTAGGGTTAGGGTTAGGGGACAGGGACGGTTTAGGGTCCAGGTGAGGGTACGACAATGGTTTAGGCGGAGCGTACGTGTGAGGGCGCGGGTTAGTGTGAGCGTATGGGTTAGGATTAGGTGACGGGTGAGGGGAAGGCTTCGGGGGAGGGTTAGGGTTAGGGTTCGGGCTAGGGTTAGGGTTAGGGTACGGGGACGGTTTAGGGTCCAGGTGAGGGTACAACAACGGTTTAGGGGGAGCGTACGTGTGAGGGCGCGGGTTAGTGTGAGCGTATGGGTTAGGATTAGGGGACAGGTGAGGGGAAGGCTTCGAGGAAGGGTTAGGGTTAGGGTTCGGGCTAGGGTTAGGGTTAGGGGATGGGGACGGTTTAGGGTCCATGTGAGGGTACGACAACGGTTTAGGGAGAGCATACGTGTGAGGGCGCGGGTTAGTGTGAGCGCACGGGTTAGGATTAGGGGACGGGTGAGGGGAAGGCTTCGGGGAAGTGTTAGGGTTAGGGTTCGGGCTAGGGTTAGGGTTAGGGGACGGGGACGGTTTAGGGTCCAGGTGAGGGTACGACAACGGTTTAGGGGAAATGTTCGTTTGAGGGCGCGGGTTAGTGTAAGCGTACGGGTTAGTATTAGGGGATGGGTGAGGAGAAGGCTTCGGGGAAGTGTTAGGGCTAGGGTTCGGGCTAGGGTTAGGTTTAGGGGATGGGAACGGTTTAGGGTCCAGGTGAGGGTACGACAACGGTGTACAGGGAGCGTACATGTGAGAGCGCAGGTTAGTGTGAGCGTACGGGTTAGGATTAGGGGACGGGTGAGGGGAAGGCTTCGGGGAAGGGTTAGGGTTAGGGTTCGGGCTAGGGTTAGGGTTAGGGGACGGGGACGGTTTAGGGTCCAGGTGAGGGTACGACAACGGTTTAGGGGGAGTGTACGTTTGAGGGCGCGGGTTAGTGTGAGCGTACGGGTTAGGATTAGGGGACGGGTGAGGGGAAGGCTTCAGGGAAGGGTTAGGGTTAGGGTTCGGGCTAGGTTTAGGGTTAGGGTTAGGGGACAGGGACGGTTTAGGGTCCAGGTGAGGGTACGACAATGGTTGAGGGGGAGCGTACATGTGAGGGCGCAGGTTAGTGTGAGCGTACGGGTTAGGATTACGGGATGGGTGAGGGGAAGGCTTTGGGGAAGGTTTAGGGTTAGGGTTCGGGCTAGAGTTAGGGTTAGGCGACGGGGACGGTTTAGGGTCCAGGTGATGGTACAACAGAGCTTTAGGGGGAGCATACGTGTGAGGGCGCGGGTTAGTGTGAGCGTACGGGTTAGGATTAGGGGACGGGTGAGGGGAAGGCTTCGGGGAACGGTTAGGGTTATGGTTCGGGCTAGGGTTAGGGTTAGGGGACGGGGACGGTTTAGGGTCCAGGTGAGGGTAAGTCAATGGTTTAGGGGGAGCGTACGTGTGAGGGTGCGGGTCAGTGTGAGTGTACGGGTTAGGATTAGGGGACGGGTGAGTGGAAGGCTTCGCGGAATGGTTATGGTTAGGGTTCGGGCTAGGGTTAGGGTTAGGGGACGGAGATTGTTTAGGGTCCAGGTGAGGGTACGACAACTGTTTAGGTGGAGCGTATGTGTGAGGGTGCGGGTTAGTGTGAGCGTACGGGTTAGGATTAGGGGACTGGTGAGGGCAAGGCTTCCGGGAAGGGATAGGGTTAGGGTTCGGGCTAGGGTTAGGGTTAGGGGATGGGGACGGTTTAGGGTCCAGGTGAGGGTACGACAACGGTTTAGGGGAAATGTACGTGTGAGGGGGCGGGTTAGTGTGAGCGTACGGGTTAGTATTAGGGGATGGGTGAGGAGAAGGCTTCGGGGAAGTGTTAGGGCTAGGGTTCGGGCTAGGGTTAGGTTTAGAGGATGGGAACAGTTTAGGGTCCAGGTGAGGGTACGACAACGGTTTAGGGGGAGCGTACATGTGAGGGCGCGGGTTAGTGTGAGTGTACGGGTTAGGATTAGGGGACGGGTGAGGGGCAGGCTTCGGGGAAGTGTTAGGGTTAGGGTTCGGGCTAGGGTTAGGGTTAGGTTTAGAGGACGGGGACGGTTTACGGTCCAGGTGAGGGTACGACAATCGTTTAGGGGGAGTGTACGTTTGAGGGTGCGGGTTAGTGTGAGCGTACGGGTTAGGATTAGGGGACGGGTGAGGGGAAGGCTTCAGGGAAGGTTTAGGGTTAGGGTTCGGGCTAGGGTTAGCGTTAGGGTTAGGGGACGGGGACGGTTTAGGGTCCAGGTGAGGGTACGACAATGATTTAGGGGGAGCGTACGTTTGAGGGCGCGGGTTAGTGTGAGCGTACGGGTTAGGATTAGGGTACGGGTGAGGGGAAGGCTTCGGGGAAGGGTTAGGGTTAGGGTTCGGGCTAGGGTTAGGGTTAGGGACGGGGACGGTTTAGGGTCCAAGTGAGTGTACGACAACGGTTTAGGGGAAATGTACGTGTGAGGGCACGGGTTAGTGTGAGCGTACGGGTTAGTATTAGGAAATGGGTGAGGAGAAGGCTTCGGGGAAGTGTTAGGGTTAGGGTTCGGGCTACGGTTAGGTTTAGGGGATGGGAACGGTTTAGGGTCCAGGTGAGTGTACGACAACGGTTTAGGGGGAGCGTACATGTGAGAGCGCGGGTTAGTGTGAGCGTACGGGTTAGGATTAGGGGACGGGTGAGGGGAAGGCTTCGGGGAAGGGTTAGGGTTAGGTTTCGGGCTAGGGTTAGGGTTAGGGGACGGGGACGGTTTAGGGTCCAGGTGAGGGTACGACAACGGTTTAGGGGGACTGTACGTTTGAGGGCGCGGGTTAGTGTGAGCGTATGGGTTAGGATTAGGGGACGGGTGAGGGGAAGGCTTCAGGGAAGGGTTAGGGTTAGGGTTCGGGCTAGGTTTAGGGTTAGCGTTAGGGGACGGGGACGGTTTAGGGTCCAGGTGAGGGTACAACAGAGCTTTAGGGGGAGCATACGTGTGAGGGCGCGGGTTAGTGTGAGCGTACGGGTTAGGGTAGTGGACGGGTGAGGGGAAGGATTCAGGGAAGGGTTAGGGTTAGGGTTCGGGCTAGGGTTAGGGTTAGGGAATGGGGACTATTTAGGGTCCAGGTGAGGGTATGACAACGGTTTAGTGGGAGCGTACGTGTGAGGGCGCGGGTTAGTGTGAGCGTACGGTTTACGATTAGGGGATGGGTGAGGGGAAGGCTTCGGGGAAGGGTTAGGGTTAGGGTTCGGGCTAGGGTTAGGTTTAGGGGATGGGGACGGTTTAGTGTCCAGGTGAGGGTACGACAACGGTTTAGGGGGAGCGTACGTGTGAGGGCGTGGGTTAGTGTGAGCGTACGGATTAGGATTGGGGACGGGTGAGGGGAAGGTTTCAGGGAAGGGTTAGGGTTAGGGTTCGGGCTAGGGTTAGGTTTAGGGGATGGGGACGGTTTAGGTTACAGGTGAGGGTACGACAACGGTTTAGAGGGAGCGTAAGTGTGAGGGCGTGGGTTAGTGTGAGCGTACGGGTTAGGATTACGGGATGGGTGAGGGGAAGGTTTGGGGAAGGTTTAGGGTTAGGGTTCGGGCTAGGGTTAGGGTTAGGGGACGGGGACGGTTTAGGGTCCAGGTGAGGGTACAACAGAGCTTTAGGGGGAGCGTACGTGTGAGGGCGCGGGTTAGTGTGAGCGTACGGGTTAGTATTAGGGGATGGGTGAGGAGAAGGCTTCGGGGAAGGGTTAGAGCTAGGGTTCGGGCTAGGGTTAGGTTTAGGGGATGGGAACGGTTTAGGGTCCAGGTGAGGGTACGACAACGGTTTAGGGGGAGCGTACCTGTGAGGGCGTGGGTTAGTGTGAGCATACGGGTAAGGATTAGGGGGCAGGTGAGGGGAAGGCTTCGGGAAAGTGTTCGGGTTAGGGTTCGGGCTAGGGTTAGGGTCAGGGGACGGGGACGGTTTAGGGTCCAGGTGCGGGTATGACAACGGTTTAGGGGGAGCGTACGTGTGAGGGCGCGGGTTAGTGTAAGCGTACGGGTTAGGATTGGGGACAGGTGAGGGGAAGGCTTCGGGGAAGGGTTAGGGTTAGGTTTCGGGCTAGGGTTAGGTTTAGGGGATGGGGACGGTTTAGGGTCTAGGTGAGGGTATGACAACGGTTTAGGGGGAGCATACGTATGAGGGCGCGGGTTAGTGTGAGCCTACGGGTTAGCATTAGGGGACGGGTGAGGGGAAGGCTTCGGGGAAGGGTTAGGTTTAGGGTTCGGGCTATGGTTAGGGTTAGGGGACGGGGACGGTTTAGGGTCCAGGAGAGGGTACGACAACAGTTTAGGGCGAGCGTACGTGAGAGGGCGTAGTTTAGTGTGAGCGTACGGGTTAGGATTAGGGGACAGGTGAGGGGAAGATTTTGGGGAAGGGTTAGGGTTAGGGTTCGGGCCAGGGTTAGGGTTAGGGAACGTTGATGGTTTAGGGTCCAGGTGAGGTTACGACAACGGTTTATGGGGAGCGTACATGTGAGGGCGCTGGTTAGTGTGAGCGTACGTGTTAGGATTATGGGACCGGTGAGGGGAAGGCTTCGGGGAAGGGTTAGGTTTAGGGTTCGGGCTAGGGTTAGGGTTAGGGGACGGGGACGTTTTAGGGTCCAGGTGAGGGTACGACAACGGTTGAGGGGGAGCGTACGTGTGACGGCGCGGGTTAGTGTGAGTGTACGGGTTAGGATTAGGGGACGGGTGAGGTGAAGGCTTCGGGGAAGGTTTTGGGTTAGGGTTCGGGCTAGGGTTAGAGTTAGGGGACGGGGACGGTTTGGGGTCCAGGTGAGGGTACGACAGAGCTTCAGGGGGAGCGTACGTGTGAGGGCGTGGGTTAGTGTGAGCGTACGGGTTAGGATTAGGGTACGGGTGAGGGGAAGGCTTCAGGGAAGGGTTAGGGTTAGGGTTCGGGCTAGGGTTAGGGTTAGGGTTAGGGGACGGGGACGGTTTAGGGTCCAGGTGAAGGTACGACAACGGTTTAGGGGGAGCGTACGTTTGAGGGCGCGGGTTAGTGTGAGCGTACGGGTGAGGATTAGGGGACGAGTGAGGGGAAGGCTTTGGGGAAGGTTTAGGGTTAGGGTTCGGGCGAGGGTTAGGGTTAGGGGACGGGGACGGTTTAGGGTCCAGGTGAGGGTACGACAACGGTTTAGGGGGAGCGTACGTGTGAGGGCGCGGGTTAGTGTGAGCGTACGGGTTAGAATTAGGGGTCGGGTGAGGGGAAGGCTTCGGGGAAGGGTTACGGTTAGGGTTCGGGCTAGGGCTAGGGTTAGGGGATGGGGACCGTTTAGGGTCCAGGTGAGGGTACGACAAAGGTTTAGGGGGAGCGTACATGTGAGGGCGCGGGTTAGTGTGAGCGTACGGGTTACGATTAGGGGACGGGTGAGGGGAAGGCTTCGGGGAAGGGTTAGGTTTAGGGTTCGGGCTATGGTTAGGGTTAGGGGACGGGGACGGTTTAGGGTCCAGGTGAGGGTACGACAACGCTTTAGGGGGATGGTACCTGTGATGGCGCGTGTTAGTGTGAGCGTACGGGTTAGGATTACGGGACAGGTGAGGTCAAGGCTTCGGGGAAGGGTTAGGTTTAGGGTTCGGGCTAGGATTAGATTTAGGGGACAGGGACGGTTTAGGGTCCAGGAGAGGGTACGACAACAGTTTAGGGCGAGCGTACGTGTGAGGGCGTGGTTTAGTGTGAGCGTACGGGTTAGGATTAGGGGACAGGTGAGGGGAAGATTTCAGGGAAGGGTTAGGGTTAGGGTTCGGGCTAGGGTTAGGGTTAGGGAACGGGGATGGTTTAGGGTCCAGGTTCGGTTATGACAACGGTTCATGGGGAGCGTACGTGTGAGGGCGCGGGTTAGTGTGAGCGTACGGGTTAGGATTATGGGACCGGTGAGGGGAAGGCTTCGGGGAAGGGTTAGGTTTAGGGTTCGGGCTAGGGTTAGGGTTAGGGGACGGGGACGGTTTGGGTCCAGGTGAGGGTACGACAGAGGTTCAGGGGGAGCGTACGTGTGAGGGCGTCGGTTAGTGTGAGCGTACGGGTTAGGATTAAGGTACGGGTGAGGGGAAGGCTTCAGGGAAGGGTTAGGTTTAGGTTTCGGGCTAGGGTTAGGGATAGGGGACGGGGACGGTTTAGGGTCCAGGTGAGGGTACGACAATGGTTTAGGGGGAGCGTACATGTGAGGGCGCGGGTTAGTGTGAGCGTACGGGTTACGATTAGGGGACGGGTGAGGGGAAGGCTTCGGGGAAGGGTTACGGTTAGGGTTCGGGCTAGGGTTAGGGTTAGGGGATGGGGACGGTTTAGGGTCCAGGTGAGGGTACGACAAAGGTTGAGGGGGAGCGTACATGTGAGGGCGCGGGTTAGTGTGAGCGTACGGGTTACGATTAGGGGACGGGTGAGGGGAAGGCTTCGGGGAAGGGTTAGGGTTAGGGTTCGGGCTATGGTTAGGGTTAGGGGACGGGGACGGTTTAGGGTCCAGGTGAGGGTACGACAACGCTTTAGGGGGATGGTACCTGTGATGGCGCATGTTAGTGTGAGCGTACGGGTTAGGATTACGGGACAGGTGAGGGGAAGGCTTCGGGGAAGGGTTAGGGTTAGGGTTCGGGCTAGGGTTAGAGTTAGGGGACGGGGATGGTTTAGGGTCCAGGAGAGGGTACGACAACAGTATAGGGCGAGCGTATGTGAGAGGGCGTAGTTTAGTGTGAGCGTACGGGTTAGGATTAGGGGACAGGTGAGGGGAAGATTTCGGGGAAGGGTTAGGGTTAGGGTTCGGGCTAGGGTTAGGGTTAGGGAACGTTGATGGTTTAGGGTCCAGGTGAGGTTACGACAACGGTTTATGGGGAGCGTACATGTGAGGGCGCTGGTTAGTGTGAGCGTACGTGTTAGGATTATGGGACCGGTGAGGGGAAGGCTTCGGGGAAGGGTTAGGTTTAGGGTTCGGGCTAGGGTTAGGGTTAGGGGACGGGGACGTTTTAGGGTCCAGGTGAGGGCACGACAACGGTTGAGGGGGAGCGTACGTGTGACGGCGCGGGTTAGTGTGAGTGTACGGGTTAGGATTAGGGGACGGGTGAGGGGAAGGCTTCGGGGAAGGTTTTGGGTTAGGGTTCGGGCTAGGGTTAGAGTTAGGGGACGGGGACGGTTTGGGGTCCAGGTGAGGGTACGACAGAGCTTCAGGGGGAGCGTACGTGTGAGAGCGTGGGTTAGTGTGAGCGTACGGGTTAGGATTAGGGTACGGGTGAGGGGAAGGCTTCAGGGAAGGGTTACGGTTAGGGTTCGGGCTAGGGTTAGGGTTAGGGTTAGGGGACGGGGACGGTTTAGGGTCCAGGTGAGGGTACGACAACGGTTTAGGGGGAGCGTACGTTTGAGGGCGCGGGTTAGTGTGAGCGTACGGGTGAGGATTAGGGGACGAGTGAGGGGAAGGCTTTGGGGAAGGTTTAGGGTTAGGGTTCGGGCGAGGGTTAGGGTTAGGGGACGGGGACGGTTTAGGGTCCAGGTGAGGGTACGACAATGGTTGAGGGGGAGCGTACATGTGAGGGCGCGGGTTAGTGTGAGCGTACGGGTTAGGATTACGGGACGGGTGAGGGGGAGGCTTTGGGGAAGGGTTAGGGTTAGGGTTCGGGCTAGGGTTAGGGGATGGGGACGGTTTAGCGTCCAAGTGAGAGTACAACAGAGCTTTAGGGGGAGCGTACGTGTGAGGGCGCGGGTTAGTGTGAGCGTACGGGTTAGGGTAGGGGACGGGTGAGGAGAAGGATTCAGGGAAGGGTTAGGGTTAGGTTTCGGGCTAGGGTTAGGGATAGGGGACGGGGACGGTTTAGGGTCCAGGTGAGGGTATGACAACGGTTTAGGGGGAGCGTACGTGTGAGGGCGCGGGTTAGTGTGAGCATACCGGTTAGGATTAGGGGACGGGTGAGGGGAAGGCTTCGGGGAAGGGTTAGGGTTAGGGTTCGGGCTAGGGTTAGGGTTAGGGGATGGGGACAGTTTAGGGTCCAGGTGAGGGAACGACAGCGGTTTATGGGGATCGTACGTGTGAGGGCGCAGGTTAGTGTGAGCGTACGGTTTAGGATTAGGGGACCGGTGAGAGGAAGGCTTCGGGAAAGTGTTACGGTTAGGGTTCGTGCTAGGGTTAGGGTTAGGGCACGGGGACGGTTTAGGTTCCAGGTGAGGGTATGACAACGGTTTAGGGGGAGCGTACGTGTGAGGGCACGGGTTAGTGTGAGCGTACCGGTTAGTATTAGGGGATGGGTTAGGAGATGGCTTCAGGGAAGCGTTAGGGCTAGGTTTCGGACTAGGGTTAGGTTGAGGGGATGGGGACGGTTTAGGGTCCAGGTGAGGGTACGACAACGCTTTAGGGGTAGTGTACGTGTGATGGCGCGGGTTAGTTTGAGCGTACGGGTTAGGATTAGGGCATGGGTGAGGGGAAGGCTTCGGAGAAGGGTTAGGGTTAGGGTTCGGGCTATGGTTAGGTTTAGGGGATGGGGACGGTTTAGGGTCCAGGTGAGGGTACGACAACGGTTTAGGGGGAGCGTACGTGTGAGGGCGCGGGTTAGTGTGAGCGTACGGGTTAGGATAAGGTGACGGGTGAGGGGAAGGCTTCGGGGAAGGGTTAGGGTTAGGGTTCGGGCTAGGGTTAGGCTTAGGGGACGGGGACGGTTCAGGATCCAGGTGAGGGTACGACAACGCTTTAGGGGTAGTGTACGTGTGATGGCGCGGGTTAGTTTGAGCGTACGGGTTAGGATTAGAGGACGGGTGAGGGGAAGATTTCGGGGAAGTGTTAGGGTTAGGGTTCGGGCTAGGGTTAGGGTCAGGGGACGGGGACAGTTTAGGGTCCAGGTGAGGGTATGACAACGGTTTAGGGGGAGCGTACGTGTGAGGGCGCGGGTTAGTGTGAGCGTACGGTTTACGATTAGGGGATGGGTGAGGGGAAGGCTTCGGGGAAGGGTTAGGGTTAGGGTTCGGGCTAGGGTTAGGTTTAGGGGATAGGGACGGTTTAGTGTCCAGGTGAGGGTACGACAAAGGTTGAGGGGGAGCGTACATGTGAGGGCGCGGGTTAGTGTGAGCGTACGGGTTACGATTAGGGGACGGGTGAGGGGAAGGCTTCGGGGAAGGGTTAGGGTTAGGGTTCGGGCTAGGGTTAGAGTTAGGGGACGGGGACGTTTTAGGGTCCAGGAGAGGGTATGACAACAGTTTAGGGCGAGCGTACGTGTGAGGGCGTGGTTTAGTGTGAGCGTACGGGTTAGGATTAGGGGACAGGTGAGGGGAAGATTTCAGGGAAGGGTTAGGGTTAGGGTTCGGGCTAGGGTTAGGGTTAGGGAACGGGGATGGTTTAGGGTCCAGGTGAGGTTACGACAACGGTTTATGGGGAGCGTACGTGTGAGGGCGCGGGTTAGTGTGAGCGTACGGGTTAGGATTATGGGACCGGTGAGGGGAAGGCTTCGGGGAAGGGTTAGGTTTAGGGTTCGGGCTAGGGTTAGGGTTAGGGGACGGGGACGGTTTAGGGTCCAGGTGAGGGTACGACAACGGTTGAGGGGGAGCGTACGTGTGACGGCGCGGGTTAGTGTGAGTGTACGGGTTAGGATTAGGGGACGGGTGAGGGGAAGTCTTCGGGGAAGGTTTTGGGTTTGGGTTCGGGCTAGGGTTAGAGTTAGGGGACGGGGACGGTTTGGGGTCCAGGTGAGGGTACGACAGAGCTTCAGGGGGAGTGTCCGTGTGAGGGCGTTGGTTAGTGTGAACGTACGGGTTAGGATTAGGGTACGGGTGAGGGGAAGGCTTCAGGGAAGTGTTAGGGTTACGGTTCGGGCTAGGGTTAGGGTTAGGGTTATGGGACGGGGACGGTTTAGGGTCCAGGTGAGGGTACGACAACGGTTTAGGGTGAGCGTACGTGTGAGGGCGCGGGTTAGTGTGAGCATACCGGTTAGGATTAGGTGACGGGTGAGGGGAAGGCTTCGGGGAAGGGTTAGGGTTAGGGTTCGGGCTAGGATTAGGGTTAGGGGACGGGGACGGTTTAGGGTCCAGGTGAGGGTACGACAACGGTTTAGGGGGAGCGTACGTGTGAGGGCGCGGGTTAGTGTGAGCATACGAGTTAGGATTAGGGGACGGGTGAGGGGAAGGCTTCGGGGAAGGGTTAGGGTTAGGGTTCGGGCTAGGGTTAGGGTTAAGTGGTGGGGTCGGTTTAGGGTCCAGGTGAGAGTACGACAAAGGTTGAGGGGGAGCGTATATGTGAGGGCGCGGGTTAGTGTGAGCGTACAGGTTAGGATTAGGGGACGGGTGAGGGGAAGGCTTCGGGGAAGGGTTAGGGTTAGGGTTCGGGCTATGGTTAGGGTTAGGGGACGGGGACGGTTTAGGGTCCAGGTGAGGGTTCGACAACGCTTTAGGGGGATGGTACCTGTGATGGCGCGTGTTAGTGTGAGCGTACGGGTTAGGATTACGGGACAGTTGAGGGGAAGGCTTCGGGGAAGGGTTAGGGTTAGGTTTCGGGCTAGGGTTAGAGTTAAGGGACGGGGACGGTTTAGGGTCCAGGAGAGGGTACGACAACAGTTTAGGGCGATCGAACGTGTGAGGGCGTGGTTTAGTGTGAGCGTACGGGTTAGGATTAGGGGACAGGTGAGGGGAAGATTTCGGGGAAGGGTTAGGGTTAGGGTTCGGGCTAGGGTTAGGGTTAGGGGACGGGGACGGTTTAGGGTCCAGGTGAGGGTACGACAACGGTTGAGGGGGAGCGTACGTGTGACGGCGCGGGTTAGTGTGAGTGTACGGGTTAGGATTAGGGGACGGGTGAGGGGAAGGCTTCGGGGAAGGTTTTGGGTTAGGGTTCGGGCTAGGGTTAGAGTTAGGGGACGGGGACGGTTTGGGGTCCAGGTGAGGGTACGACAGAGCTTCAGGGGGAGCGTACGTGTGAGGGCGTGGGTTAGTGTGAGCGTACGGGTTAGGATTAGGGTACGGGTGAGGGGAAGGCTTCAGGGAAGGGTTAGGGTTAGGGTTCGGGCTAGGGTTAGGGTTAGGGTTAGGGGACGGGGACGGTTTAGGGTCCAGGTGAGGGTACGACAACGGTTTAGGGGGAGCGTAAGTTTGAGGGCGCGGGTTAGTGTGAGCGTACGGGTGAGGATTAGGGGACGGGTGAGGGGAAGGCTTTGGGGAAGGTTTAGGGTTAGGGTTCGGGCGAGGGTTAGGGTTAGGGGACGGGGACGGTTTAGGGTCCAGGTGAGGGTACGACAATGGTTGAGGGGGAGCGTACATGTGAGGGCGTGGGTTAGTGTGAGCGTACGGGTTAGGATTACGGGACGGGTGAGGGGGAGGCTTCGGGGAAGGTTTAGGGTTAGGGTTCGGGCTAGGGTTAGGGTTAGGGGATGGGGACGGTTTAGGGTCCAAGTGAGAGTACAACAGAGCTTTAGGGGGAGCGTACGTGTGAGGGCGCGGGTTAGTGTGAGCGTACGGGTTAGGGTAGGGGACGGGTGAGGAGAAGGATTCAGGGAAGGGTTAGGGTTAGAGTTCGGGCTAGGGCTAGGATTAGGGGACGGGGACGGTTTAGGGTCCAGGTGAGGGTACGACAACGGTTTAGAGGGAGCGAATGTGTGAGGGTGCGGGTTAGTGTGAGCGTACGGGTTAGGATTACGGGACGGGTGAGGGGAAGGCTTCGGGGAAGGGTTAGAGCTAGCGTTCGGGCTAGGGTTAGGTTTAGGGGATGGGAACGGTTTAGGGTCCAGGTGAGGGTACGACAACGGTTTAGGGGGAGCGTACATGTGAGGGCGCGGGTTAGTGTGAGCGTACGGGTTAGGATTAGGGGACGGGTGATGGGACGGCTTTGGGGAAGAGTTAGGGTTAGGGTTCGGGCTAGGGTTAGGGTTAGGGGACGGGGACGGTTTAGGGTCCAGGTGAGGGTATGACAACGGTTTAGGGGGATCGTACGTGTGAGGGCGTGGGTTAGTTTGAGCATTCGGGTTAGGATTAGGGGACGGGTGAGGGGAAGGCTTCGAGGAAGGGTTAGGGTTAGGGTTCGGGCTAGGGTTAGGGTTAGGGGACGGGGACGGTTTAGGGTCCAGGTGAGGGTACGACAACGGTTTAGGGGGAGTGTACGTGTGAGGGCGCGGGTTAGTGTGAGCGTACGGGTTAGGATTAGGGGACGGGTGAGGGGAAGGCTTCGGGGAAGGGTTGGGGTTAGGGTTCGGGCTAGGGTTAGGGTTAGGGGACGGGGACGGTTTAGGGTCCAGGTGAGGGTACGACAACGGTTTAGGGGGAGCGTACGTGTGAGGGCGCGGGTTAGTGTGAGCGTAAGGGTTAGGATTAGGGGACGGGTGAGGGGAAGGCTTCGGGGAATGGTTAGAGTTAGGGTTCGGGCTAGGGTTAGGGTTAGGGGACAGGGACGGTTTAGGGTCCATGTGAGGGTACGACAAAGATTTAGGGGGAGCGTACGTGTGAGGGCACGGGTTAGTGTGAGCGTATGGGTTAGGATTCGTGGGCGGGTGAGGGGAAGGCTTCGGGGAAGGGTTAGGGTTAGGGTTCGGGCTAGGGTTAGGGTTAGGGGACGGGGACGGTTTAGGGTCCAGTTGAGGGTACGACAACGGTGTAGGGGGAGCGTACGTGTGAGCGTGAGGATTACTGTGAGCGTATGGGTTAGGATTAGGGGAAGGGTGAGGGGAAGGTTTCAGGGAAGGTTTAGGGTTCGGGCTAGGGTTAGGGTTAGGGGACAGGGACGGTTTAGGGTCCAGGTGAGGGTACGACAATGGTTTAGGCGGAGCGTACGTGTGAGGGCGTGGGTTAGTGTGAGCGTACGGGTTAGGATTAGGTGACGGGTGAGGGGAAGGCTTCGGGGGAGGGTTAGGGTTAGGGTTCGGGCTAGGGTTAGGGTTAGGGGACGGGGACGGTTTAGGGTCCAGGTGAGGGTACAACAACGGTTTAGGGGGAGCGTACGTGTGAGGGCGCGGGTTAGTGTGAGCGTATGGGTTAGGATTAGGGGACAGGTGAGGGGAAGGCTTCGAGGAAGGGTTAGGGTTAGGGTTCGGGCTAGGGTTAGGGTTAGGGGATGGGGACGGTTTAGGGTCCATGTGAGGGTACGACAACGGTTTAGGGAGAGCGTACGTGTGAGGGCGCGGGTTAGTGTGAGCGCACAGGTTAGGATTAGGGGACGGGTGAGGGGAAGGCTTCGGGGAAGTGTTAGGGTTAGGGTTCGGGCTAGGGTTAGGGTTAGGGGACGGGGACGGTTTAGGGTCCAGGTGAGGGTACGACAACGGTTTAGGGGAAATGTACGTTTGAGGGCGCGGGTTAGTGTAAGCGTACGGGTTAGTATTAGGGGATGGGTGAGGAGAAGGCTTCGGGGAAGTGTTAGGGCTAGGGTTCGGGCTAGGGTTAGGTTTAGGGGATGGGAACGGTTTAGGGTCCAGGTGAGGGTACGACAACGGTGTACAGGGAGCGTACATGTGAGAGCGCAGGTTAGTGTGAGCGTACGGGTTAGGATTAGGGGACGGGTGAGGGGAAGGCTTCGGGGAAGGGTTAGGGTTAGGGTTCGGGCTAGGGTTAGGGTTAGGGGACGGGGACGGTTTAGGGTCCAGGTGAGGGTACGACAACGGTTTAGGGGGAGTGTACGTTTGAGGGCGCGGGTTAGTGTGAGCGTACGGGTTAGGATTAGGGGACGGGTGAGGGGAAGGCTTCAGGGAAGGTTTAGGGTTAGGGTTCGGGCTAGGTTTAGGGTTAGGGTTAGGGGACAGGGACGGTTTAGGGTCCAGGTGAGGGTACGACAATGGTTGAGGGGGAGCGTACATGTGAGGGCGCAGGTTAGTGTGAGCGTACGGGTTAGGATTACGGGATGGGTGAGGGGAAGGCTTTGGGGAAGGTTTAGGGTTAGGGTTCGGGCTAGAGTTAGGGTTAGGCGACGGGGACGGTTTAGGGTCCAGGTGATGGTACAACAGAGCTTTAGGGGGAGCATACGTGTGAGGGCGCGGGTTAGTGTGAGCGTACGGGTTAGGATTAGGGGACGGGTGAGGGGAAGGCTTCGGGGAACGGTTAGGGTTATGGTTCGGGCTAGGGTTAGGGTTAGGGGACGGGGACGGTTTAGGGTCCAGGTGAGGGTAAGTCAATGGTTTAGGGGGAGCGTACGTGTGAGGGTGCGGGTCAGTGTGAGTGTACGGGTTAGGATTAGGGGACGGGTGAGTGGAAGGCTTCGCGGAATGGTTATGGTTAGGGTTCGGGCTAGGGTTAGGGTTAGGGGACGGGGATTGTTTAGGGTCCAGGTGAGGGTACGACAACTGTTTAGGTGGAGCGTATGTGTGAGGGTGCGGGTTAGTGTGAGCGTACGGGTTAGGATTAGGGGACTGGTGAGGGCAAGGCTTCCGGGAAGGGATAGGGTTAGGGTTCGGGCTAGGGTTAGGGTTAGGGGATGGGGACGGTTTAGGGTCCAGGTGAGGGTACGACAACGGTTTAGGGGAAATGTACGTGTGAGGGGGCGGGTTAGTGTGAGCGTACGGGTTAGGATTAGGGGACGGGTGAGGGGCAGGCTTCGGGGAAGTGTTAGGGTTAGGGTTCGGGCTAGGGTTAGGGTTAGGGGACGGGGACGGTTTAGGGTCCAAGTGAGTGTACGACAACGGTTTAGGGGAAATGTACGTGTGAGGGCACGGGTTAGTGTGAGCGTACGGGTTAGTATTAGGAAATGGGTGAGGAGAAGGCTTCGGGGAAGTGTTAGGGTTAGGGTTCGGGCTACGGTTAGGTTTAGGGGATGGGAACGGTTTAGGGTCCAGGTGAGTGTACGACAACGGTTTAGGGGGAGCGTACATGTGAGAGCGCGGGTTAGTGTGAGCGTACGGGTTAGGATTAGGGGACGGGTGAGGGGAAGGCTTCGGGGAAGGGTTAGGGTTAGGTTTCGGGCTAGGGTTAGGGTTAGGGGACGGGGACGGTTTAGGGTCCAGGTGAGGGTACGACAACGGTTTAGGGGGACTGTACGTTTGAGGGCGCGGGTTAGTGTGAGCGTATGGGTTAGGATTAGGGGACGGGTGAGGGGAAGGCTTCAGGGAAGGGTTAGGGTTAGGGTTCGGGCTAGGTTTAGGGTTAGCGTTAGGGGACGGGGACGGTTTAGGGTCCAGGTGAGGGTACAACAGAGCTTTAGGGGGAGCATACGTGTGAGGGCGCGGGTTAGTGTGAGCGTACGGGTTAGGGTAGTGGACGGGTGAGGGGAAGGATTCAGGGAAGGGTTAGGGTTAGGGTTCGGGCTAGGGTTAGGGTTAGGGAATGGGGACTATTTAGGGTCCAGGTGAGGGTATGACAACGGTTTAGTGGGAGCGTACGTGTGAGGGCGCGGGTTAGTTTGAGCGTACGGTTTACGATTAGGGGATGGGTGAGGGGAAGGCTTCGGGGAAGGGTTAGGGTTAGGGTTCGGGCTAGGGTTAGGTTTAGGGGATTGGGACGGTTTAGTGTCCAGGTGAGGGTACGACAACGGTTTAGGGGGAGCGTACGTGTGAGGGCGTGGGTTAGTGTGAGCGTACGGATTAGGATTGGGGACGGGTGAGGGGAAGGTTTCGGGGAAGGGTTAGGGTTAGGGTTCGGGCTAGGGTTAGGTTTAGGGGATGGGGACGGTTTAGGTTACAGGTGAGGGTACGACAACGGTTTAGAGGGAGCGTAAGTGTGAGGGCGTGGGTTAGTGTGAGCGTACGGGTTAGGATTACGGGATGGGTGAGGGGAAGGTTTGGGGAAGGTTTAGGGTTAGGGTTCGGGCTAGGGTTAGGGTTAGGGGACGGGGACGGTTTAGGGTCCAGGTGAGGGTACAACAGAGCTTTAGGGGGAGCGTACGTGTGAGGGCGCGGGTTAGTGTGAGCGTACGGGTTAGTATTAGGGGATGGGTGAGGAGAAGGCTTCGGGGAAGGGTTAGAGCTAGGGTTCGGGCTAGGGTTAGGTTTAGGGGATGGGAACGGTTTAGGGTCCAGGTGAGGGTACGACAACGGTTTAGGGGGAGCGTACCTGTGAGGGCGTGGGTTAGTGTGAGCATACGGGTAAGGATTAGGGCGCAGGTGAGGGGAAGGCTTCGGGAAAGGGTTCGGGTTAGGGTTCAGGCTAGGGTTAGGGTCAGGGGACGGGGACGGTTTAGGGTCCAGGTGCGGGTATGACAACGGTTTAGGGGGAGCGTACGTGTGAGGGCGCGGGTTAGTGTAAGCGTACGGGTTAGGATTGGGGACAGGTGAGGGGAAGGCTTCGGGGAAGGGTTAGGGTTAGGTTTCGGGCTAGGGTTAGGTTTAGGGGATGGGGACGGTTTAGGGTCTAGGTGAGGGTATGACAACGGTTTAGGGGGAGCATACGTATGAGGGCGCGGGTTAGTGTGAGCCTACGGGTTAGCATTAGGGGACGGGTGAGGGGAAGGCTTCGGGGAAGGGTTAGGGTTAGGGTTCGGGCTAGGGTTAGGGTTAGGGGACGGGGATGGTTTAGGGTCCAGGTGAGGGTACGACAACGGTTTAGGGGGAGCGGTCGTGTGAGGGTGCGGGTTAGTGTGAGCGTATGGGTTAGGATTAGGGGACGGGTGAGAGGAAGGCTTCGGGGAAGGTTTAGGGTTAGGTTTCGGGCTAGGGTTAGGGTTAGGGTACGGGGACGGTTTAGGGTCCAGGTGAGGGTACGACAACGGTTTAGGGGGAGCGTACGTGTGAGGGCGCGGGTTAGTGTGAGCGTACGGGTTAGAATTAGGGGTCGGGTGAGGGGAAGGCTTCGGGGAAGGGTTACGGTTAGGGTTCGGGCTAGGGCTAGGGTTAGGGGATGGGGACCGTTTAGGGTCCAGGTGAGGGTACGACAAAGGTTTAGGGGGAGCGTACATGTGAGGGCGCGGGTTAGTGTGAGCGTACGGGTTACGATTAGGGGACGGGTGAGGGGAAGGCTTCGGGGAAGGGTTAGGTTTAGGGTTCGGGCTATGGTTAGGGTTAGGGGACGGGGACGGTTTAGGGTCCAGGTGAGGGTACGACAACGCTTTAGGGGGATGGTACCTGTGATGGCGCGTGTTAGTGTGAGCGTACGGGTTAGGATTACGGGACAGGTGAGGTCAAGGCTTCGGGGAAGGGTTAGGTTTAGGGTTCGGGCTAGGATTAGATTTAGGGGACAGGGACGGTTTAGGGTCCAGGAGAGGGTACGACAACAGTTTAGGGCGAGCGTACCTGTGAGGGCGTGGTTTACTGTGAGCGTACGGGTTAGGATTAGGGGACAGGTGAGGGGAAGATTTCAGGGAAGGGTTAGGGTTAGGGTTCGGGCTAGGGTTAGGGTTAGGGAACGGGGATGGTTTAGGGTCCAGGTTCGGTTATGACAACGGTTCATGGGGAGCGTACGTGTGAGGGCGCGGGTTAGTGTGAGCGTACGGGTTAGGATTATGGGACCGGTGAGGGGAAGGCTTCGGGGAAGGGTTAGGTTTAGGGTTCGGGCTAGGGTTAGGGTTAGGGGACGGGGACGGTTTGGGTCCAGGTGAGGGTACGACAGAGCTTCAGGGGGAGCGTACGTGTGAGGGCGTCGGTTAGTGTGAGTGTACGGGTTAGGATTAAGGTACGGGTGAGGGGAAGGCTTCAGGGAAGGGTTAGGTTTAGGTTTCGGGCTAGGGTTAGGGATAGGGGACGGGGACGGTTTAGGGTCCAGGTGAGGGTACGACAATGGTTTAGGGGGAACGTACATGTGAGGGCGCGGGTTAGTGTGAGCGTACGGGTTACGATTAGGGGACGGGTGAGGGGAAGGCTTCGGGGAAGTGTTACGGTTAGGGTTCGGGCTAGGGTTAGGGTTAGGGGATGGGGACGGTTTAGGGTCCAGGTGAGGGTACGACAAAGGTTGAGGGGGAGCGTACATGTGAGGGCGCGGGTTAGTGTGAGCGTACGGGTTACGATTAGGGGACGGGTGAGGGGAAGGCTTCGGGGAAGGGTTAGGGTTAGGGTTCGGGCTATGGTTAGGGTTAGGGGACGGGGACGGTTTAGGGTCCAGGTGAGGGTACGACAACGCTTTAGGGGGATGGTACCTGTGATGGCGTGTGTTAGTGTGAGCGTACGGGTTAGGATTACGGGACAGGTGAGGGGAAGGTTTCGGGGAAGGGTTAGGGTTAGGGTTCGGGCTAGGGTTAGAGTTAGGGGACGGGGATGGTTTAGGGTCCAGGAGAGGGTACGACAACAGTTTAGGGCGAGCGTACGTGAGAGGGCGTAGTTTAGTGTGAGCGTACGGGTTAGGATTAGGGGACAGGTGAGGGGAAGATTTTGGGGAAGGGTTAGGGTTAGGGTTCGGGCTAGGGTTAGGGTTAGGGAAGGTTGATGGTTTAGGGTCCAGGTGAGGTTACGACAACGGTTTATGGGGAGCGTACATGTGAGGGCGCTGGTTAGTGTGAGCGTACGTGTTAGGATTATGGGACCGGTGAGGGGAAGGCTTCGGGGAAGGGTTAGGTTTAGGGTTCGGGCTAGGGTTAGGGTTAGGAGACGGGGACGTTTTAGGGTCCAGGTGAGGGTACGACAACGGTTGAGGGGGAGCGTACGTGTGACGGCGCGGGTTAGTGTGAGTGTACGGGTTAGGATTAGGGGACGGGTGAGGGGAAGGCTTCGGGGAAGGTTTTGGGTTAGGGTTCGGGCTAGGGTTAGAGTTAGGGGACGGGGACGGTTTGGGGTCCAGGTGAGGGTACGACAGAGCTTCAGGGGGAGCGTACGTGTGAGGGCGTGGGTTAGTGTGAGCGTACGGGTTAGGATTAGGGTACGGGTGAGGGGAAGGCTTCAGGGAAGGGTTAGGGTTAGGGTTCGGGCTAGGGTTAGGGTTAGGGTTAGGGGACGGGGACGGTTTAGGGTCCAGGTGAGGGTACGACAACGGTTTAGGGGGAGCGTACGTTTGAGGGCGCGGGTTAGTGTGAGCGTACGGGTGAGGATTAGGGGACGAGTGAGGGGAAGGCTTTGGGGAAGGTTTAGGGTTAGGGTTCGGGCGAGGGTTAGGGTTAGGGGACGGGGACGGTTTAGGGTCCAGGTGAGGGTACGACAACGGTTTAGGGGGAGCGTACGTGTGAGGGCGCGGGTTAGTGTGAGCGTACGGGTTAGAATTAGGGGTCGGGTGAGGGGAAGGCTTCGGGGAAGGGTTACGGTTAGGGTTCGGGCTAGGGCTAGGGTTAGGGGATTGGGACCGTTTAGGGTCCAGGTGAGGGTACGACAAAGGTTTAGGGGGAGCGTACATGTGAGGGCGCGGGTTAGTGTGAGCGTACGGGTTACGATTAGGGGACGGGTGAGGGGAAGGCTTCGGGGAAGGGTTAGGTTTAGGGTTCGGGCTATGGTTAGGGTTAGGGGACGGGGACGGTTTAGGGTCCAGGTGAGGGTACGACAACGCTTTAGGGGGATGGTACCTGTGATGGCGCGTGTTAGTGTGAGCGTACGGGTTAGGATTACGGGACAGGTGAGGTCAAGGCTTCGGGGAAGGGTTAGGTTTAGGGTTCGGGCTAGGATTAGATTTAGGGGACAGGGACGGTTTAGGGTCCAGGAGAGGGTACGACAACAGTTTAGGGCGAGCGTACGTGTGAGGGCGTGGTTTAGTGTGAGCGTATGGGTTAGGATTAGGGGACAGGTGAGGGGAAGATTTTAGGGAAGGGTTAGGGTTAGGGTTCGGGCTAGGGTTAGGGTTAGGGAACGGGGATGGTTTAGGGTCCAGGTTCGGTTATGACAACGGTTCATGGGGAGCGTACGTGTGAGGGCGCGGGTTAGTGTGAGCGTACGGGTTAGGATTATGGGACCGGTGAGGGGAAGGCTTCGGGGAAGGGTTAGGTTTAGGGTTCGGGCTAGGGTTAGGGTTAGGGGACGGGGACGGTTTGGGTCCAGGTGAGGGTACGACAGAGCTTCAGGGGGAGCGTACGTGTGAGGGCGTCGGTTAGTGTGAGCGTACGGGTTAGGATTAAGTTACGGGTGAGGGGAAGGCTTCAGGGAAGGGTTAGGTTTAGGTTTCGGGCTAGGGTTAGGGATAGGGGACGGGGACGGTTTAGGGTCCAGGTGAGGGTACGACAATGGTTTAGGGGGAACGTACATGTGAGGGCGCGGGTTAGTGTGAGCGTACGGGTTACGATTAGGGGACGGGTGAGGGGAAGGCTTCGGGGAAGTGTTACGGTTAGGGTTCGGGCTAGGGTTAGGGTTAGGGGATGGGGACGGTTTAGGGTCCAGGTGAGGGTACGACAAAGGTTGAGGGGGAGCGTACATGTGAGGGCGCGGGTTAGTGTGAGCGTACGGGTTACGATTAGGGGACGGGTGAGGGGAAGGCTTCGGGGAAGGGTTAGGGTTAGGGTTCGGGCTATGGTTAGGGTTAGGGGACGGGGACGGTTTAGGGTCCAGGTGAGGGTACGACAACGCTTTAGGGGGATGGTACCTGTGATGGCGCGTGTTAGTGTGAGCGTACGGGTTAGGATTACGGGACAGGTGAGGGGAAGTTTTCGGGGAAGGGTTAGGGTTAGGGTTCGGGCTAGGGTTAGAGTTAGGGGACGGGGATGGTTTAGGGTCCAGGAGAGGGTACGACAACAGTTTAGGGCGAGCGTACGTGAGAGGGCGTAGTTTAGTGTGAGCGTACGGGTTAGGATTAGGGGACAGGTGAGGGGAAGATTTTGGGGAAGGGTTAGGGTTAGGGTTCGGGCTAGGGTTAGGGTTAGGGAAGGTTGATGGTTTAGGGTCCAGGTGAGGTTACGACAACGGTTTATGGGGAGCGTACATGTGAGGGCGCTGGTTAGTGTGAGCGTACGTGTTAGGATTATGGGACCGGTGAGGGGAAGGCTTCGGGGAAGGGTTAGGTTTAGGGTTCGGGCTAGGGTTAGGGTTAGGAGACGGGGACGTTTTAGGGTCCAGGTGAGGGTACGACAACGGTTGAGGGGGAGCGTACGTGTGACGGCGCGGGTTAGTGTGAGTGTACGGGTTAGGATTAGGGGACGGGTGAGGGGAAGGCTTCGGGGAAGGTTTTGGGTTAGGGTTCGGGCTAGGGTTAGAGTTAGGGGACGGGGACGGTTTGGGGTCCAGGTGAGGGTACGACAGAGCTTCAGGGGGAGCGTACGTGTGAGGGCGTGGGTTAGTGTGAGCGTACGGGTTAGGATTAGGGTACGGGTGAGGGGAAGGCTTCAGGGAAGGGTTAGGGTTAGGGTTCGGGCTAGGGTTAGGGTTAGGGTTAGGGGACGGGGACGGTTTAGGGTCCAGGTGAGGGTACGACAACGGTTTAGGGGGAGCGTACGTTTGAGGGCGCGGGTTAGTGTGAGCGTACGGGTGAGGATTAGGGGACGAGTGAGGGGAAGGCTTTGGGGAAGGTTTAGGGTTAGGGTTCGGGCGAGGGTTAGGGTTAGGGGACGGGGACGGTTTAGGGTCCAGGTGAGGGTACGACAAAGGTTTAGGGGGAGCGTACGTGTGAGGGCGCGGGTTAGTGTGAGCGTACGGGTTAGAATTAGGGGTCGGGTGAGGGGAAGGCTTCGGGGAAGGTTTACGGTTAGGGTTCGGGCTAGGGCTAGGGTTAGGGGATGGGGACCGTTTAGGGTCCAGGTGAGGGTACGACAAAGGTTTAGGGGGAGCGTACATGTGAGGGCGCGGGTTAGTGTGAGCGTACGGGTTACGATTAGGGGACGGGTGAGGGGAAGGCTTCGGGGAAGGGTTAGGTTTAGGGTTCGGGCTATGGTTAGGGTTAGGGGACGGGGACGGTTTAGGGTCCAGGTGAGGGTACGACAACGCTTTAGGGGGATGGTACCTGTGATGGCGCGTGTTAGTGTGAGCGTACGGGTTAGGATTACGGGACAGGTGAGGTCAAGGCTTCGGGGAAGGGTTAGGTTTAGGGTTCGGGCTAGGATTAGATTTAGGGGACAGGGACGGTTTAGGGTCCAGGAGAGGGTACGACAACAGTTTAGGGCGAGCGTACGTGTGAGGGCGTGGTTTAGTGTGAGCGTATGGGTTAGGATTAGGGGACAGGTGAGGGGAAGATTTCAGGGAAGGGTTAGGGTTAGGGTTCGGGCTAGGGTTAGGGTTAGGGAACGGGGATGGTTTAGGGTCCAGGTTCGGTTATGACAACGGTTCATGGGGAGCGTACGTGTGAGGGCGCGGGTTAGTGTGAGCGTACGGGTTAGGATTATGGGACCGGTGAGGGGAAGGCTTCGGGGAAGGGTTAGGTTTAGGGTTCGGGCTAGGGTTAGGGTTAGGGGACGGGGACGGTTTGGGTCCAGGTGAGGGTACGACAGAGCTTCAGGGGGAGCGTACGTGTGAGGGCGTCGGTTAGTGTGAGCGTACGGGTTAGGATTAAGGTACGGGTGAGGGGAAGGCTTCAGGGAAGGGTTAGGTTTAGGTTTCGGGCTAGGGTTAGGGATAGGGGACGGGGACGGTTTAGGGTCCAGGTGAGGGTACGACAATGGTTTAGGGGGAGCGTACATGTGAGGGCGCGGGTTAGTGTGAGCGTACGGGTTACGATTAGGGGACGGGTGAGGGGAAGGCTTCGGGGAAGGGTTACGGTTAGGGTTCGGGCTAGGGTTAGGGTTAGGGGATGGGGACGGTTTAGGGTCCAGGTGAGGGTACGACAAAGGTTGAGGGGGAGCGTACATGTGAGGGCGCGGGTTAGTGTGAGCGTACGGGTTACGATTAGGGGACGGGTGAGGGGAAGGCTTCGGGGAAGGGTTAGGGTTAGGGTTCGGGCTATGGTTAGGGTTAGGGGACGGGGACGGTTTAGGGTCCAGGTGAGGGTACGACAACGCTTTAGGGGGATGGTACCTGTGATGGCGCGTGTTAGTGTGAGCGTACGGGTTAGGATTACGGGACAGGTGAGGGGAAGGCTTCGGGGAAGGGTTAGGGTTAGGGTTCGGGCTAGGGTTAGTGTTAGGGGACGGGGATGGTTTAGTGTCCAGGAGAGGGTACGACAACAGTTTAGGGCGAGCGTACGTGAGAGGGCGTAGTTTAGTGTGAGCGTACGGGTTAGGATTAGGGGACAGGTGAGGGGAAGATTTCGGGGAAGGGTTAGGGTTAGGGTTCGGGCTAGGGTTAGGGTTAGGGAACGTTGATGGTTTAGGGTCCAGGTGAGGTTACGACAACGGTTTATGGGGAGCGTACATGTGAGGGCGCTGGTTAGTGTGAGCGTACGTGTTAGGATTATGGGACCGGTGAGGGGAAGGCTTCGGGGAAGGGTTAGGTTTAGGGTTCGGGCTAGGGTTAGGGTTAGGGGACGGGGACGTTTTAGGGTCCAGGTGAGGGTACGACAACGGTTGAGGGGGAGCGTACGTGTGACGGCGCGGGTTAGTGTGAGTGTACGGGTTAGGATTAGGGGACGGGTGAGGGGAAGGCTTCGGGGAAGGTTTTGGGTTAGGGTTCGGGCTAGGGTTAGAGTTAGGGGACGGGGACGGTTTGGGGTCCAGGTGAGGGTACGACAGAGCTTCAGGGGGAGCGTACGTGTGAGGGCGTGGGTTAGTGTGAGCGTACGGGTTAGGATTAGGGTACGGGTGAGGGGAAGGCTTCAGGGAAGGGTTAGGGTTAGGGTTCGGGCTAGGGTTAGGGTTAGGGTTAGGGGACGGGGACGGTTTAGGGTCCAGGTGAGGGTACGACAACGATTTAGGGGGAGCGTACGTTTGAGGGCGCGGGTTAGTGTGAGCGTACGGGTGAGGATTAGGGGACGAGTGAGGGGAAGGCTTTGGGGAAGGTTTAGGGTTAGGGTTCGGGCGAGGGTTAGGGTTAGGGGACGGGGACGGTTTAGGGTCCAGGTGAGGGTACGACAATGGTTGAGGGGGAGCGTACATGTGAGGGCGCGGGTTAGTGTGAGCGTACGGGTTAGGATTACGGGACGGGTGAGGCGGAGGCTTTGGGGACGGGTTAGGGTTAGGGTTCGGGCTAGGGTTAGGGTTAGGGGATGGGGACGGTTTAGGGTCCAAGTGAGAGTACAACAGAGCTTTAGGGGGAGCGTACGTGTGAGGGCGCGGGTTAGTGTGAGCGTACGGGTTAGGGTAGGGGACGGGTGAGGAGAAGGATTCAGGGAAGGGTTAGGGTTAGGTTTCGGGCTAGGGTTAGGGATAGGGGACGGGGACGGTTTAGGGTCCAGGTGAGGGTACGACAACGGTTTAGGGGGAGCGTACGTGTGAGGGCGCGGGTTAGTGTGAGCATACCGGTTAGGATTAGGGGACGGGTGAGGGGAAGGCTTCGGGGAAGTGTTAGGGTTAGGGTTCGGGCTAGGGTTAGGGTTAGGGGATGGGGACAGTTTAGGGTCCAGGTGAGGGAACGACAGCGGTTTATAGGGAGCGTACGTGTGAGGGCGCAGGTTAGTGTGAGCGTACGGTTTAGGATTAGGGGACCGGTGAGAGGAAG
Organism: Leucopleurus acutus; assembly: GCF_964270905.1. Classification (NCBI taxonomy): domain Eukaryota; kingdom Metazoa; phylum Chordata; class Mammalia; order Artiodactyla; family Delphinidae; genus Leucopleurus; species Leucopleurus acutus. The sequence goes on from NW_028139203.1 coordinate 319,567, forward strand.
GCTTCGGGAAAGTGTTACGGTTAGGGTTCGTGCTAGGGTTAGGGTTAGGGCACGGGGACGGTTTAGGTTCCAGGTGAGGGTATGACAACGGTTTAGGGGGAGCGTACGTGTGAGGGCACGGGTTAGTGTGAGCGTACCGGTTAGTATTAGGGGATGGGTTAGGAGATGGCTTCAGGGAAGGGTTAGGGCTAGGTTTCGGACTAGGGTTAGGTTGAGGGGATGGGAACGGTGTAGGGTCCAGGTGAGGGTACGACAACGTTTTAGGGGGAGCGTACATGTGAGGGCGCGGGTTAGTGTGAGCGTACGAGTTAGGATTAGGGGACGGGTGAGGGGAAGGCTTCGGAGAAGGGTTAGGGTTAGGGTTCGGGCTATGGTTAGGTTTAGGGGATGGGGACGGTTTAGGGTCCAGGTGAGGGTACGACAACGGTTTAAGGGGAGCGTACGTGTGAGGGCGCGGGTTAGTGTGAGCGTACGGGTTTGGATAAGGTGACGGGTGAGGGGAAGGCTTCGGGGAAGGGTTAGGGTTAGGGTTCGGGCTAGGGTTAGAGTTAGGGGACGGGGACGGTTTGGGGTCCAGGTGAGTGTACGACAGAGCTTCAGGGGGAGTGTCCGTGTGAGGGCGTGGGTTAGTGTGAACGTACGGGTTAGGATTAGGGTACGGGTGAGGGGAAGGCTTCAGGGAAGTGTTAGGGTTACGGTTCGGGCTAGGGTTAGGGTTAGGGTTAGGGGACGGGGACGGTTTAGGGTCCAGGTGAGGTTACGACAACGGTTTAGGGGGAGGGTACGTTTGAGGGCGCGGGTTAGTGTGAGAGTATGGGTGAGGATTAGGGGACGGGTGAGGGGAAGGCTTTGGGGAAGGTTTAGGGTTAGGGTTCGGGCTAGGGTTAGGGTTAGGGGACGGGGACGGTTTAGGGTCCAGGTGAGGGTACGACAACGGTTTAGGGGGAGCGTACATGTGAGGGCGCGGGTTAGTGTGAGCATACGGATTAGAATTAGGGAACGGGTGAGGGGAAGGCTTCGGGGAAGGGTTACGGTTAGGGTTCGGGCTAGGGTTAGGGTTAGGGGATGGGGACGGTTTAGGGTCCAGGTGAGGGTACGACAAAGGTTGAGGGGGAGCGTACATGTGAGGGCGCTGGTTAGTGTGAGCGTACGGGTTAGGATTAGGGGACGGGTGAGGGGAAGGCTTCGGGGAAGGGTTAGGGTTAGGGTTCGGGCTATGGTTAGGGTTAGGGGACGGGGACGGTTTAGGGTCCAGGTGAGGGTACGACAACGCTTTAGGGGGATGGTACCTGTGATCGTGCGTGTTAGTGTGAGCGTACGGGTTAGGATTACGGGACAGGTGAGGGGAAGGCTTCGGGGAAGGGTTAGGGTTAGGGTTCGGGCTAGGGTTAGAGTTAGGGGACGGGGACGGTTTAGGGTCCAGGAGAGGGTACGACAACAGTTCAGGGCGAGCGTACGTGTGAGGGCGTGGTTTAGTGTGAGCGTACGGGTTAGGATTAGGGGACAGGTGAGGGGAAGATTTCAGGGAAGGGTTAGGGTTAGGGTTCGGGCTAGGGTTAGGGATAGGGGATGGGGACGGTTTAGGGTCCAGGTGAGAGTACAACAGAGCTTTAGGGGGAGCGTACGTGTGAGGGCGTGGGTTAGTGTGAGCGTACGGGTTAGGGTAAGGGACGGGTGAGGAGAAGGATTCAGGGAAGGGTTAGGGTTAGGTTTCGGGCTAGGGTTAGGGATAGGGGACGGGGACGGTTTAGGGTCCAGGTGAGGGTACGACAACGGTTTAGGGGGAGCGTACATGTGAGGGCGCGGGTTAGTGTGAGCATAACGGTTAGGATTAGGGGACGGGTGAGGGGAAGGTTTCGGGGAAGGGTTAGGGTTAGGGTTCGGGCTAGGGTTAGGAATAGGGGATGGGGACGGTTTAGGGTCCAGGTGAGGGAACGACAACGGTTAATGGGGAGCGTACGTGTGAGGGCGCAGATTAGTGTGAGCGTACGGTTTAGGATTAGGGGACCGGTGAGAGGAAGGCTTCGGGAAAGTGTTAGGGTTAGGTTTCGGGCTATGGTTAGGGTTAGGGCACGGGGACGGTTTAGCTTCCAGGTGAGGGTACGACAACGGTTTAGGGGGAGCGTACGTGTGAGGGCACGGGTTAGTGTGAGCGTACGGGTTAGGGTAGGGGACGGGTGAGGAGAAGGATTCAGGGAAGGGTTAGGGTTAGGTTTCGGGCTAGGGTTAGGGATAGGGGACGGGGACGGTTTAGGGTCCAGGTGAGGGTACGACAACGGTTTAGGGTGAGCGTACGTGTGAGGGCGCGGGTTAGTGTGAGCATACCGGTTAGGATTAGGTGACGGGTGAGGGGAAGGCTTCGGGGAAGGGTTAGGGTTAGGGTTCGGGCTAGGATTAGGGTTAGGGGACGGGGACGGTTTAGGGTCCAGGTGAGGGTACGACAACGGTTTAGGGGGAGCGTACGTGTGAGGGCGCGGGTTAGTGTGAGCATACGAGTTAGGATTAGGGGACGGGTGAGGGGAAGGCTTCGGGGAAGGGTTAGGGTTAGGGTTCGGGCTAGGGTTAGGGTTAAGTGGTGGGGTCGGTTTAGGGTCCAGGTGAGAGTACGACAAAGGTTGAGGGGGAGCGTATATGTGAGGGCGCGGGTTAGTGTGAGCGTACAGGTTAGGATTAGGGGACGGGTGAGGGGAAGGCTTCGGGGAAGGGTTAGGGTTAGGGTTCGGGCTATGGTTAGGGTTAGGGGACGGGGACGGTTTAGGGTCCAGGTGAGGGTTCGACAACGCTTTAGGGGGATGGTACCTGTGATGGCGCGTGTTAGTGTGAGCGTACGGGTTAGGATTACGGGACAGTTGAGGGGAAGGCTTCGGGGAAGGGTTAGGGTTAGGTTTCGGGCTAGGGTTAGAGTTAAGGGACGGGGACGGTTTAGGGTCCAGGAGAGGGTACGACAACAGTTTAGGGCGAGCGAACGTGTGAGGGCGTGGTTTAGTGTGAGCGTACGGGTTAGGATTAGGGGACAGGTGAGGGGAAGATTTCGGGGAAGGGTTAGGGTTAGGGTTCGGGCTAGGGTTAGGGTTAGGGGACGGGGACGGTTTAGGGTCCAGGTGAGGGTACGACAACGGTTGAGGGGGAGCGTACGTGTGACGGCGCGGGTTAGTGTGAGTGTACGGGTTAGGATTAGGGGACGGGTGAGGGGAAGGCTTCGGGGAAGGTTTTGGGTTAGGGTTCGGGCTAGGGTTAGAGTTAGGGGACGGGGACGGTTTGGGGTCCAGGTGAGGGTACGACAGAGCTTCAGGGGGAGCGTACGTGTGAGGGCGTGGGTTAGTGTGAGCGTACGGGTTAGGATTAGGGTACGGGTGAGGGGAAGGCTTCAGGGAAGGGTTAGGGTTAGGGTTCGGGCTAGGGTTAGGGTTAGGGTTAGGGGACGGGGACGGTTTAGGGTCCAGGTGAGGGTACGACAACGGTTTAGGGGGAGCGTACGTTTGAGGGCGCGGGTTAGTGTGAGCGTACGGGTGAGGATTAGGGGACGGGTGAGGGGAAGGCTTTGGGGAAGGTTTAGGGTTAGGGTTCGGGCGAGGGTTAGGGTTAGGGGACGGGGACGGTTTAGGGTCCAGGTGAGGGTACGACAATGGTTGAGGGGGAGCGTACATGTGAGGGCGTGGGTTAGTGTGAGCGTACGGGTTAGGATTACGGGACGGGTGAGGGGGAGGCTTCGGGGAAGGTTTAGGGTTAGGGTTCGGGCTAGGGTTAGGGTTAGGGGATGGGGACGGTTTAGGGTCCAAGTGAGAGTACAACAGAGCTTTAGGGGGAGCGTACGTGTGAGGGCGCGGGTTAGTGTGAGCGTACGGGTTAGGGTAGGGGACGGGTGAGGAGAAGGATTCAGGGAAGGCTTAGGGTTAGGTTTCGGGCTAGGGTTAGGGATAGGGGACGGGGACGGTTTAGGGTCCAGGTGAGGGTACGAAAACGGTTTAGGGGGAGCGTACGTGTGAGGGCGCGGGTTAGTGTGAGCATACCGGTTAGGATTAGGGGACGGGTGAGGGGAAGGCTTCGGGGAAGGGTTAGGGTTAGGGTTCGGGCTAGGATTAGGGTTAGGGGACGGGGACGGTTTAGGGTCCAGGTGAGGGTACGACAACGGTTTAGGGGGAGCGTACGTGTGAGGGCGCGGGTTAGTGTGAGCATACGAGTTAGGATTAGGGGACGGGTGAGGGGAAGGCTTCGGGGAAGGGTTAGGGTTAGGGTTCGGGCTAGGGTTAGGGTTAGGGGATGGGGACGGTTTAGGGTCCAGGTGAGGGTACGACAACGCTTTAGGGGGATGGTACCTGTGATGGCGCGTGTTAGTGTGAGCGTACGGGTTAGGATTACGGGACAGGTGAGGGAAAGGCTTCGGGGAAGGGTTAGGGTTAGGGTTCGGGCTAGGGTTAGAGTTAGGGGACGGAGACGGTTTAGGGTCCAGGAGAGGGTACGACAACAGTTTAGGGTGAGCGTACGTGTGAGGGCGTGGTTTAGTGTGAGCGTATGGGTTAGGATTAGGGGACAGGTGAGGGTAAGATTTCGGGGAAGAGTTAGGGTTAGGGTTCGGGCTAGGGTTAGGGTTAGGGAACGGGGATGGTTTAGGGTCCAGGTGAGGTTACGACAACGGTTTATGGGGAGCGTACATGTGAGGGCGCTGGTTAGTGTGAGCGTACGGGTGAGGATTACGGGACCGGTGAGGGGAAGGTTTCGGGGAAGGGTTAGGTTTAGGGTTCGGGCTAGGGTTAGGGTTAGGGGACGGGGACGGTTTAGGGTCCAGTTGAGGGTACGACAACGGTGTAGGGGGAGCGTACGTGTGAGCGTGAGGATTACTGTGAGCGTATGGGTTAGGATTAGGGGAAGGGTGAGGGGAAGGTTTCAGGGAAGGTTTAGGGTTCGGGCTAGGGTTAGGGTTAGGGGACAGGGACGGTTTAGGGTCCAGGTGAGGGTACGACAACGGTTTAGGCGGAGCGTACGTGTGAGGGCGCGGGTTAGTGTGAGCGTACGGGTTAGGATTAGGTGACGGGTGAGGGGAAGGCTTCGGGGGAGGGTTAGGGTTAGGGTTCGGGCTAGGGTTAGGGTTAGGGGACGGGGACGGTTTAGGGTCCAGGTGAGGGTACAACAACGGTTTAGGGGGAGCGTACGTGTGAGGGCGCGGGTTAGTGTGAGCGTACGGGTTAGGATTAGGGGACGGGTGAGGGGAAGGCTTCGGGGAAGGGTTAGGGTTAGGGTTCGGGCTAGGGTTAGGGTTAGGGGATGGGGATGGTTTAGGGTCCATGTGAGGGTACGACAACGGTTTAGGGAGAGCGTACGTGTGAGTGCGCGGGTTAGTGTGAGCGCACGGGTTAGGATTAGGGGACGGGTGAGGGGAAGGCTTCGGGGAAGTGTTAGGGTTAGGGTTCGGGCTAGGGTTAGGGTTAGGGGACGGGGACAGTTTAGGGTCCAGGTGCGGGTACGACAACGGTTTAGGGGAAATGTACGTGTGAGGGCGCGGGTTAGTGTAAGCGTACGGGTTAGTATTAGGGGATGGGTGAGGAGAAGGCTTCGGGGAAGTGTTAGGGCTAGGGTTCGGGCTAGGGTTAGGTTTAGGGGATGGGAACGGTTTAGGGTCCAGGTGAGGGTACGACAACGGTTTACAGGGAGCGTACATGTGAGAGCGCAGGTTAGTGTGAGCGTACGGGTTAGGATTAGGGGACGGGTGAGGGGAAGGCTTCGGGGAAGGGTTAGGGTTAGGGTTCGGGCTAGGGTTAGGGTTAGGGGACGGGGACGGTTTAGGGTCCAGGTGAGGGTACGACAACGGTTTAGGGGGAGTGTACGTTTGAGGGCGCGGGTTAGTGTGAGCGTACGGGTTAGGATTAGGGGACGGGTGAGGGGAAGGCTTCAGGGAAGGGTTAGGGTTAGTGTTCGGGCTAGGTTTAGGGTTAGGGTTAGGGGACAGGGACGGTTTAGGGTCCAGGTGAGGGTACGACAATGGTTGAGGGGGAGCGTACATGTGAGGGCGCAGGTTAGTGTGAGCGTACGGGTTAGGATTACGGGATGGGTGAGGGGAAGGCTTTGGGGAAGGTTTAGGGTTAGGGTTCGGGCTAGGGTTAGGTTTAGGCGACGGGGACGGTTTAGGGTCCAGGTGAGGGTACAACAGAGCTTTAGGGGGAGCATACGTGTGAGGGCGCGGGTTAGTGTGAGCGTACGGGTTAGGATTAGGGGACGGGTGAGGGGAAGGCTTCGGGGAACGGTTAGGGTTATGGTTCGGGCTAGGGTAAGGGTAGGGGACGGGGACGGTTTAGGGTCCAGGTGAGGGTAAGTCAATGGTTTAGGGGGAGCGTACGTGTGAGGGTGCGGGTCAGTGTGAGTGTACGGGTTAGGATTAGGGGACGGGTGAGTGGAAGGCTTCACGGAATAGTTATGGTTAGGGTTCGGGCTAGGGTTAGGGTTAGGGGACGGGGATTGTTTAGGGTCCAGGTGAGGGTACGACAACTGTTTATGTGGAGCGTATGTGTGAGGGTGCGGGTTAGTGTGAGCGTACGGGTTAGGATTAGGGGACTGGTGAGGGCAAGGCTTCCGGGAAGGGATAGGGTTAGGGTTCGGGCTAGGGTTAGGGTTAGGGGATGGGGACGGTTTAGGGTCCAGGTGAGGGTACGACAACGGTTTAGGGGAAATGTACGTGTGAGGGGGCGGGTTAGTGTGAGCGTACGGGTTACTATTAGGGGATGGGTGAGGAGAAGGCTTCGGGGAAGTGTTAGGGCTAGGGTTCGGGCTAGGGTTAGGTTTAGGGGATGGGAACAGTTTAGGGTCCAGGTGAGGGTACGACAACGGTTTAGGGGGAGCGTACATGTGAGGGCGCGGGTTAGTGTGAGCGTACGGGTTAGGATTAGGGGACGGGTGAGGGGAAGGCTTCAGGGAAGGTTTAGGGTTAGGGTTCGGGCTAGGGTTAGCGTTAGGGTTAGGGGACGGGGACGGTTTAGGGTCCAGGTGAGGGTACGACAATGATTTAGGGGGAGCGTACGTTTGAGGGCGCGGGTTAGTGTGAGCGTATGGGTTAGGATTAGGGTACGGGTGAGGGGAAGGCTTCGGGGAAGGGTTAGGGTTAGGGTTCGGGCTAGGGTTAGGGTTAGGGGACGGGGACGGTTTAGGGTCCAGGTGAGGGTACGACAACGGTTTAGGGGAAATGTACGTGTGAGGGCACGGGTTAGTGTGAGCGTACGGGTTAGGGTAGTGGACGGGTGAGGGGAAGGATTCAGGGAAGGGTTAGGGTTCGGGCTAGGGTTAGGGTTAGGGAATGGGGACTATTTAGGGTCCAGGTGAGGGTATGACAACGGTTTAGTGGGAGCTTACGTGTGAGGGCGCGGGTTAGTGTGAGCGTACGGTTTACGATTAGGGGATGGGTGAGGGGAAGGCTTCGGGGAAGGGTTAGGGTTAGGGTTCGGGCTAGGGTTAGGTTTAGGGGATTGGGACGGTTTAGTGTCCAGGTGAGGGTACGACAACGGTTTAGGGGGAGCGTACGTGTGAGGGCGTGGGTTAGTGTGAGCGTACGGATTAGGATTGGGGACGGGTGAGGGGAAGGTTTCGGGGAAGGGTTAGGGTTAGGGTTCGGGCTAGGGTTAGGTTTAGGGGATGCGGACGGTTTAGGGTACAGGTGAGGGTACGACAACGGTTTAGAGGGAGCGTAAGTGTGAGGGCGCGGCTTAGTGTGAGCGTACGGGTTAGGATTACGGGATGGGTGAGGGGAAGGTTTGGGGAAGGTTTTGGGTTAGCGTTCGGGCTAGGGTTAGGGTTAGGGGACGGGGACGGTTTAGGGTCCAGGTGAGGGTACAACAGAGCTTTAGGGGGAGCGTACGTGTGAGGGCGCGGGTTAGTGTGAGCGTACGGGTTAGTATTAGGGGATGGGTGAGGAGAAGGCTTCGGGGAAGTGTTAGAGCTAGGGTTCGGGCTAGGGTTAGGTTTAGGGGATGGGAACGGTTTAGGGTCCAGGTGAGGGTACGACAACGGTTTAGGGGGAGCGTACATGTGAGGGCGTGGTTTAGTGTGAGCGTACGGGTTAGGATTAGGGGACGGGTGAGGGGAAGGCTTCGGGGAACGGTTAGGGTTATGGCTCGGGCTAGGGTTAGGGTTAGGGGACGGGGACGGTTTAGGGTCCAGGTGAGGGTACGACAACGGTTTACGGGGAGCGTACGTGTGAGGGCACGGGTTAGTGTAAGCGTACGGGTTAGGATTGGGGACGGGTGAGGGGAAGGCTTCAGGGAAGGGTTAGGGTTAGGTTTCGGGCTAGGGTTAGGTTTAGGGGATGGGGACGGTTTAGGGTCCAGGTGAGGGTATGACAACGGTTTAGGGGGAGCATACGTGTGAGGGCGCGGGTTAGTGTGAGCCTACGGGTTAGCATTAGGGGACGGGTGAGGGGAAGGCTTCGGGGAAGGGTTAGGGTTAGGGTTCGGGCTAGGGTTAGGGTTAGGGGACGGGGACGGTTTAGGGTCCAGGTGAGGGTACGACAACGGTTTAGGGGGAGCGGTCGTGTGAGGGTGCGGGTTAGTGTGAGCGTATGGGTTAGGATTAGGGGACGGGTGAGGGGAAGGCTTCGGGGAAGGGTTAGGGTTAGGGTTCGGGCTAGGGTTAGGGTTAGGGGATGGGGACGGTTTAGGGTCCAGGTGAGGGAACGACAACGGTTTATGGGGAGCGTACGTGTGAGGGCGCAGGTTAGTGTGAGCGTACGGTTTAGGATTAGGGGACCGGTGAGAGGAAGGCTTCGGGAAAGTGTTAGGGTTAGGTTTCGGGCTAGGGTTAGGGTTAGGGCACGGGGACGGTTTAGGTTCCAGGTGAGGGTACGACAACGGTTTAGGGGGAGTGTACGTGTGAGGGCACAGGTTAGTGTGAGCGTACGGGTTAGGGTAGGGGACGGGTGAGGAGAAGGATTCAGGGAAGGGTTAGGGTTAGGTTTCGGGCTAGGGTTAGTGATAGGGGACGGGGACGGTTTAGGGTCCAGGTGAGGGTACGACAACGGTTTAGGGGGAGCGTACGTGTGAGGGCGCGGGTTAGTGTGAGCATACCGGTTAGGATTAGGGGACGGGTGAGGGGAAGGCTTCGGGAAGGGTTAGGGTTAGGGTTCGGGCTAGGGTTAGGTTTAGGGGATGGCGACAGTTTAGGGTCCAGGTGAGGGAACGACAACGGTTTATGGGGAGCGTACGTGTGAGGGCGCAGGTTAGTGTGAGTGTACGGTTTAGGATTAGGGGACCGGTGAGAGGAAGGCTTCGGGGAAGGGTTAGGGTTAGGGTTCGGGCTAGGGTTAGAGTTAGGGGACGGGGACGGTTTAGGGTCCAGGAGAGGGTACGACAACAGTTTAGGGCGAGCGTACGTGAGAGGGCGTGGTTTAGTGTGAGCGTACGGGTTAGGATTAGGGGACAGGTGAGGGGAAGATTTCGGGGAAGGGTTAGGGTTAGGGTTCGGGCTAGGGTTAGGGTTAGGGAACGGGGATGGTTTAGGGTCCAGGTGAGGTTACGACAACGGTTTATGGGGAGCGTACGTGTGAGGGCGCTGGTTAGTGTGAGCGTACGTGTTAGGATTATGGGACCGGTGAGGGGAAGGCTTCGGGGAAGGGTTAGGTTTAGGGTTCGGGCTAGGGTTAGGGTTAGGGGACGGGGACGGTTTAGGGTCCAGGTGAGGGTACGACAACGGTTGAGGGGGAGCGTACGTGTGACGGCGCGGGTTAGTGTGAGTGTACGGGTTAGGATTAGGGGACGGGTGAGGGGAAGGCTTCGGGGAAGGTTTTGGGTTAGGGTTCGGGCTAGGGTTAGAGTTAGGGGACGGGTACGGTTTGGGGTCCAGGTGAGGGTACGACAGAGCTTCAGGGGGAGCGTACGTGTGAGGGCGTGGGTTAGTGTGAGCGTACTTGTTAGGATTAGGGTACGGGTGAGGGGAAGGCTTCAGGGAAGGGTTAGGGTTAGGGTTCGGGCTAGGGTTAGGGTTAGGGTTAGGGGACGGGGACGGTTTAGGTTCCAGGTGAGGGTACGACAACGGTTTAGGGGGAGCATACGTTTGAGGGCGCGGGTTAGTGTGAGCGTACGGGTGAGGATTAGGGGACGAGTGAGGGGAAGGCTTTGGGGAAGGTTTAGGGTTAGGGTTCGGGCGAGCGTTAGGGTTAGGGGACGGGGACGGTTTAGGGTCCAGGTGAGGGTACGACAATGGTTGAGGGGGAGCGTACATGTGAGGGCGCGGGTTAGTGTGAGCGTACGGGTTAGGATTACGGGACGGGTGAGGGGGAGGCTTTGGGGAAGGGTTAGGGTTAGGGTTCGGGCTAGGGTTAGGGTTAGGGGATGGGGACGGTTTAGGGTCCAAGTGAGAGTACAACAGAGCTTTAGGGGGAGCGTACGTGTGAGGGCGCGGGTTAGTGTGAGCGTACGGGTTAGGGTAGGGGACGGGTGAGGAGAAGGATTCAGGGAAGGGTTAGGGTTAGGTTTCGGGCTAGGGTTAGGGATAGGGGACGGGGACGGTTTAGGGTCCAGGTGAGGGTACGACAACGGTTTAGGGGGAGCGTACGTGTGAGGGCGCGGGTTAGTGTGAGCATACCGGTTAGGATTAGGGGACGGGTGAGGGGAAGGCTTCGGGGAAGGGTTAGGGTTAGGGTTCGGGCTAGGGTTAGGGTTAGTGGACGGGGACGGTTTAGGGTCCAGGTGAGGGTACGACAACGGTTTAGGGGGAGCGTACGTGTAAGGGCGCGGGTTAGTGTGAGCATACGGGTTAGAATTAGGGGACGGGTGAGGGGAAGGCTTCGGGGAAGGGTTAGGGTTAGGGTTCGGGCTAGGGTTAGGGTTAGGGGATGGGGACGGTTTAGGGTCCAGGTGAGGGTACGACAAAGGTTGAGGGGGAGCGTACATGTGAGGGCGCGGGTTAGTGTGAGCGTACGGGTTACGATTAGGGGACGGGTGAGGGGAAGGCTTCGGGGAAGGGTTAGGGTTAGGGTTCGGGCTATGGTTAGGGTTAGGGGACGGGGACGGTTTAGGGTCCAGGTGAGGGTACGACAACGCTTTAGGGGGATGGTACCTGTGATGGCGCGTGTTAGTGTGAGCGTACGGGTTAGGATTACGGGACAGGTGAGGGGAAGGCTTCGGGGAAGGGTTAGGGTTAGGGTTCGGGCTAGGGTTAGAGTTAGGGGACGGGGACGTTTTAGGGTCCAGGAGAGGGTACGACAACAGTTTAGGGCGAGCGTACGTGTTAGGGCGTGGTTTAGTGTGAGCGTACGGGTTAGGATTAGGGGACAGGTGAGGGGAAGATTTCGGGGAAGGGTTAGGGTTAGGGTTCGGGCTAGGGTTAGGGTTAGGGAACGGGGATGGTTTAGGGGCCAGGTGAGGTTACGACAACGGTTTATGGGGAGCGTACGTGTGAGGGCGCGGGTTAGTGTGAGCGTACGGGTTAGGATTATGGGACCGGTGAGGGGAAGGCTTCGGGGAAGGGTTAGGTTTAGGGTTCGGGCTAGGGTTAGGGTTAGGGGACGGGGACGGTTTAGGGTCCAGGTGAGGGTACGACAACGGTTGAGGGGGAGCGTACGTGTGACGGCGCGGGTTAGTGTGAGTGTACGGGTTAGGATTAGGGGACGGGTGAGGGGAAGTCTTCGGGGAAGGTTTTGGGTTAGGGTTCGGGCTAGGGTTAGAGTTAGGGGACGGGGACGGTTTGGGGTCCAGGTGAGGGTACGACAGAGCTTCAGGGGGAGTGTCCGTGTGAGGGCGTGGGTTAGTGTGAGCGTACGGGTTAGGATTAGGGTACGGGTGAGGGGAAGGCTTCAGGGAAGTGTTAGGGTTAGGGTTCGGGCTAGGGTTAGGGTTAGGGTTAGGGGATGGGGACGGTTTAGGGTCCAGGTGAGGGTACGACAACGGTTTAGGGGGAGCGTACGTTTGAGGGCGCGGGTTAGTGTGAGCGTACGGGTGAGGATTAGGGGACGGGTGAGGGGAAGGCTTTGGGGAAGGTTTAGGGTTAGGGTTCGGGCTAGGGTTAGGGTTAGGGGACGGGGACGGTTTAGGGTCCAGGTGAGGGTACGACAACGGTTTAGGGGGAGCGTACGTGTGAGGGCGCGGGTTAGTGTGAGCATACGGGTTAGAATTAGGGGACGGGTGAGGGGAAGGCTTCGGGGAAGGGTTACGGTTAGGGTTCGGGGTAGGGTTAGGGTTAGGGGATGGGGACGGTTTAGGGTCCAGGTGAGGGTACGACAAAGGTTGAGGGCGAGCGTACATGTGAGGGCGCGGGTTAGTGTGAGCGTACCGGTTAGGATTAGGGGACGGGTGAGGGGAAGGCTTCAGGGAAGGGTTAGGGTTAGGGTTCGGGCTATGGTTAGGGTTAGGGGACGGGGACGGTTTACGGTCCAGGTGAGGGTACGACAACGCTTTAGGGGGATGGTACCTGTGATGGCGCGTGTTAGTGTGAGCGTACGGGTTAGGATTACGGGACAGGTGAGGGGAAGGATTCGGGGAAGGGTTAGGGTTAGGGTTCGGGCTAGGGTTAGAGTTAGGGGACGGGGACGGTTTAGGGTCCAGGAGAGGGTACGACAACAGTTTAGGGCGAGCGTACGTGTGAGGGCGTGGTTTAGTGTGAGCGTACGGGTTAGGATTAGGGGACAGGTGAGGGGAAGATTTCAGGGAAGGGTTAGGGTTAGGGTTCGGGCTAGGGTTAGGGTTAGGGAACGGGGACGGTTTAGGGTCCAGGTGAGGGTTCGACAAGGCTTTAGGGGGATGGTACCTGTGATGGCGCGTGTTAGTGTGAGCGTACGGGTTAGGATTACGGGACCGGTGAGGGGAAGGCTTCGGGGAAGGGTTAGGTTTAGGGTTCGGGCTAGGGTTAGGGTTAGGGGACGGGGACGGTTTAGGGTCCAGGTGAGGGTACGACAACGGTTGAGGGGGAGCGTACGTGTGACGGCGTGGGTTAGTGTGAGTGTACGGGTTAGGATTAGGGGACGGGTGAGTGGAAGGCTTCGGGGAAGGTTTTGGGTTAGGGTTCGGGCTAGGGTTAGAGTTAGGGGACGGGGACGGTTTGGGGTCCAGGTGAGGGTACGACAGAGCTTCAGGGGGAGCGTACGTGTGAGGGCGTGGGTTAGTGTGAGCGTACGGGTTAGGATTAGGGTACGGGTGAGGGGAAGGCTTCAGGGAAGGGTTAGGGTTAGGGTTCGGGCTAGGGTTAGGGTTAGGGTTAGGGGACGGGGACGGTTTAGGGTCCAGGTGAGGGTACGACAACAGTTTAGGGGGAGCGTACGTTTCAGGGCGCGGGTTAGTGTGAGCGTACGGGTGAGGATTAGGGGACGGGTGAGGGGAAGGCTTTGGGGAAGGTTTAGGGTTAGGGTTCGGGCTAGGGTTAGGGTTAGGGGACGGGGACCGTTTAGGGTCCAGGTGAGGGTACAACAGAGCTTTAGGGGGAGCGTACGTGTGAGGGCGCGGGTTAGTGTGAGCGTATGGTGTAGGATTAGGGGACGGGTGAGGGGAAGGCTTCGGGGAAGGGTTAGGGTTAGAGTTCGGGCTAGGGCTAGGATTAGGGGACGGGGACGGTTTAGGGTCCAGGTGAGGGTACGACAACGGTTTAGAGGGAGCGAATGTGTGAGGGTGCGGGTTAGTGTGAGCGTACGGGTTAGGGTAGGGGACGGGTGAGGAGAAGGATTCAGGGAAGGGTTAGGGTTAGGTTTCGGGCTAGGGTTAGGGATAGGGGACGGGGACGGTTTAGGGTCCAGGTGAGGGTACGACAACAGTTTAGGGGGAGCGTACGTGTGAGGGCGCGGGTTAGTGTGAGCATACCGGTTAGGATTAGGGTACGGGTGAGGGGAAGGCTTCGGGGAAGGGTTAGGGTTAGGGTTCGGGCGAGGGTTAGGGTTAGGGGACGGGGACGGTTTAGGGTCCAGGTGAGGGTACGACAATGGTTGAGGGGGAGCGTACATGTGAGGGCGCGGGTTAGTGTGAGCGTACGGGTTAGGATTACGGGACGGGTGAGGGGGAGGCTTCGGGGAAGTTTTAGGGTTAGGGTTCGGGCTAGGGTTAGGGTTAGGGGATGGGGACGGTTTAGGGTCCAAGTGAGAGTACAACAGAGCTTTAGGGGGAGCGTACGTGTGAGGGCGCGGGTTAGTGTGAGCGTACGGGTTAGGGTAGGGGACGGGTGAGGAGAAGGATTCAGGGAAGGGTTAGGGTTAGGTTTCGGGCTAGGGTTAGGGATAGGGGACGGAGACGGTTTAGGGTCCAGGTGAGGGTACGACAACGGTTTAGGGGGAGCGTACGTGTGAGGGCGCGGGTTAGTGTGAGCATACCGGTTAGGATTAGGGGACGGGTGAGGGGAAGGCTTCGGGGAAGGGTTAGGGTTAGGGTTCGGGCTAGGGTTAGGGTTAGGGGATGGGGACAGTTTAGGGTCCAGGTGAGGGAACGACAGCGGTTTATCTGGAGCGTACGTGTGAGGGCGCAGGTTAGTGTGAGCGTACGGTTTAGGATTAGGGGACCGGTGAGAGGAAGGCTTCGGGAAAGTGTTAGGGTTAGGGTTCGGGCTAGGGTTAGGGTTAGGGCACGGGGACGGTTTAGGTTCCAGGTGAGGGTACGACAACGGTTTAGGGCGAGCGTACGTGTGAGGGCACGGGTTAGTGTGAGCGTACCGGTTAGTATTAGGGGATGGGTTAGGAGATGGCTTCGGGGAAGGGTTAGGGCTAGGGTTCGGACTAGGGTTAGGTTGAGGAGATGGGAACGGTGTAGGGTCCAGGTGAGGGTACGAAAACGGTTTAGGGGGAGCGTACATGTGAGGGCGCGGGTTAGTGTGAGCGTACGGGTTAGGATTAGGGGACGGGTGAGGGGAAGGCTTCGGAGAAGGGTTAGGGTTATGGTTCGGGCTAGGGTTAGGTTTAGGGGATGGGGACGGTTTAGGGTCCAGGTGAGGGTACGACAACGGTTTAGGGGGAGCGTACGTGTGAGGGCGCGGGTTAGTGTGAGCGTACGGGTTAGGATAAGGGGACGGGTGAGGGTAAGGCTTCGGGGAAGGGTTAGGTTTAGGGTTCGGGCTAGGGTTAGGGTTAGGGGACGGGGACGGTTTAGGGTCCAGGTGAGGGTACGACAACGCTTTAGGGGTAGTGTACGTGTGATGGCGCGGGTTAGTTTGAGCGTACGGGTTAGGATTAGAGGACGGGTGAGGGGAAGATTTCGGGGAAGTGTTAGGGTTAGGGTTCGGGTTAGGGTCAGGGGACGGGGACAGTTTAGGGTCCAGGTGAGGGTATGACAACGGTTTAGGGGGCCTTACGTGTGCGGGCGTGGGTTAGTGTGAGCGTACGGGTTAGGATTGGGGACGGGTGAGGGGAAGGCTTCGGGGAAGGGTTAGGGTTAGTGTTCGGGCTAGGGTTAGGGTTAGGGTTAGGGGACGGGGACGGTTTAGGGTCCAGGTGAGGGTACGACAGAGCTTTATGGGTCGCGTACGTGTGAGGGCATGGGTTAGTGTGAACGTACGGGTTAGGATTAGGGGACGGGTGAGGGGAAGGCTTCGGGGAAGGGTTAGGGTTAGGGTTCGGGCTAGGGTTAGGGTTAGGGGACGGGGACGGTTTAGGGTCCAGGTAAGGGTTCGACAGAGTTTTAGGGGGAGCGTACGTGTGAGCGTGAGGGTTACTGTGAGCGTATGGGTTAGGATTAGGGCACGGGTGAGGGGAAGGCTTCGGGGAAGGGTTAGGGTTAGGGTTCGGGCTAGGGTTAAGGTTAGGGGACGGGCACGTTTTAGTGTCCAGGTGAGGGTACGACAACGGTTTAGGGGGAGCGTACGTATGAGGGCACGGGTTAGTGTGAGCGTACCGGTTAGTATTAGGGGATGTGTTAGGAGATGGCTTCGGGGAAGGGTTAGGCCTTGGGTTCGGGCTAGGTTTAGGTTTAGGAGATGGAACGGTTTAGGTTCCAGGTGAGGGTACGACAACGGTTTAGGGGGAGCGTACATATGAGGACACAGGTTAGTGTGAGCGTACGGGTTAGGATAAGGGGACGGGTGAGGGGAAGGCTTCAGGGGAAGGGTTAGGGTTAGTGTTTGGGCTAGGGTTAGGGTTAGGGCACGGGGACGGTTTAGGGTCCAGGTGAGGGTACGACAACGGTTTAGGGGGAGTGTACGTTTGTGGGCACGGGTTAGTGTGAGCGTACGGGTTAGGATTAGGGGACGGGTGAGGGGAAGGCTTCAGGGAAGATTTAGGGTTAGGGTTCGGGCTAGGGTTAGGGTTAGGGTTAGGGGACGGGGACGGTCTAGGGTCCAGGTGAGAGTACGACAAGGGTTTAGGGGGAGCGTACATTTTAGGGCGCGGGTTAGTGTGAGCGTACGTGTGAGGATTAGGGGACGGGTGAGGGGAAGGCTTCAGGGAAGGGTTAGGGTTAGGGTTCGGGCTAGGGTTAGGGTTAGGGGACGGGGACGGTTTAGGGTCCAGGTGAGGGTACGACAACGGTTTATGGAGAGAGTACGTGTGAGGGCGCGGGTTAGTGTGAGCGTACGGGTTAGGATTAAGGAACCGGTAAGGGGAAGGCTTCGGGGAAGGGTTAGGGTTAGGGTTCGGGCTAGGATTACGGTTAGGGGACGGGGACGGTTTAGGGTCCAGGTGAGGGAACGACAACGGTTTATGGGGACCGTACGTGTGAGAGCGCGGGTTAGTGTGAGCGTACGGTTTAGGATTAGGGGACCGGTGAGGGGAAGGCTTCGGGGAAGGGTTAGGGTTAGGGTTCGGGCTAGGGTTAGGGTTAGGGGACGGGGATGGTTTAGGGTCCAGGTTCAGTTACGACAACGGTTTATGGGGAGCGTACGTGTGAGGGCGCGGGTTAGTGTGAGCGTACGGGTTAGGATTATGGGACCGGTGAGGGGAAGGCTTCGGGGAAGGGTTAGGTTTAGGGTTCGGGCTAGGGTTAGGGTTAGGGGACGGGGACGGTTTAGGGTCCAGGTGAGGGTACGACAACGGTTGAGGGGGAGCGTACGTGTGACGGCGCGGGTTAGTGTGAGTGTACGGGTTAGGATTAGGGGACGGGTGAGGGGAAGGCTTCGGGGAAGGTTTAGGGTTAGGGTTCGGGCTAGGGTTAGGGTTATGGGACGGGGATGGTTTAGGGTCCACGTGAGGGTACGACAGAGCTTTAGGGGGAGCGTACGTGTGAGGGCGCGGGTTAGTGTGAGCGTACGGTTTAGGATTAGGGGACGGGTGAGGGGAAGGCTTCGGGGAAGGTTTAGGGTTAGGGTTCGGGCTAGGGTTAGGGTTAGGGGATGGGGACGGTTTAGGGTCCAGGTGAGGTTACGACAACGGTTTATGGGGAGTGTACGTGTGAGGGTACGGGTTAGTGTGAGCGTACGGGTTAGGATTAGGGGACGGGTGAGGGGAAGATTTCGGGGAAGGGTTAGGGTTAGGGTTCGGGCTAGGGTTAGGGTTAGGGGACGGGGATGGTTTAGGGTCCAGGTTCGGTTACGACAACGGTTTATGGGGAGTGTACGTGTGAGGGTGCGGGTTAGTGTGAGCGTACGGGTTAGGATTAGGGGACGGGTGAGGGGAAGGCTTCGGGGAAGGGTTAGGTTTAGGGTTCGGGCTAGGGTTAGGGTTAGGGGACGGGGACGGTTTAGGGTCCAGGTGAGGGTACGACAACGGTTGAGGGGGAGCGTACGTGTGAGGGCGCGGGTTAGTGTGAGCGTACGGGTTAGGATTAGGGGACGGGTGAGGGCAAGGCTTCGGGGAAGGGTTAGGGTTAGGTTTATTCTTCTTACTGATGTGAAATTAGAGTGACATGTGCCCATTGAAACCGCTACAGCTA
This sequence comes from Leucopleurus acutus, assembly GCF_964270905.1. Lineage (NCBI taxonomy): Eukaryota > Metazoa > Chordata > Mammalia > Artiodactyla > Delphinidae > Leucopleurus > Leucopleurus acutus. The sequence goes on from NW_028139203.1 coordinate 337,314, forward strand.
GTTTCTCACTGGTTCTCCCTATTCCCATTCATCCTCCACACTAACTGCAGACTGTGCGATACCAGAACTTAAAGGCATTGACTCTCCATGTGGGGATATTTTAGTAAAGCGGCTGGAATGTCGATCCGGAGCCCCAGGAGAGGAAAAATGAGGTGCGTTTTAGAAACCTTTCCCGATCATATGGTATACCAGTCGCTGGGTTTCCCAAGCATGGTTTAGCTGTAGGAAGATTCCCTTCAACCTGGAGTGTTGGGACCCTTGGAATGAGTAGCATGAAGTATTGCATTAAACTTTTGGCAGTTGCTCACCAAAGCTCACCAATCCTCTCAGCCCCAAGTGTCCAGCCTTATGTCTTATCCAGCTGTGGGTTTATATGTGGTCAATCCAGGTTGCATCACAGCCCCTGAGCGAATTTTGTAAGAATTTTTCTCTCTTTCATTGTTTCTGCGTTTTGTTTTTAAAATTTATTTCTATAATGGGGTTTAGCTCATTTTCACTGCTGTGTTTGTGCCGCTCTGCACACACTTGATTCCCTTATGGAGATATATCAATACATGGGTTTTAAGATTCTTATTACTCAGATATATTTCTCTGCGGTGTATAGGGTGTGTTGAGGCCAGTTCATTGAGCAAGGTGTAGATCTTGTCTAATATCTATTTGGTTTATTGAACGGTATCTGTGCTAATTTCAAACTCTGGTTTTATGCATCACCCCACCTCTCCTTTCCCCTTAAGCTGAAATAAGTGTGTTTTCTAAATGTGAGACACTGTTCTGTTCTGTAATTCATTTCTTGTGCAGCCATATTTACCCTCCCTCTATAAGTGATATCTTATGATATGTTTCTTTTTCTGTTTGACTTATTTCAAGTAGTATTATCGGACCTAAACCCACTCTTTATCCTTCTACTAGCCTTATTACATTGATTTCATGGTGAAGAGATATTCCATTGTACATAAGTACCACATCTTCTTTATCCATTGTTCTCTTTCCTGGGATATTTAAGGTGTACTGAAGTTGAGGTTCTTGTAAACAGAGTAGCCCTAAACTGTGGTGTGCTTCTGTCTTGTTGATTTTTAGACTTCCCTAGATATACTCCCATGATTGGAAGTGTCCTATGCTCTGTAGCTCTGTTTTTTAGATGATTTAGGAACCACCATACACTTCTCCAGAGTGGCTCTCGGCAGTTCACACACTGCCCATCAGCGTATAAAGGCTCCCTGTTCTCCATGGCCTGTCCTGCATTTCTGGTTTTTACAATTGTTTAGGATGGCCCTTTTGACCAGTGGGTAATGAGACTTCTTTGTTGTGCACATTTGCATTGCTTGCTTGCTTCGTTGCCCATAAAGTGCGTATGCGTTTTTTCCTGGATATAATCAGGAAAAAACGCATACGCCCTTTTGGGCCAACTGCATCATTGTCGAAATTCTGCCGCTTTTCATGTGCTTTAAAGACGAGTCCAATCTATCTCTTGAAATCTGTTTCTTGCAATTCTGTCTTGCATTCAGATCCTCTTCTTTGCCTTACCTCAACATATTTTTGGACGTTAGTTTTCATTTATAACTCTGCAGGTTTGTGAATTGCAGTGACCCTGAGCTCCATTTTTTAAGTTGCTCTTTTGTGAGCTGGCCTCAAAGCCGCAGGATTGCTTCAGGCCCTATTTTGGCTCGGGCGAGGCGGGCTGAGCCTTTTTTCAATTCTCATTCTTAATGGGAAATTAGAGTGATATGTGCCCGTCCAAACCCCTACAACTATTCTCTCATTGGTTCCCCCTCTTCCCGTTCATCCTCCTCACAATTTGCAAAATGTTTGAAACAGAAGTTGAAATGTGCTGATTCTCCAAGTGGGGAGATTCTAAGTAACGTGGCTGGAATGGTGAACAGGAGCACCAGGAGAGGATAAATGAGCTGCATTTTAGACACATCTCCCGATCACATGGTGTACAGTCCTCTGGGTTTTCCATGCATGTTTTAGCTGTAGGAAGATCCCTTGAACCTGCAGATTTGGGACCCATTGAATGGGTACCAGGTAGTATTACTTTAAAGGGTGTGCATTTCCTCACCCAACCTCACATTTCTCTTAGTGCAAACAGTTTCCAGCCTTATGTCTCATCCTGCTGTGGGTCTAGATGTGTTCAATCCATGTTGCATCACCGTCCCTGAGGAAAAGTTGTAAGAGGTTTTCTCTGTCTCTCTGTCGTTTATTTTTTTCAATTTATTACTATATTGGTTACAGCTGATTTTCAAAGCTCTGTTTCTTGCTGCTGTACATCCACTTGATTCACGTACAGAGAGACATCAGTAAATTCTTTTTCAGATTCTTACCAGTCGTATATATTCTTTTCCGGTGACTTGAGTGTGCTGAGTGCAGTTCTTTTAGCTACCGTGTAGGCCTTGTTGATTATCAGTTTGGTATTTGGAATGGTATCTTTGCTAATTTCAACCTCCTGGATGATGCCTCACCTCTCCCCACCTTTCCCGTTTAGCAGCCTTATGCGTGTTTTCTACATATTTGACTATGTTTTTGTTTTGTAATTTATTTCATGTGTAGCCATTTTGGATTCCACCTTTAAGTGATATCTTATGATATGTGTCTTTTTCTTTTTGAATTATGTCACTTAGAATGATCATACGTAACTCCTCCGGAGTTGTTACAACTGGCCATATTTCATTGATTTCCAGGCTGAATAATATTCCACTCTACCTAAGTACCACATCTCTATCCATTTTTTCTCTCCAGAGACATTTAAGTTATATTTTAGTCGAGGATCTTTTAAACAGAGAGGGGGTAAACATTGGGGTGCCTGTGTCCTCTCGATTTTTGTTTTTCCCAAGATATACGCCCATGAGTGCAAGTGCCCTATGCTCTGTAGCTCATTTTTTAGATGCTTTAGTAAACACAATACACTTCTCCAGAATGGCCGTTGGCAATATATATTTCCACTATAAGTCTCACAGGGCTCCCTCTTCTCCTTGCCCTGTCCTGCATTTCTGTTGTTTACGCTTTATGAGGATGGCTCTTCTGACTGATGCAAAGTGATATCTCTTGTAGTATTGACTTCCAGTGCCCACCTGTTTGGTTGGCTAAAAAAGTGTATGCCCTTTTCTTGAATATATACAGAAAAAAACGCATACACCCTTTTTGGCCAACTGCAATGTTGGCAATGTTCAGCTCCTTTTCTTGTGCTTAATGGCGAGTCCTTTCTACCTCCTCAAATCCCTTTCCTGCCATTCTCCCTTGCTTACAAGTCCTTTTCTCTGACTTTCCTCAAGACATTTTTCAGTGATGGATATTTTCAACTCTGCAGTTTCGTGAATTTTACTGTCCCTGAGTTCCATTGTTCAACTTGTGTTTATGGGAACTGGCCACAAAGCAGCGGGATTTCCTCAAGCCCTATACTGTTTCCATGGGCAACCCTAGCCTTTGGTCAATTCGTCTTCCTGATTGGAAATTAGAGTGACATGTGCCTGTCTGAACACCTAGGACTTGTCTCTCATTGTTCCTCATCCTTCCGCTTCATCCTCTGGACAAATTCCAAACTGTACGCAACAGGATGTTGACAGTGCTGCCATCTCCAAGTGGGGAGACTGTTAGTAAAGACGCTGGATGGGTGAACCCGAGCACCAGGAGATGAGGAGATGAGATGCCTTTTCCAAACTCTTCCCGATCAGACGGTATACCATCCTCTGGGTGTGACAGACATGTTGTAGCAGTAGGAAGAGTCCCATTCATGTAAGGAGAACACCAGGGCTTTTTCAAAATCAGTGTCTCCCCGAAACCCAAACTGGGGAATTTTTTAAGCTACGGCTACACATATGTTCATTAAGGGCCTTGGGAAGTAGGCAGAGTCCAAACTTTAGATGATTGAAGTCTTCAGGGTCAGAAGCACTCACCACCAGCTTCCCTTAGGTTACACTTTAACTGTCATTGATAGATGATGTCAATAAAAATATCTATTCTTTTTCAGATTATTTCCCCTTATAGGTTATTGCAAAATGTTGAGTGTAGTTCCCTGTGCTATACAGTAGTTCCTTGTTGATGATCTATTTTATACATAGCAGTGTGTATGTGTTAATCCCAAACTGTTACTTTATCCCTCCTCCCACCTTTCCCCTTTGGTAATAATAAATTATAAGATTTTATACTTCTCAGAAATGGGAGAGCTGAAAGAGAGGTATCATTTTCAATGGAAAAGCATTTAAAACAAGATTGAAGCTTTAACCAAGATTATTAGATGTACATCCTTGGAAAGAAATCACTTCGTTTCTCTAATATTGACCTGACAAATAAGACAAACCTTTTCACTGAACTTGCTTATAATAAAGTGATGGAAATAGCCAATGGAAGCGTTAGAAACATCTTATTTTACCCGAGCCTTATACACTGTTCTATGTTAACTACAGTTTGGCTCACACATCTGTTCATTGAGGTTACAATAGTCTCAATTTCTGTTACTGATCCTCCAGAGTGGACCCCAACAAGTGTCCCCCAGCGCAGTGTCATTGGGGCCAACAGATCGAGACTGAGTTTGGTTCACAAGCAAAGGAAACTTTATATTTTGATCAGAGAATGGAGAGGTGAGAGCATGCACTACCCCGTGGGCTGTGGGCTGGGCTGCTGTGTAGAGATCCTGTCAGAGTCAGTGGGAGGGAGGGGGCGGAGCTCTCGAGGGCCGGGTTGGCTGCAGCTCAGGCTCTATATCGCGGAGTCTGCACTGGGCCCCAGGAGCTGAGGTGTCGACCCAGCCATTCTGCACTAGGAAATCTGGTCTGAAGTGCCGGGTGTGGAACCTCTGCATGCGGGACCCTAGGAGCACATGAAATTAGACAAACACAAAGGATAAAAAAGGTTAGACTTGACTTTATTGCCCAGATTCTATTTTTATCTCCCAGGGATTTTTAATGGGCTTTGCTGGGGACAAACCCCTCCTCTGCCTTTTGTCCCATTCCTCATTCTTGGAGTGCTGAGGGTGCAGACCCTTCTTCTGTAACTGCTGAGTGCTGAGTTGGGAGCCCTCATACCAAGGGGCGAGGGTCAGAGCTTCTCCCCAGCAGCCTCCAGGTGACGTTGATTGTCCCCAGGCCCCCTGCCTCCCTGCTCGTCCACCTGAGCACCAGCATTGGAAGCGTTATAGATTCTAATGACCTTTAAGGGTCCAGGAAAGAGATGTGCAGAGACGCTGTGGGGGCCGGTTTCACCCCGCCCCACATTTGTTCGGCCACCTTAGGCTGACCGTTTCTGCCAGCCTAGATGCTCTGACCAGTAGTCTGCGCTGTCTTCAATTAGGCCCCTGAATTAACGTACAAACAGCACCAGGTGTCAGAGCCCTGCCCGCTCAACTCCCAGACAGTCCAGGGTCAGTGGTGATCAAGGACCATGATGGCCACTGAGTCAACAGCCTTTTGAAGTAAACAGGAGTCCAGCCAGTCTTATTGGCCACCATCATCACAGTGTCTGTAGGCTTTTCTATGGTGACAGTGTGACATACGGTTCCCCCGCCAAGATTATTAGCTCCCCTCTGTGTGCAGTAAGTCCTGCAAGCAGTAGTCTACTCTTTTGGGACACACTCTTGTTGTTTTATGAGAGAAACTCCAGGTCAAGTGATGTTCACACGAGTCGTCATGGTGTCCTGTTGCCCCCGGTTATCTCTCTGGATGTTGGAGTTGGAGGGCCTCCTCACTCGAGGTTGGTGTGCCCACGGAGCAAACCCTGCAACTTCAGGGCATGGTTGGTGGTTAGGATCACCACGTGGGGTCCTTTTCCCTTAGGAGGGAGGTGGCCTTTTGGGCTGCTGATTTCCAGGTTTTTAGATACCGCCAGTATCTTGGCCAGATGCGGCAGTGGGCCAAGCCCCTTGGTGACCGTAGTTTATCCTACCTGGATGGCATTCTTGCATTGTTCCATTTCAAGTGGTCCCAGTTTTTGCACTAATTCTCCAATGGCGATTCACCTTTCACCGGGAATGTAAAGGTCAAAGGGTTTAGCTAAATTAGGGAGTTCCAGGGCAAGGGTCTGAATTGACTGCTCTTTCCATTCTTGAAAGGCCACTTCTGGATTCTATTCAAAAGGATCATCATCTTTTCCTTTCAGTGTTTCATATAATGGCCCAGCTAGTAGACTGCAGTTAGGGATCCAGAAGCAGCAAACCCTGGCCTCCCCAGGAACCCCTAAGCTGTCTTCTAGTTTTAGAAAGGAGTAAGGCCGAAAATGGTTTCTTCCCTTTCCTGGGATGGGCTTCTCCGACCTTCTGTGAGAATGAAGCCCAGGCAGGTCACCGCAGTCTGTGATATTTGAGCTTTTTCTTGGACAACTTCTATCCTTTATTGGCTTGGTAGTTCAGAGGCCTCCTTAGTAGGGCTGGCGATCAGAATGTCGTCTGCGTACTGAAGGAGGGTTTCCTTTTCCAGAGGTAGAACTTTTAGGTCTTTAGCTAAGGTTTCCCCAAAGATGGTGTGGGAATTTTTGCACCCTTGGGGCAAGACGGCCCGGAAGTATTGTTTTAGTTGTATGTTGAGTCCTGCCACTCACAAGCCAAAATTTCTTGTGACTCTGGGACTAATGGAATACAAAAGAAGGCATCATTGAAGACTAATACAGAATACTATGTCCTGGTGGTTGGTAGAATGACCAGCAGGGTGTAGGAATTAGGAGCAACTGGAGGTATATCCTCGGTGGCTTCACTGACTGTCCTGACATCCTTTACCAGGTCCCCAGCAGCCCATGGGGCTCTCGTGGTCAGACCAATCCCAGAATATGGAGCTCACCTGGGCAGGTACCCCACCCCCACCCAAGCCCACGGGGCTCTCGTGGTCAGGCCCCTCCCAGGATACAGAGCTACCCTTGCAGGTACTGTGGCAGGGCTGGGCACACAGGAACCGTGCACATAGCCCTCATTGCAGAGCACCCCCAGCTCACCTGTCGCTCAGAGCTGACACAGAGCACCTCAGAGCAGGACTTGAACTAACAAACAGCAGCTGTGACAGGTCTGTGACCCTGGGCATCACTCTGTGCAGCCTCCCTCCACCTGGTCTTCCAGAGACTTCCACTGCACCCGGGGCACCAGGCCTCTGTCTCCAACCACCACCCACCCCTCCTCTCCCTGACTCCTGGGTTCCTCTCATTAGGAGAGGGTTTTCTTGAAGTTGTCTCCCACTCATGGGCCAGATAAAATGATTAGAAAACAAGCTAAAGCTGCAGCCCCTTGTCTATCCTGACCCTCAGGAGCCCACACCTGTTCCTTGGACCTGGCCGGTTCAGCAAGTTCCATTTTCTGCAACTGTGAGCCCCTGAGGGGTGATGATTGGCTGAGCTGGGCAGCCTTACCGTGCCGGCCAGCCCTCCCCAGGTGTGCCTGGGTTGAGAGCAATATAAATACCACTCCAGGCAGCAAGAGCCCCTGCAGCCATGCCTGACGCCATTTTCTCTGCCCTGTCAGCAGTCTCGGGGCTGGGCTGGTGGGAGGGAGTGAGAGGCCACGGCTTTGTGGGTGGCCCAGTGTGAGTGGGGCTCTGCTGGACTTTCTGCAGCAGTTGCCAGGCTGCCACCTGCTAAAGAAGAGGATGTGTCACCCATACCTGCTGCTGGAATTTCTCCCTGGGCAGAGGTGAGGAAGGAAAAAAGCAGTGGGGGCAGGGACAGGACGGGTATCTCAGGCAGGGAAATGGAAATCTTCCAGAAGAGCACCCAGGGCCAGGACCATCCTGGCTGGCCTGCAGGCACCAAGTCGGCCGGCATGCTGTCACTCGTGTGGCTCTATGGCCCTTCCTCTAGGCTTTCAAGTCCTTGTATATATTCAGGTGTTTTACCTGGGACGGGTGGGAATAGTTCAGCAGCAACTGGCCTGGGGCTCAGCTCACGTTTACTCACAGATGCCTCGGCACGGTGCCCCAGCTTTGCAATGAGGACGCTTGTTGCGTGGGGGCTGCTGGCTGACTGGGAGACGATTCCCCACCACTGACCAACTTCAGAATTGTTTACAACTGGAGCAAGTGCCCTGATACGGTTTTCCTCTGTGGAACTGGTGGGTTCTGTGTTTTTTTTCTCTTTTTCGTTTTTGGTTCAAGGTGGATTTTATTCCTCTTTTTTGTATTTACAGATAGAAGCATGGAAATAATTTATTCATATAAATATATGTATGTGAAGGGAATAATTGTTTTTTTCTGTTTTATTTTTTAAATTTTATTTCTTTTCAATTTTGAATTTTATTTTATATTTTTATACAGCAGGTTCTTATTGGTTATCTATTTTATACATATAAATGTATACATGCCAATCCCAGTCTCTCAACTCCTCCCACCACCATCCCCCCAACAGCTTTCCCCCCTTGTTGTCCATACATTTGTTGTCTACATCTGTTGCTCTATTTATGCCTTGCAAAATGGTTAATCTGTACGGTTTTTCTAGGTTCCACATATATGCATGAATATACAAGATTTGTTTTTCTCTTTCTGACTTACTTCACTCTGTATGACAGTCTCTAGATCCATCGACGTCTCTACAAATGACCCAATTTCATTCCTTTTCATGGCTTAGTAATATTCCATTTTATATACGTACCACAGCTTTATGCATTCGTCTGTCTGAGGGCATTTAGGTTGCTTCCATTACCTCGATATTGTAAATAGTGATGCAGTGAACATTGCAGTGAATGTCTCTTTTTGATTTATGGTTTTGTCTGGGTATATGTCCAGTCCTGGGATTGCTGTATCATATGGTAATTCTATTGTTAGTTTCTTAAGAAACTCCATATTGTTCTCCATAGTGACTGTATCAATTTATATTCCCAACAATAGTGGAAGAGGGTTCCTTTTCTCCACACCCTTTCCAGCATTTGTTGTTTGTAGATTTTCAGATGATGCCCATTCTAACAGGTGTGAGGTCATACCTCATTGTTGAGTCCATTTCGTTGAGCGGGGGTAGGTCTTGTCTATTACATATTTGGCTTATGGAACGGTATCTGTGCTAATTTCAAACTCTGGTTTTATGCAGCACCCCCTTAACTCACCTTTCCCCTTAAGCAAGCATAAGTTGGTTTTCTAATCTTGAGACCCTGTTCTGTTTTGTAATTCAGTTCATGTGTAGCCAAGTTTACATTCCGTGCATTAGTGATACCTTATGATGTTTCTTTTTCTGTGTGACTTATTTCACTTAGAATCATCATGCCTCAATCCACTCATTATGCTGGTACAGGCCTGGTGACACAGATTTCATTGCTGAGTGGTATTCTGTTGTACGTAAGTACTGCAACTTCTTTATCAATTATTTGTTCTCTGGGATATTTAACTCGTACTGTAGAAGAGGTTCCTGTAAACAGAGCCGTCCCAAATTTTGGGGTGGCTGTGTCTTTTTGATTTTAATTTCCCTAAGCTATAGAACCATAAGTGGAAATGCCCTAGACTCTGTTGCTTTGTTTTTCAGATGTATCAGGAAACACCATACACTTCTCCAGAGTGGCTGTTGGCAATTTACATCCCGCCCATCAGCATAACAAGGCTCCTTTTTCCCCATGGCCTGTCTTGCCTTTCTGGATTTTACACTTTTCTCAGATGGCCCTTTAGACCGGGGGGAAGTGACACTTCATAGTAGTTCGGATTTCCATTGCAAGCTTGCTTGGTTTGCCAAAAAGGGCGTATGTGTTTTTTCCTGAATATATTCAGGAACAAACTCATACGCCCTTTGTTGCCAAGTGCATCATTGTCGATGTTCTGCCTCTTTTCCTATGCTTTAAATGCAAATCCAGTCTACCTCCTGAAATCGGTTTCCTGAAATTCTGCCCCGCTTTCAAGTCCTCTTCGCAGCCTTACTTCAATATATTTTTGGACGTTATCTGTCATTTATAACTCTCCAGGTTTGTGAATTACAGGGCCCCTGAGCTCCTTTCTTCAACTCGCTTTCTTGTGAGCTGGCCGCAAACCCACAAGACTGCTTCAGGCCCTAATCTGCTTCTGGCAGGGCACGCTGAGCCTTTGGTTAATTTCTCTTCCTGGTGGGAAATGAGTGTTAAATATGCCCGTCCAGACACCTACCTCACTCTCAACCCCTTGGTGATGTGGGTCCTCTGGTTTGTGGCCAACTTTGCTGGGTTCCTCACCTTTCGATGATGTGGCCCCACTAATGTGAGGACACTCCTGCCTGGTTCTCATCCACGTGGTTATGTGGACCCCCTGGTGAGAGTCTGTTCCTGGCTTTGTTCCTCACCCACCTGTGAGGGAGACCCTCTGCTGATAGGTCACTCCTGCATGGCTGGCACACATTGCCTTGGTAAAGTCAGCCGTGTGGTGGCAGTTGGAGCGTGCTGGGAATCTCCTCCCCCCGGTGATGAGGGCCCTCTTGCGTCAGGCCCTAACTGCTGGGCTCACCAACTTTTCTTAGGGAGCCCAGTGATGCTTTGGCACTCCTCTTAGGATCCCATCTCCACGGGGATGTGGGCCTTCTGCTCTGAGGTCCCAACGGCTGGGTTGTTCACATTTTCATGATGTGGGCTCTCTGGTGTTCACAGAGGCCTGGATCCCATAGCCTCTGTGCTCTTGGCCGCCTGCTGGGAGGTTCCAACTGCTGGATTCCTCACTTTTTTAATTTTTTGGGCCCTCTGTTGGGAGGATCCTCCTGCCTGCCTCACTCCCAGCCCCTTCGTGATGTGTGTCGTCTGGTTTGAGGCCACATGTGCTGGGTTCCTCACCTTTCGATGATGTGGGACCAATGGTCTTAGGAGACTCCTGCCTGGTTCACATCCCCTTGGTGATGTGGGCCCTCTGTTGAGAGTCTGATCCTGGCTGGGTTCCTCACCCATCTGTGAGGTGGGCCGTCTGCTGTGAGGTCACTCCTGCCTGGCTTGCTCACCTCGCCTTGTGGACATGAGCCCTCTGGTGGCACTTGGAGCCTGCTGGGAGCCTCCTCTCCTCGGTGATGAGGGCCCTCTGGCGTCAGGCCCTAACTGCTGGGCTCCCCACATTTTGTGATGTGCGCCCAGTGGTGCGAGGACACTCCAGCCAGGTTCACATCCCCATTGGGATGTGGGCCTTCTGCTCTGAGGTCCCAAAGCCTGGGTTGCTCACAGTTTCATGATGTGGGCTCTCTGGTATTAGTTCACTCCTGCCTGCATCCCATAGCTTCTGTGCTCTGGGCCGCCTGCTGGGAGGTTCCAACTGCTGGATTCCTCACCTTTCTTATTCTTTGGGCCCTCTGTTTTTAGGCTACTCCTGCCTGCCTCACTCCCATTCCCTTTGTGATATGTGTCCTCTGATTTGAGGCCACATGTGCTGGGTTCCGCACCTTTCGATGATGTGACCCCACTGGAGGGAAGACAGTCCTGACTGGTTCCCATCCCCTTGCTGATGTGGGCCCTCAGGTGAGAGTCTGATCCTGGCTGGGTTCCTCACCCTTCTGTGAGGTGGGCCCTCTGCTGTGAGGTCAATCATGCCTGTCTGGCACACGTCACCTTGGCGACGTGGGCCCTCTGGTGGCAGTTGGAGTGTGCTGGGATCCTCCTCCCCTCGGTGATGAGGGCCCTCTTGCCTTAGGCCATAACTGCTGGGCTCCCCACATTTTCTGATGTGCGCCAAGTGAGTGAGGAGACTCTTGCCAGGTTCCCATCCCCATGGCGATATGGGCCTTCTGCTCTGAGGTCAAAACGGCTGGCTTGCTCACAGTACCATGATGTGGGCCCTCTGCTGTGAGTTCACTCCGGCAAGGATCCCTTATCATCGGTGCTCTGAGCCGCCTGCTGGGAGGTTCCAACTGCTGGATTCCTCAACTTTTTTATTCTATGTGCCCTCTGTTGTGAGGCTCCTCCTGCCTGCCTCACTGCCAGCCCCTTGGTGATGACTGTCCTATGGCTTGAGGCCACATGTGCTGCGTTCCTCACCTTTCGATGATGTGACCCCACTCGTGTGAGGACACTCCTGCCTGGTTCCCATCCCCTTGGTGAGGTGGGCCCTCTGGCGAGAGTCTAATCCTGGCTGGGTTCCTCAACGTTCTGTGAGGTAGGCCCTCTGCTGTGAGGTCACTCCTGCCTGGCTGGCACACGTCACCTTGGAGATGTGAGCCCTCTGGTGGCAGTTGGAGCGTGCAGGGCGCCTCCTCCTCTCGGTGATGACGGCCCTCTGGCGTCAGGCCCTAAATGGTGGGCTCCCCACATTTTCTGATGTGCGCCCAGTGGTGCGAGGACACTCCAACCAGGTTCCCATTCCCATGGGGATGTGGTCCTTCTGCGCTGAGGTCTCAACTCCTGGGTTGCTCACAGTTTTGTGATGTGGGCCCTCTGCTGTGAGTTCACTGTGGCCTGGATCCCATAGCCTCGGTGTTCTGGGCCGCCTGCTGGAAGGTCTAAATGCTGGAATCCTCACGTTTTTTATATTATGTGCCCTGTGTTGTGAGGCTACTCCTGCCTGCCTCACTCCAAGGCCCTTGGTGATGTGGGTCCTCTGGTTTGAGGACACATGTGCTGGGTTCCTCACCTTAAGATGATGAGGCCCCACTGGTGTGAGGATAATCCTGACTGGGTCCCATCCCCTTTGTGATGTGGGCCCTCTGGTGAGAGTCTGATCCTGGCTGGGTTCCTCACCCATCTGTGAGGTGGGCCCTCTACTATCAGGTAACTCTTGCCTGGGTTGCTCACCTCGCCTTGTTGACATGAGCCCTCTGGTGGCAATTGGACCCTGCTGGGAGCCTCCTCAGCTCTGTGATGAGGGCCCTCTGACGTCAGGCCCTAACTGCTGGGCTCCCCAACTTTTCTTAGTGAGCCCAGTGTTGCTCAAGCACTCCTCTTAGGTTCCCATCCCCATGGGGATGTGGGCCTTCTGCTCTGAGGTTCCAACGGCTGGGTTGATCACAATTTCATGATGTGGGCTCTCTGGTGTTAGTTCACTGTGGCCTGGATCCCATAGCCTCTGTGGTCTTGGCTGCCTGCTGGGAGGTTCCAACTGCTCGATTCCTCAACTTTTGTATTCTATGGGTCCTGTGTTGTGATGCTCCTCCTGCCTGCCTCACTCGCAACCCCTTCGTGATGTGGGTCTTCTGGTTTGAGGCCACATGTGCTGGGTTAGGCAACTTTCAATGATGTGGCCCCACTGGTGTGAGGACACTCCTGCCTGGTTCCCATCCCCTTGGTGATGTGGGCCTTCTGGTGACAGTCTTATCCTGGCTGGGTTCCTCACTCTTCTGTGAGGTAGGCCCTCTGCTGTGAGGTCAATCCTGCCTGACTTGCACACATCACCTTGGCGACGTGGGCCCTCTGTTGGCACATGGAACCTGCTGGGAGCCTCCTGCCCTCGGTGATGACGGCCCTCTAGCATCAGGCTCTAACTGCTGGGCTCCCCACGTTTTCTGATGTGAGCCCAGTGATGCCAGGACACTCCTGTCAGGTTCCCATCCCCATGGGGATGTGGGCTTTCTGCTCTGAGGTCCCAATGCCTGGGTTGCTCACAGTTTCATGATGTGGGCTCTCTGGTGTTAGTTCACTCCTGCCTGCATCCCATAGCTTCTGTGCTCTCGGCCGCCTGCTGGGAGGTTCCAAATGCTGGATTCCTCACTTTTTTTATTCTTTGGGCCCTCTGTTTTTAGGCTACTCCTACCTGCCTCACTCCCATCCCCTTTGTGATGTATGTCCTCTGATATGAGGCCACATGTGCTGGGTTCCTCACCTTTCGATGATGTGGCCCCACTGGTGGGAGGACAGTCCTGACTGGTTCCCATCCCCTTGGTGTTGTGGGCCCTCTGGTGAGAGTCTCATCCTGCCTCGGTTCCTCACCCTTCTGTGAGATAGGCCCTCTGCTGTGAGGTCACTACTGCCTGGCTGGCGCATGCCACCTTGTAGACGTGGGCCCTCTGTTGGCAGTTGGAACCTGCTGGGAGTCTCCTCCCCTCAGTTATGAGGGCCCCCTGGCGTCAGGCCCTAACTGCTGGGCTCCTAACATTTTCTGATATGTGCTAAGTGGTGCAAAGCCACTCCTGCCAGGTTCCCATCCCAATGGGGATGTGGGCCTTCTGTTCTGAGGTCCCAACAGCTGGGCTGCTCACAGGTTCATGATGTGGGCCCTCTGCTGTGAGTTCACTGCGGCCTGGATCCCATAGCCTTGGTGCTCTGGGCCACTTGCTGGGAGGTTCCAACTGCTGGATTCCTCAACTTTTATATTCTATGGACCCTGTGTTGTGAGGCCAGTCCTGCCAGCCTCATTCCGAACCCCTTGGTGATGTGGTTCCTCTGGTTTGAGGACACATGTGCTGGGATCCTCACCTTTCGATGATGTTGTCCCACTGGTGTGGGGACACTCCTGCCTGGTTCCCATCCCCTTGGTGATGTGGGCCCTCTGGTGAGAGTCTGATCCTGGCTGTGTTCCTCACCCTTCTGTGAGGTGGGCCCTCTGCTGTGAAGTCACTCCTGCCAGGCTGGCACACATCACCTTGGCGACGTTGGCCCTCTGGTGGCAGCTGGAGCCTGCTGGGAGCCTCCTCCTCTCGGTGATGAGTGCCTTCTAGCATCAGGCCCTAACTTCTGAGCACCCCACGTTTTCTGATGTGAGCCCAGTGATGCCAGGACACTCCTGTCATGTTCCCATCACCATGGGGATGTGGGCCTTCTGCTCTGAGGTCCCAATGTCTGGGTTGCTCACAGTTTCATGATGTGGGCTGTCTGGTGTTAGTTCACTCTGGCCTGGTTCCTCTAGCCTCTGTGCTCTGGGCCGCCTGCTGGGAGGTTCCAACTGCTGGATTCCTCACTTTTTTATTCTATGGGCCCAGTGTTGTGAGGCTACTCCTGCCTGCCTCACTCCGAGGTCCTTGGTGATGTGGGTCCTCTGGTTTGAGGACACATGTGCTGAGTACCTCAGCTTTCGATGATGTGGCCCCACTGATGTGAAGACACTCCTGCCTGGTTCCCATCCCCCTGGTGATGTGGGCCCTCTGGTGAGAGTCTGATGTTGGCTGGGTTTCTCACCCTTCTGTGAGGTGGGACCTCTGCTGTGAGGTAACTCCTGCCTGGCATGCTCACGTTGCCTTGGCATTGTGAGCCCTCAGGTGGCAGTTGGAGCCTGCTGGGAATCTCCTCCCCTCAGTTATGAGAGCTCTGGATAAAACACATATGCCCTTTGTTGCCAAGTGCATTATTTTCCAAGTTCTGTCTCTTTTCCTATGCTTTAAGAGCTACGCCCGTGTACGTTCTGAAATCAGTTTCCAGCAATTCTGCCCCGCATTCAAGTCCTCTTCGCAGCCTTACTTCAGTATAATTTTGGATGATAGCTGTCATTTATAACTCCGCAGGTTTCTGAATTACAGTGCCCCTGAGCTCCTTTCTTCAACTCGCTTTCTTGTGAGCTGGCCGCAACACTGCAGGATCTCCTCAGGCCCTAATCTAGTTCCAGCATGGCACGCGGAGCCTTTGGTTCATTTATCTTCCTGGTGGGAAATGAGAGTTAAATTTGCCCGTCCAGACACCTACAGATAGTCTCCCATTGCTTCTCCTTATTCCTGTTCATCTTCCGAAGAAATTGCAAACTGGGCCAAACAGGAGGTTAAAGGCACTGACTCTCCAAGTGGGCAGAGTGTTAGTAAAGCGTCTGGAATGTTGCACCCGAGTACCAGGGGACAAAAACTGAGACACATTTGAACACGTTTCCCGATCACACGGTGGATCATACTCTGCGTTCCACATGCATGTTTTAGCTGAAGGAAGAATCCCTTAAACCTGGAGAGTTGAGACCCATGGAATGGGTACCATGCAATATGACTTCAAAGGGTCTGCATTTGCTCACCGAACATCACCAATCCTATCGCTGCTGCGTTTATGCCGCCGTACACACGCTTGATTCTCTTTCGGAGACATATAAATCCAAAGGTTTTAAGATTCTTACTAGTCAGGTATATTCTTAGGCGTTTAATATGGGGTGTTGAGTCCACTTCGTTGAGCAAGGAGTAGCTCTTGTCTATTACATATTTGGCTTATGGAAAGGTATCTGTGCTAATTTCAATCTCTGGTTTTATAAAGCACCCCAACTCACCTTTCCCCTTAAGCAAGCATAAGTTGGTTTTCTACATTTGAGACCCTGTTCTGTTTTGTAATTCAGTTCCTGTGTAGCCAAGTTTACATTCCGTGTAGTAGTGATATCTTATGATGTTTCTTTTTCTGTGTGACTTATTTCACTTAGAATCATCGTACCTGAATCCACTCATTATGCTGCTACGGGCCTGATGACATAGATTTCATTGCTGAGTGATATTGCATTGTACGTAAGTACCACAACTTCTTTATCCATTTTTCGCTTTCTGTGATATTGAACTTGTACGGTAAACGAGGTTCTTGTAAACACAACCGTCCCAAACTTTGGGGTGGCTGTGTCTTTTTGATTTTAATTTCCCTAAGCTATAGGACCATAAGTGGAAGTGCCCTAGGCTCTGTTGCTTTGTTTTTTGGATGTTTCAGGAAACACCATACACTTCTCCAGAGTGGCTGCTGGCAATTTACATCCCGCCCATCAGCATAACAAGGCTCGTAGTTCTCCTTGGCCTGTCCTGCCTTTCTGGATTTGACACTTTTTTCAGATGGCCCTTTTGACCAGGGGGAAGTGAGACTTCATTGTAGTGCAGATTTCCTTTGCAAGCTTGCTTGGTTGGCCAAAAAGGGCGTATGCGTTTTTTCCTGAATATATTCAGGAAAAAACGCATACGCCCTTTTTGGCCAAGTGCATCATTGTGGACATTCTGCCTCTTTTCCTATGCTTTACATGCAATTCCAGTCCACCTCCTGAAATCGGTTTCCTGCAATTCTGCTCCGCTTTCAACTCCTCTTGGCAGCCTTCCTTCAATATATTTTTGGAAGATAGCTGTCATTTATAACTCTGCAGGTTTGTGAATTACAGTGCCCTGAGCTCCTTTCTTCAACTCGCTTTCTTGTGAGCTGGCCGCAACACCACAGGATTGCTTCTGGCCCTAGTGTGGTTCCGGCATGACACGCTGAGCCTTTGGTTAATTCCTCTTCCTGGTGGGAAATGAGAGTTAAATTTGTCCGTCCAGACACCTCCACCTAGTCTCTCATTGGTTCTCCCTATTCCTGTTCATTTTCCACAGAAATGGCAAACTGGGCCAAACAGGAGGTTAAAGGCACTGACTCTCCAAGTGGGGAGAGTGTTAGTAAAGCGTCTGGAATGTTGCACCCGAGTACCAGGGTACGAAACCTGAGACACATTTGAACACGTTTTCCGATCACATGGTGGGTCGTACTCTGGGTTCCACATGCATGTTTTAGCTGAAGGAAGAATCCCTTAAACATGGAGAGTTGAGACCCATGGAATGGGTACCATGCAATATGACTTCAAAGAGTCTGCATTTGCTCACCGAACCTCACCAATCCTATCACTGCTGCGTTTATGCCACTGTACACACGCTTGATTCTCTTTCGGAGACATATAAATCCATAGGTTTTAAGATTCTTACTAGTCAGGTATATTCTTAGGCGTTTAATGTGGGGTGTTGAGTCCACTTCGTTGAGCAAGGAGTAGCTCTAGTCTATTACATATTTGTCTTATGGAACGGTATCTGTGCTAATTTAAATCTGTGGTTTTATGCCGCACCTCAACTCACCTTTCCGCTTAAGCAAGCATAAGTTGGTTTCCTACATTTGAGACCCTGTTCTGTTTCGTAATTCAGTTCCTCTGTAGCCAAGTTCACATTCCGTGTATTAGTGATATCTTATGATGTTTCTTTTTCTGTGTGACTTATTTCACTTAGAATCATCGTACCTGAATCCACTCATTATGCCTCTACTGGCCTGATGACATAGATTTCATTGCTGAGTGATATTGCATTGTACGTAAGTACCACAACTTCTTTATCCATTTTTCGCTTTCTGTGATATTGAACTTGTACCGTAAACGAAGTTCTTGTAAACAGAGCCGTCCCAAATTCTGGGGTGGCTGTGTCTTTTTGATTTTCATTTCCCTAAGCTATAGGACCATAAGTGGAAGTGCCCTAGGCTCTGTTGCTTTGTTTTTTGGATGTTTCAGGAAACACCATACACTTCTCCAGAGTGGCTGCTGGCAATTTACATCCCGCCCATCAGCATAACAAGGCTCCCAGTTCTCCATGGCCTGTCCTGCCTTTCTGGATTTTACACTTTTTACAGATGGCCCTTTTGACCGGGGGGAAGTGAGACTTCATTGTAGTGCAGATTTCCTTTGCAAGCTTGCTTGGTTGGCCCAAAATGGCGTATGCGTTTTTTCCTGAATACATTCAGGAAAAAACTTATATGGCCTTTTTGGCCAAGTGCATCATTGTGGACGTTCTGCCTCTTTTCCTATGCTTTAAATGCAATTCCAGTCTACCTCCTGAAATCGGTTTCCTGCAATTCTGCCCCGCTTTCAAGTCCTCTTGGCAGCCTTACTTCAGTATATTTTTGGACGATAGCTGTCATTTATAACTCTGCAGGTTTGTGAATTACAGTGCCCCTGAACTCCTTTCTTCAACTCGCTTTCTTGGGAGCTGGCCGCAACACCGCAGGATTGCTTCAGGCCCTAATCTGGTTCCAGCACGGCACGCTGAGCCTTTGGTTAATTCCTCTTCCTGGTGGGAAATGAGAGTTAAATTTGTCCGTCCAGACACCTCCAGCTAGTCTCTCTTTGGTTCTCCCTATTCCTGTTCATCTTCCGCAGAAATTGCAAACTGGGCCAAACAGGAGGTTAAAGGCACTGACTCTCCAAGTCGGGCGAGTGTTAGTAAAGTGTCTGGAATGTTGCACCCGAGTACCAGGGGACGAGAACTGAGACATATTGGAACACGTCTCCCGATCACACGGTAGATCATACTCTGGGTTCCACATGCATGTTTTAGCTGAAGGAAGAATCCCTTAAACCTGGAGAGTTGAGACCCGTGGAATGGGTACCATGCAATATGACTTCAAAGGGTCTTCATTTGCTCACCGAACCTCTCCAATCCTATCACTGCTGCGTTTATGCCCCTGTACACACGCTTGATTTTCTTTCAGAGACATAGCAATCCATGGTTTTAAGATACTTACTAGTCAGGTACATTCTTAGGCATTTAATATGGGGTGTTGAGTCCATTTCGTTGAGCAAGGAGTAGTTCTTGTCTATTCCATATTTGGCTTAAGGAACTTTATCTGTGCTCATTTCAATCTCTGGTTTTAGGCAGCACCCCAACTCACCTTTCCCCTTAAGCAAGCATAAGTTGGTTTTCTAAATTTGAGACCCTGTTCTGTTTTGTAATCCAGTTCCTGTGTAGCCAAGTTTACATTCCGTGTATTAGTGATATCTTATGATGTTTCTTTTTCTGTGATACTTATTTCAGTTAGAATCATCATACCTGAATCCACTCTTTATGCTGCTATGGGCCTGAAGACATAGATTTCATTGCTGAGTGATAATGCATTGTACATAAGTACCACAACTTCTTTATCCATTTTTCGCTTTCTGCGATATTGAACTTGTAGCGTAAACCAGGTTCTTGTAAACAGAGCCGTCCCAAACTTTGGGGTGGCTGTGTCTTTTTGATTTTAATTCCCCTAAGCTATAGGACCATAAGTGGAAGTGCCCTAGGCTCTGTTGCTTTGTTTTTTAGATGTTTCAGGAATCACCATACACTTCTCCCGAGTGGCTGTTGGCAATTTACATCCCGCCCATCAGCATAACAAGGCTCCCAGTTCTCCATGGTCTGTCCTGCCTTTCTGGATTTTACACTTTTTTCAGATGGCCCTTTTGACCTGGGGGAAGTGAGACTTCATTGTAGTGCAGATTTCCTTTGCAAGCTTGCTTGGTTGGCCAAAAAGGGCGTATGCGTTTTTTCCTGAATATATTTCCTGAATATATTTCCTGAATATATTTCCTGAATATATTCAGGAAAAAACGCATACGCCCTTATTGGCCAAGTGCATCATTGTGGACGTTCTGCCTCTTTTCCTATGCTTTAAATGCAATTCCAGTCTACCTCCTGAAATCGGTTTCCTGCAATTCTGCCCCGCTTTCAAGTCCTCTTGGCAGCCTTACTTCAGTATAGTTTTGGACGATAGCTGTCATTTATAACTCTGCAGGTTTGTGAATTACAGTGCCCCTGAGCTCCTTTCTTCAACTCGCTTTCTTGGGAGCTGGCCGGAACACCGCAGCATTGCTTCAGGCCCTAATCTGGTTCCGGCACGGCACGCTGAGCCTTTGGTTAATTCCTCTTCCTGGTGGGAAATGAGAGTTAAATTTGCCCGTCCAGACACCTCCAGCTAGTCTCTCATTGGTTCTCCCTATTCCTGTTCATCTTCCGCAGAAATTGCAAACTGAGCCAAACAGGAGGTTAAAGGCACTGACTCTCCAAGTCGGGAGAGTGTTAGTAAAGCATCTGGAATGTTGCACCCGAGTACCAGGGGACGAGAACTGAGACATATTGGAACACGTCTCCCGATCACACGGTTGATCATACTCTGGGTTCCACGTGCATGTTTTAGCTGAAGGAAGAATCCCTTAAACCTGGAGAATTGAGACCCGTGGAATGGGTACCATGCAATATGACTTCAAAGGGTCTTCATTTGCTCACCGAACCTCTCCAATCCTATCACTGCTGCGTTTATGCCCCTGTACACACGCTTGATTTTCTTTCAGAGACATAGCAATCCATAGGTTTTAACATACTTACTAGTCAGGTACATTCTTAGGCGTTTAATATGGGGTGTTGAGTCCATTTCATTGAGCAAGGAGTAGTTCTTGTCTATTCCATATTTGGCTTAAGGAACTTTATCTGTGGTCATTTCAATCTCTGGTTTTATGCAGCACCCCAACTCACCTTTCCCATTAAGCAAGCATAAGTTGGTTTTCTAAATTTGAGACCCTGTTCTGTTTTGTAATCCAGTTCCTGTGTAGCCAAGTTTACATTCCGTGTATTAGTGATATCTTATGATGTTTCTTTTTCTGTGTGACTTATTTCAGTTAGAATCATCATACCTGAATCCACTCATTATGCTGCTACGGGCCTGATGACATAGATTTCATTGCTGAGTGATATTGCATTGTACGTAAGTACCACAACTTCTTTATCCATTTTTCACTTTCTGCACTGTTGAACTTGTACTGTAAACGAGGTTCTTGTAAACAGAGCCGTCCCAAACTTTGGGGTGGCTGTGTCTTTTTGATTTTAATTCCCCTAAGCTATAGGACCATAAGTGGAAGTGCCCTAGGCTCTGTTGCTTTGTTTTTTGGATGTTTCAGGAATCACCATACACTTCTCCCGAGTGGCTGTTGGCAATTTACATCCCGCCCATCAGCATAACAAGGCTCCCAGTTCTCCATGGCCTGTCCTGCCTTTCTGGATTTTACACTTTTTTCAGATGGCCCTTTTGACCTGGGGGAAGTGAGACTTCATTGTAGTGCAGATTTCCTTTGCAAGCTTGCTTGGTTGGCCAAAAAGGGCGTATGCGTTTTTTCCTGAATATATTCAGGAAAAAACGCATACGCCCTTTTTGGCCAAGTGCATCATTGTGGACGTTCTGCCTCTTTTCCTATGCTTTAAATGCAATTCCAGTCTACCTCCTGAAATCGGTTTCCTGCAATTCTGCCCCGCTTTCAAGTCCTCTTGGCAGCCTTACTTCAGTATATTTTTGGACGATAGCTGTCATTTATAACTCTGCAGGTTTGTGAATTACAGTGCCCCTGAGCTCCTTTCTTCAACTCGCTTTCTTGGGAGCTGGCCGGAACACCGCAGCATTGCTTCAGGCCCTAATCTGGTTCTGGCGCGGCACGCTGAGCCTTTGGTTAATTCCTCTTCCTGGTGGGAAATGAGAGTTAAATTTGCCCGTCCAGACACCTCCAGCTAGTCTCTCATTGGTTCTCCCTATTCCTGTTCATCTTCCGCAGAAATTGCAAATGGGCCAAACAGGAGGTTAAAGGCACTGACTCTCCAAGTCGGGAGAGTGTTAGTAAAGCGTCTGGAATGTTGCACCCGAGTACCAGGGGACGAGAACTGAGACATATTGGAACACGTCTCCCGATCACACGGTTGATCATACTCTGGGTTCCACGTGCATGTTTTAGCTGAAGGAAGAATCCCTTAAACCTGGAGAGTTGAGACCCGTGGAATGGGTACCATGCAATATGACTTCAAAGGGTCTTCATTTGCTCACCGAACCTCTCCAATCCTATCACTGCTGCGTTTATGCCCCTGTACACACGCTTGATTTTCTTTCAGAGACATAGCAATCCATAGGTTTTAAGATACTTACTAGTCAGGTACATTCTTAGGCGTTTAATATGGGGTGTTGAGTCCATTTCGTTGAGCAAGGAGTAGTTCTTGTCTATTCCATATTTGGCTTAAGGAACTTTATCTGTGCTCATTTCAATCTCTGGTTTTATGCAGCACCCCAACTCACCTTTCCCCTTAAGCAAGCATAAGTTGGTTTTCTAAATTTGAGACCCTGTTCTGTTTTGTAATCCAGTTCCTGTGTAGCCAAGTTTACATTCCGTGTATTAGTGATATCTTATGATGTTTCTTTTTCTGTGTGACTTATTTCAGTTAGAATCATCATACCTGAATCCACTCAATATGGTGCTATGAGCCTGATGACATAGATTTCATTGCTGAGTGATATTGTATTGTACGTAAGTACCACAACTTCTTTATCCATTTTTCACTTTCTGTGATATTGAACTTGTACCGTAAACGACGTTCTTGTAAACAGAGCCGTCCCAAACTTTGGGCTGGCTGTGTCTTTTTGATTTTAATTTCCCTAAGGTATAGGACCATAAGTGGAAGTGCCCTAGGCTCTGATGCTTTGTTTTTTAGATGTTTCAGGAAACACCATACACCTCTCCCGAGTGGCTCTTGGCAATTTACATCCCGCCCATCAGCATAACAAGGCTCCCAGTTCTCCATGGCCTGTCCTGCCTTTCTGGATTTTACACTTTTTTCAGATGGCCCTTTTGACCGGGGGGAAGTGAGACTTCATTGTAGTGCAGATTTCTTTGCAAGCTTGCTTGGTTGGCCAAAAAGGGCGTATGCGTTTTTTCCTGAATATATTCAGGAAAAAACGCATACGCCCTTTTTGGCCAAGTGCATCATTGTGGACATTCTGCCTCTTTTCCTATGCTTTAAATGCAATTCCAGTCTACCTCCTGAAATCGGTTTCCTGCAATTCTGCCCCGCTTTCAAGTCCTCTTGGCAGCCTTACTTCAGTATAGTTTTGGACGATAGCTGTCATTTATAACTCTGCAGGTTTGTGAATTACAGTGCCCCTGAGCTCCTTTCTTCAACTCGCTTTCTTGTGAGCTGGCCGCAACACCGCAGGATTGCTTCAGGCCCTAATCTGGTTCCGGCACGGCATGCTGAGCCTTTGGTTAATTCCTCTTCCTGGTGGGAAATGAGAGTTAAATTTGCCCGTCCAGACACCTCCAGCTAGTCTCTCATTGGTTCTCCCTATTCCTGTTCATCTTCCTCAGAAATTGCAAATGGGCCAAACAGGAGGTTAAAGGCACTGACTCTCCAAGTCGGGAGAGTGTTAGTAAAGCGTCTGGAATGTTGCACCCGAGTACCAGGGGACGAGAACTGAGACATATTGGAACACGTCTCCCGATCACACGGTTGATCATACTCTGGGTTCCACGTGCATGTTTTAGCTGAAGGAAGAATCCCTTAAACCTGGAGAGTTGAGACCCGTGGAATGGGTACCATGCAATATGACTTCAAAGGGTCTTCATTTGCTCACCGAACCTCTCCAATCCTATCACTGCTGCGTTTATGCCCCTGTACACACGCTTGATTTTCTTTCAGAGACATAGCAATCCATAGGTTTTAAGATACTTACTAGTCAGGTACATTCTTAGGCGTTTAATATGGGCTGTTGAGTCCATTTCGTTGAGCAAGGAGTAGTTCTTGTCTATTCCATATTTGGCTTAAGGAACTTTATCTGTGCTCATTTCAATCTCTGGTTTTATGCAGCACCCCAACTCACCTTTCCCCTTAAGCAAGCATAAGTTGGTTTTCTAAATTTGAGACCCTGTTCTGTTTTGTAATCCAGTTCCTGTGTAGCCAAGTTTACATTCCGTGTATTAGTGATATCTTATGATGTTTCTTTTTCTGTATGACTTATTTCAGTTAGAATCATCATACCTGAATCCACTCATTATGCTGCTATGGGCCTGATGACATAGATTTCACTGCTGAGTGATATTGCATTGTACGTAAGTACCACAACTTCTTTATCCATTTTTCACTTTCTGCGCTGTTGAACTTGTACCGTAAACGAGGTTCTTGTAAACAGAGCCGTTCCAAACTTTGGGGTGGCTGTGTCTTTTTGATTTTAATTCCCCTAAGCTATAGGACCATAAGTGGAAGTGCCCTAGGCTCTGTTGCTTTGTTTTTTAGATGTTTCAGGAATCACCATACACTTCTCCCGAGTGGCTGTTGGCAATTTACATCCCGCCCATCAGCATAACAAGGCTCCCAGTTCTCCATGGCCTGTCCTGCCTTTCTGGATTTTACACTTTTTTCAGATGGCCCTTTTGACCGGGGGGAAGTGAGACTTCATTGTAGTGCAGATTTCCTTTGCAAGCTTGCTTGGTTGGCCAAAAAGGGCGTATGCGTTTTTTCCTGAATATATTCAGGAAAAAACGCATACGCCCTTTTTGGCCAAGTGCATCATTGTGGACGTTCTGCCTCATTTCCTATGCTTTAAATGCAATTCCAGTCTACCTCCTGAAATCGGTTTCCTGCAATTCTGCCCCACTTTCAGTCCTCTTGGCAGCCTTACTTCAGTATATTTTTGGACGATAGCTGTCATTTATAACTCTGCAGGTTTGTGAATTACAGTGCCCCTGAGCTCCTTTCTTCAACTCGCTTTCTTGTGAGCTGGCCGCAACACCGCAGGATTGCTTCAGGCCCTAATCTGGTTCCGGCACGGCACGCTGAGCCTTTGGTTAATTCCTCTTCCTGGTGGGAAATGAGAGTTAAATTTGCC
This sequence comes from Leucopleurus acutus, assembly GCF_964270905.1. Classification (NCBI taxonomy): domain Eukaryota; kingdom Metazoa; phylum Chordata; class Mammalia; order Artiodactyla; family Delphinidae; genus Leucopleurus; species Leucopleurus acutus. The sequence continues at coordinate 362,242 of NW_028139203.1, forward strand.
CGTCCAGACACCTCCAGCTAGTCTCTCATTGGTTCTCCCTATTCCTGTTCATCTTCCTCAGAAATTGCAAATGGGCCAAACAGGAGGTTAAAGGCACTGACTCTCCAAGTCGGGAGAGTGTTAGTAAAGCGTCTGGAATGTTGCACCCGAGTACCAGGGGACGAGAACTGAGACATATTGGAACACGTCTCCCGATCACACGGTTGATCATACTCTGGGTTCCACGTGCATGTTTTAGCTGAAGGAAGAATCCCTTAAACCTGGAGAGTTGAGACCCGTGGAATGGGTACCATGCAATATGACTTCAAAGGGTCTTCATTTGCTCACCGAACCTCTCCAATCCTATCACTGTTGCGTTTATGCCCCTGTACACACGCTTGATTTTCTTTCAGAGACATAGCAATCCATAGGTTTTAAGATACTTACTAGTCAGGTACATTCTTAGGCGTTTAATATGGGCTGTTGAGTCCATTTCGTTGAGCAAGGAGTAGTTCTTGTCTATTCCATATTTGGCTTAAGGAACTTTATCTGTGCTCATTTCAATCTCTGGTTTTATGCAGCACCCCAACTCACCTTTCCCCTTAAGCAAGCATAAGTTGGTTTTCTAAATTTGAGACCCTGTTCTGTTTTGTAATCCAGTTCCTGTGTAGCCAAGTTTACATTCCGTGTATTAGTGATATCTTATGATGTTTCTTTTTCTGTATGACTTATTTCAGTTAGAATCATCATACCTGAATCCACTCATTATGCTGCTATGGGCCTGATGACATAGATTTCACTGCTGAGTGATATTGCATTGTACGTAAGTACCACAACTTCTTTATCCATTTTTCTCTTTCTGTGATATTGAACTTGTACCGTAAACGACGTTCTTGTAAACAGAGCCGTCCCAAACTTTGGGGTGGCTGTGTCTTTTTGATTTTAATTTCCCTAAGCTATAGGACCATAAGTGGAAGTGCCCTAGGCTCTGATGCTTTGTTTTTTAGATGTTTCAGGAAACACCATACACCTCTCCCGAGTGGCTCTTGGCAATTTACATCCCGCCCATCAGCATAACAAGTCTCCCAGTTCTCCATGGCCTGTCCTGCCTTTCTGGATTTTACACTTCTTTCAGATGGCCCTTTTGACCGGGGGGAAGTGAGACTTCATTGTAGTGCAGATTTCCTTTGCAAGCTTGCTTGGTTGGCCAAAAAGGGCGTATGCGTTTTTTCCTGAATATATTCAGGAAAAAACGCATACGCCCTTTTTGGCCAAGTGCATCATTGTGGACGTTCTGCCTCTTTTCCTATGCTTTAAATGCAATTCCAGTCTACCTCCTGAAATCGGTTTCCTGCAATTCTGCCCCGCTTTCAAGTCCTCTTGGCAGCCTTCCTTCAGTATATTTTTGGACGATAACTGTCATTTATAACTCTGCAGGTTTGTGAATTACAGTGCCCCTGAGCTCCTTTCTTCAACTCGCTTTCTTGTGAGCTGGCCGCAACACCGCAGGATTGCTTCAGGCCCTAATCTGGTTCCGGCACGGCACGCTGAGCCTTTGGTTAATTCCTCTTCCTGGTGGGAAATGAGAGTTAAATTTGCCCGTCCAGACACCTCCAGCTAGTCTCTCATTGGTTCTCCCTATTCCTGTTCATCTTCCTCAGAAATTGCAAATGGGCCAAACAGGAGGTTAAAGGCACTGACTCTCCAAGTCGGGAGAGTGTTAGTAAAGCGTCTGGAATGTTGCACCCGAGTACCAGGGGATGAGAACTGAGACATATTGGAACACGTCTCCCGATCACACGGTTGATCATACTCTGGGTTCCACGTGCATGTTTTAGCTGAAGGAAGAATCCCTTAAACCTGGAGAGTTGAGACCCGTGGAATGGGTACCATGCAATATGACTTCAAAGGGTCTTCATTTGCTCACCGAACCTCTCCAATCCTATCACTGCTGCGTTTATGCCCCTGTACACACGCTTGATTTTCTTTCAGAGACATAGCAATCCATAGGTTTTAAGATACTTACTAGTCAGGTACATTCTTAGGCGTTTAATATGGGGTGTTGAGTCCATTTCGTTGAGCAAGGAGTAGTTCTTGTCTATTCCATATTTGGCTTAAGGAACTCTATCTGTGCTCATTTCAATCTCTGGTTTTATGCAGCACCCCAACTCACCTTTCCCCTTAAGCAAGCATAAGTCGGTTTTCTAAATTTGAGACCCTGTTCTGTTTTGTAATCCAGTTCCTGTGTAGCCAAGTTTACATTCCGTGTATTAGTGATATCTTATTATATATCTTTTTCTGTGTGACTTATTTCAGTTAGAATCATCATACCTGAATCCACTCATTATGCTGCTACGGGCCTGATCACATAGATTTCACTGCTGAGTAATATTGCATTGTACGTATGTACCACAACTTCTTTATCCATTTTTCACTTTCTGCGATATTGAACTTGTACTGTAAACGAGGTTCTTGTAAACAGAGCCATCCCAAACTGTGGGGTGGCTGTGTCTTTTTTTTTTAATTTCACTAAGCTATAGGACCATAAGTGGAAGTGCCCTAGGCTCTGTTGCTTTGTTTTTTAGATGTTTCAGGAAACACCATACACCTCTCCCGAGGGGCTCTTGGCAATTTACATCCCGCCCATCAGCATAACAAGGCTCCCAGTTCTCCATGGCCTGTCGTGCCTTTCTGGATTTTACACTTTTTTCAGGTGGCCCTTTTGACCAGGGGAAGTGAGACTTCATTGTAGTGCAGATTTCCTTTGCAAGCTTGCTTGGTTTTCCAAAAAGGGCGTATGCGTTTTTTCCTGAACATATTCAGGAAAAAACGCATACGCCCTTTTTGGCCAAGTGCATCATTGTGGACGTTCTGCCTCTTTTCCTATGCTTTAATTGCAATTCCAGTCCACCTACTGAAATCAGTTTCCTGCAATTCTGTCCCGCTTTCAAGTCCTCTTGGCAGCCTTACTTCAGTATATTTTGGACGATAGCTGTCATTTATAACTCTGCAGGTTTGTGAATTACAGTGCCCCTGAGCTCCTTTCTTCAACTCGCTTTCTTGTGAGCTGGCCGCAACACCGCAGGATTGCTTCAGGCCCTAATCTGGTTCCGGCACGGCACGCTGAGCCTTTGGTTAATTCCTCTTCCTGGTGGGAAATGAGAGTTAAATTTGCCCGTCCAGACACCTCCAGCTAGTCTCTCATTGGTCCTCCCTATTCCTGTTCATCTTCCGCAGAAATGGCAAACTGGGCCAAACAGGAGGTTAAAGGCACTGACTCTCCAAGTCGGGAGAGTGTTAGTAAAGCGTCTGGAATGTTGCACCCGAGTACCAGGGGACGAGAACTGAGACATATTGGAACACATATCCCGATCACAAGGTTGATCATACTCTGGGTTCCACATGCATGTTTTAGCTGAAGGAAGAATTCCTTAAACCTGGAGAGTTGAGACCCGTGGAATGGGTACCATGCAATATGACTTCAAAGGGTCTTCATTTGCTCACCGAACCTCTCCAATCCTATCACTGCTTCGTTTATTGCCCTTTACACACGCTTGATTCTCTTTCGGAGACATAGCAATCCATAGGTTTTAAGATATTTACTAATCAGGTACATTCTTAGGCGTTTAATATGGGGTGTTGAGTCCATCTCGTTGAGCAAGGAGTAGCTCTTGTCTATTCCATATTTGGCTTAAGGAACTTTATCTGTGCTCATTTCAATCTCTGGTTTTATGCAGCACCCCAACTCACCTTTCCCCTTAAGCAAGCATAAGTCGGTTTTCTAAATTTGAGACCCTGTTCTGTTTTGTAATTCAGTTCCTGTGTAGCCAAGTTTACATTCCATGTATTAGTGATATCTTATGATGTTTCTTTTTCTGTGTGACTTATTTCAGTTAGAATCATCATACCTGAATCCACTCATTATGCTGCTACGGGCCTGATGACATAGATTTCATTGCTGAGTGATATTGCATTGTACGTAAGCACCACAACTTCTTTATCCATTTTTCACTTTCTGCGATATTGAACTTGTACCGTAAACGACGTTCTTGTAAACAGAGCCGTCCCAAACTTTGGGGTGGCTGTGTCTTTTTGATTTTAATTTCCCTAAGCTATAGGACCATAAGTGGAAGTGCCCTAGGCTCTGTTGCTTTGTTTTTAGATGTTTCAGGAAACACCATACACTTCTGCCAAGTGGCTATTGGCAATTTACATCCCGCCCATCAGCATAACAAGGCTCCCAGTTCTCCATGGCCTGTCCTGCCTTTCTGGATTTTACACTTTTTTCAGATGGCCCTTTTGACCGGGGGGAAGTGAGACTTCATTGTAGTGCAGATTTCCTTTGCAAGCTTGCTTGGTTGGCCAAAAAGGGCGTATGCGTTTTTTCCTGAATATATTCAGGAAAAAACGCATACGCCCTTTTTGGCCAAGTGCATCATTGTGGACGTTCTGCCTCTTTTCCTATGCTTTAAATGCAATTCCAGTCTACCTCCTGAAATCGGTTTCCTGCAATTCTGCCCCGCTTTCAAGTCCTCTTGGCAGCCTTACTTCAGTATAGTTTTGGACGATAGCTGTCATTTATAACTCTGCAGGTTTGTGAATTCCAGTGCCCCTGAGCTCCTTTCTTCAACTCGCTTTCTTGTGAGCTGGCCGCAACACCGCAGGATTGCTTCAGGCCCTAATCTGGTTCCGGCACGGCATGCTGAGCCTTTGGTTAATTCCTCTTCCTGGTGGGAAATGAGAGTTAAATTTGCCCGTCCAGACACCTCCAGCTAGTCTCTCATTGGTTCTCCCTATTCCTGTTCATCTTCCTCAGAAATTGCAAATGGGCCAAACAGGAGGTTAAAGGCACTGACTCTCCAAGTCGGGAGAGTGTTAGTAAAGCGTCTGGAATGTTGCACCCGAGTACCAGGGGACGAGAACTGAGACATATTGGAACACGTCTCCCGATCACACGGTTGATCATACTCTGGGTTCCACGTGCATGTTTTAGCTGAAGGAAGAATCCCTTAAACCTGGAGAGTTGAGACCCGTGGAATGGGTACCATGCAATATGACTTCAAAGGGTCTTCATTTGCTCACCGAACCTCTCCAATCCTATCACTGCTGCGTTTATGCCCCTGTACACACGCTTGATTTTCTTTCAGAGACATAGCAATCCATAGGTTTTAAGGTACTTACTAGTCAGGTACATTCTTAGGCGTTTAATATGGGCTGTTGAGTCCATTTCGTTGAGCAAGGAGTAGTTCTTGTCTATTCCATATTTGGCTTAAGGAACTTTATCTGTGCTCATTTCAATCTCTGGTTTTATGCAGCACCCCAACTCACCTTTCCCCTTAAGCAAGCATAAGTTGGTTTTCTAAATTTGAGACCCTGTTCTGTTTTGTAATCCAGTTCCTGTGTAGCCAAGTTTACATCCCGTGTATTAGTGATATCTTATGATATTTCTTTTTCTGTGTGACTTATTTCAGTTAGAATCATCATACCTGAATCCACTCATTATGCTGCTATGGGCCTGATGACATAGATTTCACTGCTGAGTGATATTGCATTGTACGTAAGTACCACAACTTCTTTATCCATTTTTCACTTTCTGCGCTGTTGAACTTGTACCGTAAACGAGGTTCTTGTAAACAGAGCCGTCCCAAACTTTGGGGTGGCTGTGTCTTTTTGATTTTAATTCCCCTAAGCTATAGGACCATAAGTGGAAGTGCCCTAGGCTCTGTTGCTTTGTTTTTTAGATGTTTCAGGAATCACCATACACTTCTCCCGAGTGGCTGTTGGCAATTTACATCCCGCCCATCAGCATAACAAGGCTCCCAGTTCTCCATGGCCTGTCCTGCCTTTCTGGATTTTACACTTTTTTCAGATGGCCCTTTTGACCTGGGGGAAGTGAGACTTCATTGTAGTGCAGATTTCCTTTGCAAGCTTGCTTGGTTGGCCAAAAAGGGCGTATGCGTTTTTTCCTGAATATATTCAGGAAAAAACGCATACGCCCTTTTTGGCCAAGTGCATCATTGTGGACGTTCTGCCTCTTTTCCTATGCTTTAAATGCAATTCCAGTCTACCTCCTGAAATCGGTTTCCTGCAATTCTGCCCCGCTTTCAAGTCCTCTTGGCAGCCTTCCTTCAGTATATTTTTGGACGATAGCTGTCATTTATAACTCTGCAGGTTTGTGAATTACAGTGCCCCTGAGCTCCTTTCTTCAACTCGCTTTCTTGTGAGCTGGCCGCAACACCGCAGGATTGCTTCAGGCCCTAATCTGGTTCCGGCACGGCACGCTGAGCCTTTGGTTAATTCCTCTTCCTGGTGGGAAATGAGAGTTAAATTTGCCCGTCCAGACACCTCCAGCTAGTCTCTCATTGGTCCTCCCTATTCCTGTTCATCTTCTGCAGAAATGGCAAACTGGGCCAAACAGGAGGTTAAAGGCACTGACTCTCCAAGTCGGGAGAGGGTTAGTAAAGCGTCTGGAATGTTGCACCCGAGTACCAGGGGACGAGAACTGAGACATATTGGAACACGTCTCCCGATCACACGGTTGATCATACTCTGGGTTCCACGTGCATGTTTTAGCTGAAGGAAGAATCCCTTAAACCTGGAGAGTTGAGACCCGTGGAATGGGTACCATGCAATATGATTTCAAAGGGTCTTCATTTGCTCACCGAACCTCTCCAATCCTATCACTGCTGTGTTTATGCCCCTGTACACACGCTTGATTTTCTTTCAGAGACATAGCAATCCATAGGTTTTAAGATACTTACTATTCAGGTACATTCTTAGGCGTTTAATATGGGGTGTTGAGTCCATTTCGTTGAGCAAGGAGTAGTTCTTCTCTATTCCATATTTGGCTTAAGGAACTCTATCTGTGCTCATTTCAATCTCTGGTTTTATGCAGCACCCCAACTCACCTTTCCCCTTAAGCAAGCATAAGTCGGTTTTCTAAATTTGAGACCCTGTTCTGTTTTGTAATTCAGTTCCTGTGTAGCCAAGTTTACATCCCGTGTATTAGTGATATCTTATGATATATCTTTTTCTGTGTGACTTATTTCAGTTAGAATCATCATACCTGAATCCACTCATTATGCTGCTACGGGCCTGATGACATAGATTTCACTGCTGAGTAATATTGCATTGTACGTATGTACCACAACTTCTTTATCCATTTTACACTTTCTGCGATATTGAACTTGTACTGTAAATGAGGTTCTTGTAAACAGAGCCATCCCAAACTGTGGGGTGGCTGTGTCTTTTTTATTTTAATTTCCCTAAGCTATAGGACCATAAGTGGAAGTGCCCTAGGCTCTGTTGCTTTGTTTTTTAGATGTTTCAGGAAACACCATACACCTCTCCCGAGTGGCTCTTGGCAATTTACATCCCGCCCATCAGCATAACAAGGCTCCCAGTTCTCCATGGCCTGTCCTGCCTTTCTGGATTTTACACTTTTTTCAGATGGCCCTTTTGACCGGGGGGAAGTGAGACTTCATTGTAGTGCAGATTTCCTTTGCAAGCTTGCTTGGTTGGCCAAAAAGGGCGTATGCGTTTTTTCCTGAACATATTCAGGAAAAAACGCATACGCACTTTTTAGCCAAGTGCATCATTGTGGACGTTCTGCCTCTTTTCCTATGCTTTAAATGCAATTCCAGTCTACATCCTGAAATCGATTTCCTGCAATTCTGCCCCGCTTTCAAGTCCTCTTGGCAGCCTTACTTCAGTATATTTTTGGATGATAGCTGTCATTTATAACTCTGCAGGCTTGTGAATTACAGTGTCCCTGAGCTCCTTTCTTCAACTCGCTTTCTTGTGAGCTGGCCGCAACACTGCAGGATTGCTTCAGGCCTTAATCTGGTTCCGGCACGGCACGCTGAGCCTTTGGTTAATTCCTCTTCCTGGTGGGAAATGAGAGTTAAATTTGCCCGTCCAGACACCTCCAGCTAGTCTCTCATTGGTCCTCCCTATTCCTGTTCATCTTCCGCAGAAATGGCAAACTGGGCCAAACAGGAGGTTAAAGGCACTGACTCTCCAAGTCGGGAGAGTGTTAGTAAAGCGTCTGGAATGTTGCACCCGAGTACCAGGGGACGAGAACTGAGACATATTGGAACACATATCCCGATCACAAGGTTGATCATACTCTGGGTTCCACATGCATGTTTTAGCTGAAGGAAGAATTCCTTAAACCTGGAGAGTTGAGACCCGTGGAATGGGTACCATGCAATATGACTTCAAAGGGTCTTCATTTGCTCACCGAACCTCTCCAATCCTATCACTGCTTCGTTTATTGCCCTTTACACACGCTTGATTCTCTTTCGGAGACATAGCAATCCATAGGTTTTAAGATATTTACTAATCAGGTACATTCTTAGGCGTTTAATATGGGGTGTTGAGTCCATCTCGTTGAGCAAGGAGTAGCTCTTGTCTATTCCATATTTGGCTTAAGGAACTTTATCTGTGCTCATTTCAATCTCTGGTTTTATGCAGCACCCCAACTCACCTTTCCCCTTAAGCAAGCATAAGTCGGTTTTCTAAATTTGAGACCCTGTTCTGTTTTGTAATTCAGTTCCTGTGTAGCCAAGTTTACATTCCGTGTATTAGTGATATCTTATGATGTTTCTTTTTCTGTGTGACTTATTTCAGTTAGAATCATCATACCTGAATCCACTCATTATGCTGCTACGGGCCTGATGACATAGATTTCATTGCTGAGTGATATTGCATTGTACGTAAGCACCACAACTTCTTTATCCATTTTTCACTTTCTGCGATATTGAACTTGTACCGTAAACGACGTTCTTGTAAACAGAGCCGTCCCAAACTTTGGGGTGGCTGTGTCTTTTTGATTTTAATTTCCCTAAGCTATAGGACCATAAGTGGAAGTGCCCTAGGCTCTGTTGCTTTGTTTTTAGATGTTTCAGGAAACACCATACACTTCTGCCAAGTGGCTATTGGCAATTTACATCCCGCCCATCAGCATAACAAGGCTCCCAGTTCTCCATGGCCTGTCCTGCCTTTCTGGATTTTACACTTTTTTCAGATGGCCCTTTTGACCGGGGGGAAGTGAGACTTCATTGTAGTGCAGATTTCCTTTGCAAGCTTGCTTGGTTGGCCAAAAAGGGCGTATGCGTTTTTTCCTGAATATATTCAGGAAAAAACGCATACGCCCTTTTTGGCCAAGTGCATCATTGTGGACGTTCTGCCTCTTTTCCTATGCTTTAAATGCAATTCCAGTCTACCTCCTGAAATCGGTTTCCTGCAATTCTGCCCCGCTTTCAAGTCCTCTTGGCAGCCTTACTTCAGTATATTTTTGGACGATAGCTGTCATTTATAACTCTGCAGGTTTGTGAATTACAGTGCCCCTGAGCTCCTTTCTTCAACTCGCTTTCTTGTGAGCTGGCCGCAACACCGCAGGATTGCTTCAGGCCCTAATCTGGTTCCGGCACGGCATGCTGAGCCTTTGGTTAATTCCTCTTCCTGGTGGGAAATGAGAGTTAAATTTGCCCGTCCAGACACCTCCAGCTAGTCTCTCATTGGTTCTCCCTATTCCTGTTCATCTTCCTCAGAAATTGTAAATGGGCCAAACAGGAGGTTAAAGGCACTGACTCTCCAAGTCGGGAGAGTGTTAGTAAAGCGTCTGGAATGTTGCACCCGAGTACCAGGGGACGAGAACTGAGACATATTGGAACACGTCTCCCGATCACACAGTTGATCATACTCTGGGTTCCACGTGCATGTTTTAGCTGAAGGAAGAATCCCTTAAACCTGGAGAGTTGAGACCCGTGGAATGGGTACCATGCAATATGACTTCAAAGGGTCTTCATTTGCTCACCGAACCTCTCCAATCCTATCACTGCTGCGTTTATGCCCCTGTACACACGCTTGATTTTCTTTCAGAGACATAGCAATCCATAGGTTTTAAGGTACTTACTAGTCAGGTACATTCTTAGGCGTTTAATATGGGCTGTTGAGTCCATTTCGTTGAGCAAGGAGTAGTTCTTGTCTATTCCATATTTGGCTTAAGGAACTTTATCTGTGCTCATTTCAATCTCTGGTTTTATGCAGCACCCCAACTCACCTTTCCCCTTAAGCAAGCATAAGTTGGTTTTCTAAATTTGAGACCCTGTTCTGTTTTGTAATCCAGTTCCTGTGTAGCCAAGTTTACATTCCGTGTATTAGTGATATCTTATGATGTTTCTTTTTCTGTATGACTTATTTCAGTTAGAATCATCATACCTGAATCCACTCATTATGCTGCTATGGGCCTCATGACATAGATTTCACTGCTGAGTGATATTGCATTGTACGTAAGTACCACAACTTCTTTATCCATTTTTCACTTTCTGTGATATTGAACTTGTACCGTAAACGACGTTCTTGTAAACAGAGCCGTCCCAAACTTTGGGGTGGCTGTGTCTTTTTGATTTTAATTTCCCTAAGCTATAGGACCATAAGTGGAAGTGCCCTAGACTCTGATGCTTTGTTTTTTAGATGTTTCAGGAAACACCATACACCTCTCCCGAGTGGCTCTTGGCAATTTACATCCCGCCCATCAGCATAACAAGTCTCCCAGTTCTCCAAGGCCTGTCCTGCATTTCTGGATTTTACACTTTTAACAGATGACCCTTCTGACCGGGGACAAGTGAGACTTCATTGTAGTGCAGATTTCCTTTGCAAGCTTGCTTGGTTTTCCAAAAAGGGCGTATGCGTTTTTTCCTGAATATATTCAGGAAAAAATGCATACGCCCTTTTTGGCCAAGTGCATCATTGTGGACGTTCTGCCTCTTTTCCTATGCTTTAATTGCAATTCCAGTCCACCTACTGAAATCAGTTTCCTGCAATTCTGTCCCGCTTTCAAGTCCTCTTGGCAGCCTTACTTCAGTATATTTTAGACGATAGCTGTCATTTATAACTCTGCAGGTTTGTGAATTACAGTGCCCCTGAGCTCCTTTCTTCAACTCGCTTTCTTGGGAGCTGGCCGCAACACCGCAGGATTGCTTCAGGCCCTAATCTGGTTCCGGCACGGCACGCTGAGCCTTTGGTTAATTCCTCTTCCTGGTGGGAAATGAGAGTTAAATTTGCCCGTCCAGACACCTCCAGCTAGTCTCTCATTGGTCCTCCCTATTCCTGTTCATCTTCCGCAGAAATGGCAAACTGGGCCAAACAGGAGGTTAAAGGCACTGACTCTCCAAGTAGGGAGAGTGTTAGTAAAGCGTCTGGAATGTTGCACCCGAGTACCAGGGGACGAGAACTGAGACATATTGGAACACATATCCCGATCACAAGGTTGATCATACTCTGGGTTCCACATGCATGTTTTAGCTGAAGGAAGAATTCCTTAAACCTGGAGAGTTGAGACCCGTGGAATGGGTACCATGCAATATGACTTCAAAGGGTCTTCATTTGCTCACCGAACCTCTCCAATCCTATCACTGCTTCGTTTATTGCCCTTTACACACGCTTGATTCTCTTTCGGAGACATAGCAATCCATAGGTTTTAAGATATTTACTAATCAGGTACATTCTTAGGCGTTTAATATGGGGTGTTGAGTCCATCTCGTTGAGCAAGGAGTAGCTCTTGTCTATTCCATATTTGGCTTAAGGAACTTTATCTGTGCTCATTTCAATCTCTGGTTTTATGCAGCACCCCAACTCACCTTTCCCCTTAAGCAAGCATAAGTCGGTTTTCTAAATTTGAGACCCTGTTCTGTTTTGTAATTCAGTTCCTGTGTAGCCAAGTTTACATTCCGTGTATTAGTGATATCTTATGATGTTTCTTTTTCTGTGTGACTTATTTCAGTTAGAATCATCATACCTGAATCCACTCATTATGCTGCTACGGGCCTGATGACATAGATTTCATTGCTGAGTGATATTGCATTGTACGTAAGCACCACAACTTCTTTATCCATTTTTCACTTTCTGCGATATTGAACTTGTACCGTAAATGACGTTCTTGTAAACAGAGCCGTCCCAAACTTTGGGGTGGCTGTGTCTTTTTGATTTTAATTTCCCTAAGCTATAGGACCATAAGTGGAAGTGCCCTAGGCTCTGTTGCTTTGTTTTTAGATGTTTCAGGAAACACCATACACTTCTGCCAAGTGGCTATTGGCAATTTACATCCCGCCCATCAGCATAACAAGGCTCCCAGTTCTCCATGGCCTGTCCTGCCTTTCTGGATTTTACACTTTTTTCAGATGGCCCTTTTGACCGGGGGGAAGTGAGACTTCATTGTAGTGCAGATTTCCTTTGCAAGCTTGCTTGGTTGGCCAAAAAGGGCGTATGCGTTTTTTCCTGAATATATTCAGGAAAAAACGCATACGCCCTTTTTGGCCAAGTGCATCATTGTGGACGTTCTGCCTCTTTTCCTATGCTTTAAATGCAATTCCAGTCTACCTCCTGAAATCGGTTTCCTGCAATTCTGCCCCGCTTTCAAGTCCTCTTGGCAGCCTTACTTCAGTATATTTTTGGACGATAGCTGTCATTTATAACTCTGCAGGTTTGTGAATTCCAGTGCCCCTGAGCTCCTTTCTTCAACTCGCTTTCTTCTGAGCTGGCCGCAACACCGCAGGATTGCTTCAGGCCCTAATCTGGTTCCGGCACGGCATGCTGAGCCTTTGGTTAATTCCTCTTCCTGGTGGGAAATGAGAGTTAAATTTGCCCGTCCAGACACCTCCAGCTAGTCTCTCATTGGTTCTCCCTATTCCTGTTCATCTTCCTCAGAAATTGCAAATGGGCCAAACAGGAGGTTAAAGGCACTGACTCTCCAAGTCGGGAGAGTGTTAGTAAAGCGTCTGGAATGTTGCACCCGAGTACCAGGGGACGAGAACTGAGACATATTGGAACACGTCTCCCGATCACACGGTTGATCATACTCTGGGTTCCACGTGCATGTTTTAGCTGAAGGAAGAATCCCTTAAACCTGGAGAGTTGAGACCCGTGGAATGGGTACCATGCAATATGACTTCAAAGGGTCTTCATTTGCTCACCGAACCTCTCCAATCCTATCACTGCTGCATTTATGCCCCTGTACACACGCTTGATTTTCTTTCAGAGACATAGCAATCCATAGGTTTTAAGGTACTTACTAGTCAGGTACATTCTTAGGCGTTTAATATGGGCTGTTGAGTCCATTTCGTTGAGCAAGGAGTAGTTCTTGTCTATTCCATATTTGGCTTAAGGAACTTTATCTGTGCTCATTTCAATCTCTGGTTTTATGCAGCACCCCAACTCACCTTTCCCCTTAAGCAAGCATAAGTTGGTTTTCTAAATTTGAGACCCTGTTCTGTTTTGTAATCCAGTTCCTGTGTAGCCAAGTTTACATTCCGTGTATTAGTGATATCTTATGATGTTTCTTTTTCTGTATGACTTATTTCAGTTAGAATCATCATACCTGAATCCACTCATTATGCTGCTATGGGCCTCATGACATAGATTTCACTGCTGAGTGATATTGCATTGTACGTAAGTACCACAACTTCTTTATCCATTTTTCACTTTCTGTGATATTGAACTTGTACCGTAAACGACGTTCTTGTAAACAGAGCCGTCCCAAACTTTGGGGTGGCTGTGTCTTTTTGATTTTAATTTCCCTAAGCTATAGGACCATAAGTGGAAGTGCCCTAGGCTCTGATGCTTTGTTTTTTAGATGTTTCAGGAAACACCATACACCTCTCCCGAGTGGCTCTTGGCAATTTACATCCCGCCCATCAGCATAACAAGTCTCCCAGTTCTCCATGGCCTGTCCTGCCTTTCTGGATTTTACACTTTTTTCAGGTGGCCCTTTTGACCGGGGGAAGTGAGACTTCATTGTAGTGCAGATTTCCTTTGCAAGCTTGCTTGGTTTTCCAAAAAGGGCGTATGCGTTTTTTCCTGAACATATTCAGGAAAAAACGCATACGCCCTTTTTGGCCAAGTGCATCATTGTGGACGTTCTGCCTCTTTTCCTATGCTTTAATTGCAATTCCAGTCCACCTACTGAAATCAGTTTCCTGCAATTCTGTCCCGCTTTCAAGTCCTCTTGGCAGCCTTACTTCAGTATATTTTGGACGATAGCTGTCATTTATAACTCTGCAGGTTTGTGAATTACAGTGCCCCTGAGCTCCTTTCTTCAACTCGCTTTCTTGTGAGCTGGCCGCAACACCGCAGGATTGCTTCAGGCCCTAATCTGGTTCCGGCACGGCACGCTGAGCCTTTGGTTAATTCCTCTTCCTGGTGGGAAATGAGAGTTAAATTTGCCCGTCCAGACACCTCCAGCTAGTCTCTCATTGGTCCTCCCTATTCCTGTTCATCTTCCGCAGAAATGGCAAACTGGGCCAAACAGGAGGTTAAAGGCACTGACTCTCCAAGTCGGGAGAGTGTTAGTAAAGCGTCTGGAATGTTGCACCCGAGTACCAGGGGACGAGAACTGAGACATATTGGAACACATATCCCGATCACAAGGTTGATCATACTCTGGGTTCCACATGCATGTTTTAGCTGAAGGAAGAATTCCTTAAACCTGGAGAGTTGAGACCCGTGGAATGGGTACCATGCAATATGACTTCAAAGGGTCTTCATTTGCTCACTGAACCTCTCCAATCCTATCACTGCTTCGTTTATTGCCCTTTACACACGCTTGATTCTCTTTCGGAGACATAGCAATCCATAGGTTTTAAGATATTTACTAATCAGGTACATTCTTAGGCGTTTAATATGGGGTGTTGAGTCCATCTCGTTGAGCAAGGAGTAGCTCTTGTCTATTCCATATTTGGCTTAAGGAACTTTATCTGTGCTCATTTCAATCTCTGGTTTTATGCAGCACCCCAACTCACCTTTCCCCTTAAGCAAGCATAAGTCGGTTTTCTAAATTTGAGACCCTGTTCTGTTTTGTAATTCAGTTCCTGTGTAGCCAAGTTTACATTCCGTGTATTAGTGATATCTTATGATGTTTCTTTTTCTGTGTGACTTATTTCAGTTAGAATCATCATACCTGAATCCACTCATTATGCTGCTACGGGCCTGATGACATAGATTTCATTGCTGAGTGATATTGCATTGTACGTAAGCACCACAACTTCTTTATCCATTTTTCACTTTCTGCGATATTGAACTTGTACCGTAAACGACGTTCTTGTAAACAGAGCCGTCCCAAACTTTGGGGTGGCTGTGTCTTTTTGATTTTAATTTCCCTAAGCTATAGGACCATAAGTGGAAGTGCCCTAGGCTCTGTTGCTTTGTTTTTAGATGTTTCAGGAAACACCATACACTTCTGCCAAGTGGCTATTGGCAATTTACATCCCGCCCATCAGCATAACAAGGCTCCCAGTTCTCCATGGCCTGTCCTGCCTTTCTGGATTTTACACTTTTTTCAGATGGCCCTTTTGACCGGGGGGAAGTGAGACTTCATTGTAGTGCAGATTTCCTTTGCAAGCTTGCTTGGTTGGCCAAAAAGGGCGTATGCGTTTTTTCCTGAATATATTCAGGAAAAAACGCATACGCCCTTTTTGGCCAAGTGCATCATTGTGGACGTTCTGCCTCTTTTCCTATGCTTTAAATGCAATTCCAGTCTACCTCCTGAAATCGGTTTCCTGCAATTCTGCCCCGCTTTCAAGTCCTCTTGGCAGCCTTACTTCAGTATAGTTTTGGACGATAGCTGTCATTTATAACTCTGCAGGTTTGTGAATTCCAGTGCCCCTGAGCTCCTTTCTTCAACTCGCTTTCTTGTGAGCTGGCCGCAACACCGCAGGATTGCTTCAGGCCCTAATCTGGTTCCGGCACGGCATGCTGAGCCTTTGGTTAATTCCTCTTCCTGGTGGGAAATGAGAGTTAAATTTGCCCGTCCAGACACCTCCAGCTAGTCTCTCATTGGTTCTCCCTATTCCTGTTCATCTTCCTCAGAAATTGCAAATGGGCCAAACAGGAGGTTAAAGGCACTGACTCTCCAAGTCGGGAGAGTGTTAGTAAAGCGTCTGGAATGTTGCACCCGAGTACCAGGGGACGAGAACTGAGACATATTGGAACACGTCTCCCGATCACACGGTTGATCATACTCTGGGTTCCACGTGCATGTTTTAGCTGAAGGAAGAATCCCTTAAACCTGGAGAGTTGAGACCCGTGGAATGGGTACCATGCAATATGACTTCAAAGGGTCTTCATTTGCTCACCGAACCTCTCCAATCCTATCACTGCTGCGTTTATGCCCCTGTACACACGCTTGATTTTCTTTCAGAGACATAGCAATCCATAGGTTTTAAGGTACTTACTAGTCAGGTACATTCTTAGGCGTTTAATATGGGCTGTTGAGTCCATTTCGTTGAGCAAGGAGTAGTTCTTGTCTATTCCATATTTGGCTTAAGGAACTTTATCTGTGCTCATTTCAATCTCTGGTTTTATGCAGCACCCCAACTCACCTTTCCCCTTAAGCAAGCATAAGTTGGTTTTCTAAATTTGAGACCCTGTTCTGTTTTGTAATCCAGTTCCTGTGTAGCCAAGTTTACATCCCGTGTATTAGTGATATCTTATGATATTTCTTTTTCTGTGTGACTTATTTCAGTTAGAATCATCATACCTGAATCCACTCATTATGCTGCTATGGGCCTGATGACATAGATTTCACTGCTGAGTGATATTGCATTGTACGTAAGTACCACAACTTCTTTATCCATTTTTCACTTTCTGCGCTGTTGAACTTGTACCGTAAACGAGGTTCTTGTAAACAGAGCCGTCCCAAACTTTGGGGTGGCTGTGTCTTTTTGATTTTAATTCCCCTAAGCTATAGGACCATAAGTGGAAGTGCCCTAGGCTCTGTTGCTTTGTTTTTTAGATGTTTCAGGAATCACCATACACTTCTCCCGAGTGGCTGTTGGCAATTTACATCCCGCCCATCAGCATAACAAGGCTCCCAGTTCTCCATGGCCTGTCCTGCCTTTCTGGATTTTACACTTTTTTCAGATGGCCCTTTTGACCTGGGGGAAGTGAGACTTCATTGTAGTGCAGATTTCCTTTGCAAGCTTGCTTGGTTGGCCAAAAAGGGCGTATGCGTTTTTATCTGAATATATTCAGGAAAAAACGCATACGCCCTTTTTGGCCAAGTGCATCATTGTGGACGTTCTGCCTCTTTTCCTATGCTTTAAATGCAATTCCAGTCTACCTCCTGAAATCGGTTTCCTGCAATTCTGCCCCGCTTTCAAGTCCTCTTGGCAGCCTTCCTTCAGTATATTTTTGGACGATAGCTGTCATTTATAACTCTGCAGGTTTGTGAATTACAGTGCCCCTGAGCTCCTTTCTTCAACTCGCTTTCTTGTGAGCTGGCCGCAACACCGCAGGATTGCTTCAGGCCCTAATCTGGTTCCGGCACGGCACGCTGAGCCTTTGGTTAATTCCTCTTCCTGGTGGGAAATGAGAGTTAAATTTGCCCGTCCAGACACCTCCAGCTAGTCTCTCATTGGTCCTCCCTATTCCTGTTCATCTTCTGCAGAAATGGCAAACTGGGCCAAACAGGAGGTTAAAGGCACTGACTCTCCAAGTCGGGAGAGGGTTAGTAAAGCGTCTGGAATGTTGCACCCGAGTACCAGGGGACGAGAACTGAGACATATTGGAACACGTCTCCCGATCACACGGTTGATCATACTCTGGGTTCCACGTGCATGTTTTAGCTGAAGGAAGAATCCCTTAAACCTGGAGAGTTGAGACCCGTGGAATGGGTACCATGCAATATGATTTCAAAGGGTCTTCATTTGCTCACCGAACCTCTCCAATCCTATCACTGCTGTGTTTATGCCCCTGTACACACGCTTGATTTTCTTTCAGAGACATAGCAATCCATAGGTTTTAAGATACTTACTATTCAGGTACATTCTTAGGCGTTTAATATGGGGTGTTGAGTCCATTTCGTTGAGCAAGGAGTAGTTCTTCTCTATTCCATATTTGGCTTAAGGAACTCTATCTGTGCTCATTTCAATCTCTGGTTTTATGCAGCACCCCAACTCACCTTTCCCCTTAAGCAAGCATAAGTCGGTTTTCTAAATTTGAGACCCTGTTCTGTTTTGTAATTCAGTTCCTGTGTAGCCAAGTTTACATCCCGTGTATTAGTGATATCTTATGATATATCTTTTTCTGTGTGACTTATTTCAGTTAGAATCATCATACCTGAATCCACTCATTATGCTGCTACGGGCCTGATGACATAGATTTCACTGCTGAGTAATATTGCATTGTACGTATGTACCACAACTTCTTTATCCATTTTACACTTTCTGCGATATTGAACTTGTACTGTAAATGAGGTTCTTGTAAACAGAGCCATCCCAAACTGTGGGGTGGCTGTGTCTTTTTTATTTTAATTTCCCTAAGCTATAGGACCATAAGTGGAAGTGCCCTAGGCTCTGTTGCTTTGTTTTTTAGATGTTTCAGGAAACACCATACACCTCTCCCGAGTGGCTCTTGGCAATTTACATCCCGCCCATCAGCATAACAAGGCTCCCAGTTCTCCATGGCCTGTCCTGCCTTTCTGGATTTTACACTTTTTTCAGATGGCCCTTTTGACCGGGGGGAAGTGAGACTTCATTGTAGTGCAGATTTCCTTTGCAAGCTTGCTTGGTTGGCCAAAAAGGGCGTATGCGTTTTTTCCTGAACATATTCAGGAAAAAACGCATACGCACTTTTTAGCCAAGTGCATCATTGTGGACGTTCTGCCTCTTTTCCTATGCTTTAAATGCAATTCCAGTCTACATCCTGAAATCGATTTCCTGCAATTCTGCCCCGCTTTCAAGTCCTCTTGGCAGCCTTACTTCAGTATATTTTTGGATGATAGCTGTCATTTATAACTCTGCAGGCTTGTGAATTACAGTGTCCCTGAGCTCCTTTCTTCAACTCGCTTTCTTGTGAGCTGGCCGCAACACTGCAGGATTGCTTCAGGCCTTAATCTGGTTCCGGCACGGCACGCTGAGCCTTTGGTTAATTCCTCTTCCTGGTGGGAAATGAGAGTTAAATTTGCCCGTCCAGACACCTCCAGCTAGTCTCTCATTGGTCCTCCCTATTCCTGTTCATCTTCCGCAGAAATGGCAAACTGGGCCAAACAGGAGGTTAAAGGCACTGACTCTCCAAGTCGGGAGAGTGTTAGTAAAGCGTCTGGAATGTTGCACCCGAGTACCAGGGGACGAGAACTGAGACATATTGGAACACATATCCCGATCACAAGGTTGATCATACTCTGGGTTCCACATGCATGTTTTAGCTGAAGGAAGAATTCCTTAAACCTGGAGAGTTGAGACCCGTGGAATGGGTACCATGCAATATGACTTCAAAGGGTCTTCATTTGCTCACCGAACCTCTCCAATCCTATCACTGCTTCGTTTATTGCCCTTTACACACGCTTGATTCTCTTTCGGAGACATAGCAATCCATAGGTTTTAAGATATTTACTAATCAGGTACATTCTTAGGCGTTTAATATGGGGTGTTGAGTCCATCTCGTTGAGCAAGGAGTAGCTCTTGTCTATTCCATATTTGGCTTAAGGAACTTTATCTGTGCTCATTTCAATCTCTGGTTTTATGCAGCACCCCAACTCACCTTTCCCCTTAAGCAAGCATAAGTCGGTTTTCTAAATTTGAGACCCTGTTCTGTTTTGTAATTCAGTTCCTGTGTAGCCAAGTTTACATTCCGTGTATTAGTGATATCTTATGATGTTTCTTTTTCTGTGTGACTTATTTCAGTTAGAATCATCATACCTGAATCCACTCATTATGCTGCTACGGGCCTGATGACATAGATTTCATTGCTGAGTGATATTGCATTGTACGTAAGCACCACAACTTCTTTATCCATTTTTCACTTTCTGCGATATTGAACTTGTACCGTAAACGACGTTCTTGTAAACAGAGCCGTCCCAAACTTTGGGGTGGCTGTGTCTTTTTGATTTTAATTTCCCTAAGCTATAGGACCATAAGTGGAAGTGCCCTAGGCTCTGTTGCTTTGTTTTTAGATGTTTCAGGAAACACCATACACTTCTGCCAAGTGGCTATTGGCAATTTACATCCCGCCCATCAGCATAACAAGGCTCCCAGTTCTCCATGGCCTGTCCTGCCTTTCTGGATTTTACACTTTTTTCAGATGGCCCTTTTGACCGGGGGGAAGTGAGACTTCATTGTAGTGCAGATTTCCTTTGCAAGCTTGCTTGGTTGGCCAAAAAGGGCGTATGCGTTTTTTCCTGAATATATTCAGGAAAAAACGCATACGCCCTTTTTGGCCAAGTGCATCATTGTGGACGTTCTGCCTCTTTTCCTATGCTTTAAATGCAATTCCAGTCTACCTCCTGAAATCGGTTTCCTGCAATTCTGCCCCGCTTTCAAGTCCTCTTGGCAGCCTTACTTCAGTATATTTTTGGACGATAGCTGTCATTTATAACTCTGCAGGTTTGTGAATTACAGTGCCCCTGAGCTCCTTTCTTCAACTCGCTTTCTTGTGAGCTGGCCGCAACACCGCAGGATTGCTTCAGGCCCTAATCTGGTTCCGGCACGGCATGCTGAGCCTTTGGTTAATTCCTCTTCCTGGTGGGAAATGAGAGTTAAATTTGCCCGTCCAGACACCTCCAGCTAGTCTCTCATTGGTTCTCCCTATTCCTGTTCATCTTCCTCAGAAATTGTAAATGGGCCAAACAGGAGGTTAAAGGCACTGACTCTCCAAGTCGGGAGAGTGTTAGTAAAGCGTCTGGAATGTTGCACCCGAGTACCAGGGGACGAGAACTGAGACATATTGGAACACGTCTCCTGATCACACGGTTGATCATACTCTGGGTTCCACGTGCATGTTTTAGCTGAAGGAAGAATCCCTTAAACCTGGAGAGTTGAGACCCGTGGAATGGGTACCATGCAATATGACTTCAAAGGGTCTTCATTTGCTCACCGAACCTCTCCAATCCTATCACTGCTGCGTTTATGCCCCTGTACACACGCTTGATTTTCTTTCAGAGACATAGCAATCCATAGGTTTTAAGGTACTTACTAGTCAGGTACATTCTTAGGCGTTTAATATGGGCTGTTGAGTCCATTTCGTTGAGCAAGGAGTAGTTCTTGTCTATTCCATATTTGGCTTAAGGAACTTTATCTGTGCTCATTTCAATCTCTGGTTTTATGCAGCACCCCAACTCACCTTTCCCCTTAAGCAAGCATAAGTTGGTTTTCTAAATTTGAGACCCTGTTCTGTTTTGTAATCCAGTTCCTGTGTAGCCAAGTTTACATTCCGTGTATTAGTGATATCTTATGATGTTTCTTTTTCTGTATGACTTATTTCAGTTAGAATCATCATACCTGAATCCACTCATTATGCTGCTATGGGCCTCATGACATAGATTTCACTGCTGAGTGATATTGCATTGTACGTAAGTACCACAACTTCTTTATCCATTTTTCACTTTCTGTGATATTGAACTTGTACCGTAAACGACGTTCTTGTAAACAGAGCCGTCCCAAACTTTGGGGTGGCTGTGTCTTTTTGATTTTAATTTCCCTAAGCTATAGGACCATAAGTGGAAGTGCCCTAGACTCTGATGCTTTGTTTTTTAGATGTTTCAGGAAACACCATACACCTCTCCCGAGTGGCTCTTGGCAATTTACATCCCGCCCATCAGCATAACAAGTCTCCCAGTTCTCCAAGGCCTGTCCTGCATTTCTGGATTTTACACTTTTAACAGATGACCCTTCTGACCGGGGACAAGTGAGACTTCATTGTAGTGCAGATTTCCTTTGCAAGCTTGCTTGGTTTTCCAAAAAGGGCGTATGCGTTTTTTCCTGAATATATTCAGGAAAAAATGCATACGCCCTTTTTGGCCAAGTGCATCATTGTGGACGTTCTGCCTCTTTTCCTATGCTTTAATTGCAATTCCAGTCCACCTACTGAAATCAGTTTCCTGCAATTCTGTCCCGCTTTCAAGTCCTCTTGGCAGCCTTACTTCAGTATATTTTAGACGATAGCTGTCATTTATAACTCTGCAGGTTTGTGAATTACAGTGCCCCTGAGCTCCTTTCTTCAACTCGCTTTCTTGGGAGCTGGCCGCAACACCGCAGGATTGCTTCAGGCCCTAATCTGGTTCCGGCACGGCACGCTGAGCCTTTGGTTAATTCCTCTTCCTGGTGGGAAATGAGAGTTAAATTTGCCCGTCCAGACACCTCCAGCTAGTCTCTCATTGGTCCTCCCTATTCCTGTTCATCTTCCGCAGAAATGGCAAACTGGGCCAAACAGGAGGTTAAAGGCACTGACTCTCCAAGTAGGGAGAGTGTTAGTAAAGCGTCTGGAATGTTGCACCCGAGTACCAGGGGACGAGAACTGAGACATATTGGAACACATATCCCGATCACAAGGTTGATCATACTCTGGGTTCCACATGCATGTTTTAGCTGAAGGAAGAATTCCTTAAACCTGGAGAGTTGAGACCCGTGGAATGGGTACCATGCAATATGACTTCAAAGGGTCTTCATTTGCTCACCGAACCTCTCCAATCCTATCACTGCTTCGTTTATTGCCCTTTACACACGCTTGATTCTCTTTCGGAGACATAGCAATCCATAGGTTTTAAGATATTTACTAATCAGGTACATTCTTAGGCGTTTAATATGGGGTGTTGAGTCCATCTCGTTGAGCAAGGAGTAGCTCTTGTCTATTCCATATTTGGCTTAAGGAACTTTATCTGTGCTCATTTCAATCTCTGGTTTTATGCAGCACCCCAACTCACCTTTCCCCTTAAGCAAGCATAAGTCGGTTTTCTAAATTTGAGACCCTGTTCTGTTTTGTAATTCAGTTCCTGTGTAGCCAAGTTTACATTCCGTGTATTAGTGATATCTTATGATGTTTCTTTTTCTGTGTGACTTATTTCAGTTAGAATCATCATACCTGAATCCACTCATTATGCTGCTACGGGCCTGATGACATAGATTTCATTGCTGAGTGATATTGCATTGTACGTAAGCACCACAACTTCTTTATCCATTTTTCACTTTCTGCGATATTGAACTTGTACCGTAAATGACGTTCTTGTAAACAGAGCCGTCCCAAACTTTGGGGTGGCTGTGTCTTTTTGATTTTAATTTCCCTAAGCTATAGGACCATAAGTGGAAGTGCCCTAGGCTCTGTTGCTTTGTTTTTAGATGTTTCAGGAAACACCATACACTTCTGCCAAGTGGCTATTGGCAATTTACATCCCGCCCATCAGCATAACAAGGCTCCCAGTTCTCCATGGCCTGTCCTGCCTTTCTGGATTTTACACTTTTTTCAGATGGCCCTTTTGACCGGGGGGAAGTGAGACTTCATTGTAGTGCAGATTTCCTTTGCAAGCTTGCTTGGTTGGCCAAAAAGGGCGTATGCGTTTTTTCCTGAATATATTCAGGAAAAAACGCATACGCCCTTTTTGGCCAAGTGCATCATTGTGGACGTTCTGCCTCTTTTCCTATGCTTTAAATGCAATTCCAGTCTACCTCCTGAAATCGGTTTCCTGCAATTCTGCCCCGCTTTCAAGTCCTCTTGGCAGCCTTCCTTCAGTATATTTTTGGACGATAGCTGTCATTTATAACTCTGCAGGTTTGTGAATTACAGTGCCCCTGAGCTCCTTTCTTCAACTCGCTTTCTTGGGAGCTGGCCGCAACACCGCAGGATTGCTTCAGGCCCTAATCTGGTTCCGGCACGGCACGCTGAGCCTTTGGTTAATTCCTCTTCCTGGTGGGAAATGAGAGTTAAATTTGCCCGTCCAGACACCTCCAGCTAGTCTCTCATTGGTCCTCCCTATTCCTGTTCATCTTCTGCAGAAATGGCAAACTGGGCCAAACAGGAGGTTAAAGGCACTGACTCTCCAAGTCGGGAGAGGGTTAGTAAAGCGTCTGGAATGTTGCACCCGAGTACCAGGGGACGAGAACTGAGACATATTGGAACACGTCTCCCAATCACACGGTTGATCATACTCTGGGTTCCACGTGCATGTTTTAGCTGAAGGAAGAATCCCTTAAACCTGGAGAGTTGAGACCCGTGGAATGGGTACCATGCAATATGACTTCAAAGGGTCTTCATTTGCTCACCGAACCTCTCCAATCCTATCACTGCTGCGTTTATGCCCCTGTACACACGCTTGATTTTCTTTCAGAGACATAGCAATCCATAGGTTCTAAGATACCTACTGGTCAGGTACATTCTTAGGCGTTTAATATGGGCTGTTGAGTCCATTTCGTTGAGCAAGGAGTAGTTCTTGTCTATTCCATATTTGGCTTAAGGAACTTTATCTGTGCTCATTTCAATCTCTGGTTTTATGCAGCACCCCAACTCACCTTTCCCCTTAAGCAAGCATAAGTTGGTTTTCTAAATTTGAGACCCTGTTCTGTTTTGTAATCCAGTTCCTGTGTAGCCAAGTTTACATTCCGTGTATTAGTGATATCTTATGATATTTCTTTTTCTGTGTGACTTATTTCAGTTAGAATCATCATACCTGAATCCACTCATTATGCTGCTATGGGCCTGATGACATAGATTTCACTGCTGAGTGATATTGCATTGTACGTAAGTACCACAACTTCTTTATCCATTTTTCACTTTCTGCGCTGTTGAACTTGTACCGTAAACGAGGTTCTTGTAAACAGAGCCGTCCCAAACTTTGGGGTGGCTGTGTCTTTTTGATTTTAATTCCCCTAAGCTATAGGACCATAAGTGGAAGTGCCCTAGGCTCTGTTGCTTTGTTTTTTAGATGTTTCAGGAATCACCATACACTTCTCCCAAGTCGCTGTTGGCAAATTACATCCCGCCCATCAGCATAACAAGGCTCCCAGTTCTCCATGGCCTGTCCTGCCTTTCTGGATTTTACACTTTTTTCAGATGGCCCTTTTGACCTGGGGGAAGTGAGACTTCATTGTAGTGCAGATTTCCTTTGCAAGCTTGCTTGGTTGGCCAAAAAGGGCGTATGCGTTTTTTCCTGAATATATTCAGGAAAAAACGCATACGCCCTTTTTGGCCAAGTGCATCATTGTGGACGTTCTGCCTCTTTTCCTATGCTTTAAATGCAATTCCAGTCTACCTCCTGAAATCGGTTTCCTGCAATTCTGCCCCGCTTTCAAGTCCTCTTGGCAGCCTTCCTTCAGTATATTTTTGGACGATAGCTGTCATTTATAACTCTGCAGGTTTGTGAATTACAGTGCCCCTGAGCTCCTTTCTTCAACTCGCTTTCTTGTGAGCTGGCCGCAACACCGCAGGATTGCTTCAGGCCCTAATCTGGTTCCGGCACGGCACGCTGAGCCTTTGGTTAATTCCTCTTCCTGGTGGGAAATGAGAGTTAAATTTGCCCGTCCAGACACCTCCAGCTAGTCTCTCATTGGTCCTCCCTATTCCTGTTCATCTTCTGCAGAAATGGCAAACTGGGCCAAACAGGAGGTTAAAGGCACTGACTCTCCAAGTCGGGAGAGGGTTAGTAAAGCGTCTGGAATGTTGCACCCGAGTACCAGGGGACGAGAACTGAGACATATTGGAACACGTCTCCCGATCACACGGTTGATCATACTCTGGGTTCCACGTGCATGTTTTAGCTGAAGGAAGAATCCCTTAAACCTGGAGAGTTGAGACCCGTGGAATGGGTACCATGCAATATGACTTCAAAGGGTCTTCATTTGCTCACCGAACCTCTCCAATCCTATCACTGCTGCGTTTATGCCCCTGTACACACGCTTGATTTTCTTTCAGAGACATAGCAATCCATAGTTTCTAAGATACCTACTGGTCAGGTACATTCTTAGGCGTTTAATATGGGCTGTTGAGTCCATTTCGTTGAGCAAGGAGTAGTTCTTGTCTATTCCATATTTGGCTTAAGGAACTTTATCTGTGCTCATTTCAATCTCTGGTTTTATGCAGCACCCCAACTCACCTTTCCCCTTAAGCAAGCATAAGTTGGTTTTCTAAATTTGAGACCCTGTTCTGTTTTGTAATCCAGTTCCTGTGTAGCCAAGTTTACATTCCGTGTATTAGTGATATCTTATGATGTTTCTTTTTCTGTATGACTTATTTCAGTTAGAATCATCATACCTGAATCCACTCATTATGCTGCTATGGGCCTGATGACATAGATTTCATTGCTGAGTGATATTGCATTGTACGTAAGTACCACAACTTCTTTATCCATTTTTCACTTTCTGCACTGTTGAACTTGTAGCGTAAACCAGGTTCTTGTAAACAGAGCCGTCCCAAACTTTGGGGTGGCTGTGTCTTTTTGATTTTAATTCCCCTAAGCTATAGGACCATAAGTGGAAGTGCCCTAGGCTATGTTGCTTTGTTTTTTAGATGTTTCAGGAATCACCATACACTTCTCCCAAGTGGCTGTTGGCAATTTACATCCCGCCCATCAGCATAACAAGGCTCCCAGTTCTCCATGGCCTGTCCTGCCTTTCTGGATTTTACACTTTTTTCAGATGGCCCTTTTGACCTGGGGGAAGTGAGACTTCATTGTAGTGCAGATTTCCTTTGCAAGCTTGCTTGGTTGGCCAAAAAGGGCGTATGCGTTTTTTCCTGAATATATTCAGGAAAAAACGCATACGCCCTTTTTGGCCAAGTGCATCATTGTGGACGTTCTGCCTCTTTTCCTATGCTTTAAATGCAATTCCAGTCTACCTCCTGAAATCGGTTTCCTGCAATTCTGCCCCGCTTTCAAGTCCTCTTGGCAGCCTTACTTCAGTATAGTTTTGGACGATAGCTGTCATTTATAACTCTGCAGGTTTGTGAATTACAGTGCCCCTGAGCTCCTTTCTTCAACTCGCTTTCTTGTGAGCTGGCCGCAACACCGCAGGATTGCTTCAGGCCCTAATCTGGTTCCGGCACGGCACGCTGAGCCTTTGGTTAATTCCTCTTCCTGGTGGGAAATGAGAGTTAAATTTGCCCGTCCAGACACCTCCAGCTAGTCTCTCATTGGTTCTCCCTATTCCTGTTCATCTTCCTCAGAAATTGCAAACTGGGCCAAACAGGAGGTTAAAGGCACTGACTCTCCAAGTCGGGAGAGTGTTAGTAAAGCGTCTGGAATGTTGCACCCGAGTACCAGGGGACGAGAACTGAGACATATTGGAACACGTCTCCCGATCACACGGTTGATCATACTCTGGGTTCCACGTGCATGTTTTAACTGAAGGAAGAATCCCTTAAAACTGGAGAGTTGAGACCCGAGGAATGGGTACCATGCAATATGACTTCAAAGGGTCTTCATTTGCTCACCGAACCTCTCCAATCCTATCACTGCTGTGTTTATGCCCCTGTACACACGCTTGATTTTCTTTCAGAGACATAGCAATCCATAGGTTTTAAGATATTTACTAGTCAGGTACATTCCTAGGCGTTTAATATGTGCTCTTGAGTCCATTTCGTTGAGCATGGAGTAGTTCTTGTCTATTCCATATTTGGCTTAAGGAACTTTATCTGTGCTCATTTCAATCTCTGGTTTTATGCAGCACCCCAACTCACCTTTCCCCTTAAGCAAGCATAAGTTGGTTTTCTAAATTTGAGACCCTGTTCTGTTTTGTAATCCAGTTCCTGTGTAGCCAAGTTTACATTCCGTGTATTAGTGATATCTTATGATATTTCTTTTTCTGTGTGACTTATTTCAGTTAGAATCATCATACCTGAATCCACTCATTATGCTGCTATGGGCCTGATGACATAGATTTCATTGCTGAGTGATATTGCATTGTACGTAAGTACCACAACTTCTTTATCCATTTTTCACTTTCTGCGATATTGAACTTGTCCCGTAAACGAGGTTCTTGTAAACAGAGCCGTCCCAAACTTTGGGTTGGCTGTGTCTTTTTGATTTTAATTTCCCTAAGCTGTAGGACCATAAGTGGAAGTGCCCTAGACTCTGTTGCTTTGTTTTTAGATGTTTCAGGAAACACAATACACTTCTGCCAAGTGGTTGTTGGCAATTTACATCCCGCCCATCAGCATAACAAGGCTCCCAGTTCTCCATGGCCTGTCCTGCATTTCTGGATTTTACACTTTTAACAGATGACCCTTCTGACCGGGGACAAGTGAGACTTCATTGTAGTGCAGATTTCCTTTGCAAGCTTGCTTGGTTTTCCAAAAAGGGCGTATGCGTTTTTTCCTGAATATATTCAGGAAAAAACGCATACGCCCTTTTTGGCCAAGTGCATCATTGTGGACGTTCTGCCTCTTTTCCTATGCTTTAATTGCAATTCCAGTCCACCTACTGAAATCAGTTTCCTGCAATTCTGTCCCGCTTTCAAGTCCTCTTGGCAGCCTTACTTCAGTATATTTTGGACGATAGCTGTCATTTATAACTCTGCAGGTTTGTGAATTACAGTGCCCCTGAGCTCCTTTCTTCAACTCGATTTCTTGTGAGCTGGCCGCAACACCGCAGGATTGCTTCAGGCCCTAATCTGGTTCCGGCACGGCACGCTGAGCCTTTGGTTAATTCCTCTTCCTGGTGGGAAATGAGAGTTAAATTTGCCCGTCCAGACACCTCCAGCTAGTCTCTCATTGGTCCTCCCTATTCCTGTTCATCTTCCGCAGAAATGGCAAACTGGGCCAAACAGGAGGTTAAGGCACTGACTCTCCAAGTCGGGAGAGTGTTAGTAAAGCGTCTGGAATGTTGCACCCGAGTACCAGGGGACGAGAACTGAGACATATTGGAACACATATCCCGATCACAAGGTTGATCATACTCTGGGTTCCACATGCATGTTTTAGCTGAAGGAAGAATTCCTTAAACCTGGAGAGTTGAGACCCGTGGAATGGGTACCATGCAATATGACTTCAAAGGGTCTTCATTTGCTCACCGAACCTCTCCAATCCTATCACTGCTTCGTTTATTGCCCTTTACACACGCTTGATTCTCTTTCGGAGACATAGCAATCCATAGGTTTTAAGATATTTACTAATCAGGTACATTCTTAGGCGTTTAATATGGGGTGTTGAGTCCATCTCGTTGAGCAAGGAGTAGCTCTTGTCTATTCCATATTTGGCTTAAGGAACTTTATCTGTGCTCATTTCAATCTCTGGTTTTATGCAGCACCCCAACTCACCTTTCCCCTTAAGCAAGCATAAGTCGGTTTTCTAAATTTGAGACCCTGTTCTGTTTTGTAATTCAGTTCCTGTGTAGCCAAGTTTACATTCCGTGTATTAGTGATATCTTATGATGTTTCTTTTTCTGTGTGACTTATTTCAGTTAGAATCATCATACCTGAATCCACTCATTATGCTGCTACGGGCCTGATGACATAGATTTCATTGCTGAGTGATATTGCATTGTACGTAAGCACCACAACTTCTTTATCCATTTTTCACTTTCTGCGATATTGAACTTGTACCGTAAACGACGTTCTTGTAAACAGAGCCGTCCCAAACTTTGGGGTGGCTGTGTCTTTTTGATTTTAATTTCCCTAAGCTATAGGACCATAAGTGGAAGTGCCCTAGGCTCTGTTGCTTTGTTTTTAGATGTTTCAGGAAACACCATACACTTCTGCCAAGTGGCTATTGGCAATTTACATCCCGCCCATCAGCATAACAAGGCTCCCAGTTCTCCATGGCCTGTCCTGCCTTTCTGGATTTTACACTTTTTTCAGATGGCCCTTTTGACCGGGGGGAAGTGAGACTTCATTGTAGTGCAGATTTCCTTTGCAAGCTTGCTTGGTTGGCCAAAAAGGGCGTATGCGTTTTTTCCTGAATATATTCAGGAAAAAACGCATACGCCCTTTTTGGCCAAGTGCATCATTGTGGACGTTCTGCCTCTTTTCCTATGCTTTAAATGCAATTCCAGTCTACCTCCTGAAATCGGTTTCCTGCAATTCTGCCCCGCTTTCAAGTCCTCTTGGCAGCCTTCCTTCAGTATATTTTTGGACGATAGCTGTCATTTATAACTCTGCAGGATTGTGAATTACAGTGCCCCTGAGCTCCTTTCTTCAACTCGCTTTCTTGTGAGCTGGCCGCAACACCGCAGGATTGCTTCAGGCCCTAATCTGGTTCCGGCACGGCATGCTGAGCCTTTGGTTAATTCCTCTTCCTGGTGGGAAATGAGAGTTAAATTTGCCCGTCCAGACACCTCCAGCTAGTCTCTCATTGGTCCTCCCTATTCCTGTTCATCTTCTGCAGAAATGGCAAACTGGGCCAAACAGGAGGTTAAAGGCACTGACTCTCCAAGTCGGGAGAGGGTTAGTAAAGCGTCTGGAATGTTGCACCCGAGTACCAGGGGACGAGAACTGAGACATATTGGAACACGTCTCCCGATCACACGGTTGATCATACTCTGGGTTCCACGTGCATGTTTTAGCTGAAGGAAGAATCCCTTAAACCTGGACAGTTGAGACCCGTGGAATGGGTACCATGCAATATGACTTCAAAGGGTCTTCATTTGCTCACCGAACCTCTCCAATCCTATCACTGCTGCGTTTATGCCCCTGTACACACGCTTGATTTTCTTTCAGAGACATAGCAATCCATAGGTTCTAAGATACCTACTGGTCAGGTACATTCTTAGGCGTTTAATATGGGCTGTTGAGTCCATTTCGTTGAGCAAGGAGTAGTTCTTGTCTATTCCATATTTGGCTTAAGGAACTTTATCTGTGCTCATTTCAATCTCTGGTTTTATGCAGCACCCCAACTCACCTTTCCCCTTAAGCAAGCATAAGTTGGTTTTCTAAATTTGAGACCCTGTTCTGTTTTGTAATCCAGTTCCTGTGTAGCCAAGTTTACATTCCGTGTATTAGTGATATCTTATCATGTTTCTTTTTCTGTATGACTTATTTCAGTTAGAATCATCATACCTGAATCCACTCATTATGCTGCTATGGGCCTGATGACATAGATTTCACTGCTGAGTGATATTGCATTGTACGTAAGTACCACAACTTCTTTATCCATTTTTCACTTTCTGTGATATTGAACTTGTACCGTAAACGACGTTCTTGTAAACAGAGCCGTCCCAAACTTTGGGGTGGCTGTGTCTTTTTGATTTTAATTTCCCTAAGCTATAGGACCATAAGTGGAAGTGCCCTAGGCTCTGATGCTTTGTTTTTTAGATGTTTCAGGAAACACCATACACCTCTCCCGAGTGGCTCTTGGCAATTTACATCCCGCCCATCAGCATAACAAGTCTCCCAGTTCTCCATGGCCTGTCCTGCCTTTCTGGATTTTACACTTTTTTCAGATGGCCCTTTTGACCGGGGGGAAGTGAGACTTCATTGTAGTGCAGATTTCCTTTGCAAGCTTGCTTGGTTGGCCAAAAAGGGCGTATGCGTTTTTTCCTGAATATATTCAGGAAAAAACGCATACGCCCTTTTTGGCCAAGTGCATCATTGTGGACGTTCTGCCTCTTTTCCTATGCTTTAAATGCAATTCCAGTCTACCTCCTGAAATCGGTTTCCTGCAATTCTGCCCAGCTTTCAAGTCCTCTTGGCAGCCTTCCTTCAGTATATTTTTGGACGATAGCTGTCATTTATAACTCTGCAGGTTTGTGAATTCCAGTGCCCCTGAGCTCCTTTCTTCAACTCGCTTTCTTGTGAGCTGGCCGCAACACCGCAGGATTGCTTCAGGCCCTAATCTGGTTCCGGCACGGCACGCTGAGCCTTTGGTTAATTCCTCTCCCTGGTGGGAAATGAGAGTTAAATTTGCCCGTCCAGACACCTCCAGCTAGTCTCTCATTGGTCCTCCCTATTCCTGTTCATCTTCTGCAGAAATGGCAAACTGGGCCAAACAGGAGGTAAAAGGCACTGACTCTCCAAGTCGGGAGAGGGTTAGTAAAGCGTCTGGAATGTTGCACCCGAGTACCAGGGGACGAGAACTGAGACATATTGGAACACGTCTCCCGATCACACGGTTGATCATACTCTGGGTTCCACGTGCATGTTTTAGCTGAAGGAAGAATCCCTTAAACCTGGACAGTTGAGACCCGTGGAATGGGTACCATGCAATATGACTTCAAAGGGTCTTCATTTGCTCACCGAACCTCTCCAATCCTATCACTGCTGCGTTTATGCCCCTGTACACACGCTTGATTTTCTTTCAGAGACATAGCAATCCATAGGTTCTAAGATACCTACTGGTCAGGTACATTCTTAGGCGTTTAATATGGGCTGTTGAGTCCATTTCGTTGAGCAAGGAGTAGTTCTTGTCTATTCCATATTTGGCTTAAGGAACTTTATCTGTGCTCATTTCAATCTCTGGTTTTATGCAGCACCCCAACTCACCTTTCCCCTTAAGCAAGCATAAGTTGGTTTTCTAAATTTGAGACCCTGTTCTGTTTTGTAATCCAGTTCCTGTGTAGCCAAGTTTACATTCCGTGTATTAGTGATATCTTATGATGTTTCTTTTTCTGTATGACTTATTTCAGTTAGAATCATCATACCTGAATCCACTCATTATGCTGCTATGGGCCTGATGACATAGATTTCACTGCTGAGTGATATTGCATTGTACGTAAGTACCACAACTTCTTTATCCATTTTTCACTTTCTGCACTGTTGAACTTGTAGCGTAAACCAGGTTCTTGTAAACAGAGCCGTCCCAAACTTTGGGGTGGCTGTGTCTTTTTGATTTTAATTCCCCTAAGCTATAGGACCATAAGTGGAAGTGCCCTAGGCTCTGTTGCTTTGTTTTTTAGATGTTTCAGGAATCACCATACACTTCTCCCCAGTGGCTGTTGGCAATTTACATCCCGCCCATCAGCATAACAAGGCTCCCAGTTCTCCATGGCCTGTCCTGCCTTTCTGGATTTTACACTTTTTTCAGATGGCCCTTTTGACCTGGGGGAAGTGAGACTTCATTGTAGTGCAGATTTCCTTTGCAAGCTTGCTTGGTTGGCCAAAAAGGGCGTATGCGTTTTTTCCTGAATATATTCAGGAAAAAACGCATACGCCCTTTTTGGCCAAGTGCATCATTGTGGACGTTCTGCCTCTTTTCCTATGCTTTAAATGCAATTCCAGTCTACCTCCTGAAATCGGTTTCCTGCAATTCTGCCCCGCTTTCAAGTCCTCTTGGCAGCCTTACTTCAGTATAGTTTTGGACGATAGCTGTCATTTATAACTCTGCAGGTTTGTGAATTACAGTGCCCCTGAGCTCCTTTCTTCAACTCGCTTTCTTGTGAGCTGGCCGCAACACCGCAGGATTGCTTCAGGCCCTAATCTGGTTCCGGCACGGCATGCTGAGCCTTTCGTTAATTCCTCTTCCTGGTGGGAAATGAGAGTTAAATTTGCCCGTCCAGACACCTCCAGCTAGTCTCTCATTGGTTCTCCCTATTCCTGTTCATCTTCCTCAGAAATTGCAAATGGGCCAAACAGGAGGTTAAAGGCACTGACTCTCCAAGTCGGGAGAGTGTTAGTAAAGCGTCTGGAATGTTGCACCCGAGTACCAGGGGACGAGAACTGAGACATATTGGAACACGTCTCCCGATCACACGGTTGATCATACTCTGGGTTCCACGTGCATGTTTTAGCTGAAGGAAGAATCCCTTAAACCTGGAGAGTTGAGACCCGTGGAATGGGTACCATGCAATATGACTTCAAAGGGTCTTCATTTGCTCACCGAACCTCTCCAATCCTATCACTGCTGCGTTTATGCCCCTGTACACACGCTTGATTTTCTTTCAGAGACATAGCAATCCATAGGTTTTAAGATACTTACTAGTCAGGTACATTCTTAGGCGTTTAATATGGGCTGTTGAGTCCATTTCGTTGAGCAAGGAGTAGTTCTTGTCTATTCCATATTTGGCTTAAGGAACTTTATCTGTGCTCATTTCAATCTCTGGTTTTATGCAGCACCCCAACTCACCTTTCCCCTTAAGCAAGCATAAGTTGGTTTTCTAAATTTGAGACCCTGTTCTGTTTTGTAATCCAGTTCCTGTGTAGCCAAGTTTACATCCCGTGTATTAGTGATATCTTATGATATTTCTTTTTCTGTGTGACTTATTTCAGTTAGAATCATCATACCTGAATCCACTCATTATGCTGCTATGGGCCTGATGACATAGATTTCACTGCTGAGTGATATTGCATTGTACGTAAGTACCACAACTTCTTTATCCATTTTTCACTTTCTGCGCTGTTGAACTTGTACCGTAAACGAGGTTCTTGTAAACAGAGCCGTCCCAAACTTTGGGGTGGCTGTGTCTTTTTGATTTTAATTCCCCTAAGCTATAGGACCATAAGTGGAAGTGCCCTAGGCTCTGTTGCTTTGTTATTTAGATGTTTCAGGAATCACCATACACTTCTCCCGAGTGGCTGTTGGCAATTTACATCTCGCCCATCAGCATAACAAGGCTCCCAGTTCTCCATGGCCTGTCCTGCCTTTCTGGATTTTACACTTTTTTCAGATGGCCCTTTTGACCTGGGGGAAGTGAGACTTCATTGTAGTGCAGATTTCCTTTGCAAGCTTGCTTGGTTGGCCAAAAAGGGCGTATGCGTTTTTTCCTGAATATATTCAGGAAAAAACGCATACGCCCTTTTTGGCCAGGTGCATCATTGTGGACGTTCTGCCTCTTTTCCTATGCTTTAAATGCAATTCCAGTCTACCTCCTGAAATCGGTTTCCTGCAATTCTGCCCCGCTTTCAAGTCCTCTTGGCAGCCTTCCTTCAGTATATTTTTGGACGATAGCTGTCATTTATAACTCTGCAGATTTGTGAATTACAGTGCCCCTGAGCTCCTTTCTTCAACTCGCTTTCTTGTGAGCTGGCCGCAACACTGCAGGATTGCTTCAGGCCCTAATCTGGTTCCGGCACGGCACGCTGAGCCTTTGGTTAATTCCTCTTCCTGGTGGGAAATGAGAGTTAAATTTGCCCGTCCAGACACCTCCAGCTAGTCTCTCATTGGTCCTCCCTATTCCTGTTCATCTTCTGCAGAAATGGCAAACTGGGCCAAACAGGAGGTTAAAGGCACTGACTCTCCAAGTCGGGAGAGGGTTAGTAAAGCGTCTGGAATGTTGCACCCGAGTACCAGGGGACGAGAACTGAGACATATTGGAACACGTCTCCCGATCACACGGTTGATCATACTCTGGGTTCCACGTGCATGTTTTAGCTGAAGGAAGAATCCCTTAAACCTGGAGAGTTGAGACCCGTGGAATGGGTACCATGCAATATGACTTCAAAGGGTCTTCATTTGCTCACCGAACCTCTCCAGTCCTATCACTGCTGTGTTTATGCCCCTGTACACATGCTTGATTTTCTTTCAGAGACATAGCAATCCATAGGTTTTAAGATACTTACTATTCAGGTACATTCTTAGGCGTTTAATATGGGGTGTTGAGTCCATTTCGTTGAGCAAGGAGTAGTTCTTCTCTATTCCATATTTGGCTTAAGGAACTCTATCTGTGCTCATTTCAATCTCTGGTTTTATGCAGCACCCCAACTCACCTTTCCCCTTAAGCAAGCATAAGTCGGTTTTCTAAATTTGAGACCCTGTTCTGTTTTGTAATCCAGTTCCTGTGTAGCCAAGTTTACATTCCGTGTATTAGTGATATCTTATGATATATCTTTTTCTGTGTGACTTATTTCAGTTAGAATCATCATACCTGAATCCACTCATTATGCTGCTACGGGCCTGATGACATAGATTTCACTGCTGAGTAATATTGCATTGTACGTATGTACCACAACTTCTTTATCCATTTTTCACTTTCTGCGATATTGAACTTGTACTGTAAACGAGGTTCTTGTAAACAGAGCCATCCCAAACTGTGGGGTGGCTGTGTCTTTTTTATTTTAATTTCCCTAAGCTATAGGACCATAAGTGGAAGTGCCCTAGGCTCTGTTGCTTTGTTTTTTAGATGTTTCAGGAAACATCATACACCTCTCCGGAGTGGCTCTTGGCAATTTACATCCCGCCCATCAGCATAACAAGGCTCCCAGTTCTCCATGGCCTGTCGTGCCTTTCTGGATTTTACACTTTTTTCAGGTGGCCTTTTTGACCGGGGGAAGTGAGACTTCATTGTAGTGCAGATTTCCTTTGCAAGCTTGCTTGGTTGGCCAAAAAGGGCGTATGCGTTTTTTCCTGAACATATTCAGGAAAAAATGCATACGCACTTTTTAACCAAGTGCATCATTGTGGACGTTCTGCCTCTTTTCCTATGCTTTAAATGCAATTCCAGTCTACATCCTGAAATCGATTTCCTGCAATTCTGCCCCGCTTTCAAGTCCTCTTGGCAGCCTTACTTCAGTATATTTTTGGATGATAGCTGTCATTTATAACTCTGCAGGTTTGTGAATTACAGTGTCCCTGAGCTCCTTTCTTCAACTCGCTTTCTTGTGAGCTGGCCGCAACACTGCAGGATTGCTTCAGGACTTAATCGGGTTCCGGCACGGCACGCTGAGCCTTTGGTTAATTCCTCTTCCTGGTGGGAAATGAGAGTTAAATTTGCCCGTCCAGACACCTCCAGCTAGTCTCTCATTGGTTCTCCCTATTCCTGTTCATCTTCCGCAGAAATGGCAAACTGGGCCAAACAGGAGGTTAAAGGCACTGACTCTCCAAGGCGGGAGAGTGTTAGTAAAGCGTCTGGAATGTTACACCCGAGTACCAGGGGATGAGAACTGAGACATATTGGAACACGTCTCCCGATCACATGGTTGATAATACTCTGGGTTCCACGTGCATGTTTTAGCTGAAGGAAGAATCCCTTAAACCTGGAGAGTTGAGACCCGTGGAATGGGTACCATGCAATATGACTTCAAAGGGTCTTCATTTGCTCACCGAACCTCTCCAGTCCTATCACTGCTGTGTTTATGCCCCTGTACACACGCTTGATTTTCTTTCAGAGACATAGCAATCCATAGGTATTAAGATACTTACTAGTCAGGTACATTCTTTGGCGTTTAATATGGGGTGTTGAGTCCATTTCGTTGAGCAAGGAGTAGTTCTTGTCTATTCCATATTTGGCTTAAGGAACTCTATCTGTGCTCATTTCAATCTCTGGCTTTATGCAGCACCCCAACTCACCTTTCCCCTTAAGCAAGCATAAGTTGGTTTTCTAAATTTGAGACCCTGTTCTGTTTTGTAATCCAGTTCCTGTGTAGCCAAGTTTACATTCCGTGTATTAGTGATATCTTATGATATTTCTTTTTCTGTGTGACTTATTTCAGTTAGAATCATCATACCTGAATCCACTCATTATGCTGCTACGGGCCTGATGACATAGATTTCATTGCTGAGTGATATTGTATTGTACATAAGTACCACAACTTCTTTATCCATTTTTCACTTTCTGCGATATTGAACTTGTACTGTAAATGAGGTTCTTGTAAACAGAGCCGTCCCAAACTTTGGGGTGGCTGTGTCTTTTTGATTTTAATTCCCCTAAGCTATAGGACCATAAGTGGAAGTGCCCTAGGCTATGTTGCTTTGTTTTTTAGATGTTTCAGGAATCACCATACACTTCTCCCTAGTGGCTGTTGGCAATTTACATCCCGCCCATCAGCATAACAAGGCTCCCAGTTCTCCATGGCCTGTCCTGCCTTTCTGGATTTTACACTTTTTTCAGATGGCCCTTTTGACCTGGGGGAAGTGAGACTTCATTGTAGTGCAGATTTCCTTTGCAAGCTTGCTTGGTTGGCCAAAAAGGGCGTATGCGTTTTTTCCTGAATATATTCAGGAAAAAACGCATACGCCCTTTTTGGCCAAGTGCATCATTGTGGACGTTCTGCCTCTTTTCCTATGCTTTAAATGCAATTCCAGTCTACCTCCTGAAATCGGTTTCCTGCAATTCTGCCCCGCTTTCAAGTCCTCTTGGCAGCCTTACTTCAGTATAGTTTTGGACGATAGCTGTCATTTATAACTCTGCAGGTTTGTGAATTACAGTGCCCCTGAGCTCCTTTCTTCAACTCGCTTTCTTGTGAGCTGGCCGCAACACCGCAGGATTGCTTCAGGCCCTAATCTGGTTCCGGCACGGCATGCTGAGCCTTTCGTTAATTCCTCTTCCTGGTGGGAAATGAGAGTTAAATTTGCCCGTCCAGACACCTCCAGCTAGTCTCTCATTGGTTCTCCCTATTCCTGTTCATCTTCCTCAGAAATTGCAAATGGGCCAAACAGGAGGTTAAAGGCACTGACTCTCCAAGTCGGGAGAGTGTTAGTAAAGCGTCTGGAATGTTGCACCCGAGTACCAGGGGACGAGAACTGAGACATATTGGAACACGTCTCCCGATCACACGGTTGATCATACTCTGGGTTCCACGTGCATGTTTTAGCTGAAGGAAGAATCCCTTAAACCTGGAGAGTTGAGACCCGTGGAATGGGTACCATGCAATATGACTTCAAAGGGTCTTCATTTGCTCACCGAACCTCTCCAATCCTATCACTGCTGCCTTTATGCCCCTGTACACACGCTTGATTTTCTTTCAGAGACATAGCAATCCATAGGTTTTAAGGTACTTACTAGTCAGGTACATTCTTAGGCGTTTAATATGGGCTGTTGAGTCCATTTCGTTGAGCAAGGAGTAGTTCTTGTCTATTCCATATTTGGCTTAAGGAACTTTATCTGTGCTCATTTCAATCTCTGGTTTTATGCAGCACCCCAACTCACCTTTCCCCTTAAGCAAGCATAAGTTGGTTTTCTAAATTTGAGACCCTGTTCTGTTTTGTAATCCAGTTCCTGTGTAGCCAAGTTTACATCCCGTGTATTAGTGATATCTTATGATATTTCTTGTTCTGTGTGACTTATTTCAGTTAGAATCATCATACCTGAATCCACTCATTATGCTGCTATGGGCCTGATGACATAGATTTCACTGCTGAGTGATATTGCATTGTACGTAAGTACCACAACTTCTTTATCCATTTTTCACTTTCTGCGCTGTTGAACTTGTACCGTAAACGACGTTCTTGTAAACAGAGCCGTCCCAAACTTTGGGGTGGCTGTGTCTTTTTGATTTTAATTCCCCTAAGCTATAGGACCATAAGTGGAAGTGCCCTAGGCTCTGTTGCTTTGTTTTTTAGATGTTTCAGGAATCACCATACACTTCTCCCGAGTGGCTGTTGGCAATTTACATCCTGCCCATCAGCATAACAAGGCTCCCAGTTCTCCATGGCCTGTCCTGCCTTTCTGGATTTTACACTTTTTTCAGATGGCCCTTTTGACCTGGGGGAAGTGAGACTTCATTGTAGTGCAGATTTCCTTTGCAAGCTTGCTTGGTTGGCCAAAAAGGGCGTATGCGTTTTTTCCTGAATATATTCAGGAAAAAACGCATACGCCCTTTTTGGCCAAGTGCATCATTGTGGACGTTCTGCCTCTTTTCCTATGCTTTAAATGCAATTCCAGTCTACCTCCTGAAATCGGTTTCCTGCAATTCTGCCCCGCTTTCAAGTCCTCTTGGCAGCCTTCCTTCAGTATATTTTTGGACGATAGCTGTCATTTATAACTCTGCAGGTTTGTGAATTCCAGTGCCCCTGAGCTCCTTTCTTCAACTCGCTTTCTTGTGAGATGGCCGCAACACCGCAGGATTGCTTCAGGCCCTAATCTGGTTCCGGCACGGCACGTTGAACCTTTGGTTAATTCCTCTTCCTGGTGGGAAATGAGAGTTAAATTTGCCCGTCCAGACACCTCCAGCTAGTCTCTCATTGGTTCTCCCTATTCCTGTTCATCTTCCGGAGAAATTGCAAACTGGGCCAAACAGGAGGTTAAAGGCACTGACTCTCCAAGTCGGGAGAGTGTTAGTAAAGCGTCTGGAATGTTGCACCCGAGTACCAGGGGACGAGAACTGAGACATATTGGAACACGTCTCCCGATCACACGGTGGATCATACTCTGGGTTCCACGTGCATGTTCTAACTGAAGGAAGAATCCCTTAAAACTGGAGAGATGAGACCCGAGGAATGGGTACCATGCAATATGACTTCAAAGGGTCTTCATTTCCTCACCGAACCTCTCCAATCCTATCACTGCTGTGTTTATGCCCCTGTACACACGCTTGATTTTCTTTCAGAGACATAGCAATCCATAGGTTTTAAGATATTTACTGGTCAGGTACATTCCTAGGCGTTTAATATGTGCTGTTGAGTCCATTTCGTTGAGCAAGGAGTAGTTCTTGTCTATTCCATATTTGGCTTAAGGAACTTTATCTGTGCTCATTTCAATCTCTGGTTTTATGCAGCACCCCAACTCACCTTTCCCCTTAAGCAAGCATAAGTCGGTTTTCTAAATTTGAGACCCTGTTCTGTTTTGTAATCCAGTTCCTGTGTAGCCAAGTTTACATTCCGTGTATTAGTGATATCTTATGATATATCTTTTTCTGTGTGACTTATTTCAGTTAGAATCATCATACCTGAATCCACTCATTATGCTGCTACGGGCCTGATGACATAGATTTCACTGCTGAGTAATATTGCATTGTACGTATGTACCACAACTTCTTTATCCATTTTTCACTTTCTGCGATATTGAACTTGTACTGTAAACGAGGTTCTTGTAAACAGAGCCATCCCAAACTGTGGGGTGGCTGTGTCTTTTTTATTTTAATTTCCCTAAGCTATAGGACCATAAGTGGAAGTGCCCTAGGCTCTGTTGCTTTGTTTTTTAGATGTTTCAGGAAACATCATACACCTCTCCGGAGTGGCTCTTGGCAATTTACATCCCGCCCATCAGCATAACAAGGCTCCCAGTTCTCCATGGCCTGTCGTGCCTTTCTGGATTTTACACTTTTTTCAGGTGGCCTTTTTGACCGGGGGAAGTGAGACTTCATTGTAGTGAAGATTTCCTTTGCAAGCTTGCTTGGTTGGCCAAAAAGGGCGTATGCGTTTTTTCCTGAACATATTCAGGAAAAAATGCATACGCACTTTTTAACCAAGTGCATCATTGTGGACGTTCTGCCTCTTTTCCTATGCTTTAAATGCAATTCCAGTCTACATCCTGAAATCGATTTCCTGCAATTCTGCCCCGCTTTCAAGTCCTCTTGGCAGCCTTACTTCAGTATATTTTTGGATGATAGCTGTCATTTATAACT
Organism: Leucopleurus acutus; assembly: GCF_964270905.1. Taxonomy (NCBI): domain Eukaryota; kingdom Metazoa; phylum Chordata; class Mammalia; order Artiodactyla; family Delphinidae; genus Leucopleurus; species Leucopleurus acutus. The sequence continues at coordinate 403,125 of NW_028139203.1, forward strand.
CTGCAGGTTTGTGAATTACAGTGTCCCTGAGCTCCTTTCTTCAACTCGCTTTCTTGTGAGCTGGCCGCAACACTGCAGGATTGCTTCAGGACTTAATCGGGTTCCGGCACGGCACGCTGAGCCTTTGGTTAATTCCTCTTCCTGGTGGGAAATGAGAGTTAAATTTGCCCGTCCAGACACCTCCAGCTAGTCTCTCATTGGTTCTCCCTATTCCTGTTCATCTTCCGCAGAAATGGCAAACTGGGCCAAACAGGAGGTTAAAGGCACTGACTCTCCAAGTCGGGAGAGTGTTAGTAAAGCGTCTGGAATGTTACACCCGAGTACCAGGGGATGAGAACTGAGACATATTGGAACACGTCTCCCGATCACATGGTTGATAATACTCTGGGTTCCACGTGCATGTTTTAGCTGAAGGAAGAATCCCTTAAACCTGGAGAGTTGAGACCCGTGGAATGGGTACCATGCAATATGACTTCAAAGGGTCTTCATTTGCTCACCGAACCTCTCCAGTCCTATCACTGCTGTGTTTATGCCCCTGTACACACGCTTGATTTTCTTTCAGAGACATAGCAATCCATAGGTATTAAGATACTTACTAGTCAGGTACATTCTTTGGCGTTTAATATGGGGTGTTGAGTCCATTTCGTTGAGCAAGGAGTAGTTCTTGTCTATTCCATATTTGGCTTAAGGAACTCTATCTGTGCTCATTTCAATCTCTGGCTTTATGCAGCACCCCAACTCACCTTTCCCCTTAAGCAAGCATAAGTTGGTTTTCTAAATTTGAGACCCTGTTCTGTTTTGTAATCCAGTTCCTGTGTAGCCAAGTTTACATTCCGTGTATTAGTGATATCTTATGATATATCTTTTTCTGTGTGACTTATTTCAGTTAGAATCATCATACCTGAATCCACTCATTATGCTGCTACGGGCCTGATGACATAGATTTCACTGCTGAGTAATATTGCATTGTACGTATGTACCACAACTTCTTTATCCATTTTTCACTTTCTGCGATATTGAACTTGTACTGTAAACGAGGTTCTTGTAAACAGAGCCATCCCAAACTGTGGGGTGGCTGTGTCTTTTTTATTTTAATTTCCCTAAGCTATAGGACCATAAGTGGAAGTGCCCTAGGCTCTGTTGCTTTGTTTTTTAGATGTTTCAGGAAACATCATACACCTCTCCGGAGTGGCTCTTGGCAATTTACATCCCGCCCATCAGCATAACAAGGCTCCCAGTTCTCCATGGCCTGTCGTGCCTTTCTGGATTTTACACTTTTTTCAGGTGGCCTTTTTGACCGGGGGAAGTGAGACTTCATTGTAGTGCAGATTTCCTTTGCAAGCTTGCTTGGTTGGCCAAAAAGGGCGTATGCGTTTTTTCCTGAACATATTCAGGAAAAAATGCATACGCACTTTTTAACCAAGTGCATCATTGTGGACGTTCTGCCTCTTTTCCTATGCTTTAAATGCAATTCCAGTCTACATCCTGAAATCGATTTCCTGCAATTCTGCCCCGCTTTCAAGTCCTCTTGGCAGCCTTACTTCAGTATATTTTTGGATGATAGCTGTCATTTATAACTCTGCAGGTTTGTGAATTACAGTGTCCCTGAGCTCCTTTCTTCAACTCGCTTTCTTGTGATCTGGCCGCAACACTGCAGGATTGCTTCAGGACTTAATCGGGTTCCGGCACGGCACGCTGAGCCTTTGGTTAATTCCTCTTCCTGGTGGGAAATGAGAGTTAAATTTGCCCATCCAGACACCTCCAGCTAGTCTCTCATTGGTTCTCCCTATTCCTGTTCATCTTCCGCAGAAATGGCAAACTGGGCCAAACAGGAGGTTAAAGGCACTGACTCTCCAAGTCGGGAGAGTGTTAGTAAAGCGTCTGGAATGTTACACCCGAGTACCAGGGGATGAGAACTGAGACATATTGGAACACGTCTCCCGATCACATGGTTGATAATACTCTGGGTTCCACGTGCATGTTTTAGCTGAAGGAAGAATCCCTTAAACCTGGAGAGTTGAGACCCGTGGAATGGGTACCATGCAATATGACTTCAAAGGGTCTTCATTTGCTCACCGAACCTCTCCAGTCCTATCACTGCTGTGTTTATGCCCCTGTACACACGCTTGATTTTCTTTCAGAGACATAGCAATCCATAGGTATTAAGATACTTACTAGTCAGGTACATTCTTTGGCGTTTAATATGGGGTGTTGAGTCCATTTCGTTGAGCAAGGAGTAGTTCTTGTCTATTCCATATTTGGCTTAAGGAACTCTATCTGTGCTCATTTCAATCTCTGGCTTTATGCAGCACCCCAACTCACCTTTCCCCTTAAGCAAGCATAAGTTGGTTTTCTAAATTTGAGACCCTGTTCTGTTTTGTAATCCAGTTCCTGTGTAGCCAAGTTTACATTCCGTGTATTAGTGATATCTTATGATATTTCTTTTTCTGTGTGACTTATTTCAGTTAGAATCATCATACCTGAATCCACTCATTATGCTGCTACGGGCCTGATGACATAGATTTCATTGCTGAGTGATATTGTATTGTACATAAGTACCACAACTTCTTTATCCATTTTTCACTTTCTGCGATATTGAACTTGTACTGTAAATGAGGTTCTTGTAAACAGAGCCGTCCCAAACTTTGGGGTGGCTGTGTCTTTTTGATTTTAATTCCCCTAAGCTATAGGACCATAAGTGGAAGTGCCCTAGGCTATGTTGCTTTGTTTTTTAGATGTTTCAGGAATCACCATACACTTCTCCCTAGTGGCTGTTGGCAATTTACATCCCGCCCATCAGCATAACAAGGCTCCCAGTTCTCCATGGCCTGTCCTGCCTTTCTGGATTTTACACTTTTTTCAGATGGCCCTTTTGACCTGGGGGAAGTGAGACTTCATTGTAGTGCAGATTTCCTTTGCAAGCTTGCTTGGTTGGCCAAAAAGGGCGTATGCGTTTTTTCCTGAATATATTCAGGAAAAAACGCATACGCCCTTTTTGGCCAAGTGCATCATTGTGGACGTTCTGCCTCTTTTCCTATGCTTTAAATGCAATTCCAGTCTACCTCCTGAAATCGGTTTCCTGCAATTCTGCCCCGCTTTCAAGTCCTCTTGGCAGCCTTACTTCAGTATAGTTTTGGACGATAGCTGTCATTTATAACTCTGCAGGTTTGTGAATTACAGTGCCCCTGAGCTCCTTTCTTCAACTCGCTTTCTTGTGAGCTGGCCGCAACACCGGAGGATTGCTTCAGGCCCTAATCTGGTTCCGGCACGGCATGCTGAGCCTTTCGTTAATTCCTCTTCCTGGTGGGAAATGAGAGTTAAATTTGCCCGTCCAGACACCTCCAGCTAGTCTCTCATTGGTTCTCCCTATTCCTGTTCATCTTCCTCAGAAATTGCAAATGGGCCAAACAGGAGGTTAAAGGCACTGACTCTCCAAGTCGGGAGAGTGTTAGTAAAGCGTCTGGAATGTTGCACCCGAGTACCAGGGGACGAGAACTGAGACATATTGGAACACGTCTCCCGATCACACGGTTGATCATACTCTGGGTTCCACGTGCATGTTTTAGCTGAAGGAAGAATCCCTTAAACCTGGAGAGTTGAGACCCGTGGAATGGGTACCATGCAATATGACTTCAAAGGGTCTTCATTTGCTCACCGAACCTCTCCAATCCTATCACTGCTGCCTTTATGCCCCTGTACACACGCTTGATTTTCTTTCAGAGACATAGCAATCCATAGGTTTTAAGATACTTACTAGTCAGGTACATTCTTAGGCGTTTAATATGGGGTGTTGAGTCCATTTCGTTGAGCAAGGAGTAGTTCTTGTCTATTCCATATTTGGCTTAAGGAACTTTATCTGTGCTCATTTCAATCTCTGGTTTTATGCAGCACCCCAACTCACCTTTCCCCTTAAGCAAGCATAAGTTGGTTTTCTAAATTTGAGACCCTGTTCTGTTTTGTAATCCAGTTCCTGTGTAGCCAAGTTTACATCCCGTGTATTAGTGATATCTTATGATATTTCTTGTTCTGTGTGACTTATTTCAGTTAGAATCATCATACCTGAATCCACTCATTATGCTGCTATGGGCCTGATGACATAGATTTCACTGCTGAGTGATATTGCATTGTACGTAAGTACCACAACTTCTTTATCCATTTTTCACTTTCTGCGCTGTTGAACTTGTACCGTAAACGACGTTCTTGTAAACAGAGCCGTCCCAAACTTTGGGGTGGCTGTGTCTTTTTGATTTTAATTCCCCTAAGCTATAGGACCATAAGTGGAAGTGCCCTAGGCTCTGTTGCTTTGTTTTTTAGATGTTTCAGGAATCACCATACACTTCTCCCGAGTGGCTGTTGGCAATTTACATCCCGCCCATCAGCATAACAAGGCTCCCAGTTCTCCATGGCCTGTCCTGCCTTTCTGGATTTTACACTTTTTTCAGATGGCCCTTTTGACCTGGGGGAAGTGAGACTTCATTGTAGTGCAGATTTCCTTTGCAAGCTTGCTTGGTTGGCCAAAAAGGGCGTATGCGTTTTTTCCTGAATATATTCAGGAAAAAACGCATACGCCCTTTTTGGCCAAGTGCATCATTGTGGACGTTCTGCCTCTTTTCCTATGCTTTAAATGCAATTCCAGTCTACCTCCTGAAATCGGTTTCCTGCAATTCTGCCCCGCTTTCAAGTCCTCTTGGCAGCCTTCCTTCAGTATATTTTTGGACGATAGCTGTCATTTATAACTCTGCAGGTTTGTGAATTCCAGTGCCCCTGAGCTCCTTTCTTCAACTCGCTTTCTTGTGAGCTGGCCGCAACACCGCAGGATTGCTTCAGGCCCTAATCTGGTTCCGGCACGGCACGTTGAACCTTTGGTTAATTCCTCTTCCTGGTGGGAAATGAGAGTTAAATTTGCCCGTCCAGACACCTCCAGCTAGTCTCTCATTGGTTCTCCCTATTCCTGTTCATCTTCCGGAGAAATTGCAAACTGGGCCAAACAGGAGGTTAAAGGCACTGACTCTCCAAGTCGGGAGAGTGTTAGTAAAGCGTCTGGAATGTTGCACCCGAGTACCAGGGGACGAGAACTGAGACATATTGGAACACGTCTCCCGATCACACGGTGGATCATACTCTGGGTTCCACGTGCATGTTCTAACTGAAGGAAGAATCCCTTAAAACTGGAGAGTTGAGACCCGAGGAATGGGTACCATGCAATATGACTTCAAAGGGTCTTCATTTCCTCACCGAACCTCTCCAATCCTATCAATGCTGTGTTTATGCCCCTGTACACACGCTTGATTTTCTTTCAGAGACATAGCAATCCATAGGTTTTAAGATATTTACTGGTCAGGTACATTCCTAGGCGTTTAATATGTGCTGTTGAGTCCATTTCGTTGAGCAAGGAGTAGTTCTTGTCTATTCCATATTTGGCTTAAGGAACTTTATCTGTGCTCATTTCAATCTCTGGTTTTATGCAGCACCCCAACTCACCTTTCCCCTTAAGCAAGCATAAGTTGGTTTTCTAAATTTGAGACCCTGTTCTGTTTTGTAATCCAGTTCCTGTGTAGCCAAGTTTATATTCCGTGTATTAGTGATATCTTATGATATTTCTTTTTCTGTGTTACTTATTTCAGTTAGAATCATCATACCTGAATCCACTCATTATGCTGCTACGGGCCTGATGACATAGATTTCATTCCTGAGTGATATTGCATTGTACGTAAGTACCACAACTTCTTTATCCATTTTTCACTTTCTGCGATATTGAACTTGTCCCGTAAACGAGGTTCTTGTAAACAGAGCCGTCCCAAACTTTGGGTTGGCTGTGTCTTTTTTATTTTAATTTCCCTAAGCTATAGGACCATAAGTGGAAGTGCCCTAGACTCTGTTGCTTTGTTTTTAGATGTTTCAGGAAACACAATACACTTCTGCCAAGTGGTTGTTGGCAATTTACATCCCGCCCATCAGCATAACAAGGCTCCCAGTTCTCCATGGCCTGTCCTGCATTTCTGGATTTTACAGTTTTAACAGATGACCCTTCTGACCGAGGACAAGTGAGACTTCATTGTAGTGCAGATTTCCTTTGCAAGCTTGCTTGGTTTTCCAAAAAGGGCGTATGCGTTTTTTCCTGAATATATTCAGGAAAAAATGCATACGCCCTTTTTGGCCAAGTGCATCATTGTGGACGTTCTGCCTCTTTTCCTATGCTTTAATTGCAATTCCAGTCCACCTACTGAAATCAATTTCCTGCAATTCTGTCCCGCTTTCAAGTCCTCTTGGCAGCCTTACTTCAGTATATTTTGGACGATAGCTGTCATTTATAACTCTGCAGGTTTGTGAATTACAGTGCCCCTGAGCTCCTTTCTTCAACTCGCTTTCTTGTGAGCTGGCCGCAACACCGCAGGATTGCTTCAGGCCCTAATCTGGTTCCGGCACGGCACGCTGAGCCTTTGGTTAATTCCTCTTCCTAGTGGGAAATGAGAGTTAAATTTGCCCGTCCAGACACCTCCAGCTAGTCTCTCATTGGTCCTCCCTATTCCTGTTCATCTTCCGCAGAAATGGCAAATTGGGCCAAACAGGAGGTTAAAGGCACTGACTCTCCAAGTCGGGAGAGTGTTAGTAAAGCGTCTGGAATGTTGCACCCGAGTACCAGGGGACGAGAACTGAGACATATTGGAACACATATCCCGATCACAAGGTTGATCATACTCTGGGTTCCACATGCATGTTTTAGCTGAAGGAAGAATTCCTTAAACCTGGAGAGTTGAGACCCGTGGAATGGGTACCATGCAATATGACTTCAAAGGGTCTTCATTTGCTCACCGAACCTCTCCAATCCTATCACTGCTGCGTTTATTGCCCTTTACACACGCTTGATTCTCTTTCGGAGACATAGCAATCCATAGGTTTTAAGATATTTACTAATCAGGTACATTCTTAGGCGTTTAATATGGGGTGTTGAGTCCATCTCGTTGAGCAAGGAGTAGCTCTTGTCTATTCCATATTTGGCTTAAGGAACTTTATCTGTGCTCATTTCAATCTCTGGTTTTATGCAGCACCCCAACTCACCTTTCCCCTTAAGCAAGCATAAGTCGGTTTTCTAAATTTGAGACCCTGTTCTGTTTTGTAATTCAGTTCCTGTGTAGCCAAGTTTACATTCCGTGTATTAGTGATATCTTATGATGTTTCTTTTTCTGTGTGACTTATTTCAGTTAGAATCATCATACCTGAATCCACTCATTATGCTGCTACGGGCCTGATGACATAGATTTCATTGCTGAGTGATATTGCATTGTACGTAAACACCACAACTTCTTTATCCATTTTTCACTTTCTGCGATATTGAACTTGTACCGTAAACGACGTTCTTGTAAACAGAGCCGTCCCAAACTTTGGGGTGGCTGTGTCTTTTTGATTTTAATTTCCCTAAGCTATAGGACCATAAGTGGAAGTGCCCTAGGCTCTGTTGCTTTGTTTTTAGATGTTTCAGGAAACACCATACACTTCTCCCAAGTGGCTATTGGCAATTTACATCCCGCCCATCAGCATAACAAGGCTCCCAGTTCTCCATGGCCTGTCCTGCATTTCTGGATTTTACACTTTTTACAGATGGCCCTTCTGACCGGGGAGAAGTGAGACTTCATTGTAGTGCAGATTTCCTTTGCAAGCTTTCTTGGTTTTCCAAATAAGGCGTATGTATTTTTTCCTGAATATATTCAGGAAAAAACGCATACGCCCTTTTAGGCCAAGTGCATCATTGTGGACGTTCTGCCTCTTTTCCTATGCTTTAAATGCAATTCCAGTCTACCTCCTGAAATCGGTTTCCTGCAATTCTGCCTTGCTTTCAATGCCTCTTCATAGCCTTTCCTCAATATACTTTTTGAAAATAGTTGGCCTTTATAATTCTGCACGTTTTTGAATTGCAGTTGCCCTTAGCTCCATTTTTCAGCTCTTATTTTTGTGATATTCCCTCATAACCACAGGATTCCTTCAGGCCCTATACCTCTTCTGGTATGCCTTGCTGTGCCTTTGGTTAATTCTGCTTACTGATGTTAAATTAGAGTGACATGTGCCCATTGAAACCGCTACAGCTAGGTTCTCACTGGTTCCCCCTATTCCCATTCATCCTCCGCACTAACTGCAGACTGTGCGATACCGGAACTTAAAGGCATTGACTCTCCATGTGGGGTTTTTGTTAGTAAAGCAGAATGAATGTCGATCCGGAGCCCCAGGAGAGGAACAATGAGGTGCGTTTTAGAAACCTTTCCCGATCATATGGTATACCTGTCGCTGGGTTTCCCAAGCATGGTTTAGCTGTAGGAAGATTCCCTTCAACCTGGAGTGTTGGGACCCTTGGAATGAGTAGCATGAAGTATTGCATTAAACTTTCGGCAGTTGCTCACCAAAGCTCACCAATCCTCTCAGCCCCAAGTGTCCAGCCTTATGTCTTATCCAGCTGTGGGTTTATATGTGGTCAATCCAGGTTGCATCACAGCCCCTGAGCGAATATTGTAAGAATTTTTCTCTCTTTCATTGTTTCTGCGTTTTGTTTTTAAAATTTATTTCTATAATGGGGTTTAGCTCATTTTCACTGCTGTGTTTGTGCTGCTCTGCACACACTTGATTCCCTTATGAAGATATGTCAATACATGGGTCTTAAGATTCTTATTACTCAGATTTATTTCTGTGCAGTGTATTGGGTGTGTTGAGGCCAGTTCATTGAGCAAGGTGTAGATCTTGTCTAATACTTATTTGGTTTATTGAACGGTATCTGTGCTAATTTCAAACTCTGGTTTTATGCATCACCCCACCTCTCCTTTCCCCTTAAGCTGACATAAGTGTGTTTTCTAAATGTGAGACACTGTTCTGTTATGTAATTCATTTTTTGTGCAGCCATATTTACCCTCCCTCTATAAGTGATATCTTATGATATGTTTCTTTTTCTGTTTGACTAATTTCAAGTAGTATTATCGGACCTAAATCCACTCTTTATCCTTCTACTAGCCTTATTACATTGATTTCATGGTGAAGAGATATTCCATTGTACATAAGTGCCACATCTTCTTTATCCATTGTTCTCTTTCCTGGGATATTTAAGGTGTACTGAAGTTGAGGTTCTTGTAAACAGAGTAGCCCTAAACTGTGGTGTGCTTGTGTCTTGTTGATTTTTAGACTTCCCTAGATATACTCCCATGATTGGAAGTGTCCTATGCTCTGTAGCTCTGTTTTTTAGATGATTTAGGAACCACCATACACTTCTCCAGAGTGGCTCTCGGCAGTTCACACACTGCCCATCAGCGTATAAAGGCTCCCTGTTCTCCATGGCCTGTCCTGCATTTCTGGTTTTTACAATTGTTTAGGATGGCCCTTTTGACTGGTGGGAAATGAGACTTCTTTGTTGTGCACATTTGCATTGCTTGCTTGCTTCATTGCCCATAAATTGTGTATGCATTTTTTCCTGGATATAATCAGGAAAAAACGCATACGCCCTTTTGGGCCAACTGCATCATTGTCGAAATTCTGCCGCTTTTCATGTGCTTTAAAGACGAGTCCAATCTATCTCTTGAAATCTGTTTCTTGCAATTCTGTCTTGCATTCAGATCCTCTTCTTTGCCTTACCTCAACATATTTTTGGACGTTAGTTTTCATTTATAACTCTGCAGGTTTGTGAATTGCAGTGACCCTGAGCTCCATTTTTTAAGTTGCTCTTTTGTGAGCTGGCCTCAAACCCGCAGGATTGCTTCAGGCCCTATTTTGGCTCGGGCGAGGCGGGCTGAGCCTTTTTGCAATTCTTATTCTTAATGGGAAATTAGAGTGATATGTGCCCGTCCAAACCCCTACAACTATTCTCTCATTGGTTCCCCCTCTTCCCGTTCATCCTCCTCACAATTTGCAAAATGTGTGAAACAGAAGTTGAAATGTGCTGATTCTCCAAGTGGGGAGATTCTAAGTAACGTGGCTGGAATGGTGAACAGGAGCACCTGGAGAGGATAAATGAGCTGCATTTTAGACACATCTCCCGATCACATGGTGTACAGTCCTCTGGGTTTTCCATGCATGTTTTAGCTGTAGGAAGATCCCTTGAACCTGCAGATTTGGGACCCATTGAATGGGTACCAGGTAGTATTACTTTAAAGGGTGTGCATTTCCTCACCCAACCTCACATTTCTCTTAGTGCAAACAGTTTCCAGCCTTATGTCTCATCCTGCTGTGGGTCTAGACGTGTTCAATCCATGTTGCATCACCGTCCCTGAGGAAAAGTTGTAAGAGGTTTTCTCTGTCTCTCTGTCGTTTATTTTTTTCAATTTATTACTATATTGGTTACAGCTGATTTTCAAAGCTCTGTTTCTTGCTGCTGTACATCCACTTGATTCACGTACAGAGAGACATCAGTAAATTCTTTTTCAGATTCTTACCAGTCGTATATATTCTTTTCCAGTGACTTGAGTGTGCTGAGTGCAGTTCTTTTAGCTACCGTGTAGGCCTTGTTGATTATCAGTTTGGTATTTGGAATGGTATCTTTGCTAATTTCGACCTCTTGGATGATGTCTCACCCCTCCCCACCTTTCCCGTTTAGCAGCCTTATGCGTGTTTTCTACATATTTGACTATGTTTTTGTTTTGTAATTTATTTCATGTGTAGCTATTTTGGATTCCACCTTTAAGTGATATCTTATGATATGTGTCTTTTTCTTTTTGAATTATGTCACTTAGAATGATCATACGTAACTCCTCTGGAGTTGTTACAACTGGCCATATTTCATTGATTTCCAGGCTGAGTAATATTCCACTCTACATAAGTACCACATCTCTATCCATGTTTTCCCTCCAGAGACATTTAAGTTATATCCTAGTCGAGGATCTTTTAAACAGAGAGGCGGTAAACATTGGGGTGCCTGTGTCCTCTCGATTTTTGTTTTTCCCAAGATATACGCCCATGAGTGCAAGTGCCCTATGCTCTGTAGCTCATTTTTTAGATGCTTTAGTAAACACAATACACTTCTCCAGAATGGCCGTTGGCAATATACAGTTCCACTATAAGTCTCACAGGGCTCCCTCTTCTCCTTGCCCTGTCCTGCATTTCTGTTGTTTACGCTTTATGAGGATGGCTCTTCTGACTGATCTGAAGTGATATCTTTTGTAGTATTGATTTCCACTGCCCACCTGTTTGGTTGGCTAAAAAAGTGTATGCCCTTTTCTTGAATATATACAGAAAAAAACGCATACACCCTTTTTGGCCAACTGCAATGTTGGCAATGTTCAGCCCCTTTTCTTGTGCTTAATGGTGAGTCCTTTCTACCTCCTCAAATCCCTTTCCTGCCATTCTCCCTTGCTTACAAGTCCTTTTCTCTGACTTTCCTCAAGACATTTTTCAGTGATAGATATTTTCAACTCTGCAGTTTCGTGAATTTTACTGCCCCTGAGTTCCATTGTTCAACTTGTGTTTATGGGAACTGGCCACAAAGCAGCGGGATTTCCTCAAGCCCTATACTGTTTCCATGGGCAACCCTAGCCTTTGGTCAATTCGTCTTCCTGATTGGAAATTAGAGTGACATGTGCCTGTCTGAACACCTAGGACTTGTCTCTCATTGTTCCTCATCCTTCCGCTTCATCCTCTGGACAAATTCCAAACTGTACGCAACAGGATGTTGACAGTGCTGCCATCTCCAAGTGGGGAGACTGTTAGTAAAGACGCTGGATGGGTGAACCCGAGCACCAGGAGATGAGGAGATGAGATGCCTTTTCCAAACTCTTCCCGATCAGACGGTATACCATCCTCTGGGTGTGACAGACATGTTTTAGCAGTAGGAAGAGTCCCATTCATGTAAGGAGAACACCAGGGCTTTTTCAAAATCAGTGTCTCCCCGAAACCCAAACTGGGGAATTTTTTAAGCTACGGCTACACATATGTTCATTAAGGGCCTTGGGAAGTAGGCAGAGTCCAAACTTTAGATGATTGAAGTCTTCAGGGTCAGAAGCACTCACCACCAGCTTCCCTTAGGTTACACTTTAACTGTCATTGATAGATGATGTCAATAAAAATATCTATTCTTTTTCAGATTATTTCCCCTTATAGGTTATTGCAAAATGTTGAGTGTAGTTCCCTGTGCTATACAGTAGTTCCTTGTTGATGATCTATTTTATACATAGCAGTGTGTATGTGTTAATCCCAAACTGTTACTTTATCCCTCCTCCCACCTTTCCCCTTTGGTAATAATAAATTATAAGATTTTATACTTCTCAGAAATGGGAGAGCTGAAAGAGAGGTATCATTTTCAATGGAAAAGCATTTAAAACAAGATTGAAGCTTTAACCAAGATTATTAGATGTACATCTTTGGAAAGAAATCACTTCGTTTCTCTAATATTGACCTGACAAATAAGACAAACCTTTTCACTGAACTTGCTTATAATAAAGTAATGGAAATATCAAATGGAAGTGTTAGAAACATCTTATTTTACCCGAGCCTTATACACTGTTCTATGTTAACTACAGTTTGGCTCACACATCTGTTCATTGAGGTTACAATAGTCTCAATTTCTGTTACTGATCCTCCAGAGTGGACCCCAACAAGTGTCCCCCTGCCCAGTGTCATTGGGGCCAACAGATCGAGGCTGAGTTTGGTTCACAAGCAAAGGAAACTTTATATTTTGATCAGAGAATGGAGAGGTGAGAGCATGCACTACCCCGTGGGCTGTGGGCTGGGCTGCTGTGTAGAGATCCTGTCAGAGTCAGTGGGAGGGAGGGGGCGGAGCTCTCAAGGGCCGGGTTGGCTGCAGCTCAGGCTCTATATCGCGGAGTCTGCACTGGGCCCCAGGAGCTGAGGTGTCGACCCAGCCATTCTGCACTAGGAAATCTGGTCTGAAGTGCCGGGTGTGGAACCTCTGCATGCGAGACCCTAGGAGTATGTGAAATTAGACAAAGCACAAAGGATAAAAAAGGTCAGACTTGACTTTATTGCCCAGATTCCATTTTTATCTCCCAGGGATTTTTAATGGGCTTTGCTGGGGACAAACCCCTCCTCTGCCTTTTGTCCCGTTCCTCATTCTTGGAGTTCTGAGGGTGCAGACCCTTCTTCTGTAACTGCTGAGTGCTGAGTTGGGAGCCCTCATACCCAGGGACGAGGGTCAGAACTTCTCCCCAGCAGCCTCCAGGTGACGTTGATTGTCCCCAGGCCCCCTGCCTCCTTGCTCGTCCGCCTGAGCACCAGCATTGGAAGTGTTATAGATTCTAATGACCTTTAAGGGTCCAGGAAAGAGATGTGCAGAGACGCTGTGGGGGCCGGTTTCACCCCGCCCCACATTTGTTCGGCCACCTTAGGCTGACCGTTTCTGCCAGCCTAGATGCTCTGACCAGTAGTCTGCGCTTTCTTCAATTAGGCCCCTGAATTAACGTACAAACAGCACCAGGTGTCAGAGCCCTGCCCGCTCAACTCCCAGACAGTCCAGGGTCAGTGGTGATCAAGGACCATGATGGCCACTGAGTCAGCAGCCTTTTGAAGTAAACAGGAGTCCAGCCAGTCTTATTGGCCACCATCAGCATGGTGTCTGTAGGCTTTTCTATGGTGACAGTATGATATACGGTTCCCCCACCAAGATTATTAGCTCCCCTCTGGGTGCAGTAAGTCCTGCAAGCAGTAGTCTACTCTTTTGGGACACACTCTTGTTGTTTTATGAGAGAAACTCCAGGTCAAGTGATGTTCACACGAGTCGTCATGGTGCCCTGTTGCCCCCGGTTATCTCTCTGGATGTTGGAGTTGGAGGGCCTCCTCACTCGAGGTTGGTGTGCCCACGGAGCGAACCCTGCAACTTCAGGGTATGGTTGGTGGTAGGATCACCACGTGGGGTCCTTTTCCCTTAGGAGGGAGGTGGCCTTTAGGGCTGCTGATTTCCAGGTTTTTAGATACCGCCAGTATCTTGGCCAGATGCGGCAGTAGGCCAAGCCCCTTGGTGACCGTAGTTTATCCTACCTGGATGGCATTCTTGCATTGTTCCATTTCAAGTGGTCCCAGTTTTTGCACTAATTCTCCAATGACGATTCACCTTTCACCAGGAATGTAAAGATCAAAGGGTTTAGCTAAATTAGGGAGTTCCAGGGCAAGGGTCTGAATTGACTGCTCTTTCCATTCTTGAAAGGCCACTTCTGGATTCTATTCAAAAGGATCATCATCTTTTCCTTTCAGTGTTTCATATAGAGGCCCAGCTAGTAGACTGTAGTTAGGGATCCAGAAGCAGCAAACCCTGGCCTCCCCAGGAACCCCTAAGCTGTCTTCTAGTTTTAGAAACGGGTAAGGCTGGAAATGGTTTCTTCCCTTTCCTGGGATGGGCTTCTCCGACCTTCTGTGAGAATGAAGCCCAGGCAGGTCACCGCAGTCTGTGATATTTGAGCTTTTTCTTGGACAACTTCTATCCTTTATTGGCTTGGTAGTTCAGAGGCCTCCTTAGTAGGGCTGGTGATCAGAATGTCGTCTGCGTACTGAAGGAGGGTTTCCTTTTCCAGAGGTAGAACTTTTAGGTCTTTAGCTAAGCTTTCCCCAAAGATGGTGTGGGAATTTTTGCACCCTTGGGGCAAGACGGCCCGGAAGTATTGTTTTAGTTGTATGTTGAGTCCTGCCACTCACAAGCCAAAATTTCTTGTGACTCTGGGACTAATGGAATACAAAAGAAGGCATCATTGAAGACTAATACAGAATACCATGTCCTGGTGGTTGGTAGAATGACAAGCAAGGTGTAGGAATTAGGAGCAACTGGAGGTATATCCTCGGTGGCTTCACTGACTGTCCTGACATCCTTTACCAGGTCCCCAGCAGCCCATGGGGCTCTCGTGGTCAGACCAATCCCAGAATATGGAGCTCACCTGGGCAGGTACCCCACCCCCACCCCAGCCCACGGGGCTCTCGTGGTCAGGCCCCTCCCAGGATACAGAGCTACCCTTGCAGGTACTGTGGCAGGGCTGGGCACACAGGAACCGTGCACATAGCCCTCATTGCAGAGCACCCCCAGCTCACCTGTCGCTCAGAGCTGACACAGAGCACCTCAGAGCAGGACTTGAACTAACAAACAGCAGCTGCAACAGGTCTGTGACCCTGGGCATCACTCTGTGCGGCCTCCCTCCACCTGGTCTTCCAGAGACTTCCACTGCACCCGGGGCACCAGGCCTCTGTCTCCAACCACCACCCACCCCTCCTCTCCCTGACTCCTGGGTTCCTCTCATTAGGAGAGGGTTTTCTTGAAGTTGTCTCCCACTCATGGGCCAGATAAAATGATTAGAAAACAAGCCAAAGCTGCAGCCCCTTGTCTATCCTGACTCTCAGGAGCCCACACCTGTTCCTTGGACCTGGCCGGTTCAGCAAGTTCCATTTTCTGCAACTGTGAGCCCCTGAGGGGTGATGATTGGCTGAGCTGGGCAGCCTTACCGTGCCAGCCTGCCCTCCCCAGGTGTGCCTGGGTTGAGATCAATATAAATACCACTCCAGGCAGCAAGAGTCCCTGCAGCCGTGCCTGACGCCATTTTCTCTGCCCTGTCAGCAGTCTCGGGGCTGGGCTGGTGGGAGGGAGTGAGAGGCCACGGCTTTGTGGGTGGCCCAGTGTGAGTGGGGCTCTGCTAGACTTTCTGCAGCAGTTGCCAGGCTGCCACCTGCTAAAGAAGAGGATGTGTCACCCATACCTGCTGCTGGAATTTCTCCCTGGGCAGAGGTGAGGAAGGAAAAAAGCAGTGGGGGCAGGGACAGGACGGGTATCTCAGGCAGGGAAATGGAAATCTTCCAGAAGAGCACCCAGGGCCAGGACCATCCTGGCTGGCCTGCAGGCACCAAGTCGGCCAGCATGCTGTCACTCGTGTGGCTCTATGGCCCTTCCTCTAGGCTTTCAAGTCCTTGTATATATTCAGGTGTTTTACCTGGGACGGGTGGGAACAGTTCAGCAGCAGCTGGCCTGGGGCTCATCTCACGTTTACTCACAGATGCCTCGGCACGGTCCCCCAGGCTTGTAATGAGGACACTCCTTGCGGGGTGGCTGCTGGCTGCATGCGAGCGGAATCCCCACCTCTGACCAACTTCAGAATTGTCTATCACTGGAGCAAGTGCCCTGATTGGGTTTTCATCTGTATAACTGGTGGGTTCTGTTTTGTTTTTTTCTTTTTTGTTTCAAGGTAGGTTTTATTCCTCTTTTTTGTACTTATGGATGTAAGCATGGAAATAATTCATTCATATAAATACATGTATGTGAAGGGAATAACATTTTTCCGTTTTTTAAAAAATTTTATTTTTCATTTTATTTTATTTATTTTTTATACAGCAGGTTCTTATTGGTTATCTATTTTATACATATAAATGTATACATGTCAATCTCAATCTCCCAACTCCTCCCACCACCCCCCCCATGGCTTTCCCCTCTTTGTGTCCATACATTTGTTCTCTACATCTGTGTCTCTATTTCTTCCCTTCAAACCGGTTAATCTGTACAGTTTTTCTAGGTTCCACATATATGCGTTAATATACAATATTTGTTTTTCTCTTTCTGACTTACTTCACTCTGTATGACAGTCTCTAGATCCATCGACGTCTCTACAAATGACCCAATTTCATTCCTTTTTATGGCTAATAGTCCATTTTATATATGTACCACATCTTTATCCATTTGTCTGTCTGTGGGCATTTAGGTTGCTTCCATTACCTGGCTATTGTAAATAGTGCTGCAATGAACATTGTGGTGAATGTGTCTTTTTGATTTATGGTTTTCTCTGGGTATATGCCCAGTAGTGGGTTGCTGGATCATATGGTAATTCTATTTTTAGTTTTTTAAGGAACCTCCATACTGTTCTCCATAGTGACTATCAATTTACATTCCCACCAATCGTGGAAGAGGGTTCCTTTTCTCCACACCCTCTCCAGCATTTGTTGTTTGTAGATTTTCTGATGATGCCCATTCTAACAGGTGTGAGGTGATACCACATTGTAGTTTTGATTTGCATTTCTCTAATAATTAGTGATGTAGAGCAGCTTTTCATGTGCTCCTTGGCCATCTCTACGTCTTTTTGGAAGAAATGTCTATTTAGATCTTCTGCCCATTTTTGTATTGGGTTGTTTGTTTTTTTAATATTGAGCTGCATCAGCTGTTTATATATATTGGAGATTAATCCTTTGTCCATTGATTCAGTTGCAAATATATTCTCCCATTCTGAGGGTTGTCTTTTTGTGTTTGTAGTTTCCATTGCTTTGCAAAAGCTTTTACGTTTCATTAGGTCCCATTTGTTTAGTTTTCTTTTTTATGTCATTACTCTAGGAGGTGGATCAAAAAAGATCTTGCTGTGATTTATGTTAGAGTATTCTTCCTATGTTTTCCTCTAAGAGTTTTATACTGTCCGGTCTTACATTAAGGTCTCTAATCCATTTTGAATTTATTTTTGTGTATGGTGTTAGGGGGTGTTCTAATCTCATTCTTTTACATGTAGCTGTCCATTTTTCCCAGCACCACTGATTGAAGACACTGTCTTTTCTCCATTGTATAGTCTTGCCTACTTTGTCATAGATTAGTTGACCATAGGTGTGTAGGTTTATCTCTGGGCTTCTTTCTTTTTTATTTTCCTTTTACACCTTTATTGGAGTATAATTGCTTTACAATGGAGTGTCAGTTTCTGCTGTATAACAAAGTGAATCAATTATACATATACATATATCACCATATCCCCTCCCTCTTACATCTCCCTCCCACCCTCCACATCCCACCCCTTTAGGTGGTCGCAAAGCACCGAGTTGATCTCCCTGTGCTATGTGGCTGCTTCCCAGTAGCTATCGATGTTACATTTGGTAATGTATATATGTCCATGGCACTCTCTCACTTCGTCCCAGCTTACCCTTCCCCCTCCCCGTGTCCTCAAGTCCTTTCTCTATGTCTGTGTCCTTAATCCTGTCCTGCCCCTAGGTTCTTCATAAACTTTTTTCTTTAGATTCCATATATCTCTGTTAGCACACGGTATTTATTTTTCTCTTTCTGACTCACTTCACTGTGTAGGACAGACTCTAAGTCCATCCCCCTCACTACAAATAACTCAGTTTTGTTTCTTTTTATGGCTGAGTAATATTCCATTTATATATGTGCCAGATATTCTTTATCCATTCATCTGTCGATGGACACTTAGGTTGCTTCCATGTCCTGGCTATTGTAAGTAGAACTGCAACGAACATTGTTGTATATAACTCTTTTTGAATTATGGTTTTCTCAGGGCAAATGCCCAGTAGTTGGATTGCTGGGTCGTATGGTACTTCTATTTTTAGTTTTTTAAGGAACCTCTATACTGTTATCCCTAGTGGGTATAGCAATTTACATTCCCAGCAACAGTGCAAGAACGTTCCCTTTTCTCCAGTAAATGCCTCTCCAGCATTTATTGTTTGTAGATTTTTTGATGATTGCCATTCTGACTGCTGGGAGGTGATAACTCACTGTAGTTTTGATTTGCATTTCTCTAATGATTAGTGATGTTCAGCATCCTTTCATGTGTTTATTGGCAATCTGTATATCTCCTTTGGAGAAATGTCTATTTAGGTCTTCTGCCCATTTTTGGATTGTGTTGTTTGTTTTTGTGATATTGAGCTACACGAGCTGCTTGTAAATTTTGGAGATTAATTTTTTGTCATTTGCTTCATTTGAAAACATTTTCTCCCATTCTGAGGGTTGTATTTTCGTCTTGTTTATGTTTTCCTTTGCTGTGCAAAAGCTTTGAAGTTTCATTAGGTCCCATTTGTTTATTTTTGTTTTTATTTCCACTTCTCTAGGAGGTGGGTCAAAAAGGATCTTGCTGTGATTTATGTCATAGAGTGTTCTGCCTATGTTTTCCTCTAATAATTTTATAGTGTCTGGTCTAACATTTAGATCTCTAATTAATTTTGAGTTTATTTTTGTGTATGGTGTTATGGAGCGTTCTAATTTCATTCTTTCACGTGTGGTTGTCCAGTTTTCCCAGCACCACTTACTGAAGAGACTGTCTTTTCTTCATTGTATATCTTTGCCTCCTTTGTCATAGATGAGTTAGCCATAGGTACGTAGGTTTATCTCTGGGCTTTCTATCTTGTTCAATTGATCTATATTTCTGTTTTTGTGCCAGTACCATATAGTCTTGATTAATGTAGCTTTGTAGTATAGTCTGAAGTTAGGAAGTCTGATTCCTCCAGCTCTTTTAATTTCCCTCAAGATTGCTTTGGCTATTCGGGGTCTTTTGTGTCTCCATACAAATGTTAAGATTTTTTTTGTTCTAGTTCTGTAGAAAATGCCAGTGGTATTTGATAGGGATTGCATTGAATCTGTAGCTTGCTTTGGGTACTATAGTCATTTACACAATATTGATTCTTCTAATCCAAGAACATGGTTTATACCTCCATATGTTTATATCATCTTTGATTTCTTTCAGCAGTGTCTTATAGTTTTCTGAGTACAGGTCTTTTACCTCCTTATGTAGGTTCATTCCTCCGTATTTTATTCTTTTTGTTGCAATGGTGAATGAGATTGTTTCCTTAATTTCTCTTTCTGATCTTTCATTATTAGTGTATAGGAATGCAAGAGATTTCTGTGCATTAATTTTGTATCCTGCAACTTTACCAAATTCATTGATTAGCTCTAGTAGTTTTCTGGTGGCATCTTTAGGATTCACTATGTGTAGTATCGTGTCATTTGCAAACAGTGACAATTTTACTTCTTCTTTTCCAATTTGTATTCCTTTTATTTCTTTTTCTTCTCTGATTACTGTGTCTAGGACTTCCAAAACTATGTTGAGTAATAGTGGTGAGAGTGGACATCCTTGTCTTGTTCCTGATCTTAGAGGAAATGCTTTTAGTTTTTCACTATTGAGAATGATGTTTGCTGTGGGTTTGTCATATACTGCCTTTATTATGTTGAGGTAGATTCCCTCTATGCCCACTTTTTGGAGACTTTTAATCATAAATTGGTGTTGAATTTTGTCGAAAGCTTTTCCTGCATCTATTGGGATGATCATATTTTTATTCTACAATTTGTTAATGTGGTGTATCACATTGATTGATTTGTGTATATTGAAGAATTCTTGCATCCCTGGGATAAACCCCACCTGATCATGGTGCATGATCCTTTTAATGTGTTGTTCAATTCTGTTTCCTAGTATTTTGTTGAGGATTTTTACATCTATATTAATCAGTGATATTGGTCTCTAATTTTCTTTTTCTGTAGTATCTTTGTCTGGTTTTGGTATCAGGGTGATGGTGGCCTCATATAATGAGTTTGGGACTGTTCCTTCCCCTGAAAAGTTCTGAAGAGTTTGAGAAGATTGGGTGTTAGCTCTTGTCTAAATGTTTGATAGAATTCACCTCTGATGCCATCTAGTTCTGGACTTTTGTTTGTTGGAAGATTTTTAATCACACTTTCAATTTCATTACTTGTGATAGGTCTGTTCATATTTTCTATTTCTTCCCGGTTCAGTCTTGGAAGGTTATACCTTTCTAAGAATTTGTCCATTTCTTCCAGGTTGTCCATTTTATTGGCATAGAGTTGTTTGTAGAGGTCTCTTAGGATGCTTTGTATTTCTGTGGTGTCTGTTACAACTTCTCCTTTTTCATTTCTAATTTTATTGATTTGAGTCCTCTCCCTCTTTTACTTGAGTCTGGCTACAGGTTTATCATTTTTGTTTATCTTCTCAAAGAACCAGCTTTTAGTTTTATTGATCTTTGCTATTGTTTTTATTTCATTTATTTCTGCTCTGATCTTTATGATTTCTTTCCTTCTATTAACTTTGGGTTTTGTTCTTCGTTCTCTAGTTCCTTTAGGTGTAGGGTTAGATTGTTTATTTGAGATTTTTCTGGTTTCTTGAGGTAGGCTTTTATTGCTATAAACTTCCCTCTTAGAACTGTTTTTGCTGCATCCCATAGGTTTTCAATCATCGTGTTTTTGTTGTCATTTGTCTCTAGGTAGTTTTTGATTTCCTCTTTTATTTCTTCAGTGATCTCTTGGTTATTTAGAAACGTATTGTTTAGCCTCCATGTGTTTGTTTTTTACGTTATTTTCCCTGTAATTGAGTTCTAATCTCATAGCATTGTGGTCGGAACAGCTGCTTGATATGATTTCAGTTTTGTTAAATTTACTGAGGCTTTATTTGTGACCCAAGATGTGATCTATCCCGGAGAATGTTCCGTGTACCATTGAGAAGAACTTGTAGTCTGCTGTTTTTGGATGGAATGTCCTATAAATATCCATTAAATCTATCTGGTCTATTGTGTCATTTAAAGCTTGTGTTTCCTTATTAATTTTCTGTCTGGATGATCTCCATTGGTGTAAGTGAGGTGTTAAAGTCCCTTGCTATTATTATGTTACTGTTGATTTCCTCTTTTATAGCTGTTAGCAGTTGCCTTATATATTGAGGTGTTCCTGTGTTGGGTACATATATATTTATAATTGTTATATCTTGGATTGATCCCTTGATCATTATGTAGTGTCCTTCCTTGTCTCTTGTAACATTCTTTATTTTAAAATCTATTTTATCTGATATGAGTATTGCTACTCCAGCTTTCTTTTGATTTTCATTTGCATGGAATATATTTTCCATCCCCTCACTTTCAGTCTGTATGTGTCCCTAGGTTTGAAATGGGTCTCTTGTAGACAGCATATATATGGATCTTGTTTTTCTATCCATTCAGTAAGCCTGTGTCATTTGGTTGGAGCATTTAATCCATTCATGTTTAAGGTAATTATCAATATGTATGTTCCTATTACTATTTTCTTAATTGTTATGGGTTTGTCTTAGTGGGTCCTTTTCTTCTCTTGTGTTTCCCACTTAGAGAAGTTCCTTTAGCATTTGTTGTAGAGCTGGTTTCATGGTGCTGAATTCTCTTAGCTTTTGCTTGTCTGTAAAGCTTTTGATTTCTCCATCAAATCTGAATGAGATACTTGCTGGGTGGAGTACTCTTGGTGGTAGGTTCTTCCTTTTCATCACGTTAAATTTATCATGCCACTCCCTTCTGGCTTGTAGATTTTCTGCTGAGAAATCAGCTGTTAACCTTATGGGAGTTCCGTTGTATGTTGTCATTTTTCCCTTGTTGCTTTCAATAATTTTTCTTTGTCTTTAATTTTTTCAATTTGATTACTGTGTGTCTCGGCATTTTTCTCCTTTGGTTTATCCTGCCTGGGACTCTCTGCGCTTCGTGGACTTCGGTGGCTATTTCTTTTCCCATGCTAGGGAAGTTTTCAACTATAATCTCTTCAGATATTTTCTCGAGTCCTTTCTCTCTCTGTTCTCCATCTGGGACCCCTATAATGCGAATGTTGTTGCATTTAATGTTGTCCCAGAAGTCTCTTAGGTTGTCTTCATTTATTTTCATTCTTTTTCTTTATTCTGTTCCATGGCAGTGATTTCCACCTTTCTGTCTTCCAGGTCACTTATCCATTCTTCTGTCACAGTTATTCTGCTACTGATTCCTTCTAGTGTATTTTTCATTTCAGTTATTGTATTGTTCATCTCTGTTTGTTTGTTCTTTAATTCTTCTAGATGTTTGTTCCTTAATTCTTCTAGGTCTTTGTTAAGCATTTCTTGCATCTTCTCGATCTTTGCCTCCATTATTTTTCTAAGGTCTTGGATCATCTTCACTATCATTATTCTGAATTCTTTTACTGGAAGGTTACCTATCCGCACTTCATTTCATTGTTTTTCTGAGGATTTATCTTGTTCCTTGATCTGGTATAAAGTCCTCTGCCTTTTCATTTTCTCTATCTTTCTGTGAATGTGGTTTTCCTTCCACAGGCTGCAGAATTGTAGTTCTTCTTGCTTCTGCTGTCTGCTCTCCAGTGATTGAGTCTATCTGAGAGGCTTGTGCAAGCTTCCTTATGCGAGGGACTGGTGGTGGGTAGAGCTGGGTGTTGCTCTGGTGGGCAGAGCTTTAATCTGCTTGTCTGTGGATTAAATAAAAGTTTAATAAAAAGTTTAATCCGCTTGTCTGCTGAGGCATGGGGCTGGGTTCTCTCCCTATTGGTTGTTTGGACTGAGGTGACCCAGCACTGGAGCCTACCTTGCTCTTGGTGAGGCTAATGGTGGACTCTGGGAGAGTTCACGCCAAGGAGTATTTCCCAGAACTTCTGCTGTCAGTGTCATTGTCCCCATGGTGAGCTGCAGCCACACTCCACCTCTGCAGGAGACCCTCTAAAACTAGCAGCTAGGTATGATCATTCACCTATGGGGTGACTGCTCCTTCCCCTGGGTCCTGATGTGCACACTACTTTGTGTGTGTCCTCCAAGAGGGGAGTCTCTGTTGAGACTCTGAGTCTCTGAGTGCAGTTGAGACTCTGAGTGGAGTCGCACAGACTCTGGGTCCTGTGGAGCTTCGATGTTTTGTGGTTCTAGAAATCCTATAGGAGACGGTCCACAGCAGGTGAAGCTAATGCTGTCATAGAGGTGGTGAAACCAAAGATCTGCAGTTCCGACTAGAGGTGCTGATGTACAAACAGGACAAAATCATCTCATGTGAATGTAGTTCAGGCATGTTTAAAATGAATGCAGTCATGTTAATGCCTAACATCTTCTATCTTGTGCCTCTCCTCAAGGACCCCCTCCTCAGTTCCTGAGTCTCCTGTAAGTCATGTACAGGGGAATGGAGAGTGGGCTCTGTCCAGTCTGAGCCCTGAGTTACCCTGTGTGTATCTTAGGATACTTTGTATTTCTGTGGTGGCTCTTGTAACATCATCTCTTTCAGTTCTGATTTATTTGGGCCCTCTCTTTTAAAAAAAGTACTACTGTTGTCTTTTATTCTTTACAGAAGTTTAATAAGTGTTTGATCTACTACCCTTACTCTATGTATACTTTTTGCCGTGAGATTTTTACTTTTGTTTGTTTTCTTGTTACTGTCAATAATTAGTGAGAATTCTTTTAAGCTACCTTCAACATTGCTTATAAAGCTGCTTTATTAGTGATGACAGAGCTTTAATGGAAGTCGTGTTCTGGTTGTAAACTAGAATGCAATGTGCCAGCAAAAAGTCCCTTAAGTGTATGTCTCATTACTTCTTGTTCTTTTTTTTCCTTTTTTCTCTCTTTTTTTCTTGTTCTTTTTTTAATTTTTATTTTTTATCAGAGCAAATTTGATTAAAATGTTTTGTTTGTTCTAGGTGTGTAAGATGTGGTTCTTTTACACATATACATGTATCTATACTTCTTCAGATCGTTTTCTCATGTAGCTTGTGACACAATGTTGAGTAGTCTTCTCTTGGTATTCCGTAGGTCTTTGATGATTATATATTTCACATGTGTTTCTATACCTATGTTAACCCCAATATCCTAATATATCCAGTCCTCACACCTTTCCATTTGGTGAACCTTAACTTTGTTTAATGAATCTGTGATTGCCTTTCTCTGTGGAAATATCTTCATTGGTATCAATTTTTAGCTAACACCTATAAGTGATATTATAGGATATGTGTCTTTTGCTGTCTGACTTAGTACAATTTGCCTGATTACCTCTAGAATCATCTATGGTGCTGCAAATGGCATTGTTTCATTTTTTTCCCTAGATAATATTCCATCTGTACATGTACCAGTTCTTCTTTGTCCACTCACCTCTTGATGGACTTTCTGGTTGCCTCCATGTCTTGGCTATTGTAATACTGCTGCACTGCACATTTGCCTGCCTGTGTCTTTCCAATTCTGTCTTCTTATGTTATAGGCCCAAGAGTGGGCCTCCTGTATCATATAGTATCTCAGGGTTTACCGTTTAAATGCACCATGATTCTGTGCTCATTAGTGGCTCTTTCCAGGTTACATCTCACTTAAAGTTGAGGGTATGCATTTCTCCACAACACCTTCAGCATTTATTTATTTATTTATTTTTAACATCTTTATTGAAGTATAATTGCTTTACAATGGTGTGCTAGCTTGTGCTTTACAACAAAATGAATCAGTTATACATATACATATGTTCCCATATCACTTCCCTCTTGCGTCTCCCTCCCTCCCACCCTCCCTCCCCTCCAGGCGGTCACAAAGCACCGAGCTGATCTCCCTGTGCCATGCTGCTGCTTCCCACTAGCTATCTACCTTACGTTTGGTAGTGTATATATGTTCATGCCTCTCTCTCCCTTTGTCACAGCTTACCCTTCCCCCTCCCCATATCCTCAAGTCCATTCTCTAGTAGGTCTCTGTCTTTACTCCTGTTTTACCCCTAGGTTCTTCATGACATTTTTTTTTCTTAAATTCCAGGTATATGTGTTAGCATATGGTATTTGTCTCTCTCTTTCTGACTTACTTCACTGTGTATGACAGACTCTAGGTCTATCCACCTCATTACAAATAGCTCAATTTTGTTTCTTTTTATGGCTTCAGCAATTATTGTTTGTAGTTTTCTTGCTGATGGATATTCTGACTGGTGTGAGCTGATACCTCTTTGTGGTTGAATTTGCATATGACTCATAATCCTTTGAAATTGAGCTTTAAGACATGTCCTTTTTATTTTTCAAACTGTGATTACAGCTTAGCCCTTCAAAGTGTTTTCTAAAGTATGTGTTACATTTTGAAATTTATTGGCCATTACCTCCCTCAAAACATTTTGAGGGCAGGTTTCATTTACAGCCCTGCAGTACTTGTTCACATGAAGTGACCATTAGCACAGGCTTTAAAGCTGCTTTTGCAGGTAATGGCCAGATTGCGGCAGCCTTTCTTTGTTCCCCATGCTGGTACTAGGGAAACAGAGCTTCCGGCCAGTGGTCTTCCTCGGTTATAAATTAGAGTGGAATGTGCCCGGATAAACCCCCAAAGGCTGATGTCTCCTTATTTTTGTTTCTTTTTTAAATTTAATTTATATTTTTATCGGAGTAATATTCCATTGTGTATATGGACCACTTCTTGGTGCATAGCTCTGTTGAGGGACATTTTCGTTGCTTCCAAGTGTTGGCTATATTAAATATTGCTGGAGTGCAAGATTGCCAGCCTGTGACTTTTTGATTCTCATTTTCTCAGGTGATAGGCCCAGCAGTGGGTGTGACTGATTGACTAGTAGCTCAATGTTTACCTTTTCAAAGCACCTCCATTGTGTTTTCATTAGTGGCTCTTACCATGTCTCCCTTAGAACCGAGGGTACGAACTTCTCCACAATCCCTTCAGCATTTATAGTTTGCAGCATTTTTGCTAATGGCCAGTCTGACTGCTGTGACCTGATAGGTTTTTGTAATTTGGGTTTGCATGACTTTAAAAATTCCTAAAATTCATCATTTTCCACGCCTTTTTCCTTTCTGTTAAAAATCAAGTGTGAGTACAATATATCTCTTGAAGCTCTCTTCTTGGAATGTTGCCCTCTTTTGAATTTTTGGTGGATATTCGACCCCAGGATTTTTTTGGAGGGCAGATGTCATTACAGAACTGCAAGTTTGGTGAATATTTAGTGACCATTAGCACTGGGTTTAAAGCTGCTGTTGTGGGAAACGGCCACAAGGAGGTAGCATTTGTCCTTTCCCAAATCTGAGTACTAGGGCAGCAGAGCCTTTCTGGAAGTCGTGGTCCTAGGTTTTAAGTTAGAATGGAATGTGCCAGGAGGAACGCCCATAAGTTTATGTCTCATTACATCTTGGTTTTTAAAATTTATTTAATCGGGGTAATGATTAGATATTGTTTGTCCAGATGTACACAATCTGGTTCATTTGTACAATATATATGTCTATTCATGTTCAGATCCTCTTCCCATGTAAAATATTACAGTGTTCCGTAGACCTCCCTTGCTATATGGTCCGTCTTTTCGATATATGTTTATTATATGTATTTGTATACGTATGGTAACGTTAATCTTAATTTATCCATTCTGCCCACCTTTCCTTTTAGATAAGCATACTTAATTTCTAAGTCTGTGAGTGTCTTTCTCTGTGGAAATATGTTCATTTGTGTTAGTTATTAGATAACGCCTATAAGTGATATCATAGGATATAGGTCTTTTGCTTTCTGACTTACCTCATATTCTGTGATTATCTCCAAGCTCATCTATGGCACCTCAAATAGCAGTGTTTCATTGTTTTCTATGGCTAATATTCTATTGTGAACGTGGACCACTTCTTCTTCATCCATACATCTGTTGATGGACATTTTGGTGGCTTCACTGTCTTGGCTATTGTGAATAAGGCTGCAGTGTAGCTTTTGCAGCCCGAGTCTTCTCGATTCTGGTCTTCTCAGGTGAGAGGCCCAGTGGTGTGACTGCTGCATCGAATGGTATCTCAACTTTTACTTTTAATCGTAGCTCCTTTCTGTTCTCATTATTGGCTCTTACCACGTTACATCTCACCAGCAGCTAGAGGGTACACAGTTCTCTAAAACCCCTTCAGAATTTATTGTTTGTAGATCTTTTGCTGATGGTCAGTCGACTGGTGTGAGTTGAAACCTTTTTGTACATTAGATTTGCATGAGTCTAATAATTCCTGAGGTTGAGCTTTCACCCATTTTCCTTTTTTTAAACAAGAGAGTGAGTCAAACTTACCTCTTCATACTATCGTCTTGAAAAATTTGTCAGTTTTGAATTTTATTGTCCATTCCCTACCTCAGCACAGTTGTTTAGGGCAGGTGTCCTTTGCAGCCCTGAGTCCTTGTGAATGTTAAGAGAACATTAGCTGTGGGCTTAACGCCACTCTTGCGGAAAACGGCCACAAGGCAGCAGAATTTCTACATTGCCAACTCTGGGTTTTTGGGCAGCAGAGCCTTCCTGGAAATCGTGTTAGTAGGCTGCAAATTAGAGTGGAATGTGCCAGAGCACATCCCCAAGAGCTTATATCTCCTTACTTCTTGTTTGTTTTATAAATTTAATTTTTATTAATTATCAGAGCAAACTTGATAAAAATATTTTGTTTCTCCTAGGTGTACAGAATCTGGTTCATTATATCAATGTATCTGTCATTTATCTTTGCATTCTTTACTGTGTAGGTTATTACAGAGTGTTGCCTAGACCTCTCTTGGTATTCCATAGGTATTTTGTGATTATATATTTCATATGTATTAGTACATGTCTGTTAACCCTCATATCCTAATTCACACATTCCTTACACTTTTCCATTTGGTTAAACATAATTTTTTTTTTCTTAATCCATGCTTTTCCTTCTCTTGGAAATAAGTTCGTGAGTATCAACTTTTAGGTAACACCTAGAAGTGATGTCATAGGATATCTGTCTTTCACTTTCTTTCTTTAATTTGAGTGATTATCTCTAGGTCCTTATATGGTGGTGCAAACGGCACTGTTTCATTGTTTTCCATGGCTAATATTCCATTGTTTATATGGACCACTTCCTCTTTGTGCATTTTTCTGTTGATGGACATTTTGGTTTCTTCCAAGTCTTGGCTATGTTAAATATTCCTGCAGTACAGGATTGCCAGCCTGTGTCTTTTCCATTCTGCTCTGCTCAGGTGATAGGCACATCAAAGGACCTACCAGATCACATGGTAGCTCAATTTTTACCCTTAAACGCACCTCCATTATGTTCTCGCTACTGGCTGTTACCAGTTTACATCCCCCCAGCAGCTGGAGGGTACACAGTTCTCTGAAACCCCTTCAGCATTTATTCTTTGTAGACTTTTTGCTGAAGAACATTCTGACGGCTGTGAGGTGAACATTTCTGTAATTGGATTTGCATGGCTTTATTCATTGCTGATGTTGCGCATTTTTCAATTTCCTTTTATTTTAAAGAGAAAAAAAAGAAAAGACAAAATGTGCGTAAAATATGCCTCTTGACATTGTCTTCTTGAAATGTTGACGTCTTTTGAATTTTCTGGTCGATTACGACCCCAGGACATTTTTTGAGGCCCGGTGTCCTTTACAGTGCTGCACATATTTTGAATATTTTTTGAGGCCCGGTGTCCTTTACAGTGCTGCACATATTTTGAATATTAAGTGAACATTACCTCTTGGTTTAAAGCTGCTGTTGTGTGAAACAGCCACAAGGCGGCAGCATTTCTCCTTTACCAAATCTGGTTACCAGGGCAACAGAGCCTTAATGGAAGTCCTGTTCTAGGTTGAAAATTAGAATGGGATGTGCCAGGAAAAATTCCTTTCAGTTTATGTCTCATTATTTCTTGTTCATATTTTTAATTTAATTTTTATTTTTTATCGCAGCAAATTTGATTACAATGGTTTTTTTTTTGTTCTAGGTGTGCAAGATGTGGTTCTTTCACACACATACATATATCTATTCTTCTTTGGAACCTTTTCCCAGGTAGGTTATGACACAATGTTGAGTAGTCTTCTCTTGGTATTCCATAGGTCTTTGGTGATTATATATTTCACATGTGTTTCTATATCTATGTTAACCCCAATATCGTAATGTATCCAATCCTCACACCTTTCGATTTGGGGAACCATAAGTTTGTTCAATGAATCTGTGATTGCCTTTCTCTGTGGAAATATCTTCATTGTTATCAATTTTCAGGTAACACCTATAAGTGATATACGTTAGGTGTCTTTCGCTTTCTCACTTACTACAAGTTGCATGGTTACCTCTAGACTCATCTATGGTGCTGCAAATGGCATTGTTTCATTTTTTTCCCGAGCTAATATTCCATCTCTATATGTAACAGTTCCTCTTTGTCCACTCATCTGTTGATGGACTTTTGGTTGCTTCCATGTCTTGGCTATTGTAATACTGCTGCAGTGCAGATTTGCCTGCCTGTGTCTTTCCAATTATGTCTTCTTATGTTATAGGCCCAGGAGTGGGCCTGCTGGATCATATAGTAGCTCAATGTTTACCTTTTAAAGGCACCTCCACCCTGTTCCCATTAGTGACTCTTACCAGGTTACGTCCCACTTCAAATTAAGGGTATGCATTTCTCCACAACCTTTTCAGCATTGATCATTTGTAGTTTCTTTCCTGATGGTTATTCTGAATGGTGTGAGCTGATACCTCTGTGTGGTTGGATTTGCATGTGTCTCATAATCCTTTGAAATTGAGCTTTCAGGCATGTCCTTTTATTTTTCAAACGGTTATTACAGCTTAGTTCTTCAAATGGTTTTCTTGAAATATGTGCCACATTTTGAAATACTTTGACCTTTACCTCCTGCAAAACATGATGAAAGCAGGTTTCCTTTACAGCCCTGCAGGACTTGTTCATATGAAGTGAAAATTAGCATAGGTTTTAAAGCTGCTTTTGCAGGTAATGGCCAGAGGGTGGAGCATTTCATAATTCTATGAAACATAACTGAACACACAATATATATTTTTTCTTTTAAATTTCCATTGTTACTTTTTTAAAGTACAATTATAATTGAAGTTCTTTGTAACAAGTGAAATTTAAAAAATTAAAGGAAAAGATAATATTTTACCACTTGCCATCCTTTCCCATTTACTGAAACGACCAGCATAATGTGTAGAGTTCTCATTTTATTCAGGTGTTCTATACATCTGGAATATCATGCTTCTCACTGTAGAAAAACAGATTTAGCTCTCACACTTTTTATAGGCTACATAACAGTCCATAGAACAGAAGTACCAACTATTTCAGACTTAGCTTTTTGAGGGACACTCAGGTTACTTTCTGTTTTATTTTGTTGTTCTTTTTCTGGGGGGGGGTAGGAGTTTATTATTTATTTATTTATTTTTGTTGTGTTGGGTCTGAGTTTCCGTGTGAGGGCTTTCTCTAGTTGTGGCAAGTGGGGGGCCACTCTTGATCTCGGTGCGCGGGCCTCTCACTATTGCGGCCTCTCTTGTTGCAGAGCACAGGCTCCAGATGCGAGGGCTCACTGGTTGTGGCTTATGGGCCTAGTTGCTCCATGGCATGTGGGATCCTCCCAGACCAGGGCTCGAACCTGTGTCCCCTGCATTAGCAGGCAGATTCTAACCACCGCACCACCAGCGAAGCCCCCTATTTTGTTGTTCTGCTAGTTTGTTTTAACCCAAGAAAATATTTTTTTAAATACAAAAAAACTAAATTAAGCTAAGGGTAAGGATTAGGGTTTAGGGTAAGGTTTAGGGTTAGGATACGGGTTAGGATTATTGTACGGCTTAGAGTATGGTTTAGGGTTATGGTTGTGGTATGGGTTAGTGTTAGGGTACAGTTTAGGGTATGGCTATGGTTTAGTGTTAGGGTACGGGTTAAGGTATGGGTTAGTGTTAGGGTATGGGTTAGGATTAGGGTATGGTTTACATTCAGGGTTATGGTTAGGTTTAGTGTATGGGTTAGTGTTAGGTATGGGTTAGGGTAAGGGTTAGGGTTAGGTTTAGTGTTAAGGAAAGGGTACAGTTTAGGGTACAGTATAGGGAACAACAAAGGGTTAGGGTTAGGGTACGTGTTAGGGTACAGTTTAGTGTTAGTGTACGGGTTAAGATTAAGGTATGGTTTAGGGTAAGGTTTAGGGTTAGGGTTAGGGAACGGGTATGGTTTGGGGTACAGTTTAGGGTATGACCACGGGTTAGGAGTAGGGTAAGTGTTAAGGTATAGTTTAGTGTTAGTGTACAGGTTAGGATTATGGTACGGGATAGTGTAAGGGTTAGGGTTAGGGTTAGGGAATGGGTACAGATTAGGTTACAGGTTAGGGTATGACAACGGGTTAGGGTTAGGGTACGTGTTAGTGTATGGGTTAGGATTAGGGTACGGGTTAGGTTATGGGTTAATGTTAGGGGATGGGTTAGGATTAGGGTACGGGTTATGGTACGGTTTAGGGAAAGGGTTAGGATATGGGGTAGGGTAAGGATAAAGTTTAGTGTATGACTATGTGTTACTGTTAGGGTACATGTTAGTGTATGGGTTAGTGCTTGTGTACAGCTTACGGTAAGGGTTAGGGTTAGGGAACGGGTACGGTCTCAGGTACAGGTTAGGGTACGGTAGCGGGATAGGGTTAGGGTACGTGTTAGGATGAGACTTCTTTGTAGTGTAGATTTGAATTTCCCGCTTGCTTGGTTGGCCAAAAAGGGCGTATGCGTTTTATCCTGAATATATTCAGGAAAAAACGCATACGCCCTTTTTGGCCAAGTGCATCGTTGCCGAAGATCTGCCGCTTTTCATATGCTTTAAATGCAATTCCAATCTACCTCCTGAAATCTGTTTCCTGCAATTGTGCCTTGTTTCAAGTCCTCTTCACAGCCATACCTCAATACATTTTTGGACAATAGTTGTCCTTTATAACTCTGCAGGTTTGTGAATTGCAGTGCCCCTGAGCTCGTTTTTTCAACTCGCTTTCTGTGAGCTGGCCACAAATCAACAGGATTGCTTCAGGCCCTATTCTGGTTCCGGCACGGCATGCTGAGTCTTTGGTTAATTCTACATCCTGGTGGGAAATTAGAGTGAAATGTGCCCGTCCAAACACCTACAGCTAGTCTCTCATTGGTTCTCCCTATTCCCGTTCATCCTCCGCAGAAATTGCAGAGTGTGCCAAACAGGAGGTTACAAGCACTGACTCTCCAAGTGGGGAGATTGTTAGTAAAGCGCCTGGAATGGCGAACCCGAGTACCAGTGGACGAATAATGAGATGCGTTTTAGAAACCTTGCCCGATCACACTGTGGACCATCCTCTGGGTTTCCCACACATGTTTTAGCTGTAGGAAGAATCCCTTAAACCTGGAGAGTTGGGACCCATGGAATGGGTAGCACGCAGTACTACTTCAAAGGGTTTGCATTTGCTCACCGAACCTCACCAATCCTCACAGCCCCAAGTGTCCAGCCTTATGTCTCTCCCAGCTGTGGGTGTAGATGTGGTAAATCCAGGTTTCGTCACAAGCCCTGAACGAATTATTTAAGAATTTATCTCTCTTTCACTGTCTTTGTGTTTTGATTTTGAAATTTATTTTTATAATGGGGTTTAGCTGATTTTCACTGCTGTGTTTATGCCGCTCGATGCACACTTGATCCTCTTATGGAGACATATAAACACATAGGTTTTAAGATTCTTACTAGTCAGATATATTCCTCTGCAGTGAATAGGGGGTGTTGAGTCCACTTCGTTGAACAAGGAGTATATCTTGTCTATTACTGGCTTATGGAACGGTATCTGTGCTCATTTCAATCTCTGGTTTTATGCAGCACCCCAACTCACCTTTCCCCTTAAGCAAGCATAAGTTGGTTTTCTAAATGTGAGACTCTGTTCTGTTTTGTAATTCAGTTCATGTGTAGCCAAGTTTACATTCCCTCTATAAGTGATATCTTATGACTAGTTTCTTTTTCTGTGTGACTTATTTCACTCAGAATCATCTTACCTAAATCCACTCATTATGCTGCTATGGGCCTGATAACATTGATTTCATTGCAGAGTGATATTCCATTCTATGTAAGTACCACAACTTCTTTATCCATTTTTCTCTTTCTGGGATACTTAAGTTGTTCCGTTGTCGAGGTTCTTGTAAACACAGCAGCCCTAAACTTTGGGGTGGCTGAGTCTTGTTGATTTTAATTTTCCTAAGCTATAGGGTCATAGGTGGAAGTGCCCGGGTCTCTGTAGCTTTGTTTTTTAGAGGTTTCAGGAAACACCATACACTTCTCCAGAGTGGCTGTTGGCCATTTACATCCCGCCCATCAGCACAACAAGGCTCCCTGTTCTCCATGGCCTGTCCTGCCTTTCCGGTTTTTACACTTTTTTCAGATGGCCCATTTGACCGGTGGGAAGTGAGACTTCATTGTAGTGTGGATTTCCATTGCACGCTTCCTTGGTTGGCTACAAAGGCCGTATGCGTTTTTTCCTGGATATATTCAGGAAAAAACGCATGTGCATTTTTTGGCCAAGTGCATCATTGTCGAAGTTCTGCCGCTTTTCATATGTTTTAATGCAGTTTCCATCTACCTCCTGAAATATATTTCCTGCAATTGTGCCGTGCTTTCAAGTCCTCTTTGCAGCCTTACTTCAGTATATTTTTGGACGATAGCTGTCATTTATAACTCTGCAGGTTTATGAATTACAGCGCCCCTAAGGTCCTTTCTTCAACTCGCTTTCTTGTGAGCTGGCAGGAAAACCACAGGATTGCTTCAGGCCCTAATCTGGTTTCATCACGGCATGCTGAGCCTTTTGTTAATTCCTCTTCCTGGTGGGAAATTAGAGTGAAATGTGACCGTCCAAACACCTACAGCTAGTCTCTCATTGGTTCTCCCTATTCCCGTTCAACCTCTGCAGAAACTGCTAACTGTGCTAAACAGGAGTTTTAAGGCACAGACTCTCCACTTGGGGAGATTTTTAGTAAAGCATCTGGAATGGCGAACCCGTGTACCAAGGGACAAAAAATGAGATGCGGTTTAGAAACGTTGCCCGATCACATGGTGTACAATCCTCTGGGTTTCCCATGCATGTTTTAGCTGTAGGAAGAATCCCTTAAACCAGGAGAGTTGGGACCCATGGAATGGGTAGCATACAGTATTACTTCAAAGGGTCTCCATTTGCTCACCGAACCTCACCAATCCTCTCAGCCCCAAATGTCCTGCCTTATGTCTCACCCAGCTGTGGGTGTGGATGTGGTAAATCCAAGTTTCATCACAAGCCCTGAACGAATTATTTAAGAACTTTCTCTCCTTCACTGTCTTTGTTTTTGAAATTTATTTTAATAATGGGGTTTAGTTGATTTTCATGGCTGTGTATACTGCTCTACACACACTTGATTCTCTTACGGAGACATATAAATACATATGTTTTAATATTCTTATTGTCAGATATATTCCTCTGCAGTGAATAGGCGGTGTTGAGTCTAATTCGTTGAGCAAGGAGTATATCTCGTCTATTACATATTTGGCTTATGGAATAGTATCTGTGCTAATTTCAATCTCTGGTTTTACGTAGCACCCCAACTCATCATTCCCCTTAAGAAAGCATAAGTTTGTTTTCTAAATGTGAGACTCTGTTCTGTTTTGTAATTCAGTTCATGTGTAGCCAAGTTTACATTCCCTCTATAAGTGATATCTTATGATAAGTTTCTTTTTCTGTGTGACTTATTTCCTTTGAATCATTGTACCTAAATCCATTCATTATGCTTGTACAGGCCGGACGACATTGATTTCATTGCTGAGTGATGTTCCATTGTACGTAAGTATGAAAACGTCTTTATCCATTTCTCTCTTTCAAGGATATTTAATTTGTACCGTAGTCGAGACTCTTGTAAACAGAGCAGCCCTAAACTTTGGGGTGGTTGTTTCTTGTTATTTTAATTTTCCTGAGTTATAGTGCTATAAGTAGGTTTAGGGTTAGGGTTAAGGTTAGGGTTAGGGAACGGGTATGGTTTAGGATGCGACAATGGTTTAGGGTGAGTGAAAGTGTTAGGGTACAGGTCAGTGTTAGTGTACCGTTTAGGATTAGGGTAAGTGTTAGGGTAATGCTTCAGGTTAGGGTTATGTTTAGGGAATGGGGATGGTTTAGGGTAGAGGTTAGGGTACGACAACAGTTTAGGGATAGCGTACATGTAAGGGTAAGGGTTAGTGTTAGCGTACGGGTGAGGATTAGGGGACGGGTTAGGGTAAGGCTTCGGGTAAGGGTTAGGGTTAGCGTTAGGGATAGGGGACGGTGACCGTTTAGGGAACAGGTTAGGGTATGACAATGGTTGAGAGTCAGCATTCGTGTTAGGGTATGAGTTAGAGTTAGCGTATGGGTTAGGATTAGGGGACCGGATAGGGTAAGATTTCAGGTAAGGGTTAGGGGACGGGGAAAGTTTAGGGTACAGGTTAGGGTACGACAAGAGTTTAGGGTGAGCGTACATGTTAGGGTATGTGTTAGTGTTAGAATATGGGTTAGAATTAGGGGACGGGTTAGGGTAAGGCTTCAGGTAAAGTTTAAGGTTAGGATTAGGGGACTGGGAAGGTTTAGGGTACAGGTTAGGGAACGACGATGGTTTAGGGTGAGTGTACATGTTAGGGCATGGGTTAGTGTTAGCATACGGGTTAGGATTAGTGGACAGGTTAAGGTAAGGCTTCGGGTAAAGGTTAGGGTTAGGCTTATGGGACAGGGACGGTTTAGGGTACATGTTAGGGTACAACAATGGTTTAGGGTGAGCATAGGTATTAGAGTACAGGTTAGTGTTAGGGTATGGCTTAGGATTAGGGGACGAGTTAGTGTAAGGCCTCGGGTAAGTGTTAGGGTTAGGGGACAGGGTCGGATTAGGGTACAGTTTAGGGTACGACAATGGTTAAGGGTGAGCATACATGTTAGGGTACAGGATAGTGTCAGTGTACGGGTAAGGATTAGGGGAAAGTTTAGGGTACGGCTTCCAGTAAGGGGTACGGTTAGGGTTAGGGAATGGAGACGGTTTAGGGCACAGGTTAGTGTACAACAACGGTTTAGGGTGAGCATAAGTGTTAGGATATGGGTTAGTGTTAGCGTACGGGTTAGGATTAGGGGACGGGTTAGGGTAAGGCTTCGGGTAAGGGTTAGGGTTAGGGGACAGGGTCGGATTAGGGTACAGGTTAGGGTACGACAAAGGTTTAGGGTGAGGCGTACGTGTTAGGGTATGGGTTAGTGTTAGCGTACTTGTTAGGATTAGGGGACGGGTTAGGGTAAGGCTTCGGGTAAGGGTTAGGGATAGGGTTAGGGGACGGGGACAGTTTAGGGGACAGGTAAGTGTACAACAACGGTTTAGGGTGCGCGTAAGTGTGAAGGCACGGGTTAGTGTTATTGTACGGGTTAGGATTAGGGGACGGGTTAGGGTAAGGCTTCGCTAGGGGTTAGGGTTAGGTAAGGGTTAGGGTTACTGTTAGGATTAGGTGGACAGGGACGGTTTTGGGTACAGGTTAAGGTACGACAATGGTTTAGGGTAAGCATACGTGTGAGGGCACGGGTTAGTGTTAGAGTAAGGGTTAGGATTAGTGGACGGGTTAGGGTTAGGGTTAGGGGACGGGGACGGTTTAGGGGACAGGTTAGGGTACGACAACGGTTTAGGGTGAGCGTACGTGTGACGGCAAAGGTTAGTGTTAGCGAACGGGTAAGAATTAGGGAATGGGTTAGGGTAAGGCTTCAGGTAAGGGTTAGGGTTAGGGTTAGGGGATGGGGATGGTTTAAGGGACAGGTTAGGGTACGACAACGGTTTAGGGTGAGCGTACGTGTGAGGGCTCGGATTAGTGTTAGCGTATGGGTTAGTATTAGGGTAGGGTTAGGGTAAGGCTTCAGGTAAGGGTTAGGGTTAGGGGACGGGGACGGTTTAGGGGACACGTTAGGGTACGACAATGGTTTAGGGTGAGCGTACGTGTGAGGGCATGGGTTAGTGTTAGCGTACGCGTTAGGATTAGGGAATGGGTTAGGGTAAGGCTTCGGGTAAGGGTTAGGGTTAGGGTTAGAGTTAGGGGTCGGGGACGGTTTAGGGGACAGGTTAGGGTACGACAACGGTTTAGGGTGAGCGTATGCGTGAGGGCACGGTTTAGTGTTAGCGTAAGGGTTAGGATTAGTGGACGGGTTAGGTTACGTCTTCGGGTAAGGGTTAGGGTTAGTGTTAGGGTTAGGGGATGGGTATGGTTTAGGGGACAGGTTAGGGTACATCAACAGTTTAGGGTAAACGTACGTGTAATGGCACGGGTTAGTGTTAGCATACGGGTTAGGATTAGGGGATGGTTTAGGGTAAGGCTTCGGGAAAGGGTTAGGGTTAGGGTTAGGGTTAGGGAATTGGGACGGTTTAGGGCACAGGTTAGGGTACGACAACGGTTTAGGGTGAACGTACATGTGAGGGCACGGATTAGTGTTAGTGTACGGGTTAGTATCAGGGGACGGGTTAGGGTAAGGCTTCAGCTAAGGGTTAGGGTTAGGGGACGGGGACGGTTTAGGGGACAGGTTAGGGTACGACAACAGTTTAGGGTGAGCATACGTGTGAGGGCACGGGTTAGTGTTAGCATACGGGTTAGGATTAGGGGACCGGTTAGGATAAGGCTTCTGGTAAGGGTTAGGGTTAAGGTTAGGGTTATTGGATGGGGACGGTTTAGGGGACAGGTTAGGGTACGACAACGTTTTAGGTTGAGCGTACGTGTGAGGGCACAAGTTAGTGTTAGCATATGGGTTAGGATTAGGGGACGAGTTAGGGTTAGGATTAGAGTTAGGGTTAGGGGACGTGGACGGTTTAGGGGACAGGTTAGGATATGACAATGGTTTAGGGTGAGCGTATGCGTGAGGGCATGGGATAGTGTTAGCGTACGGGTTAGGATTAGGGGATGGGTTAGGGTAAGGCTTTGGGTAAGGGTTAGGTTTAGGGTTAGTGTTAGGGGACGGGGATGGTTTAAGGGACAGGTTAGGGTACGACAACGGTTTAGGGTGAGCGTACGTGTGAGGGCACTGGTTAGTGTTAGCGTATGGGTTAGGATTAGGGGACGGGTTAGGGTAAGGCTTTGGGTAAGCGTTAGGGTTAGGTTTAGGGTTAGGGTTAGGGTTAGGGAACGGGGATGGTTTATGGGACAGGTTAGGGTACGTCAATGGTTTAGGGTGAGTGTACGTGTGAGGGCACGTGTTAGTGTTAGCGTACGGGTTAGGATTGGGACGATTAGGATAAGGCTTCGGGTAAGGGTTAGGGTTAGGTTTAGGGTTAGTGTTAGGGGATGGGGACGGTTTAGGGGACAGGTTAGGGTACGACAACGGTTTAGGGTGAGCGTACATCTGAGGGCATGGGTTAGTGTTAGCATACAGGTTAGGATTAGGGGACGGGATAGATTAAGGCTTTGGGTACGGGTTAGGGTTAGGGTTAGGGTTAGGATTATGGTGAGGGTTAGGGGAAGGGGATGGTTTAAGGGACAGGTTAGGGTACGCCTACGGTTTAGGGTGAGCATACGTGTGAGCGCACGGGTTAGTCTTAGCGTTCGGTTTAGGATTAGGGGGCGGGTTAGGGTAAGGCTTCGGGTAAGTGTTAGGGTTAGGGTTAGGGTTAGGGGATGGGGACGGTTTAGGGTATATGTTAGGGTATGAAAACGGTTTAGGGTGAGCGTACGTGTGAGGGCACGAGTTAGTGTTAGCATATGGGTTAGGATTAGGGGACGAGTTAGGGTTAGGATTAGAGTTAGGGTTAGGGGACATGGACGGTTTAGGGGACAGGTTAGGATATGACAATGGTTTAGGGTGAGCGTATGCTTGAGGGCACGGGATAGTGTTAGCGTACGGGTTAGGATTAGGGGACGGGTTAGGGTAAGGCTTTGGGTAAGGGTTAGGTTTAGGGTTAGGGTTAGGGGACGGGGATGGTTTAGGGGACAGGTTAGGGTACGACAACGGTTTAGGGTGAGCGTACATCTGAGGGCATGGGTTAGTGTTAGCATACAGGTTAGGATTAGGGGATGGGATAGAGTAAGGCTTTGGGTACGGGTACGGGTTAGGGTTAGGGTTAGGGTTATGGTGAGGGTTAGGGGACGGAGATGGTTTAGGGGACAGGTTAGGGTACACCAACGGTTTAGGGTGAGCGTACGTGTGAGGGCACGGGTTAGTGTTAGCGTACGGGTTAGGATTAGGGGACGGGTTAAGGTAAGGCTTTGGGTAAGGTTTAGGATTAGGGTTAGGGTTAGGGATCAGGGATGGTTTAGGGGACAGGGTAGGGTATGACAACGGTTTAGGGTGAGCGTACGTGTGAGGGCATGGGTTAGTGTTAGCGTATGGGTTAGGATTAGGGAACGGGTTAGGGTAAGGTTTCGGGTAAGGGTTAGGGTTAGTGTTAGGGTTAGGGTTAGGGGACGAGGACGGTTTAGGGTTCAGGTTAGGGTATGAAAACGGTTTAGGGTGAGCGTACGTGTGAGGGCACAAGTTAGTGTTAGCGTATGGGTTAGGATTAGGGGTCGAGTTAGGGTTAGGATTAGGGTTAGGGTTAGGGGACGGGGACGGTTTAGGAGACAGGTTAGGTTACGACAACGGTTTAGGGTGAGCGTACGCATGAGGACACGGGATAGTGTTAGGGTTCGGGTTAGGAATAGGGGACAGGTTAGGGTAAGGCTTCGGGTAAGTGTTAGGTTTAGGGTTAGGGCTAGGGGACGGGGACGGTTTAGGGGACAGGTTAGGGTACGACAACGTTTTAGGGTGAGCGTACTTGTTAGGGCACTGGTTAGTGTTAGCGTACTGGTTAGGATTAGGGGACGGGTTAGGGTAAGGCTTCGGGTAAGCGTTAGGTTTAGGGTTAGGGTTAGGGAATGGGGACGGTTTAGGGGACAGGTTAGGGTACGACAATGGTTTAGGGTGAGCGTACATGTGAGGGCACGGGTTAGTGTTAGCGTATGGGTTACGATTAGGTGACAGGTTAGGATAAGGCTTCGGGTAAGGGTTAGGGTTAGGGTTAGGGGACGGGGACGGGGACTGTATAGGGGACAGGTTAGGGTACGCCAATGGTTTAGGGTGAGCGTACGTGTGAGGGCACGGGTTAGTGTTAGCGTATGGGTTAGGATTAGGGGACGGTTTACGGTAAGGCTTCGGGTAAGGTTTAGGGGTAGGGTTAGGGGATGGGGATGGTTTAGGGGATAGGTTAGGGTACGACAATGGTTTAGGTTGAGCGTACTTGTGCGAGAATGGGTTAGTGTTAGCGTACGGGTTAGGTTTAGGGGACGGGTTAGGGTAAGGCTTTGGGTAAGGGTTAGGGTTAAGGTTAGGGTTATGGGATGGGGACGTTTTAGGGGACAGGTTCGGGTATGACAATGGTTTAGGGTGAGCGTAAGTGTGAGGGCACGTGTTAGTGTTAGCGTATGGGTTAGGATGAGGGCACGGGTAAGGTTAAGGCTTCGGGTTAGGTTAGGGTTAGGGGACGGTGATGGTTTAGGTGACTGGTTAGGGTACGATAATGTTTTAGGGTGAGCGTACGTGTGAGGGCACGGGTTAGTGTTAGCGTACGGTTTAGGATTAGGGGACGGGTTAGGGTAAGGCTTCGGGTAAGGTTTAGGGTTAGGGTTAGGGTTAGGGGACTGGGATGGTTTAGGGGACACGGTAGGGTACGACAACGGTTTAGGGTGAGCGTACGTGTTAGGGTATGTGTTAGTGTTAGCGTACGGGTTTGCATTAAGGGACGGGTTAAGGTAAGGTTTCGGGTAAGGGTTAGGGTTAGTGTTAGGGTTAGCGTTAGGGGACGGGGATGGTATAGGGGACAGGTTAGGGTACGACAATGGTTTAGGGTCAGCGTACGTGTGAGGGCCCAGGTTAGTGTTAGCGTACGGGTTAGGATTATGGGACGGGTTAGAGTAAGGCTTTGGATAAGTGTTAGGGTTAGGGTTAGGGTTAGGGTTAGGGGACCGGGACGGTTTAGGGTACAGGTAACTGTATGAAAACAGTTTAGGGTGAGCGTACGTGTGAGGGTATGAGTTAGTGTTAACGTATGGGTTAGGATTAGGGGACCAGTTAAGGTGAGGATTAGGGTTAGGGTTAAGGGACGGGGACAGTTTAGGGGACAGGGTAGGGTACGACAACGGTTTAGGGTGAGCGTACGTGTGAGGGCATGGGATAGTGTTAGCGTACGTGTTAGGATTAGGGGACAGGTTAGGGTAAGCTTTCGGGTAAGTGTTAGGGTTAGGTTTAGGGTTAGGGCTAGGGTTACGGGATGGGGACGGTTACGGGACAGGTTAGGGTACGATAATGGTTTAGGGTGAGCATACGTGTGAGGGCACGGGTTGGTGTTAGCGTACGGGTTAGGATTATGGGACGGGTTCGTGTAAGGCTTCGGGTAAGGGTTATGGTTAGGGTTATGGTTAGGGTTAGGGGACGGGGACGGTTTAGGGGACAGGTTAGGGTACGCCAACAGTTTAGCATGAGTGTACGTGTGACGGCACGGGTTAGTGTTAGCAAACGGGTTAGGATTAGGGGATGGGTTAGGGTAAGGCTTCGGGTAACGGTTAGGGTTAGGGTTAGGGTTAGGGTTAGGGTTATTGGATGCGGACGGTTTAGGGGACAGGTTAGGGTACGACAACGTTTTAGGTTGAGCGTACGTGTGAGGGCATGGGTTAGTGTTAGCGTACGGGTTAGGGTAAGTTTTCGGGTAAGGGTCAGTGTTAGGGTTAGGGGAAGGGAACGTTTAGGGAACAGGTTAGGGTACGACAGTGGTATAGGGTAAGCGTACGTGTGAGGGCACGGGTTAGTCTTAGCGTACGGGTTAGGATTAGGGCACGGTTTAGGGTAAGGCTTCGGGTAAGTGTTAGGGTTAGGGTTAGGATTAGGGGACGGGGACGGGGACAGTTAGGGGACATGTTAGGGTACGACAATGGTTTAGGGTGAGCGTACGTGTGAGGGCATGAGTTAGTGTTAGCGTACGCGTTAGGATTAGGGAATGGGTTAGGGTAAGGCTTCGGGTAAGGGTTAGGGTTAGGGTTAGAGTTAGGGGTCGGGGACGGTTTAGGGGACAGGTTAGGGTACGACAACGGTTTAGGGTGAGCGTACGTGTGAGGGCACGGGTTAGTGTTAGCGTACGGGTTAGGATTAGGGGACGGGTTAGGGTAAGGCTTTGGGTAAGGTTTAGGATTAGGGTTAGGGTTAGGGTTCAGGGATGGTTTAGGGGACCCGGTAGGGTATGACAACGGTTTAGGGTGAGCGTACGTGTGAGGGCACGGGTTAGTGTTAGCGTACGGGTTAGGATTAGGGGACGGGTTATGTTAAGGCTTCAGGTTAGGGTTGGTTAGGGGACGGGGATGGTTTAGGAGACAGGTTAGGGTACGACAACGGTCTGTGGTGAGCGTACGTGTGAGGGCACAGGTTAGTGTTAGAGTACGGTTTGGGATTAGGGTACGGGTTAGGGTAAGACTTCTGGTAAGGGTTAGGGTTAGGGTTAGGGGATGGGGATGGTTTAGGGGACAGGTTAGGGTACGACAATGGTTTAGGGTGAGCGTAAGTGTGAGGGCATGGGTTAGTGTTGGCATACAGGTTAGGATTAGGGGACGGGTTAGATTAAGGCTTCGGGTAAGGTTTAGGGTTAGGGTTAGGGTTAGGGTACGGGGATGGTTTAGGGGACAGGGTAGGGTACAACAACAGTTTAGGGTGAGCGTACGTCTGAGAGCACAGGTTAGTGTTAGCGTATAGATTAGCATTAGCGGACGGGTTAGGGTTAGTGTTAGGGTTAGGGGACGGGGATGGTTTAGGGGACAGGTTAGGGTAAGTCAACGGTTTAGGGTGAGCGTACGTGTGAGGGCACAGGTTCGTGTTAGCGTATGGATTAGGATTAGGGGATGGTTTAGGGTAAGGCTTCAGGTAAGGGTTAAGGTTAGGGTTAGGGTTAGGGGTCGGGGATGGTTTAGGGTACAGGTTAGGGTATGAAAACGGTTTAGGGTGAGTATACGTGTGAGGGCACGAGTTGGTGTTAACATATGGGTTAGGATTAGGGGACGAGTTAGGGATAGGATTAGGGTTAGTGTTAGGGGACGGGGACGGTTTAGGGGACAGGTTAACGTACGACAATGGTTTAGGGTGAGGGTACGTTTGAGGGCACGGGTTAGTGTTAGCTTACGGGTTAGGATTAGGGGACGGGTTAGGGTAAGGCTTTGGGTAAGGGTTAGGGTTAGGGTTAGGGGACGGGGACGGTTTAGGGTACAGGTTAGGGTACGACAACGGTTTAGGGTGAGCGTACATGTGAAGGCAGGGGTTAGTGATAGCCTACGGGTTAGGATTAGGTGATGGGTTAGGGTAAGGCTTCGGGTTAGGGTTAGTGTTAGTATTAGGGGACGGGGACTGTTTAGGGAACAGGTGTAGGTACGACAATGGTTTAGGGTAGGCGTACGTGTGAGGGAACGGGTTAGTCTTAGCGTACGGGTTAGGATAAGGGGACGGGTTAGGGTAAGGCTTCGGGTAAGTGTTAGGGTTAGGTTTAGGGTTAGGGTTAGGGGACGGGGATGGTTTAGGGGACAGGTTAGGGTACGACAACGGTTTAGGGTGAGCGTACATCTGAGGGCATGGGTTAGTGTTAGCGTACGGGTTAGGATTAGGGGACGGGATAGAGTAAGGCTTTGGGTATGGGTTAGGGTTAGGGTTATGGTGAGGGTTATGGTGAGGGTTAGGGGACGGGGATGGTTAAGGGGACAGGTTAGTGTACGCCAACGGTTTAGGGTGAGTGTACGTGTGAGGGCACGGATTAGTGTTAGCGTATGGGTTAGCAATAGGGGACGGTTTAGGGTAAGGCTTAGGGTAAGTGTTAGGGTTAGGGGACGGGGATGGTTTAGGGGACAGGTTAGGGTATGACAACGGTTTAGGGTGAGCGCACGCATGAGGGCACGGTTTAGTGTTAGCGTAAGGGTTAGGATTAGTGGACGTGTTAGGTTACGTCTTTGGGTAAGGGTTAGGGTTAGGGTTAGGGGACGGGGATGGTTTATGGGACAGATTAGGGTACGACAATGGTTTAGGGTGAGCATACGTGTGAGGGCACGGGTTAGTGTTAGCGTATGGGTTAGGATTAGGTGACAGCTTAGGATAAGGCTTCGGGTAAGGGTTAGGGTTAGGGTTAGGGTTAGGGTTAGGGGATGGGGAGGGTTTAGGGTTAGGGTTAGGGTTGGGGGACGGGGACGCTTTAGGGGACAGGTTAGGGTATGATAACGGTTTAGGGTGAGCGTACATGTGAGGGCACAAGTTAGTGTTAGCGTATGGTTTAGGATTAGGGGACGGGTTAGTGTAAGGCTTCGGGTAAGGGTTAGGGTTAGGGTTAGAGTTAGGGTTAGGGTTAGGGGACGGGGACGGTTTAGGGGACAGGTTAGGGTATGACAATGGTTTAGGGTGAGCGTATGTGTGAGAGCATGGGTTAGTGTTAGCGTACGGATTAGGATTAGGGGACGGGTTAGGGTAAGGCTTTGGGTAAGGTTTAAGATTAGGGTTAGGGTTAGGGATCAGGGATGGTTTAGGGGACAGGGTAGGGTACGACAACGGTTTAGGGTGAGCGTACGTGTGAGGGCACTGGTTAGTGTTAGCGTATGGGTTAGGATTAGGGAACGGGTTAGGGTAAGGGTTTGGGTAAGGGTTAGGGTTAGTGTTAGGGTTAGGGTTAGGGGACGGGGACGGTTTAGGGTTCAGGTTAGGGTATGAAAACGGTTTAGGGTGAGCGTACGTGTTAGGGCACAAGTTAGTGTTAGCGTATGGGTTAGGATTAGGGTTAGAGTTATGGTTAGGATTA
This sequence comes from Leucopleurus acutus, assembly GCF_964270905.1. Lineage (NCBI taxonomy): Eukaryota > Metazoa > Chordata > Mammalia > Artiodactyla > Delphinidae > Leucopleurus > Leucopleurus acutus. Next base: position 448,048 of record NW_028139203.1, read on the forward strand.
GGGTTAGGGTTAGGGGACGGGGACGGTTTAGGGGACCGGTTAGGTAACGACAACGGTTTAGGGTGAGCGTACGCATGAGGACACGGGATAGTGTTAGCGTTCGGGTTAGGATTAGGGGACGGGTTAGGGTAAGGCTTCAGGTAAGGGTTAGGTTTAGGGTTAGGGTTAGGGGACGGGGACGGTTTAGAGGACAGGTTAGGGTACGACAACGTTTTAGTGTGAGCATACTTGTTAGGGCACTGGTTAGTGTTAGAGTACGGGTTAGGATTAGGGGACGGGTTAGGGTAAGGGTTCGGGTAAGCGTTAGGGTTAGGGTTAGGGTTAGTGGATGGGGACGGTTCAGGGGACAGGTTAGGGTACGACAATGGTTTAGGGTGAGCGTACGTGTGAGGGTATGGGTTAGTGTTAGCGTACGGGTTAGGATTAGGTGACGGGTTAGGATAAGGCTTCGGGTAAGGGTTAGGGTTAGGGTTAGGGGATGGGGACGGTTTAGCTGACAGGATAGCATACGCCAACGGTTTAGGGTGAGCATACGTGTGAGGGCAGGGGTTAATGTTAGCGTACGGCTTAGGATTAGGGGACGGGTTAGGGTAAGGCTTCGGTTAAGGATTAGGGTTAGGGTTAGTGTTAAGGTTACGGTTAGGGGACGGGGACGGTTTAGGGGATAGGTTAGGGTCCGACAACGGTTTAGGTTGAACATACGTGTGAGAGAATGGGTTAGTGTTAGCGTACGGGTTAGGATTAGGGGACGGGTTAAGGTAAGGCTTCGTTTAAGGGTTAGGGTTAGGGTGAGTGTTAAGGTTAGGGTTAGGGGACAGGGACGGTTTAGGGGACAGGTTAGTGTACAACAACGGTTTAGGGTGAGCGTACGTGTGAGGGCACGGGTTAGTGTTAGCGTATGGGTTAGGATTAGGGGACGGGTTAGGGTAAGGCTTCGGGTAAGTGTTAGGTTTAGGGTTAGGGTTAGGGGACGGGGACGGTTTAGGGGACAGGATAGTGTATGACAACGGTTTAGGGTGAGAGTACATGTCAGGGCATGGGTTAGTGTTAGCGTACGGGTTAGGATTAGGGGACGGGTTAGGGTAAGGCTTCGGGTAAGGGTTAGGGTTAAGGTTATGGGACGGGGACGTTTTAGGGGACAGGTTCGGGTATGACAATGGTTTAGGGTGAGCGTAAGTGAGAGGGCACGTGTTAGTGTTAGCGTACGAGTTAGGATGAGGGGACGGGTAAGGTTAAGGCTTTGGGTTAGGGTTAGTGTTAGGGGACGGAGACGGTTTAGGGGACTGGTTAGGGTACGACAACGGTTTAGGGTGAGTGTACGTGTCAGGGCACAGGTTAGTGTTAGCGTACGGTTTGGTATTAGGGGACTGGTTAGGGTAAGGCTTCTGATAAGGCTTAGGGTTAGGGTTAGGGGACGGGGATGGTTTAGGTGACTGGTTAGTGTACGATAATGTTTTAGGGTGAGTGTACATGTGAGGGCACGGGTTGGTGTTAGCGTACGGGTTAGGATTATGGGACAGGTTCGTGTAAGGCTGCGGGTAAGTGTTAGGGTTAGGGTTAGGGTTAGGGGACTGGGATGGTTTAGGGGACACGGTAGGGTATGACAACGGTTTAGGGTGAGCATACGTGTTAGGGTATGGGTTAGTGTTAGCGTACGGGTTAGCATTAGGGGACGGGTTAAGGTAAGTGTTCGGGTAAGGGTTAGGGTTAGGGTTAGGGTTAGGGGACGGGGATGGTATAGAGGACAGGTTAGTGTACGAAAACGGTTTAGGGTCAGCATACGTGTGAGGGCACGGGTTAGTATGGGTGTACGGGTTAAATTATGGGACGGGTTAGAGTAAGGCTTCGGATAAGTGTTAAGGTTAGGGTTAGGGGACCGGGACGGTTTAGGGTACAGGTAAGTGTAGGAAAACAGTTTAGGGTGAGCATACGTGTGAGGGCATGAGTTAGTGTTAACGTATGGGTTAGGATTAGGGGTTCAGTTAGGTTGAGGATTAGGGTTAGGGTTAAGGGACAGGGACGGTTTAGGGGACAGGGTAGGGTACGACAACGGTTTAGGGTGAGCATACGCTTGAGGGCATGGGATAGTGTTAGCGTACGTGTTAGGAATAGGGGACGGGTTAGTGTAAGGTTTCGGGTAAGTGTTAGGGTTAGGTTTAGGGTTAAGGTTAGGGTTAGGGGACGGGGACGGTTTACGGGACAGGTTAGGGTACGATAATGGTTTAGGGTGAGCGTACGTGTGAGGGCACGGGTTGGTGTTAGCGTACGGGTTAGGATTATGGGACGGGTTCGTGTAAGGCTTCGGGTAAGGGTTAGGGTTAGGGTTAGGGGACTGGGATGGTTTAGGGGACATGGTAGGGTACGACAACGGTTTAGGGTGAGCGTACGTGTTAGGGTATGGGTTAGTGTTAGCATATGGGTTAGCATTAGGGGATGGGTTAAGGTAAGGGTTCGGGTAAGGTTTAGGGTTAGTGTTAGGGTTAGGGTTAGGGGACGAGGATGGTGTAGGGGACAGGTTAGTGTACGACAATGGTTTAGGGTCAGCATACGTGTGAGGGCACAGGTTAGTGTTAGCGTACAGGTTAGGATTATGGGACGGGTTAGAGTAAGGCTTCGGATAAGTGTTAGGGTTAGGGTTAAGGTTAGGGTTAGGGGACCAGGACGGTTTAGCGTACAGGTAAGTGTATGAAAACAGTTTAGGGTGAGCGTACGTGTGAGCGCATGAGTTAGTGTTAACGTATGGGTTAGGATTAGGGGTTCAGTTAGGGTGAGGATTAGGGTTAGGGTTAACGGACGGGGACGGTTTAGGGGACAGGGTAGGGTACGACAACGGTTTAGGGTGAGCGTACGCGTGAGGGCATGGGATAGTGTTAGCGTACGTGTTAGGAATAGGGGACGGGTTAGTGTAACGTTTTGGGTAAGTGTTAGGGTTAGGTTTAGGGTTAAGGTTAGGGTTAGGGGATGGGGACGGTTTAGGGGACAGGTTAGGGTACGACAACGGTTTAGGGTGACCGTACGTATGAGGGCATGGGTTAGTGTTAGCGTACGGGTTAGGATTAGGGGACGGGTTAGGGTAAGGCTTTGGGTATGGGTTAGGGTTAGGGGACAGGGACAGTTTAGGGGATAGATTAGGGTACAACAACGGTTCAGGGTGAGCGTACGTGTGAGGGCACGGGTTAGTGTTAGCGTACGGGTTAGGATTAGGGGACGGGTTAGGGTAAGGTTTCGGGTAAGGGTTAGGGTTAGGATTAGAGTTAGGGTTAGGAGACAGGGACGGTTTAGGGGACAGGTTAGGGTACGACAACTGTTTAGAGTGAGCGTACATGTGAGGGCATGGGTTAGTGTTAGCGTACAGGTTAGGATTAAGGGACGGGTTAGGGTGAGGCTTCGTTTAAGGTTTAGGGTTAGGGTTAGTGTTAAGGTTAGGGTTAGGCGATGGGGACGGTTTAGGGGACAGGTTAGGGTACGACAACGGTTTAGGGTGAGCGTACGTGTGAGGGTACGGTTTAGTGTTAGCGTCTGGTTTAGGATTAGGGGATGGTTTAAGGTAAGGCTTCGGGTAAGTTTAGGGTTAGGGTTAGGGTTAGTGTTAGGGTTATGGGATGGGGACGGTTTAGGGGACAGGTTAGGGTACGACAGCGCTTTAGGGTGAGCATACGTTTGAGGCCACAGGTTAGTGTTAGCATACGGGTTAGGATTAGGGGACGGGTTAGTGTAAGGTTTTGGGTAAGGGTTAGGTTTAGGGTTAGGGTTAGGTGACGGGGACGGTTTAGGGGACAGGTTAGGGTACGACAAGGTTTTAGGGTGAGCGTACGTGTGACGGCGCCGGTTAGTGTTAGCGTATGGGTTAGGATTAGGGGACGGGTTACGGTAAGGCTTAAGGTAAGGGTTAGGTTTAGGGTTAGGTTTAGGGTTAGGGAATGGGGACGGTTTAGGGGACAGGTTAGGGTACGACAACGGTTTATGGTGAGCTTACGTGTGAGGGCACGGGTTAGTGTCAGCGTATGGTTTAGGATTAGGGGACAGGTTAGGGTAAGGCTTCGGGTAAGGGTTAGGTTTAGGGTTAAGGTTAGTGTTAGTGGACGGGGATGGGGACGGTTTAAGGGACAGGTTAGGGTACAACAAAGGTTTAGGGTGAGCGTACGTGTAAGGGCACGGTTTAGTGTTAGCGTACGGGTTAGGTTTAGGGATCGGGTTACTGCAAGGCTTCGTGTAAGGGTTAGGGTTAGGGTTAGGATTAGGGGACGGGTTAGGGGACAGGTTACTGTACGACAACGGTTTAGGGTGAGCGTACGTGTGAGGGCACGGGTTAGTGTTAGCGTACCGGTTAGGATTTGGGGACGGGTTAGCGTAAGGCTTCGGGTAAGGGTTAGTGTTAGCTTTAGGGTTAGGGTAAGGGGATGGGGATGGTTTACAGGACAGGTTAGGGTACGACAACAGTTTAGGATGAGCGTATGTGTGAGGGCACGGGTTAGTGTTAGCTTACGGGTTAGGATTAGGGGACGGGTTAGGGTAAGTCTTCGGGTAAGGGTTAGGGTTAGGGTTAGGGTTAGGGGACGGAGACGGTTTAGGGGATAGGTGAGGGTATGAAAACGGTTTAGGGTGAGCGTACGTGTGACGGCACGGGTTAGTGTTAGCGTACGGTTAGGATTAGGGGACTGGTTATGGTAAGACTCTGGGTAAGGGTTTGGGTTAGGTTAGGCTTAGGGTTAGGGGACGGAGACGGTTTAGTGGACAGGTTAGGGTATGACAACGGTTTAGGGTGAGCGTACATGTGAGGGCACAGGTTATTGTGAGCGTACGGGTTAGGATTAGGGGACGGGTTAGGGTAAGGCTTCGGGTAAGGGTAAGGGTTAGGGTTAGGGTTAGGGTTAGGGGACGGGGACATTTTAGTGGACAGGTTAGGGTACGACAACGGTTTAGGGTGAGCGTACGTGTGAGGGCATGGGATAGTGTTGGCATACAGGTTAGGATTAGCGGACGGGTTAGGGTAAGGCTTTAGGTAAGAGTTAGGGTTAGGGTTATGGGGACGGGGACTGTTTAGGGTCCAGGTGAGGGTATGACAACGGTTTAAGGGGAGCGTACGTGTGAGGGCATGGGTTAGTGTTAGCGTACGGGTTAGGATTAGGGGACGGGTGAGGGTCAGGCTTCGGGGAAGGGTTAGGGTTATGGTTCGGGCTAGGGTTAGGGTTAGGGGACGGGGACTGTTTGGGGTACAGGTTAGGGTACCACAGTGGTTTAGTGTGAGTGTATGTGTGAGGGCACGGGTTATCGTTTTGGTACAGGTTAGGATTAGGGGACGGGTTAGGGTAAGGCTTTGGGTAGGTGTAGGTTTAGGGTCAGGGGATGGGGACCATTTCGGGGACAGGTTAGGGTACGACAACGGTTTAGGGTGAGTGTACGTGTGAGGGCACGGTTTAGTGTTAGCGTACGGGTTAGGATTAGGGGACGGGTTAGTGTAAGGCTTCGGGTAAGTGTTAGGGTTAGGGTTAGGGGACTGGGACGGGGACGGTTTAGAGTCCAGGTGAGGGTACGACAATGGTTTAGGGTGAGCGTACGTGTGAGGGCACAGGTTAGTGTTAGCGTACGGCTTAGAATTACGGGACAGGTGAGGGGAAGGCTTCGGGGAAGGGTTAGGTTTAGTGTTCGGGCTAGGGTTAGGGTTAGGGGACAGGGACGGTTTAGGGTCCAGGTGAGGGTACGACAACGGTTTAGGGGGAGCGTACGTGTAAGGCCACGGGTTAGTGTTAGTGTACGGGTTAGGATTAGAGGACGGGTGAGGGGAAGGCTTCGGGGAAGGGTTAGGGTTAGGGTTCGGGCTAGGCTTAGGGTTAGGGGACGGGGAAGGTTTAGGGTCCCGGTGAGGGTACGACAACGGTTTACGGGGAGCGTACGTGTGAGGGCAGGGACTAGTGTTAGCGTACGGGTTAGGATTAGGGGACGGGTTAGGGTAAGGCTTCGGGTAAGGGTAAGGGTTAGGGTTACGGTTAAGGTTAGGGGACGGGGACATTTTAGGGGACAGGTTAGGGTACAACAGTGGTTTAGACTGAGCGTACGTGTGAGGGCATGGGTTAGTGTTGGTGTACAGGTTAGGATTAGCGGACGTGTTAGGGTAAGGCTTCGGTTAAGGTTTAGGGTTATCGTTAGGGGACGGGGACCTTTTAGGGTCCAAGTGAGGGTAGGACAAAGGTTTAGGGGGAGCAAACGTGTGAGGGCACGGGTTAGTGCTAGCTTACGGGTTAGGATTAGGGGACAGGTGAGGGGAAGGCTTCGGGGAAGGGTTAGGATTAGGGTCCGGGCTAGGGTTAAGGTTAGGGGACGGGAACGGTTTAAGGTCCAGGTGAGGGTACAACAACGGTTTAGGGTGAGCGTACGAGTGAGGGCATGGGTTAGTGTTAGCGTACGGGTTAGGATTAGGGTACGGGTGAGGGGAAGGCTTCGGGGAAGGGTTAGGGTTAGGGTTCGGGCTAGGGTTAGGGTTACGGGACGGGGACGGTTTAGAGTTCAGGTGAGGGTACGACAACGGTTTAGGGTGAGCGTACGTGTGAGGGCACGGGTTAGTGTTAGCGTATGGCTTAGGTTTACAGAACGGGTGAGGGTTAGGCTTCGGCGAAGGGTTAGGGTTAGGGTTCGGGCTAGGGTTAGGGTTAGGGGACGGGGACGGTTCAGGGACCATATGAGGGTACGACAATTCTTTAGGGGGAGTGTACGTGTGAGGGCGCGGGTTATCGTAAGCATACGGGTTAGGATTAGGGGACGGGTGAGGGTCAGGCTTCGGGGAAGGGTTAGGGTTAGGGTTCGGGCTAGGTTTAGGGTTAGGGGACGGGGAAGGTTTAGGGTCCAGGTGACGGTACGACAATGCTTTACGGGGAGCGTATGTGTGAGGGCGCGGGTTAGCGTGAGCGTACGGGTTAGGATGAGGGGACGGGTGAGGGTCAGGCTTCGGGGAAGATTTAGGCTTAGGTTTTGGTCTAGGGTTAGGGTTAGGGGACGGGGACGGTTTAGGGTCTAGGTGAGGGTACGAGAACGCATTAGGGGGAGAGTACATGTGAGGGCGCGGTTTAGCGTTAGCGTACGGGTTAGGATTAGGGCACGGGTGAGGTTCAGGCTTCGGGGAAGGGTTAGGGTTAGGGTTCGGGCTAGGGTTAGGGTTAGGGGACGGGGACGGTTTAGGGTCCACGTGAGGGTACGACAAAGCTTTAGGGGGAGTGTACGTGTGAGGGCGCGTGTTAGTGTCAACGTACGGGTTAGGATTAGGGGATTCGTGAGGGTCAGGCTTCGGGGAAGGGTTAGGGTTAGGGACAGGCTAGGGTTAGGGTTAGGGGACGGGGACGGTTTAGGGTACAGGTAAGTGTACGACAACGCTTTAGGGGGAGCGTAAGTGTGAGGGCGTGGGTTAGTGTTAGCGTACGTAATAGGATAAGGGGACGGGTGAGGGTCAGGCTTCGAGGAAGTGTTAGTGTGATGGTTCGGGCTAGGGTTACGGTTAGGGGACGGGGACGGTTTAGGGTCCAGGTGAGGGTACGAGAACGCTTTAGGGGGAGCGTACATGTGAGGGCGCGGGTTAGTGTTAGCGTACGGGTTAGGATTAGGGCACGGGTGAGGTTCAGGCTTCGGGGAAGGGTTAGGGTTAGGGTTCGGGCTAGGGTTAGGGTTAGGGGACGGGGACGGTTTAGGGTCCACGTGAGGGTACGACAAAGCTTTAGGGGGAGCGTACGTGTGAGGGCGCGTGTTAGTGTCAGCGTACGGGTTAGGATTAGGGGACGGGTGAGGGTCAGGCTTCAGGGAAGGGTTAGAGTTAGGGACAGGCTAGGGTTAGGGTTAGGGGACAGGGACGGTTTAGGGTACAGGTGAGGGTATGACAGTGCTTTAGGTGGAGCGTATGTGTGAGGGCGTGGGTTAGTGTTAGCGTACGTGATAGGATTAGGGTACGGGTGAGGGTCAGGCTTCGGGGAAGGGTTATGGTTAGGGTTCGGACTAAGGTTAGGGTTAGGGGACGGGGACGGTTTAGGGTCCAGGTGAGGGTACGACAACGCTTTAGGGGGAGCGTACGTGTGAGGGCGTGGGTTAGTGTTAGCGTACGGGTTAGGATTAGGGGACGGGTGTGGGTCAGGATTCGGGGAAGTGTTAGGGTTAGGGTTCGGGGTAGGATTAGGGTTAGGGGCCCGTGACGGTTTAGGGTCCAGGTGAGGGTACGACAACGCTTGAGGGGGAGTATAGTTGTGAGAGCGCAGGTCAGTGTTAGCGTACTTGTTAGGATTAGGGGACGGGTGAGGGTCACGCTTCGGGGAAGGGTTAGGGTTAGGGATCGGGTGAGGTTTAGGGTTAGGGGACAGGGATAGTTTAGGGTTCATGTGAGGGTGCGACAACGCTTTAGGGGGAGCGTACATGTGAGGGCGTGGATTAGCGTTAGCGTACAGGTTAGGATTAGGGGACGTGTTGGGTCAGGCTTCGGAGAAGGGTCAGGCTTAGGGTTCTGTCTAGGGTTAGGGTTAGGGGAAGGGGATGGTTTAGGGTCCAGGTGAGGGTACGACAACGCTTTAGGGGGAGCGTACATGTGAGGGCGTGGGTTAGCATTAGCGTGCGGGTTAGGATTAGGGGACGGGTGAGGGTCAGGCTTCGGGGAATGGTTAGGGTTAGGGTTCGGGCTAGGGTTAGGGTTATCGGACGGGGACGGTTTAGGGTCCAGGTGAGGGTACGACAACGCTTTAGGGGGAGCGTACGTGTGAGGGCGCGGGTTAGTGTTAGCGTACGGCTTAGGTTTACAGAACGGGTGAGGGGAAGGCTTCGGGGAAGAGTTACGTTTAGTGTTCGGTCTAGGGTTAGGGTTAGGGGACGGGGACGGTTTAGGGTCCAGGTGAGGGTACGACAATGGTTTAGTGGGAGCGTACATGTGAGGCCATGGGTTAGTGTTAGCATACGGGTTAGGATTAGAGGACGGGTGAGGGGAAGGCTTCGGGGAAGGTTTAGGGTTAGGGTTCGGTCTAGGGTTAGGGCTAGGGGACGGGGACAGTTTAGGGTCCAGGTGAGGGTACGACAACGTTTTAGGGAGAGCGTACGTGTGAGGGCGCGGGTCAGCGTGAGTGAACGGGTTTGGATTAGGGGACGGGTGAGTGTCAGGCTTCGGGGAAGGGTTAGGGTTAGGGTTCTGGCTAGGGTTAGGGTTAGGGGACGGGGACGGTTTAGGGTCCAGGTGAGGGTACGACAACGCTTTAGGGGGAGCGTACGTGTGAGGGCGTGGTTTCGAGTTAGCGTACTTTATAGAATTAGGGGATGGGTGAGGGTCAGGCTTCGGGGAAGTGTTAGGTTTAGTGTTCGTGCTAGGGTTAGTGTTAGGGGACGGGGACTGTTTAGGGTCCAGGTGAGGGTACGACAACGCTTTAGTGGGAGCGTACGTGTGAGGGCGCGGGTTAGCGTGAGCGTACGGGTTAGGATTAGGGGACGGGTGAGGGGCATGCTTCGGGGAAGGGTTAGGGTTAGGGTTTGGGCTAGGGTTAGGTTTAGGGGACGGAAACGGTTTAGGATCCAGGTGAGGGTACGACAACGCTTTAGGGGGAGCGTACGTGTGAGGGCACGGGTTAGCGTGAGCGTACTGTTTAGGATTAGGGGACGGGTGAAGTTCAGGCTTCGGGGAAGGGTTAGGGTTAGGGTTTTGGCTAGGGTTAGGGTTAGGGGACGTGGACGGTTTAGGGTCCAGGTAAGGGTACGACAACGCTTTAGGGGGAGCGTCCGTGTGAGGTCATGGGTTAGTGCTAGCGTACGGGTTAGGATTAGGGGACGGGTGAGGGTCAGGCTTCGGGGTAGGGTTAGGTTTAGGGTTCGGGCTAGGGTTAGGGTTAGGGGACGGGGACGGTTCAGGGACCATATGAGGGTACGACAATTCTTTAGGGGGAGCGTACGTGTGAGGGCGCGGGTTATCGTGAGCATACGGGTTAGGATTAGGGGACGGGTGAGGGTCAGGCTTCGGGGAAGTGTTAGGGTTAGGGTTCGGGCTAGGTTTAGGGTTAGGGGACGGGGACGGTTTAGGGTCCAGGTGAGGGTACGACAATGCTTTACGGGGAGCGTATGTGTGAGGGAGCGGGTTAGCGTGAGCGTACAGGTTAGGATGAGGGGACGGGTGAGGGTCAGGCTTCGGGGAAGATTTAGGTTTAGGTTTTGGTCTAGGGTTAGGGTTAGGGGACGGGGACGGTTTAGGTTTCAGGTGAGGGTATGACAACGCTTTAGGGGGAGTGTACGTGTGAGGGCGCGGGTTAGCGTGAGCATACGGGTTAGGATTAGGGGACGCGTGAGTATCAGGCTTTGGGGTAGGGTTAGGGTTAGGGTTCGGGCTAGGGTTAGGCTTAGGGGTCGGGGACGGTTTAGGGTCCAGGTGAGGGTACGACAACGTTTTAGGGGAGCGTATGTGTGAGAGTGCGGGTTAGTGTTAAGGTACGGGTTAGGATTAGGGGACGGGTGAGGGTCAGGCTTCGGGGAAGGGTAAGGGTTAGGGTTCGGGCTAGGGTTAGGGTTAGGGGACAGGGACGGTTTAGGGTCCACGTGAGGATATGACAACGCTTTAGGGGGAGCGTACGTGTGAGGGCGTGGGTTATTGTTAGCCTACGGGTTAGGATTAGGGGCCAGGTGAGGGTCAGGCTTCGGGGAAGGGTTAGGGTTAGGGACAGGCTAGGGTTAGGGTTAGGGGACGGGGACGGTTTAGGGTACAGTTGAGGGTACTACAACGCTTTAGGGGGAGCGTACGTGTGAGGGCGTGGGTTAGTGTTCGCGTACGGGTTAGGATTAGGGGACGGGTGAGGGTCAGGCTTCGGGGAAGGGTTAGGGTTAGGGTTCGGGCTAGGGTTAGTGTTAGGGGACGGGGATGGTTTAGGGTCCAGGTGAGGGTACGACAACGCTTTAGGGGGAGCATACGTGTGAGGGCATGGGTTAGTGTTAGCGTACGGGTTAGGATTAGGGGACGGGTGAGGGTCAGGCTTCTGGGAAGGGTTAGGGTTAGAGTTCGGTCTAGGGTTAGGGTTAGGGGACGGGGACGGTTTAGGGTCCAGGTGAGGGTACGACAACGCTTTAGGGGGAGCGTACGTGTGAGAGCGCGGTTTAGCGTTCGCGTGTGGGTTAGGATTAGGGGACGGGTGAGGGTCAGGCTTCGGGGAAGGGTTAGTGTTAGGGTTCGGGCTAGGGTTAGGGTTAGGGGACGGGGACGGTTTAGGGTTCAGGTGAGGGTACGAGAACGCTTTAGGGGGAGCATACATGTGAGGGCGCGGGTTAGTGTTAGCTTACGGGTTAGGATTAGGGCACGGGTGAGGTTCAGGCTTCGGGGAAGGGTTAGGGTTAGGGTTCGGGCTAGGGTTAGGGTTAGGGGACGGGGACGGTTTAGCGTCCACGTGAAGGTACGACAAAGCTTTAGGGGGAGTGTACGTGTGAGGGCGCGTGTTAGTGTCAGCGTGTGGGTTAGGATTAGGGGACGGGTGAGGGTCAGGCTTCGGGGAATGTTTAGGGTTAGGGTTCGGGCTAGGGTTAGGGTTATCGGACGGGGACGGTTTAGGGTCCAGGTGAGGGTACGACAACGCTTTAGGGGGAGCGTACGTGTGAGGGCGCGGGTTAGTATTAGCGTATGGGTTAGGATTAGGGGACGGGTGAGGGTCAGGCTTCGGGGAAGGGTTAGGGTTAGGGTTCGGGCTAGGGTTAGGGTTAGGGCATGGGGACGGTTTAGGGTCCACGTGACGGTACGACAAAGCTTTAGGGGTGCGTACGTGTGAGGGCGCGTGTTAGTGTCAGCGTACGGGTTAGGATTAGGGGACGGGTGAGGGTCAGTCTTCGGGGAAGGGTTAGGTTTAGGGACAGGCTAGGGTTAGGGTTAGGGGACGGGGACGGTTTAGGGTCCAGGTGAGGGTACGACAACGCTTTAGGGGGAGCGTACGTGTGAAGGTACGGGTTAGTGTTAGCGTACGGGTTAGGATTAGGGGACGGGTGAGGGTCAGGATTCGGGGAAGTGTTAGGGTTAGGGTTCGGGGTAGGATTAGGGTTAGGGGCCCGGGACAGTTTAGGGTCTAGGTGAGGGTACGACAATGCTTTAGGGGGAGCGTACGTGTGAGGGCACGGTTTAGTGTGAGCGTACGGGTTAGGAATAGGGGACGGGTGAGGGTCAGGCTTCGGGGAAGGCTTAGGGTTAGGGACAGGCTAGGGTTAGGGATAGGGGACGGGGACGGTTTAGGTTCCAGGTGAGGGTACGACAACGCTTTAGGGGGAGCGTATGTGTGAGGGCGCGGGTTAGTGTTAGAGTACGGGTTAGGATTAGGAGACGGGTGAGGGTCAGTCTTCGGGGAAGGGTTACGGTTAGGGTTCGGGCTAGGGTTAGGTTTAGGGGACGGGCACGGTTTAGGGTACAGCTGAGGGTACGACAACGCTTTAGGGGGAGCGTACGTGTGAGGGCGCGGGTTAGCGTGAGCGTGCGGGTTAGGATTAGGGGACGGGTTTGGTTCAGGCTTCGGGAAGGGTTAGGGTTAGGGTTCGGTCTAGGGTTAGGGTTAGGGGACAGGGACGGTTTAGGGTCCAGGTGAGGGTACGACAAAGCTTTAGGGGGAGGGAACGTGTTAGGGGGCGGGTTAGCGTTAGCATACAGGTTAGGATTAGGGGACGGGTGAGTGTCAGGCTTCGGGGAAGGGTTAGGGTTAGGGTTCAGCCTAGGATTAGGGTTAGGGGACGGGGACGGTTTAGGGTCCAGGTGAGGGTACGACAACGCTTTAGGTGTAGCGTACGTGTGAGGGCGCGGATTAGCGTTAGCGTACGGGTTAGGATTAGGGGACGGGTTGGGTCAGGCTTCGGGGAACGGTTAGGGTTGGGGTTGGGCTAGGGTTACGGTTAGGGGACGGGGACGGTTTAGGGTCCAGGTGAGGGTACGACAACGCTTTAGGGGGAGCGTACGTGTGAGGGCGCGGGTTAGTGTTAGCATGCGGGTTAGGATTAGGGTACGGGAGAGGGTCAGGGTTTGGGGAAGGGTTAGGGTTAGGGTTTGGGCTAGGGTTAGGGTTAGGGGACGGGGACAGTTTAGGGTCCAGCTGAGGGTACGACAACGCTTTAGGGGGAGCATACGTGTGAGGGCACGGGTTAGCGTTAGCGTGCGGCTTAGGATTAGGGAACGGGTGAGGGTGAGGTTTCGGGGAAGGGTTAGGGTTAGGGTTCGGGCTAGGGTTAGGGTTAGGAGACGGGGATGGTTTAGGTTCCAGGTGAGGGTACGACAACGCTTTAGGGAGAGCGTACGTGTCAGGGTGCGGGTTAGCGTGAGCGTACGTGTTAAGATTAGGGGACGGGTGAGGGTCAGGATTCAGGGAAGTGTTAGGGTTAGGGTTCGGGCTAGGGTTAGGTTTAGGGTATGGGGACGGTTTAGTGTCCAGCTGAGGGTACAACAACGCTTTAGGTGTAGCGTACGTGTGAGGGCGCGGATTAGCGTTAGCGTACGGGTTAGGATTAGGGGACGGGTTGGGTCAGGCTTCGGGGAACGGTTAGGGTTGGGGTTGGGCTAGGGTTACGGTTAGGGGATGGGGATGGTTTAGGGTTAAGGTGAGGGTACGACAACGCTTTAGGGGGAACCTACGTGTGAGGGCACGGGTTCGCGTTAGCATGCTGGTTAGGATTAAGGGACGGGTGAGGGTCAGGCTTCGGGGAATGGTTAGGGTTAGGGTTCGGGCTAGGGTTAGGGTTATCGGACGGGGACGGTTTAGGGTCCAGGTGAGGTTACGACAACGCTTTAGGGGGAGCGTACGTGTGAGGGCGCGGGTTAGTGTTAGCGTACGGGTTAGGATTAGGGGACGGGTGAGGGGAAGGCTTCGGGGAACGGTTAGGGTTAGGGACAGGCTAGGGTTAGGGTTAGGGGATGGGGACGGTTTAGGGTCCAGGTGAGGGTACGACAAAGCTTTAGGGGGAGGGAACGTGTTAGGGGGCGGGTTAGCGTTAGCATACAGGTTAGGATTAGGGGACGGGTGAGTGTCAGGCTTCGGGGAAGGGTTAGGGTTAGGGTTCAGCCTAGGATTAGGGTTAGGGGACGGGGACGGTTTAGGGTCCAGGTGAGGGTACGACAACGCTTTAGGTGTAGCGTACGTGTGAGGGCGCGGATTAGCGTTAGCGTACGGGTTAGGATTAGGGGACGGGTTGGGTCAGGCTTCGGGGAACGGTTAGGGTTGGGGTTGGGCTAGGGTTACGGTTAGGGGACGGGGACGGTTTAGGGTCCAGGTGAGGGTACGACAACGCTTTAGGGGGAGCGTACGTGTGAGGGCGCGGGTTAGTGTTAGCATGCGGGTTAGGATTAGGGTACGGGAGAGGGTCAGGGTTTGGGGAAGGGTTAGGGTTAGGGTTTGGGCTAGGGTTAGGGTTAGGGGACGGGGACAGTTTAGGGTCCAGCTGAGGGTACGACAACGCTTTAGGGGGAGCATACGTGTGAGGGCACGGGTTAGCGTTAGCGTGCGGCTTAGGATTAGGGAACGGGTGAGGGTGAGGTTTCGGGGAAGGGTTAGGGTTAGGGTTCGGGCTAGGGTTAGGGTTAGGAGACGGGGATGGTTTAGGTTCCAGGTGAGGGTACGACAACGCTTTAGGGAGAGCGTACGTGTCAGGGTGCGGGTTAGCGTGAGCGTACGTGTTAAGATTAGGGGACGGGTGAGGGTCAGGATTCAGGGAAGTGTTAGGGTTAGGGTTCGGGCTAGGGTTAGGTTTAGGGTATGGGGACGGTTTAGTGTCCAGCTGAGGGTACAACAACGCTTTAGGTGTAGCGTACGTGTGAGGGCGCGGATTAGCGTTAGCGTACGGGTTAGGATTAGGGGACGGGTTGGGTCAGGCTTCGGGGAACGGTTAGGGTTGGGGTTGGGCTAGGGTTACGGTTAGGGGATGGGGATGGTTTAGGGTTAAGGTGAGGGTACGACAACGCTTTAGGGGGAACCTACGTGTGAGGGCACGGGTTCGCGTTAGCATGCTGGTTAGGATTAAGGGACGGGTGAGGGTCAGGCTTCGGGGAATGGTTAGGGTTAGGGTTCGGGCTAGGGTTAGGGTTATCGGACGGGGACGGTTTAGGGTCCAGGTGAGGTTACGACAACGCTTTAGGGGGAGCGTACGTGTGAGGGCGCGGGTTAGTGTTAGCGTACGGGTTAGGATTAGGGGACGGGTGAGGGGAAGGCTTCGGGGAACGGTTAGGGTTAGGGACAGGCTAGGGTTAGGGTTAGGGGATGGGGACGGTTTAGGGTACAGGTGAGGGTACGACAACACTTTAGGGGGAGCGTACGTGTGAGGGCGTGGGTTAGTGTTAGCGTACGGGTTAGGATTAGGGGACGGGTGAGGGTCAGGCTTCGGTAAAGGGTTAGGGTTAGGGTTCCGTCTAGGGTTAGTGTTAGGGTACGGAGACGGTTTCAGGTCCAGGTGAGGGTACGACAACGCTTTAGGGGGAGCGTACGTGTGAGGGTGTGGGTTATTGTTAGCCTACGGTTTAGGATTAGGGGCTGGGTGAGGGTCAGGCTTCGGGGAAGGGTTAGGGTTAGGGTTCGGGCTAGGATTAGGGTTAGGGGACGGGGACGGTTTAGGGTCCAGGTGAGGGTACGACAACGGTTTAGGGGGAGCGTAGGTGTGAGCGTGAGTGTTAGTGTGAGCGTATGGGTTAGGATTAGGGGACGGATGAGGGGAAGGCTTCAGGGAAGGGTTAGGGTTCGGGCTATGGTTAGGGTTAAATAACGGGGACGGTTTACGGTCCAGATGAGGGTACGACAACGGTTTAGGGGGAGCGTACGTGTGAGGGCGCGGGTTAGTGTGAGCGTACGGGTTAGGATTAGGGGACGGGTGAGGGGAAGGCTTTGGGGAAGAGTTAGGGTTAGGGTTCGGGCTAGGGTTAGGGTTAGGGGACGGGGACGGTTTAGGGTCCAGGTGAGGGTACGACAACAGTTTAGGGGGATCGTACGTGTGAGGGCGTGGGTTAGTTTGAGCGTACGGGTTAGGATTAGGGGACGGGTGAGGGGAAGGCTTCGAGGAAGGGTTAGGGTTAGGGTTCGGGCTAGGGTTAGGGTTAGGGGACGGGGACGGTTTAGGGTCCAGGTGAGGGTACGACAACGGTTTAGCAGGAGCGTACGTGTGAGGATGCGGGTTAGTGTGAGCGTACGGGTTAGGATTAGGGGACGGGTGAGGGGAAGGCTTCGGGGAATGTTAGGGTTAGGGTTCGGGCTAGGGTTAGGGTTAGGGGACGGGGACGGTTTAGGGTCCAGGTGAGGGTACGACAAAGATTTACGGGGAGCATACGTGTGAGGGCACGGGTTAGTGTGAGAGTATGGGTTAGGATTCGGTGACGGGTGAAGGGAAGGCTTCGGGGAAGGGTTAGGGTTAGGTTTCGGGCTAGGGTTAGGGTTAGGGAACGGGGACGGTTTAGGGTCCAGGTTCGGTTACGACAACGGTTTATGGGGATCGTACGTGTGAGGGCGCGGGTTAGTGTGAGCGTACGGGTTAGGATTATGGGACCGGTGAGGGGAAGGCTTCGGGGAAGGGTTAGGTTTAGGGTTCGGGCTAGGGTTAGGGTTAGGGGACGGGGACGGTTTAGGGTCCAGGTGAGGTTACGACAACGGTTGAGGGGGAGCGTACGTGTGACGGCGTGGGTTAGTGTGAGTGTACGGGTTAGGATTAGGGGACGGGTGAGGGGAAGGCTTCGGGGAAGGTTTTGGGTTAGGGTTCGGGCTAGGGTTAGAGTTAGGGGACGGGGACGGTTTGGGGTCCAGGTGAGGGTACGACAGAGCTTCAGGGAGAGCGTACGTGTGAGGGCGTGGGTTAGTGTGAGCGTACGGGTTAGGATTAGGGTACGGGTGAGGGGAAGGCTTCAGGGAAGGGTTAGGGTTAGGTTTCGGGCTAGGGTTAGGGATAGGGGACGGGGACGTTTAGGGTCCAAGTGAGGGTTCGACAACGGTTTAGGGGGAGCGTACGTGTGAGGGCGCGGGTTAGTGTGAGCATACCGGTTAGGATTAGGGGACGGGTGAGGGGAAGGCTTCGGGGAAGGGTTAGGGTTAGGGTTCGGGCTAGGGTTAGGGTAGGGGATGGGGACGGTTTAGGGTCCAGGTGAGGGAACGACAACGGTTTATGGGGAGCGTACGTGTGAGGGCGCAGGTTAGTGTGAGCGTACGGTTTAGGATTAGGGGACCGGTGAGAGGAAGGCTTCGGGAAAGTGTTAGGGTTAGGTTTCGGGCTAGGGTTAGGGTTAGGGCACGGGGACGGTTTAGGTTCCAGGTGATGGTACGACAACGGTTTAGGGGGAGCGTACGTGTGAGGGCACGGGTTAGTGTGAGCGTACGGGTTAGGGTAGGGGACGGGTGAGGGTCACGCTTCGGGGAAGGGTTAGGGTTAGGGATCGGGTGAGGTTTAGGGTTAGGGGACAGGGATAGTTTAGGGTTCATGTGAGGGTGCGACAACGCTTTAGGGGGAGCATACATGTGAGGGCGTGGATTAGCGTTAGCGTACAGGTTAGGATTAGGGGACGTGTTGGGTCAGGCTTCGGGGAAGGGTCAGGCTTAGGGTTCTGTCTAGGGTTAGGGTTAGGGGAAGGGCATGGTTTAGGGTCCAGGTGAGGGTACGACAACGCTTTAGGGGGAGCGTACATGTGAGGGCGTGGGTTAGCATTAGCGTGCGGGTTAGGATTAGGGGACGGGTGAGGGTCAGGCTTCGAGGAATGGTTAGGGTTAGGGTTCGGGCTAGGGTTAGGGTTATCGGACGGGGACGGTTTAGGGTCCAGGTGAGGGTACGACAACGCTTTAGGGGGAGCGTACGTGTGAGGGCGCGGGTTAGTGTTAGCGTACGGCTTAGGTTTACAGAACGGGTGAGGGGAAGGCTTCGGGGAAGGGTTAGGTTTAGTGTTCGGTCTAGGGTTAGGGTTAGGGGACGGGGACGGTTTAGGGTCCAGGTGAGGGTACGACAACGCTTTAGTGGGAGCGTACGTGTGAGGGTGCGGGTTAGCGTGAGCGTACGGGTTAGGATTAGGGGACGGGTGAGGGGAATGCTTCGGGGAAGGGTTAGGGTTAGGGTTTGGGCTAGGGTTAGGTTTAGGGGACGGAAACGGTTTAGGATCCAGATGAGGGTACGACAACGCTTTAGGGGGAGCGTACGTGTGAGGGCACGGGTTAGCGTGAGCGTACTGTTTAGGATTAGGGGACGGGTGAAGGTCAGGCTTCGGGGAAGGGTTAGGGTTAGGGTTTTGGCTAGGGTTAGGGTTAGGGGACGTGGACGGTTTAGGGTCCAGGTAAGGGTACGACAACGCTTTAGGGGGAGCGTCCGTGTGAGGTCATGGGTTAGTGCTAGCGTACGGGTTAGGATTAGGGGACGGGTGAGGGTCAGGCTTCGGGGTAGGGTTAGGTTTAGGGTTCGGGCTAGGGTTAGGGTTAGGGGACGGGGACGGTTCAGGGACCATATGAGGGTACGACAATTCTTTAGGGGGAGCGTACGTGTGAGGGCGCGGGTTATCGTGAGCATACGGGTTAGGATTAGGGGACGGGTGAGGGTCAGGCTTCGGGGAAGTGTTAGGGTTAGGGTTCGGGCTAGGTTTAGGGTTAGGGGACGGGGACGGTTTAGGGTCCAGGTGAGGGTACGACAATGCTTTACGGGGAGCGTATGTGTGAGGGAGCGGGTTAGCGTGAGCGTACAGGTTAGGATGAGGGGACGGGTGAGGGTCAGGCTTCGGGGAAGGTTTAGGTTTAGGTTTTGTTCTAGGGTTAGGGTTAGGGGACGGGGACGGTTTAGGTTTCAGGTGAGGGTATGACAACGCTTTAGGGGGAGTGTACGTGTGAGGGCGCGGGTTAGCGTGAGCATACGGGTTAGGATTAGGGGACGCGTGAGTATCAGGCTTTGGGGTAGGGTTAGGGTTAGGGTTCGGGCTAGGGTTAGGCTTAGGGGTCGGGGACGGTTTAGGGTCCAGGTGAGGGTACGACAACGTTTTAGGGGAGCGTATGTGTGAGAGTGCGGGTTAGTGTTAAGGTACGGGTTAGGATTAGGGGACGGGTGAGGGTCAGGCTTCGGGGAAGGGTAAGGGTTAGGGTTCGGGCTAGGGTTAGGGTTAGGGGACAGGGACGGTTTAGGGTCCACGTGAGGATATGACAACGCTTTAGGGGGAGCGTACGTGTGAGGGCGTGGGTTATTGTTAGCCTACGGGTTAGGATTAGGGGCCAGGTGAGGGTCAGGCTTCGGGGAAGGGTTAGGGTTAGGGACAGGCTAGGGTTAGGGTTAGGGGACGGGGACGGTTTAGGGTACAGTTGAGGGTACTACAACGCTTTAGGGGGAGCGTACGTGTGAGGGCGTGGGTTAGTGTTCGCGTACGGGTTAGGATTAGGGGACGGGTGAGGGTCAGGCTTCGGGGAAGGGTTAGGGTTAGGGTTCGGGCTAGGGTTAGTGTTAGGGGACGGGGATGGTTTAGGGTCCAGGTGAGGGTACGACAACGCTTTAGGGGGAGCATACGTGTGAGGGCATGGGTTAGTGTTAGCGTACGGGTTAGGATTAGGGGACGGGTGAGGGTCAGGCTTCTGGGAAGGGTTAGGGTTAGAGTTCGGTCTAGGGTTAGGGTTAGGGGACGGGGACGGTTTAGGGTCCAGGTGAGGGTACGACAACGCTTTAGGGGGAGCGTACGTGTGAGAGCGCGGTTTAGCGTTCGCGTGTGGGTTAGGATTAGGGGACGGGTGAGGGTCAGGCTTCGGGGAAGGGTTAGTGTTAGGGTTCGGGCTAGGGTTAGGGTTCGGGGACGGGGACGGTTTAGGGTTCAGGTGAGGGTACGAGAACGCTTTAGGGGGAGCGTACATGTGAGGGCGCGGGTTAGTGTTAGCTTACGGGTTAGGATTAGGGCACGGGTGAGGTTCAGGCTTCGGGGAAGGGTTAGGGTTAGGGTTCCGGCTAGGGTTAGGGTTAGGGGACGGGGACGGTTTAGCATCCACGTGAAGGTACGACAAAGCTTTAGGGGGAGTGTACGTGTGAGGGCGCGTGTTAGTGTCAGCGTGTGGGTTAGGATTAGGGGACGGGTGAGGGTCAGGCTTCGGGGAATGTTTAGGGTTAGGGTTCGGGCTAGGGTTAGGGTTATCGGACGGGGACGGTTTAGGGTCCAGGTGAGGGTACGACAACGCTTTAGGGGGAGCGTACGTGTGAGGGCGCGGGTTAGTATTAGCGTATGGGTTAGGATTAGGGGACGGGTGAGGGTCAGGCTTCGGGGAAGGGTTAGGGTTAGGGTTCGGGCTAGGGTTAGGGTTAGGGCATGGGGACGGTTTAGGGTCCACGTGACGGTACGACAAAGCTTTACGGGTGCGTACGTGTGAGGGCGCGTGTTAGTGTCAGCGTACGGGTTAGGATTAGGGGACGGGTGAGGGTCAGTCTTCGGGGAAGGGTTAGGTTTAGGGACAGGCTAGGGTTAGGGTTAGGGGACGGGGACGGTTTAGGGTCCAGGTGAGGGTACGACAACGCTTTAGGGGGAGCGTACGTGTGAAGGTACGGGTTAGTGTTAGCGTACGGGTTAGGATTAGGGGACGGGTGAGGGTCAGGATTCGGGGAAGTGTTAGGGTTAGGGTTCGGGGTAGGATTAGGGTTAGGGGCCCGGGACGGTTTAGGGTCTAGGTGAGGGTACGACAACGCTTTAGGGGGAGCGTACGTGTGAGGGCACGGTTTAGTGTGAGCGTACGGGTTAGGAATAGGGGACGGATGAGGGTCAGGCTTCGGGGAAGGCTTAGGGTTAGGGACAGGCTAGGGTTAGGGATAGGGGACGGGGACGGTTTAGGTTCCAGGTGAGGGTACGACAACGCTTTAGGGGGAGCGTATGTGTGAGGGCGCGGGTTAGTGTTAGAGTACGGGTTAGGATTAGGGGACGGGTGAGGGTCAGTCTTCGGGGAAGGGTTACGGTTAGGGTTCGGGCTAGGGTTAGGTTTAGGGGACGGGCACGGTTTAGGGTACAGCTGAGGGTACGACAACGCTTTAGGGGGAGCGTACGTGTGAGGCCGCGGGTTAGCGTGAGCGTGCGGGTTAGGATTAGGGGACGGGTTTGGTTCAGGCTTCGGGAAGGGTTAGGGTTAGGGTTCGGTCTAGGGTTAGGGTTAGGGGACAGGGACGGTTTAGGGTCCAGGTGAGGGTACGACAAAGCTTTAGGGGGAGGGAACGTGTTAGGGGGCGGGTTAGCGTTAGCATACAGGTTAGGATTAGGGGACGGGTGAGTGTCAGGCTTCGGGGAAGGGTTAGGGTTAGGGTTCAGCCTAGGATTAGGGTTAGGGGACGGGGACGGTTTAGGGTCCAGGTGAGGGTACGACAACGCTTTAGGTGTAGCGTACGTGTGAGGGCGCGGATTAGCGTTAGCGTACGGGTTAGGATTAGGGGACGGGTTGGGTCAGGCTTCGGGGAACGGTTAGGGTTGGGGTTGGGCTAGGGTTACGGTTAGGGGACGGGGACGGTTTAGGGTCCAGGTGAGGGTACGACAACGCTTTAGGGGGAGCGTACGTGTGAGGGCGCGGGTTAGTGTTAGCATGCGGGTTAGGATTAGGGTACGGGAGAGGGTCAGGGTTTGGGGAAGGGTTAGGGTTAGGGTTTGGGCTAGGGTTAGGGTTAGGGGACGGGGACAGTTTAGGGTCCAGCTGAGGGTACGACAACGCTTTAGGGGGAGCATACGTGTGAGGGCACGGGTTAGCGTTAGCGTGCGGCTTAGGATTAGGGAACGGGTGAGGGTGAGGTTTCGGGGAAGGGTTAGGGTTAGGGTTCGGGCTAGGGTTAGGGTTAGGAGACGGGGATGGTTTAGGTTCCAGGTGAGGGTACGACAACGCTTTAGGGAGAGCATACGTGTCATGGTGCGGGTTAGCGTGAGCGTACGTGTTAAGATTAGGGGACGGGTGAGGGTCAGGATTCAGGGAAGTGTTAGGGTTAGGGTTCGGGCTAGGGTTAGGTTTAGGGTATGGGGACGGTTTAGTGTCCAGCTGAGGGTACAACAACGCTTTAGGTGTAGCGTACGTGTGAGGGCGCGGATTAGCGTTAGCGTACGGGTTAGGATTAGGGGACGGGTTGGGTCAGGCTTCGGGGAACGGTTAGGGTTGGGGTTGGGCTAGGGTTACGGTTAGGGGATGGGGATGGTTTAGGGTTAAGGTGAGGGTACGACAACGCTTTAGGGGGAACCTACGTGTGAGGGCACGGGTTCGCGTTAGCATGCTGGTTAAGATTAAGGGACGGGTGAGGGTCAGGCTTCGGGGAATGGTTAGGGTTAGGGTTCGGGCTAGGGTTAGGGTTATCGGACGGGGACGGTTTAGGGTCCAGGTGAGGTTACGACAACGCTTTAGGGGGAGCGTACGTGTGAGGGCGCGGGTTAGTGTTAGCGTACGGGTTAGGATTAGGGGACGGGTGAGGGGAAGGCTTCGGGGAACGGTTAGGGTTAGGGACAGGCTAGGGTTAGGGTTAGGGGATGGGGACGGTTTAGGGTACAGGTGAGGGTACGACAACACTTTAGGGGGAGCGTACGTGTGAGGGCGTGGGTTAGTGTTAGCGTACGGGTTAGGATTAGGGGACGGGTGAGGGTCAGGCTTCGGTAAAGGGTTAGGGTTAGGGTTCCGTCTAGGGTTAGTGTTAGGGTACGGAGACGGTTTCGGGTCCAGGTGAGGGTACGACAACGCTTTAGCGGGAGCGTACGTGTGAAGGCGTGGGTTAGTGTTAGCGTACGGGTTAGGATTAGGGGACGTGTGAGGGTCAGGCTTTTGGGAAGTGTTAGGGTTAGGGTACGGGCTAGGGTTAGGGTTATGGGTCGGAGACGGTTTAGGGTCCACGTGAGGGTACGACAACGTTTTAGGGGGAGCGTATGTGTGAGGGTGCAGGTTAGTGTTAGGGTACGGGTTAGGATTAGGGGATGGGTGAGGGTCAGGCTTCTGGGAAGGGTAAGGGTTAGGGTTCGGGCTAGGGTTAGGGTTAGGGGACGGGGACGGTTTAGGGTCCAGGTGAGGGTACGACAACAGTTTAGGGGGATCGTACGTGTGAGGGCGTGGGTTAGTTTGAGCGTACGGGTTAGGATTAGGGGACGGGTGAGGGGAAGGCTTCGAGGAAGGGTTAGGGTTAGGGTTCGGGCTAGGGTTAGGGTTAGGGGACGGGGACGGTTTAGGGTCCAGGTGAGGGTACGACAACGGTTTAGCAGGAGCGTACGTGTGAGGACGCGGGTTAGTGTGAGCGTACGGGTTAGGATTAGGGGACGGGTGAGGGGAAGGCTTCGGGGAATGTTAGGGTTAGGGTTCGGGCTAGGGTTAGGGTTAGGGGACGGGGACGGTTTAGGGTCCAGGTGAGGGTACGACAAAGATTTACGGGGAGCATACGTGTGAGGGCACGGGTTAGTGTGAGAGTATGGGTTCGGATTCGGTGACGGGTGAGGGGAAGGCTTCGGGGAAGTGTTAGGCTTAGGATTCGGGCTAGGGTTAGGGTTAGGGGACGGGGACGGCTTAGTGTCCAGTTGTGGGTACGACAACGGTTTAGGGGGAGCGTACGTGTGAGCGTGACGGTTAGTGTGAGCGTATGGGTTAGGATTAGGGGAAGGGTTAGGGGAAGGCTTCAGGGAAGGGTTAGGGTTCGGGCTAGGGTTAGGGTTAGGGGACAGGGATGGTTTAGGTTCCAGGTGAGGGTACGACAACGGTTTAGGGGGAGCGTACGTGTGAGGGCGCGGGTTAGTGTGAGCGTACGGGTTAGGATTAGGGGACGGGTGAGGGGAAGGCTTCGGGGAAGTTTTGGGGTTAGGGTTCGGGCTAGGGTTAGGGTTAGGGGACGGGGACGGTTTAGGGTCCAGGTGAGGGTACGACAACGGTTTACGGCGAGCGTACGTGTGAGGGCGCGGGTTAGTGTGAGCGTACGGGTTAGGATTAGGGGACGGGTGAGGGGAAGGCTTCGGGGAATGGTTAGAGTTAGGGTTCGGGCTAGGGTTAGGGTTAGGGTTAGGGGACGGTTTAGGGTCCAGGTGAGGGTACGACAACGGTTTAGGGGGAGCGTACGTGTGAGGGCGTGGGTTAGTGTGAGCGTACGGGTTAGGATTGGGGACGGGTGAGGGGAAGGTTTCGGGGAAGGGTTAGGGTTAGGTTTCGGGCTAGGGTTAGGTTTACGGGATGGGGACGGTTTAGGGTACAGGTGAGGGTACGACAACGGTTTAGAGGGAGCGTACATGTGAGGGCGCAGGTTAGTGTGAGCGTACGGGTTAGGATTATGGGACGGGTGAGGGGAAGGCTTTGGGGAAGGTTTAGGGTTAGGGTTCAGGCTAGGGTTAGGGTTAGGGGACGGGGACGGTTTAGGGTCCAGGTGAGGGTACAACAGAGCTTTAGGTGGAGCGTACGTGTGAGGGTGTGGGTTAGTGTGAGCGTATGGTTTAGGATTAGGGGACGGGTGAGGGGAAGGCTTCGGGGAAGGGTTAGGGTTAGGGTTCGGGGTAGGGCTAGGATTAGGGGACGGGGTCGGTTTAGGGTCCAGGTGAGGGTACGACAATGGTTTAGAGGGAGCGAATGTGTGAGGGTGCGGGTTAGTGTGAGCGTACGGGGTAGGATTACGGGACGGGTGAGGGGAAGGCTTCAGGGAAGGGTTAGAGCTAGGGTTCAGGCTAGGGTTAGGTTTAGGGGATGGGAACGGTTTAGGGTCCAGGTGAGGGTACGACAACGGTTTAGGGGGAGCGTACATGTGAGGGTGCGGGTTAGTGTGAGCGTACGGGTTAGGATTAGGGGACGGGTGATGGGAAGGCTTTGGGGAAGAGTTAGGGTTAGGGTTCGGGCTAGGGTTAGGGTTAGGGGACGGGGACGGTTTAGGGTCCAGGTGAGGGTACGACAACGGTTTACGGGGATCGTACGTGTGAGGGCGTGGGTTAGTTTGAGCGTACGGTTTAGGATTAGGGGACGGGTGAGGGGAAGGCTTCGAGGAAGGGTTAGGGTTAGGGTTCGGGCTAGGGTTAGGGTTAGGGGACGGGGACGGTTTAGGGTCCAGGTGAGGGTACGACAACGGTTTAGCAGGAGCGTACGTGTGAGGACGCGGGTTAGTGTGAGCGTACGGGTTAGGATTAGGGGAAGGGTGAGGGGAAGGCTTCGGGGAATGTTAGGGTTAGGGTTCGGGCTAGGGTTAGGGTTAGGGGACGGGGACGGTTTAGGGTCCAGGTGAGGGTACGACAAAGATTTACGGGGAGCATACGTGTGAGGGCACGGGTTAGTGTGAGCGTATGTGTTAGGATTCGGTGACGGGTGAGGGGAAGGCTTCGGGGAAGGGTTAGTGTTAGGATTCGGGCTAGGGTTAGGGTTAGGGGACGGAGACGGCTTAGTGTCCAGTTGTGGGTACGACAACGGTGTAGGGGGAGCGTAAGTGTGAGCGTGAGGGTTACTGTGAACGTATGGGTTAGGATTAGGGGAAGGGTGAGGGGAAGGTTTCACGGAAGGTTTAGGGTTCGGGCTAGGGTTAGGGTTAGGGGACAGGGACGGTTTAGGGTCCAGGTGAGGGTACGACAACGGTTTAGGCGGAGCGTACGTGTGAGGGCGCGGGTTAGTGTGAGCGTACGGGTTAGGATTAGGTGACGGGTGAGGGGAAGGCTTCGGGGGAGGGTTAGGGTTAGGGTTCGGGCTAGGGTTAGGGTTAGGGGACGGGGACGGTTTAGGGTCCAGGTGAGGGTACAACAACGGTTTAGGGGGAGCGTACGTGTGAGGGTGCGGGTTAGTGTGAGCGTACGGGTTAGGATTAGGGGACGGGTGAGGGGAAGGCTTCGGGGAAGGGTTAGGGTTAGGGTTCGGGCTAGGGTTAGGGTTAGGGGACGGGGACGGTTTAGGGTCCATGTGAGGGTACGACAACGGTTTAGGGGGAGCGTACGTGTGAGGGCGCGGGTTAGTGTGAGCGCACGGGTTAGGATTAGGGGACGGGTGAGGGGAAGGCTTCGGGGAAGTGTTAGGGTTAGGATTCGGGCTAGGGTTAGGGTTAGGGGACGGGGACGGTTTAGGGTCCAAGTGAGGGTATGACAACGGTTTAGGGGGAGCGTACGTTTGAGGACGCGGGTTAGTGTGAGCGTACGGGTTAGGATTAGGGGACGGGTGAGGGGAAGGCTTCGGGGAAGGGTTAGGGTTAGGGTTCGGGCTAGGGTTAGGGTTAGGGGACGGGAACGGTTTAGGGTCCAGGTGAGGGTACGACAACGGTTTAGGGGAAATGTACGTGTGAGGGCGTGGGTTAGTGTAAGCGTACGGGTTAGTATTAGGGGATGGGTG
The DNA here is from genome assembly GCF_964270905.1 of Leucopleurus acutus. Lineage (NCBI taxonomy): Eukaryota > Metazoa > Chordata > Mammalia > Artiodactyla > Delphinidae > Leucopleurus > Leucopleurus acutus. The sequence continues at coordinate 474,243 of NW_028139203.1, forward strand.
AGGAGAAGGCTTCGGGGAAGTGTTAGGGCTAGGGTTCGGGCTAGGGTTAGGTTTAGGGGATGGGAACGGTTTAGGGTCCAGGTGAGGGTAAGTCAATGGTTTAGGGGGAGCGTACGTGTGAGGGTGCGGGTCAGTGTGAGTGTACGGGTTAGGATTAGGGGACGGGTGAGTGGAACGCTTCGCGGAATGGTTATGGTTAGGGTTCGGGCTAGGGTTAGGGTTAGGGGACGGGGATTGTTTAGGGTCCAGGTGAGGGTACGACAACTGTTTAGGTGGAGCGTATGTGTGAGGGTGCGGGTTAGTGTGAGCGTACGGGTTAGGATTAAGGGACTGGTGAGGGCAAGGCTTCCGGGAAGGGATAGGGTTAGGGTTTGGGCTAGGGTTAGGGTTAGGGGACGGGGACGGTTTAGGGTCCAGGTGAGGGTACGACAACAGTTTAGGGGAAATGTACGTGTGAGCGGGCGGGTTAGTGTGAGCGTACGGGTTAGTATTAGGGGATGGGTGAGGAGAAGGCTTCGGGGAAGTGTTAGGGCTAGGGTTCGGGCTAGGGTTAGGTTTAGGGGATGGGAACAGTTTAGGGTCCAGGTGAGGGTACGACAACGGTTTAGGAGGACTGTACGTTTGAGGGCGCGAGTTAGTGTGAGCGTACGGGTTAGGATTAGGGGACGGGTGAGGGGAAGGCTTCAGGGAAGGGTTAGGGTTAGGGTTCGGGCTAGGTTTAGGGTTAGGGTTAGGGGACGGGGACGGTTTAGTGTCCAGGTGAGGGTACAACAGAGCTTTAGGGGGAGCATACGTGTGAGGGCGCGGGTTAGTGTGAGCGTACGGGTTAGGGTAGTGGACGGGTGAGGGGAAGGATTCAGGGAAGGGTTAGGGTTAGGGTTCGGGCTAGGGTTAGGGTTAGGGAATGGGGACTATTTAGGGTCCAGGTGAGGGTATGACAACGGTTTAGTGGGAGCGTACGTGTGAGGGCGCGGGTTAGTGTGAGCGTACAGTTTACGATTAGGGGATGGGTGAGGGGAAGGCTTCGGGGAAGGGTTAGGGTTAGGGTTTGGGCTAGGGTTAGGTTTAGGGGATTGGGACGGTTTAGTGTCCAGGTGAGGGTACGACAACGGTTTAGGGGGAGCGTACGTGTGAGGGCGTGGGTTAGTGTGAGCGTACGGATTAGGATTGGGGACGGGTGAGGGGAAGGTTTCGGGGAAGGGTTAGGGTTAGGGTTCGGGCTAGGGTTAGGTTTAGGGGATGGGGACTGTTTAGGGTACAGGTGAGGGTACGACAACGGTTTAGAGGGAGCGTAAGTGTGAGGGCGCGGGTTAGTGTGAGCGTACGGGTTAGGATTACGGGATGGGTGAGGGGAAGGTTTGGGGAAGGTTTAGGGTTAGGGTTCGGGCTAGGGTTAGGGTTAGGGGACGGGGACGGTTTAGGGTCCAGGTGAGGGTACAACAGAGCTTTAGGGGGAGCGTACGTGTGAGGGCGCGGGTTAGTGTGAGCGTACGGGTTAGTATTAGGGGATGGGTGAGGAGAAGGCTTCGGGGAAGGGTTAGAGCTAGGGTTCGGGCTAGGGTTAGGTTTAGGGGATGGGAACGGTTTAGGGTCCAGGTGAGGGTACGACAACGGTTTAGGGGGAGCGTATATGTGAGGGAGTGGTTTAGTGTGAGCGTACGGGTTAGGATTAGGGGACGGGTGAGGGGAAGGCTTCGGGGAACGGTTAGGGTTAGGGTTCGGGCTAGGGTTAGGTTTAGGGGATGGGGACGGTTTAGGGTCTACGTGAGGGTACGACAACGGTTTAGGGGGAGCGTACGTGTGAGGGCGCGGGTTAATGTGAGCGTACGGGTTAGGATTAGGGGACGGGTGAGGGGTAGGCTTCGGGGAAGGTTTAGGGTTAGGGTTCGGGCTAGGGTTAGGTTTAGGGGATGGGGACGGTTTAGGGTCCAGGTGAGGGTACGGCAACGGTTTAGGGGGAGCGTACGTGTGAGGGCGCGGGTTAGTGTGAGCGTACGGGTTAGGATAAGGGGACGGGTGAGTGGAAGGCTTCGGGGAAGTGTTAGGGTTAGGGTTCGGGCTAGGGTTAGGCTTAGGGGACGGGGACGGTTTAGGGTCCAGGTGAGGGTACGACAACGCTTTAGGGGTAGTGTACGTGTGATGGCGCGGGTTAGTGTGAGCGTACGGGTTAGGATTAGAGGACGGTTGAGGGTAAGATTTTGGGGAAGTGTTAGGGTTAGGGTTCGGGCTAGGGTTAAGGTTAGGGGATGGGGACGGTTTAGGGTCCAGGTGAGGGTCCGACAACGGTTTATGGGGAGCGTACGTGTGAGGGCGCGGGTTAGTGTGAGCGTACGGGTTAGAATTAGGGGACCGGTGAGGAGAAGGCTTCGGGAAAGGGTTCGGGTTAGGGTTCGGGCTAGGGTTAGGGTCAGGGGACGGGGACGGTTTAGGGTCCAGGTGAGGGTATGACAACGGTTTAGGGGGAGCGTACGTGTGAGGGCGCGAGTTAGTGTAAGCGTACGGGTTAGGATTAGGGGACGGGTGAAAGGAAGGCTTCGGGGAAGGGTTAGGGTTAGGTTTCGGGCTATGGTTAGGGTTAGGGAACGGGGACGGTTTAGGGTCCAGGTTCGGTTACGACAACGGTTTATGGGGAGCGTACGTGTGAGGGCGCGGGTTAGTGTGAGCGTACGGGTTAGGATTACGGGACAGGTGAGGGGAAGGCTTCGGGGAAGGGTTAGGGTTAGGGTTCGGGCTAGGGTCAGAGTTAGGGGACGGGGACGGTTTAGGGTCCAGGAGAGGGTACGACAACAGTTTAGGGCGAGCGTACGTGTGAGGGCGTGGTTTAGTGTGAGCGTACGGGTTAGGATTAGGGGACAGGTGAGGGGAAGATTTCGGGGAAGGGTTAGGGTTAGGGTTCGGGCTAGGGTTAGGGTTAGGGAACGGGGATGGTTTAGGGTCCAGGTGAGGTTACGACAACGGTTTATGGGGAGCGTACGTGTGAGGGCGCTGGTTAGTGTGAGCGTACGGGTTAGGATTATGGGACCGGTGAGGGGAAGGCTTCGGGGAAGGGTTAGGTTTAGGGTTCGGGCTAGGGTTAGGGTTAGGGGACGGGGACGGTTTAGGGTCCAGGTGAGGGTACGACAACGGTTGAGGGGGAGCGTACGTGTGACGGCGCGGGTTAGTGTGAGTGTACGGGTTAGGATTAGGGGACGGGTGAGGGGAAGGCTTCGGGGAAGGTTTTGGGTTAGGGTTCGGGCTAGGGTTAGAGTTAGGGGACGGGGACGGTTTGGGGTCCAGGTGAGGGTACGACAGAGCTTCAGGGGGAGCGTACGTGTGAGGGCGTGGGTTAGTGTGAGCGTACGGGTTAGGATTAGGGTACGGGTGAGGGGAAGGCTTCAGGGAAGGGTTAGGGTTAGGGTTCGGGCTAGGGTTAGGGATAGGGGATGGGGACGGTTTAGGGTCCAGGTGAGAGTACAACAGAGCTTTAGGGGGAGCGTACGTGTGAGGGCGCGGGTTAGTGTGAGCGTACGGGTTAGGGTAGGGGATGGGTGAGGAGAAGGATTCAGGGAAGGGTTAGGGTTAGGTTTCGGGCTAGGGTTAGGGATAGGGGACGGGGACGGTTTAGGGTCCAGGTGAGGGTACGACAACGGTTTAGGGGGAGCGTACATGTGAGGGCGCGGGTTAGTGTGAGCATACCGGTTAGGATTAGGGAACGGGTGAGGGGAAGGTTTCGGGGAAGGGTTAGGGTTAGGGTTCGGGCTAGGGTTAGGGTTAGGGGATGGGGACGGTTTAGGGTCCAGGTGAGGGAACGACAACGGTTTATGGGGAGCGTACGTGTGAGGGCGCAGGTTAGTGTGAGCGTACGGTTTAGGATTAGGGGACCGGTGAGAGGAAGGCTTCGGGAAAGTGTTAGGGTTAGGGTTCGGGCTAGGGTTAGGGTTAGGGCACGGGGACGGTTTAGGTTCCAGGTGAGGGTACGACAACGGTTTGGGGGAGCGTACGTGTGAGGGCACGGGTTAGTGTGAGCGTACGGGTTAGGGTAGGGGACGGGTGAGGAGAAGGATTCAGGGAAGGGTTAGGGTTAGGTTTCGGGCTAGGGTTAGGGATAGGGGACGGGGACGGTTTAGGGTCCAGGTGAGGGTACGACAACGGTTTAGGGTGAGCGTACGTGTGAGGGCGCGGGTTAGTGTGAGCATACCGGTTAGGATTAGGGGACAGGTGAGGGGAAGGCTTCGGGGAAGGGTTAGGGTTAGGGTTCGGGCTAGGGTTAGAGTTAGGGGACGGGGACGGTTTAGGGTCCAGGAGAGGGTACGACAACAGTTTAGGGCGAGTGTACGTGTGAGGGCGTGGTTTAGTGTGAGCGTACGGGTTAGGATTAGGGGACAGGTGAGGGGAAGATTTCAGGGAAGGGTTAGGGTTAGGGTTCGGGCTAGGGTTAGGGTTAGGGAACGGGGATGGTTTAGGGTCCAGGTTCGGTTACGACAATGGTTTATGGGGAGCGTACGTGTGAGGGCGCGGGTTAGTGTGAGCGTACGGGTTAGGATTATGGGACCGGTGAGGGGAAGGCTTCGGGGAAGGGTTAGGTTTAGGGTTCAGGCTAGGGTTAGGGTTAGGGGACGGGGACGGTTTAGGGTCCAGGTGAGGGTACGACAACGGTTGAGGGGGAGCGTACGTGTGACGGCGCGGGTTAGTGTGAGTGTACGGGTTAGGATTAGGGGACGGGTGAGGGGAAGGCTTCGGGGAAGGTTTTGGGTTAGGGTTCGGGCTAGGGTTAGAGTTAGGGGACGGGGACGGTTTGGGGTCCAGGTGAGGGTACGACAGAGCTTCAGGGGGAGCGTACGTGTGAGGGCGTGGGTTAGTGTGAGCGTACGGGTTAGGATTAGGGTACGGGTGAGGGGAAGGCTTCAGGGAAGGGTTAGGGTTAGGGTTCGGGCTAGGGTTAGGGATAGGGGATGGGGACGGTTTAGGGTCCAGGTGAGAGTACAACAGAGCTTTAGGGGGAGCGTACGTGTGAGGGCGCGGGTTAGTGTGAGCGTACGGGTTAGGGTAGGGGATGGGTGAGGAGAAGGATTCAGGGAAGGGTTAGGGTTAGGTTTCGGGCTAGGGTTAGGGATAGGGGACGGGGACGGTTTAGGGTCCAGGTGAGGGTACGACAACGGTTTAGGGGGAGCGTACATGTGAGGGCACGGGTTAGTGTGAGCATACCGGTTAGGATTAGGGAACGGGTGAGGGGAAGGTTTCGGGGAAGGGTTAGGGTTAGGGTTCGGGCTAGGGTTAGGGTTAGGGGATGGGGACGGTTTAGGGTCCAGGTGAGGGAACGACAACGGTTTATGGGGAGCGTACGTGTGAGGGCGCAGGTTAGTGTGAGCGTACGGTTTAGGATTAGGGGACCAGTGAGAGGAAGGCTTCGGGAAAGTTTTAGGGTTAGGGTTCGGGCTAGGGTTAGGGTTAGGGCACGGGGACGGTTTAGGTTCCAGGTGAGGGTACGACAACGGTTTGGGGGAGCGTACGTGTGAGGGCACGGGTTAGTGTGAGCGTACGGGTTAGGGTAGGGGACGGGTGAGGAGAAGGATTCAGGGAAGGGTTAGGGTTAGGTTTCGGGCTAGGGTTAGGGATAGGGGACGGGGACGGTTTAGGGTCCAGGTGAGGGTACGACAACGGTTTAGGGTGAGCGTACGTGTGAGGGGGCGGGTTAGTGTGAGCATACCGGTTAGGATTAGGGGACGGGTGAGGGGAAGGCTTCGGGGAAGGGTTAGGGTTAGGGTTCGGGCTAGGATTAGGGTTAGGGGACGGGGACGGTTTAGGGTCCAGGTGAGGGTACGACAACGTTTTAGGGGGAGCGTGCGTGTGAGGGCGCGGGTTAGTGTGAGCATACGAGTTAGGATTAGGGGACGGGTGAGGGGAAGGCTTCGGGGAAGGGTTAGGGTTAGGGTTCGGGCTAGGGTTAGGGTTAGGGGATGGGGACGGTTTAGGGTCCAGGTGAGGGTACGACCATGCTTTAGGGGGATGGTACCTGTGATGGCGCGTGTTAGTGTGAGCGTACGGGTTAGGATTACGGGACAGGTGAGGGGAAGGCTCCGGGGAAGGGTTAGGGTTAAGGTTCGGGCTAGGGTTAGAATTAGGGGACGGGGACGGTTTAGGGTCCAGGAGAGGGTACGACAACAGTTTAGGGCGAGCGTACGTGTGAGGGCGTGGTTTAGTGTGAGCGTACGGGTTAGGATTAGGGGACAGGTGAGGGGAAGATTTCGGGGAAGGGTTAGGGTTAGGTTTCGGGCTAGGGTTAGGGTTAGGGAACGGGGATGGTTTAGGGTCCAGGTGAGGTTACGACAACGGTTTATGGGGAGCGTACGTGTGAGGGCGCGGGTTAGTGTGAGCATACCGGTTAGGATTAGGGGACGGGTGAGGGGAAGGCTTCGGGGAAGGGTTAGGGTTAGGGTTCGGGCTAGGATTAGGGTTAGGGGACGGGGACGGTTTAGGGTCCAGGTGAGGGTACGACAACGGTTTAGGGGGAGCGTACGTGTGAGGGCGAGGGTTAGTGTGAGCATACGAGTTAGGATTAGGGGACGGGTGAGGGGAAGGCTTCGGGGAAGGGTTAGGGTTAGGGTTCGGGCTAGGGTTAGGGTTAGGGGATGGGGACGGTTTAGGGTCCAGGTGAGGGTACGACAAAGGTTGAGGGGGAGCGTATATGTGATGGCGCGGGTTAGTGTGAGCGTACGGGTTAGGATTACGGGACGGGTGAGGGGGAGGCTTCGGGGAAGGGTTAGGGTTAGGATTCGGGCTAGGGTTAGGCTTAGGGGACGGGGACGGTTTAGGGTCCAGGTGAGGGTATGACAACGGTTTAGGGGGCCGTACGTGTGCGGGCGTGGTTTAGTGAGAGCGTACGGGTTAGGATTGGGGACGGGTGAGGGGAAGGCTTCGGGGAAGGGTTAGGGTTAGTGTTCGGGCTAGGGTTACGGTTAGGGTTAGGGGACGGGGACGGTTTAGGGTCCAGGTGAGGGTACGACAGAGCTTTATGGGTAGCGTACGTGTGAGGGCATGGTTTAGTGTGAACGTACGGGTTAGGATTAGGGGACGGGTGAGGGGAAGGCTTCGGGGAAGGGTTAGGGTTAGGGTTCGGGCTAGGGTTAGGGTTAGGGGACGGGGACGGTTTAGGGTCCAGGTGAGGGTACGACAACGGTTTAGGGGGAGCGTAGGTTTGAGCGCGCAGGTTAGTGTGAGCGTACGGGTTAGGATTAGGGGACGGGTGAGGGGAAGGCTTCGGGGAAGATTTAGGGTTAGGGTTCGGGCTAGGGTTAGGGTTAGGGGACGGGGACGGTTTAGGGTCCAGGTAAGGGTTCGACAGAGTTTTAGGGCGAGCGTACGTGTGTGGGCGCGGGTTAGTTTGAGCGTTCCGTTTAGGATTAGGGGACGGGTGAGGGGAAGGCTTCGGGGAAGGGTTAGGGTTAGGATTCGGGCTAGGGTTAGGCTTAGGGGACGGGGACGGTTTAGGGTCCAGGTGAGGGTACGACAACGGTTTAGGGGGAGCGTACGTGTGAGGGCGCGGGTTAGTGTGAGCGTATGGGTTAGGATTAGGGCACGGGTGAGGGGAAGGCTTCGGGGAAGGGTTAGGGTTAGGGTTCGGGCTAGGGTTAGGGTTAGGGGACGGGCACGTTTTAGTGTCCAGGTGAGGGTACGACAACGGTTTAGGGGGAGCGTACGTATGAGGGCACGGGTTAGTGTGAGCGTACTGGTTAGTATTAGGGGATGTGTTAGGAGATGGCTTCGGGGAAGGGTTAGGGCTAGGGTTCGGGCTAGGGTTAGGTTTAGGGGATGGGAACGGTTTAGGTTCCAGGTGAGGGTACGACAACGGTTTAGGGGGAGCGTACATATGAGGACACAGGTTAGTGTGAGCATACGGGTTAGGATAAGGGGACGGGTGAGGGGAAGGCTTCAGGGGAAGGGTTAGGGTTAGGGTTCGGGCTAGGGTTAGGGTTAGGGCACGGGGACGGTTTAGGGTCCAGGTGAGGGTACGACAACGGTTTAGGGGGAGTGTACGTTTGTGGGCGCGGGTTAGTGTGAGCGTACGGGTTAGGATTAGGGGACGGGTGAGGGGAAGGCTTCAGGGAAGGTTTAGGGTTAGGGTTCGGGCTAGGGTTAGGGTTAGGGTTAGGGGACGGGGACGGTTTAGGGTCCAGGTGAGAGTACGACAACGGTTTAGGGGGAGCGTACATTTTAGGACGCGGGTTAGTGTGAGCGTACGTGTGAGGATTAGGGAACGGGTGAGGGGAAGGCTTCGGGGAAGGGTTAGTGTTAGGGTTCGGGCTAGGGTTAGGGTTAGGGGACGGGGATGGTTTAGGGTCCAGGTGAGGGTACGACAACGGTTTATGGAGAGAGTACGTGTGAGGGCGCGGGTTAGTGTGAGCGTACGGGTTAGGATTAAGGAACCGGTAAGGGGAAGGCTTCGGGAAAGGGTTCGGGTTAGGGTTCGGGCTAGGGTTAGGGTTAGGGAACGGGGACGGTTTAGGGTCCAGGTGAGGGTATGACAATGGTTTAGGGGGAGCGTACGTGTGAGGGCGCGGGTTAGTGTGAGCGTACGGTTTATGATTAGGGTATGGTTGAGGGGAAGGCTTCGGGGAAGGGTTAGGGTTAGGGTTCGGGCTAGGGTTAGGTTTAGGGGATAGGGACGGTTTACGGTCCAGGTGAGGGTATGACAACGGTTTAGGGGGAGCGTACGTGTGCGGGCGTGGGTTAGTGTGAGCGTACGGGTTAGGATTGGGGACGGGTGAGGGGAAGGTTTCGGGGAAGTGTTAGGGTTAGGGTTCGGCCTGGGTTAGGTTTAGGGGATGGGGACGGTTTAGGGTACAGTTGAGTGTACGACAACGCTTTAGAGGGAGCGTACGTTTGAGGGCGTGGGTTAGTGTGAGCGTACGGGTTAGGATTAGGGGACGGGTGAGGGGAAGGCTTCGGGGAAGTGTTAGGGTTAGGGTTCGGGCTAGGGTTAGGGTTAGGGTTAGGGGACGGTGACGGTTTAGGGTCCAGGTGAGGTTACGACAACGGTTTAGGGGGAGCGAATGTGTGAGGGCGCGGGTTAGTGTTAGGGTACGGGTTAGGATTAGGGAACGGGTGAGGGGAAGATTTCGGGGAAGGGTTAGGGTTAGGGTTCGGGATAGGGTTAGGCTTAGGGGACGGGGACGGTTTAGGGTCCAGGTGAGGGTACGACAACGGGTTAGGGGGAGCGTACGTGTGAGGGCGCGGGTTAGTGTGAGCGTATGTGTTAGGATTAGGGCACGGGTGAGGGGAAGGCTTCGGGGAAGGGTTAGGGTTAGGGTTCGGGCTAGGGTTAGGGTTAGGGGACGGGCACGTTTTAGTGTCCAGGTGAGGGTACAACAACGGTTAGGGTTAGGGTTAGGGTTAGGGTTAGGGAACGGGGACGGTTTAGGGTCCAGGTGAGGTTATGACAATGGTTTAGGGGGAGCGTACGTGTGAGGGCACGGGTTAGTGTGAGCATACCGGTTAGTATTAGGGGATGGGTTAGGAGATGGTTTCGGGGAAGGGTTAGGGCTAGGGTTCGGACTAGGGTTAGGTTGAGGGGATGGGAACGGTGTAGGGTCCAGGTGAGGGTACGAAAACGGTTTAGGGGGAGCGTACATGTGAGGGCGCGGGTTAGTGTGAGCGTACGGGTTAGGATTAGGGGACGGGTGAGGGGAAGGCTTCGGAGAAGGGTTAGGGTTATGGTTCGGGCTAGGGTTAGGTTTAGGGGATGGGGACGGTTTAGGGTCCAGGTGAGGGTACGACAACGGTTTAGGGGGAGCGTACGTGTGAGGGCGCGGGTTAGTGTGAGCGTACGGGTTAGGATAAGGGGACGGGTGAGGGGAAGGCTTCGGGGAAGGGTTAGGGTTAGGGTTCGGGCTAGGGTTAGGCTTAGGGGACGGGGACGGTTTAGGGTCCAGGTGAGGGTACGACAACGCTTTAGGGGTAGTGTACGTGTGATGGCACGGGTTAGTTTGAGCGTATGGGTTAGGATTAGAGGACGGGTGAGGGGAAGATTTCGGGGAAGTGTTAGGGTTAGGGTTCGGGTTAGGGTCAGGGGACGGGGACAGTTTAGGGTCCAGGTGAGGGTATGACAACAGTTTAGGGGGAGCGTACGTGTCAGGGCGCGGGTTAGTGTGAGCGTACGGTTTACGATTAGGGGATGGGTGAGGGGAAGGCTTCGGGGAAGGGTTAGGATTAGGGTTCGGGCTAGGGTTAGGTTTAGGGGATAGGGACGGTTTAGGGTCCAGGTGAGGGTATGACAACGGTTTAGGGGGCCGTACGTGTGCGGGCGTGGGTTAGTGTGAGCGTACGGGTTAGGATTGGGGACGGGTGAGGGGAAGGCTTCGGGGAAGGTTTAGGGTTAGTGTTCGGGCTAGGGTTAGGGTTAGGGTTAGGGGACGGGGACGGTTTAGGGTTCAGGTGAGGGTACGAAAGAGCTTTATGGGTAGCGTACGTGTGAGGGCATGGGTTAGTGTGAACGTACGGGTTAGGATTAGGGGACGGGTGAGGGGAAGGCTTCGGGGAAGGGTTAGGGTTAGGGTTCGGGCTAGGGTTAGGGTTAGGGGACGGGGACGGTTTAGGGTCCAGGTGAGGGTACGACAACGGTTTAGGGGGAGCGTAGGTTTGAGAGCGCAGGTTAGTGTGAGCGTACGGGTTAGGATTAGGGGACGGGGACGGTTTAGGGTCCAGGTAAGGGTTCGACAGAGTTTTAGGGGGAGCGTACGTGTGAGGGCGCGGGTTAGTGTGAGCGTATGGGTTAGGATTAGGGCACGGGTGAGGGGAAGGCTTCGGGGAAGGGTTAGGGTTAGGGTTCGGGCTAGGGTTAGGGTTAGGGGACGGGCACGTTTTAGTGTCCAGGTGAGGGTACGACAATGGTTTAGGGGGAGCGTACGTATGAGGGCACGGGTTAGTGTGAGCGTACCGGTTAGTATTAGGGGATGTGTTAGGAGATGGCTTCGGGGAAGGGTTAGGGCTAGGGTTCGGGCTAGGGTTAGGTTTAGGGGATGGGAACGGTTTAGGTTCCAGGTGAGAGTACGACAACGGTTTAGGGGGAGCGTACATATGAGGACACAGGTTAGTGTGAACGTACGGGTTAGGATAAGGGGACGGGTGAGGGGAAGGCTTCAGGGGAAGGGTTAGGGTTAGGGTTTGGGCTAGGGTTAGGGTTAGGGCACGGGGACGGTTTAGGGTCCATGTGAGGGTACGACAACGGTTTAGGGGGAGTGTACGTTTGTGGGCGCGGGTTAGTGTGAGCGTACGGGTTAGGATTTGGGGACGGGTGAGGGGAAGGCTTCAGGGAAGGTTTAGGGTTAGGGTTCGGGCTAGGGTTAGGGTTAGGGTTAGGGGACGGGGACGGTTTAGGGTCCAGGTGAGAGTACGACAACGGTTTAGGGGGAGCGTACATTTTAGGGCGCGGGTTAGTGTGCGCGTACGTGTGAGGATTAGGGGACGGGTGAGGGGAAGGCTTCGGGGAAGGGTTAGGGTTAGGGTTTGGGCTAGGGTTAGGGTTAGGGGACGGGGACGGTTTAGGGTTCAGGTGAGGGTACGACAATGGTTTATGGAGAGAGTACGTGTGAGGGCGCGGGTTAGTGTGAGCGTATGGGTTAGGATTAAGGAACCGGTAAGGGGAAGGCTTCGGGAAAGGGTTCGGGTTAGGGTTCGGGCTAGGGTTAGGGTTAGGGGACGGGGACGGTTTAGGGTCCAGGTGAGGGTATGACAATGGTTTAGGGGGAGCGTACGTGTGAGGGCGCGGGTTAGTGTGAGCGTACGGTTTACGATTAGGGTATGGTTGAGGGGAAGGCTTCGGGGAAGGGTTAGGGTTAGGGTTTGGGCTAGGGTTAGGTTTAGGGGATAGGGACGGTTTAGGGTCCAGGTGAGGGTATGACAACGGTTTAGGGGGAGCGTACGTGTGCGTGCGTGGGTTAGTGTGAGCGTACGGGTTAGGATTGGGGACGGGTGAGGGGAAGGTTTCGGGAAAGTGTTAGGGTTAGGGTTCGGCCTGGGTTAGGTTTAGGGGATGGGGACGGTTTAGGGTACAGTTGAGTGTACGACAACGGTTTAGAGGGAGCGTACGTTTGAGGGCGTGGGTTAGTGTGAGCGTACGGGTTAGGATTAGGGGACGGGTGAGGGGAAGGCTTCGGGGAAGGGTTAGGGTTAGGGTTCGGGCTAGGGTTAGGGTTAGGGTTAGGGGACGTTGACGGTTTAGGGTCCAGGTGAGGGTATGACAACGGTTTAGGGGGAGCGAATGTGTGAGGGTGCGGGTTAGTGTTAGGGTACGGGTTAGGATTAGGGGACGGGTGAGGGGAAGATTTCGGGGAAGTGTTAGGGTTAGGGTTCGGGCTAGGGTTAGGCTTAGGGGACGGGGACGGTTTAGGGTCCAGGTGAGGGTACGACAACGGGTTAGGGGGAGCGTACGTGTGAGGGCGCGGGTTAGTGTGAGCGTATGGGTTAGGATTAGGCATGGGTGAGGGGAAGGCTTCGGGGAAGGGTTAGGTTTAGGGTTCGGGCTAGGGTTAGGTTTAGGGGACGGGCACGTTTTAGTGTCCAGGTGAGGGTACGACAACGGTTTAGGGGGAGCGTACATGTGAGGACACGGGTAAGTGTGAGCGTAAGGGTTAGGATTAGGGAACGAGTGAGAGGAAGGCTTCGGGGAAGGGTTAGGGTTAGGGTTCGGGCTAGGATTAGGGTTAGGGGACGGGGACGGTTTAGGGTCCAGGTGAGGGAACGACAACGGTTTATGGGGACCGTACGTGTGAGAGCGCGGGTTAGTGTGAGCGTACGGTTTAGGATTAGGGGACCGGTGAGGGGAAGGCTTCGTGGAAGGGTTAGGGTTAGGGTTCGGGCTAGGGTTAGGGTTAGGGGACGGGGATGGTTTAGGGTCCAGGTTCGGTTACGACAACGGTTTATGGGGAGCGTACGTGTGAGGGCGCGGGTTATTGTGAGCGTACGGGTTAGGATTATGGGACCGGTGAGGGGAAGGCTTCGGGGAAGGGTTAGGTTTAGTGTTCGGGCTAGGGTTAGGGTTAGGGGACGGGGACGGTTTAGGGTCCAGGTGAGGGTACGACAACGGTTGAGGGGGAGCGTACGTGTGACGGCGCGGGTTAGTGTGAGTGTACGGGTTAGGATTAGGGGACGGGTGAGGGGAAGGCTTCGGGGAAGGTTTAGGGTTAGGGTTCGGGCTAGGGTTAGGGTTATGGGACGGGGATGGTTTAGGGTCCACGTGAGGGTACGACAGAGCTTTAGGGGGAGCGTACGTGTGAGGGCGCGGGTTAGTGTGAGCGTACGGTTTAGGATTAGGGGACGGGTGAGGGGAAGGCTTCGGGGAAGGTTTAGGGTTAGGGTTCGGGCTAGGGTTAGGGTTAGGGGATGGGGATGGTTTAGGGTCCAGGTGAGGTTACGACAACGGTTTATGGGGAGTGTACGTGTGAGGGTGCGGGTTAGTGTGAGCGTACGGGTTAGGATTAGGGGACGGGTGAGGGGAAGATTTCGGGGAAGGGTTAGGGTTAGGGTTCGGGCTAGGGTTAGGGTTAGGGGACGGGGATGGTTTAGGGTCCAGGTTCGGTTACGACAACGGTTTATGGGGAGCGTATGTGTGAGGGCGCGGGTTAGTGTGAGCGTACGGGTTAGGATTATGGGACCGGTGAGGGGAAGGCTTCGGGGAAGGGTTAGGTTTAGGGTTCGGGCTAGGGTTAGGGTTAGGGGACGGGGACGGTTTAGGGTCCAGGTGAGGGTACGACAACGGTTGAGGGGGATCGTACGTGTGAGGGTGCGGGTTAGTGTGAGCGTACGGGTTAGGATTAGGGGACGGGTGAGGGCAAGGCTTCGGGGAAGGGTTAGGGTTAGGTTTATTCTTCTTACTGATGTGAAATTAGAGTGACATGTGCCCATTGAAACCGCTACAGCTAGTTTCTCACTGGTTCTCCCTATTCCCATTCATCCTCCACACTAACTGCAGACTGTGCGATACCAGAACTTAAAGGCATTGACTCTCCATGTGGGGATATTTTAGTAAAGCGGCTGGAATGCCGATCCGGAGCCCCAGGAGAGGAAAAATGAGGTGCGTTTTAGAAACCTTTCCCGATCATATGGTATACCAGTCGCTGGGTTTCCCAAGCATGGTTTAGCTGTAGGAAGATTCCCTTCAACCTGGAGTGTTGGGACCCTTGGAATGAGTAGCATGAAGTATTGCATTAAAGTTTTGGCAGTTGCTCACCAAAGCTCACCAATCCTCTCAGCCCCAAGTGTCCAGCCTTATGTCTTATCCAGCTGTGGGTTTATATGTGGTCAATCCAGGTTGCATCACAGCCCCTGAGCGAATTTTGTAAGAATTTTTCTCTCTTTGATTGTTTCTGCGTTTTGTTTTTAAAATTTATTTCTATAATGGGGTTTAGCTCATTTTCACTGCTGTGTTTGTGCCGCTCTGCACACACTTGATTCCCTTATGGAGATATATCAATACATGGGTTTTAAGATTCTTATTACTCAGATATATTTCTCTGCGGTGTATAGGGTGTGTTGAGGCCAGTTCATTGAGCAAGGTGTAGATCTTGTCTAATATCTATTTGGTTTATTGAACGGTATCTGTGCTAATTTCAAACTCTGGTTTTATGCATCACCCCACCTCTCCTTTCCCCTTAAGCTGAAATAAGTGTGTTTTCTAAATGTGAGACACTGTTCTGTTCTGTAATTCATTTCTTGTGCAGCCATATTTACCCTCCCTCTATAAGTGATATCTTATGATATGTTTCTTTTTCTGTTTGACTTATTTCAAGTAGTATTATCGGACCTAAACCCACTCTTTATCCTTCTACTAGCCTTATTACATTGATTTCATGGTGAAGAGATATTCCATTGTACATAAGTACCACATCTTCTTTATCCATTGTTCTCTTTCCTGGGATATTTAAGGTGTACTGAAGTTGAGGTTCTTGTAAACAGAGTAGCCCTAAACTGTGGTGTGCTTGTGTCTTGTTGATTTTTAGACTTCCCTAGATATACTCCCATGATTGGAAGTGTCCTATGCTCTGTAGCTCTGTTTTTTAGATGATTTAGGAACCACCATACACTTCTCCAGAGTGGCTCTCGGCAGTTCACACACTGCCCATCAGCGTATAAAGGCTCCCTGTTCTCCATGGCCTGTCCTGCATTTCTGGTTTTTACAATTTTTTAGGATGGCCCTTTTGACCAGTGGGAAATGAGACTTCTTTGTTGTGCACATTTGCATTGCTTGCTTGCTTCGTTGCCCATAAAGTGCATATGCGTTTTTTCCTGGATATAATCAGGAAAAAACGCATACGCCCTTTTGGGCCAACTGCATCATTGTCGAAATTCTGCCGCTTTTCATGTGCTTTAAAGACGAGTCCAATCTATCTCTTGAAATCTGTTTCTTGCAATTCTGTCTTGCATTCAGATCCTCTTCTTTGCCTTACCTCAACATATTTTTGGACGTTAGTTTTCATTTATAACTCTGCAGGTTTGTGAATTGCAGTGACCCTGAGCTCCATTTTTTAAGTTGCTCTTTTGTGAGCTGGCCTCAAACCTGCAGGATTGCTTCAGGCCCTATTTTGGCTCGGGCGAGGCGGGCTGAGCCTTTTTTCAATTCTTATTCTTAATGGGAAATTAGAGTGATATGTGCCCGTCCAAACCCCTACAACTATTCTCTCATTGGTTCCCCCTCTTCCTGTTCATCCTCCTCACAATTTGCAAAATGTGTGAAACAGAAGTTGAAATGTGCTGATTCTCCAAGTGGGGAGATTCTAAGTAACGTGGCTGGAATGGTGAACAGGAGCACCAGGAGAGGATAAATGAGCTGCATTTTAGACACATCTCCCGATCACATGGTGTACAGTCCTCTGGGTTTTCCATGCATGTTTTAGCTGTAGGAAGATCCCTTGAACCTGCAGATTTGGGACCCATTGAATGGGTACCAGGTAGTATTACTTTAAAGGGTGTGCATTTCCTCACCCAACCTCACATTTCTCTTAGTGCAAACAGTTTCCAGCCTTATGTCTCATCCTGCTGTGGGTCTAGATGTGTTCAATCCATGTTGCATCACCGTCCCTGAGGAAAAGTTGTAAGAGGTTTTCTCTGTCTCTCTGTCGTTTATTTTTTTCAATTTATTACTATATTGGTTACAGCTGATTTTCAAAGCTCTGTTTCTTGCTGCTGTACATCCACTTGATTCACGTACAGAGAGACATCAGTAAATTCTTTTTCAGATTCTTACCAGTCGTATATATTCTTTTCCGGTGACTTGAGTGTGCTGAGTGCAGTTCTTTTAGCTACCGTGTAGGCCTTGTTGATTATCAGTTTGGTATTTGGAATGGTATCTTTGCTAATTTCAACCTCCTGGATGATGCCTCACCTCTCCCCACCTTTCCCGTTTAGCAGCCTTATGCGTGTTTTCTACATATTTGACTATGTTTTTGTTTTGTAATTTATTTCATGTGTAGCCATTTTGGATTCCACCTTTAAGTGATATCTTATGATATGTGTCTTTTTCTTTTTGAATTATGTCACTTAGAATGATCATACGTAACTCCTCCGGAGTTGTTACAACTGGCCATATTTCATTGATTTCCAGGCTGAATAATATTCCACTCTACCTAAGTACCACATCTCTATCCATTTTTTCTCTCCAGAGACATTTAAGTTATATCTTAGTCGAGGATCTTTTAAACAGAGAGGGGGTAAACATTGGGGTGCCTGTGTCCTCTCGATTTTTGTTTTTCCCAAGATATACGCCCATGAGTGCAAGTGCCCTATGCTCTGTAGCTCATTTTTTAGATGCTTTAGTAAACACAATACACTTCTCCAGAATGGCCGTTGGCAATATATATTTCCACTATAAGTCTCACAGGGCTCCCTCTTCTCCTTGCCCTGTCCTGCATTTCTGTTGTTTACGCTTTATGAGGATGGCTCTTCTGACTGATGCGAAGTGATATCTCTTGTAGTATTGATTTCCAGTGCCCACCTGTTTGGTTGGCTAAAAAAGTGTATGCCCTTTTCTTGAATATATACAGAAAAAAACGCATACACCCTTTTTGGCCAACTGCAATGTTGGCAATGTTCAGCTCCTTTTCTTGTGCTTAATGGCGAGTCCTTTCTACCTCCTCAAATCCCTTTCCTGCCATTCTCCCTTGCTTACAAGTCCTTTTCTCTGACTTTCCTCAAGACATTTTTCAGTGATGGATATTTTCAACTCTGCAGTTTCATGAATTTTACTGTCCCTGAGTTCCATTGTTCAACTTGTGTTTATGGGAACTGGCCACAAAGCAGCGGGATTTCCTCAAGCCCTATACTGTTCCCATGGGCAACCCTAGCCTTTGGTCAATTCGTCTTCCTGATTGGAAATTAGAGTGACATGTGCCTGTCTGAACACCTAGGACTTGTCTCTCATTGTTCCTCATCCTTCCGCTTCATCCTCTGGACAAATTCCAAACTGTACGCAACAGGATGTTGACAGTGCTGCCATCTCCAAGTGGGGAGACTGTTAGTAAAGACGCTGGATGGGTGAACCCGAGCACCAGGAGATGAGGAGATGAGATGCCTTTTCCAAACTCTTCCCGATCAGATGGTATACCATCCTCTGGGTGTGACAGACATGTTTTAGCAGTAGGAAGAGTCCCATTCATGTAAGGAGAACACCAGGGCTTTTTCAAAATCAGTGTCTCCCCGAAACCCAAACTGGGGAATTTTTTAAGCTACGGCTACACATATGTTCATTAAGGGCCTTGGGAAGTAGGCAGAGTCCAAACTTTAGATGATTGAAGTCTTCAGGGTCAGAAGCACTCACCACCAGCTTCCCTTAGGTTACACTTTAACTGTCATTGATAGATGATGTCAATAAAAATATCTATTCTTTTTCAGATTATTTCCCCTTATAGGTTATTGCAAAATGTTGAGTGTAGTTCCCTGTGCTATACAGTAGTTCCTTGTTGATGATCTATTTTATACATAGCAGTGTGTATGTGTTAATCCCAAACTGTTACTTTATCCCTCCTCCCAACTTTCCCCTTTGGTAATAATAAATTATAAGATTTTATACTTCTCAGAAATGGGAGAGCTGAAAGAGAGGTATCATTTTCAATGGAAAAGCATTTAAAACAAGATTGAAGCTTTAACCAAGATTATTAGATGTACATCCTTGGAAAGAAATCACTTCGTTTCTCTAATATTGACCTGACAAATAAGACAAACCTTTTCACTGAACTTGCTTATAATAAAGTGATGGAAATAGCCAATGGAAGCGTTAGAAACATCTTATTTTACCCGAGCCTTATACACTGTTCTATGTTAACTACAGTTTGGCTCACACATCTGTTCATTGAGGTTACAATAGTCTCAATTTCTGTTACTGATCCTCCAGAGTGGACCCCAACAAGTGTCCCCCAGCGCAGTGTCATTGGGGCCAACAGATCAAGACTGAGTTTGGTTCACAAGCAAAGGAAACTTTATATTTTGATCAGAGAATGGAGAGGTGAGAGCATGCACTACCCCGTGGGCTGTGGGCTGGGCTGCTGTGTAGAGATCCTGTCAGAGTCAGTGGGAGGGAGGGGGCGGAGCTCTCGAGGGCCGGGTTGGCTGCAGCTCAGGCTCTATATCGCGGAGTCTGCACTGGGCCCCAGGAGCTGAGGTGTCGACCCAGCCATTCTGCACTAGGAAATCTGGTCTGAAGTGCCGGGTGTGGAACCTCTGCATGCGGGACCCTAGGAGCACATGAAATTAGACAAACACAAAGGATAAAAAAGGTTAGACTTGACTTTATTGCCCAGATTCTATTTTTATCTCCCAGGGATTTTTAATGGGGTTTGCTGGGGACAAACCCCTCCTCTGCCTTTTGTCCCGTTCCTCATTCTTGGAGTGCTGAGGGTGCAGACCCTTCTTCTGTAACTGCTGAGTGCTGAGTTGGGAGCCCTCATACCAAGGGGCGAGGGTCAGAGCTTCTCCCCAGCAGCCTCCAGGTGACGTTGATTGTCCCCAGGCCCCCTGCCTCCCTGCTCGTCCACCTGAGCACCAGCATTGGAAGCGTTATAGATTCTAATGACCTTTAAGGGTCCAGGAAAGAGATGTGCAGAGACGCTGTGGGGGCCGGTTTCACCCCGCCCCACATTTGTTCGGCCACCTTAGGCTGACCGTTTCTGCCAGCCTAGATGCTCTGACCAGTAGTCTGCGCTGTCTTCAATTAGGCCCCTGAATTAACGTACAAACAGCACCAGGTGTCAGAGCCCTGCCCGCTCAACTCCCAGACAGTCCAGGGTCAGTGGTGATCAAGGACCATGATGGCCACTGAGTCAACAGCCTTTTGAAGTAAACAGGAGTCCAGCCAGTCTTATTGGCCACCATCATCACGGTGTCTGTAGGCTTTTCTATGGTGACAGTGTGACATACGGTTCCCCCGCCAAGATTATTAGCTCCCCTCTGTGTGCAGTAAGTCCTGCAAGCAGTAGTCTACTCTTTTGGGACACACTCTTGTTGTTTTATGAGAGAAACTCCAGGTCAAGTGATGTTCACACGAGTCGTCATGGTGTCCTGTTGCCCCCGGTTATCTCTCTGGATGTTGGAGTTGGAGGGCCTCCTCACTCGAGGTTGGTGTGCCCACGGAGCAAACCCTGCAACTTCAGGGCATGGTTGGTGGTTAGGATCACCACGTGGGGTCCTTTTCCCTTAGGAGGGAGGTGGCCTTTTGGGCTGCTGATTTCCAGGTTTTTAGATACCGCCAGTATCTTGGCCAGATGCGGCAGTGGGCCAAGCCCCTTGGTGACCGTAGTTTATCCTACCTGGATGGCATTCTTGCATTGTTCCATTTCAAGTGGTCCCAGTTTTTGCACTAATTCTCCAATGGCGATTCACCTTTCACCGGGAATGTAAAGGTCAAAGGGTTTAGCTAAATTAGGGAGTTCCAGGGCAAGGGTCTGAATTGACTGCTCTTTCCATTCTTGAAAGGCCACTTCTGGATTCTATTCAAAAGGATCATCATCTTTTCCTTTCAGTGTTTCATATAATGGCCCAGCTAGTAGACTGCAGTTAGGGATCCAGAAGCAGCAAACCCTGGCCTCCCCAGGAACCCCTAAGCTGTCTTCTAGTTTTAGAAAGGAGTAAGGCCGAAAATGGTTTCTTCCCTTTCCTGGGATGGGCTTCTCCGACCTTCTGTGAGAATGAAGCCCAGGCAGGTCACCGCAGTCTGTGATATTTGAGCTTTTTCTTGGACAACTTCTATCCTTTATTGGCTTGGTAGTTCAGAGGCCTCCTTAGTAGGGCTGGCGATCAGAATGTCGTCTGTGTACTGAAGGAGGGTTTCCTTTTCCAGAGGTAGAACTTTTAGGTCTTTAGCTAAGGTTTCCCCAAAGATGGTGTGGGAATTTTTGCACCCTTGGGGCAAGACGGCCCGGAAGTATTGTTTTAGTTGTATGTTGAGTCCTGCCACTCACAAGCCAAAATTTCTTGTGACTCTGGGACTAATGGAATACAAAAGAAGGCATCATTGAAGACTAATACAGAATACTATGTCCTGGTGGTTGGTAGAATGACCAGCAGGGTGTAGGAATTAGGAGCAACTGGAGGTATATCCTCGGTGGCTTCACTGACTGTCCTGACATCCTTTACCAGGTCCCCAGCAGCCCATGGGGCTCTCGTGGTCAGACCAATCCCAGAATATGGAGCTCACCTGGGCAGGTACCCCACCCTCACCCAAGCCCACGGGGCTCTCGTGGTCAGGCCCCTCCCAGGATACAGAGCTACCCTTGCAGGTACTGTGGCAGGGCTGGGCACACAGGAACCGTGCACATAGCCCTCATTGCAGAGCACCCCCAGCTCACCTGTCGCTCAGAGCTGACACAGAGCACCTCAGAGCAGGACTTGAACTAACAAACAGCAGCTGCGACAGGTCTGTGACCCTGGGCATCACTCTGTGCGGCCTCCCTCCACCTGGTCTTCCAGAGACTTCCACTGCACCCGGGGCACCAGGCCTCTGTCTCCAACCACCACCCACCCCTCCTCTCCCTGACTCCTGGGTTCCTCTCATTAGGAGAGGGTTTTCTTGAAGTTGTCTCCCACTCATGGGCCAGATAAAATGATTAGAAAACAAGCTAAAGCTGCAGCCCCTTGTCTATCCTGACCCTCAGGAGCCCACACCTGTTCCTTGGACCTGGCCGGTTCAGCAAGTTCCATTTTCTGCAACTGTGAGCCCCTGAGGGGTGATGATTGGCTGAGCTGGGCAGCCTTACCGTGCCGGCCAGCCCTCCCCAGGTGTGCCTGGGTTGAGAGCAATATAAATACCACTCCAGGCAGCAAGAGCCCCTGCAGCCATGCCTGACGCCATTTTCTCTGCCCTGTCAGCAGTCTCGGGGCTGGGCTGGTGGGAGGGAGTGAGAGGCCACGGCTTTGTGGGTGGCCCAGTGTGAGTGGGGCTCTGCTGGACTTTCTGCAGCAGTTGCCAGGCTGCCACCTGCTAAAGAAGAGGATGTGTCACCCATACCTGCTGCTGGAATTTCTCCCTGGGCAGAGGTGAGGAAGGAAAAAAGCAGTGGGGGCAGGGACAGGACTGGTATCTCAGGCAGGGAAATGGAAATCTTCCAGAAGAGCACCCAGGGCCAGGACCATCCTGGCTGGCCTGCAGGCACCAAGTCGGCCGGCATGCTGTCACTCGTGTGGCTCTATGGCCCTTCCTCTAGGCTTTCAAGTCCTTGTATATATTCAGGTGTTTTACCTGGGATGGGTGGGAATAGTTCAGCAGCAACTGGCCTGGGGCTCAGCTCACGTTTACTCACAGATGCCTCGGCACAGTGCCCCAGCTTTGCAATGAGGACGCTTGTTGCGTGGGGGCTGCTGGCTGAATGGGAGATGATTCCCCACCACTGACCAACTTCAGAATTGTTTACAACTGGAGCAAGTGCCCTGATACGGTTTTCCTCTGTGGAACTGGAGGGTTCTGTGTTTTTTTTCTCTTTTTCGTTTTTGGTTCAAGGTAGATTTTATTCCTCTTTTTTGTATATACAGATATAAGCATGGAAATAATTTATTCATATAAATACATGTATGTGAAGGGAATAATTGTTTTTTCTGTTTTATTTTTTAAATTTTATTTCTTTTCAATTTTGAATTTTATTTTATATTTTTATACAGCAGGTTCTTATTGGTTATCTATTTTATACATATAAATGTATACATGCCAATCCCAGTCTCTCAACTCCTCCCACCACCACCCCCCCAACAGCTTTCCCCCCTTGTTGTCCATACATTTGTTGTCTACATCTGTTGCTCTATTTATGCCTTGCAAAATGGTTAATCTGTACGGTTTTTCTAGGTTCCACATACATGCATGAATATACAAGATTTGTTTTTCTCTTTCTGACTTACTTCACTCTGTATGACAGTCTCTAGATCCATCGACGTCTCTACAAATGACCCAATTTCATTCCTTTTCATGGCTTAGTAATATTCCATTTTATATACGTACCACAGCTTTATGCATTCGTCTGTCTGTGGGCATTTAGGTTGCTTCCATTACCTCGATATTGTAAATAGTGATGCAGTGAACATTGCAGTGAATGTCTCTTTTTGATTTATGGTTTTGTCTGGGTATATGTCCAGTCCTGGGATTGCTGTATCATATGGTAATTCTATTGTTAGTTTCTTAAGAAACTCCATATTGTTCTCCATAGTGACTGTATCAATTTATATTCCCAACAATAGTGGAAGAGGGTTCCTTTTCTCCACACCCTTTCCAGCATTTGTTGTTTGTAGATTTTCAGATGATGCCCATTCTAACAGGTGTGAGGTCATACCTCATTGTTGAGTCCATTTCGTTGAGCGGGGGTAGGTCTTGTCTATTACATATTTGGCTTATGGAACGGTATCTGTGCTAATTTCAAACTCTGGTTTTATGCAGCACCCCCTTAACTCACCTTTCCCCTTAAGCAAGCATAAGTTGGTTTTCTAATCTTGAGACCCTGTTCTGTTTTGTAATTCAGTTCATGTGTAGCCAAGTTTACATTCCGTGCATTAGTGATACCTTATGATGTTTCTTTTTCTGTGTGACTTATTTCACTTAGAATCATCATGCCTCAATCCACTCATTATGCTGGTACAGGCCTGGTGACACAGATTTCATTGCTGAGTGGTATTCTGTTGTACGTAAGTACTGCAACTTCTTTATCAATTATTTGTTCTCTGGGATATTTAACTCGTACTGTAGAAGAGGTTCCTGTAAACAGAGCCGTCCCAAATTTTGGGGTGGCTGTGTCTTTTTGATTTTAATTTCCCTAAGCTATAGGACCATAAGTGGAAATGCCCTAGACTCTGTTGCTTTGTTTTTCAGATGTATCAGGAAACACCATACACTTCTCCAGAGTGGCTGTTGGCAATTTACATCCCGCCCATCAGCATAACAAGGCTCCTTTTTCCCCATGGCCTGTCTTGCCTTTCTGGATTTTACACTTTTCTCAGATGGCCCTTTAGACCGGGGGGAAGTGACACTTCATAGTAGTTCGGATTTCCATTGCAAGCTTGCTTGGTTTGCCAAAAAGGGCGTATGTGTTTTTTCCTGAATATATTCAGGAACAAACTCATACGCCCTTTGTTGCCAAGTGCATCATTGTCGATGTTCTGCCTCTTTTCCTATGCTTTAAATGCAAATCCAGTCTACCTCCTGAAATCGGTTTCCTGAAATTCTGCCCCGCTTTCAAGTCCTCTTCGCAGCCTTACTTCAGTATATTTTTGGACGTTATCTGTCATTTATAACTCTCCAGGTTTGTGAATTACAGGGCCCCTGAGCTCCTTTCTTCAACTCGCTTTCTTGTGAGCTGGCCGCAAACCCGCAAGACTGCTTCAGGCCCTAATCTGCTTCTGGCAGGGCACGCTGAGCCTTTGGTTAATTTCTCTTCCTGGTGGGAAATGAGTGTTAAATATGCCCGTCCAGACACCTACCTCACTCTCAACCCCTTGGTGATGTGGGTCCTCTGGTTTGTGGCCAACTTTGCTGGGTTCCTCACCTTTCGATGATGTGGCCCCACTAATGTGAGGACACTCCTGCCTGGTTCTCATCCACGTGGTTATGTGGACCCCCTGGTGAGAGTCTGTTCCTGGCTTTGTTCCTCACCCACCTGTGAGGGAGACCCTCTGCTGATAGGTCACTCCTGCATGGCTGGCACACATTGCCTTGGTAAAGTCAGCCGTGTGGTGGCAGTTGGAGCGTGCTGGGAATCTCCTCCCCCCGGTGATGAGGGCCCTCTTGCGTCAGGCCCTAACTGCTGGGCTCACCAACTTTTCTTAGGGAGCCCAGTGATGCTTTGGCACTCCTCTTAGGATCCCATCTCCACGGGGATGTGGGCCTTCTGCTCTGAGGTCCCAACGGCTGGGTTGTTCACATTTTCATGATGTGGGCTCTCTGGTGTTCACAGAGGCCTGGATCCCATAGCCTCTGTGCTCTTGGCCGCCTGCTGGGAGGTTCCAACTGCTGGATTCCTCACTTTTTTAATTTTTTGGGCCCTCTGTTGGGAGGATCCTCCTGCCTGCCTCACTCCCAGCCCCTTCGTGATGTGTGTCGTCTGGTTTGAGGCCACATGTGCTGGGTTCCTCACCTTTCGATGATGTGGGACCAATGGTCTTAGGAGACTCCTGCCTGGTTCACATCCCCTTGGTGATGTGGGCCCTCTGTTGAGAGTCTGATCCTGGCTGGGTTCCTCACCCATCTGTGAGGTGGGCCGTCTGCTGTGAGGTCACTCCTGCCTGGCTTGCTCACCTCGCCTTGTGGACATGAGCCCTCTGGTGGCACTTGGAGCCTGCTGGGAGCCTCCTCTCCTCGGTGATGAGGGCCCTCTGGCGTCAGGCCCTAACTGCTGGGCTCCCCACATTTTGTGATGTGCGCCCAGTGGTGCGAGGACACTCCAGCCAGGTTCACATCCCCATTGGGATGTGGGCCTTCTGCTCTGAGGTCCCAAAGCCTGGGTTGCTCACAGTTTCATGATGTGGGCTCTCTGGTATTAGTTCACTCCTGCCTGCATCCCATAGCTTCTGTGCTCTGGGCCGCCTGCTGGGAGGTTCCAACTGCTGGATTCCTCACCTTTCTTATTCTTTGGGCCCTCTGTTTTTAGGCTACTCCTGCCTGCCTCACTCCCATTCCCTTTGTGATATGTGTCCTCTGATTTGAGGCCACATGTGCTGGGTTCCGCACCTTTCGATGATGTGACCCCACTGGAGGGAAGACAGTCCTGACTGGTTCCCATCCCCTTGCTGATGTGGGCCCTCAGGTGAGAGTCTGATCCTGGCTGGGTTCCTCACCCTTCTGTGAGGTGGGCCCTCTGCTGTGAGGTCAATCATGCCTGTCTGGCACACGTCACCTTGGCGACGTGGGCCCTCTGGTGGCAGTTGGAGTGTGCTGGGATCCTCCTCCCCTCGGTGATGAGGGCCCTCTTGCCTTAGGCCATAACTGCTGGGCTCCCCACATTTTCTGATGTGCGCCAAGTGAGTGAGGAGACTCTTGCCAGGTTCCCATCCCCATGGCGATATGGGCCTTCTGCTCTGAGGTCAAAACGGCTGGCTTGCTCACAGTACCATGATGTGGGCCCTCTGCTGTGAGTTCACTCCGGCAAGGATCCCTTATCATCGGTGCTCTGAGCCGCCTGCTGGGAGGTTCCAACTGCTGGATTCCTCAACTTTTTTATTCTATGTGCCCTCTGTTGTGAGGCTCCTCCTGCCTGCCTCACTGCCAGCCCCTTGGTGATGACTGTCCTATGGCTTGAGGCCACATGTGCTGCGTTCCTCACCTTTCGATGATGTGACCCCACTCGTGTGAGGACACTCCTGCCTGGTTCCCATCCCCTTGGTGAGGTGGGCCCTCTGGCGAGAGTCTAATCCTGGCTGGGTTCCTCAACGTTCTGTGAGGTAGGCCCTCTGCTGTGAGGTCACTCCTGCCTGGCTGGCACACGTCACCTTGGAGACATGAGCCCTCTGGTGGCAGTTGGAGTGTGCAGGGCGCCTCCTCCTCTCGGTGATGACGGCCCTCTGGCGTCAGGCCCTAAATGGTGGGCTCCCCACATTTTCTGATGTGCGCCCAGTGGTGCGAGGACACTCCAACCAGGTTCCCATTCCCATGGGGATGTGGTCCTTCTGCGCTGAGGTCTCAACTCCTGGGTTGCTCACAGTTTTGTGATGTGGGCCCTCTGCTGTGAGTTCACTGTGGCCTGGATCCCATAGCCTCGGTGTTCTGGGCCGCCTGCTGGAAGGTCTAAATGCTGGAATCCTCACGTTTTTTATATTATGTGCCCTGTGTTGTGAGGCTACTCCTGCCTGCCTCACTCCAAGGCCCTTGGTGATGTGGGTCCTCTGGTTTGAGGACACATGTGCTGGGTTCCTCACCTTAAGATGATGAGGCCCCACTGGTGTGAGGATAATCCTGACTGGGTCCCATCCCCTTTGTGATGTGGGCCCTCTGGTGAGAGTCTGATCCTGGCTGGGTTCCTCACCCATCTGTGAGGTGGGCCCTCTACTATCAGGTAACTCTTGCCTGGGTTGCTCACCTCGCCTTGTTGACATGAGCCCTCTGGTGGCAATTGGACCCTGCTGGGAGCCTCCTCAGCTCTGTGATGAGGGCCCTCTGACGTCAGGCCCTAACTGCTGGGCTCCCCAACTTTTCTTAGTGAGCCCAGTGTTGCTCAAGCACTCCTCTTAGGTTCCCATCCCCATGGGGATGTGGGCCTTCTGCTCTGAGGTTCCAACGGCTGGGTTGATCACAATTTCATGATGTGGGCTCTCTGGTGTTAGTTCACTGTGGCCTGGATCCCATAGCCTCTGTGGTCTTGGCTGCCTGCTGGGAGGTTCCAACTGCTCGATTCCTCAACTTTTGTATTCTATGGGTCCTGTGTTGTGATGCTCCTCCTGCCTGCCTCACTCGCAACCCCTTCGTGATGTGGGTCTTCTGGTTTGAGGCCACATGTGCTGGGTTAGGCAACTTTCAATGATGTGGCCCCACTGGTGTGAGGACACTCCTGCCTGGTTCCCATCCCCTTGGTGATGTGGGCCTTCTGGTGACAGTCTTATCCTGGCTGGGTTCCTCACTCTTCTGTGAGGTAGGCCCTCTGCTGTGAGGTCAATCCTGCCTGACTTGCACACATCACCTTGGCGACGTGGGCCCTCTGTTGGCACATGGAACCTGCTGGGAGCCTCCTGCCCTCGGTGATGACGGCCCTCTAGCATCAGGCTCTAACTGCTGGGCTCCCCACGTTTTCTGATGTGAGCCCAGTGATGCCAGGACACTCCTGTCAGGTTCCCATCCCCATGGGGATGTGGGCTTTCTGCTCTGAGGTCCCAATGCCTGGGTTGCTCACAGTTTCATGATGTGGGCTCTCTGGTGTTAGTTCACTCCTGCCTGCATCCCATAGCTTCTGTGCTCTCGGCCGCCTGCTGGGAGGTTCCAAATGCTGGATTCCTCACTTTTTTTATTCTTTGGGCCCTCTGTTTTTAGGCTACTCCTACCTGCCTCACTCCCATCCCCTTTGTGATGTATGTCCTCTGATATGAGGCCACATGTGCTGGGTTCCTCACCTTTCGATGATGTGGCCCCACTGGTGGGAGGACAGTCCTGACTGGTTCCCATCCCCTTGGTGTTGTGGGCCCTCTGGTGAGAGTCTCATCCTGCCTCGGTTCCTCACCCTTCTGTGAGATAGGCCCTCTGCTGTGAGGTCACTACTGCCTGGCTGGCGCATGCCACCTTGTAGACGTGGGCCCTCTGTTGGCAGTTGGAACCTGCTGGGAGTCTCCTCCCCTCAGTTATGAGGGCCCCCTGGCGTCAGGCCCTAACTGCTGGGCTCCTAACATTTTCTGATATGTGCTAAGTGGTGCAAAGCCACTCCTGCCAGGTTCCCATCCCAATGGGGATGTGGGCCTTCTGTTCTGAGGTCCCAACAGCTGGGCTGCTCACAGGTTCATGATGTGGGCCCTCTGCTGTGAGTTCACTGCGGCCTGGATCCCATAGCCTTGGTGCTCTGGGCCACTTGCTGGGAGGTTCCAACTGCTGGATTCCTCAACTTTTATATTCTATGGACCCTGTGTTGTGAGGCCAGTCCTGCCAGCCTCATTCCGAACCCCTTGGTGATGTGGTTCCTCTGGTTTGAGGACACATGTGCTGGGATCCTCACCTTTCGATGATGTTGTCCCACTGGTGTGGGGACACTCCTGCCTGGTTCCCATCCCCTTGGTGATGTGGGCCCTCTGGTGAGAGTCTGATCCTGGCTGTGTTCCTCACCCTTCTGTGAGGTGGGCCCTCTGCTGTGAAGTCACTCCTGCCAGGCTGGCACACATCACCTTGGCGACGTTGGCCCTCTGGTGGCAGCTGGAGCCTGCTGGGAGCCTCCTCCTCTCGGTGATGAGTGCCTTCTAGCATCAGGCCCTAACTTCTGAGCACCCCACGTTTTCTGATGTGAGCCCAGTGATGCCAGGACACTCCTGTCATGTTCCCATCACCATGGGGATGTGGGCCTTCTGCTCTGAGGTCCCAATGTCTGGGTTGCTCACAGTTTCATGATGTGGGCTGTCTGGTGTTAGTTCACTCTGGCCTGGTTCCTCTAGCCTCTGTGCTCTGGGCCGCCTGCTGGGAGGTTCCAACTGCTGGATTCCTCACTTTTTTATTCTATGGGCCCAGTGTTGTGAGGCTACTCCTGCCTGCCTCACTCCGAGGTCCTTGGTGATGTGGGTCCTCTGGTTTGAGGACACATGTGCTGAGTACCTCAGCTTTCGATGATGTGGCCCCACTGATGTGAAGACACTCCTGCCTGGTTCCCATCCCCCTGGTGATGTGGGCCCTCTGGTGAGAGTCTGATGTTGGCTGGGTTTCTCACCCTTCTGTGAGGTGGGACCTCTGCTGTGAGGTAACTCCTGCCTGGCATGCTCACGTTGCCTTGGCATTATGAGCCCTCAGGTGGCAGTTGGAGCCTGCTGGGAATCTCCTCCCCTCAGTTATGAGAGCTCTGGATAAAACACATATGCCCTTTGTTGCCAAGTGCATTATTTTCCAAGTTCTGTCTCTTTTCCAATGCTTTAAGAGCTACGCCCGTGTACGTTCTGAAATCAGTTTCCAGCAATTCTGCCCCGCATTCAAGTCCTCTTCACAGCCTTACTTCAGTATAATTTTGGATGATAGCTGTCATTTATAACTCCGCAGGTTTCTGAATTACAGTGCCCCTGAGCTCCTTTCTTCAACTCGCTTTCTTGTGAGCTGGCCGCAACACTGCAGGATCTCCTCAGGCCCTAATCTAGTTCCAGCATGGCACGCGGAGCCTTTGGTTCATTCATCTTCCTGGTGGGAAATGAGAGTTAAATTTGCCCGTCCAGACACCTACAGATAGTCTCCCATTGCTTCTCCTTATTCCTGTTCATCTTCCGAAGAAATTGCAAACTGGGCCAAACAGGAGGTTAAAGGCACTGACTCTCCAAGTGGGCAGAGTGTTAGTAAAGCGTCTGGAATGTTGCACCCGAGTACCAGGGGACAAAAACTGAGACACATTTGAACACGTTTCCCGATCACAGGGTGGATCATACTCTGCGTTCCACATGCATGTTTTAGCTGAAGGAAGAATCCCTTAAACCTGGAGAGTTGAGACCCATGGAATGGGTACCATGCAATATGACTTCAAAGGGTCTGCATTTGCTCACCGAACATCACGAATCCTATCACTGCTGCGTTTATGCCGCCGTACACACGCTTGATTCGCTTTCGGAGACATATAAATCCAAAGGTTTTAAGATTCTTACTAGTCAGGTATATACTTAGGCGTTTAATATGGGGTGTTGAGTCCACTTCGTTGAGCAAGGAGTAGCTCTTGTCTATTACATATTTGGCTTATGGAACGGTATCTGTGCTAATTTCAATCTCTGGTTTTATAAAGCACCCCAACTCACCTTTCCCCTTAAGCAAGCATAAGTTGGTTTTCTAAATTTGAGACCCTGTTCTGTTTTGTAATTCAGTTCCTGTGTAGCCAAGTTTACATTCCGTGTAGTAGTGATATCTTATGATGTTTCTTTTTCTGTGTGACTTATTTCACTTAGAATCATCGTACCTGAATCCACTCATTATGCTGCTACGGGCCTGATGACATAGATTTCATTGCTGAGTGATATTGCATTGTACGTAAGTACCACAACTTCTTTATCCATTTTTCGCTTTCTGTGATATTGAACTTGTACGGTAAACGAGGTTCTTGTAAACACAACCGTCCCAAACTTTGGGGTGGCTGTGTCTTTTTGATTTTAATTTCCCTAAGCTATAGGACCATAAGTGGAAGTGCCCTAGGCTCTGTTGCTTTGTTTTTTGGATGTTTCAGGAAACACCATACACTTCTCCAGAGTGGCTGCTGGCAATTTACATCCCGCCCATCAGCATAACAAGGCTCGTAGTTCTCCTTGGCCTGTCCTGCCTTTCTGGATTTGACACTTTTTTCAGATGGCCCTTTTGACCAGGGGGAAGTGAGACTTCATTGTAGTGCAGATTTCCTCTGCAAGCTTGCTTGGTTGGCCAAAAAGGGCGTATGCGTTTTTTCCTGAATATATTCAGGAAAAAACGCATACGCCCTTTTTGGCCAAGTGCATCATTGTGGACATTCTGCCTCTTTTCCTATGCTTTACATGCAATTCCAGTCCACCTCCTGAAATCGGTTTCCTGCAATTCTGCCCCGCTTTCAAGACCTCTTGGCAGCCTTACTTCAGTATATTTTTGGACGATAGCTGTCATTTATAACTCTGCAGGTTTGTGAATTACAGTGCCCCTGAACTCCTTTCTTCAACTCGCTTTCTTGGGAGCTGGCCGCAACACCGCAGCATTGCTTCAGGCCCTAATCTGGTTCCAGCACGGCACGCTGAGCCTTTGGTTAATTCCTCTTCCTGGTGGGAAATGAGAGTTAAATTTGTCCGTCCAGACACCTCCAGCTAGTCTCTCTTTGGTTCTCCCTATTCCTGTTCATCTTCCGCAGAAATTGCAAACTGGGCCAAACAGGAGGTTAAAGGCACTGACTCTCCAAGTCGGGAGAGTGTTAGTAAAGTGTCTGGAATGTTGAACCCGAGTACCAGGGGACGAGAACAGAGACATATTGGAACACGTCTCCTGATCACACGGTAGATCATACTCTGGGTTCCACATGCATGTTTTAGCTGAAGGAAGAATCCCTTAAACCTGGAGAGTTGAGACCCGTGGAATGGGTACCATGCAATATGACTTCAAAGGGTCTTCATTTGCTCACCGAACCTCTCCAATCCTATCACTGCTGCGTTTATGCCCCTGTACACACGCTTGATTTTCTTTCAGAGACATAGCAATCCATGGTTTTAAGATACTTACTAGTCAGGTACATTCTTAGGCATTTAATATGGGGTGTTGAGTCCATTTCGTTGAGCAAGGAGTAGTTCTTGTCTATTCCATATTTGGCTTAAGGAACTTTATCTGTGCTCATTTCAATCTCTGGTTTTAGGCAGCACCCCAACTCACCTTTCCCCTTAAGCAAGCATAAGTTGTTTTTCTAAATTTGAGACCCTGTTCTGTTTTGTAATCCAGTTACTGTGTAGCCAAGTTTACATTCCGTGTATTAGTGATATCTTATGATGTTTCTTTTTCTGTGATACTTATTTCAGTTAGAATCATCATACCTGAATCCACTCTTTATGCTGCTATGGGCCTGAAGACATAGATTTCATTGCTGAGTGATAATGCATTGTACATAAGTACCACAACTTCTTTATCCATTTTTCGCTTTCTGCGATATTGAACTTGTAGCGTAAACCAGGTTCTTGTAAACAGAGCCGTCCCAAACTTTGGGGTGGCTGTGTCTTTTTGATTTTAATTTCCCTAAGCTATAGGACCATAAGTGGAAGTGCCCTAGGTTCTGTTGTTTTGTTTTTTAGATGTTTCAGGAAACACCATACACTTCTCCCAAGTGGCTGTTGGCAATTTACATCCCGCCCATCAGCATAACAAGGCTCCCAGTTCTCCATGGTCTGTCCTGCCTTTCTGGATTTTACACTTTTTTTAGATGGCCCTTTTGACCGCCGGGAAGTGAGACTTCATTGTAGTGCAGATTTCCTTTGCAAGCTTGCTTGGTTGGCCAAAAAGGGCGTATGCGTTTTTTCCTGAATATATTCAGGAAAAAACGCATACGCCCTTTTTGGCCAAGTGCATCATTGTCGACGTTCTGCCTCCTTTCCTATGCTTTAAATGCAATTCCAGTCTACCTCCTGAAATCGGTTTCCTGCAATTCTGCCCCGCTTTCAAGTCCTCTTGGCAGCCTTACTTCAGTATATTTTTGGATGATAGCTGTCATTTATAACTCTGCAGGTT
The DNA here is from genome assembly GCF_964270905.1 of Leucopleurus acutus. Classification (NCBI taxonomy): domain Eukaryota; kingdom Metazoa; phylum Chordata; class Mammalia; order Artiodactyla; family Delphinidae; genus Leucopleurus; species Leucopleurus acutus. Next base: position 506,551 of record NW_028139203.1, read on the forward strand.
TGTGAATTACAGTGCCCCTGAGCTCCTTTCTTCAACTCGCTTTCTTGTGAGATGGCCGCAACACCGCAGGATTGCTTCAGGCCCTAATCTGCTTCCGGCACGGCACGCAGAGCCTTTGGTTAATTCCTCTTCCTGGTGGGAAATGAGAGTTAAATTTGCCCGTCTAGACACCTCCAGCTAGTCTCTCATTGGTTCTCCCTATTCCTGTTCATCTTCCGCAGAAATTGCAAATAGGACAAACAGGAGGTTAAAGGCACTGAATCTCCAATTCGGGATAGTGTTAGTAAAGCGTCTGGAATGTTGCACCCGAGTACCAGGGGACGAGAACTGAGACATATTGGAACATGTCTCCCGATCACACGGTTGATCATACTCTGGGTTCCACGTGCATGTTTTAGCTGAAGGAAGAATCCCTTAAACCTGGAGAGTTGAGACCCGTGGAATGGGTACCATGCAATATGACTTCAAAGGGTCTTCATTTGCTCACCGAACCTCTCCAATCCTATCACTGCTGCGTTTATGCCCCTGTACACACGCTTGATTTTCTTTCAGAGACATAGCAATCCATAGGTTTTAAGATACTTACTAGTCAGGTACATTCTTAGGCGTTTAATATGGGGTGTTGAGTCCATTTCGGTGAGCAAGGAGTAGTTCTTGTCTATTCCATATTTGGCTTAAGGAACTTTATCTGTGCTCATTTCAATCTCTGGTTTTATGCAGCACCCCAACTCACCTTTCCCCTTAAGCAAGCATAAGTTGGTTTTCTAAATTTGAGACCCTGTTCTGTTTTGTAATTCAGTTCCTGTGTAGCCAAGTTTACATTCCGTGTATTAGTGATATCTTATGATGTTTCTTTTTCTGTGTGACTTATTTCAGTTAGAATCATCATACCTGAATCCACTCATTATGCTGCTACGGGCCTGATGACATAGATTTCATTGCTGAGTGATATTGCATTGTACGTAAGTACCACAACTTCTTTATCCATTTTTCACTTTCTGCGATATTGAACTTGTACCGTAAACGAGGTTCTTGTAAACAGAGCCGTCCCAAACTTTGGGGTGGCTGTGTCTTTTTGATTTTAATTTCCCTAAGCTATAGGACCATAAGTGGAAGTGCCCTAGGCTCTGTTGCTTTGTTTTTTAGATGTTTCAGGAAACACCATACACCTCTCCCGAGTGGCTGTTGGCAATTTACATCCCGCCCATCAGCATAACAAGGCTCCCAGTTCTCCATGGCCTGTCCTGCCTTTCTGGATTTTACACTTTTTTCAGATGGCCCTTTTGACCGGGGGGAAGTGAGACTTCATTGTAGTGCAGATTTCCTTTGCAAGCTTGCTTGGTTGGCCAAAAAGGGCGTATGCGTTTTTTCCTGAATATATTCAGGAAAAAACGCATACGCCCTTTTTGGCCAAGTGCATCATTGTGGACGTTCTGCCTCTTTTCCTATGCTTTACATGCAATTCCAGTCCACCTCCTGAAATCGGTTTCCTGCAATTCTGCCCCGCTTTCAAGTCCTCTTGGCAGCCTTACTTCAGTATATTTTTGGACGATAGCTGTCATTTATAACTCTGCAGGTTTGTGAATTACAGTGGCCCTGAGCTCCTTTCTTCAACTCGCTTTCTTGTGAGCTGGCCGCAACACCGCAGCATTGCTTCAGGCCCTAATCTGCTTCCGGCACGGCACGCTGAGGCTTTGGTTAATTCCTCTTCCTGGTGGGAAATGAGAGTTAAATTTGCCCGTCCAGACACCTCCAGCTAGTCTCTCATTGGTTCTCCCTATTCCTGTTCATCTTCCTCAGAAATTGCAAATGGGCCAAACAGGAGGTTAAAGGCACTGACTCTCCAAGTCGGGAGAGTGTTAGTAAAGCGTCTGGAATGTTGCACCCGAGTACCAGGGGACGAGAACTGAGACATATTGGAACACGTCTCCCGATCACACGGTTGATCATACTCTGGGTTCCACGTGCATGTTTTAGCTGAAGGAAGAATCCCTTAAACCTGGAGAGTTGAGACCCGTGGAATGGGTACCATGCAATATGACTTCAAAGGGTCTTCATTTGCTCACCGAACCTCTCCAATCCTATCACTGCTGCGTTTATGCCCCTGTACACACGCTTGATTTTCTTTCAGAGACATAGCTATCCATAGGTTTTAAGATACTTACTAGTCAGGTACATTATTAGGCGTTTAATATGGGGTGTTGAGTCCGTTTCGTTGAACAAGGAGTAGTTCTTGTCTATTCCATATTTGGCTTAAGGAACTTTATCTGTGCTCATTTCAATCTCTGGTTTTATGCAGCACCCCAACTCACCTTTCCCCTTAAGCAAGCATCAGTTGGTTTTCTAAATTTGAGACCCTGTTCTGTTTTGTAATCCAGTTCCTGTGTAGCCAAGTTTACATCCCGTGTATTAGTGATATCTTATGATGTTTCTTTTTCTGTGTGACTTATTTCAGTTAGAATCATCATACCTGAATCCACTCATTATGCTGCTACGGGCCTGATGACATAGATTTCATTGCTGAGTGATATTGCATTGTACATAAGTACCACAACTTCTTTATCCATTTTTCACTTTCTGCGATATTAAACTTGTACCGTAAACGAGGTTCTTGTAAACAGAGTCGTCCCAAACTTTGGGGTGGCTGTGTCTTTTTGATTTTAATTTCCCTAAGCTATAGGACCATAAGTGGAAGTGCCCTAGGCTCTGTTGCTTTGTTTTTTAGATGTTTCAGGAAACACCATAGAACTCTCCCCAGTGGGTGTTGGCAATTTACATCCCGCCCATCAGCATAACAAGGCTCCCAGTTCTCCATGGCCTGTCCTGCCTTTCTGGATTTTACACTTTTTTCAGATGGCCCTTTTGACCGGGGGGAAGTGAGACTTCATTGTAGTGCAGATTTCCTTTGCTAGCTTGCTTGGTTGGCCAAAAAGGGCGTATGCGTTTTTTCCTGAATATATTCAGGAAAAAACGCATACGCCCTTTTTGGCCAAGTGCATCATTGTGGACGTTCTGCCTCTTTTCCTATGCTTTAAATGCAATTCCAGTCTACCTCCTGAAATTGGTTTCCTGCAATTCTGCCCCGCATTCAACTCCTCTTGGCAGCCTTACTTCAGTATATTTTTGGAAGATAGCTGTCAGTTATAACTCTGCAGGTTTGTGAATTACAGTGCCCCTGAGCTCCTTTCTTCAACTCCCTTTCTTGTGAGCTGGCCGCAACACCGCAAGATTGCTTCAGGCCCTAATCTGGTTCCGGCACGGCATGCTGAGCCTTTGGTTAATTCCTCTTCCTGGTGGGAAATGAGAGTTAAATTTGCCCGTCCAGACACCTCCACCTAGTCTCTCATTGGTTCTCCCTATTCCTGTTCATCTTCCTCAGAAATTGCAAACTTGGCCAAACAGGAGGTTAAAGGCACTGACTCTCCAAGTCGGGAGAGTGTTAGTAAAGCGTCTTGAATGTTGCACCTGAGTACAATGGGACGAGAACTGAGACATATCGGAACATGTCTCCCGATCACACGGTTGATCATACTCTGGGTTCCACGTGCATGTTTTACCTGAAGGCAGAATCCCTTAAACCTGGAGAGTTGAGACCCGTGGAATGGGTACCATGCAATATGACTTCAAAGGGTCTTCATTTGCTCACCGAACCTCTCCAATCCTATCACTGCTGCGTTTATGCCCCTGTACACACGCTTGATTTTCTTTCAGAGACATAGCAATCCATAGGTTTTAAGATACTTACTAGTCAGGTACATTCTTAGGCGTTTAATATGGGGTGTTAAGTCCATTTCGTTGAGCAAGGAGTAGTTCTTGTCTATTCCATATTTGGCTTAAGGAACTTTATCTGTGCTCATTTCAATCTCTGGTTTAATGCAGCACCCCAACTCACCTTTCCCCTTAAGCAACCATAAGTTGGTTTTCTAAATTTGAGACCCTGTTCTGTTTTGTAATCCAGTTCCTGTGTAGCCAAGTTTACATTCCGTGTATTAGTGATATCTTATGATGTTTCTTTTTCTGTGTGACTTATTTCAGTTAGAATCATCATACCTGAATCCACTCATGCTGCTACGGGCCTGATGACATAGATTTCATTGCTGAGTGATATTGCATTAAAAGTAAGTACCACAACTTCTTTATCCATTTTTCACTTTCTGCGATATTGAACTTGTACCGTAAACGAGGTTCTTGTAAACAGAGCCGTCCCAAACTTTGGGGTGGCTGTGTCTTTTTGATTTTAATTTCCCTAATCTATAGGACCATAAGTGGAAGTGCCCTAGGCTCTGTTGCTTTGTTTTTTAGATGTTTCACGGAACAACATACACCTCTCCAGAGTGGCTCTTGGCAATTTACATCCCGCCCATCAGCATAACAAGGCTCCCAGTTCTCCATGGCCTGTCCTGCCTTTCTGGATTTTACACTTTTTTCAGATGGCCCTTTTGACCGGGGGGAAGTGAGACTTCATTGTAGTGCAGATTTCCTTTGCAAGCTTGCTTGGTTGGCCAAAAAGGGCGTATGCGTTTTTTCCTGAATATATTCAGGAAAAAACGCATACGCCCTTTTTGGCCAAGTGCATCATTGTGGACGTTCTGCCTCTTTTCCTATGCTTTAAATGCAATTCCAGTCTACCTCCTGAAATCGGTTTCCTGCAATTCTGCCCCGCTTTCAAGTCCTCTTGGCAGCCTTACTTCAGTATATTTTTGGACGATAGCTGTCATTTATAACTCTGCAGGTTTGTGAATTACAGTGCCCCTGAGCTCCTTTCTTCAACTCGCTTTCTTGTGAGCTGGCCGCAACACCGCAGGATTGCTTCAGGCCCTAATCTGGTTCCGGCACGGCACGCTGAGCCTTTGGTTAATTCCTCTTCCTGGTGGGAAATGAGAGTTAAATTTGCCCGTCCAGACACCTCCACCTATTCTCTCATTGGTTCTCCCTATTCCTGTTCATCTTCCGCAGAAATTGCAAATGGGCCAAACAGGAGGTTAAAGGCACTGACTCTCCAAGTCGGGAGAGTGTTAGTAAAGCGTCTGGAATGTTGCACCCGAGTACCAGGGGACGAGAACTGAGACATATTGGAACACGTCTCCTGATCACACGGTTGATCATACTCTGGGTTCCACGTGCATGTTTTAGCTGAAGGAAGAATCCCTTAAACCTGGAGAGTTGAGACCCGTGGAATGGGTACCATGCAATATGACTTCAAAGGGTCTTCATTTGCTCACCGAACCTCTCCAATCCTATCACTGCTGTGTTTATGGCCCTGTACACACGCTTGATTTTCTTTCAGAGACATAGCAATCCATAGGTTTTAAGATACTTACTAGTCAGGTACATTCTTAGGCGTTTAATATGGGCTGTTGAGTCCATTTCGTTGAGCAAGGAGTAGTACTTGTCTATTCCATATTTGGCTTAAGGAACTTTATCTGTGCTCATTTCAATCTCTGGTTTTATGCAGCACCCCAACTCACCTTTCCCCTTAAGCAAGCATAAGTTGGTTTTCTAAATTTGAGACCCTGTTCTGTTTTGTAATCCAGTTCCTGTGTAGCCAAGTTTACATTCCGTGTATTAGTGATATCTTATGATGTTTCTTTTTCTGTGTGACTTATTTCAGTTAGAATCATCATACCTGAATCCACTCATTATGCTGCTATGGGCCTGATGACATAGATTTCATTGCTGAGTGATATTGCATTGTACGTAAGTACCACAACTTCTTTATCCATTTTTCACTTTCTGCGCTGTTGAACTTGTACCGTAAATGAGGGTCTTGTAAACAGAGCCGTCCCAAACTTTGGGGTGGCTGTGTCTTTTTGATTTTAATTCCCCTAATCTATAGGACCATAAGTGGAAGTGCCCTAGGCTCTGTTGCTTTGTTTTTTAGTTGTTTCAGGAATCACCATACACTTCTCCCTAGTGGCTGCTGGCAATTTACATCCCGCCCATCAGCATAACAAGGCTCCCAGTTCTCCATGGCCTGTCCTGCCTTTCTGGATTTTACACTTTTTTCAGATGGCCCTTTTGACCGGGGGGAAGTGAGACTTCATTGTAGTGCAGATTTCCTTTGCAAGCTTGCTTGGTTGGCCAAAAAGGGCGTATGCGTTTTTTCCTGATGAGGAAAAAACGCATACGCCCTTTTTGGCCAAGTGCATCATTGTGGACGTTCTGCCTCTTTTCCTACGCTTTAAATGCAATTCCAGTCTACCTCCTGAAATCGGTTTCCTGCAATTCTGCCCCGCTTTCAAGTCCTCTTGGCAGCCTTACTTCAGTATATTTTTGGACGATAGCTGTCATTTATAACTCTGCAGGTTTGTGAATTACAGTGCCCCTGAGCTCCTTTCTTCAACTCGCTTTCTTGGGAGCTGGCCGGAACACTGCATCATTGCTTCAGGCCCTAATCTGGTTCCGGCACGGCACGCTGAGCCTTTGGTTAATTCCTCTTCCTGGTGGGAAATGAGAGTTAAATTTGCCCGTCCAGACACCTCCAGCTAGTCTCTCATTTGTTCTCCCTATTCCTGTTCATCTTCTGCAGAAATTGCAAACTGGGCCAAACAGGAGGTTAAAGGCACTGACTCTCCAAGTCGGGAGAGTGTTAGTAAAGCGTCTGGAATGTTGCACCCGAGTACCAGGGGACGAGAACTGAGACATATTGGAACACGTCTCCTGATCACACGGTTGATCATACTCTGGGTTCCACGTGCATGTTTTAGCTGAAGGAAGAATCCCTTAAACCTGGAGAGTTGAGACCCGTGGAATGGGTACCATGCAATATGACTTCAAAGGGTCTTCATTTGCTCACCGAACCTCTCCAATCCTATCACTGCTGCGTTTATGCCCCTGTACACACGCTTGATTTTCTTTCAGAGACATAGCAATCCATAGGTTTTAAGATACTTACTAGTCAGGTACATTCTTAGGCGTTTAATATGGGGTGTTGAGTCCATTTCGTTGAGCAAGGTGTAGTTCTTGACTATTCCATATTTGGCTTAAGGAACTTTATCTGTGCTCATTTCAATCTCTGGTTTTATGCAGCACCCCAACTCACCTTTCCCCTTAAGCAAGCATAAGTTGGTTTTCTAAATTTGAGACCCTGTTCTGTTTTGTAATCCAGTTCCTGTGTAGCCAAGTTTACATTCCGTGTATTAGTGATATCTTATGATGTTTCTTTTTCTGTGTGACTTATTTCAGTTAGAATCATCATACCTGAATCCACTCATTATGCTGCTACGGGCCTGATGACATAGATTTCATTGCTGAGTGATATTGCATTGTACGTAAGTACCACAACTTCTTTATCCATTTTTCACTTTCAGCGCTGTTGAACTTGTACCGTAAACGAGGTTCTTGTAAACAGAGCTGTCCCAAACATTGGGGTGGCTGTGTCTTTTTGATTTTAATTTCCCTAAGCTATAGGACCATAAGTGGAAGTGCCCTAGGCTCCGCTGCTATGTTTTTTAGGTGTTTCAGGAAGCACCATACACTTCTTCCGAGTGGCTCTTGGCAATTTACATCCCGTCCATCAGCATAACAAGGCTCCCAGTTCTCCATGGCCTGTCCTGCCTTTCTGGATTTTACACTTTTTTCAGATGGCCCTTTTGACCGGGGGGAAGTGAGACTTCATTGTAGTGCAGATTTCCTTTGCAAGCTTGCTTGGTTGGCCAAAAAGGGCGTATGCGTTTTTTCCTGAATATATTCAGGAAAAAACGCATACGCACTTTTTGGCCAAGTGCATCATTGTGGACGTTCTGCCTCTTTTCCTATGCTTTAAATGCAATTCCAGTCTACCTCCTGAAATCGGTTTCCTGCAATTCTGCCCCGCTTTCAAGTCCTCTTGGCAGCCTTACTTCAGTATAGTTTTGGACGATAGCTGTCATTTATAACTCTGCAGGTTTGTGAATTACAGTGGCCCTGAACTCCTTTCTTCAACTCGCTTTCTTGGGAGCTGGCCGGATCACCGCAGGATTGCTTCAGGCCCTAATCTGGTTCCGGCACGGCACGCTGAGCCTTTGGTTAATTCCTCTTCCTGGTAGGAAATGAGAGTTAAATTTGCCCGTCCAGACACTTCCAGCTAGTCTCTCATTGGTTCTCCCTATTCCTGTTCATCTTCCGGAGAAATTGCAAACTGGGCCAAACAGGAGTTTAAAGGCACTGACTCTCCAAGTCAGGAGAGAGTTAGTAAATCATCTGGAATGTTGCACCCGAGTACCAGGGGACGAGAACTGAGACATATTGGAACACGTCTCCCGATCACACGGTTGATCATACTCTGGGTTCCACGTGCATGTTTTAGCTGAAGGAAGAATCCCTTAAACCTGGAGAGTTGAGACCCGTGGAATGGGTACCATGCAATATGACTTCAAAGGGTCTTCATTTGCTCACCGAACCTCTCCAATCCTATCATTGCTGCGTTTATGCCCCTGTACACACGCTTGATTTTCTTTCAGAGACATAGCAATCCATAGGTTTTAAGATACTTACTAGTCAGGTACATTCTTAGGCGTTTAATATGGGGTGTTGAGTCCATTTCGTTGAGCAAGGAGTAGCTCTTGTCTATTCCATATTTGGCTTAAGGAACTTTATCTGTATTCATTTCAATCTCAGGTTTTATGCAGCACCCCAACTCACCTTTCCCCTTAAGCAAGCATAAGTTGGTTTTCTAAATTTGAGACCCTGTTCTGTTTTGTAATCCAGTTCCTGTGTAGCCAAGTTTACATTCCGTGTATTAGTGATATCTTATGATGTTTCTTTTTCTGTGTGACTTATTTCAGTTAGAATCATCATACCTGAATCCACTCATTATGCTGCTACGGGCCTGATGACATAGAATTCATTGCTGAGTGATATTGCATTGAACGTAAGTACCACAACTTCTTTATCCATTTTTCACTTTCTGTGATATTGAACTTGTACCGTAAACGAGGTTCTTGTAAACAGAGCCGTCCCAAACTTTGGGGTGGCTGTGTCTTTTTGATTTTAATTTCCCTAAGCTATAGGACCATAAGTGGAAGTGCCCTAGGCTCCGCTGCTATGTTTTTTAGGTGTTTCAGGAAGCACCATACACTTCTTCCGAGTGGCTCTTGGCAATTTACATCCCGCCCATCAGCATAACAAGGCTCCCAGTTCTCCATGGCCTGTCCTGCCTTTCTGGATTTTACACTTTTTTCAGATGGCCCTTTTGACCGGGGGGAAGTGAGACTTCATTGTAGTGCAGATTTCCTTTGCAAGCTTGCTTGGTTGGCCAAAAAGGGCGTATGTGTTTTTTCCTGATCAGGAAAAAACGCATACGCACTTTTTGGCCAAGTGCATCATTGTGGACGTTCTGCCTCTTTTCCTATGCTTTAAATGCAATTCCAGTCTACCTCCTGAAATCGGTTTCCTGCAATTCTGCCCCGCTTTCAAGTCCTCTTGGCAGCCTTACTTCAGTATATTTTTGGACGATAGCTGTCATTTATAACTCTGCAGGTTTGTGAATTACAGTGCCCCTGAGCTCCTTTCTTCAACTCGCTTTCTTGGGAGCTGGCCGGAACACCGCAGCATTGCTTCAGGCCCTAATCTGGTTCCGGCACGGCACGCTGAGCCTTTGGTTAATTCCTCTTCCTGGTGGGAAATGAGAGTTAAATTTGCCCGTCCAGACACCTCCAGCTAGTCTCTCATTGGTTCTCCCTATTCCTGTTCATCTTCCGGAGAAATTGCAAACTGGGCCAAACAGGAGGTTAAAGGCACTGACTCTCCATGTTGGGAGAGTGTTAGTAAAGCGTCTGGAATGTTGCACCCGAGTACCAGGGGACGAGAACTGAGACATATTGGAACACGTCTCCCGATCACACGGTTGATCATACTCTGGGTTCCACAAGCATGTTTTAGCTGAAGGAAGAATCCCTTAAACCTGGAGAGTTGAGACCCGTGGAATGGGTACCATGCAATATGACTTCAAAGGGTCTTCATTTGCTCACCGAACCTCTCCAATCCTATCACTGCTGCCTTTATGCCCCTGTACACACGCTTGATTTTCTTTCAGAGACATAGCAATCCATAGGTTTTAAGATACTTACTACTCAGGTACATTCTTAGGCGTTTAATATGGGTTGTTGAGTCCATTTCGTTGAGCAAGGAGTAGCTCTTGTCTATTCCATATTTGGCTTAAGGAACTTTATCTGTGCTCATTTCAATCTCTGGTTTTATGCAGCACCCCAACTCACCTTTCCCCTTAAGCAAGCATAAGTTGGTTTTCTAAATTTGAGACCCTGTTCTGTTTTGTAATCCAGTTCCTGTGTAGCCAAGTTTACATCCCGTGTATTAGTGACATCTGATGATGTTTCTTTTTCTGTGTGATTTATTTCAGTTAGAATCATCATACCTGAATCCACTCATTATGCTGCTACGGGCCTGATGACATAGATTTCATTGCTGAGTGATATTGCATTAAAAGTAAGTACCACAACTTCTTTATCCATTTTTCACTTTCTGCGATATTGAACTTGTACCATAAACGTGGTTCTTGTAAACAGAGCCGTCCCAAACTTTGGGGTGGCTGTGTCTTTTTGATTTTAATTTCCCTAAGCTATAGGACCATAAGTGGAAGTGCCCTAGGCTCTGTTGCTTTGTTTTTTAGATGTTTCAGGAAACACCATACACCTCTCCCGAGTGGCTCTTGGCAATTTACATCCCGCCCATCAGCATAACAAGGCTCCCAGTTCTCCATGGCCTGTCCTGCCTTTCTGGATTTTACACTTTTTTCAGATGGCCCTTTTGACCAGGGGGAAGTGAGACTTCATTGTAGTGCAGATTTCCTTTGCAAGCTTGCTTGGTTGGCCAAAAAGGACGTATACGTTTTTTCCTGAATATATTCAGGAAAAAATGCATACGCCCTTTTTGGCCAAGTGCATCATTGTGGACGTTCTGCCTCTTTTCCTATGCTTTAAATACAATTCCATTCTACCTCCTGAAATTGGTTTCCTGCAATTCTGCCCCGCTTTCAAGTCCTCTTGACAGCCTTACTTCAGTATATTTTTGGACGATAGCTGTCATTTATAACTCTGCAGGTTTGTGAATTACAGTGCCCCTGAGCTCCTTTCTTCAACTCGCTTTCTTGTGAGCTGGCCGCAACACCGCAGGATTGCTTCAGGCCCTAATCTGGTTCCGGCACGGCACGCTGAACCTTTGGTTAATTCCTCTTCCTGGTGGGAAATGAGATTTAAATTTGCCCGTCCAGACACCTCCACCTAGTCTCTCATTGGTTCTCCGTATTCCTGTTCATCTTCCTCAGAAATTGCAAATGGGCCAAACAGGAGGTTAAAGGCACTGACTCTCCAAGTCGGGAGAGTGTTAGTAAAGCGTCTGGAATGTTGCACCCGAGTACCAGGGGACGAGAACTGAGACATATTGGAACACGTCTCCCGATCACACGGTTGATCATACTCTGGGTTCCACGTGCATGTTTTACCTGAAGGCAGAATCCCTTAAACCTGGAGAGTTGAGACCCGTGGAATGGGTACCATGCAATATGACTTCAAAGGGTCTTCATTTGCTCACCGAACCTCTCCAATCCTATCACTGCTGCGTTTATGCCCCTGTACACACGCTTGATTTTCTTTCAGAGACATAGCAATCCGTAGGTTTTAATATACTTACTAGTCAGGTACATTCTTAGGCGTTTAATATGGGGTGTTGAGTCCATTTCGTTGAGCAAGGAGTAGTTCTTGTCTATTCCATATTTGGCTTAAGGAACTTTATCTGTGCTCATTTCAATCTCTGGTTTTATGCAGCACCCCAACTCACCTTTCCCCTTAAGCAAGCATAAGTTGGTTTTCTAAATTTGAGACCCTGTTCTGTTTTGTAATCCAGTTCCTGTGTAGCCAAGTTTACATTCCGTGTATTAGTGATATCTTATGATGTTTCTTTTTCTGTGTGACTTATTTCAGTTAGAATCATCATACCTGAATCCACTCTTTATGCTGCTACGGGCCTGATGACATAGATTTCATTGCTGAGTGATAATGCATTGTACGTAAGTACCACAACTTCTTTATCCATTTTTCACTTTCTGCGATATTGAACTTGTACCGTAAACGAGGTTCTTGTAAACAGAGCCGTCCCAAACTTTGGGGTGGCTGTGTCTTTTTGATTTTAATTTCCCTAAGCTATAGGACCATAAGTGGAAGTGCCCTAGGCTCTGTTGCTTTGTTTTTTAGATGTTTCAGGAAACACCATACACCTCTCCCGAGTGGCTCTTGGCAATTTACATCCCGCCCATCAGCATAAGAAGGCTCCCAGTTCTCCATGGCCTGTCCTGCCTTTCTGGATTTTACACTTTTTTCAGATGGCCCTTTTGACCAGGGGGAAGTGAGACTTCATTGTAGTGCAGATTTCCTTTGCAAGCTTGCTTGGTTGGCCAAAAAGGGCGTATGCGTTTTTTCCTGAATATATTCAGGAAAAAATGCATACGCCCTTTTTGGCCAAGTGCATCATTGTGGACGTTCTGCCTCTTTTCCTATGCTTTAAATGCAATTCCAGTCTACCTCCTGAAATCGGTTTCCTGCAATTCTGCCCCGCTTTCAAGTCCTCTTGACAGCCTTACTTCAGTATATTTTTGGACGATAGCTGTCATTTATAACTCTGCAGGTTTGTGAATTACAGTGCCCCTGAGCTCCTTTCTTCAACTCGCTTTCTTGTGAGCTGGCCGCAACACCGCAGGATTGCTTCAGGCCCTAATCTGGTTCCGGCACGGCACGCTGAACCTTTGTTTAATTCCTCTTCCTGGTGGGAAATGAGATTTAAATTTGCCCGTCCAGACACCTCCACCTAGTCTCTCATTGGTTCTCCGTATTCCTGTTCATCTTCCTCAGAAATTGCAAATGGGCCAATCAGGAGGTTAAAGGCACTGACTCTCCAAGTCGGGAGAGTGTTAGTAAAGCGTCTGGAATGTTGCACCCGAGTACCAGGGGACGAGAACTGAGACATATTGGAACACGTCTCCCGATCACACGGTTGATCATACTCTGGGTTCCACGTGCATGTTTTACCTGAAGGCAGAATCCCTTAAACCTGGAGAGTTGAGACCCGTGGAATGGGTACCATGCAATATGACTTCAAAGGGTCTTCATTTGCTCACCGAACCTCTCCAATCCTATCACTGCTGCGTTTATGCCCCTGTACACACGCTTGATTTTCTTTCAGAGACATAGCAATCCGTAGGTTTTAATATACTTACTAGTCAGGTACATTCTTAGGCGTTTAATATGGGCTGTTGAGTCCATTTCGTTGAGCAAGGAGTAGTTCTTGTCTATTCCATATTTGGCTTAAGGAACTTTATCTGTGCTCATTTCAATCTCTGGTTTTATGCAGCACCCCAACTCACCTTTCCCCTTAAGCAAGCATAAGTTGGTTTTCTAAATTTGAGACCCTGTTCTGTTTTGTAATCCAGTTCCTGTGTAGCCAAGTTTACATTCCGTGTATTAGTGATATCTTATGATGTTTCTTTTTCTGTGTGACTTATTTCAGTTAGAATCATCATACCTGAATCCACTCATTATGCTGCTATGGGCCTGATGACATAGACTTCATTGCTGAGTGATATTGCATTGTACATAAGTACCACAACTTCTTTATCCATTTTTCACTTTCTGTGATATTGAACTTGTACCGTAAACAACGTTCTTGTATACAGAGCCGTCCCAAACTTTGGGGTGGCTGTGTCTTTTTGATTTTAATTTCCCTAAGCTATAGGACTATAACTGGACTTGCCCTAGGCTCAGTTGCTTTGTTTTTTAGATGTTTCATAAACACCATACACTTCTCCGGAGTGGCTGTTGGCAATTTACATCCCGCCCATCAGCATAACAAGGCTCCCAGTTCTCCATGGCCTGTCCTGCCTTTCTGGATTTTACACTTTTTTCAGATGGCCCTTTTGACCAGGGGGAAGTGAGACTTCATTGTAGTGCAGATTTCCTTTGCAAGCTTGCTTGGTTGGCCAAAAAGGGCGTATTCATTTTTTCCTAAATATATTCAGGAAAAAACTCATATGCCCTTTTTGGCCAAGTGCATCATTGTGGACGTTCTGCCTCTTTTCCTATGCTTTAAATGCAATTCCAGTCTACCTCCTGAAATCAGTTTCCTGCAATTCTGCCTTGCTTTCAATGCCTCTTCATAGCCTTACCTCAATATATTTTTTGAAAATAGTTGACCTTTATAACTCTGCAGGTTTTTAATTGCAGTGGCCCTTAGCTCCATTTTTCAGCTCTTATTTTTGTGATCTTGCCTCATAACCACAGGATTCCTTCAGGCCCTATTGTTCTTCTGGGGCACCTTGCTGTGCCTTTGGTTTATTCTTCTTACTGATATGAAATTAGAGTGACATGTGCCCATTGAAACCACTACAGCTAGTTTCTCACTGGTTCCCCCTATTCCCATTCATCCTCCGCACTAACTGCAGACTGTGCGATACCAGAACTTAAAGGCATTGACTCTCCATGTGGGGATATTTTTAGTAAAGCGGCTAGAATGTCGATCCGGAGCCCCAGGAGAGGAAAAATGAGGTGCGTTTTAGAAACCTTTCCCGATCATATGGTATACCAGTCGCTGGGTTTCCCAAGCATGGTTTAGCTGTAGGAAGATTCCCTTCAACCTGGAGTGTTGGGACCCTTGGAATGAGTAGCATGAAGTATTGCATTAAAGTTTTGGCAGTTGCTCACCAAAGCTCACCAATCCTCTCAGCCCCAAGTGTCCAGCCTTATGTCTTATCCAGCTGTGGGTTTATATGTGGTCAATCCAGGTTGCATCACAGCCCCTGAGCGAATTTTGTAAGAATTTTTCTCTCTTTGATTGTTTCTGCGTTTTGTTTTTAAAATTTATTTCTATAATGGGGTTTAGCTCATTTTCACTGCTGTGTTTGTGCCGCTCTGCACACACTTGATTCCCTTATGGAGATATATCAATACATGGGTTTTAAGATTCTTATTACTCAGATATATTTCTCTGCGGTGTATAGGGTGTGTTGAGGCCAGTTCATTGAGCAAGGTGTAGATCTTGTCTAATATCTATTTGGTTTATTGAACGGTATCTGTGCTAATTTCAAACTCTGGTTTTATGCATCACCCCACCTCTCCTTTCCCCTTAAGCTGACATAAGTGTGTTTTCTAAATGTGAGACACTGTTCTGTTCTGTAATTCATTTCTTGTGCAGCCATATTTACCCTCCCTCTATAAGTGATATCTTATGATATGTTTCTTTTTCTGTTTGACTTATTTCAAGTAGTATTATCGGACCTAAATCCACTCTTTATCCTTCTACTAGCCTTATTACATTGATTTCATGGTGAAGAGATATTCCATTGTACATAAGTACCACATCTTCTTTATCCATTGTTCTCTTTCCTGGGATATTTAAGGTGTACTGAAGTTGAGGTTCTTGTAAACAGAGTAGCCCTAAACTGTGGTGTGCTTGTGTCTTGTTGATTTTTAGACTTCCCTAGATATACTCCCATGATTGGAAGTGTCCTATGCTCTGTAGCTCTGTTTTTTAGATGATTTAGGAACCACCATACACTTCTCCAGAGTGGCTCTCGGCAGTTCACACACTGCCCATCAGCGTATAAAGGCTCCCTGTTCTCCATGGCCTGTCCTGCATTTCTGGTTTTTACAATTTTTTAGGATGGCCCTTTTGACCAGTGGGAAATGAGACTTCTTTGTTGTGCACATTTGCATTGCTTGCTTGCTTCGTTGCCCATAAAGTGCATATGCGTTTTTTCCTGGATATAATCAGGAAAAAACGCATACGCCCTTTTGGGCCAACTGCATCATTGTCGAAATTCTGCCGCTTTTCATGTGCTTTAAAGACGAGTCCAATCTATCTCTTGAAATCTGTTTCTTGCAATTCTGTCTTGCATTCAGATCCTCTTCTTTGCCTTACCTCAACATATTTTTGGACGTTAGTTTTCATTTATAACTCTGCAGGTTTGTGAATTGCAGTGACCCTGAGCTCCATTTTTTAAGTTGCTCTTTTGTGAGCTGGCCTCAAACCTGCAGGATTGCTTCAGGCCCTATTTTGGCTCGGGCGAGGCGGGCTGAGCCTTTTTTCAATTCTTATTCTTAATGGGAAATTAGAGTGATATGTGCCCGTCCAAACCCCTACAACTATTCTCTCATTGGTTCCCCCTCTTCCCGTTCATCCTCCTCACAATTTGCAAAATGTGTGAAACAGAAGTTGAAATGTGCTGATTCTCCAAGTGGGGAGATTCTAAGTAACGTGGCTGGAATGGTGAACAGGAGCACCAGGAGAGGATAAATGAGCTGCATTTTAGACACATCTCCCGATCACATGGTGTACAGTCCTCTGGGTTTTCCATGCATGTTTTAGCTGTAGGAAGATCCCTTGAACCTGCAGATTTGGGACCCATTGAATGGGTACCAGGTAGTATTACTTTAAAGGGTGTGCATTTCCTCACCCAACCTCACATTTCTCTTAGTGCAAACAGTTTCCAGCCTTATGTCTCATCCTGCTGTGGGTCTAGATGTGTTCAATCCATGTTGCATCACCGGCCCTGAGGAAAAGTTGTAAGAGGTTTTCTCTGTCTCTCTGTCGTTTATTTTTTTCAATTTATTACTATATTGGTTACAGCTGATTTTCAAAGCTCTGATTCTTGCTGCTGTACATCCACTTGATTCACGTACAGAGAGACATCAGTAAATTCTTTTTCAGATTCTTACCAGTCGTATATATTCTTTTCCGGTGACTTGAGTGTGCTGAGTGCAGTTCTTTTAGCTACCGTGTAGGCCTTGTTGATTATCAGTTTGGTATTTGGAATGGTATCTTTGCTAATTTCAACCTCCTGGATGATGCCTCACCCCTCCCCACCTTTCCCGTTTAGCAGCCTTATGCGTGTTTTCTACATATTTGACTATGTTTTTGTTTTGTAATTTATTTCATGTGTAGCCATTTTGGATTCCACCTTTAAGTGATATCTTATGATATGTGTCTTTTTCTTTTTGAATTATGTCACTTAGAATGATCATACGTAACTCCTCCGGAGTTGTTACAACTGGCCATATTTCATTGATTTCCAGGCTGAATAATATTCCACTCTACCTAAGTACCACATCTCTATCCATTTTTTCTCTCCAGAGACATTTAAGTTATATCCTAGTCGAGGATCTTTTAAACAGAGAGGGGGTAAACATTGGGGTGCCTGTGTCCTCTCGATTTTTGTTTTTCCCAAGATATACGCCCATGAGTGCAAGTGCCCTATGCTCTGTAGCTCATTTTTTAGATGCTTTAGTAAACACAATACACTTCTCCAGAATGGCCGTTGGCAATATACAGTTCCACTATAAGTCTCACAGGGCTCCCTCTTCTCCTTGCCCTGTCCTGCATTTCTGTTGTTTACGCTTTATGAGGATGGCTCTTCTGACTGATGCGAAGTGATATCTCTTGTAGTATTGACTTCCAGTGCCCACCTGTTTGGTTGGCTAAAAAAGTGTATGCCCTTTTCTTGAATATATACAGAAAAAAACGCATACACCCTTTTTGGCCAACTGCAATGTTGGCAATGTTCAGCTCCTTTTCTTGTGCTTAATGGCGAGTCCTTTCTACCTCCTCAAATCCCTTTCCTGCCATTCTCCCTTGCTTACAAGTCCTTTTCTCTGACTTTCCTCAAGACATTTTTCAGTGATGGATATTTTCAACTCTGCAGTTTCGTGAATTTTACTGTCCCTGAGTTCCATTGTTCAACTTGTGTTTATGGGAACTGGCCACAAAGCAGCGGGATTTCCTCAAGCCCTATACTGTTTCCATGGGCAACCCTAGCCTTTGGTCAATTCGTCTTCCTGATTGGAAATTAGAGTGACATGTGCCTGTCTGAACACCTAGGACTTGTCTCTCATTGTTCCTCATCCTTCCGCTTCATCCTCTGGACAAATTCCAAACTGTACGCAACAGGATGTTGACAGTGCTGCCATCTCCAAGTGGGGAGACTGTTAGTAAAGACGCTGGATGGGTGAACCCGAGCACCAGGAGATGAGGAGATGAGATGCCTTTTCCAAACTCTTCCCGATCAGACGGTATACCATCCTCTGGGTGTGACAGACATGTTTTAGCAGTAGGAAGAGTCCCATTCATGTAAGGAGAACACCAGGGCTTTTTCAAAATCAGTGTCTCCCCGAAACCCAAACTGGGGAATTTTTTAAGCTGCGGCTACACATATGTTCATTAAGGGCCTTGGGAAGTAGGCAGAGTCCAAACTTTAGATGATTGAAGTCTTCAGGGTCAGAAGCACTCACCACCAGCTTCCCTTAGGTTACACTTTAACTGTCATTGATAGATGATGTCAATAAAAATATCTATTCTTTTTCAGATTATTTCCCCTTATAGGTTATTGCAAAATGTTGAGTGTAGTTCCCTGTGCTATACAGTAGTTCCTTGTTGATGATCTATTTTATACATAGCAGTGTGTATGTGTTAATCCCAAACTGTTAATTTATCCCTCCTCCCACCTTTCCCCTTTGGTAATAATAAATTATAAGATTTTATACTTCTCAGAAATGGGGGAGCTGAAAGAGAGGTATCATTTTCAATGGAAAAGCATTTAAAACACGATTGAAGCTTTAACCAAGATTATTAGATGTACATCCTTGGAAAGAAATCACTTCGTTTCTCTAATATTGACCTGACAAATAAGACAAACCTTTTCACTGAACTTGCTTATAATAAAGTGATGGAAATAGCCAATGGAAGTGTTAGAAACATCTTATTTTACCCGAGCCTTATACACTGTTCTATGTTAACTACAGTTTGGCTCACACATCTGTTCATTGAGGTTACAATAGTCTCAATTTCTGTTACTGATCCTCCAGAGTGGACCCCAACAAGTGTCCCCCTGCACAGTGTCATTGGGGCCAACAGATCGAGACTGAGTTTGGTTCACAAGCAAAGGAAACTTTATATTTTGATCAGAGAATGGAGAGGTGAGAGCATGCACTACCCCGTGGGCTGTGGGCTGGGCTGCTGTGTAGAGATCCTGTCAGAGTCAGTGGGAGGGAGGGGGCGGAGCTCTCGAGGGCCGGGTTGGCTGCAGCTCAGGCTCTATATCGCGGAGTCTGCACTGGGCCCCAGGAGCTGAGGTGTCGACCCAGCCATTCTGCACTAGGAAATCTGGTCTGAAGTGCCGGGTGTGGAACCTCTGCATGCGGGACCCTAGGAGCACATGAAATTAGACAAAGCACAAAGGATAAAAAAGGTTAGACTTGACTTTATTGCCCAGATTCTATTTTTATCTCCCAGGGATTTTTAATGGGCTTTGCTGGGGACAAACCCCTCCTCTGCCTTTTGTCCCATTCCTCATTCTTGGAGTGCTGAGGGTGCAGACCCTTCTTCTGTAACTGCTGAGTGCTGAGTTGGGAGCCCTCATACCAAGGGGCGAGGGTCAGAGCTTCTCCCCAGCAGCCTCCAGGTGACGTTGATTGTCCCCAGGCCCCCTGCCTCCCTGCTCGTCCACCTGAGCACCAGCATTGGAAGCGTTATAGATTCTAATGACCTTTAAGGGTCCAGGAAAGAGATGTGCAGAGACGCTGTGGGGGCCGGTTTCACCCCGCCCCACATTTGTTCGGCCACCTTAGGCTGACCGTTTCTGCCAGCCTAGATGTTCTGACCAGTAGTCTGCGCTTTCTTCAATTAGGCCCCTGAATTAACGTACAAACAGCACCAGGTGTCAGAGCCCTGCCCGCTCAACTCCCAGACAGTCCAGGGTCAGTGGTGATCAAGGACCATGATGGCCACTGAGTCAGCAGCCTTTTGAAGTAAACAGGAGTCCAGCCAGTCTTATTGGCCACCATCATCACGGTGTCTGTAGGCTTTTCTATGGTGACAGTGTGATATACGGTTCCCCTGCCAAGATTATTAGCTCCCCTCTGGGTGCAGTAAGTCCTGCAAGCAGTAGTCTACTCTTTTGGGACACACTCTTATTGTTTTATGAGAGAAACTCCAGGTCAAGTGATGTTCACACGAGTCGTCATGGTGCCCTGTTGCCCCCGGTTATCTCTCTGGATGTTGGAGTTGGAGGGCCTCCTCACTCGAGGTTGGTGTGCCCACGGAGCAAACCCTGCAACTTCAGGGCATGGTTGGTGGTTAGGATCACCACGTGGGGTCCTTTTCCCTTAGGAGGGAGGTGGCCTTTTGGGCTGCTGATTTCCAGGTTTTTAGATACCGCCAGTATCTTGGCCAGATGCGGCAGTGGGCCAAGCCCCTTGGTGACCGTAGTTTATCCTACCTGGATGGCATTCTTGCATTGTTCCATTTCAAGTGGTCCCAGTTTTTACACTAATTCTCCAATGGCGATTCACCTTTCACCGGGAATGTAAAGGTCAAAGGGTTTAGCTAAATTAGGGAGTTCCAGGGCAAGGGTCTGAATTGACTGCTCTTTCCATTCTTGAAAGGCCACTTCTGGATTCTATTCAAAAGGATCATCATCTTTTCCTTTCAGTGTTTCATATAGAGGCCCAGCTAGTAGACTGTAGTTAGGGATCCAGAAGCAGCAAACCCTGGCCTCCCCAGGAACCCCTAAGCTGTCTTCTAGTTTTAGAAAGGAGTAAGGCCGAAAATGGTTTCTTCCCTTTCCTGGGATGGGCTTCTCCGACCTTCTGTGAGAATGAAGCCCAGGCAGGTCACCGCAGTCTGTGATATTTGAGCTTTTTCTTGGACAACTTCTATCCTTTATTGGCTTGGTAGTTCAGAGGCCTCCTTAGTAGGGCTGGCGATCAGAATGTCGTCTGCGTACTGAAGGAGGGTTTCCTTTTCCAGAGGTAGAACTTTTAGGTCTTTAGCTAAGGTTTCCCCAAAAATGGTGTGGGAATTTTTGCACCCTTGGGGCAAGACGGCCCGGAAGTATTGTTTTAGTTGTATGTTGAGTCCTGCCACTCACAAGCCAAAATTTCTTGTGACTCTGGGACTAATGGAATACAAAAGAAGGCATCATTGAAGACTAATACAGAATACCATGTCCTGGTGGTTGGTAGAATGACCAGCAGGGTGTAGGAATTAGGAGCAACTGGAGGTATATCCTCGGTGGCTTCACTGACTGTCCTGACATCTTTTACCAGGTCCCCAGCAGCCCATGGGGCTCTCGTGGTCAGACCAATCCCAGAATATGGAGCTCACCTGGGCAGGTACCCCAACCCCACCCCAGCCCACGGGGCTCTCGTGGTCAGGCCCCTCCCAGGATACAGAGCTACCCTTGCAGGTACCGTGGCAGGGCTGGGCACACAGGAACCGTGCACATAGCCCTCATTGCAGAGCACCCCCAGCTCACCTGTCGCTCAGAGCTGACACAGAGCACCTCAGAGCAGGACTTGAACTAACAAACAGCAGCTGCGACAGGTCTGTGACCCTGGGCATCACTCTGTGCGGCCTCCCTCCACCTGGTCTTCCAGAGACTTCCACTGCACCCGGGGCACCAGGCCTCTGTCTCCAACCACCACCCACCCCTCCTCTCCCTGACTCCTGGGTTCCTCTCATTAGGAGAGGGTTTTCTTGAAGTTGTCTCCCACTCATGGGCCAGATAAAATGATTAGAAAACAAGCCAAAGCTGCAGCCCCTTGTCTATCCTGACTCTCAGGAGCCCACACCTGTTCCTTGGACCTGGCCGGTTCAGCAAGTTCCATTTTCTGCAACTGTGAGCCCCTGAGGGGTGATGATTGGCTGAGCTGGGCAGCCTTACCGTGCTGGCCAGCCCTCCCCAGGTGTGCCTGGGTTGAGATCAATATCAATACCACTCCAGGCAGCAAGAGCCCCTGCAGCCGTGCCTGACGCCATTTTCTCTGCCCTGTCAGCAGTCTCGGGGCTGGGCTGGTGGGAGGGAGTGAGAGGCCACGGCTTTGTGGGTGGCCCAGTGTGAGTGGGGCTCTGCTGGACTTTCTGCAGCAGTTGCCAGGCTGCCACCTGCTAAAGAAGAGGATGTGTCACCCATACCTGCTGCTGGAATTTCTCCCTGGGCAGAGGTGAGGAAGGAAAAAAGCAGTGGGGGCAGGGACAGGACGGGTATCTCAGGCAGGGAAATGGAAATCTTCCAGAAGAGCACCCAGGGCCAGGACCATCCTGGCTGGCCTGCAGGCACCAAGTCGGCCGGCATGCTGTCACTCGTGTGGCTCTATGGCCCTTCCTCTAGGCTTTCAAGTCCTTGTATATATTCAGGTGTTTTACCTGGGATGGGTGGGAATAGTTCAGCAGCAACTGGCCTGGGGCTCAGCTCACGTTTACTCACAGATGCCTCGGCACGGTGCCCCAGCTTTGCAATGAGGACGCTTGTTGCGTGGGGGCTGCTGGCTGAATGGGAGATGATTCCCCACCACTGACCAACTTCAGAATTGTTTACAACTGGAGCAAGTGCCCTGATACGGTTTTCCTCTGTGGAACTGGAGGGTTCTGTGTTTTTTTTCTCTTTTTCGTTTTTGGT
Organism: Leucopleurus acutus; assembly: GCF_964270905.1. NCBI lineage: Eukaryota > Metazoa > Chordata > Mammalia > Artiodactyla > Delphinidae > Leucopleurus > Leucopleurus acutus. The sequence goes on from NW_028139203.1 coordinate 528,986, forward strand.
TCAAGGTAGATTTTATTCCTCTTTTTTGTATATACAGATATAAGCATGGAAATAATTTATTCATATAAATACATGTATGTGAAGGGAATAATTGTTTTTTCTGTTTTATTTTTTAAATTTTATTTCTTTTCAATTTTGAATTTTATTTTATATTTTTATACAGCAGGTTCTTATTGGTTATCTATTTTATACATATAAATGTATACATGACAATCCCAGTCTCTCAACTCCTCCCACCACCACCCCCCCAACAGCTTTCCCCCCTTGTTGTCCATACATTTGTTGTCTACATCTGTTGCTCTATTTATGCCTTGCAAAATGGTTAATCTGTACGGTTTTTCTAGGTTCCACATACATGCATGAATATACAAGATTTGTTTTTCTCTTTCTGACTTACTTCACTCTGTATGACAGTCTCTAGATCCATCGACGTCTCTACAAATGACCCAATTTCATTCCTTTTCATGGCTTAGTAATATTCCATTTTATATACGTACCACAGCTTTATGCATTCGTCTGTCTGTGGGCATTTAGGTTGCTTCCATTACCTCGATATTGTAAATAGTGATGCAGTGAACATTGCAGTGAATGTCTCTTTTTGATTTATGGTTTTGTCTGGGTATATGTCCAGTCCTGGGATTGCTGTATCATATGGTAATTCTATTGTTAGTTTCTTAAGAAACTCCATATTGTTCTCCATAGTGACTGTATCAATTTATATTCCCAACAATAGTGGAAGAGGGTTCCTTTTCTCCACACCCTTTCCAGCATTTGTTGTTTGTAGATTTTCAGATGATGCCCATTCTAACAGGTGTGAGGTCATACCTCATTGTTGAGTCCATTTCGTTGAGCGGGGGTAGGTCTTGTCTATTACATATTTGGCTTATGGAACGGTATCTGTGCTAATTTCAAACTCTGGTTTTATGCAGCACCCCCTTAACTCACCTTTCCCCTTAAGCAAGCATAAGTTGGTTTTCTAATCTTGAGACCCTGTTCTGTTTTGTAATTCAGTTCATGTGTAGCCAAGTTTACATTCCGTGCATTAGTGATACCTTATGATGTTTCTTTTTCTGTGTGACTTATTTCACTTAGAATCATCATGCCTCAATCCACTCATTATGCTGGTACAGGCCTGGTGACACAGATTTCATTGCTGAGTGGTATTCTGTTGTACGTAAGTACTGCAACTTCTTTATCAATTATTTGTTCTCTGGGATATTTAACTCGTACTGTAGAAGAGGTTCCTGTAAACAGAGCCGTCCCAAATTTTGGGGTGGCTGTGTCTTTTTGATTTTAATTTCCCTAAGCTATAGGACCATAAGTGGAAATGCCCTAGACTCTGTTGCTTTGTTTTTCAGATGTATCAGGAAACACCATACACTTCTCCAGAGTGGCTGTTGGCAATTTACATCCCGCCCATCAGCATAACAAGGCTCCTTTTTCCCCATGGCCTGTCTTGCCTTTCTGGATTTTACACTTTTCTCAGATGGCCCTTTAGACCGGGGGGAAGTGACACTTCATAGTAGTTCGGATTTCCATTGCAAGCTTGCTTGGTTTGCCAAAAAGGGCGTATGTGTTTTTTCCTGAATATATTCAGGAACAAACTCATACGCCCTTTGTTGCCAAGTGCATCATTGTCGATGTTCTGCCTCTTTTCCTATGCTTTAAATGCAAATCCAGTCTACCTCCTGAAATCGGTTTCCTGAAATTCTGCCCCGCTTTCAAGTCCTCTTCGCAGCCTTACTTCAGTATATTTTTGGACGTTATCTGTCATTTATAACTCTCCAGGTTTGTGAATTACAGGGCCCCTGAGCTCCTTTCTTCAACTCGCTTTCTTGTGAGCTGGCCGCAAACCCGCAAGACTGCTTCAGGCCCTAATCTGCTTCTGGCAGGGCACGCTGAGCCTTTGGTTAATTTCTCTTCCTGGTGGGAAATGAGTGTTAAATATGCCCGTCCAGACACCTACCTCACTCTCAACCCCTTGGTGATGTGGGTCCTCTGGTTTGTGGCCAACTTTGCTGGGTTCCTCACCTTTCGATGATGTGGCCCCACTAATGTGAGGACACTCCTGCCTGGTTCTCATCCACGTGGTTATGTGGACCCCCTGGTGAGAGTCTGTTCCTGGCTTTGTTCCTCACCCACCTGTGAGGGAGACCCTCTGCTGATAGGTCACTCCTGCATGGCTGGCACACATTGCCTTGGTAAAGTCAGCCGTGTGGTGGCAGTTGGAGCGTGCTGGGAATCTCCTCCCCCCGGTGATGAGGGCCCTCTTGCGTCAGGCCCTAACTGCTGGGCTCACCAACTTTTCTTAGGGAGCCCAGTGATGCTTTGGCACTCCTCTTAGGATCCCATCTCCACGGGGATGTGGGCCTTCTGCTCTGAGGTCCCAACGGCTGGGTTGTTCACATTTTCATGATGTGGGCTCTCTGGTGTTCACAGAGGCCTGGATCCCATAGCCTCTGTGCTCTTGGCCGCCTGCTGGGAGGTTCCAACTGCTGGATTCCTCACTTTTTTAATTTTTTGGGCCCTCTGTTGGGAGGATCCTCCTGCCTGCCTCACTCCCAGCCCCTTCGTGATGTGTGTCGTCTGGTTTGAGGCCACATGTGCTGGGTTCCTCACCTTTCGATGATGTGGGACCAATGGTCTTAGGAGACTCCTGCCTGGTTCACATCCCCTTGGTGATGTGGGCCCTCTGTTGAGAGTCTGATCCTGGCTGGGTTCCTCACCCATCTGTGAGGTGGGCCGTCTGCTGTGAGGTCACTCCTGCCTGGCTTGCTCACCTCGCCTTGTGGACATGAGCCCTCTGGTGGCACTTGGAGCCTGCTGGGAGCCTCCTCTCCTCGGTGATGAGGGCCCTATGGCGTCAGGCCCTAACTGCTGGGCTCCCCACATTTTGTGATGTGCGCCCAGTGGTGCGAGGACACTCCAGCCAGGTTCACATCCCCATTGGGATGTGGGCCTTCTGCTCTGAGGTCCCAAAGCCTGGGTTGCTCACAGTTTCATGATGTGGGCTCTCTGGTATTAGTTCACTCCTGCCTGCATCCCATAGCTTCTGTGCTCTGGGCCGCCTGCTGGGAGGTTCCAACTGCTGGATTCCTCACCTTTCTTATTCTTTGGGCCCTCTGTTTTTAGGCTACTCCTGCCTGCCTCACTCCCATTCCCTTTGTGATATGTGTCCTCTGATTTGAGGCCACATGTGCTGGGTTCCGCACCTTTCGATGATGTGACCCCACTGGAGGGAAGACAGTCCTGACTGGTTCCCATCCCCTTGCTGATGTGGGCCCTCAGGTGAGAGTCTGATCCTGGCTGGGTTCCTCACCCTTCTGTGAGGTGGGCCCTCTGCTGTGAGGTCAATCATGCCTGTCTGGCACACGTCACCTTGGCGACGTGGGCCCTCTGGTGGCAGTTGGAGTGTGCTGGGATCCTCCTCCCCTCGGTGATGAGGGCCCTCTTGCCTTAGGCCATAACTGCTGGGCTCCCCACATTTTCTGATGTGCGCCAAGTGAGTGAGGAGACTCTTGCCAGGTTCCCATCCCCATGGCGATATGGGCCTTCTGCTCTGAGGTCAAAACGGCTGGCTTGCTCACAGTACCATGATGTGGGCCCTCTGCTGTGAGTTCACTCCGGCAAGGATCCCTTATCATCGGTGCTCTGAGCCGCCTGCTGGGAGGTTCCAACTGCTGGATTCCTCAACTTTTTTATTCTATGTGCCCTCTGTTGTGAGGCTCCTCCTGCCTGCCTCACTGCCAGCCCCTTGGTGATGACTGTCCTATGGCTTGAGGCCACATGTGCTGCGTTCCTCACCTTTCGATGATGTGACCCCACTCGTGTGAGGACACTCCTGCCTGGTTCCCATCCCCTTGGTGAGGTGGGCCCTCTGGCGAGAGTCTAATCCTGGCTGGGTTCCTCAACGTTCTGTGAGGTAGGCCCTCTGCTGTGAGGTCACTCCTGCCTGGCTGGCACACGTCACCTTGGAGACATGAGCCCTCTGGTGGCAGTTGGAGTGTGCAGGGCGCCTCCTCCTCTCGGTGATGACGGCCCTCTGGCGTCAGGCCCTAAATGGTGGGCTCCCCACATTTTCTGATGTGCGCCCAGTGGTGCGAGGACACTCCAACCAGGTTCCCATTCCCATGGGGATGTGGTCCTTCTGCGCTGAGGTCTCAACTCCTGGGTTGCTCACAGTTTTGTGATGTGGGCCCTCTGCTGTGAGTTCACTGTGGCCTGGATCCCATAGCCTCGGTGTTCTGGGCCGCCTGCTGGAAGGTCTAAATGCTGGAATCCTCACGTTTTTTATATTATGTGCCCTGTGTTGTGAGGCTACTCCTGCCTGCCTCACTCCAAGGCCCTTGGTGATGTGGGTCCTCTGGTTTGAGGACACATGTGCTGGGTTCCTCACCTTAAGATGATGAGGCCCCACTGGTGTGAGGATAATCCTGACTGGGTCCCATCCCCTTTGTGATGTGGGCCCTCTGGTGAGAGTCTGATCCTGGCTGGGTTCCTCACCCATCTGTGAGGTGGGCCCTCTACTATCAGGTAACTCTTGCCTGGGTTGCTCACCTCGCCTTGTTGACATGAGCCCTCTGGTGGCAATTGGACCCTGCTGGGAGCCTCCTCAGCTCTGTGATGAGGGCCCTCTGACGTCAGGCCCTAACTGCTGGGCTCCCCAACTTTTCTTAGTGAGCCCAGTGTTGCTCAAGCACTCCTCTTAGGTTCCCATCCCCATGGGGATGTGGGCCTTCTGCTCTGAGGTTCCAACGGCTGGGTTGATCACAATTTCATGATGTGGGCTCTCTGGTGTTAGTTCACTGTGGCCTGGATCCCATAGCCTCTGTGGTCTTGGCTGCCTGCTGGGAGGTTCCAACTGCTCGATTCCTCAACTTTTGTATTCTATGGGTCCTGTGTTGTGATGCTCCTCCTGCCTGCCTCACTCGCAACCCCTTCGTGATGTGGGTCTTCTGGTTTGAGGCCACATGTGCTGGGTTAGGCAACTTTCAATGATGTGGCCCCACTGGTGTGAGGACACTCCTGCCTGGTTCCCATCCCCTTGGTGATGTGGGCCTTCTGGTGACAGTCTTATCCTGGCTGGGTTCCTCACTCTTCTGTGAGGTAGGCCCTCTGCTGTGAGGTCAATCCTGCCTGACTTGCACACATCACCTTGGCGACGTGGGCCCTCTGTTGGCACATGGAACCTGCTGGGAGCCTCCTGCCCTCGGTGATGACGGCCCTCTAGCATCAGGCTCTAACTGCTGGGCTCCCCACGTTTTCTGATGTGAGCCCAGTGATGCCAGGACACTCCTGTCAGGTTCCCATCCCCATGGGGATGTGGGCTTTCTGCTCTGAGGTCCCAATGCCTGGGTTGCTCACAGTTTCATGATGTGGGCTCTCTGGTGTTAGTTCACTCCTGCCTGCATCCCATAGCTTCTGTGCTCTCGGCCGCCTGCTGGGAGGTTCCAAATGCTGGATTCCTCACTTTTTTTATTCTTTGGGCCCTCTGTTTTTAGGCTACTCCTACCTGCCTCACTCCCATCCCCTTTGTGATGTATGTCCTCTGATATGAGGCCACATGTGCTGGGTTCCTCACCTTTCGATGATGTGGCCCCACTGGTGGGAGGACAGTCCTGACTGGTTCCCATCCCCTTGGTGTTGTGGGCCCTCTGGTGAGAGTCTCATCCTGCCTCGGTTCCTCACCCTTCTGTGAGATAGGCCCTCTGCTGTGAGGTCACTACTGCCTGGCTGGCGCATGCCACCTTGTAGACGTGGGCCCTCTGTTGGCAGTTGGAACCTGCTGGGAGTCTCCTCCCCTCAGTTATGAGGGCCCCCTGGCGTCAGGCCCTAACTGCTGGGCTCCTAACATTTTCTGATATGTGCTAAGTGGTGCAAAGCCACTCCTGCCAGGTTCCCATCCCAATGGGGATGTGGGCCTTCTGTTCTGAGGTCCCAACAGCTGGGCTGCTCACAGGTTCATGATGTGGGCCCTCTGCTGTGAGTTCACTGCGGCCTGGATCCCATAGCCTTGGTGCTCTGGGCCACTTGCTGGGAGGTTCCAACTGCTGGATTCCTCAACTTTTATATTCTATGGACCCTGTGTTGTGAGGCCAGTCCTGCCAGCCTCATTCCGAACCCCTTGGTGATGTGGTTCCTCTGGTTTGAGGACACATGTGCTGGGATCCTCACCTTTCGATGATGTTGTCCCACTGGTGTGGGGACACTCCTGCCTGGTTCCCATCCCCTTGGTGATGTGGGCCCTCTGGTGAGAGTCTGATCCTGGCTGTGTTCCTCACCCTTCTGTGAGGTGGGCCCTCTGCTGTGAAGTCACTCCTGCCAGGCTGGCACACATCACCTTGGCGACGTTGGCCCTCTGGTGGCAGCTGGAGCCTGCTGGGAGCCTCCTCCTCTCGGTGATGAGTGCCTTCTAGCATCAGGCCCTAACTTCTGAGCACCCCACGTTTTCTGATGTGAGCCCAGTGATGCCAGGACACTCCTGTCATGTTCCCATCACCATGGGGATGTGGGCCTTCTGCTCTGAGGTCCCAATGTCTGGGTTGCTCACAGTTTCATGATGTGGGCTGTCTGGTGTTAGTTCACTCTGGCCTGGTTCCTCTAGCCTCTGTGCTCTGGGCCGCCTGCTGGGAGGTTCCAACTGCTGGATTCCTCACTTTTTTATTCTATGGGCCCAGTGTTGTGAGGCTACTCCTGCCTGCCTCACTCCGAGGTCCTTGGTGATGTGGGTCCTCTGGTTTGAGGACACATGTGCTGAGTACCTCAGCTTTCGATGATGTGGCCCCACTGATGTGAAGACACTCCTGCCTGGTTCCCATCCCCCTGGTGATGTGGGCCCTCTGGTGAGAGTCTGATGTTGGCTGGGTTTCTCACCCTTCTGTGAGGTGGGACCTCTGCTGTGAGGTAACTCCTGCCTGGCATGCTCACGTTGCCTTGGCATTATGAGCCCTCAGGTGGCAGTTGGAGCCTGCTGGGAATCTCCTCCCCTCAGTTATGAGAGCTCTGGATAAAACACATATGCCCTTTGTTGCCAAGTGCATTATTTTCCAAGTTCTGTCTCTTTTCCAATGCTTTAAGAGCTACGCCCGTGTACGTTCTGAAATCAGTTTCCAGCAATTCTGCCCCGCATTCAAGTCCTCTTCACAGCCTTACTTCAGTATAATTTTGGATGATAGCTGTCATTTATAACTCCGCAGGTTTCTGAATTACAGTGCCCCTGAGCTCCTTTCTTCAACTCGCTTTCTTGTGAGCTGGCCGCAACACTGCAGGATCTCCTCAGGCCCTAATCTAGTTCCAGCATGGCACGCGGAGCCTTTGGTTCATTCATCTTCCTGGTGGGAAATGAGAGTTAAATTTGCCCGTCCAGACACCTACAGATAGTCTCCCATTGCTTCTCCTTATTCCTGTTCATCTTCCGAAGAAATTGCAAACTGGGCCAAACAGGAGGTTAAAGGCACTGACTCTCCAAGTGGGCAGAGTGTTAGTAAAGCGTCTGGAATGTTGCACCCGAGTACCAGGGGACAAAAACTGAGACACATTTGAACACGTTTCCCGATCACAGGGTGGATCATACTCTGCGTTCCACATGCATGTTTTAGCTGAAGGAAGAATCCCTTAAACCTGGAGAGTTGAGACCCATGGAATGGGTACCATGCAATATGACTTCAAAGGGTCTGCATTTGCTCACCGAACATCACGAATCCTATCACTGCTGCGTTTATGCCGCCGTACACACGCTTGATTCGCTTTCGGAGACATATAAATCCAAAGGTTTTAAGATTCTTACTAGTCAGGTATATACTTAGGCGTTTAATATGGGGTGTTGAGTCCACTTCGTTGAGCAAGGAGTAGCTCTTGTCTATTACATATTTGGCTTATGGAACGGTATCTGTGCTAATTTCAATCTCTGGTTTTATAAAGCACCCCAACTCACCTTTCCCCTTAAGCAAGCATAAGTTGGTTTTCTAAATTTGAGACCCTGTTCTGTTTTGTAATTCAGTTCCTGTGTAGCCAAGTTTACATTCCGTGTAGTAGTGATATCTTATGATGTTTCTTTTTCTGTGTGACTTATTTCACTTAGAATCATCGTACCTGAATCCACTCATTATGCTGCTACGGGCCTGATGACATAGATTTCATTGCTGAGTGATATTGCATTGTACGTAAGTACCACAACTTCTTTATCCATTTTTCGCTTTCTGTGATATTGAACTTGTACGGTAAACGAGGTTCTTGTAAACACAACCGTCCCAAACTTTGGGGTGGCTGTGTCTTTTTGATTTTAATTTCCCTAAGCTATAGGACCATAAGTGGAAGTGCCCTAGGCTCTGTTGCTTTGTTTTTTGGATGTTTCAGGAAACACCATACACTTCTCCAGAGTGGCTGCTGGCAATTTACATCCCGCCCATCAGCATAACAAGGCTCGTAGTTCTCCTTGGCCTGTCCTGCCTTTCTGGATTTGACACTTTTTTCAGATGGCCCTTTTGACCAGGGGGAAGTGAGACTTCATTGTAGTGCAGATTTCCTCTGCAAGCTTGCTTGGTTGGCCAAAAAGGGCGTATGCGTTTTTTCCTGAATATATTCAGGAAAAAACGCATACGCCCTTTTTGGCCAAGTGCATCATTGTGGACATTCTGCCTCTTTTCCTATGCTTTACATGCAATTCCAGTCCACCTCCTGAAATCGGTTTCCTGCAATTCTGCCCCGCTTTCAAGACCTCTTGGCAGCCTTACTTCAGTATATTTTTGGACGATAGCTGTCATTTATAACTCTGCAGGTTTGTGAATTACAGTGCCCCTGAACTCCTTTCTTCAACTCGCTTTCTTGGGAGCTGGCCGCAACACCGCAGCATTGCTTCAGGCCCTAATCTGGTTCCAGCACGGCACGCTGAGCCTTTGGTTAATTCCTCTTCCTGGTGGGAAATGAGAGTTAAATTTGTCCGTCCAGACACCTCCAGCTAGTCTCTCTTTGGTTCTCCCTATTCCTGTTCATCTTCCGCAGAAATTGCAAACTGGGCCAAACAGGAGGTTAAAGGCACTGACTCTCCAAGTCGGGAGAGTGTTAGTAAAGTGTCTGGAATGTTGAACCCGAGTACCAGGGGACGAGAACAGAGACATATTGGAACACGTCTCCTGATCACACGGTAGATCATACTCTGGGTTCCACATGCATGTTTTAGCTGAAGGAAGAATCCCTTAAACCTGGAGAGTTGAGACCCGTGGAATGGGTACCATGCAATATGACTTCAAAGGGTCTTCATTTGCTCACCGAACCTCTCCAATCCTATCACTGCTGCGTTTATGCCCCTGTACACACGCTTGATTTTCTTTCAGAGACATAGCAATCCATGGTTTTAAGATACTTACTAGTCAGGTACATTCTTAGGCATTTAATATGGGGTGTTGAGTCCATTTCGTTGAGCAAGGAGTAGTTCTTGTCTATTCCATATTTGGCTTAAGGAACTTTATCTGTGCTCATTTCAATCTCTGGTTTTAGGCAGCACCCCAACTCACCTTTCCCCTTAAGCAAGCATAAGTTGTTTTTCTAAATTTGAGACCCTGTTCTGTTTTGTAATCCAGTTACTGTGTAGCCAAGTTTACATTCCGTGTATTAGTGATATCTTATGATGTTTCTTTTTCTGTGATACTTATTTCAGTTAGAATCATCATACCTGAATCCACTCTTTATGCTGCTATGGGCCTGAAGACATAGATTTCATTGCTGAGTGATAATGCATTGTACATAAGTACCACAACTTCTTTATCCATTTTTCGCTTTCTGCGATATTGAACTTGTAGCGTAAACCAGGTTCTTGTAAACAGAGCCGTCCCAAACTTTGGGGTGGCTGTGTCTTTTTGATTTTAATTTCCCTAAGCTATAGGACCATAAGTGGAAGTGCCCTAGGTTCTGTTGTTTTGTTTTTTAGATGTTTCAGGAAACACCATACACTTCTCCCAAGTGGCTGTTGGCAATTTACATCCCGCCCATCAGCATAACAAGGCTCCCAGTTCTCCATGGTCTGTCCTGCCTTTCTGGATTTTACACTTTTTTTAGATGGCCCTTTTGACCGCCGGGAAGTGAGACTTCATTGTAGTGCAGATTTCCTTTGCAAGCTTGCTTGGTTGGCCAAAAAGGGCGTATGCGTTTTTTCCTGAATATATTCAGGAAAAAACGCATACGCCCTTTTTGGCCAAGTGCATCATTGTCGACGTTCTGCCTCCTTTCCTATGCTTTAAATGCAATTCCAGTCTACCTCCTGAAATCGGTTTCCTGCAATTCTGCCCCGCTTTCAAGTCCTCTTGGCAGCCTTACTTCAGTATATTTTTGGATGATAGCTGTCATTTATAACTCTGCAGGTTTGTGAATTACAGTGCCCCTGAGCTCCTTTCTTCAACTCGCTTTCTTGTGAGATGGCCGCAACACCGCAGGATTGCTTCAGGCCCTAATCTGCTTCCGGCACGGCACGCAGAGCCTTTGGTTAATTCCTCTTCCTGGTGGGAAATGAGAGTTAAATTTGCCCGTCTAGACACCTCCAGCTAGTCTCTCATTGGTTCTCCCTATTCCTGTTCATCTTCCGCAGAAATTGCAAATAGGACAAACAGGAGGTTAAAGGCACTGAATCTCCAATTCGGGATAGTGTTAGTAAAGCGTCTGGAATGTTGCACCCGAGTACCAGGGGACGAGAACTGAGACATATTGGAACATGTCTCCCGATCACACGGTTGATCATACTCTGGGTTCCACGTGCATGTTTTAGCTGAAGGAAGAATCCCTTAAACCTGGAGAGTTGAGACCCGTGGAATGGGTACCATGCAATATGACTTCAAAGGGTCTTCATTTGCTCACCGAACCTCTCCAATCCTATCACTGCTGCGTTTATGCCCCTGTACACACGCTTGATTTTCTTTCAGAGACATAGCAATCCATAGGTTTTAAGATACTTACTAGTCAGGTACATTCTTAGGCGTTTAATATGGGGTGTTGAGTCCATTTCGGTGAGCAAGGAGTAGTTCTTGTCTATTCCATATTTGGCTTAAGGAACTTTATCTGTGCTCATTTCAATCTCTGGTTTTATGCAGCACCCCAACTCACCTTTCCCCTTAAGCAAGCATCAGTTGGTTTTCTAAATTTGAGACCCTGTTCTGTTTTGTAATCCAGTTCCTGTGTAGCCAAGTTTACATCCCGTGTATTAGTGATATCTTATGATGTTTCTTTTTCTGTGTGACTTATTTCAGTTAGAATCATCATACCTGAATCCACTCATTATGCTGCTACGGGCCTGATGACATAGATTTCATTGCTGAGTGATATTGCATTGTACGTAAGTACCACAACTTCTTTATCCATTTTTCACTTTCTGCGATATTAAACTTGTACCGTAAACGAGGTTCTTGTAAACAGAGTCGTCCCAAACTTTGGGGTGGCTGTGTCTTTTTGATTTTAATTTCCCTAAGCTATAGGACCATAAGTGGAAGTGCCCTAGGCTCTGTTGCTTTGTTTTTTAGATGTTTCAGGAAACACCATAGAACTCTCCCCAGTGGGTGTTGGCAATTTACATCCCGCCCATCAGCATAACAAGGCTCCCAGTTCTCCATGGCCTGTCCTGCCTTTCTGGATTTTACACTTTTTTCAGATGGCCCTTTTGACCGGGGGGAAGTGAGACTTCATTGTAGTGCAGATTTCCTTTGCTAGCTTGCTTGGTTGGCCAAAAAGGGCGTATGCGTTTTTTCCTGAATATATTCAGGAAAAAACGCATACGCCCTTTTTGGCCAAGTGCATCATTGTGGACGTTCTGCCTCTTTTCCTATGCTTTAAATGCAATTCCAGTCTACCTCCTGAAATCGGTTTCCTGCAATTCTGCCCCGCATTCAACTCCTCTTGGCAGCCTTACTTCAGTATATTTTTGGAAGATAGCTGTCAGTTATAACTCTGCAGGTTTGTGAATTACAGTGCCCCTGAGCTCCTTTCTTCAACTCCCTTTCTTGTGAGCTGGCCGCAACACCGCAAGATTGCTTCAGGCCCTAATCTGGTTCCGGCACGGCATGCTGAGCCTTTGGTTAATTCCTCTTCCTGGTGGGAAATGAGAGTTAAATTTGCCCGTCCAGACACCTCCACCTAGTCTCTCATTGGTTCTCCCTATTCCTGTTCATCTTCCTCAGAAATTGCAAACTTGGCCAAACAGGAGGTTAAAGGCACTGACTCTCCAAGTCGGGAGAGTGTTAGTAAAGCGTCTTGAATGTTGCACCTGAGTACAAGGGGACGAGAACTGAGACATATCGGAACATGTCTCCCGATCACACGGTTGATCATACTCTGGGTTCCACGTGCATGTTTTACCTGAAGGAAGAATCCCTTAAACCTGGAGAGTTGAGACCCGTGGAATGGGTACCATGCAATATGACTTCAAAGGGTCTTCATTTGCTCACCGAACCTCTCCAATCCTATCACTGCTGCGTTTATGCCCCTGTACACACGCTTGATTTTCTTTCAGAGACATAGCAATCCATAGGTTTTAAGATACTTACTAGTCAGGTACATTCTTAGGCGTTTAATATGGGGTGTTAAGTCCATTTCGTTGAGCAAGGAGTAGTTCTTGTCTATTCCATATTTGGCTTAAGGAACTTTATCTGTGCTCATTTCAATCTCTGGTTTAATGCAGCACCCCAACTCACCTTTCCCCTTAAGCAACCATAAGTTGGTTTTCTAAATTTGAGACCCTGTTCTGTTTTGTAATCCAGTTCCTGTGTAGCCAAGTTTACATTCCGTGTATTAGTGATATCTTATGATGTTTCTTTTTCTGTGTGACTTATTTCAGTTAGAATCATCATACCTGAATCCACTCATGCTGCTACGGGCCTGATGACATAGATTTCATTGCTGAGTGATATTGCATTGAACGTAAGTACCACAACTTCTTTATCCATTTTTCACTTTCTGCGATATTGAACTTGTACCGTAAACGAGGTTCTTGTAAACAGAGCCGTCCCAAACTTTGGGGTGGCTGTGTCTTTTTGATTTTAATTTCCCTAATCTATAGGACCATAAGTGGAAGTGCCCTAGGCTCTGTTGCTTTGTTTTTTAGATGTTTCACGGAACAACATACACCTCTCCAGAGTGGCTCTTGGCAATTTACATCCCGCCCATCAGCATAACAAGGCTCCCAGTTCTCCATGGCCTGTCCTGCCTTTCTGGATTTTACACTTTTTTCAGATGGCCCTTTTGACCGGGGGGAAGTGAGACTTCATTGTAGTGCAGATTTCCTTTGCAAGCTTGCTTGGTTGGCCAAAAAGGGCGTATGCGTTTTTTCCTGAATATATTCAGGAAAAAACGCATACGCCCTTTTTGGCCAAGTGCATCATTGTGGACGTTCTGCCTCTTTTCCTATGCTTTAAATGCAATTCCAGTCTACCTCCTGAAATCGGTTTCCTGCAATTCTGCCCCGCTTTCAAGTCCTCTTGGCAGCCTTACTTCAGTATATTTTTGGACGATAGCTGTCATTTATAACTCTGCAGGTTTGTGAATTACAGTGCCCCTGAGCTCCTTTCTTCAACTCGCTTTCTTGTGAGCTGGCCGCAACACCGCAGGATTGCTTCAGGCCCTAATCTGGTTCCGGCACGGCACGCTGAGCCTTTGGTTAATTCCTCTTCCTGGTGGGAAATGAGAGTTAAATTTGCCCGTCCAGACACCTCCACCTATTCTCTCATTGGTTCTCCCTATTCCTGTTCATCTTCCGCAGAAATTGCAAATGGGCCAAACAGGAGGTTAAAGGCACTGACTCTCCAAGTCGGGAGAGTGTTAGTAAAGCGTCTGGAATGTTGCACCCGAGTACCAGGGGACGAGAACTGAGACATATTGGAACACGTCTCCTGATCACACGGTTGATCATACTCTGGGTTCCACGTGCATGTTTTAGCTGAAGGAAGAATCCCTTAAACCTGGAGAGTTGAGACCCGTGGAATGGGTACCATGCAATATGACTTCAAAGGGTCTTCATTTGCTCACCGAACCTCTCCAATCCTATCACTGCTGTGTTTATGGCCCTGTACACACGCTTGATTTTCTTTCAGAGACATAGCAATCCATAGGTTTTAAGATACTTACTAGTCAGGTACATTCTTAGGCGTTTAATATGGGCTGTTGAGTCCATTTCGTTGAGCAAGGAGTAGTACTTGTCTATTCCATATTTGGCTTAAGGAACTTTATCTGTGCTCATTTCAATCTCTGGTTTTATGCAGCACCCCAACTCACCTTTCCCCTTAAGCAAGCATAAGTTGGTTTTCTAAATTTGAGACCCTGTTCTGTTTTGTAATCCAGTTCCTGTGTAGCCAAGTTTACATTCCGTGTATTAGTGATATCTTATGATGTTTCTTTTTCTGTGTGACTTATTTCAGTTAGAATCATCATACCTGAATCCACTCATTATGCTGCTATGGGCCTGATGACATAGATTTCATTGCTGAGTGATATTGCATTGTACGTAAGTACCACAACTTCTTTATCCATTTTTCACTTTCTGCGCTGTTGAACTTGTACCGTAAATGAGGGTCTTGTAAACAGAGCCGTCCCAAACTTTGGGGTGGCTGTGTCTTTTTGATTTTAATTCCCCTAATCTATAGGACCATAAGTGGAAGTGCCCTAGGCTCTGTTGCTTTGTTTTTTAGTTGTTTCAGGAATCACCATACACTTCTCCCTAGTGGCTGCTGGCAATTTACATCCCGCCCATCAGCATAACAAGGCTCCCAGTTCTCCATGGCCTGTCCTGCCTTTCTGGATTTTACACTTTTTTCAGATGGCCCTTTTGACCGGGGGGAAGTGAGACTTCATTGTAGTGCAGATTTCCTTTGCAAGCTTGCTTGGTTGGCCAAAAAGGGCGTATGCGTTTTTTCCTGATGAGGAAAAAACGCATACGCCCTTTTTGGCCAAGTGCATCATTGTGGACGTTCTGCCTCTTTTCCTATGCTTTAAATGCAATTCCAGTCTACCTCCTGAAATCGGTTTCCTGCAATTCTGCCCCGCTTTCAAGTCCTCTTGGCAGCCTTACTTCAGTATATTTTTGGACGATAGCTGTCATTTATAACTCTGCAGGTTTGTGAATTACAGTGCCCCTGAGCTCCTTTCTTCAACTCGCTTTCTTGGGAGCTGGCCGGAACACTGCATCATTGCTTCAGGCCCTAATCTGGTTCCGGCACGGCACGCTGAGCCTTTGGTTAATTCCTCTTCCTGGTGGGAAATGAGAGTTAAATTTGCCCGTCCAGACACCTCCAGCTAGTCTCTCATTTGTTCTCCCTATTCCTGTTCATCTTCTGCAGAAATTGCAAACTGGGCCAAACAGGAGGTTAAAGGCACTGACTCTCCAAGTCGGGAGAGTGTTAGTAAAGCGTCTGGAATGTTGCACCCGAGTACCAGGGGACGAGAACTGAGACATATTGGAACACGTCTCCTGATCACACGGTTGATCATACTCTGGGTTCCACGTGCATGTTTTAGCTGAAGGAAGAATCCCTTAAACCTGGAGAGTTGAGACCCGTGGAATGGGTACCATGCAATATGACTTCAAAGGGTCTTCATTTGCTCACCGAACCTCTCCAATCCTATCACTGCTGCGTTTATGCCCCTGTACACACGCTTGATTTTCTTTCAGAGACATAGCAATCCATAGGTTTTAAGATACTTACTAGTCAGGTACATTCTTAGGCGTTTAATATGGGGTGTTGAGTCCATTTCGTTGAGCAAGGTGTAGTTCTTGACTATTCCATATTTGGCTTAAGGAACTTTATCTGTGCTCATTTCAATCTCTGGTTTTATGCAGCACCCCAACTCACCTTTCCCCTTAAGCAAGCATAAGTTGGTTTTCTAAATTTGAGACCCTGTTCTGTTTTGTAATCCAGTTCCTGTGTAGCCAAGTTTACATTCCGTGTATTAGTGATATCTTATGATGTTTCTTTTTCTGTGTGACTTATTTCAGTTAGAATCATCATACCTGAATCCACTCATTATGCTGCTACGGGCCTGATGACATAGATTTCATTGCTGAGTGATATTGCATTGTACGTAAGTACCACAACTTCTTTATCCATTTTTCACTTTCAGCGCTGTTGAACTTGTACCGTAAACGAGGTTCTTGTAAACAGAGCTGTCCCAAACATTGGGGTGGCTGTGTCTTTTTGATTTTAATTTCCCTAAGCTATAGGACCATAAGTGGAAGTGCCCTAGGCTCCGCTGCTATGTTTTTTAGGTGTTTCAGGAAGCACCATACACTTCTTCCGAGTGGCTCTTGGCAATTTACATCCCGTCCATCAGCATAACAAGGCTCCCAGTTCTCCATGGCCTGTCCTGCCTTTCTGGATTTTACACTTTTTTCAGATGGCCCTTTTGACCGGGGGGAAGTGAGACTTCATTGTAGTGCAGATTTCCTTTGCAAGCTTGCTTGGTTGGCCAAAAAGGGCGTATGCGTTTTTTCCTGAATATATTCAGGAAAAAACGCATACGCCCTTTTTGGCCAAGTGCATCATTGTGGACGTTCTGCCTCTTTTCCTATGCTTTAAATGCAATTCCAGTCTACCTCCTGAAATCGGTTTCCTGCAATTCTGCCCCGCTTTCAAGTCCTCTTGGCAGCCTTACTTCAGTATAGTTTTGGACGATAGCTGTCATTTATAACTCTGCAGGTTTGTGAATTACAGTGGCCCTGAACTCCTTTCTTCAACTCGCTTTCTTGGGAGCTGGCCGGATCACCGCAGGATTGCTTCAGGCCCTAATCTGGTTCCGGCACGGCACGCTGAGCCTTTGGTTAATTCCTCTTCCTGGTAGGAAATGAGAGTTAAATTTGCCCGTCCAGACACTTCCAGCTAGTCTCTCATTGGTTCTCCCTATTCCTGTTCATCTTCCGGAGAAATTGCAAACTGGGCCAAACAGGAGTTTAAAGGCACTGACTCTCCAAGTCAGGAGAGAGTTAGTAAATCATCTGGAATGTTGCACCCGAGTACCAGGGGACGAGAACTGAGACATATTGGAACACGTCTCCCGATCACACGGTTGATCATACTCTGGGTTCCACGTGCATGTTTTAGCTGAAGGAAGAATCCCTTAAACCTGGAGAGTTGAGACCCGTGGAATGGGTACCATGCAATATGACTTCAAAGGGTCTTCATTTGCTCACCGAACCTCTCCAATCCTATCATTGCTGCGTTTATGCCCCTGTACACACGCTTGATTTTCTTTCAGAGACATAGCAATCCATAGGTTTTAAGATACTTACTAGTCAGGTACATTCTTAGGCGTTTAATATGGGGTGTTGAGTCCATTTCGTTGAGCAAGGAGTAGCTCTTGTCTATTCCATATTTGGCTTAAGGAACTTTATCTGTATTCATTTCAATCTCAGGTTTTATGCAGCACCCCAACTCACCTTTCCCCTTAAGCAAGCATAAGTTGGTTTTCTAAATTTGAGACCCTGTTCTGTTTTGTAATCCAGTTCCTGTGTAGCCAAGTTTACATTCCGTGTATTAGTGATATCTTATGATGTTTCTTTTTCTGTGTGACTTATTTCAGTTAGAATCATCATACCTGAATCCACTCATTATGCTGCTACGGGCCTGATGACATAGAATTCATTGCTGAGTGATATTGCATTGAACGTAAGTACCACAACTTCTTTATCCATTTTTCACTTTCTGTGATATTGAACTTGTACCGTAAACGAGGTTCTTGTAAACAGAGCCGTCCCAAACTTTGGGGTGGCTGTGTCTTTTTGATTTTAATTTCCCTAAGCTATAGGACCATAAGTGGAAGTGCCCTAGGCTCCGCTGCTATGTTTTTTAGGTGTTTCAGGAAGCACCATACACTTCTTCCGAGTGGCTCTTGGCAATTTACATCCCGCCCATCAGCATAACAAGGCTCCCAGTTCTCCATGGCCTGTCCTGCCTTTCTGGATTTTACACTTTTTTCAGATGGCCCTTTTGACTGGGGGGAAGTGAGACTTCATTGTAGTGCAGATTTCCTTTGCAAGCTTGCTTGGTTGGCCAAAAAGGGCGTATGTGTTTTTTCCTGATCAGGAAAAAACGCATACGCACTTTTTGGCCAAGTGCATCATTGTGGACGTTCTGCCTCTTTTCCTATGCTTTAAATGCAATTCCAGTCTACCTCCTGAAATCGGTTTCCTGCAATTCTGCCCCGCTTTCAAGTCCTCTTGGCAGCCTTACTTCAGTATATTTTTGGACGATAGCTGTCATTTATAACTCTGCAGGTTTGTGAATTACAGTGCCCCTGAGCTCCTTTCTTCAACTCGCTTTCTTGGGAGCTGGCCGGAACACCGCAGCATTGCTTCAGGCCCTAATCTGGTTCCGGCACGGCACGCTGAGCCTTTGGTTAATTCCTCTTCCTGGTGGGAAATGAGAGTTAAATTTGCCCGTCCAGACACCTCCAGCTAGTCTCTCATTGGTTCTCCCTATTCCTGTTCATCTTCCGGAGAAATTGCAAACTGGGCCAAACAGGAGGTTAAAGGCACTGACTCTCCATGTTGGGAGAGTGTTAGTAAAGCGTCTGGAATGTTGCACCCGAGTACCAGGGGACGAGAACTGAGACATATTGGAACACGTCTCCCGATCACACGGTTGATCATACTCTGGGTTCCACAAGCATGTTTTAGCTGAAGGAAGAATCCCTTAAACCTGGAGAGTTGAGACCCGTGGAATGGGTACCATGCAATATGACTTCAAAGGGTCTTCATTTGCTCACCGAACCTCTCCAATCCTATCACTGCTGCCTTTATGCCCCTGTACACACGCTTGATTTTCTTTCAGAGACATAGCAATCCATAGGTTTTAAGATACTTACTACTCAGGTACATTCTTAGGCGTTTAATATGGGTTGTTGAGTCCATTTCGTTGAGCAAGGAGTAGCTCTTGTCTATTCCATATTTGGCTTAAGGAACTTTATCTGTGCTCATTTCAATCTCTGGTTTTATGCAGCACCCCAACTCACCTTTCCCCTTAAGCAAGCATAAGTTGGTTTTCTAAATTTGAGACCCTGTTCTGTTTTGTAATCCAGTTCCTGTGTAGCCAAGTTTACATCCCGTGTATTAGTGACATCTGATGATGTTTCTTTTTCTGTGTGATTTATTTCAGTTAGAATCATCATACCTGAATCCACTCATTATGCTGCTACGGGCCTGATGACATAGATTTCATTGCTGAGTGATATTGCATTAAAAGTAAGTACCACAACTTCTTTATCCATTTTTCACTTTCTGCGATATTGAACTTGTACCATAAACGTGGTTCTTGTAAACAGAGCCGTCCCAAACTTTGGGGTGGCTGTGTCTTTTTGATTTTAATTTCCCTAAGCTATAGGACCATAAGTGGAAGTGCCCTAGGCTCTGTTGCTTTGTTTTTTAGATGTTTCAGGAAACACCATACACCTCTCCCGAGTGGCTCTTGGCAATTTACATCCCGCCCATCAGCATAACAAGGCTCCCAGTTCTCCATGGCCTGTCCTGCCTTTCTGGATTTTACACTTTTTTCAGATGGCCCTTTTGACCAGGGGGAAGTGAGACTTCATTGTAGTGCAGATTTCCTTTGCAAGCTTGCTTGGTTGGCCAAAAAGGACGTATACGTTTTTTCCTGAATATATTCAGGAAAAAATGCATACGCCCTTTTTGGCCAAGTGCATCATTGTGGACGTTCTGCCTCTTTTCCTATGCTTTAAATACAATTCCATTCTACCTCCTGAAATTGGTTTCCTGCAATTCTGCCCCGCTTTCAAGTCCTCTTGACAGCCTTACTTCAGTATATTTTTGGACGATAGCTGTCATTTATAACTCTGCAGGTTTGTGAATTACAGTGCCCCTGAGCTCCTTTCTTCAACTCGCTTTCTTGTGAGCTGGCCGCAACACCGCAGGATTGCTTCAGGCCCTAATCTGGTTCCGGCACGGCACGCTGAACCTTTGGTTAATTCCTCTTCCTGGTGGGAAATGAGATTTAAATTTGCCCGTCCAGACACCTCCACCTAGTCTCTCATTGGTTCTCCGTATTCCTGTTCATCTTCCTCAGAAATTGCAAATGGGCCAAACAGGAGGTTAAAGGCACTGACTCTCCAAGTCGGGAGAGTGTTAGTAAAGCGTCTGGAATGTTGCACCCGAGTACCAGGGGACGAGAACTGAGACATATTGGAACACGTCTCCCGATCACACGGTTGATCATACTCTGGGTTCCACGTGCATGTTTTACCTGAAGGCAGAATCCCTTAAACCTGGAGAGTTGAGACCCGTGGAATGGGTACCATGCAATATGACTTCAAAGGGTCTTCATTTGCTCACCGAACCTCTCCAATCCTATCACTGCTGCGTTTATGCCCCTGTACACACGCTTGATTTTCTTTCAGAGACATAGCAATCCGTAGGTTTTAATATACTTACTAGTCAGGTACATTCTTAGGCGTTTAATATGGGGTGTTGAGTCCATTTCGTTGAGCAAGGAGTAGTTCTTGTCTATTCCATATTTGGCTTAAGGAACTTTATCTGTGCTCATTTCAATCTCTGGTTTTATGCAGCACCCCAACTCACCTTTCCCCTTAAGCAAGCATAAGTTGGTTTTCTAAATTTGAGACCCTGTTCTGTTTTGTAATCCAGTTCCTGTGTAGCCAAGTTTACATTCCGTGTATTAGTGATATCTTATGATGTTTCTTTTTCTGTGTGACTTATTTCAGTTAGAATCATCATACCTGAATCCACTCATTATGCTGCTACGGGCCTGATGACATAGATTTCATTGCTGAGTGATAATGCATTGTACGTAAGTACCACAACTTCTTTATCCATTTTTCACTTTCTGCGATATTGAACTTGTACCGTAAACGAGGTTCTTGTAAACAGAGCCGTCCCAAACTTTGGGGTGGCTGTGTCTTTTTGATTTTAATTTCCCTAAGCTATAGGACCATAAGTGGAAGTGCCCTAGGCTCTGTTGCTTTGTTTTTTAGATGTTTCAGGAAACACCATACACCTCTCCCGAGTGGCTCTTGGCAATTTACATCCCGCCCATCAGCATAAGAAGGCTCCCAGTTCTCCATGGCCTGTCCTGCCTTTCTGGATTTTACACTTTTTTCAGATGGCCCTTTTGACCAGGGGGAAGTGAGACTTCATTGTAGTGCAGATTTCCTTTGCAAGCTTGCTTGGTTGGCCAAAAAGGGCGTATGCGTTTTTTCCTGAATATATTCAGGAAAAAATGCATACGCCCTTTTTGGCCAAGTGCATCATTGTGGACGTTCTGCCTCTTTTCCTATGCTTTAAATGCAATTCCAGTCTACCTCCTGAAATCGGTTTCCTGCAATTCTGCCCCGCTTTCAAGTCCTCTTGACAGCCTTACTTCAGTATATTTTTGGACGATAGCTGTCATTTATAACTCTGCAGGTTTGTGAATTACAGTGCCCCTGAGCTCCTTTCTTCAAC
The DNA here is from genome assembly GCF_964270905.1 of Leucopleurus acutus. Lineage (NCBI taxonomy): Eukaryota > Metazoa > Chordata > Mammalia > Artiodactyla > Delphinidae > Leucopleurus > Leucopleurus acutus. The sequence continues at coordinate 550,422 of NW_028139203.1, forward strand.
TCGCTTTCTTGTGAGCTGGCCGCAACACCGCAGGATTGCTTCAGGCCCTAATCTGGTTCCGGCACGGCACGCTGAACCTTTGTTTAATTCCTCTTCCTGGTGGGAAATGAGATTTAAATTTGCCCGTCCAGACACCTCCACCTAGTCTCTCATTGGTTCTCCGTATTCCTGTTCATCTTCCTCAGAAATTGCAAATGGGCCAATCAGGAGGTTAAAGGCACTGACTCTCCAAGTCGGGAGAGTGTTAGTAAAGCGTCTGGAATGTTGCACCCGAGTACCAGGGGACGAGAACTGAGACATATTGGAACACGTCTCCCGATCACACGGTTGATCATACTCTGGGTTCCACGTGCATGTTTTACCTGAAGGCAGAATCCCTTAAACCTGGAGAGTTGAGACCCGTGGAATGGGTACCATGCAATATGACTTCAAAGGGTCTTCATTTGCTCACCGAACCTCTCCAATCCTATCACTGCTGCGTTTATGCCCCTGTACACACGCTTGATTTTCTTTCAGAGACATAGCAATCCGTAGGTTTTAATATACTTACTAGTCAGGTACATTCTTAGGCGTTTAATATGGGCTGTTGAGTCCATTTCGTTGAGCAAGGAGTAGTTCTTGTCTATTCCATATTTGGCTTAAGGAACTTTATCTGTGCTCATTTCAATCTCTGGTTTTATGCAGCACCCCAACTCACCTTTCCCCTTAAGCAAGCATAAGTTGGTTTTCTAAATTTGAGACCCTGTTCTGTTTTGTAATCCAGTTCCTGTGTAGCCAAGTTTACATTCCGTGTATTAGTGATATCTTATGATGTTTCTTTTTCTGTGTGACTTATTTCAGTTAGAATCATCATACCTGAATCCACTCATTATGCTGCTATGGGCCTGATGACATAGACTTCATTGCTGAGTGATATTGCATTGTACATAAGTACCACAACTTCTTTATCCATTTTTCACTTTCTGTGATATTGAACTTGTACCGTAAACAACGTTCTTGTATACAGAGCCGTCCCAAACTTTGGGGTGGCTGTGTCTTTTTGATTTTAATTTCCCTAAGCTATAGGACTATAACTGGACTTGCCCTAGGCTCAGTTGCTTTGTTTTTTAGATGTTTCATAAACACCATACACTTCTCCGGAGTGGCTGTTGGCAATTTACATCCCGCCCATCAGCATAACAAGGCTCCCAGTTCTCCATGGCCTGTCCTGCCTTTCTGGATTTTACACTTTTTTCAGATGGCCCTTTTGACCAGGGGGAAGTGAGACTTCATTGTAGTGCAGATTTCCTTTGCAAGCTTGCTTGGTTGGCCAAAAAGGGCGTATTCATTTTTTCCTAAATATATTCAGGAAAAAACTCATATGCCCTTTTTGGCCAAGTGCATCATTGTGGACGTTCTGCCTCTTTTCCTATGCTTTAAATGCAATTCCAGTCTACCTCCTGAAATCAGTTTCCTGCAATTCTGCCTTGCTTTCAATGCCTCTTCATAGCCTTACCTCAATATATTTTTTGAAAATAGTTGACCTTTATAACTCTGCAGGTTTTTAATTGCAGTGGCCCTTAGCTCCATTTTTCAGCTCTTATTTTTGTGATCTTGCCTCATAACCACAGGATTCCTTCAGGCCCTATTGTTCTTCTGGGGCACCTTGCTGTGCCTTTGGTTTATTCTTCTTACTGATATGAAATTAGAGTGACATGTGCCCATTGAAACCACTACAGCTAGTTTCTCACTGGTTCCCCCTATTCCCATTCATCCTCCGCACTAACTGCAGACTGTGCGATACCAGAACTTAAAGGCATTGACTCTCCATGTGGGGATATTTTTAGTAAAGCGGCTAGAATGTCGATCCGGAGCCCCAGGAGAGGAAAAATGAGGTGCGTTTTAGAAACCTTTCCCGATCATATGGTATACCAGTCGCTGGGTTTCCCAAGCATGGTTTAGCTGTAGGAAGATTCCCTTCAACCTGGAGTGTTGGGACCCTTGGAATGAGTAGCATGAAGTATTGCATTAAAGTTTTGGCAGTTGCTCACCAAAGCTCACCAATCCTCTCAGCCCCAAGTGTCCAGCCTTATGTCTTATCCAGCTGTGGGTTTATATGTGGTCAATCCAGGTTGCATCACAGCCCCTGAGCGAATTTTGTAAGAATTTTTCTCTCTTTGATTGTTTCTGCGTTTTGTTTTTAAAATTTATTTCTATAATGGGGTTTAGCTCATTTTCACTGCTGTGTTTGTGCCGCTCTGCACACACTTGATTCCCTTATGGAGATATATCAATACATGGGTTTTAAGATTCTTATTACTCAGATATATTTCTCTGCGGTGTATAGGGTGTGTTGAGGCCAGTTCATTGAGCAAGGTGTAGATCTTGTCTAATATCTATTTGGTTTATTGAACGGTATCTGTGCTAATTTCAAACTCTGGTTTTATGCATCACCCCACCTCTCCTTTCCCCTTAAGCTGACATAAGTGTGTTTTCTAAATGTGAGACACTGTTCTGTTCTGTAATTCATTTCTTGTGCAGCCATATTTACCCTCCCTCTATAAGTGATATCTTATGATATGTTTCTTTTTCTGTTTGACTTATTTCAAGTAGTATTATCGGACCTAAATCCACTCTTTATCCTTCTACTAGCCTTATTACATTGATTTCATGGTGAAGAGATATTCCATTGTACATAAGTACCACATCTTCTTTATCCATTGTTCTCTTTCCTGGGATATTTAAGGTGTACTGAAGTTGAGGTTCTTGTAAACAGAGTAGCCCTAAACTGTGGTGTGCTTGTGTCTTGTTGATTTTTAGACTTCCCTAGATATACTCCCATGATTGGAAGTGTCCTATGCTCTGTAGCTCTGTTTTTTAGATGATTTAGGAACCACCATACACTTCTCCAGAGTGGCTCTCGGCAGTTCACACACTGCCCATCAGCGTATAAAGGCTCCCTGTTCTCCATGGCCTGTCCTGCATTTCTGGTTTTTACAATTTTTTAGGATGGCCCTTTTGACCAGTGGGAAATGAGACTTCTTTGTTGTGCACATTTGCATTGCTTGCTTGCTTCGTTGCCCATAAAGTGCATATGCGTTTTTTCCTGGATATAATCAGGAAAAAACGCATACGCCCTTTTGGGCCAACTGCATCATTGTCGAAATTCTGCCGCTTTTCATGTGCTTTAAAGACGAGTCCAATCTATCTCTTGAAATCTGTTTCTTGCAATTCTGTCTTGCATTCAGATCCTCTTCTTTGCCTTACCTCAACATATTTTTGGACGTTAGTTTTCATTTATAACTCTGCAGGTTTGTGAATTGCAGTGACCCTGAGCTCCATTTTTTAAGTTGCTCTTTTGTGAGCTGGCCTCAAACCTGCAGGATTGCTTCAGGCCCTATTTTGGCTCGGGCGAGGCGGGCTGAGCCTTTTTTCAATTCTTATTCTTAATGGGAAATTAGAGTGATATGTGCCCGTCCAAACCCCTACAACTATTCTCTCATTGGTTCCCCCTCTTCCCGTTCATCCTCCTCACAATTTGCAAAATGTGTGAAACAGAAGTTGAAATGTGCTGATTCTCCAAGTGGGGAGATTCTAAGTAACGTGGCTGGAATGGTGAACAGGAGCACCAGGAGAGGATAAATGAGCTGCATTTTAGACACATCTCCCGATCACATGGTGTACAGTCCTCTGGGTTTTCCATGCATGTTTTAGCTGTAGGAAGATCCCTTGAACCTGCAGATTTGGGACCCATTGAATGGGTACCAGGTAGTATTACTTTAAAGGGTGTGCATTTCCTCACCCAACCTCACATTTCTCTTAGTGCAAACAGTTTCCAGCCTTATGTCTCATCCTGCTGTGGGTCTAGATGTGTTCAATCCATGTTGCATCACCGGCCCTGAGGAAAAGTTGTAAGAGGTTTTCTCTGTCTCTCTGTCGTTTATTTTTTTCAATTTATTACTATATTGGTTACAGCTGATTTTCAAAGCTCTGATTCTTGCTGCTGTACATCCACTTGATTCACGTACAGAGAGACATCAGTAAATTCTTTTTCAGATTCTTACCAGTCGTATATATTATTTTCCGGTGACTTGAGTGTGCTGAGTGCAGTTCTTTTAGCTACCGTGTAGGCCTTGTTGATTATCAGTTTGGTATTTGGAATGGTATCTTTGCTAATTTCAACCTCCTGGATGATGCCTCACCCCTCCCCACCTTTCCCGTTTAGCAGCCTTATGCGTGTTTTCTACATATTTGACTATGTTTTTGTTTTGTAATTTATTTCATGTGTAGCCATTTTGGATTCCACCTTTAAGTGATATCTTATGATATGTGTCTTTTTCTTTTTGAATTATGTCACTTAGAATGATCATACGTAACTCCTCCGGAGTTGTTACAACTGGCCATATTTCATTGATTTCCAGGCTGAATAATATTCCACTCTACCTAAGTACCACATCTCTATCCATTTTTTCTCTCCAGAGACATTTAAGTTATATCCTAGTCGAGGATCTTTTAAACAGAGAGGGGGTAAACATTGGGGTGCCTGTGTCCTCTCGATTTTTGTTTTTCCCAAGATATACGCCCATGAGTGCAAGTGCCCTATGCTCTGTAGCTCATTTTTTAGATGCTTTAGTAAACACAATACACTTCTCCAGAATGGCCGTTGGCAATATACAGTTCCACTATAAGTCTCACAGGGCTCCCTCTTCTCCTTGCCCTGTCCTGCATTTCTGTTGTTTACGCTTTATGAGGATGGCTCTTCTGACTGATGCGAAGTGATATCTCTTGTAGTATTGACTTCCAGTGCCCACCTGTTTGGTTGGCTAAAAAAGTGTATGCCCTTTTCTTGAATATATACAGAAAAAAACGCATACACCCTTTTTGGCCAACTGCAATGTTGGCAATGTTCAGCTCCTTTTCTTGTGCTTAATGGCGAGTCCTTTCTACCTCCTCAAATCCCTTTCCTGCCATTCTCCCTTGCTTACAAGTCCTTTTCTCTGACTTTCCTCAAGACATTTTTCAGTGATGGATATTTTCAACTCTGCAGTTTCGTGAATTTTACTGTCCCTGAGTTCCATTGTTCAACTTGTGTTTATGGGAACTGGCCACAAAGCAGCGGGATTTCCTCAAGCCCTATACTGTTTCCATGGGCAACCCTAGCCTTTGGTCAATTCGTCTTCCTGATTGGAAATTAGAGTGACATGTGCCTGTCTGAACACCTAGGACTTGTCTCTCATTGTTCCTCATCCTTCCGCTTCATCCTCTGGACAAATTCCAAACTGTACGCAACAGGATGTTGACAGTGCTGCCATCTCCAAGTGGGGAGACTGTTAGTAAAGACGCTGGATGGGTGAACCCGAGCACCAGGAGATGAGGAGATGAGATGCCTTTTCCAAACTCTTCCCGATCAGACGGTATACCATCCTCTGGGTGTGACAGACATGTTTTAGCAGTAGGAAGAGTCCCATTCATGTAAGGAGAACACCAGGGCTTTTTCAAAATCAGTGTCTCCCCGAAACCCAAACTGGGGAATTTTTTAAGCTGCGGCTACACATATGTTCATTAAGGGCCTTGGGAAGTAGGCAGAGTCCAAACTTTAGATGATTGAAGTCTTCAGGGTCAGAAGCACTCACCACCAGCTTCCCTTAGGTTACACTTTAACTGTCATTGATAGATGATGTCAATAAAAATATCTATTCTTTTTCAGATTATTTCCCCTTATAGGTTATTGCAAAATGTTGAGTGTAGTTCCCTGTGCTATACAGTAGTTCCTTGTTGATGATCTATTTTATACATAGCAGTGTGTATGTGTTAATCCCAAACTGTTAATTTATCCCTCCTCCCACCTTTCCCCTTTGGTAATAATAAATTATAAGATTTTATACTTCTCAGAAATGGGGGAGCTGAAAGAGAGGTATCATTTTCAATGGAAAAGCATTTAAAACACGATTGAAGCTTTAACCAAGATTATTAGATGTACATCCTTGGAAAGAAATCACTTCGTTTCTCTAATATTGACCTGACAAATAAGACAAACCTTTTCACTGAACTTGCTTATAATAAAGTGATGGAAATAGCCAATGGAAGTGTTAGAAACATCTTATTTTACCCGAGCCTTATACACTGTTCTATGTTAACTACAGTTTGGCTCACACATCTGTTCATTGAGGTTACAATAGTCTCAATTTCTGTTACTGATCCTCCAGAGTGGACCCCAACAAGTGTCCCCCTGCACAGTGTCATTGGGGCCAACAGATCGAGACTGAGTTTGGTTCACAAGCAAAGGAAACTTTATATTTTGATCAGAGAATGGAGAGGTGAGAGCATGCACTACCCCGTGGGCTGTGGGCTGGGCTGCTGTGTAGAGATCCTGTCAGAGTCAGTGGGAGGGAGGGGGCGGAGCTCTCGAGGGCCGGGTTGGCTGCAGCTCAGGCTCTATATCGCGGAGTCTGCACTGGGCCCCAGGAGCTGAGGTGTCGACCCAGCCATTCTGCACTAGGAAATCTGGTCTGAAGTGCCGGGTGTGGAACCTCTGCATGCGGGACCCTAGGAGCACATGAAATTAGACAAAGCACAAAGGATAAAAAAGGTTAGACTTGACTTTATTGCCCAGATTCTATTTTTATCTCCCAGGGATTTTTAATGGGCTTTGCTGGGGACAAACCCCTCCTCTGCCTTTTGTCCCATTCCTCATTCTTGGAGTGCTGAGGGTGCAGACCCTTCTTCTGTAACTGCTGAGTGCTGAGTTGGGAGCCCTCATACCAAGGGGCGAGGGTCAGAGCTTCTCCCCAGCAGCCTCCAGGTGACGTTGATTGTCCCCAGGCCCCCTGCCTCCCTGCTCGTCCACCTGAGCACCAGCATTGGAAGCGTTATAGATTCTAATGACCTTTAAGGGTCCAGGAAAGAGATGTGCAGAGACGCTGTGGGGGCCAGTTTCACCCCGCCCCACATTTGTTCGGCCACCTTAGGCTGACCGTTTCTGCCAGCCTAGATGTTCTGACCAGTAGTCTGCGCTTTCTTCAATTAGGCCCCTGAATTAACGTACAAACAGCACCAGGTGTCAGAGCCCTGCCCGCTCAACTCCCAGACAGTCCAGGGTCAGTGGTGATCAAGGACCATGATGGCCACTGAGTCAGCAGCCTTTTGAAGTAAACAGGAGTCCAGCCAGTCTTATTGGCCACCATCATCACGGTGTCTGTAGGCTTTTCTATGGTGACAGTGTGATATACGGTTCCCCCGCCAAGATTATTAGCTCCCCTCTGGGTGCAGTAAGTCCTGCAAGCAGTAGTCTACTCTTTTGGGACACACTCTTATTGTTTTATGAGAGAAACTCCAGGTCAAGTGATGTTCACACGAGTCGTCATGGTGCCCTGTTGCCCCCGGTTATCTCTCTGGATGTTGGAGTTGGAGGGCCTCCTCACTCGAGGTTGGTGTGCCCACGGAGCAAACCCTGCAACTTCAGGGCATGGTTGGTGGTTAGGATCACCACGTGGGGTCCTTTTCCCTTAGGAGGGAGGTGGCCTTTTGGGCTGCTGATTTCCAGGTTTTTAGATACCGCCAGTATCTTGGCCAGATGCGGCAGTGGGCCAAGCCCCTTGGTGACCGTAGTTTATCCTACCTGGATGGCATTCTTGCATTGTTCCATTTCAAGTGGTCCCAGTTTTTACACTAATTCTCCAATGGCGATTCACCTTTCACCGGGAATGTAAAGGTCAAAGGGTTTAGCTAAATTAGGGAGTTCCAGGGCAAGGGTCTGAATTGACTGCTCTTTCCATTCTTGAAAGGCCACTTCTGGATTCTATTCAAAAGGATCATCATCTTTTCCTTTCAGTGTTTCATATAGAGGCCCAGCTAGTAGACTGTAGTTAGGGATCCAGAAGCAGCAAACCCTGGCCTCCCCAGGAACCCCTAAGCTGTCTTCTAGTTTTAGAAAGGAGTAAGGCCAAAAATGGTTTCTTCCCTTTCCTGGGATGGGCTTCTCCGACCTTCTGTGAGAATGAAGCCCAGGCAGGTCACCGCAGTCTGTGATATTTGAGCTTTTTCTTGGACAACTTCTATCCTTTATTGGCTTGGTAGTTCAGAGGCCTCCTTAGTAGGGCTGGCGATCAGAATGTCGTCTGCGTACTGAAGGAGGGTTTCCTTTTCCAGAGGTAGAACTTTTAGGTCTTTAGCTAAGGTTTCCCCAAAAATGGTGTGGGAATTTTTGCACCCTTGGGGCAAGACGGCCCGGAAGTATTGTTTTAGTTGTATGTTGAGTCCTGCCACTCACAAGCCAAAATTTCTTGTGACTCTGGGACTAATGGAATACAAAAGAAGGCATCATTGAAGACTAATACAGAATACCATGTCCTGGTGGTTGGTAGAATGACCAGCAGGGTGTAGGAATTAGGAGCAACTGGAGGTATATCCTCGGTGGCTTCACTGACTGTCCTGACATCTTTTACCAGGTCCCCAGCAGCCCATGGGGCTCTCGTGGTCAGACCAATCCCAGAATATGGAGCTCACCTGGGCAGGTACCCCAACCCCACCCCAGCCCACGGGGCTCTCGTGGTCAGGCCCCTCCCAGGATACAGAGCTACCCTTGCAGGTACCGTGGCAGGGCTGGGCACACAGGAACCGTGCACATAGCCCTCATTGCAGAGCACCCCCAGCTCACCTGTCGCTCAGAGCTGACACAGAGCACCTCAGAGCAGGACTTGAACTAACAAACAGCAGCTGCGACAGGTCTGTGACCCTGGGCATCACTCTGTGCGGCCTCCCTCCACCTGGTCTTCCAGAGACTTCCACTGCACCCGGGGCACCAGGCCTCTGTCTCCAACCACCACCCACCCCTCCTCTCCCTGACTCCTGGGTTCCTCTCATTAGGAGAGGGTTTTCTTGAAGTTGTCTCCCACTCATGGGCCAGATAAAATGATTAGAAAACAAGCCAAAGCTGCAGCCCCTTGTCTATCCTGACTCTCAGGAGCCCACACCTGTTCCTTGGACCTGGCCGGTTCAGCAAGTTCCATTTTCTGCAACTGTGAGCCCCTGAGGGGTGATGATTGGCTGAGCTGGGCAGCCTTACCGTGCTGGCCAGCCCTCCCCAGGTGTGCCTGGGTTGAGATCAATATCAATACCACTCCAGGCAGCAAGAGCCCCTGCAGCCGTGCCTGACGCCATTTTCTCTGCCCTGTCAGCAGTCTCGGGGCTGGGCTGGTGGGAGGGAGTGAGAGGCCACGGCTTTGTGGGTGGCCCAGTGTGAGTGGGGCTCTGCTGGACTTTCTGCAGCAGTTGCCAGGCTGCCACCTGCTAAAGAAGAGGATGTGTCACCCATACCTGCTGCTGGAATTTCTCCCTGGGCAGAGGTGAGGAAGGAAAAAAGCAGTGGGGGCAGGGACAGGACGGGTATCTCAGGCAGGGAAATGGAAATCTTCCAGAAGAGCACCCAGGGCCAGGACCATCCTGGCTGGCCTGCAGGCACCAAGTCGGCCGGCATGCTGTCACTCGTGTGGCTCTATGGCCCTTCCTCTAGGCTTTCAAGTCCTTGTATATATTCAGGTGTTTTACCTGGGATGGGTGGGAATAGTTCAGCAGCAACTGGCCTGGGGCTCAGCTCACGTTTACTCACAGATGCCTCGGCACGGTGCCCCAGCTTTGCAATGAGGACGCTTGTTGCGTGGGGGCTGCTGGCTGAATGGGAGATGATTCCCCACCACTGACCAACTTCAGAATTGTTTACAACTGGAGCAAGTGCCCTGATACGGTTTTCCTCTGTGGAACTGGAGGGTTCTGTGTTTTTTTTCTCTTTTTCGTTTTTGGTTCAAGGTAGATTTTATTCCTCTTTTTTGTATTTACAGATATAAGCATGGAAATAATTTATTCATATAAATACATGTATGTGAAGGGAATAATTGTTTTTTCTGTTTTATTTTTTAAATTTTATTTCTTTTCAATTTTGAATTTTATTTTATATTTTTATACAGCAGGTTCTTATTGGTTATCTATTTTATACATATAAATGTATACATGCCAATCCCAGTCTCTCAACTCCTCCCACCACCACCCCCCCAACAGCTTTCCCCCCTTGTTGTCCATACATTTGTTGTCTACATCTGTTGCTCTATTTATACCTTGCAAAATGGTTAATCTGTACGGTTTTTCTAGGTTCCACATATATGCATGAATATACAAGATTTGTTTTTCTCTTTCTGACTTACTTCACTCTGTATGACAGTCTCTAGATCCATCGACGTCTCTACAAATGACCCAATTTCATTCCTTTTCATGGCTTAGTAATATTCCATTTTATATATGTACCACAGCTTTATGCATTCGTCTGTCTGTGGGCATTTAGGTTGCTTCCATTACATCGATATTGTAAAGAGTGATGCAATGAACATTGCGGTGAATGTCTCTTTTTGATTTATGGTTTTGTCTGGGTATATGTCCAGTACTGGGATTGCTGTATCATATGGTAATTCTATTGTTAGTTTCTTAAGAAACTCCATATTGTTTTCCATAGTGAATGTAACAATTTATATTCCCAACAATAGTGGAAGAGGGTTCCTTTTCTCCACACCCTTTCCAGCATTTATTGTTTGTAGATTTTCTGATGATGCCCATTCTATCAGGTGTGAGGTGATACCTCATTGTTGAGTCCATTTTGTTGAGCAAGGGGTAGGTCTTGTCTATTACACATTTGGCTTATGGAACAGTATCTGTGCTAATGTCAAACTCTGGTTTTATGCAGCACCCCAACTCACCTTCCCCCTTAAACAAGCATAAGTTGGTTTGCTAAACTTGAGACCCTGTTCTGTTTTGTAATTCAGTTCATGTGTAGCCAAGTTCACATTCCGTGTATTAGTGATATCTTATGATGTTTCTTTTTCTGTGTGACTTATTTCAGTTAGAATCATCATACCCGAATCCACTCATTATGCTGCTACGGGCCTGATGACATAGATTTCATTGCTGAGTGATATTGCATTGTACATAAGTACCACAACTTCTTTATCCATTTCTTACTTTCTACGATATTGAACTTGTACCGTAAACAAGGTTCTTGTAAAAAGAGCTGTCCTAAACATTGGGGTGGCTGTGTCTTTTTGAATTTACTTTTCCTAAGCTACAGCACCATAAGTGGAAGTGCCCTAGGCTCTCTTGCGTTGTTTTTTAGATGTTTCAGAAAACACCATACACTTCTCCCGAGTGGCTGTTGGCAATTTACATCCCGCCCATCAGCATAACAAGGCTCCCAGTTCTCCATGGCCTGTCCTGCCTTTCTGGATTTTACACTTTTTTCAGATGGCCCTTTTGACCGGGGGGAAGTGAGACTTCATTGTAGTGCAGATTTCCTTTGCAAGCTTGCTTGGTTGGCCAAAAAGGGCGTATGCGTTTTTTCCTGAATATATTCAGGAAAAAACGCATACGCACTTTTTGGCCAAGTGCATCATTGTGGACGTTCTGCCTCTTTTCCTATACTTTAAATGCAATTCCAGTCTACCTCCTGAAATCGGTTTCCTGCAATTCTGCCCCGCTTTCAAGTCCTCTTGGCAGCCTTACTTCAGTATATTTTTGGACGATAGCTGTCATTTATAACTCTGCAGGTTTGTGAATTACAGTGCCCCTGAGCTCCTTTCTTCAACTCGCTTTCTTGGGAGCTGGCCGGAACACCGCAGGATTGCTTCAGGCCCTAATCTGGTTCCGGCACGGCAAGCTGAGCCTTTGGTTAATTCCTCTTCCTGGTGGGAAATGAGAGTTAAATTTGCCCGTCCAGACACCTCCAGCTAGTCTCTCATTGGTTCTCCCTATTCCTGTTCATCTTCCACAGAAATTGCAAACTGGGCCAAACAGGAGGTTAAAGGCACTGACTCTCCAAGTCGGGAGAGTGTTAGTAAAGCGTCTGGAATGTTGCACCCGAGTACCAGGGGACGAGAACTGAGACATATTGGAACACGTCTCCCGATCACACGGTTGATCATACTCTGGGTTCCACATGCATGTTTTAGCTGAAGGAAGAATCCCTTAAACCTGGAGAGTTGAGACCCGTGGAATGGGTACCATGCAATATGACTTCAAAGGGTCTTCATTTGCTCACCGAACCTCTCCAATCCTATCACTGCTGCCTTTATGCCCCTGTACACACGCTTGATTTTCTTTCAGAGACATAGCAATCCATAGGTTTTAAGATACTTACTACTCAGGTAGATTCTTAGGCGTTTAATATGGGGTGTTGAGTCCATTTCGTTGAGCAAGGAGTAGTTCTTGTCTATTCCATATTTGGCTTAAGGAACTTTCTCTGTATTCATTTCAATCTCAGGTTTTATGCAGCACCCCAACTCACCTTTCCCCTTAAGCAAGCATAAGTTGGTTTTCTAAATTTGAGACCCTGTCCTGTTTTGTAATCCAGTTCCTGTGTAGCCAAGTTTACATCCCGTGTATTAGTGATATCTTATGATGTTTCTTTTTCTGTGTGACTTATTTCAGTTAGAATCATCATACCTGAATCCACTCATTATGCTGCTACGGGCCAGATGACATAGATTTCATTGCTGAGTGATATTGCATTGTACGTAAGTACCACAACTTCTTTATCCATTTTTCACTTTCTGCAATATTGAACTTGTACCGTAAACGAGGTTCTTGTAAACAGAGCCGTCCCAAAATTTGGGGTGGCTGTGTCTTTTTGATTTAATTTCCCTAAGCTATAGGACCATAAGTGGAAGTGCCCTAGGCTCTGTTGCTTTGTTTTTTAGATGTTTCAGGAAACACCATAAACCTCTCCCGAGTGGCTCTTGGCAATTTACATCCCGCCCATCAGCAAAGCAAGGCTCCCAGTTCTCCATGGCCTGTCCTGCCTTTCTGGATTTTACACTTTTATCAGATGTCCCTTTTGACCGGGGGGAAGTGAGACTTCATTGTAGTGCAGATTTCCTTTGCAAGCTTGCTTGGTTGGCCAAAAAGGGCGTATGCGTTTTTTCCTGAATATATTCAGGAAAAAACACATACGCCCTTTTTGGCCAAGTGCATCATTGTGGACGTTCTGCCTCTTTTCCTATGCTTTAAATGCAATTCCAGTCTACCTCCTGAAATCGGTTTCCTGCAATTCTGCCCCGCTTTCAAGTCCTCTTGGCAGCCTTACTTCAGTATATTTTTGGACGATAGCTGTCATTTATAACTCTGCAGGTTTGTGAATTACAGTGCCCCTGAGCTCCTTTCTTCAACTCGCTTTCTTGGGAGCTGGCCGGAACACCGCAGGATTGCTTCAGGCCCTAATCTGGTTCCGGCACAGCAAGCTGAGCCTTTGGTTAATTCCTCTTCCTGGTGGGAAATGAGAGTTAAATTTGCCCGTCCAGACACCTCCAGCTAGTCTCTCATTGGTTCTCCCTATTCCTGTTCATCTTCCACAAAAATTGCAAACTGGGCCAAACAGGAGGTTAAAGGCACTGACTCTCCAAGTCGGGAGAGTGTTAGTAAAGCGTCTGGAATGTTGCACCCGAGTACCAGGGGACGAGAACTGAGACATATTGGAACACGTCTCCCGATCACACGGTTGATCATACTCTGGGTTCCACGTGCATGTTTTAGCTGAAGGAAGAATCCCTTAAACCTGGAGAGTTGAGACCCGTGGAATGGGTACCATGCAATATGACTTCAAAGGGTCTTCATTTGCTCACCGAACCTCTCCAATCCTATCACTGCTGCCTTTATGCCCCTGTACACACGCTTGATTTTCTTTCAGAGACATAGCAATCCATAGGTTTTAAGATACTTACTACTCAGGTACATTCTTAGGCGTTTAATATGGGGTGTTGAGTCCATTTCGTTGAGCAAGGAGTAGTTCTTGTCTATTCCATATTTGGCTTAAGGAACTTTATCTGTATTCATTTCAATCTCTGGTTTTATGCAGCACCCCAACTCACCTTTCCCCTTAAGCAAGCATAAGTTGGTTTTCTAAATTTGAGACCCTGTTCTGTTTTGTAATCCAGTTCCTGTGTAGCCAAGTTTACATTCCGTGTATTAGTGATATCTTATGATGTTTCTTTTTCTGTGTGACTTATTTCAGTTAGAATCATCATACCTGAATCCACTCATTATGCTGCTACGGGCCTGATGACATAGATTTCATTACTGAGTGATATTGCATTGTACGTAAATACCACAACTTCTTTATCCATTTTTCACTTTCTGCGATATTGAACTTGTACCGTAAACGAGGTTCTTGTAAACAGAGTCGTCCCAAACTTTGGGGTGGCTGTGTCTTTTTGATTTTAATTTCCCTAAGCTATAGGACCATAAGTGGAAGTGCCCTAGGCTCTGTTGCTTTGTTTTTTAGATGTTTCAGGAAACACCATACACCTCTCCACAGTGGGTGTTGGCAATTTACATCCCGCCCATCAGCATAACAAGGCTCCCAGTTCTCCATGGCCTGTCCTGCCTTTCTGGATTTTACACTTTTTTCAGATGGCCCTTTTGACCAGGGGGAAGTGAGACTTCATTGTAGTGCAGATTTCCTTTGCAAGCTTGCTTGGTTGGCCAAAAAGGGCGTATGCGTTGTTTCCTGAATATATTCAGGAAAAAACGCATACGCCCTTTTTGGCCAAGTGCATCATTGTGGACGTTCTGCCTCTTTTCCTATGCTTTAAATGCAATTCCAGTCTACCTCCTGAAATCGGTTTCCTGCAATTCTGCCCCGCTTTCAAGTCCTCTTGGCAGCCTTACTTCAGTATATTTTAGGACGATAGCTGTCATTTATAACTCTGCAGGTTTGTGAATTACAGTACCCCTGAGCTCCTTTCTTCAACTCTCTTTCTTGGGAGCTGGCCGGAACACCGCAGCATTGCTTCAGGCCCTAATCTGGTTCCGGCACGGCACGCTGAGCCTTTGGTTAATTCCTCTTCCTGGTGGGAAATGAGAGTTAAATTTGCCCGTCCAGACACCTCCAGCTAGTCTCTCATTGGTTCTCCCTATTCCTGTTCATCTTCCGCAGAAATTGCAAACTGGGCCAAACAGGAGGTTAAAGGCACTGACTCTCCAAGTCGGGAGAGTGTTAGTAAAGCGTCTGGAATGTTGCACCTGAGTACCAGGGGACGAGAACTGAGACATATTGGAACACGTCTCCCGATCACACGGTTGATCATACTCTGGGTTCCACGTGCATGTTTTAGCTGAAGGAAGAATCCCTTAAACCTGGAGAGTTGAGACCCGTGGAATGGGTACCATGCAATATGACTTCAAAGGGTCTTCATTTGCTCACCGAACCTCTCCAATCCTATCACTGCTGCCTTTATGCCCCTGTACACACGCTTGATTTTCTTTCAGAGACATAGCAATCCATAGCTTTTAAGATACTTACTAGTCAGGTACATTCTTAGGCGTTTAATATGGTCTGTTGAGTCCATTTCGTTGAGCAAGGAGTAGTACTTGTCTATTCCATATTTGGCTTAAGGAACTTTATCTGTGCTCATTTCAATCTCTGGTTTTATGCAACACCCCAACTAACCTTTCCCCTTAAGCAAGCATAAGTTGGTTTTCTAAATTTGAGACCCTGTTCTGTTTTGTAATCCAGTTCCTGTGTAGCCAAGTTTACATTCCGTGTATTAGTGATATCTTATGATGTTTCTTTTTCTGTGTGACTTATTTCAGTTAGAATCATCATACCTGAATCCACTCATTATGCTGCTATGGGCCTGATGACATAGAATTCATTGCTGAGTGATATTGCATTGTACGTAAGTACCACAACTTCTTTATCCATTTTTCACTTTCTGCGCTGTTGGACTTGTACCGTAAACGAGGTTCTTGTAAACAGAGCCTTCCCAAACTTTGGGGTGGCTGTGTCTTTTTGATTTTAAATCCCCTAAGCTATAGGACCATAAGTGGAAGTGCCCTAGGCTCTGTTGCTTTGTTTTTTAGATGTTTCAGGAAACACCATACACCTCTCCCGAGTGGCTGTTGGCAATTTACATCCCGCCCATCAGCATAACAAGGCTCCCAGTTCTCCATGGCCTGTCCTGCCTTTCTGGATTTTACACTTTTTTCAGGTGGCCCTTTTGACCGGGGGGAAGTGAGACTTCATTGTAGTGCAGATTTCCTTTGCAAGCTTGCTTGGTTGGCCAAAAAGGGCGTATGCGTTTTTTCCTGAATATATTCAGGAAAAAACGCATACGCCCTTTTTGGCCAAGTGCATCATTGTGGACGTTCTGCCTCTTTTCCTATGCTTTAAATGCAATTCCAGTCTACCTCCTGAAATCGGTTTCCTGCAATTCTGCCCCGCTTTCAAGTCCTCTTGGCAGCCTTACTTCAGTATATTTTTGGACGATAGCTGTCATTTATAACTCTGCAGGTTTGTGAATTACAGTGCCCCTGAGCTCCTTTCTTCAACTCGCTTTCTTGTGAGCTGGCCGCAACACTGCAGGATTGCTTCAGGCCCTAATCTGGTTCCGGCACGGCACGCTGAGCCTTTGGTTAATTCCTCTTCCTGGTGGGAAATGAGAGTTAAATTTGCCCGTCCAGACACCTCCAGCTAGTCTCTCATTGGTTCTCCCTATTCCTGTTCATCTTCCGCAGAAATTGCAAACTGGGCCAAACAGGAGGTTAAAGGCACTGACTCTCCAAGTCGGGAGAGTGTTAGTAAAGCGTCTGGAATGATGCACCCGAGTACCAGGGGACGAGAACTGAGACATATTGGAACACGTCTCCCGATCACACGGTTGATCATACTCTGGGTTCCACGTGCATGTTTTAGCTGAAGGAAGAATCCCTTAAACCTGGAGAGTTGAGACCCGTGGAATGGGTACCATGCAATATGACTTCAAAGGGTCTTCATTTGCTCACCGAACCTCTCCAATCCTATCATTGCTGCGTTTATGCCCCTGTACACACGCTTGATTTTCTTTCAGAGACATAGCAATCCATAGGTTTTAAGATACTTACTAGTCAGGTACATTCTTAGGCGTTTAATATGGGCTGTTGAGTCAATTTCGTTGAGCAAGGAGTAGCTCTTGTCTATTCCATATTTGGCTTAAGGAACTTTATCTGTGCTCATTTCAATCTCAGGTTTGATGCAGCACCCCAACTCACCTTTCCCCTTAAGCAAGCATAAGTTGGTTTTCTAAATTTGAGACCCTGTTCTGTTTTGTAATCCAGTTCCTGTGTAGCCAAGTTTACATTCCGTGTATTAGTGATATCTTATGATGTTTCTTTTTCTGTGTAACTTATTTCAGTTAGAATCATCATACCTGAATCCACTCATTATGCTGCTATGGGCCTGATGACATAGAATTCATTGCTGAGTGATATTGCATTGAACGTAAGTACCACAACTTCTTTATCCATTTTTCACGTTCTGCGATATTGAACTTGTACCGTAAACGAGGTTCTTGTAAACAGAGCCGTCCCAAACTTTGGGGTGGCTGTGTCTTTTTGATTTTAATTTCCCTAAGCTATAGGACCATAAGTGGAAGTGCCCTAGGCTCCGCTGCTATGTTTTTTAGGTGATTCAGGAAGCACCATACACTTCTTCCGAGTGGCTCTTGGCAATTTACATCCCGCCCATCAGCATAACAAGGCTCGCAGTTCTCCATGGCCTGTCCTTCCTTTTGGATTTTACACTTTTTTCAGGTGGCCCTTTTGACCGGGGGGAAGTGACACTTCATTGTAGTGCAGATTTCCTTTGCAAGCTTGCTTGGTTGGCCAAAAAGGGCGTATGCGTTTTTTCCTGAATATATTCAGGAAAAAACGCATACGCCCTTTTTGGCCAAGTGCATCATTGTGGACGTTCTGCCTCTTTTCCTATGCTTTAAATGCAATTCCAGTCTACCTCCTGAAATCGGTTTCCTGCAATTCTGCCCCACATTCAAGTCCTCTTGGCAGCCTTACTTCAGTATATTTTTGGACGATAGCTGTCATTTATAACTCTGCAGGTTTGTGAATTACAGTGCCCCTGAGCTCCTTTCTTCAACTCGCTTTCTTGGGAGCTGGCCGGAACACCGCAGCATTGCTTCAGGCCCTAATCTGGTTCCGGCACGGCACGGTGAGCCTTTGGTTAATTCCTCTTCCTGGTGGGAAATGAGAGTTAAATTTGCCCGTCCAGACACCTCCAGCTAGTCTCTCATTGGTTCTCCCTATTCCTGTTCATCTTTCGCAGAAATTGCAAACTGGGCCAAACAGGAGGTTAAAGGCACTGACTCTCCAAGTCGGGAGAGTGTTAGTAAAGCGTCTGGAATGTTGCACCCGAGTACCAGGGGACGAGAACTGAGACATATTGGAACACGTCTCCCGATCACACGGTTGATCATACTCTGGGTTCCACGTGCATGTTTTAGCTGAAGAAAGAATCCCTTAAACCTGGAGAGTTGAGACCCGTGGAATGGGTACCATGCAATATGACTTCAAAGGGTCTTCATTTGCTCACCGAACCTCTCCAATCCTATCATTGCTGCATTTATGCCCCTGTACACACGCTTGATTTTCTTTCAGAGACATAGCAATCCATAGGTTTTAAGATACTTACTAGTCAGGTACATTCTTAGGAGTTTAATATGGGCTGTTGAGTCCATTTCGTTGAGCAAGGAGTAGCTCTTGTCTATTCCATATTTGGCTTAAGGAACTTTATCTGTGCTCATTTCAATCTCTGGTTTAATGCAGCACCCCAACTCACCTTTCCCCTTAAGCAAGCATAAGTTGGTTTTCTAAATTTGAGACCCTGTTCTGTTTTGTAATCCAGTTCCTGTGTAGCCAAGTTTACATTCCGTGTATTAGTGATATCTTATGATGTTTCTTTTTCTGTGTGACTTATTTCAGTTAGAATCATCATACCTGAATCCACTCATTATGCTGCTACGGGCCTGATGACATAGAATTCATTGCTGAGTGATATTGCATTGAACGTAAGTACCACAACTTCTTTCTCCATTTTTCACTTTCTGCGATATTGAACTTGTACCGTAAACGACGTTCTTGTAAACAGAGCCGTCCCAAACATTGTGGTGGCTGTGTTTTTTGATTTTAATTTCCCTAAGCTATAGGACCATAAGTGGAAGTGCCCTAGGCTCTGTTGCTTTCTTTTTTAGATGTTTCAGGAAACACCATACACCTCTCCGGCGTGGCTCTTGGCAATTTACATCCCGCCCATCAGCATAACAAGGCTCCCAGTTCTCCATGGCCTGTCCTGCCTTTCTGGATTTTACACTTTTTTCAGATGGCCCTTTTGACCGGGGGGAAGTGAGACTTCATTGTAGTGCAGATTTCCTTTGCAAGCTTGCTTGGTTGGCCAAAAAGTGCGTATGCGTTTTTTCCTGAATATATTCAGGAAAAAACGCATACGCCCTTTTTGGCCAAGTGCATCATTGTGGACGTTCTGCCTCTTTTCCTATGCTTTAAATGCAATTCCAGTCTACCTCCTGAAATCGGTTTCCTGCAATTCTGCCCCGATTTCAAGTCCTCTTGGCAGCCTTACTTCAATATATTTTTGGACGATAGCTGTCATTTATAACTCTGCAGGTTTGTGAATTACAGTGCCCCTGAGGTCCTTTCTTCAACTCGCTTTCTTGTTAGCTGGCCGCAACACCGCAGGATTGCTTCAGGCCCTAATCTGGTTCCGGCACGGCACGCTGAGCCTTTGGTTAATTCCTCTTCCTGGTGGGAAATGAGAGTTAAATTTGCCCGTCCAGACACCTCCACCTAGTCTCTCATTGGTTCTGCCTATTCCTGTTCATCTTCCGCAGAAATTGCAAATGGGCCAAACAGGAGGTTAAAGGCACTGACTCTCCAAGTCGGGAGAGTGTTAGTAAAGCGTCTGGAATGTTGCACCCGAGTACCAGGGGACGAGAACTGAGACATATTGGAACACGTCTCCCGATCACATGTTTGATCATACTCTGGGTTCCACGTACATGTTTTACCTGAAGGCAGAATCCCTTAAACCTGGAGAGTTGAGACCCGTGGAATGGGTACCATGCAATATGACTTCAAAGGGTCTTCATTTGCTCACCGAACCTCTCCAATCCTATCACTGCTGCGTTTATACCCCTGTACACACGCTTGATTTTCTTTCAGAGACATAGCAATCCATAGGTTTTAAGATACTTACTAGTCAGGTACATTCTTAGGCGTTTAATATGGGGTGTTGAGTCCATTTCGTTGAGCAAGGAGTAGTTCTTGTCTATTCCATATTTGGCTTAAGGAACTTTATCTGTGCTCATTTCAATCTCTGGTTTTATGCAGCACCCCAACTCACCTTTCCCCTTAAGCAAGCATAAGTTGGTTTTCTAAATTTGAGACCCTGTTCTGTTTTGTAATCCAGTTCCTGTGTAGCCAAGTTTACATTCCATGTATTAGTGATATCTTATGATGTTTCTTTTTCTGTGTGACTTATTTCAGTTAGAATCATCATACCTGAATCCACTCATTATGCTGCTACGGGCCTGATGACATAGATTTCTTTGCTGAGTGATATTGCATTGAACGGAAGTACCACAACTTCTTTATCCATTTTTCACTTTCTGCGATATTGAACTTGTACCATAAACGAGGTTCTTGTAAGCAGAGCCGTCCCAAACTTTGGGGTGGCTGTGTCTTTGTGATTTTAATTTCCCTAAGCTATAGGACCATAAGTGGAAGTGCCCTAGGCTCTGTTGCTTTGTTTTTTAGATGTTTCAGGAAACACCATACACATCTCCCGAGTGACTGTTGGCAATTTACATCCCGCCCATCAGCATAACAAGGCTCCCAGTTCTCCATGGCCTGTCCTGCCTTTCTGGATTTTACACTTTTTTCAGATGGCCCTTTTGACCGGGGGGAAGTGAGACTTCATTGTAGTGCAGATTTCCTTTGCAAGCTTGCTTGGTTGGCCAAAAAGGGCGTATGCGTTTTTTCCTGAATATATTCAGGAAAAAACGCATACGCCCTTTTTGGCCAAGTGCATCATTGTGGACGTTCTGCCTCTTTTCCTATGCTTTAAATGCAATTCCAGTCTACCTCCTGAAATCGGGTTCCTGCAATTCTGCCCTGCTTTCAAGTCCTCTTGGCAGCCTTACTTCAGTATATTTTTGGACGATAGCTGTCATTTATAACTCTGCAGGTTTGTGAATTACAGTGCCCCTGAGCTCCTTTCTTCAACTCGCTTTCTTGTGAGCTGGCCGCAACACCGCAGGATTGCTTCAGGCCCTAATCTGGTTCCGGCACGGCACACTGAGCCTTTGGTTAATTCCTCTTCCTGGTGGGAAATGAGAGTTAAATTTGCCCGTCCAGACACCTCCACCTAGTCTCTCATTGGTTCTGCCTATTCCTGTTCATCTTCTGCAGAAATTGCAAATGGGCCAAACAGGAGGTTAAAGGCACTGACTCTCCAAGTCGGGAGAGTGTTAGTAAAGAGTCTGGAATGTTGCACCCGAGTACCAGGGGACGAGAACTGAGACATATTGTAACACGTCTCCCGATCACACGGTTGATCATACTCTGGGTTCCACGTACATGTTTTACCTGAAGGCAGAATCCCTTAAACCTGGAGAGTTGAGACCAGTGGAATGGGTACCATGCAATATGACTTCAAAGGTCTTCATTTGCTCACCGAACCTCTCCAATCCTATCACTGCTGCGTTTATGCCCCTGTACACACGCTTGATTTTCTTTCAGAGACATAGCAATCCATAGGTTTTAAGATACTTACTAGTCAGGTACATTCTTAGGCGTTTAATATGGGGTGTTGAGTCCATTTCGTTGAGCAAGGAGTAGTTCTTGTCTATTCCATATTTGGCTTAAGGAACTTTATCTGTGCTCATTTCAATCTCTGGTTTTATGCAGCACCCCAACTCACCTTTCCCCTTAAGCAAGCATAAGTTGGTTTTCTAAATTTGAGACCCTGTTCTGTTTTGTAATCCAGTTCCTGTGTAGCCAAGTTTACATTCCGTGTATTAGTGATATCTTATGATGTTTCTTTTTCTGTGTGACTTATTTCAGTTAGAATCATCATACCTGAATCCACTCATTATGCTGCTACGGGCCTGATGAAATAGATTTCTTTGCTGAGTGATATTGCATTGAACGGAAGTACCACAACTTCTTTATCCATTTTTCACTTTCTGCGATATTGAACTTGTACCGTAAACGAGGTTCTTGTAAACAGAGCCGTCCCAAACTTTGGGGTGGCTGTGTCTTTTTGATTTTAATTTCCCTAAGCTATAGGACCATAAGTGGAATTGCCATAGGCTCTGTTGCTTTGTTTTTTAGATGTTTCAGGAAACACCATACACCTCTCCCGAGTGGCTCTTGGCAATTTACATCCCGCCCATCAGCATAACAAGGCTCCCAGTTCTCCA
Organism: Leucopleurus acutus; assembly: GCF_964270905.1. Lineage (NCBI taxonomy): Eukaryota > Metazoa > Chordata > Mammalia > Artiodactyla > Delphinidae > Leucopleurus > Leucopleurus acutus. The sequence continues at coordinate 572,699 of NW_028139203.1, forward strand.
TGGCCTGTCCTGCCTTTCTGGATTTTACACTTTTTTCAGGTGGCCCTTTTGACCGGGGGGAAGTGAGACTTCATTGTAGTGCAGATTTCCTTTGCAAGCTTGCTTGGTTGGCCAAAAAGGGCGTATGCGTTTTTTCCTGAATATATTCAGGAAAAAACGCATACGCCCTTTTTGGCCAAGTGCATCATTGTGGATGTTCTGCCTCTTTTCCTATGCTTTAAATGCAATTCCAGTCTACCTCCTGAAATCGGGTTCCTGCAATTCTGCCCTGCTTTCAAGTCCTCTTGGCAGCCTTACTTCAGTATATTTTTGGACGATAGCTGTCATTTATAACTCTGCAGGTTTGTGAATTACAGTGCCCCTGAGCTCCTTTCTTCAACTCGCTTTCTTTTGAGCTGGCCGCAACACCGCAGGATTGCTTCAGGCCCTAATCTGGTTCCGGCACGGCACACTGAGCCTTTGGTTAATTCCTCTTCCTGGTGGGAAATGAGAGTTAAATTTGCCCGTCCAGACACCTCCACCTAGTCTCTCATTGGTTCTGCCTATTCCTGTTCATCTTCTGCAGAAATTGCAAATGGGCCAAACAGGAGGTTAAAGGCACTGACTCTCCAAGTCGGGAGAGTGTTAGTAAAGCGTCTGGAATGTTGCACCCGAGTACCAGGGGACGAGAACTGAGACATATTGTAACACGTCTCCCGATCACACGGTTGATCATACTCTGGGTTCCACGTACATGTTTTACCTGAAGGCAGAATCCCTTAAACCTGGAGAGTTGAGACCAGTGGAATGGGTACCATGCAATATGACTTCAAAGGTCTTCATTTGCTCACCGAACCTCTCCAATCCTATCACTGCTGCGTTTATGCCCCTGTACACACGCTTGATTTTCTTTCAGAGACATAGCAATCCATAGGTTTTAAGATACTTACTAGTCAGGTACATTCTTAGGCGTTTAATATGGGGTGTTGAGTCCATTTCGTTGAGCAAGGAGTAGTTCTTGTCTATTCCATATTTGGCTTAAGGAACTTTATCTGTGCTCATTTCAATCTCTGGTTTTATGCAGCACCCCAACTCACCTTTCCCCTTAAGCAAGCATAAGTTGGTTTTCTAAATTTGAGACCCTGTTCTGTTTTGTAATCCAGTTCCTGTGTAGCCAAGTTTACATTCCGTGTATTAGTGATATCTTATGATGTTTCTTTTTCTGTGTGACTTATTTCAGTTAGAATCATCATACCTGAATCCACTCATTATGCTGCTACGGGCCTGATGACATAGATTTCTTTGCTGAGTGATATTGCATTGAACGGAAGTACCACAACTTCTTTATCCATTTTTCACTTTCTGCGATATTGAACTTGTACCGTAAACGAGGTTCTTGTAAACAGAGCCGTCCCAAACTTTGGGGTGGCTGTGTCTTTTTGATTTTAATTTCCCTAAGCTATAGGACCATAAGTGGAATTGCCATAGGCTCTGTTGCTTTGTTTTTTAGATGTTTCAGGAAACACCATACACCTCTCCCGAGTGGCTCTTGGCAATTTACATCCCGCCCATCAGCATAACAAGGCTCCCAGTTCTCCATGGCCTGTCCAGCCTTTCTGGATTTTACACTTTTTTCAGGTGGCCCTTTTGACCGGGGGGAAGTGAGACTTCATTGTAGTGCAGATTTCCTTTGCAAGCTTGCTTGGTTGGCCAAAAAGGGCGTATGCGTTTTTTCCTGAATATATTCAGGAAAAAACGCATACGCCCTTTTTGGCCAAGTGCATCATTGTGGATGTTCTGCCTCTTTTCCTATGCTTTAAATGCAATTCCAGTCTACCTCCTGAAATCGGGTTCCTGCAATTCTGCCCTGCTTTCAAGTCCTCTTGGCAGCCTTACTTCAGTATATTTTTGGACGATAGCTGTCATTTATAACTCTGCAGGTTTGTGAATTACAGTGCCCCTGAGCTCCTTTCTTCAACTCGCTTTCTTGTGAGCTGGCCGCAACACCGCAGGATTGCTTCAGGCCCTAATCTGGTTCCGGCACGGCACACTGAGCCTTTGGTTAATTCCTCTTCCTGGTGGGAAATGAGAGTTAAATTTGCCCGTCCAGACACCTCCACCTAGTCTCTCATTGGTTCTGCCTATTCCTGTTCATCTTCTGCAGAAATTGCAAATGGGCCAAACAGGAGGTTAAAGGCACTGACTCTCCAAGTCGGGAGAGTGTTAGTAAAGCGTCTGGAATGTTGCACCCGAGTACCAGGGGACGAGAACTGAGACATATTGTAACACGTCTCCCGATCACACGGTTGATCATACTCTGGGTTCCACGTACATGTTTTACCTGAAGGCAGAATCCCTTAAACCTGGAGAGTTGAGACCCGTGGAATGGGTACCATGCAATATGACTTCAAAGGTCTTCATTTGCTCACCGAACCTCTCCAATCCTATCACTGCTGCGTTTATGCCCCTGTACACACGCTTGATTTTCTTTCAGAGACATAGCAATCCATAGGTTTTAAGATACTTACTAGTCAGGTACATTCTTAGGCGTTTAATATGGGGTGTTGAGTCCATTTCGTTGAGCAAGGAGTAGTTCTTGTCTATTCCATATTTGGCTTAAGGAACTTTATCTGTGCTCATTTCAATCTCTGGTTTTATGCAGCACCCCAACTCACCTTTCCCCTTAAGCAAGCATAAGTTGGTTTTCTAAATTTGAGACCCTGTTCTGTTTTGTAATCCAGTTCCTGTGTAGCCAAGTTTACATTCCGTGTATTAGTGATATCTTATGATGTTTCTTTTTCTGTGTGACTTATTTCAGTTAGAATCATCATACCTGAATCCACTCATTATGCTGCTACGGGCCTGATGACATAGATTTCTTTGCTGAGTGATATTGCATTGAACGGAAGTACCACAACTTCTTTATCCATTTTTCACTTTCTGCGATATTGAACTTGTACCATAAACGAGGTTCTTGTAAACAGAGCCGTCCCAAACTTTGGGGTGGCTGTGTCTTTTTGATTTTAATTTCCCTAAGCTATAGGACCATAAGTGGAAGTGCCCTAGGCTCTGTTGCTTTGTTTTTTAGATGTTTCAGGAAACACCATACACCTCTCCCGAGTGGCTCTTGGCAATTTACATCCCGCCCATCAGCATAACAAGGCTCCCAGTTCTCCATGGCCTGTCCTGCCTTTCTGGATTTTACACTTTTTTCAGATGGCCCTTTTGACCGGGGGGAAGTGAGACTTCATTGTAGTGCAGATTTCCTTTGCAAGCTTGCTTGGTTGGCCAAAAAGGGCGTATGCGTTTTTTCCTGAATATATTCAGTAAAAAACGCATACGCCCTTTTTGGCCAAGTGCATCATTGTGGACGTTCTGCCTCTTTTCCTATGCTTTAAATGCAATTCCAGTCTACCTCCTGAAATCGGTTTCCTGCAATTCTGCCCCGCTTTCAAGTCCTCTTGGCAGCCTTACTTCAGTATATTTTTGGATGATAGCTGGCATTTATAACTCTGCAGGTTTGTGAATTACAGTGCCCCTGAGCTCCTTTCTTCAACTCGCTTTCTTGTGAGCTGGCCGCAACACCGCAGGATTGCTTCAGGCCCTAATCTGCTTCCGGCACGGCACGCTGAGCCTTTGGTTAATTCCTCTTTCTGGTGGGAAATGAGAGATAAATTTGCCCGTCCAGACACCTCCAGCTAGTCTCTCATTGGTTCTCCCTATTCCTGTTCATCTTCCGCAGAAATTGCAAATGGGCCAAACAGGAGGTTAAAGGCACTGACTCTCCAATTCGGGAGAGTGTTAGTAAAGCATCTGGAATGTTGCACCCGAGTACCAGGGGACGAGAAGTGAGACATATTGGAACACGTCTCCCGATCACACGGTTGATCATACTCTGGGTTCCACGTGCATGTTTTAGCTGAAGGAAGAATCCCTTAAACCTGGAGAGTTGAGACCCGTGGAATGGGTACCATGCAATATGACATCAAAGGGTCTTCATTTGCTCACCGAACCTCTCCAATCCTATCACTGCTGTGTTTATGCCCCTGTTCACACGCTTGATTTTCTTTCAGAGACATAGCAATCCATAGGTTTTAAGATACTTACTAGTCAGGTACATTCTTAGGCGTTTAATATGGGGTGTTGAGTCCATTTCGTTGAACAAGGAGTAGTTCTTGTCTATCCATATTTGGCTTAAGGAACTTTATCTGTGCTCATTTCAATCTCTGGTTTTATGCAGCACCCCAACTCACCTTTCCCCTTAAGCAAGCATAAGTTGGTTTTCTAAATTTGAGACCCTGTTCTGTTTTGTAATCCAGTTCCTGTGTAGCCAAGTTTACATCCTGTGTATTAGTGATATCTTATGATGTTTCTTTTTCTGTGTGACTTATTTCAGTTAGAATCATCATACCTGAATCCACTCATTATGCTGCTACGGGCCTGATGACATAGATTTCATTGCTGAGTGATATTGCATTGTACGTAAGTACCACAACTTCTTTATCCATTTTTCACTTTCTGCGATATTGAACTTGTACCGTAAACGAGGTTCTTGTAAACAGAGCCGTCCCAAACTTTGGGGTGGCTGTGTCTTTTTGATTTTAATTTCCCTAAGCTATAGGACCATATGTGGAATTGCCATAGGCTCTGTTGCTTTGTTTTTTAGATGTTTCAGGAAACACCATACACCTCTCCCGAGTGGCTCTTGGCAATTTACATCCCAACCATCAGCATAACAAGGCTCCCAGTTCTCCATGGCCTGTCCTGCCTTTCTGGATTTTACACTTTTTTCAGGTGGCCCTTTTGACTGGGGGCAAGTGAGACTTCATTGTAGAGCAGATTTCCTTTGCAAGCTTGCTTGGTTGGCCAAAAAGGGCGTATGCGTTTTTTCCTGAATATATTCAGGAAAAAACGCATACGCCCTTTTTGGCCAAGTGCATCATTGTGGATGTTCTGCCTCTTTTCCTATGCTTTAAATGCAATTCCAGTCTACCTCCTGAAATCGGGTTCCTGCAATTCTGCCCTGCTTTCAAGTCCTCTTGGCAGCCTTACTTCAGTATATTTTTGGACGATAGCTGTCATTTATAACTCTGCAGGTTTGTGAATTACAGTGCCCCTGAGGTCCTTTCTTCAACTCGCTTTCTTGTGAGCTGGCCGCAACACCGCAGGATTGCTTCAGGCCCTAATCTGGTTCCGGCACGGCACACTGAGCCTTTGGTTAATTCCTCTTCCTGGTGGGAAATGAGAGTTAAATTTGCCCGTCCAGACACCTCCACCTAGTCTCTCATTGGTTCTGCCTATTCCTGTTCATCTTCCGCAGAAATTGCAAATGGGCCAAACAGGAGGTTAAAGGCACTGACTCTCCAAGTCGGGAGAGTGTTAGTAAAGCGTCTGGAATGTTGCACCCGAGTACCAGGGGACGAGAACTGAGACATATTGAAACACGTCTCCCGATCACACGGTTGATCATACTCTGGGTTCCACGTACATGTTTTACCTGAAGGCAGAATCCCTTAAACCTGGAGAGTTGAGACCCGTGGAATGGGTACCATGCAATATGACTTCAAAGGGTCTTCATTTGCTCACCGAACCTCTCCAATCCTATCATTGCTGCGTTTATGCCCCTGTACACACGCTTGATTTCCTTTCAGAGACATAGCAATCCATAGGTTTTAAGATACTTACTAGTCAGGTACATTCTTAGGCGTTTAATATGGGCTGTTGAGTCCATTTCGTTGAGCAAGGAGTAGCTCTTGTCTATTCCATATTTGGCTTAAGGAACTTTATCTGTGCTCATTTCAATCTCAGGTTTTATGCAGCACCCCAACTCACCTTTACCCTCAAGCAAGCATAAGTTGGTTTTCTAAATTTGAGACCCTGTTCTGTTTTGTAATCCAGTTCCTGTGTAGCCAAGTTTACATCCTGTGTATTAGTGATATCTTATGATGTTTCTTTTTCTGTGTGACTTATTTCAGTTAGAATCATCATACCTGAATCCACTCATTATGCTGCTACGGGCCTGATGACATAGATTTCATTGCTGAGTGATAATGCATTGTACGTAAGTACCACAATTTCTTTATCCATTTTTCACTTTCTGCGATATTGAACTTGTACCGTAAACGAGGTTCTTGTAAACAGAGCCGTCCCAAACTTTGGGGTGGCTGTGTCTTTTTGATTTTAATTTCCCTAAGCTATAGGACCATAAGTGGAAGTGCCCTAGGCTCTGTTGCTTTGTTTTTTAGATGTTTCAGGAAACACCATACACCTCTCCCGAGTGGCTCTTGGCAATTTACATCCCGCCCATCAGCATAACAAGGCTCCCAGTTCTCCATGGCCTGTCCTGCCTTTCTGGATTTTACACTTTTTTCAGATGGCCCTTTTGACCAGGGGGAAGTGAGACTTCATTGTAGTGCAGATTTACTTTGCAAGCTTGCTTGGTTGGCCAAAAAGGGCGTATGCGTTTTTTCCTGAATATATTCAGGAAAAAATGCATACGCCCTTTTTGGCCAAGTGCATCATTGTGGACGTTCTGCCTCTTTTCCTATGCTTTAAATGCAATTCCAGTCTACCTCCTGAAATCGGTTTCCTGCAATTCTGCCCCGCTTTCAAGTCCTCTGGACAGCCTTACTTCAGTATATTTTTGGACGATAGCTGTCATTTATAACTCTGCAGGTTTGTGAATTACAGTGCCCCTGAGCTCCTTTCTTCAACTCGCTTTCTTGTGAGCTGGCCGCAACACCGCAGGATTGCTTCAGGCCCTAATCTGGTTCCAGCACGGCACGCTGAACCTTTGGTTAATTCCTCTTCCTGGTGGGAAATGAGATTTAAATTTGCCCGTCCAGACACCTCCACCTAGTCTCTCATTGGTTCTCCGTATTCCTGTTCATCTTCCTCAGAAATTGCAAATGGGCCAAACAGGAGGTTAAAGGCACTGACTCTCCAAGTGGGGAGAGTGTTAGTAAAGCGTCTGGAATGTTGCACCCGAGTACCAGGGGACGAGAACTGAGACATATTGGAACACGTCTCCCGATCACACGGTTGATCATACTCTGGGTTCCACGTGCATGTTTTACCTGAAGGCAGAATCCCTTAAACCTGGAGAGTTGAGACCCGTGGAATGGGTACCATGCAATATGACTTCAAAGGGTCTTCATTTGCTCACCGAACCTCTCCAATCCTATCACTGCTGCGTTTATGCCCCTGTACACACGCTTGATTTTCTTTCAGAGACATAGCAATCCGTAGGTTTTAAGATACTTACTAGTCAGGTACATTCTTAGGCGTTTAATATGGGGTGTTGATTCCATTTCGTTGAGCAAGGAGTAGTTCTTGTCTATTCCATATTTGGCTTAAGGAACTTTATCTGTGCTCATTTCAATCTCTGGTTTTATGCAGCACCCCAACTCACCTTTCCCCTTAAGCAAGCATAAGTTGGTTTTCTAAATTTGAGACCCTGTTCTGTTTTGTAATCCAGTTCCTGTGTAGCCAAGTTTACATTCCGTGTATTAGTGATATCTTATGATGTTTCTTTTTCTGTGTGACTTATTTCAGTTAGAATCATCATACCTGAATCCACTCATTATGCTGCTACGGGCCTGATGACATAGATTTCATTGCTGAGTGATAATGCATTGTACGTAAGTACCACAACTTCTTTATCCATTTTTCACTTTCTGCGATATTGAACTTGTACCGTAAACGAGGTTCTTGTAAACAGAGCCGTCCCAAACTTTGGGGTGGCTGTGTCTTGTTGATTTTAATTTCCCTAAGCTATAGGACCATAAGTGGAAGTGCCCTAGGCTCTGTTGCTTTGTTTTTTAGATGTTTCAGGAAACACCATACACCTCTCCCGAGTGGCTCTTGGCAATTTACATCCCGCCCATCAGCATAACAAGGCTCCCAGTTCTCCATGGCCTGTCCTGCCTTTCTGGATTTTACACTTTTTTCAGATGGCCCATTTGACCAGGGGGAAGTGAGACTTCATTGTAGTGCAGATTTCCTTTGCAAGCTTGCTTGGTTGGCCAAAAAGGGCGTATGCGTTTTTTCCTGAATATATTCAGTAAAAAACGCATACGCCCTTTTTGGCCAAGTGCATCATTGTGGACGTTCTGCCTCTTTTCCTATGCTTTAAATGCAATTCCAGTCTACCTCCTGAAATCGGTTTCCTGCAATTCTGCCCCGCTTTCAAGTCCTCTTGGCAGCCTTACTTCAGTATATTTTTGGACGATAGCTGTCATTTATAACTCTGCAGGTTTGTGAATTACAGTGCCCCTGAGCTCCTTTCTTCAACTCGCTTTCTTGTGAGCTGGCCGCAACACCGCAGGATTGCTTCAGGCCCTAATCTGGTTCCGGCACGGCACGCTGAGCCTTTGGTTAATTCCTCTTCCTGGTGGGAAATGAGAGTTAAATTTGTCCGTCCAGACACCTCCAGCTAGTCTCTCTTTGGTTCTCCCTATTCCTGTTCATCTTCCGCAGAAATTGCAAATGGGCCAAACAGGAGGTTAAAGGCACTGACTCTCCAAGTCGGGAGAGTGTTAGTAAAGCGTCTGGAATGTTGCACCCGAGTACCAGGGGATGAGAACTGAGACATATTGGAACACGTCTCCCGATCACATGGTTGATCATACTCTGGGTTCCATGTGCATGTTTTAGCTGAAGGAAGAATCCCTTAAACCTGGAGAGTTGAGACCCGTGGAATGGGTACCATGCAATATGACTTCAAAGGGTCTTCATTTGCTCACCGTACCTCTCCAATCCTATCACTGCTGCGTTTATGCCCCTGTACACACGCTTGATTGTCTTTCAGAGACATAGCAATCCATAGGTTTTAAGATACTTACTAGTCAGGTACATTCTTAGGCGTTTAATATGGGGTGTTGAGTCCATTTCGTTGAGCAAGGAGTAGTTCTTGTCTATTCTATATTTGGCTTAAGGAACTTTATCTGTGCTCATTTCAATCTCTGGTTTTATGCAGCACCCCAACTCACCTTTCCCCTTAAGCAAGCATAAGTTGGTTTTCTAAATTTGAGACCCTGTTCTGTTTTGTAATCCAGTTCCTATGTAGCCAAGTTTACATCCCGTGTATTAGTGACATCTTATGATGTTTCTTTTTCTGTGTGACTTATATCAGTTAGAATCATCATATCTGAATCCACTCATTATGCTGCTACTGGCCTGATGACATAGATTTCATTGCTGAGTGATATTGCATTGAAAGTAAGTACCACAACTTCTTTATCCATTTTTCACTTTCTGCGATATTGAACTTGTACCATAAACGTGGTTCTTGTAAACAGAGCCGTCCCAAACTTTGGGGTGGCTGTGTCTTTTTGATTTTAATTTCCCTAAGCTATAGGACCATAAGTGGAAGTGCCCTAGGCTCTGTTGCTTTGTTTTTTAGATGTTTCAGGAAACACCATACACCTCTCCCGAGTGGCTGTTGGCAATTTACATCCCGCCCATCAGCATAACAAGGCTCCCAGTTCTCCATGGCCTGTCCTGCCTTTCTGGATTTTACACTTTTTTCAGATGGCCCTTTTGACCGGGGGGAAGTGAGACTTCATTGTAGTGCAGATTTCCTTTGCAAGCTTGCTTGGTTGGCCAAAAAGGGCGTATGCGTTTTTTCCTGAATATATTCAGGAAAAAACGCATACGCCCTTTTTGGCCAAGTGCATCATTGTGGACGTTCTGCCTCTTTTCCTATGTTTTAAATGCAATTCCAGTCTACCTCCTGAAATCGGTTTCCTGCAATTCTGCCCCGCTTTCAAGTCCTCTTGGCAGCCTTACTTCAATATATTTTTGGACGATAGCTGTCGTTTATAACTCTGCAGGTTTGTGAATTACAGTGCCCCTGAGCTCCTTTCTTCAACTCGCTTTCTTGTGAGCTGGCCGCAACACCGCAGGATTGCTTCAGGCCCTAATCTGGTTCCGGCCCGGCACGCTGAGCCTTTGGTTAATTCCTCTTCCTGGTGGGAAATGAGAGTTAAATTTGCCCGTCCAGACACCTCCAGCTAGTCTCTCATTGGTTCTCCCTATTCCTGTTCATCTTCCTCAGAAATTGCAAATGGGCCAAACAGGAGGTTAAAGGCACTGACTCTCCAAGTCGGGAGAGTGTTAGTAAAGCGTCTGGAATGTTGCACCCGAGTACCAGGGGACGAGAACTGAGACATGTTGTAACACGTCTCCCGATCACTCGGTTGATCATACTCTGGGTTCCACGTGCATGTTTTAGCTGAAGGAAGAATCCCTTAAACCTGGAGAGTTGAGACCCGTGGAATGGGTACCATGCAATATGACTTCAAAGGGTCTTCATTTGCTCACCGAACCTCTCCAATCCTATCATTGCTGCGTTTATGCCCCTGTACACACGCTTGATTTTCTTTCAGAGACATAGCAATCCATAGGTTTTAAGATACTTACTAGTCAGGTACATTCTTAGGCGTTTAATATGGGCTGTTGAGTCCATTTCGTTGAGCAAGGAGTAGCTCTTGTCTATTCCATATTTGGCTTAAGGAACTTTATCTGTGCTCATTTCAATCTCAGGTTTTATGCAGCACCCCAACTCACCTTTCCCCTTAAGCAAGCATAAGTTGGTTTTCTAAATTTGAGACCCTGTTCTGTTTTGTAATCCAGTTCCTGTGTAGCCAAGTTTACATCCTGTGTATTAGTGATATCTTATGATGTTTCTTTTTCTGTGTGACTTATTTCAGTTAGAATCATCATACCTGAATCCACTCATTATGCTGCTACGGGCCTGATGACATAGATTTCATTGCTGAGTGATAATGCATTGTACGTAAGTACCACAACTTCTTTATCCATTTTTCACTTTCTGCGATATTGAACTTGTACCGTAAACGAGGTTCTTGTAAACAGAGCCGTCCCAAACTTTGGGGTGGCTGTGTCTTTTTGATTTTAATTTCCCTAAGCTATAGGACCATAAGTGGAAGTGCCCTAGGCTCTGTTGCTTTGTTTTTTAGATGTTTCAGGAAACACCATACACCTCTCCCGAGTGGCTCTTGGCAATTTACATCCCGCCCATCAGCATAACAAGGCTCCCAGTTCTCCATGGCCTGTCCTGCCTTTCTGGATTTTACACTTTTTTCAGATGGCCCTTTTGACCAGGGGGAAGTGAGACTTCATTGTAGTGCAGATTTCCTTTGCAAGCTTGCTTGGTTGGCCAAAAAGGGCGTATGCGTTTTTTCCTGAATATATTCAGGAAAAAATGCATACGCCCTTTTTGGCCAAGTGCATCATTGTGGACGTTCTGCCTCTTTTCCTATGCTTTAAATGCAATTCCAGTCTACCTCCTGAAATCGGTTTCCTGCAATTCTGCCCCGCTTTCAAGTCCTCTTGGCAGCCTTACTTCAGTATATTTTTGGACGATAGCTGTCATTTATAACTCTGCAGGTTTGTGAATTACAGTGCCCCTGAGCTCCTTTCTTCAACTCGCTTTCTTGTGAGCTGGCCGCAACACCGCAGGATTGTTTCAGGCCCTAATCTGGTTCCGGCACGGCACGCTGAACCTTTGGTTAATTCCTCTTCCTGGTGGGAAATGAGATTTAAATTTGCCCGTCCAGACACCTCCACCTAGTCTCTCATTGGTTCTCCCTATTCCTGTTCATCTTCCTCAGAAATTGCAAATGGGCCAAACAGGAGGTTAAAGGCACTGACTCTCCAAGTCGGGAGAGTGTTAGTAAAGCGTCTGGAATGTTGCACCCGAGTACCAGGGGACGAGAACTGAGACATATTGGAACACGTCTCCCGATCACACGGTTGATCATACTCTGGGTTCCACGTGCATGTTTTACCTGAAGGCAGAATCCCTTAAACCTGGAGAGTTGAGACCCGTGGAATGGGTACCATGCAATATGACTTCAAAGGGTCTTCATTTGCTCACCGAACCTCTCCAATCCTATCACTGCTGCGTTTATGCCCCTGTACACACGCTTGATTTTCTTTCAGAGACATAGCAATCCATAGGTTTTAAGATACTTACTAGTCAGGTACATTCTTAGGCGTTTAATATGGGGTGTTGAGTCCATTTCGTTGAGCAAGGAGTAGTTCTTGTCTATTCCATATTTGGCTTAAGGAACTTTATCTGTGCTCATTTCAATCTCTGGTTTTATGCAGCACCCCAACTCACCTTTCCCCTTAAGCAAGCATAAGTTGGTTTTCTATATTTGAGACCCTGTTCTGTTTTGTAATCCAGTTCCTGTGTAGCCAAGTTTACATTCCGTGTATTAGTGATATCTTATGATGTTTCTTTTTCTGTGTGACTTATTTCAGTTAGAATCATCATACCTGAATCCACTCATTATGCTGCTATGGGCCTGATGACATAGACTTCATTGCTGAGTGATATTGCATTGTACATAAGTACCACAACTTCTTTATCCATTTTTCACTTTCTGTGATATTGAACTTGTACCGTAAACGACGTTCTTGTATACAGAGCCGTCCCAAACTTTGGGGTGGCTGTGTCTTTTTGATTTTAATTTCCCTAAGCTATAGGACCATAACTGGACTTGCCCTAGGCTCAGTTGCTTTGTTTTTTAGATGTTTCATAAACACCATACACTTCTCCGGAGTGGCTGTTGGCAATTTACATCCCGCCCATCAGCATAACAAGGCTCCCAGTTCTCCATGGCCTGTCCTGCCTTTCTGGATTTTACACTTTTTTCAGATGGCCCTTTTGACTGGGGGGAAGTGAGACTTCATTGTAGTGCAGATTTCCTTTGCAAGCTTGCTTGGTTGGCCAAAAAGGGCGTATTCATTTTTTCCTAAATATATTCAGGAAAAAACTCATATGCCCTTTTTGGCCAAGTGCATCATTGTGGACGTTCTGCCTCTTTTCCTATGCTTTAAATGCAATTCCAGTCTACCTCCTGAAATCAGTTTCCTGCAATTCTGCCTTGCTTTCTATGCCTCTTCATAGCCTTACCTCAATATATTTTTTGAAAATAGTTGACCTTTATAACTCTGCAGGTTTTTAATTGCAGTGGCCCTTAGCTCCATTTTTCAGCTCTTATTTTTGTGATCTTGCCTCATAACCACAGGATTCCTTCAGGCCCTATTGTTCTTCTGGGGCACCTTGCTGTTCCTTTGGTTTATTCTTCTTACTAATATGAAATTAGAGTGACATGTGCCCATTGAAACCACTACAGCTAGTTTCTCACTGGTTCCCCCTATTCCCATTCATCCTCCGCACTAACTGCAGACTGTGCGATACCAGAACTTAAAGGCATTGACTCTCCATGTGGGGATATTTTTAGTAAAGCGGCTAGAATGTCGATCCGGAGCCCCAGGAGAGGAAAAATGAGGTGCGTTTTAGAAACCTTTCCCGATCATATGGTATACCAGTCGCTGGGTTTCCCAAGCATGGTTTAGCTGTAGGAAGATTCCCTTCAACCTGGAGTGTTGGGACCCTTGGAATGAGTAGCATGAAGTATTGCATTAAAGTTTTGGCAGTTGCTCACCAAAGCTCACCAATCCTCTCAGCCCCAAGTGTCCAGCCTTATGTCTTATCCAGCTGTGGGTTTATATGTGGTCAATCCAGGTTGCATCACAGCCCCTGAGCGAATTTTGTAAGAATTTTTCTCTCTTTGATTGTTTCTGCGTTTTGTTTTTAAAATTTATTTCTATAATGGGGTTTAGCTCATTTTCACTGCTGTGTTTGTGCCGCTCTGCACACACTTGATTCCCTTATGGAGATATATCAATACATGGGTTTTAAGATTCTTATTACTCAGATATATTTCTCTGCGGTGTATAGGGTGTGTTGAGGCCAGTTCATTGAGCAAGGTGTAGATCTTGTCTAATATCTATTTGGTTTATTGAACGGTATCTGTGCTAATTTCAAACTCTGGTTTTATGCATCACCTCACCTCTCCTTTCCCCTTAAGCTGACATAAGTGTGTTTTCTAAATGTGAGACACTGTTCTGTTCTGTAATTCATTTCTTGTGCAGCCATATTTACCCTCCCTCTATAAGTGATATCTTATGATATGTTTCTTTTTCTGTTTGACTTATTTCAAGTAGTATTATCGGACCTAAATCCACTCTTTATCCTTCTACTAGCCTTATTACATTGATTTCATGGTGAAGAGATATTCCATTGTACATAAGTACCACATCTTCTTTATCCATTGTTCTCTTTCCTGGGATATTTAAGGTGTACTGAAGTTGAGGTTCTTGTAAACAGAGTAGCCCTAAACTGTGGTGTGCTTGTGTCTTGTTGATTTTTAGACTTCCCTAGATATACTCCCATGATTGGAAGTGTCCTATGCTCTGTAGCTCTGTTTTTTAGATGATTTAGGAACCACCATACACTTCTCCAGAGTGGCTCTCGGCAGTTCACACACTGCCCATCAGCGTATAAAGGCTCCCTGTTCTCCATGGCCTGTCCTGCATTTCTGGTTTTTACAATTTTTTAGGATGGCCCTTTTGACCAGTGGGAAATGAGACTTCTTTGTTGTGCACATTTGCATTGCTTGCTTGCTTCGTTGCCCATAAAGTGCATATGCGTTTTTTCCTGGATATAATCAGGAAAAAACGCATACGCCGTTTTGGGCCAACTGCATCATTGTCGAAATTCTGCCGCTTTTCATGTGCTTTAAAGACGAGTCCAATCTATCTCTTGAAATCTGTTTCTTGCAATTCTGTCTTGCATTCAGATCCTCTTCTTTGCCTTACCTCAACATATTTTTGGACGTTAGTTTTCATTTATAACTCTGCAGGTTTGTGAATTGCAGTGACCCTGAGCTCCATTTTTTAAGTTGCTCTTTTGTGAGCTGGCCTCAAACCTGCAGGATTGCTTCAGGCCCTATTTTGGCTCGGGCGAGGCGGGCTGAGCCTTTTTTCAATTCTTATTCTTAATGGGAAATTAGAGTGATATGTGCCCGTCCAAACCCCTACAACTATTCTCTCATTGGTTCCCCCTCTTCCCGTTCATCCTCCTCACAATTTGCAAAATGTGTGAAACAGAAGTTGAAATGTGCTGATTCTCCAAGTGGGGAGATTCTAAGTAACGTGGCTGGAATGGTGAACAGGAGCACCAGGAGAGGATAAATGAGCTGCATTTTAGACACATCTCCCGATCACATGGTGTACAGTCCTCTGGGTTTTCCATGCATGTTTTAGCTGTAGGAAGATCCCTTGAACCTGCAGATTTGGGACCCATTGAATGGGTACCAGGTAGTATTACTTTAAAGGGTGTGCATTTCCTCACCCAACCTCACATTTCTCTTAGTGCAAACAGTTTCCAGCCTTATGTCTCATCCTGCTGTGGGTCTAGATGTGTTCAATCCATGTTGCATCACCGGCCCTGAGGAAAAGTTGTAAGAGGTTTTCTCTGTCTCTCTGTCGTTTATTTTTTTCAATTTATTACTATATTGGTTACAGCTGATTTTCAAAGCTCTGATTCTTGCTGCTGTACATCCACTTGATTCACGTACAGAGAGACATCAGTAAATTCTTTTTCAGATTCTTACCAGTCGTATATATTATTTTCCGGTGACTTGAGTGTGCTGAGTGCAGTTCTTTTAGCTACCGTGTAGGCCTTGTTGATTATCAGTTTGGTATTTGGAATGGTATCTTTGCTAATTTCAACCTCCTGGATGATGCCTCACCCCTCCCCACCTTTCCCGTTTAGCAGCCTTATGCGTGTTTTCTACATATTTGACTATGTTTTTGTTTTGTAATTTATTTCATGTGTAGCCATTTTGGATTCCACCTTTAAGTGATATCTTATGATATGTGTCTTTTTCTTTTTGAATTATGTCACTTAGAATGATCATACGTAACTCCTCCGGAGTTGTTACAACTGGCCATATTTCATTGATTTCCAGGCTGAATAATATTCCACTCTACCTAAGTACCACATCTCTATCCATTTTTTCTCTCCAGAGACATTTAAGTTATATCCTAGTCGAGGATCTTTTAAACAGAGAGGGGGTAAACATTGGGGTGCCTGTGTCCTCTCGATTTTTGTTTTTCCCAAGATATACGCCCATGAGTGCAAGTGCCCTATGCTCTGTAGCTCATTTTTTAGATGCTTTAGTAAACACAATACACTTCTCCAGAATGGCCGTTGGCAATATACAGTTCCACTATAAGTCTCACAGGGCTCCCTCTTCTCCTTGCCCTGTCCTGCATTTCTGTTGTTTACGCTTTATGAGGATGGCTCTTCTGACTGATGCGAAGTGATATCTCTTGTAGTATTGACTTCCAGTGCCCACCTGTTTGGTTGGCTAAAAAAGTGTATGCCCTTTTCTTGAATATATACAGAAAAAAACGCATACACCCTTTTTGGCCAACTGCAATGTTGGCAATGTTCAGCTCCTTTTCTTGTGCTTAATGGCGAGTCCTTTCTACCTCCTCAAATCCCTTTCCTGCCATTCTCCCTTGCTTACAAGTCCTTTTCTCTGACTTTCCTCAAGACATTTTTCAGTGATGGATATTTTCAACTCTGCAGTTTCGTGAATTTTACTGTCCCTGAGTTCCATTGTTCAACTTGTGTTTATGGGAACTGGCCACAAAGCAGCGGGATTTCCTCAAGCCCTATACTGTTTCCATGGGCAACCCTAGCCTTTGGTCAATTCGTCTTCCTGATTGGAAATTAGAGTGACATGTGCCTGTCTGAACACCTAGGACTTGTCTCTCATTGTTCCTCATCCTTCCGCTTCATCCTCTGGACAAATTCCAAACTGTACGCAACAGGATGTTGACAGTGCTGCCATCTCCAAGTGGGGAGACTGTTAGTAAAGACGCTGGATGGGTGAACCCGAGCACCAGGAGATGAGGAGATGAGATGCCTTTTCCAAACTCTTCCCGATCAGACGGTATACCATCCTCTGGGTGTGACAGACATGTTTTAGCAGTAGGAAGAGTCCCATTCATGTAAGGAGAACACCAGGGCTTTTTCAAAATCAGTGTCTCCCCGAAACCCAAACTGGGGAATTTTTTAAGCTACGGCTACACATATGTTCATTAAGGGCCTTGGGAAGTAGGCAGAGTCCAAACTTTAGATGATTGAAGTCTTCAGGGTCAGAAGCACTCACCACCAGCTTCCCTTAGGTTACACTTTAACTGTCATTGATAGATGATGTCAATAAAAATATCTATTCTTTTTCAGATTATTTCCCCTTATAGGTTATTGCAAAATGTTGAGTGTAGTTCCCTGTGCTATACAGTAGTTCCTTGTTGATGATCTATTTTATACATAGCAGTGTGTATGTGTTAATCCCAAACTGTTAATTTATCCCTCCTCCCACCTTTCCCCTTTGGTAATAATAAATTATAAGATTTTATACTTCTCAGAAATGGGGGAGCTGAAAGAGAGGTATCATTTTCAATGGAAAAGCATTTAAAACACGATTGAAGCTTTAACCAAGATTATTAGATGTACATCCTTGGAAAGAAATCACTTCGTTTCTCTAATATTGACCTGACAAATAAGACAAACCTTTTCACTGAACTTGCTTATAATAAAGTGATGGAAATAGCCAATGGAAGTGTTAGAAACATCTTATTTTACCCGAGCCTTATACACTGTTCTATGTTAACTACAGTTTGGCTCACACATCTGTTCATTGAGGTTACAATAGTCTCAATTTCTGTTACTGATCCTCCAGAGTGGACACCAACAAGTGTCCCCCTGCACAGTGTCATTGGGGCCAACAGATCGAGACTGAGTTTGGTTCACAAGCAAAGGAAACTTTATATTTTGATCAGAGAATGGAGAGGTGAGAGCATGCACTACCCCGTGGGCTGTGGGTTGGGCTGCTGTGTAGAGATCCTGTCAGAGTCAGTGGGAGGGAGGGGGCGGAGCTCTCGAGGGCCGGGTTGGCTGCAGCTCAGGCTCTATATCGCGGAGTCTGCACTGGGCCCCAGGAGCTGAGGTGTCGACCCAGCCATTCTGCACTAGGAAATCTGGTCTGAAGTGCCGGGTGTGGAACCTCTGCATGCGGGACCCTAGGAGCACATGAAATTAGACAAAGCACAAAGGATAAAAAAGGTTAGACTTGACTTTATTGCCCAGATTCTATTTTTATCTCCCAGGGATTTTTAATGGGCTTTGCTGGGGACAAACCCCTCCTCTGCCTTTTGTCCCGTTCCTCATTCTTGGAGTGCTGAGGGTGCAGACCCTTCTTCTGTAACTGCTGAGTGCTGAGTTGGGAGCCCTCATACCAAGGGGCGAGGGTCAGAGCTTCTCC
The DNA here is from genome assembly GCF_964270905.1 of Leucopleurus acutus. Lineage (NCBI taxonomy): Eukaryota > Metazoa > Chordata > Mammalia > Artiodactyla > Delphinidae > Leucopleurus > Leucopleurus acutus. The sequence goes on from NW_028139203.1 coordinate 590,896, forward strand.
CCAGCAGCCTCCAGGTGACGTTGATTGTCCCCAGGCCCCCTGCCTCCCTGCTCGTCCACCTGAGCACCAGCATTGGAAGCGTTATAGATTCTAATGACCTTTAAGGGTCCAGGAAAGAGATGTGCAGAGACGCTGTGGGGGCCAGTTTCACCCCGCCCCACATTTGTTCGGCCACCTTAGGCTGACCGTTTCTGCCAGCCTAGATGTTCTGACCAGTAGTCTGCGCTTTCTTCAATTAGGCCCCTGAATTAACGTACAAACAGCACCAGGTGTCAGAGCCCTGCCCGCTCAACTCCCAGACAGTCCAGGGTCAGTGGTGATCAAGGACCATGATGGCCACTGAGTCAGCAGCCTTTTGAAGTAAACAGGAGTCCAGCCAGTCTTATTGGCCACCATCATCACGGTGTCTGTAGGCTTTTCTATGGTGACAGTGTGATATACGGTTCCCCCGCCAAGATTATTAGCTCCCCTCTGGGTGCAGTAAGTCCTGCAAGCAGTAGTCTACTCTTTTGGGACACACTCTTATTGTTTTATGAGAGAAACTCCAGGTCAAGTGATGTTCACACGAGTCGTCATGGTGCCCTGTTGCCCCCGGTTATCTCTCTGGATGTTGGAGTTGGAGGGCCTCCTCACTCGAGGTTGGTGTGCCCACGGAGCAAACCCTGCAACTTCAGGGCATGGTTGGTGGTTAGGATCACCACGTGGGGTCCTTTTCCCTTAGGAGGGAGGTGGCCTTTTGGGCTGCTGATTTCCAGGTTTTTAGATACCGCCAGTATCTTGGCCAGATGCGGCAGTGGGCCAAGCCCCTTGGTGACCGTAGTTTATCCTACCTGGATGGCATTCTTGCATTGTTCCATTTCAAGTGGTCCCAGTTTTTACACTAATTCTCCAATGGCGATTCACCTTTCACCGGGAATGTAAAGGTCAAAGGGTTTAGCTAAATTAGGGAGTTCCAGGGCAAGGGTCTGAATTGACTGCTCTTTCCATTCTTGAAAGGCCACTTCTGGATTCTATTCAAAAGGATCATCATCTTTTCCTTTCAGTGTTTCATATAGAGGCCCAGCTAGTAGACTGTAGTTAGGGATCCAGAAGCAGCAAACCCTGGCCTCCCCAGGAACCCCTAAGCTGTCTTCTAGTTTTAGAAAGGAGTAAGGCCAAAAATGGTTTCTTCCCTTTCCTGGGATGGGCTTCTCTGACCTTCTGTGAGAATGAAGCCCAGGCAGGTCACCGCAGTCTGTGATATTTGAGCTTTTTCTTGGACAACTTCTATCCTTTATTGGCTTGGTAGTTCAGAGGCCTCCTTAGTAGGGCTGGCGATCAGAATGTTGTCTGCGTACTGAAGGAGGGTTTCCTTTTCCAGAGGTAGAACTTTTAGGTCTTTAGCTAAGGTTTCCCCAAAAATGGTGTGGGAATTTTTGCACCCTTGGGGCAAGACGGCCCGGAAGTATTGTTTTAGTTGTATGTTGAGTCCTGCCACTCACAAGCCAAAATTTCTTGTGACTCTGGGACTAATGGAATACAAAAGAAGGCATCATTGAAGACTAATACAGAATACCATGTCCTGGTGGTTGGTAGAATGACCAGCAGGGTGTAGGAATTAGGAGCAACTGGAGGTATATCCTCGGTGGCTTCACTGACTGTCCTGACATCTTTTACCAGGTCCCCAGCAGCCCATGGGGCTCTCGTGGTCAGACCAATCCCAGAATATGGAGCTCACCTGGGCAGGTACCCCAACCCCACCCCAGCCCACGGGGCTCTCGTGGTCAGGCCCCTCCCAGGATACAGAGCTACCCTTGCAGGTACCGTGGCAGGGCTGGGCACACAGGAACCGTGCACATAGCCCTCATTGCAGAGCACCCCCAGCTCACCTGTCGCTCAGAGCTGACACAGAGCACCTCAGAGCAGGACTTGAACTAACAAACAGCAGCTGCGACAGGTCTGTGACCCTGGGCATCACTCTGTGCGGCCTCCCTCCACCTGGTCTTCCAGAGACTTCCACTGCACCCGGGGCACCAGGCCTCTGTCTCCAACCACCACCCACCCCTCCTCTCCCTGACTCCTGGGTTCCTCTCATTAGGAGAGGGTTTTCTTGAAGTTGTCTCCCACTCATGGGCCAGATAAAATGATTAGAAAACAAGCCAAAGCTGCAGCCCCTTGTCTATCCTGACTCTCAGGAGCCCACACCTGTTCCTTGGACCTGGCCGGTTCAGCAAGTTCCATTTTCTGCAACTGTGAGCCCCTGAGGGGTGATGATTGGCTGAGCTGGGCAGCCTAACCGTGCTGGCCAGCCCTCCCCAGGTGTGCCTGGGTTGAGATCAATATCAATACCACTCCAGGCAGCAAGAGCCCCTGCAGCCGTGCCTGACGCCATTTTCTCTGCCCTGTCAGCAGTCTCGGGGCTGGGCTGGTGGGAGGGAGTGAGAGGCCACGGCTTTGTGGGTGGCCCAGTGTGAGTGGGGCTCTGCTGGACTTTCTGCAGCAGTTGCCAGGCTGCCACCTGCTAAAGAAGAGGATGTGTCACCCATACCTGCTGCTGGAATTTCTCCCTGGGCAGAGGTGAGGAAGGAAAAAAGCAGTGGGGGCAGGGACAGGACGGGTATCTCAGGCAGGGAAATGGAAATCTTCCAGAAGAGCACCCAGGGCCAGGACCATCCTGGCTGGCCTGCAGGCACCAAGTCGGCCGGCATGCTGTCACTCGTGTGGCTCTATGACCCTTCCTCTAGGCTTTCAAGTCCTTGTATATATTCAGGTGTTTTACCTGGGATGGGTGGGAATAGTTCAGCAGCAACTGGCCTGGGGCTCAGCTCACGTTTACACACAGATGCCTCGGCACGGTGCCCCAGCTTTGCAATGAGGACGCTTGTTGCGTGGGGGCTGCTGGCTGAATGGGAGATGATTCCCCACCACTGACCAACTTCAGAATTGTTTACAACTGGAGCAAGTGCCCTGATACGGTTTTCCTCTGTGGAACTGGAGGGTTCTGTGTTTTTTTTCTCTTTTTCGTTTTTGGTTCAAGGTAGATTTTATTCCTCTTTTTTGTATTTACAGATATAAGCATGGAAATAATTTATTCATATAAATACATGTATGTGAAGGGAATAATTGTTTTTTCTGTTTTATTTTTTAAATTTTATTTCTTTTCAATTTTGAATTTTATTTTATATTTTTATACAGCAGGTTCTTATTGGTTATCTATTTTATACATATAAATGTATACATGCCAATCCCAGTCTCTCAACTCCTCCCACCACCACCCCCCCAACAGCTTTCCCCCCTTGTTGTCCATACATTTGTTGTCTACATCTGTTGCTCTATTTATGCCTTGCAAAATGGTTAATCTGTACGGTTTTTCTAGGTTCCACATACATGCATGAATATACAAGATTTGTTTTTCTCTTTCTGACTTACTTCACTCTGTATGACAGTCTCTAGATCCATCGACGTCTCTACAAATGACCCAATTTCATTCCTTTTCATGGCTTAGTAATATTCCATTTTATATATGTACCACAGCTTTATGCATTCGTCTGTCTGTGGGCATTTAGGTTGCTTCCATTACATCGATATTGTAAATAGTGATGCAATGAACATTGCGGTGAATGTCTCTTTTTGATTTATGGTTTTGTCTGGGTATATGTCCAGTACTGGGATTGCTGTATCATATGGTAATTCTATTGTTAGTTTCATAAGAAACTCCATATTGTTCTCCATAGTGAATGTAACAATTTATATTCCCAACAATAGTGGAAGAGGGTTCCTTTTCTCCACACCCTTTCCAGCATTTATTGTTTGTAGATTTTCTGATGATGCCCATTCTATCAGGTGTGAGGTGATACCTCATTGTTGAGTCCATTTTGTTGAGCAAGGGGTAGGTCTTGTCTATTACACATTTGGCTTATGGAACAGTATCTGTGCTAATGTCAAACTCTGGTTTTATGCAGCACCCCAACTCACCATCCCCCTTAAACAAGCATAAGTTGGTTTGCTAAACTTGAGACCCTGTTCTGTTTTGTAATTCAGTTCATGTGTAGCCAAGTTCACATTCCGTGTATTAGTGATATCTTATGATGTTTCTTTTTCTGTGTGACTTATTTCAGTAAGAATCATCATACCCGAATCCACTCATTATGCTGCTACGGGCCTGATGACATAGATTTCATTGCTGAGTGATATTGCATTGTACATAAGTACCACAACTTCTTTATCCATTTCTTACTTTATACGATATTGAACTTGTACCGTAAACAAGGTTCTTGTAAAAAGAGCTGTCCTAAACATTGGGGTGGCTGTGTCTTTTTGAATTTACTTTTCCTAAGCTACAGCACCATAAGTGGAAGTGCCCTAGGCTCTCTTGCGTTGTTTTTTAGATGTTTCAGAAAACACCATACACTTCTCCCGAGTGGCTGTTGGCAATTTACATCCCGCCCATCAGCATAACAAGGCTCCCAGTTCTCCATGGCCTGTCCTGCCTTTCTGGATTTTACACTTTTTTCAGATGGCCCTTTTGACCGGGGGGAAGTGAGACTTCATTGTAGTGCAGATTTCCTTTGCAAGCTTGCTTGGTTGGCCAAAAAGGGCGTATGCGTTTTTTCCTGAATATATTCAGGAAAAAACGCATACGCCCTTTTTGGCCAAGTGCATCATTGTGGACGTTCTGCCTCTTTTCCTATACTTTAAATGCAATTCCAGTCTACCTCCTGAAATCGGTTTCCTGCAATTCTGCCCCGCTTTCAAGTCCTCTTGGCAGCCTTACTTCAGTATATTTTTGGACGATAGCTGTCATTTATAACTCTGCAGGTTTGTGAATTACAGTGCCCCTGAGCTCCTTTCTTCAACTCGCTTTCTTGGGAGCTGGCCGGAACACCGCAGGATTGCTTCAGGCCCTAATCTGGTTCCGGCACGGCACGCTGAGCCTTTGGTTAATTCCTCTTCCTGGTGGGAAATGAGAGTTAAATTTGCCCGTCCAGACACCTCCAGCTAGTCTCTCATTGGTTCTCCCTATTCCTGTTCATCTTCCACAGAAATTGCAAACTGGGCCAAACAGGAGGTTAAAGGCACTGACTCTCCAAGTCGGGAGAGTGTTAGTAAAGCGTCTGGAATGTTGCACCCGAGTACCAGGGGACGAGAACTGAGACATATTGGAACACGTCTCCCGATCACACGGTTGATCATACTCTGGGTTCCACGTGCATGTTTTAGCTGAAGGCAGAATCCCTTAAACCTGGAGAGTTGAGACCCGTGGAATGGGTACCATGCAATATGACTTCAAAGGGTCTTCATTTGCTCACCGAAACTCTCCAATCCTATCACTGCTGCATTTATGCCCCTGTACACACGCTTGATTTTCTTTCAGAGACATAGCAATCCATAGGTTTTAAGATACTTACTAGTCAGGTACATTCTTAGGCGTTTAATATGGGGTGTTGAGTCCATTTCGTTGAGCAAGGAGTAGTTCTTGTCTATTCCATATTTGGCTTAAGGAACTTTATCTGTGCTCATTTCAATCTCTGGTTTTATGCAGCACCCCAACTCACCTTTCCCCTTAAGCAAGCATAAGTTGGTTTTCTAAATTTGAGACCCTGTTCTGTTTTGTAATCCAGTTCCTGTGTAGCCAAGTTTACATTCCGTGTATTAGTGATATCTTATGATGTTTCTTTTTCTGTGTGACTTATTTCAGTTAGAATCATCATACCTGAATCCACTCATTATGCTGCTACGGGCCTGATGACATAGATTTCATTACTGAGTGATATTGCATTGTACGTAAGTACCATAATTTCTTTATCCATTTTTCACTTTCTGCGATATTGAACTTGTACCGTAAACGAGGTTCTTGTAAACAGAGCCGTCCCAAACTTTGGGGTGGCTGTGTCTTTTTGATTTTAATTTCCCTAAGCTATAGGGCCATAAGTGGAAGTGCCCTAGGCTCCGCTGCTATGTTTTTTAGGTGTTTCAGGAAGCACCATACACTTCTTCCGAGTGTCTCTTGGCAATTTACATCCCGCCCATCAGCATAACAAGGCTCCCAGTTCTCCATGGCCTGTCCTGCCTTTCTGGATTTTACACTTTTTTCAGATGGCCCTTTTGACCGGGGGGAAGTGAGACTTCATTGTAGTGCAGATTTCCTTTGCAAGCTTGCTTGGTTGGCCAAAAAGGGCGTATGCGTTTTTTCCTGAATATATTCAGGAAAAAACGCATACGCCCTTTTTGGCCAAGTGCATCATTGTGGACGTTCTGCCTCTTTTCCTATGCTTTAAATGCAATTCCAGTCTACCTCCTGAAATCGGTTTCCTGCAATTCTGCCCCGCTTTCAAGTCCTCTTGGCAGCCTTACTTCAGTATATTTTTGGACGATAGCTGTCATTTATAACTCTGCAGGTTTGTGAATTACAGTGCCCCAGAGCTCCTTTCTTCAACTCGCTTTCTTGGGAGCTGGCCGGATCACCGCAGCATTGCTTCAGGCCCTAATCTGGTTCCGGCACGGCACGCTGAGCCTTTGGTTAATTCCTCTTCCTGGCGGGAAATGAGAGTTAAATTTGCCCGTCCAGACACTTCCAGCTAGTCTCTCATTGGTTCTCCCTATTCCTGTTCATCTTCCGGAGAAATTGCAAACTGGGCCAAACAGGAGGTTAAAGGAACTGACTCTCCAAGTCGGGAGAGTGTTAGTAAAGCATCTGGAATGTTGCACCCGAGTACCAGGGGACGAGAACTGAGACATATTGGAACACGTCTCCCGATCACACGGTTGATCATACTCTGGGTTCCACGTGCATGTTTTAGCTGAAGGAAGAATCCCTTAAACCTGGAGAGTTGAGACCCGTGGAATGGGTACCATGCAATATGACTTCAAAGGGTCTTCATTTGCTCACCGAACCTCTCCAATCCTATCATTGCTGCGTTTATGCCCCTGTACACACGCTTGATTTTCTTTCAGAGACATAGCAATCCATAGGTTTTAAGATACTTACTAGTCAGGTACATTCTTAGGCGTTTAATATGGGCTGTTGAGTCCATTTCGTTGAGCAAGGAGTAGCTCTTGTCTATTCCATATTTGGCTTAAGGAACTTTATCTGTGCTCATTTCAATCTCAGGTTTTATGCAGCACCCCAACTCACCTTTCCCCTTAAGCAAGCATAAGTTGGTTTTCTAAATTTGAGACCCTGTTCTGTTTTGTAATCCAGTTCCTGTGTAGCCAAGTTTACATTCCGTGTATTAGTGATATCTTATGATGTTTCTTTTTCTGTGTGACTTATTTCAGTTAGAATCATCATACCTGAATCCACTCATTATGCTGCTACGGGCCTGATGACATAGATTTCATTGCTGAGTGATATTGCATTGAACGTAAGTACCACAACTTCTTTATCCATTTTTCACTTTCTGCGATATTGAACTTGTACCGTAAACGAGGTTGTTGTAAACACAGCCGTCCCAAACTTTGGGGTGGCTGTGTCTTTTTGATTTTAATTTCCCTAATCTATAGGACCATAAGTGGAAGTGCCCTAGGCTCTGTTGCTTTGTTTTTTAGATGTTTCAGGAAACACCATACACCTCTCCCCAGTAGCTGTTGGCAATTTACATCCCGCCCATCAGCATAACAAGGCTCCCAGTTCTCCATGGCCTGTCCTGCCTTTCTGGATTTTACACATTTTTCAGATGGCCCTTTTGACCAGGGGGAAGTGAGACTTCATTGTAGTGCAGATTTCCTTTGCAAGCTTGCTTGGTTGGCCAAAAAGTGCGTATGCGTTTTTCCCTGAATATATTCAGGAAAAAACGCATACGCCCTTTTTGGCCAAGTGCATCATTGTGGACGTTCTGCCTCTTTTCCTATGCTTTAAATGCAATTCCAGTCTACCTCCTGAAATCGGTTTCCTGCAATTCTGCCCCGCTTTCAAGTCCTCTTGGCAGCCTTACTTCAGTATATTTTTGGACGATAGCTGTCATTTATAACTCTGCAGGTTTGTGAATTACAGTGCCCCTGAGGTCCTTTCTTCAACTCGCTTTCTTGTGAGCTGGCCGCAACACCGCAGGATTGCTTCAGGCCCTAATCTGGTTCCGGCATGGCACGCTGGGCCTTTGGTTAATTCCTCTTCCTGGTGGGAAATGAGAGTTAAATTTGCCCGTCCAGATACCTCCACCTAGTCTCTCATTGGTTCTCCCTATTCCTGTTCATCTTCCTCAGAAATTGCAAATGGGGCAAACAGGAGGTTAAAGGCACTGACTCTCCAAGTCGGGAGAGTGTTAGTAAAGCGTCTGGAATGTTGCACCCGAGTACCAGGGGACGAGAACTGAGACATATTGGAACACGTCTGACGATCACACGGTTGATCATACTCTGGGTTCCACATGCATGTTTTAGCTGAAGGAAGAATCCCTTAAACCTGGAGAGTTGAGACCCGTGGAATGGGTACCATGCAATATGACTTCAAAGGGTCTTTATTTGCTCACCGAACCTCTCCAATCCTATCACTGCTGCGTTTATGCCCCTGTACACACGCTTGATTTTCTTTCAGAGACATAGCAATCCATAGGTTTTAAGATACTTACTAGTCAGGTACATTCTTAGGCGTTTAATATGGGCTGTTAAGTCCATTTCGTTGAGCAAGGAGTAGTTCTTGTCTATTCCATATTTGGCTTAAGGAACTTTATCTGTGCTCATTTCAATCTCTGGTTTTATGCAGCACCCCAACTCACCTTTGCCCTTAAGCAAGCATAAGTTGGTTTTCTAAATTTGAGACCCTGTTCTGTTTTGTAATCCAGTTACTGTGTAGCCAAGTTTACATTCCGTGTATTAGTGATATCTTATGATGTTTCTTTTTCTGTGTGACTTATTTCAGTTAGAATCATCATACCTGAATCCACTCATTATGCTGCTACGGGCCTGATGACATAGAATTCATTGCTGAGTGATATTGCATTGAACGTAAGTACCACAACTTCTTTATCCATTTTTCACTTTCTGCGATATTGAACTTGTACCGTAAACGAGGTTCTTGTAAACAGAGCCGTCCCAAACTTTGGGGTGGCTGTGTCTTTTTGATTTTAATTTCCCTAAGCTATAGGACCATAAGTGGAAGTGCCCTAGGCTCCGCTGCTATGTTTTTTAGGTGTTTCAGGAAGCACCATACACTCCTTCCGAGTGGCTGTTGGCAATTTACATCCCTCCCATCAGCATAACAAGGCTCCCAGTTCTCCATGGCCTGTCCTGCCTTTCTGGATTTTACACTTTTTTCAGGTGGCCCTTTTGACCGGGGGGAAGTGAGACTTCATTGTAGTGCAGATTTCCTTTGCAAGCTTGCTTGGTTGGCCAAAAAGGGCGTATGCGTTTTTTCCTGAATATATTCAGGAAAAAACGCATACGCCCTTTTTGGCCAAGTGCATCATTGTGGACGTTCTGCCTCTTTTCCTATGCTTTAAATGCAATTCCAGTCTACCTCCTGAAATCGGTTTCCTGCAATTCTGCCCCGCTTTCAAGTCCTCTTGGCAGCCTTACTTCAGTATATTTTTGGACGATAGCTGTCATTTATAACTCTGCAGGTTTGTGAATTACAGTGCCCCTGAGCTCCTTTCTTCAACTCGCTTTCTTGGGAGCTGGCTGGAACACCGCAGCATTGCTTCCGGCCCTAATCTGGTTCCGGCACGGCACGCTGAGCCTTTGGTTAATTCCTCTTCCTGGTGGGAAATGAGAGTTAAATTTGCCCGTCCAGACACCTCCAGCTAGTCTCTCATTGGTTCTCCCTATTCCTGTTCATCTTCCGCAGAAATTGCAAACTGGGCCAAACAGGAGGTTAAAGGCACTGACTCTCCAAGTCGGGAGAGTGTAAGTAAAGCGTCTGGAATGTTGCACCCGAGTACCAGGGGACGAGAACTGAGACATATTGGAACACGTCTCCTGATCACACGGTTGATCATACTCTGAGTTCCACGTGCATGTTTTAGCTGAAGGAAGAATCCCTTAAACCTGGAGAGTTGAGACCCGTGGAATGGGTACCATGCAATATGACTTCAAAGGGTCTTCATTTGCTCACCGAACCTCTCCAATCCTATCATTGCTGCGTTTATGCCCCTGTACACACGTTTGATTTTCTTTCAGAGACATAGCAATCCATAGGTTTTAAGATACTTACTAGTCAGGTACATTCTTAGGCGTTTAATATGGGCTGTTGAGTCCATTTCGTTGAGCAAGGAGTAGCTCTTGTCTATTCCATATTTGGCTTAAGGAACTTTATCTGTGCTCATTTCAATCTCAGGTTTTATGCAGCACCCCAACTCACCTTTCCCCTTAAGCAAGCATAAGTTGGTTTTCTAAATTTGAGACCCTGTTCTGTTTTGTAATCCAGTTCCTGTGTAGCCAAGTTTACATTCCGTGTATTAGTGATATCTTATGATGTTTCTTTTCTGTGTGACTTATTTCAGTTAGAATCATCATACCTGAATCCACTCATTATGCTGCTACGGGCCTGATGACATAGAATTCATTGCTGAGTGATATTGCATTGAACGTAAGTACCACAACTTCTTTATCCATTTTTCACTTTCTGCGATATTGAACTTGTACCGTAAACGAGGTTCTTGTAAACACAGCCGTCCCAAACTTTGGGGTGGCTGTGTCTTTTTGATTTTAATTTCCCTAATCTATAGGACCATAAGTGGAAGTGCCCTAGGCTCTGTTGCTTTGTTTTTTAGATGTTTCAGGAAACACCATACACCTCTCCCCAGTAGCTGTTGGCAATTTACATCCCGCCCATCAGCATAACAAGGCTCCCAGTTCTCCATGGCCTGTCCTGCCTTTCTGGATTTTACACATTTTTCAGATGGCCCTTTTGACCAGGGGGAAGTGAGACTTCATTGTAGTGCAGATTTCCTTTGCAAGCTTGCTTGGTTGGCCAAAAAGTGCGTATGCGTTTTTCCCTGAATATATTCAGGAAAAAACGCATACGCCCTTTTTGGCCAAGTGCATCATTGTGGACGTTCTGCCTCTTTTCCTATGCTTTAAATGCAATTCCAGTCTACCTCCTGAAATCGGTTTCCTGCAATTCTGCCCCGCTTTCAAGTCCTCTTGGCAGCCTTACTTCAGTATATTTTTGGACGATAGCTGTCATTTATAACTCTGCAGTTTTGTGAATTGCAGTGCCCCTGAGGTCCATTCTTCAACTCGCTTTCTTGTGAGCTGGCCGCAACACCGCAGGATTGCTTCAGGCCCTAATCTGGTTCCGGCATGGCACGCTGGGCCTTTGGTTAATTCCTCTTCCTGGTGGGAAATGAGAGTTAAATTTGCCCGTCCAGACACCTCCACCTAGTCTCTCATTGGTTCTCCCTATTCCTGTTCATCTTCCTCAGAAATTGCAAATGGGGCAAACAGGAGGTTAAAGGCACTGACTCTCCAAGTCGGGAGAGTGTTAGTAAAGCGTCTGGAATGTTGCACCCGAGTACCAGGGGACGAGAACTGAGACATATTGGAACACGTCTCACGATCACACGGTTGATCATACTCTGGGTTCCACATGCATGTTTTAGCTGAAGGAAGAATCCCTTAAACCTTGAGAGTTGAGACCCGTGGAATGGGTACCATGCAATATGACTTCAAAGGGTCTTTATTTGCTCACCGAACCTCTCCAATCCTATCACTGCTGCGTTTATGCCCCTGTACACACGCTTGATTTTCTTTCAGAGACATAGCAATCCATAGGTTTTAAGATACTTACTAGTCAGGTACATTCTTAGGCGTTTAATATGGGGTGTTGAGTCCATTTCGTTGAGCAAGGAGTAGTTCTTGTCTATTCCATATTTGGCTTAAGGAACTTTATCTGTGCTCATTTCAATCTCTGGTTTTATGCAGCACCCCAACTCACCTTTCCCCTTAAGCAAGCATAAGTTGGTTTTCTAAATTTGAGACCCTGTTCTGTTTTGTAATCCAGTTACTGTGTAGCCAAGTTTACATTCCGTGAATTAGTGATATATTATGATGTTTCTTTTTCTGTGTGACTTATTTCAGTTAGAATCATCATACCTGAATCCACTCATTATGCTGCTATGGGCCGGATGACATAGATTTCATTGCTGAGTGATATTGCATTGTACGTAAGTACCACAACTTCTTTATCCATTTTTCACTTTCTGCGATATTGAACTTGTACCGTAAACGACGTTCTTGTAAACAGAGCCGTCCCAAACTTTGGGGTGGCTGTGTCTTTTTGATTTTAATTTCCCTAAGCTATAGGACCATAAGTGGAAGTGCCCTAGGCTCTGTTGCTTTGTTTTTTAGATGTTTCAGGAAACACCATACACCTCTCCCGAGTGGCTCTTGGCAATTTACATCCCGCCCATCAGCATAACAAGGCTCCCAGTTCTCCATGGCCTGTCCTGCCTTTCTGGATTTTACACTTTTTTCAGGTGGCCCTTTTGACCGGGGGGAAGTGAGACTTCATTGTAGTGCAGATTTCCTTTGCAAGCTTGCTTGGTTGGCCAAAAAGGGCGTATGCGTTTTTTCCTGAATATATTCAGGAAAAAACGCATACGCCCTTTTTGGCCAAGTGCATCATTGTGGACGTTCTGCCTCTTTTCCTATGCTTTAAATGCAATTCCAGTCTACCTCCTGAAATCGGTTTCCTGCAATTCTGCCCCGCTTTCAAGTCCTCTTGGCAGCCTTACTTCAGTATATTTTTGGATGATAGCTGTCATTTATAACTCTGCAGGTTTGTGAATTACAGTGCCCCTGAGCTCCTTTCTTCAACTCGCTTTCTTGGGAGCTGGCCGGATCACCGCAGCATTGTTTCAGGCCCTAATCTGGTTCCGGCACGGCATGCTGAGCCTTTGGTTAATTCCTCTTCCTGGTGGGAAATGAGAGTTAAGTTTGCCCGTCCAGACACCTCCAGCTAGTCTCTCATTGGTTCTCCCTATTCCTGTTCATGTTCCGCAGAAATTGCAAACTGGGCCAAACAGGAGGTTAAAGGCACTGACTCTCCAAGTCGGGAGAGTGTTAGTAAAGCGTCTGGAATGTTGCACCCGAGTACCAGGGGACGAGAACTGAGACATATTGGAACACGTCTCCCGATCACACGGTTGGTCATACTCTGGGTTCCACGTGCATGTTTTAGCTGAAGGAAGAATCCCTTAAACCTGGAGAGTTGAGACCCGTGGAATGGGTACCATGCAATATGACTTCAAAGGGTCTTCATTTGCTCACCGAACCTCTCCAATCCTATCACTGCTGCGTTTATGGCCCTGTTCACACGCTTGATTTTCTTTCAGAGACATAGGAATCCATAGGTTTTAAGATACTTACTAGTCAGGTACATTCTTAGGCGTTTAATATGGGGTGTTGAGTCCATTTCGTTGAGCAAGGAGTAGTTCTTGTCTATTCCATATTTGGCTTAAGGAACTTTATCTGTGCTCATTTCAATCTCAGGTTTTATGCAGCACCCCAACTCACCTTTCCCCTTAAGCAAGCATAAGTAGGTTTTCTAAATTGGAGACACTGTTCTGTTTTGTAATCCAGTTCCTGTGTAGCCAAGTTTACATTCCGTGTATTAGTGATATCTTATGATGTTTCTTTTTCTGTGTGACTTATTTCAGTTAGAATCATCATACCTGAATCCACTCATTATGCTGCTACGGGCCTGATGACATAGAATTCATTGCTGAGTGATATTGCATTGAACGTAAGTACCACAACTTCTTTATCCATTTTTCACTTTCTGCGATATTGAACTTGTACCGTAAACGAGGTTCTTGTAAACAGAGCCTTCCCAAACTTTGGGGTGGCTGTGTCTTTTTGATTTTAATTTCCCTAAGCTATAGGACCATAAGTGGAAGTGCCCTAGGCTCTGCTGCTATGTTTTTTAGGTGTTTCAGGAAGCACCATACACTTCTTCCGAGTGGCTGTTGGCAATTTACATCCCGCCCATCAGCATAACAAGGCTCCCAGTTCTCCATGGCCTGTCCTGCCTTTCTGGATTTTACACTTTTTTCAGATGGCCCTTTTGACCGGGGGGAAGTGAGACTTCATTGTAGTGCAGATTTCCTTTGCAAGCTTGCTTGGTTGGCCAAAAAGGGCGTATGCGTTTTTCCCTGAATATATTCAGGAAAAAACGCATACGCCCTTTTTGGCCAAGTGCATCATTGTGGACGTTCTGCCTCTTTTCCTATGCTTTAAATGCAATTCCAGTCTACCTCCTGAAATCGGTTTCCTGCAATTCTGCCCCGCTTTCAGGTCCTCTTGGCAGCCTTACTTCAGTATATTTTTGGACGATAGCTGTCGTTTATAACTCTGCAGCTTTGTGAATTACAGTGCCCCTGAGCTCCTTTCTTCAACTCGCTTTCTTGTGAGCTGGCCGCAACACCGCAGGATTGATTCAGGCCCTAATTTGGTTCCGGCACGGCACGCTGAGCCTTTGGTTAATTCCTCTTCCTGGTGGGAAATGAGAGTTAAATTTGCCCGTCCAGACACCTCCAGCTAGTCTCTCATTGGTTCTCGCTATTCCTGTTCATCTTCCTCAGAAATTGCAAATGGGCCAAACAGGAGGTTAAAGGCACTGACTCTCCAAGTCGGGAGAGTGTTAGTAAAGCGTCTGGAATGTTGCACCCGAGTACCAGGGGACGAGAACTGAGACATGTTGTAACACGTCTCCCGATCACACGGTTGATCATACTCTGGGTTCCACGTGCATGTTTTAGCTGAAGGAAGAATCCCTTAAACCTGGAGAGTTGAGACCCGTGGAATGGGTACCATGCAATATGACTTCAAAGGGTCTTCATTTGCTCACCGAACCTCTCCAATCCTATCATTGCTGCGTTTATGCCCCTGTACACACGCTTGATTTTCTTTCAGAGACATAGCAATCCATAGGTTTTAAGATACTTACTAGTCAGGTACATTCTTAGGCGTTTAATATGGGGTGTTGAGTCCATTTCGTTGAGCAAGGAGTAGCTCTTGTCTATTCCATATTTGGCTTAAGGAACTTTATCTGTGCTCATTTCAATCTCAGGTTTTATGCAGCACCCCAACTCACCTTTCCCCTTAAGCAAGCATAAGTTGGTTTTCTAAATTTGAGACCCTGTTCTGTTTTGTAATCCAGTTCCTGTGTAGCCAAGTTTACATCCTGTGTATTAGTGATATCTTATGATGTTTCTTTTTCTGTGCGACTTATTTCAGTTAGAATCATCATACCTGAATCCACTCATTATGCTGCTACGGGCCTGATGACATAGATTTCATTGCTGAGTGATAATGCATTGTACGTAAGTACCACAATTTCTTTATCCAATTTTCACTTTCTGCGATATTGAACTTGTACCGTAAACGAGGTTCTTGTAAACAGAGCCGTCCCAAACTTTGGGGTGGCTGTGTCTTTTTTATTTTAATTTCCCTAAGCTATAGGACCATAAGTGGAAGTGCCCTAGGCTCTGTTGCTTTGTTTTTTAGATGTTTCAGGAAACACCATACACCTCTCCCGAGTGGCTCTTGGCAATTTACATCCCGCCCATCAGCATAACAAGGCTCCCAGTTCTCCATGGCCTGTCCTGCCTTTCTGGATTTTACACTTTTTTCAGATGGCCCTTTTGACCAGGGGGAAGTGAGACTTCATTGTAGTGCAGATTTCCTTTGCAAGCTTGCTTGGTTGGCCAAAAAGGGCGTATGCGTTTTTTCCTGAATATATTCAGGAAAAAACGCATACGCCCTTTTTGGCCAAGTGCATCATTGTGGACGTTCTGCCTCTTTTCCTATGCTTTAAATGCAATTCCAGTCTACCTCCTGAAATCGGTTTCCTGCAATTCTGCCCCGCTTTCAAGTCCTCTTGACAGCCTTACTTCAGTATATTTTTGGACGATAGCTGTCATTTATAACTCTGTAGGTTTGTGAATTACAGTGCCCCTGAGCTCCTTTCTTCAACTCGCTTTCTTGTGAGCTGGCCGCAACACCGCAGGATTGCTTCAGGCCCTAATCTGGTTCCGGCACGGCACGCTGAACCTTTGGTTAATTCCTCTTCCTGGTGGGAAATGAGATTTAAATTTGCCCGTCCAGACACATCCACCTAGTCTCTCATTGGTTCTCCATATTCCTGTTCATCTTCCTCAGAAATTGCAAATGGGCCAAACAGGAGGTTAAAGGCACTGACTCTCCAAGTCGGGACAGTGTTAGTAAAGCGTCTGGAATGTTGCACCCGAGTACCAGGGGACGAGAACTGAGACATATTGGAACACGTCTCCCGATCACACGGTTGATCATACTCTGGGTTCCACGTGCATGTTTTACCTGAAGGCAGAATCCCTTAAACCTGGAGAGTTGAGACCCGTGGAATGGGTACCATGCAATATGACTTCAAAGGGTCTTCATTTGCTCACCGAACCTCTCCAATCCTATCACTGCTGCGTTTATGCCGCTGTACACACGCTTGATTTTCTTTCAGAGACATAGCAATCCGTAGGTTTTAAGATACTTACTAGTCAGGTACATTCTTAGGCGTTTAATATGGGGTGTTGAGTCCATTTCGTTGAGCAAGGAGTAGTTCTTGTCTATTCCATATTTGGCTTAAGGAACTTTATCTGTGCTCATTTCAATCTCTGGTTTTATGCAGCACCCCAACTCACCTTTCCCCTTAAGCAAGCATAAGTTGGTTTTCTAAATTTGAGACCCTGTTCTGTTTTGTAATCCAGTTCCTGTGTAGCCAAGTTTACATTCCGTGTATTAGTGATATCTTATGATGTTTCTTTTTCTGTGTGACTTATTTCAGTTAGAATCATCATACCTGAATCCACTCATTATGCTGCTACGGGCCTGATGACATAGATTTCATTGCTGAGTGATAATGCATTGTTCGTAAGTACCACAATTTCTTTATCCATTTTTCACTTTCTGCGATATTGAACTTGTACCGTAAACGAGGTTCTTGTAAACAGAGCCGTACCAAACTTTGGGGTGGCTGTGTCTTTTTGATTTTAATTTCCCTAAGCTATAGGACCATAAGTGGAAGTGCCCTAGGCTCTGTTGCTTTGTTTTTTAGATGTTTCAGGAAACACCATACACCTCTCCCGAGTGGCTCTTGGCAATTTACATCCCGCCCATCAGCATAACAAAGCTCCCAGTTCTCCATGGCCTGTCCTGCCTTTCTGGATTTTACACTTTATTCAGATGGCCCTTTTGACCAGGGGGAAGTGAGACTTCATTGTAGTGCAGATTTCCTTTGCAAGCTTGCTTGGTTGGCCAAAAAGATCGTATGCGTTTTTTCCTGAATATATTCAGGAAAAAATGCATACGCCCTTTTTGGCCAAGTGCATCATTGTGGACGTTCTGCCTCTTTTCCTATGCTTTAAATGCAATTCCAGTCTACCTCCTGAAATCGGTTTCCTGCAATTCTGCCCCGCTTTCAAGTCCTCTTGACAGCCTTACTTCAGTATATTTTTGGACGATAGCTGTCATTTATAACTCTGCAGGTTTGTGAATTACAGTGCCCCTGAGCTCCTTTCTTCAACTCCCTTTCTTGGGAGCTGGCCGCAACACCGCAGGATTGCTTCAGGCCCTAATCTGGTTCCGGCACGGCACGCTGAACCTTTGGTTAATTCCTCTTCCTGGTGGGAAATGAGATTTAAATTTGCCCGTCCAGACACCTCCACCTAGTCTCTCATTGGTTCTCCGTATTCCTGTTCATCTTCCTCAGAAATTGCAAATGGGCCAAACAGGAGGTTAAAGGCACTGACTCTCCAAGTCGGGAGAGTGTTAGTAAAGCATCTGGAATATTGCAACCGAGTACCAGGGGACGAGAACTGAGACATATTGGAACACGTCTCCCGATCACACGGTTGATCATACTCTGGGTTCCACGTGCATGTTTTACCTGAAGGCAGAATCCCTTAAACCTGGAGAGTTGAGACCCGTGGAATGGGTACCATGCAATATGACTTCAAAGGGTCTTCATTTGCTCACCGAACCTCTCCAATCCTATCACTGCTGCGTTTATGCCGCTGTACACACGCTTGATTTTCTTTCAGAGACATAGCAATCCGTAGGTTTTAAGATACTTACTAGTCAGGTACATTCTTAGGCGTTTAATATGGGGTGTTGAGTCCATTTCGTTGAGCAAGGAGTAGCTCTTGTCTATTCCATATTTGGCTTAAGGAACTTTATCTGTGCTCATTTCAATCTCAGGTTTTATGCAGCACCCCAACTCACCTTTACCCTCAAGCAAGCATAAGTTGGTTTTCTAAATTTGAGACCCTGTTCTGTTTTGTAATCCAGTTCCTGTGTAGCCAAGTTTACATCCTGTGTATTAGTGATATCTTATGATGTTTCTTTTTCTGTGTGACTTATTTCAGTTAGAATCATCATACCTGAATCCACTCATTATGCTGCTACGGGCCTGATGACATAGATTTCATTGCTGAGTGATAATGCATTGTACGTAAGTACCACAATTTCTTTATCCATTTTTCACTTTCTGCGATATTGAACTTGTACCGTAAACGAGGTTCTTGTAAACAGAGCCGTCCCAAACTTTGGGGTGGCTGTGTCTTTTTGATTTTAATTTCCCTAAGCTATAGGACCATAAGTGGAAGTGCCCTAGGCTCTGTTGCTTTGTTTTTTAGATGTTTCAGGAAACACCATACACCTCTCCCGAGTGGCTCTTGGCAATTTACATCCCGCCCATCAGCATAACAAGGCTCCCAGTTCTCCATGGCCTGTCCTGCCTTTCTGGATTTTACACTTTTTTCAGATGGCCCTTTTGACCAGGGGGAAGTGAGACTTCATTGTAGTGCAGATTTACTTTGCAAGCTTGCTTGGTTGGCCAAAAAGGGCGTATGCGTTTTTTCCTGAATATATTCAGGAAAAAATGCATACGCCCTTTTTGGCCAAGTGCATCATTGTGGACGTTCTGCCTCTTTTCCTATGCTTTAAATGCAATTCCAGTCTACCTCCTGAAATCGGTTTCCTGCAATTCTGCCCCGCTTTCAAGTCCTCTGGACAGCCTTACTTCAGTATATTTTTGGACGATAGCTGTCATTTATAACTCTGCAGGTTTGTGAATTACAGTGCCCCTGAGCTCCTTTCTTCAACTCGCTTTCTTGTGAGCTGGCCGCAACACCGCAGGATTGCTTCAGGCCCTAATCTGGTTCCAGCACGGCACGCTGAACCTTTGGTTAATTCCTCTTCCTGGTGGGAAATGAGATTTAAATTTGCCCGTCCAGACACCTCCACCTAGTCTCTCATTGGTTCTCCGTATTCCTGTTCATCTTCCTCAGAAATTGCAAATGGGCCAAACAGGAGGTTAAAGGCACTGACTCTCCAAGTGGGGAGAGTGTTAGTAAAGCGTCTGGAATGTTGCACCCGAGTACCAGGGGACGAGAACTGAGACATATTGGAACACGTCTCCCGATCACACGGTTGATCATACTCTGGGTTCCACGTGCATGTTTTACCTGAAGGCAGAATCCCTTAAACCTGGAGAGTTGAGACCCGTGGAATGGGTACCATGCAATATGACTTCAAAGGGTCTTCATTTGCTCACCGAACCTCTCCAATCCTATCACTGCTGCGTTTATGCCCCTGTACACACGCTTGATTTTCTTTCAGAGACATAGCAATCCGTAGGTTTTAAGATACTTACTAGTCAGGTACATTCTTAGGCGTTTAATATGGGGTGTTGATTCCATTTCGTTGAGCAAGGAGTAGTTCTTGTCTATTCCATATTTGGCTTAAGGAACTTTATCTGTGCTCATTTCAATCTCTGGTTTTATGCAGCACCCCAACTCACCTTTCCCCTTAAGCAAGCATAAGTTGGTTTTCTAAATTTGAGACCCTGTTCTGTTTTGTAATCCAGTTCCTGTGTAGCCAAGTTTACATTCCGTGTATTAGTGATATCTTATGATGTTTCTTTTTCTGTGTGACTTATTTCAGTTAGAATCATCATACCTGAATCCACTCATTATGCTGCTACGGGCCTGATGACATAGATTTCATTGCTGAGTGATAATGCATTGTACGTAAGTACCACAACTTCTTTATCCATTTTTAACTTTCTGCGATATTGAACTTGTACCGTAAACGACTTTCTTGTAAACAGAGCCGTCCCAAACTTTGGGGTGGCTGTGTCTTGTTGATTTTAATTTCCCTAAGCTATAGGACCATAAGTGGAAGTGCCCTAGGCTCTGTTGCTTTGTTTTTTAGATGTTTCAGGAAACACCATACACCTCTCCCGAGTGGCTCTTGGCAATTTACATCCCGCCCATCAGCATAACAAGGCTCCCAGTTCTCCATGGCCTGTCCTGCCTTTCTGGATTTTACACTTTTTTCAGATGGCCCATTTGACCAGGGGGAAGTGAGACTTCATTGTAGTGCAGATTTCCTTTGCAAGCTTGCTTGGTTGGCCAAAAAGGGCGTATGCGTTTTTTCCTGAATATATTCAGTAAAAAACGCATACGCCCTTTTTGGCCAAGTGCATCATTGTGGACGTTCTGCCTCTTTTCCTATGCTTTAAATGCAATTCCAGTCTACCTCCTGAAATCGGTTTCCTGCAATTCTGCCCCGCTTTCAAGTCCTCTTGGCAGCCTTACTTCAGTATATTTTTGGACGATAGCTGTCATTTATAACTCTGCAGGTTTGTGAATTACAGTGCCCCTGAGCTCCTTTCTTCAACTCGCTTTCTTGTGAGCTGGCCGCAACACCGCAGGATTGCTTCAGGCCCTAATCTGGTTCCGGCACGGCACGCTGAGCCTTTGGTTAATTCCTCTTCCTGGTGGGAAATGAGAGTTAAATTTGTCCGTCCAGACACCTCCAGCTAGTCTCTCTTTGGTTCTCCCTATTCCTGTTCATCTTCCGCAGAAATTGCAAATGGGCCAAACAGGAGGTTAAAGGCACTGACTCTCCAAGTCGGGAGAGTGTTAGTAAAGCGTCTGGAATGTTGCACCCGAGTACCAGGGGATGAGAACTGAGACATATTGGAACACGTCTCCCGATCACATGGTTGATCATACTCTGGGTTCCATGTGCATGTTTTAGCTGAAGGAAGAATCCCTTAAACCTGGAGAGTTGAGACCCGTGGAATGGGTACCATGCAATATGACTTCAAAGGGTCTTCATTTGCTCACCGTACCTCTCCAATCCTATCACTGCTGCGTTTATGCCCCTGTACACACGCTTGATTGTCTTTCAGAGACATAGCAATCCATAGGTTTTAAGATACTTACTAGTCAGGTACATTCTTAGGCGTTTAATATGGGGTGTTGAGTCCATTTCGTTGAGCAAGGAGTAGTTCTTGTCTATTCTATATTTGGCTTAAGGAACTTTATCTGTGCTCATTTCAATCTCTGGTTTTATGCAGCACCCCAACTCACCTTTCCCCTTAAGCAAGCATAAGTTGGTTTTCTAAATTTGAGACCCTGTTCTGTTTTGTAATCCAGTTCCTATGTAGCCAAGTTTACATCCCGTGTATTAGTGACATCTTATGATGTTTCTTTTTCTGTGTGACTTATATCAGTTAGAATCATCATATCTGAATCCACTCATTATGCTGCTACTGGCCTGATGACATAGATTTCATTGCTGAGTGATATTGCATTGAAAGTAAGTACCACAACTTCTTTATCCATTTTTCACTTTCTGCGATATTGAACTTGTACCATAAACGTGGTTCTTGTAAACAGAGCCGTCCCAAACTTTGGGGTGGCTGTGTCTTTTTGATTTTAATTTCCCTAAGCTATAGGACCATAAGTGGAAGTGCCCTAGGCTCTGTTGCTTTGTTTTTTAGATGTTTCAGGAAACACCATACACCTCTCCCGAGTGGCTGTTGGCAATTTACATCCCGCCCATCAGCATAACAAGGCTCCCAGTTCTCCATGGCCTGTCCTGCCTTTCTGGATTTTACACTTTTTTCAGATGGCCCTTTTGACCGGGGGGAAGTGAGACTTCATTGTAGTGCAGATTTCCTTTGCAAGCTTGCTTGGTTGGCCAAAAAGGGCGTATGCGTTTTTTCCTGAATATATTCAGGAAAAAACGCATACGCCCTTTTTGGCCAAGTGCATCATTGTGGACGTTCTGCCTCTTTTCCTATGTTTTAAATGCAATTCCAGTCTACCTCCTGAAATCGGTTTCCTGCAATTCTGCCCCGCTTTCAAGTCCTCTTGGCAGCCTTACTTCAATATATTTTTGGACGATAGCAGTCGTTTATAACTCTGCAGGTTTGTGAATTACAGTGCCCCTGAGCTCCTTTCTTCAACTCGCTTTCTTGTGAGCTGGCCGCAACACCGCAGGATTGCTTCAGGCCCTAATTTGGTTCCGGCCCGGCACGCTGAGCCTTTGGTTAATTCCTCTTCCTGGTGGGAAATGAGAGTTAAATTTGCCCGTCCAGACACCTCCAGCTAGTCTCTCATTGGTTCTCCCTATTCCTGTTCATCTTCCTCAGAAATTGCAAATGGGCCAAACAGGAGGTTAAAGGCACTGACTCTCCAAGTCGGGAGAGTGTTAGTAAAGCGTCTGGAATGTTGCACCCGAGTACCAGGGGACGAGAACTGAGACATGTTGTAACACGTCTCCCGATCAGTCGGTTGATCATACTCTGGGTTCCACGTGCATGTTTTAGCTGAAGGAAGAATCCCTTAAACCTGGAGAGTTGAGACCCGTGGAATGGGTACCATGCAATATGACTTCAAAGGGTCTTCATTTGCTCACCGAACCTCTCCAATCCTATCATTGCTGCGTTTATGCCCCTGTACACACGCTTGATTTTCTTTCAGAGACATAGCAATCCATAGGTTTTAAGATACTTACTAGTCAGGTACATTCTTAGGCGTTTAATATGGGCTGTTGAGTCCATTTCGTTGAGCAAGGAGTAGCTCTTGTCTATTCCATATTTGGCTTAAGGAACTTTATCTGTGCTCATTTCAATCTCAGGTTTTATGCAGCACCCCAACTCACCTTTCCCCTTAAGCAAGCATAAGTTGGTTTTCTAAATTTGAGACCCTGTTCTGTTTTGTAATCCAGTTCCTGTGTAGCCAAGTTTACATCCTGTGTATTAGTGATATCTTATGATGTTTCTTTTTCTGTGTGACTTATTTCAGTTAGAATCATCATACCTGAATCCACTCATTATGCTGCTACGGGCCTGATGACATAGATTTCATTGCTGAGTGATAATGCATTGTACGTAAGTACCACAACTTCTTTATCCATTTTTCACTTTCTGCGATATTGAACTTGTACCGTAAACGAGGTTCTTGTAAACAGAGCCGTCCCAAACTTTGGGGTGGCTGTGTCTTTTTGATTTTAATTTCCCTAAGCTATAGGACCATAAGTGGAAGTGCCCTAGGCTCTGTTGCTTTGTTTTTTAGATGTTTCAGGAAACACCATACACCTCTCCCGAGTGGCTCTTGGCAATTTACATCCCGCCCATCAGCATAACAAGGCTCCCAGTTCTCCATGGCCTGTCCTGCCTTTCTGGATTTTACACTTTTTTCAGATGGCCCTTTTGACCGGGGGGAAGTGAGACTTCATTGTAGTGCAGATTTCCTTTGCAAGCTTGCTTGGTTGGCCAAAAAGGGCGTATGCGTTTTTTCCTGAATATATTCAGGAAAAAACGCATACGCCCTTTTTGGCCAAGTGCATCATTGTGGACGTTCTGCCTCTTTTCCTATGCTTTAAATGCAATTCCAGTCTACCTCCTGAAATCGGTTTCCTGCAATTCTGCCCCGCTTTCAAGTCCTCTTGGCAGCCTTACTTCAGTATATTTTTGGACGATAGCTGTCATTTATAACTCTGCAGGTTTGTGAATTACAGTGCCCCTGAGCTCCTTTCTTCAACTCGCTTTCTTGTGAGCTGGCCGCAACACCGCAGGATTGCTTCAGGCCCTAATCTGGTTCCGGCACGGCACGCTGAGCCTTTGGTTAATTCCTCTTTCTGGTGGGAAATGAGAGATAAATTTGCCCGTCCAGACACCTCCAGCTAGTCTCTCGTTGGTTCTCCCTATTCCTGTTCATCTTCCGCAGAAATTGCAAATGGGCCAAACAGGAGGTTAAAGGCACTGACTCTCCAATTCGGGAGAGTGTTAGTAAAGCGTCTGGAATGTTGCACCCGAGTACCAGGGGACGAGAACTGAGACATATTGGAACACGTCTCCCGATCACACGGTTGATCATACTCTGGGTTCCACGTGCATGTTTTAGCTGAAGGAAGAATCCCTTAAACCTGGAGAGTTGAGACCCGTGGAATGGGTACCATGCAATATGACATCAAAGGGTCTTCATTTGCTCACCGAACCTCTCCAATCCTATCACTGCTGTGTTTATGCCCCTGTTCACACGCTTGATTTTCTTTCAGAGACATAGCAATCCATAGGTTTTAAGATACTTACTACTCAGGTACATTCTTAGGCGTTTAATATGGGGTGTTGAGTCCATTTCGTTGAACAAGGAGTAGTTCTTGTCTATCCATATTTGGCTTAAGGAACTTTATCTGTGCTCATTTCAATCTCTGGTTTTATGCAGCACCCCAACTCACCTTTCCCCTTAAGCAAGCATAAGTTGGTTTTCTAAATTTGAGACCCTGTTCTGTTTTGTAATCCAGTTCCTGTGTAGCCAAGTTTACATCCTGTGTATTAGTGATATCTTATGATGTTTCTTTTTCTGTGTGACTTATTTCAGTTAGAATCATCATACCTGAATCCACTCATTATGCTGCTACGGGCCTGATGACATAGATTTCATTGCTGAGTGATATTGCATTGTACGTAAGTACCACAACTTCTTTATCCATTTTTCACTTTCTGCGATATTGAACTTGTACCGTAAACGAGGTTCTTGTAAACAGAGCCGTCCCAAACTTTGGGGTGGCTGTGTCTTTTTGATTTTAATTTCCCTAAGCTATAGGACCATATGTGGAATTGCCATAGGC
Organism: Leucopleurus acutus; assembly: GCF_964270905.1. Lineage (NCBI taxonomy): Eukaryota > Metazoa > Chordata > Mammalia > Artiodactyla > Delphinidae > Leucopleurus > Leucopleurus acutus. The sequence continues at coordinate 615,772 of NW_028139203.1, forward strand.
TCTGTTGCTTTGTTTTTTAGATGTTTCAGGAAACACCATACACCTCTCCCGAGTGGCTCTTGGCAATTTACATCCCAACCATCAGCATAACAAGGCTCCCAGTTCTCCATGGCCTGTCCTGCCTTTCTGGATTTTACACTTTTTTCAGGTGGCCCTTTTGACCGGGGGCAAGTGAGACTTCATTGTAGAGCAGATTTCCTTTGCAAGCTTGCTTGGTTGGCCAAAAAGGGCGTATGCGTTTTTTCCTGAATATATTTAGGAAAAAACGCATACGCCCTTTTTGGCCAAGTGCATCATTGTGGATGTTCTGCCTCTTTTCCTATGCTTTAAATGCAATTCCAGTCTACCTCCTGAAATCGGGTTCCTGCAATTCTGCCCTGCTTTCAAGTCCTCTTGGCAGCCTTACTTCAGTATATTTTTGGACGATAGCTGTCATTTATAACTCTGCAGGTTTGTGAATTACAGTGCCCCTGAGGTCCTTTCTTCAACTCGCTTTCTTGTGAGCTGGCCGGAACACCGCAGGATTGCTTCAGGCCCTAATCTGGTTCCGGCACGGCACACTGAGCCTTTGGTTAATTCCTCTTCCTGGTGGGAAATGAGAGTTAAATTTGCCCGTCCAGACACCTCCACCTAGTCTCTCATTGGTTCTGCCTATTCCTGTTCATCTTCCGCAGAAATTGCAAATGGGCCAAACAGGAGGTTAAAGGCACTGACTCTCCAAGTCGGGAGAGTGTTAGTAAAGCGTCTGGAATGTTGCACCCGAGTACCAGGGGACGAGAACTGAGACATATTGAAACACGTCTCCCGATCACACGGTTGATCATACTCTGGGTTCCACGTACATGTTTTACCTGAAGGCAGAATCCCTTAAACCTGGAGAGTTGAGACCCGTGGAATGGGTACCATGCAATATGACTTCAAAGGGTCTTCATTTGCTCACCGAACCTCTCCAATCCTATCATTGCTGCGTTTATGCCCCTGAACACACGCTTGATTTCCTTTCAGAGACATAGCAATCCATAGGTTTTAAGATACTTACTAGTCAGGTACATTCTTAGGCGTTTAATATGGGCTGTTGAGTCCATTTCGTTGAGCAAGGAGTAGCTCTTGTCTATTCCATATTTGGCTTAAGGAACTTTATCTGTGCTCATTTCAATCTCAGGTTTTATGCAGCACCCCAACTCACCTTTCCCCTTAAGCAAGCATAAGTTGGTTTTCTAAATTTGAGACCCTGTTCTGTTTTGTAATCCAGTTCCTGTGTAGCCAAGTTTACATCCTGTGTATTAGTGATATCTTATGATGTTTCTTTTTCTGTGTGACTTATTTCAGTTAGAATCATCATACCTGAATCCACTCATTATGCTGCTACGGGCCTGATGACATAGATTTCATTGCTGAGTGATAATGCATTGTACGTAAGTACCACAATTTCTTTCTCCATTTTTCACTTTCTGCGATATTGAACTTGTACCGTAAACGAGGTTCTTGTAAACAGAGCCGTCCCAAACTTTGGGGTGGCTGTGTCTTTTTGATTTTAATTTCCCTAAGCTATAGGACCATAAGTGGAAGTGCCCTAGGCTCTGTTGCTTTGTTTTTTAGATGTTTCAGGAAACACCATACACCTCTCCCGAGTGGCTCTTGGCAATTTACATCCCGCCCATCAGCATAACAAGGCTCCCAGTTCTCCATGGCCTGTCCTGCCTTTCTGGATTTTACACTTTTTTCAGATGGCCCTTTTGACCAGGGGGAAGTGAGACTTCATTGTAGTGCAGATTTACTTTGCAAGCTTGCTTGGTTGGCCAAAAAGGGCGTATGCGTTTTTTCCTGAATATATTCAGGAAAAAATGCATACGCCCTTTTTGGCCAAGTGCATCATTGTGGACGTTCTGCCTCTTTTCCTATGCTTTAAATGCAATTCCAGTCTACCTCCTGAAATCGGTTTCCTGCAATTCTGCCCCGCTTTCAAGTCCTCTTGACAGCCTTACTTCAGTATATTTTTGGACGATAGCTGTCATTTATAACTCTGCAGGTTTGTGAATTACAGTGCCCCTGAGCTCCTTTCTTCAACTCACTTTCTTGTGAGCTGGCCGCAACACCGCAGGATTGCTTCAGGCCCTAATCTGGTTCCAGCACGGCACGCTGAACCTTTGGTTAATTCCTCTTCCTGGTGGGAAATGAGATTTAAATTTGCCCGTCCAGACACCTCCACCTAGTCTCTCATTGGTTCTCCGTATTCCTGTTCATCTTCCTCAGAAATTGCAAATGGGCCAAACAGGAGGTTAAAGGCACTGACTCTCCAAGTGGGGAGAGTGTTAGTAAAGCGTCTGGAATGTTGCACCCGAGTACCAGGGGACGAGAACTGAGACATATTGGAACACGTCTCCCGATCACACGGTTGATCATACTCTGGGTTCCACGTGCATGTTTTACCTGAAGGCAGAATCCCTTAAACCTGGAGAGTTGAGACCCGTGGAATGGGTACCATGCAATATGACTTCAAAGGGTCTTCATTTGCTCACCGAACCTCTCCAATCCTATCACTGCTGCGTTTATGCCCCTGTACACACGCTTGATTTTCTTTCAGAGACATAGCAATCCGTAGGTTTTAAGATACTTACTAGTCAGGTACATTCTTAGGCGTTTAATATGGGGTGTTGAGTCCATTTCGTTGAGCAAGGAGTAGTTCTTGTCTATTCCATATTTGGCTTAAGGAACTTTATCTGTGCTCATTTCAATCTCTGGTTTTATGCAGCACCCCAACTCACCTTTCCCCTTAAGCAAGCATAAGTTGGTTTTCTAAATTTGAGACCCTGTTCTGTTTTGTAATCCAGTTCCTGTGTAGCCAAGTTTACATTCCGTGTATTAGTGATATCTTATGATGTTTCTTTTTCTGTGTGACTTATTTCAGTTAGAATCATCATACCTGAATCCACTCATTATGCTGCTACGGGCCTGATGACATAGATTTCATTGCTGAGTGATAATGCATTGTACGTAAGTACCACAACTTCTTTATCCATTTTTCACTTTCTGCGATATTGAACTTGTACCGTAAACGAGGTTCTTGTAAACAGAGCCGTCCCAAACTTTGGGGTGGCTGTGTCTTGTTGATTTTAATTTCCCTAAGCTATAGGACCATAAGTGGAAGTGCCCTAGGCTCTGTTGCTTTGTTTTTTAGATGTTTCAGGAAACACCATACACCTCTCCCGAGTGGCTCTTGGCAATTTACATCCCGCCCATCAGCATAACAAGGCTCCCAGTTCTCCATGGCCTGTCCTGCCTTTCTGGATTTTACACTTTTTTCAGATGGCCCATTTGACCAGGGGGAAGTGAGACTTCATTGTAGTGCAGATTTCCTTTGCAAGCTTGCTTGGTTGGCCAAAAAGGGCGTATGCGTTTTTTCCTGAATATATTCAGTAAAAAACGCATACGCCCTTTTTGGCCAAGTGCATCATTGTGGACGTTCTGCCTCTTTTCCTATGCTTTAAATGCAATTCCAGTCTACCTCCTGAAATCGGTTTCCTGCAATTCTGCCCCGCTTTCAAGTCCTCTTGGCAGCCTTACTTCAGTATATTTTTGGACGATAGCTGTCATTTATAACTCTGCAGGTTTGTGAATTACAGTGCCCCTGAGCTCCTTTCTTCAACTCGCTTTCTTGTGAGCTGGCCGCAACACCGCAGGATTGCTTCAGGCCCTAATCTGGTTCCGGCACGGCACGCTGAGCCTTTGGTTAATTCCTCTTCCTGGTGGGAAATGAGAGTTAAATTTGTCCGTCCAGACACCTCCAGCTAGTCTCTCTTTGGTTCTCCCTATTCCTGTTCATCTTCCGCAGAAATTGCAAATGGGCCAAACAGGAGGTTAAAGGCACTGACTCTCCAAGTCGGGAGAGTGTTAGTAAAGCGTCTGGAATGTTGCACCCGAGTACCAGGGGATGAGAACTGAGACATATTGGAACACGTCTCCCGATCACATGGTTGATCATACTCTGGGTTCCATGTGCATGTTTTAGCTGAAGGAAGAATCCCTTAAACCTGGAGAGTTGAGACCCGTGGAATGGGTACCATGCAATATGACTTCAAAGGGTCTTCATTTGCTCACCGTACCTCTCCAATCCTATCACTGCTGCGTTTATGCCCCTGTACACACGCTTGATTGTCTTTCAGAGACATAGCAATCCATAGGTTTTAAGATACTTACTAGTCAGGTACATTCTTAGGCGTTTAATATGGGGTGTTGAGTCCATTTCGTTGAGCAAGGAGTAGTTCTTGTCTATTCTATATTTGGCTTAAGGAACTTTATCTGTGCTCATTTCAATCTCTGGTTTTATGCAGCACCCCAACTCACCTTTCCCCTTAAGCAAGCATAAGTTGGTTTTCTAAATTTGAGACCCTGTTCTGTTTTGTAATCCAGTTCCTATGTAGCCAAGTTTACATCCCGTGTATTAGTGACATCTTATGATGTTTCTTTTTCTGTGTGACTTATATCAGTTAGAATCATCATATCTGAATCCACTCATTATGCTGCTACTGGCCTGATGACATAGATTTCATTGCTGAGTGATATTGCATTGAAAGTAAGTACCACAACTTCTTTATCCATTTTTCACTTTCTGCGATATTGAACTTGTACCATAAACGTGGTTCTTGTAAACAGAGCCGACCCAAACTTTGGGGTGGCTGTGTCTTTTTGATTTTAATTTCCCTAAGCTATAGGACCATAAGTGGAAGTGCCCTAGGCTCTGTTGCTTTGTTTTTTAGATGTTTCAGGAAACACCATACACCTCTCCCGAGTGGCTGTTGGCAATTTACATCCCGCCCATCAGCATAACAAGGCTCCCAGTTCTCCATGGCCTGTCCTGCCTTTCTGGATTTTACACTTTTTTCAGATGGCCCTTTTGACCGGGGGGAAGTGAGACTTCATTGTAGTGCAGATTTCCTTTGCAAGCTTGCTTGGTTGGCCAAAAAGGGCGTATGCGTTTTTTCCTGAATATATTCAGGAAAAAACGCATACGCCCTTTTTGGCCAAGTGCATCATTGTGGACGTTCTGCCGCTTTTCCTATGTTTTAAATGCAATTCCAGTCTACCTCCTGAAATCGGTTTCCTGCAATTCTGCCCCGCTTTCAAGTCCTCTTGGCAGCCTTACTTCAATATATTTTTGGACGATAGCTGTCGTTTATAACTCTGCAGGTTTGTGAATTACAGTGCCCCTGAGCTCCTTTCTTCAACTCGCTTTCTTGTGAGCTGGCCGCAACACCGCAGGATTGCTTCAGGCCCTAATTTGGTTCCGGCCCGGCACGCTGAGCCTTTGGTTAATTCCTCTTCCTGGTGGGAAATGAGAGTTAAATTTGCCCGTCCAGACACCTCCAGCTAGTCTCTCATTGGTTCTCCCTATTCCTGTTCATCTTCCTCAGAAATTGCAAATGGGCCAAACAGGAGGTTAAAGGCACTGACTCTCCAAGTCGGGAGAGTGTTAGTAAAGCGTCTGGAATGTTGCACCCGAGTACCAGGGGACGAGAACTGAGACATGTTGTAACACGTCTCCCGATCACTCGGTTGATCATACTCTGGGTTCCACGTGCATGTTTTAGCTGAAGGAAGAATCCCTTAAACCTGGAGAGTTGAGACCCGTGGAATGGGTACCATGCAATATGACTTCAAAGGGTCTTCATTTGCTCACCGAACCTCTCCAATCCTATCATTGCTGCGTTTATGCCCCTGTACACACGCTTGATTTTCTTTCAGAGACATAGCAATCCATAGGTTTTAAGATACTTACTAGTCAGGTACATTCTTAGGCGTTTAATATGGGGTGTTGAGTCCATTTCGTTGAGCAAGGAGTAGCTCTTGTCTATTCCATATTTGGCTTAAGGAACTTTATCTGTGCTCATTTCAATCTCAGGTTTTATGCAGCACCCCAACTCACCTTTCCCCTTAAGCAAGCATAAGTTGGTTTTCTAAATTTGAGACCCTGTTCTGTTTTGTAATCCAGTTCCTGTGTAGCCAAGTTTACATCCTGTGTATTAGTGATATCTTATGATGTTTCTTTTTCTGTGTGACTTATTTCAGTTAGAATCATCATACCTGAATCCACTCATTATGCTGCTACGGGCCTGATGACATAGATTTCATTGCTGAGTGATAATGCATTGTACGTAAGTACCACAACTTCTTTATCCATTTTTCACTTTCTGCGATATTGAACTTGTACCGTAAACGAGGTTCTTGTAAACAGAGCCGTCCCAAACTTTGGGGTGGCTGTGTCTTTTTGATTTTAATTTCCCTAAGCTATAGGACCATAAGTGGAAGTGCCCTAGGCTCTGTTGCTTTGTTTTTTAGATGTTTCAGGAAACCCCATACACCTCTCCCGAGTGGCTCTTGGCAATTTACATCCCGCCCATCAGCATAACAAGGCTCCCAGTTCTCCATGGCCTGTCCTGCCTTTCTGGATTTTACACTTTTTTCAGATGGCCCTTTTGACCAGGGGGAAGTGAGACTTCATTGTAGTGCAGATTTCCTTTGCAAGCTTGCTTGGTTGGCCAAAAAGGGCGTATGCGTTTTTTCCTGAATATATTCAGGAAAAAATGCATACGCCCTTTTTGGCCAAGTGCATCATTGTGGACGTTCTGCCTCTTTTCCTATGCTTTAAATGCAATTCCAGTCTACCTCCTGAAATCGGTTTCCTGCAATTCTGCCCCGCTTTCAAGTCCTCTTGGCAGCCTTACTTCAGTATATTTTTGGACGATAGCTGTCATTTATAACTCTGCAGGTTTGTGAATTACAGTGCCCCTGAGCTCCTTTCTTCAACTCGCTTTCTTGTGAGCTGGCCGCAACACCGCAGGATTGTTTCAGGCCCTAATCTGGTTCCGGCACGGCACGCTGAACCTTTGGTTAATTCCTCTTCCTGGTGGGAAATGAGATTTAAATTTGCCCGTCCAGACACCTCCACCTAGTCTCTCATTGGTTCTCCCTATTCCTGTTCATCTTCCTCAGAAATTGCAAATGGGCCAAACAGGAGGTTAAAGGCACTGACTCTCCAAGTCGGGAGAGTGTTAGTAAAGCGTCTGGAATGTTGCACCCGAGTACCAGGGGACGAGAACTGAGACATATTGGAACACGTCTCCCGATCACACGGTTGATCATACTCTGGGTTCCACGTGCATGTTTTACCTGAAGGCAGAATCCCTTAAACCTGGAGAGTTGAGACCCGTGGAATGGGTACCATGCAATATGACTTCAAAGGGTCTTCATTTGCTCACCGAACCTCTCCAATCCTATCACTGCTGCGTTTATGCCCCTGTACACACGCTTGATTTTCTTTCAGAGACATAGCAATCCGTAGGTTTTAAGATACTTACTAGTCAGGTACATTCTTAGGCGTTTAATATGGGGTGTTGAGTCCATTTCGTTGAGCAAGGAGTAGTTCTTGTCTATTCCATATTTGGCTTAAGGAACTTTATCTGTGCTCATTTCAATCTCTGGTTTTATGCAGCACCCCAACTCACCTTTCCCCTTAAGCAAGCATAAGTTGGTTTTCTATATTTGAGACCCTGTTCTGTTTTGTAATCCAGTTCCTGTGTAGCCAAGTTTACATTCCGTGTATTAGTGATATCTTATGATGTTTCTTTTTCTGTGTGACTTATTTCAGTTAGAATCATCATACCTGAATCCACTCATTATGCTGCTATGGGCCTGATGACATAGACTTCATTGCTGAGTGATATTGCATTGTACATAAGTACCACAACTTCTTTATCCATTTTTCACTTTCTGTGATATTGAACTTGTACCGTAAACGACGTTCTTGTATACAGAGCCGTCCCAAACTTTGGGGTGGCTGTGTCTTTTTGATTTTAATTTCCCTAAGCTATAGGACTATAACTGGACTTGCCCTAGGCTCAGTTGCTTTGTTTTTTAGATGTTTCATAAACACCATACACTTCTCCGGAGTGGCTGTTGGCAATTTACATCCCGCCCATCAGCATAACAAGGCTCCCAGTTCTCCATGGCCTGTCCTGCCTTTCTGGATTTTACACTTTTTTCAGATGGCCCTTTTGACTGGGGGGAAGTGAGACTTCATTGTAGTGCAGATTTCCTTTGCAAGCTTGCTTGGTTGGCCAAAAAGGGCGTATTCATTTTTTCCTAAATATATTCAGGAAAAAACTCATATGCCCTTTTTGGCCAAGTGCATCATTGTGGACGTTCTGCCTCTTTTCCTATGCTTTAAATGCAATTCCAGTCTACCTCCTGAAATCAGTTTCCTGCAATTCTGCCTTGCTTTCAATGCCTCTTCATAGCCTTACCTCAATATATTTTTTGAAAATAGTTGACCTTTATAACTCTGCAGGTTTTTAATTGCAGTGGCCCTTAGCTCCATTTTTCAGCTCTTATTTTTGTGATCTTGCCTCATAACCACAGGATTCCTTCAGGCCCTATTGTTCTTCTGGGGCACCTTGCTGTTCCTTTGGTTTATTCTTCTTACTGATATGAAATTAGAGTGACATGTGCCCATTGAAACCACTACAGCTAGTTTCTCACTGGTTCCCCCTATTCCCATTCATCCTCCGCACTAACTGCAGACTGTGCGATACCAGAACTTAAAGGCATTGACTCTCCATGTGGGGATATTTTTAGTAAAGCGGCTAGAATGTCGATCCGGAGCCCCAGGAGAGGAAAAATGAGGTGCGTTTTAGAAACCTTTCCCGATCATATGGTATACCAGTCGCTGGGTTTCCCAAGCATGGTTTAGCTGTAGGAAGATTCCCTTCAACCTGGAGTGTTGGGACCCTTGGAATGAGTAGCATGAAGTATTGCATTAAAGTTTTGGCAGTTGCTCACCAAAGCTCACCAATCCTCTCAGCCCCAAGTGTCCAGCCTTATGTCTTATCCAGCTGTGGGTTTATATGTGGTCAATCCAGGTTGCATCACAGCCCCTGAGCGAATTTTGTAAGAATTTTTCTCTCTTTGATTGTTTCTGCGTTTTGTTTTTAAAATTTATTTCTATAATGGGGTTTAGCTCATTTTCACTGCTGTGTTTGTGCCGCTCTGCACACACTTGATTCCCTTATGGAGATATATCAATACATGGGTTTTAAGATTCTTATTACTCAGATATATTTCTCTGCGGTGTATAGGGTGTGTTGAGGCCAGTTCATTGAGCAAGGTGTAGATCTTGTCTAATATCTATTTGGTTTATTGAACGGTATCTGTGCTAATTTCAAACTCTGGTTTTATGCATCACCTCACCTCTCCTTTCCCCTTAAGCTGACATAAGTGTGTTTTCTAAATGTGAGACACTGTTCTGTTCTGTAATTCATTTCTTGTGCAGCCATATTTACCCTCCCTCTATAAGTGATATCTTATGATATGTTTCTTTTTCTGTTTGACTTATTTCAAGTAGTATTATCGGACCTAAATCCACTCTTTATCCTTCTACTAGCCTTATTACATTGATTTCATGGTGAAGAGATATTCCATTGTACATAAGTACCACATCTTCTTTATCCATTGTTCTCTTTCCTGGGATATTTAAGGTGTACTGAAGTTGAGGTTCTTGTAAACAGAGTAGCCCTAAACTGTGGTGTGCTTGTGTCTTGTTGATTTTTAGACTTCCCTAGATATACTCCCATGATTGGAAGTGTCCTATGCTCTGTAGCTCTGTTTTTTAGATGATTTAGGAACCACCATACACTTCTCCAGAGTGGCTCTCGGCAGTTCACACACTGCCCATCAGCGTATAAAGGCTCCCTGTTCTCCATGGCCTGTCCTGCATTTCTGGTTTTTACAATTTTTTAGGATGGCCCTTTTGACCAGTGGGAAATGAGACTTCTTTGTTGTGCACATTTGCATTGCTTGCTTGCTTCGTTGCCCATAAAGTGCATATGCGTTTTTTCCTGGATATAATCAGGAAAAAACGCATACGCCCTTTTGGGCCAACTGCATCATTGTCGAAATTCTGCCGCTTTTCATGTGCTTTAAAGACGAGTCCAATCTATCTCTTGAAATCTGTTTCTTGCAATTCTGTCTTGCATTCAGATCCTCTTCTTTGCCTTACCTCAACATATTTTTGGACGTTAGTTTTCATTTATAACTCTGCAGGTTTGTGAATTGCAGTGACCCTGAGCTCCATTTTTTAAGTTGCTCTTTTGTGAGCTGGCCTCAAACCTGCAGGATTGCTTCAGGCCCTATTTTGGCTCGGGCGAGGCGGGCTGAGCCTTTTTTCAATTCTTATTCTTAATGGGAAATTAGAGTGATATGTGCCCGTCCAAACCCCTACAACTATTCTCTCATTGGTTCCCCCTCTTCCCGTTCATCCTCCTCACAATTTGCAAAATGTGTGAAACAGAAGTTGAAATGTGCTGATTCTCCAAGTGGGGAGATTCTAAGTAACGTGGCTGGAATGGTGAACAGGAGCACCAGGAGAGGATAAATGAGCTGCATTTTAGACACATCTCCCGATCACATGGTGTACAGTCCTCTGGGTTTTCCATGCATGTTTTAGCTGTAGGAAGATCCCTTGAACCTGCAGATTTGGGACCCATTGAATGGGTACCAGGTAGTATTACTTTAAAGGGTGTGCATTTCCTCACCCAACCTCACATTTCTCTTAGTGCAAACAGTTTCCAGCCTTATGTCTCATCCTGCTGTGGGTCTAGATGTGTTCAATCCATGTTGCATCACCGGCCCTGAGGAAAAGTTGTAAGAGGTTTTCTCTGTCTCTCTGTCGTTTATTTTTTTCAATTTATTACTATATTGGTTACAGCTGATTTTCAAAGCTCTGATTCTTGCTGCTGTACATCCACTTGATTCACGTACAGAGAGACATCAGTAAATTCTTTTTCAGATTCTTACCAGTCGTATATATTATTTTCCGGTGACTTGAGTGTGCTGAGTGCAGTTCTTTTAGCTACCGTGTAGGCCTTGTTGATTATCAGTTTGGTATTTGGAATGGTATCTTTGCTAATTTCAACCTCCTGGATGATGCCTCACCCCTCCCCACCTTTCCCGTTTAGCAGCCTTATGCGTGTTTTCTACATATTTGACTATGTTTTTGTTTTGTAATTTATTTCATGTGTAGCCATTTTGGATTCCACCTTTAAGTGATATCTTATGATATGTGTCTTTTTCTTTTTGAATTATGTCACTTAGAATGATCATACGTAACTCCTCCGGAGTTGTTACAACTGGCCATATTTCATTGATTTCCAGGCTGAATAATATTCCACTCTACCTAAGTACCACATCTCTATCCATTTTTTCTCTCCAGAGACATTTAAGTTATATCCTAGTCGAGGATCTTTTAAACAGAGAGGGGGTAAACATTGGGGTGCCTGTGTCCTCTCGATTTTTGTTTTTCCCAAGATATACGCCCATGAGTGCAAGTGCCCTATGCTCTGTAGCTCATTTTTTAGATGCTTTAGTAAACACAATACACTTCTCCAGAATGGCCGTTGGCAATATACAGTTCCACTATAAGTCTCACAGGGCTCCCTCTTCTCCTTGCCCTGTCCTGCATTTCTGTTGTTTACGCTTTATGAGGATGGCTCTTCTGACTGATGCGAAGTGATATCTCTTGTAGTATTGACTTCCAGTGCCCACCTGTTTGGTTGGCTAAAAAAGTGTATGCCCTTTTCTTGAATATATACAGAAAAAAACGCATACACCCTTTTTGGCCAACTGCAATGTTGGCAATGTTCAGCTCCTTTTCTTGTGCTTAATGGCGAGTCCTTTCTACCTCCTCAAATCCCTTTCCTGCCATTCTCCCTTGCTTACAAGTCCTTTTCTCTGACTTTCCTCAAGACATTTTTCAGTGATGGATATTTTCAACTCTGCAGTTTCGTGAATTTTACTGTCCCTGAGTTCCATTGTTCAACTTGTGTTTATGGGAACTGGCCACAAAGCAGCGGGATTTCCTCAAGCCCTATACTGTTTCCATGGGCAACCCTAGCCTTTGGTCAATTCGTCTTCCTGATTGGAAATTAGAGTGACATGTGCCTGTCTGAACACCTAGGACTTGTCTCTCATTGTTCCTCATCCTTCCGCTTCATCCTCTGGACAAATTCCAAACTGTACGCAACAGGATGTTGACAGTGCTGCCATCTCCAAGTGGGGAGACTGTTAGTAAAGACGCTGGATGGGTGAACCCGAGCACCAGGAGATGAGGAGATGAGATGCCTTTTCCAAACTCTTCCCGATCAGACGGTATACCATCCTCTGGGTGTGACAGACATGTTTTAGCAGTAGGAAGAGTCCCATTCATGTAAGGAGAACACCAGGGCTTTTTCAAAATCAGTGTCTCCCCGAAACCCAAACTGGGGAATTTTTTAAGCTACGGCTACACATATGTTCATTAAGGGCCTTGGGAAGTAGGCAGAGTCCAAACTTTAGATGATTGAAGTCTTCAGGGTCAGAAGCACTCACCACCAGCTTCCCTTAGGTTACACTTTAACTGTCATTGATAGATGATGTCAATAAAAATATCTATTCTTTTTCAGATTATTTCCCCTTATAGGTTATTGCAAAATGTTGAGTGTAGTTCCCTGTGCTATACAGTAGTTCCTTGTTGATGATCTATTTTATACATAGCAGTGTGTATGTGTTAATCCCAAACTGTTAATTTATCCCTCCTCCCACCTTTCCCCTTTGGTAATAATAAATTATAAGATTTTATACTTCTCAGAAATGGGGGAGCTGAAAGAGAGGTATCATTTTCAATGGAAAAGCATTTAAAACACGATTGAAGCTTTAACCAAGATTATTAGATGTACATCCTTGGAAAGAAATCACTTCGTTTCTCTAATATTGACCTGACAAATAAGACAAACCTTTTCACTGAACTTGCTTATAATAAAGTGATGGAAATAGCCAATGGAAGTGTTAGAAACATCTTATTTTACCCGAGCCTTATACACTGTTCTATGTTAACTACAGTTTGGCTCACACATCTGTTCATTGAGGTTACAATAGTCTCAATTTCTGTTACTGATCCTCCAGAGTGGACACCAACAAGTGTCCCCCTGCACAGTGTCATTGGGGCCAACAGATCGAGACTGAGTTTGGTTCACAAGCAAAGGAAACTTTATATTTTGATCAGAGAATGGAGAGGTGAGAGCATGCACTACCCCGTGGGCTGTGGGTTGGGCTGCTGTGTAGAGATCCTGTCAGAGTCAGTGGGAGGGAGGGGGCGGAGCTCTCGAGGGCCGGGTTGGCTGCAGCTCAGGCTCTATATCGCGGAGTCTGCACTGGGCCCCAGGAGCTGAGGTGTCGACCCAGCCATTCTGCACTAGGAAATCTGGTCTGAAGTGCCGGGTGTGGAACCTCTGCATGCGGGACCCTAGGAGCACATGAAATTAGACAAAGCACAAAGGATAAAAAAGGTTAGACTTGACTTTATTGCCCAGATTCTATTTTTATCTCCCAGGGATTTTTAATGGGCTTTGCTGGGGACAAACCCCTCCTCTGCCTTTTGTCCCGTTCCTCATTCTTGGAGTGCTGAGGGTGCAGACCCTTCTTCTGTAACTGCTGAGTGCTGAGTTGGGAGCCCTCATACCAAGGGGCGAGGGTCAGAGCTTCTCCCCAGCAGCCTCCAGGTGACGTTGATTGTCCCCAGGCCCCCTGCCTCCCTGCTCGTCCACCTGAGCACCAGCATTGGAAGCGTTATAGATTCTAATGACCTTTAAGGGTCCAGGAAAGAGATGTGCAGAGACGCTGTGGGGGCCAGTTTCACCCCGCCCCACATTTGTTCGGCCACCTTAGGCTGACCGTTTCTGCCAGCCTAGATGTTCTGACCAGTAGTCTGCGCTTTCTTCAATTAGGCCCCTGAATTAACGTACAAACAGCACCAGGTGTCAGAGCCCTGCCCGCTCAACTCCCAGACAGTCCAGGGTCAGTGGTGATCAAGGACCATGATGGCCACTGAGTCAGCAGCCTTTTGAAGTAAACAGGAGTCCAGCCAGTCTTATTGGCCACCATCATCACGGTGTCTGTAGGCTTTTCTATGGTGACAGTGTGATATACGGTTCCCCCGCCAAGATTATTAGCTCCCCTCTGGGTGCAGTAAGTCCTGCAAGCAGTAGTCTACTCTTTTGGGACACACTCTTATTGTTTTATGAGAGAAACTCCAGGTCAAGTGATGTTCACACGAGTCGTCATGGTGCCCTGTTGCCCCCGGTTATCTCTCTGGATGTTGGAGTTGGAGGGCCTCCTCACTCGAGGTTGGTGTGCCCACGGAGCAAACCCTGCAACTTCAGGGCATGGTTGGTGGTTAGGATCACCACGTGGGGTCCTTTTCCCTTAGGAGGGAGGTGGCCTTTTGGGCTGCTGATTTCCAGGTTTTTAGATACCGCCAGTATCTTGGCCAGATGCGGCAGTGGGCCAAGCCCCTTGGTGACCGTAGTTTATCCTACCTGGATGGCATTCTTGCATTGTTCCATTTCAAGTGGTCCCAGTTTTTACACTAATTCTCCAATGGCGATTCACCTTTCACCGGGAATGTAAAGGTCAAAGGGTTTAGCTAAATTAGGGAGTTCCAGGGCAAGGGTCTGAATTGACTGCTCTTTCCATTCTTGAAAGGCCACTTCTGGATTCTATTCAAAAGGATCATCATCTTTTCCTTTCAGTGTTTCATATAGAGGCCCAGCTAGTAGACTGTAGTTAGGGATCCAGAAGCAGCAAACCCTGGCCTCCCCAGGAACCCCTAAGCTGTCTTCTAGTTTTAGAAAGGAGTAAGGCCAAAAATGGTTTCTTCCCTTTCCTGGGATGGGCTTCTCTGACCTTCTGTGAGAATGAAGCCCAGGCAGGTCACCGCAGTCTGTGATATTTGAGCTTTTTCTTGGACAACTTCTATCCTTTATTGGCTTGGTAGTTCAGAGGCCTCCTTAGTAGGGCTGGCGATCAGAATGTTGTCTGCGTACTGAAGGAGGGTTTCCTTTTCCAGAGGTAGAACTTTTAGGTCTTTAGCTAAGGTTTCCCCAAAAATGGTGTGGGAATTTTTGCACCCTTGGGGCAAGACGGCCCGGAAGTATTGTTTTAGTTGTATGTTGAGTCCTGCCACTCACAAGCCAAAATTTCTTGTGACTCTGGGACTAATGGAATACAAAAGAAGGCATCATTGAAGACTAATACAGAATACCATGTCCTGGTGGTTGGTAGAATGACCAGCAGGGTGTAGGAATTAGGAGCAACTGGAGGTATATCCTCGGTGGCTTCACTGACTGTCCTGACATCTTTTACCAGGTCCCCAGCAGCCCATGGGGCTCTCGTGGTCAGACCAATCCCAGAATATGGAGCTCACCTGGGCAGGTACCCCAACCCCACCCCAGCCCACGGGGCTCTCGTGGTCAGGCCCCTCCCAGGATACAGAGCTACCCTTGCAGGTACCGTGGCAGGGCTGGGCACACAGGAACCGTGCACATAGCCCTCATTGCAGAGCACCCCCAGCTCACCTGTCGCTCAGAGCTGACACAGAGCACCTCAGAGCAGGACTTGAACTAACAAACAGCAGCTGCGACAGGTCTGTGACCCTGGGCATCACTCTGTGCGGCCTCCCTCCACCTGGTCTTCCAGAGACTTCCACTGCACCCGGGGCACCAGGCCTCTGTCTCCAACCACCACCCACCCCTCCTCTCCCTGACTCCTGGGTTCCTCTCATTAGGAGAGGGTTTTCTTGAAGTTGTCTCCCACTCATGGGCCAGATAAAATGATTAGAAAACAAGCCAAAGCTGCAGCCCCTTGTCTATCCTGACTCTCAGGAGCCCACACCTGTTCCTTGGACCTGGCCGGTTCAGCAAGTTCCATTTTCTGCAACTGTGAGCCCCTGAGGGGTGATGATTGGCTGAGCTGGGCAGCCTAACCGTGCTGGCCAGCCCTCCCCAGGTGTGCCTGGGTTGAGATCAATATCAATACCACTCCAGGCAGCAAGAGCCCCTGCAGCCGTGCCTGACGCCATTTTCTCTGCCCTGTCAGCAGTCTCGGGGCTGGGCTGGTGGGAGGGAGTGAGAGGCCACGGCTTTGTGGGTGGCCCAGTGTGAGTGGGGCTCTGCTGGACTTTCTGCAGCAGTTGCCAGGCTGCCACCTGCTAAAGAAGAGGATGTGTCACCCATACCTGCTGCTGGAATTTCTCCCTGGGCAGAGGTGAGGAAGGAAAAAAGCAGTGGGGGCAGGGACAGGACGGGTATCTCAGGCAGGGAAATGGAAATCTTCCAGAAGAGCACCCAGGGCCAGGACCATCCTGGCTGGCCTGCAGGCACCAAGTCGGCCGGCATGCTGTCACTCGTGTGGCTCTATGACCCTTCCTCTAGGCTTTCAAGTCCTTGTATATATTCAGGTGTTTTACCTGGGATGGGTGGGAATAGTTCAGCAGCAACTGGCCTGGGGCTCAGCTCACGTTTACACACAGATGCCTCGGCACGGTGCCCCAGCTTTGCAATGAGGACGCTTGTTGCGTGGGGGCTGCTGGCTGAATGGGAGATGATTCCCCACCACTGACCAACTTCAGAATTGTTTACAACTGGAGCAAGTGCCCTGATACGGTTTTCCTCTGTGGAACTGGAGGGTTCTGTGTTTTTTTTCTCTTTTTCGTTTTTGGTTCAAGGTAGATTTTATTCCTCTTTTTTGTATTTACAGATATAAGCATGGAAATAATTTATTCATATAAATACATGTATGTGAAGGGAATAATTGTTTTTTCTGTTTTATTTTTTAAATTTTATTTCTTTTCAATTTTGAATTTTATTTTATATTTTTATACAGCAGGTTCTTATTGGTTATCTATTTTATACATATAAATGTATACATGCCAATCCCAGTCTCTCAACTCCTCCCACCACCACCCCCCCAACAGCTTTCCCCCCTTGTTGTCCATACATTTGTTGTCTACATCTGTTGCTCTATTTATGCCTTGCAAAATGGTTAATCTGTACGGTTTTTCTAGGTTCCACATACATGCATGAATATACAAGATTTGTTTTTCTCTTTCTGACTTACTTCACTCTGTATGACAGTCTCTAGATCCATCGACGTCTCTACAAATGACCCAATTTCATTCCTTTTCATGGCTTAGTAATATTCCATTTTATATATGTACCACAGCTTTATGCATTCGTCTGTCTGTGGGCATTTAGGTTGCTTCCATTACATCGATATTGTAAATAGTGATGCAATGAACATTGCGGTGAATGTCTCTTTTTGATTTATGGTTTTGTCTGGGTATATGTCCAGTACTGGGATTGCTGTATCATATGGTAATTCTATTGTTAGTTTCATAAGAAACTCCATATTGTTCTCCATAGTGAATGTAACAATTTATATTCACAACAATAGTGGAAGAGGGTTCCTTTTCTCCACACCCTTTCCAGCATTTATTGTTTGTAGATTTTCTGATGATGCCCATTCTATCAGGTGTGAGGTGATACCTCATTGTTGAGTCCATTTTGTTGAGCAAGGGGTAGGTCTTGTCTATTACACATTTGGCTTATGGAACAGTATCTGTGCTAATGTCAAACTCTGGTTTTATGCAGCACCCCAACTCACCTTCCCCCTTAAACAAGCATAAGTTGGTTTGCTAAACTTGAGACCCTGTTCTGTTTTGTAATTCAGTTCATGTGTAGCCAAGTTCACATTCCGTGTATTAGTGATATCTTATGATGTTTCTTTTTCTGTGTGACTTATTTCAGTTAGAATCATCATACCCGAATCCACTCATTATGCTGCTACGGGCCTGATGACATAGATTTCATTGCTGAGTGATATTGCATTGTACATAAGTACCACAACTTCTTTATCCATTTCTTACTTTCTACGATATTGAACTTATACCGTAAACAAGGTTCTTGTAAAAAGAGCTGTCCTAAACATTGGGGTGGCTGTGTCTTTTTGAATTTACTTTTCCTAAGCTACAGCACCATAAGTGGAAGTGCCCTAGGCTCTCTTGCGTTGTTTTTTAGATGTTTCAGAAAACACCATACACTTCTCCCGAGTGGCTGTTGGCAATTTACATCCCGCCCATCAGCATAACAAGGCTCCCAGTTCTCCATGGCCTGTCCTGCCTTTCTGGATTTTACACTTTTTTCAGATGGCCCTTTTGACCGGGGGGAAGTGAGACTTCATTGTAGTGCAGATTTCCTTTGCAAGCTTGCTTGGTTGGCCAAAAAGGGCGTATGCGTTTTTTCCTGAATATATTCAGGAAAAAACGCATACGCCCTTTTTGGCCAAGTGCATCATTGTGGACGTTCTGCCTCTTTTCCTATACTTTAAATGCAATTCCAGTCTACCTCCTGAAATCGGTTTCCTGCAATTCTGCCCCGCTTTCAAGTCCTCTTGGCAGCCTTACTTCAGTATATTTTTGGACGATAGCTGTCATTTATAACTCTGCAGGTTTGTGAATTACAGTGCCCCTGAGCTCCTTTCTTCAACTCGCTTTCTTGGGAGCTGGCCGGAACACCGCAGGATTGCTTCAGGCCCTAATCTGGTTCCGGCACGGCACGCTGAGCCTTTGGTTAATTCCTCTTCCTGGTGGGAAATGAGAGTTAAATTTGCCCGTCCAGACACCTCCAGCTAGTCTCTCATTGGTTCTCCCTATTCCTGTTCATCTTCCACAGAAATTGCAAACTGGGCCAAACAGGAGGTTAAAGGCACTGACTCTCCAAGTCGGGAGAGTGTTAGTAAAGCGTCTGGAATGTTGCACCCGAGTACCAGGGGACGAGAACTGAGACATATTGGAACACGTCTCCCGATCACACGGTTGATCATACTCTGGGTTCCACGTGCATGTTTTAGCTGAAGGCAGAATCCCTTAAACCTGGAGAGTTGAGACCCGTGGAATGGGTACCATGCAATATGACTTCAAAGGGTCTTCATTTGCTCACCGAAACTCTCCAATCCTATCACTGCTGCATTTATGCCCCTGTACACACGCTTGATTTTCTTTCAGAGACATAGCAATCCATAGGTTTTAAGATACTTACTAGTCAGGTACATTCTTAGGCGTTTAATATGGGGTGTTGAGTCCATTTCGTTGAGCAAGGAGTAGTTCTTGTCTATTCCATATTTGGCTTAAGGAACTTTATCTGTGCTCATTTCAATCTCTGGTTTTATGCAGCACCCCAACTCACCTTTCCCCTTAAGCAAGCATAAGTTGGTTTTCTAAATTTGAGACCCTGTTCTGTTTTGTAATCCAGTTCCTGTGTAGCCAAGTTTACATTCCGTGTATTAGTGATATCTTATGATGTTTCTTTTTCTGTGTGACTTATTTCAGTTAGAATCATCATACCTGAATCCACTCATTATGCTGCTACGGGCCTGATGACATAGATTTCATTACTGAGTGATATTGCATTGTACGTAAGTACCACAATTTCTTTATCCATTTTTCACTTTCTGCGATATTGAACTTGTACCGTAAACGAGGTTCTTGTAAACAGAGCCGTCCCAAACTTTGGGGTGGCTGTGTCTTTTTGATTTTAATTTCCCTAAGCTATAGGGCCATAAGTGGAAGTGCCCTAGGCTCCGCTGCTATGTTTTTTAGGTGTTTCAGGAAGCACCATACACTTCTTCCGAGTGTCTCTTGGCAATTTACATCCCGCCCATCAGCATAACAAGGCTCCCAGTTCTCCATGGCCTGTCCTGCCTTTCTGGATTTTACACTTTTTTCAGATGGCCCTTTTGACCGGGGGGAAGTGAGACTTCATTGTAGTGCAGATTTCCTTTGCAAGCTTGCTTGGTTGGCCAAAAAGGGCGTATGCGTTTTTTCCTGAATATATTCAGGAAAAAACGCATACGCCCTTTTTGGCCAAGTGCATCATTGTGGACGTTCTGCCTCTTTTCCTATGCTTTAAATGCAATTCCAGTCTACCTCCTGAAATCGGTTTCCTGCAATTCTGCCCCGCTTTCAAGTCCTCTTGGCAGCCTTACTTCAGTATATTTTTGGACGATAGCTGTCATTTATAACTCTGCAGGTTTGTGAATTACAGTGCCCCAGAGCTCCTTTCTTCAACTCGCTTTCTTGGGAGCTGGCCGGATCACCGCAGCATTGCTTCAGGCCCTAATCTGGTTCCGGCACGGCACGCTGAGCCTTTGGTTAATTCCTCTTCCTGGCGGGAAATGAGAGTTAAATTTGCCCGTCCAGACACTTCCAGCTAGTCTCTCATTGGTTCTCCCTATTCCTGTTCATCTTCCGGAGAAATTGCAAACTGGGCCAAACAGGAGGTTAAAGGAACTGACTCTCCAAGTCGGGAGAGTGTTAGTAAAGCATCTGGAATGTTGCACCCGAGTACCAGGGGACGAGAACTGAGACATATTGGAACACGTCTCCCGATCACACGGTTGATCATACTCTGGGTTCCACGTGCATGTTTTAGCTGAAGGAAGAATCCCTTAAACCTGGAGAGTTGAGACCCGTGGAATGGGTACCATGCAATATGACTTCAAAGGGTCTTCATTTGCTCACCGAACCTCTCCAATCCTATCATTGCTGCGTTTATGCCCCTGTACACACGCTTGATTTTCTTTCAGAGACATAGCAATCCATAGGTTTTAAGATACTTACTAGTCAGGTACATTCTTAGGCGTTTAATATGGGCTGTTGAGTCCATTTCGTTGAGCAAGGAGTAGCTCTTCTCTATTCCATATTTGGCTTAAGGAACTTTATCTGTGCTCATTTCAATCTCAGGTTTTATGCAGCACCCCAACTCACCTTTCCCCTTAAGCAAGCATAAGTTGGTTTTCTAAATTTGAGACCCTGTTCTGTTTTGTAATCCAGTTCCTGTGTAGCCAAGTTTACATTCCGTGTATTAGTGATATCTTATGATGTTTCTTTTTCTGTGTGACTTATTTCAGTTAGAATCATCATACCTGAATCCACTCATTATGCTGCTACGGGCCTGATGACATAGATTTCATTGCTGAGTGATATTGCATTGAACGTAAGTACCACAACTTCTTTATCCATTTTTCACTTTCTGCGATATTGAACTTGTACCGTAAACGAGGTTCTTGTAAACACAGCCGTCCCAAACTTTGGGGTGGCTGTGTCTTTTTGATTTTAATTTCCCTAATCTATAGGACCATAAGTGGAAGTGCCCTAGGCTCTGTTGCTTTGTTTTTTAGATGTTTCAGGAAACACCATACACCTCTCCCCAGTAGCTGTTGGCAATTTACATCCCGCCCATCAGCATAACAAGGCTCCCAGTTCTCCATGGCCTGTCCTGCCTTTCTGGATTTTACACATTTTTCAGATGGCCCTTTTGACCAGGGGGAAGTGAGACTTCATTGTAGTGCAGATTTCCTTTGCAAGCTTGCTTGGTTGGCCAAAAAGTGCGTATGCGTTTTTCCCTGAATATATTCAGGAAAAAACGCATACGCACTTTTTGGCCAAGTGCATCATTGTGGACGTTCTGCCTCTTTTCCTATGCTTTAAATGCAATTCCAGTCTACCTCCTGAAATCGGTTTCCTGCAATTCTGCCCCGCTTTCAAGTCCTCTTGGCAGCCTTACTTCAGTATATTTTTGGACGATAGCTGTCATTTATAACTCTGCAGGTTTGTGAATTACAGTGCCCCTGAGCTCCTTTCTTCAACTCGCTTTCTTGTGAGCTGGCCGCAACACCGCAGGATTGCTTCAGGCCCTAATCTGGTTCCGGCATGGCATGCTGGGCCTTTGGTTAATTCCTCTTCCTGGTGGGAAATGAGAGTTAAATTTGCCCGTCCAGATACCTCCACCTAGTCTCTCATTGGTTCTCCCTATTCCTGTTCATCTTCCTCAGAAATTGCAAATGGGGCAAACAGGAGGTTAAAGGCACTGACTCTCCAAGTCGGGAGAGTGTTAGTAAAGCGTCTGGAATGTTGCACCCGAGTACCAGGGGACGAGAACTGAGACATATTGGAACACGTCTGACGATCACACGGTTGATCATACTCTGGGTTCCACATGCATGTTTTAGCTGAAGGAAGAATCCCTTAAACCTGGAGAGTTGAGACCCGTGGAATGGGTACCATGCAATATGACTTCAAAGGGTCTTTATTTGCTCACCGAACCTCTCCAATCCTATCACTGCTGCGTTTATGCCCCTGTACACACGCTTGATTTTCTTTCAGAGACATAGCAATCCATAGGTTTTAAGATACTTACTAGTCAGGTACATTCTTAGGCGTTTAATATGGGCTGTTAAGTCCATTTCGTTGAGCAAGGAGTAGTTCTTGTCTATTCCATATTTGGCTTAAGGAACTTTATCTGTGCTCATTTCAATCTCTGGTTTTATGCAGCACCCCAACTCACCTTTCCCCTTAAGCAAGCATAAGTTGGTTTTCTAAATTTGAGACCCTGTTCTGTTTTGTAATCCAGTTACTGTGTAGCCAAGTTTACATTCCGTGTATTAGTGATATCTTATGATGTTTCTTTTTCTGTGTGACTTATTTCAGTTAGAATCATCATACCTGAATCCACTCATTATGCTGCTACGGGCCTGATGACATAGAATTCATTGCTGAGTGATATTGCATTGAACGTAAGTACCACAACTTCTTTATCCATTTTTCACTTTCTGCGATATTGAACTTGTACCGTAAACGAGGTTCTTGTAAACAGAGCCGTCCCAAACTTTGGGGTGGCTGTGTCTTTTTGATTTTAATTTCCCTAAGCTATAGGACCATAAGTGGAAGTGCCCTAGGCTCCGCTGCTATGTTTTTTAGGTGTTTCAGGAAGCACCATACACTCCTTCCGAGTGGCTGTTGGCAATTTACATCCCTCCCATCAGCATAACAAGGCTCCCAGTTCTCCATGGCCTGTCCTGCCTTTCTGGATTTTACACTTTTTTCAGGTGGCCCTTTTGACCGGGGGGAAGTGAGACTTCATTGTAGTGCAGATTTCCTTTGCAAGCTTGCTTGGTTGGCCAAAAAGGGCGTATGCGTTTTTTCCTGAATATATTCAGGAAAAAACGCATACGCCCTTTTTGGCCAAGTGCATCATTGTGGACGTTCTGCCTCTTTTCCTATGCTTTAAATGCAATTCCAGTCTACCTCCTGAAATCGGTTTCCTGCAATTCTGCCCCGCTTTCAAGTCCTCTTGGCAGCCTTACTTCAGTATATTTTTGGACGATAGCTGTCATTTATAACTCTGCAGTTTTGTGAATTGCAGTGCCCCTGAGGTCCATTCTTCAACTCGCTTTCTTGTGAGCTGGCCGCAACACCGCAGGATTGCTTCAGGCCCTAATCTGGTTCCGGCATGGCACGCTGGGCCTTTGGTTAATTCCTCTTCCTGGTGGGAAATGAGAGTTAAATTTGCCCGTCCAGATACCTCTACCTAGTCTCTCATTGGTTCTCCCTATTCCTGTTCATCTTCCTCAGAAATTGCAAATGGGGCAAACAGGAGGTTAAAGGCACTGACTCTCCAAGTCGGGAGAGTGTTAGTAAAGCGTCTGGAATGTTGCACCCGAGTACAAGGGGACGAGAACTGAGACATATTGGAACACGTCTCACGATCACACGGTTGATCATACTCTGGGTTCCACATGCATGTTTTAGCTGAAGGAAGAATCCCTTAAACCTGGAGAGTTGAGACCCGTGGAATGGGTACCATGCAATATGACTTCAAAGGGTCTTTATTTGCTCACCGAACCTCTCCAATCCTATCACTGCTGCGTTTATGCCCCTGTACACACGCTTGATTTTCTTTCAGAGACATAGCAATCCATAGGTTTTAAGATACTTACTAGTCAGGTACATTCTTAGGCGTTTAATATGGGGTGTTGAGTCCATTTCGTTGAGCAAGGAGTAGTTCTTGTCTATTCCATATTTGGCTTAAGGAACTTTATCTGTGCTCATTTCAATCTCTGGTTTTATGCAGCACCCCAACTCACCTTTCCCCTTAAGCAAGCATAAGTTGGTTTTCTAAATTTGAGACCCTGTTCTGTTTTGTAATCCAGTTACTGTGTAGCCAAGTTTACATTCCGTGAATTAGTGATATATTATGATGTTTCTTTTTCTGTGTGACTTATTTCAGTTAGAATCATCATACCTGAATCCACTCATTATGCTGCTATGGGCCTGATGACATAGATTTCATTGCTGAGTGATATTGCATTGTACGTAAGTACCACAACTTCTTTATCCATTTTTCACTTTCTGCGATATTGAACTTGTACCGTAAACGACGTTCTTGTAAACAGAGCCGTCCCAAACTTTGGGGTGGCTGTGTCTTTTTGATTTTAATTTCCCTAAGCTATAGGACCATAAGTGGAAGTGCCCTAGGCTCTGTTGCTTTGTTTTTTAGATGTTTCAGGAAACACCATACACCTCTCCCGAGTGGCTCTTGGCAATTTACATCCCGCCCATCAGCATAACAAGGCTCCCAGTTCTCCATGGCCTGTCCTGCCTTTCTGGATTTTACACTTTTTTCAGGTGGCCCTTTTGACCGGGGGGAAGTGAGACTTCATTGTAGTGCAGATTTCCTTTGCAAGCTTGCTTGGTTGGCCAAAAAGGGCGTATGCGTTTTTTCCTGAATATATTCAGGAAAAAACGCATACGCCCTTTTTGGCCAAGTGCATCATTGTGGACGTTCTGCCTCTTTTCCTATGCTTTAAATGCAATTCCAGTCTACCTCCTGAAATCGGTTTCCTGCAATTCTGCCCCGCTTTCAAGTCCTCTTGGCAGCCTTACTTCAGTATATTTTTGGATGATAGCTGTCATTTATAACTCTGCAGGTTTGTGAATTACAGTGCCCCTGAGCTCCTTTCTTCAACTCGCTTTCTTGGGAGCTGGCCGGATCACCGCAGCATTGTTTCAGGCCCTAATCTGGTTCCGGCACGGCATGCTGAGCCTTTGGTTAATTCCTCTTCCTGGTGGGAAATGAGAGTTAAGTTTGCCCGTCCAGACACCTCCAGCTAGTCTCTCATTGGTTCTCCCTATTCCTGTTCATCTTCCGCAGAAATTGCAAACTGGGCCAAACAGGAGGTTAAAGGCACTGACTCTCCAAGTCGGGAGAGTGTTAGTAAAGCGTCTGGAATGTTGCACCCGAGTACCAGGGGACGAGAACTGAGACATATTGGAACACGTCTCCCGATCACACGGTTGGTCATACTCTGGGTTCCACGTGCATGTTTTAGCTGAAGGAAGAATCCCTTAAACCTGGAGAGTTGAGACCCGTGGAATGGGTACCATGCAATATGACTTCAAAGGGTCTTCATTTGCTCACCGAACCTCTCCAATCCTATCACTGCTGCGTTTATGGCCCTGTTCACACGCTTGATTTTCTTTCAGAGACATAGGAATCCATAGGTTTTAAGATACTTACTAGTCAAGTACATTCTTAGGCGTTTAATATGGGGTGTTGAGTCCATTTCGTTGAGCAAGGAGTAGTTCTTGTCTATTCCATATTTGGCTTAAGGAACTTTATCTGTGCTCATTTCAATCTCAGGTTTTATGCAGCACCCCAACTCACCTTTCCCCTTAAGCAAGCATAAGTAGGTTTTCTAAATTGGAGACACTGTTCTGTTTTGTAATCCAGTTCCTGTGTAGCCAAGTTTACATTCCGTGTATTAGTGATATCTTATGATGTTTCTTTTTCTGTGTGACTTATTTCAGTTAGAATCATCATACCTGAATCCACTCATTATGCTGCTACGGGCCTGATGACATAGATTTCATTGCTGAGTGATATTGCATTGTACGTAAGTACCACAACTTCTTTATCCATTTTTCACTTTCAGCGCTGTTGAACTTGTACCGTAAACGAGGTTCTTGTAAACAGAGCCGTACCAAACTTTGGGGTGGCTGTGTCTTTTTGATTTTAATTTCCCTAAGCTATAGGACCATAAGTGGAAGTGCCCTAGGCTCTGTTGCTTTGTTTTTTAGATGTTTCAGGAAACACCATAAACCTCTCCCCAGTGGCTGTTGGCTATTTACATCCCGCCCATCAGCATAACAAGGCTCCCAGTTCTCCATGGCCTGTCCTGCCTTTCTGGATTTTACACTTTTTTCAGATGGCCCTTTTGACCGGGGGGAAGTGAGACTTCATTGTAGTGCAGATTTCCTTTGCAAGCTTGCTTGGTTGGCCAAAAAGGGCGTATGCGTTTTTTCCTGAATATATTCAGGAAAAAACGCATACGCCCTTTTTGGCCAAGTGCATCATTGTGGACGTTCTGCCTCTTTTCCTATGCTTTAAATGCAATTCCAGTCTACCTCCTGAAATCGGTTTCCTGCAATTCTGCCCTGCTTTCAAGGCCTCTTGGCAGCCTTACTTCAGTATATTTTTGGACGATAGCTGTCATTTATAACTCTGCAGGTTTGTGAATTACAGTGCCCCTGAGCTCCTTTCTTCAACTCGCTTTCTTGGGAGCTGGCCAGAACACCGCAGCATTGCTTCAGGCCCTAATATGGTTCCGGCACGGCACGCTGAGCCTTTGGTTAATTCCTCTTCCTGGTGGGAAATGAGAGTTAAATTTGCCCGTCCAGACACCTCCAGCTAGTCTCTCATTGGTTCTCCCTATTCCTGTTCATCTTCCGGAGAAATTGCAAACT
The DNA here is from genome assembly GCF_964270905.1 of Leucopleurus acutus. NCBI lineage: Eukaryota > Metazoa > Chordata > Mammalia > Artiodactyla > Delphinidae > Leucopleurus > Leucopleurus acutus. The sequence continues at coordinate 642,275 of NW_028139203.1, forward strand.
GGGCCAAACAGGAGGTTAAAGGCACTGACTCTCCAAGTCGGGAGAGTGTTAGTAAAGCATCTGGAATGTTGCACCCCAGTACCAGGGGACGAGAACTGAGACATATTGGAACACGTCTCCCGATCACACGGTTGATCATACTCTGGGTTCCACGTGCATGTTTTAGCTGAAGGAAGAATCCCTTAAACCTGGAGAGTTGAGACCCGTGGAATGGGTACCATGCAATATGACTTCAAAGGGTCTTCATTTGCTCACCGAACCTCTCCAATCCTATCACTGCTGCGTTTATGCCCCTGTACACACGCTGGATTTTCTTTCAGAGACATAGCAATCCATAGGTTTTAAGATACTTACTAGTCAGGTACATTCTTAGGCGTTTAATATGGGGTGTTGAGTCCATTTTGTTGAGCATGGAGTAGTTCTTGTCTATTCCATATTTGGCTTAAGGAACTTTATCTGTGCTCATTTCAATCTCTGGTTTTATGCAGCACCCCAACTCACCTTTCCCCTTAAGCAAGCATAAGTTGGTTTTCTAAATTTGAGACCCTGTTCTGTTTTGTAATCCAGTTCCTGTGTAGCCAAGTTTACATTCCGTGTATTAGTGATATCTTATGATGTTTCTTTTTCTGTGTGACTTATTTCAGTTAGAATCATCATACCTGAATCCACTCATTATGCTGCTACGGGCCTGATGACATAGATTTCATTGCTGAGTGATATTGCATTGTATGTAAGTACCACAACTTCTTTATCCATTTTTAACTTTCAGCGCTGTTGAACTTGTACCGTAAACGAGGTTCTTGTAAACAGAGCCGTCCCAAACTTTGGGGTGGCTGTGTCTTTTTGATTTTAATTTCCCTAATCTATAGGACCATAAGTGGAAGTGCCCTAGGCTCTGTTGCTTTGTTTTTTAGATGTTTCAGGAAACACCATACAGCTCTCCCCAGTGGGTGTTGGCAATTTACATCCCGCCCATCAGCATAACAAGGCTCCCAGTTCTCCATGGCCTGTCCTGCCTTTCTGGATTTTACACTTTTTTCAGATGGCCCTTTTGACCCGGGGGAAGTGAGACTTCATTGTAGTGCAGATTTCCTTTGCAAGCTTGCTTGGTTGGCCAAAAAGGGCGTATGCGTTTTTTCCTGAATATATTCAGGAAAAAAGGCATATGCCCTTTTTGGCCAAGTGCATCATTGTGGACGTTCTGCCTCTTTTCCTATGCTTTAAATGCAATTCCAGTCTACCTCCTGAAATCGGTTTCCTGCAATTCTGCCCCGCTTTCAAGTCCTCTTGGCAGCCTTACTTCAGTATATTTTTGGACGATAGCTATCATTTATAACTCTGCAGGTTTGTGAATTACAGTGCCCCTGAGCTCCTTTCTTCAACTCGCTTTCTTGTGAGCTGGCCGCAACACCGCAGGATTGCTTCAGGCCCTAATCTGGTTCCGGCACGGCACGCTGAGCCTTTGGTTAATTCCTCTTCCTGGTGGGAAATGAGAGATAAATTTGCCCGTCCAGACACCTCCACCTAGTCTCTCATTGGTTCTCCCTTTTCCTGTTCATCTTCCGCAGAAATTGCAAATGGGCCAAACAGGAGGTTAAAGGCACTGACTCTCCAAGTCGGGAGAGTGTTAGTAAAGCGTCTGGAATGTTGCACCCGAGTACCAGGGGACGAGAACTGAGACATATTGGAACACGTCTCCCGATCACACGGTTGATCATACTCTGGGTTCCACGTGCATGTTTTAGCTGAAGGAAGAATCCCTTAAACCTGGAGAGTTGAGACCCGTGGAATGGGTACCATGCAATATGACATCAAAGGGTCTTCATTTGCTCACCGAACCTCTCCAATCCTATCACTGCTGCGTTTATGCCCCTGTTCACACGCTTGATTTTCTTTCAGAGACATAGCAATCCATAGGTTTTAAGATACTTACTAGTCAGGTACATTCTTAGGCGTTTAATATGGGGTGTTGAGTCCATTTCATTGAACAAGCAGTAGTTCTTGTCTATTCCATATTTGGCTTAAGGAACTTTATCTGTGCTCATTTCAATCTCTGGTTTTATGCAGCACCCCAACTCACCTTTCCCCTTAAGCAAGCATAAGTTGGTTTTCTAAATTTGAGACCCTGTTCTGTTTTGTAATCCAGTTCCTGTGTAGCCAAGTTTACATCCTGTGTATTAGTGATATCTTATGATGTTTCTTTTTCTGTGTGACTTATTTCAGTTAGAATCATCATACCTGAATCCACTCATTATGCTGCTACGGGCCTGATGACATAGATTTCATTGCTGAGTGATATTGCATTGTACGTAAGTACCACAACTTCTTTCTCCATTTTTCACTTTCTGCGATATTGAACTTGTACCGTAAACGAGGTTCTTGTAAACAGAGCCGTCCCAAACTTTAGGGTGGCTGTGTCTTTTTGATTTTAATTTCCCTAAGCTATAGGACCATAAGTGGAATATCCATAGGCTCTGTTGCTTTGTTTTTTAGATGTTTCAGGAAACACCATACACCTCTCCCGAGTGGCTGTTGGCAATTTACATCCTTCCCATCAGCATAACAAGGCTCCCAGTTCTCCATGGCCTGTCCTGCCTTTCTGGATTTTACACTTTTTTCAGGTGGCCCTTTTGACCGGGGGGAAGTGAGACTTCATTGTAGTGCAGATTTCCTTTGCAAGCTTGCTTGGTTGGCCAAAAAGGGCGTATGCGTTTTTTCCTGAATATATTCAGGAAAAAACGCATACGCCCTTTTTGGCCAAGTGCATCATTGTGGACGTTCTGCCTCTTTTCCTATGCTTTAAATGCAATTCCAGTCTACCTCCTGAAATCGGTTTCCTGCAATTCTGCCCCGCTTTCAAGTCCTCTTGGCAGCCTTACTTCAATATATTTTTGGACGATAGCTGTCGTTTATAACTCTGCAGCTTTGTGAATTACAGTGCCCCTGAGCTCCTTTCTTCAACTCGCTTTCTTGTGAGCTGGCCGCAACACCGCAGGATTGATTCAGGCCCTAATTTGGTTCCGGCACGGCACGCTGAGCCTTTGGTTAATTCCTCTTCCTGGTGGGAAATGAGAGTTAAATTTGCCCGTCCAGACACCTCCAGCTAGTCTCTCATTGGTTCTCGCTATTCCTGTTCATCTTCCTCAGAAATTGCAAATGGGCCAAACAGGAGGTTAAAGGCACTGACTCTCCAAGTCGGGAGAGTGTTAGTAAAGCGTCTGGAATGTTGCACCCGAGTACCAGGGGACGAGAACTGAGACATGTTGTAACACGTCTCCCGATCACACGGTTGATCATACTCTGGGTTCCACGTGCATGTTTTAGCTGAAGGAAGAATCCCTTAAACCTGGAGAGTTGAGACCCGTGGAATGGGTACCATGCAATATGACTTCAAAGGGTCTTCATTTGCTCACCGAACCTCTCCAATCCTATCATTGCTGCGTTTATGCCCCTGTACACACGCTTGATTTTCTTTCAGAGACATAGCAATCCATAGGTTTTAAGATACTTACTAGTCAGGTACATTCTTAGGCGTTTAATATGGGGTGTTGAGTCCATTTCGTTGAGCAAGGAGTAGCTCTTGTCTATTCCATATTTGGCTTAAGGAACTTTATCTGTGCTCATTTCAATCTCAGGTTTTATGCAGCACCCCAACTCACCTTTCCCCTTAAGCAAGCATAAGTTGGTTTTCTAAATTTGAGACCCTGTTCTGTTTTGTAATCCAGTTCCTGTGTAGCCAAGTTTACATCCTGTGTATTAGTGATATCTTATGATGTTTCTTTTTCTGTGTGACTTATTTCAGTTAGAATCATCATACCTGAATCCACTCATTATGCTGCTACGGGCCTGATGACATAGATTTCATTGCTGAGTGATATTGCATTGAACGTAAGTACCACAACTTCTTTATCCATTTTTCACTTTCTGCGATATTGAACTTGTACCGTAAACGAGGTTCTTGTAAACACAGCCGTCCCAAACTTTGGGGTGGCTGTGTCTTTTTGATTTTAATTTCCCTAATCTATAGGACCATAAGTGGAAGTGCCCTAGGCTCTGTTGCTTTGTTTTTTAGATGTTTCAGGAAACACCATACACCTCTCCCCAGTAGCTGTTGGCAATTTACATCCCGCCCATCAGCATAACAAGGCTCCCAGTTCTCCATGGCCTGTCCTGCCTTTCTGGATTTTACACATTTTTCAGATGGCCCTTTTGACCAGGGGGAAGTGAGACTTCATTGTAGTGCAGATTTCCTTTGCAAGCTTGCTTGGTTGGCCAAAAAGTGCGTATGCGTTTTTCCATGAATATATTCAGGAAAAAACGCATACGCCCTTTTTGGCCAAGTGCATCATTGTGGACGTTCTGCCTCTTTTCCTATGCTTTAAATGCAATTCCAGTCTACCTCCTGAAATCGGTTTCCTGCAATTCTGCCCCGCTTTCAAGTCCTCTTGGCAGCCTTACTTCAGTATATTTTTGGACGATAGCTGTCATTTATAACTCTGCAGGTTTGTGAATTACAGTGCCCCTGAGGTCCTTTCTTCAACTCGCTTTCTTGTGAGCTGGCCGCAACACCGCAGGATTGCTTCAGGCCCTAATCTGGTTCCGGCATGGCACGCTGGGCCTTTGGTTAATTCCTCTTCCTGGTGGGAAATGAGAGTTAAATTTGCCCGTCCAGATACCTCCACCTAGTCTCTCATTGGTTCTCCCTATTCCTGTTCATCTTCCTCAGAAATTGCAAATGGGGCAAACAGGAGGTTAAAGGCACTGACTCTCCAAGTCGGGAGAGTGTTAGTAAAGCGTCTGGAATGTTGCACCCGAGTACCAGGGGACGAGAACTGAGACATATTGGAACACGTCTGACGATTACACGGTTGATCATACTCTGGGTTCCACATGCATGTTTTAGCTGAAGGAAGAATCCCTTAAACCTGGAGAGTTGAGACCCGTGGAATGGGTACCATGCAATATGACTTCAAAGGGTCTTTATTTGCTCACCGAACCTCTCCAATCCTATCACTGCTGCGTTTATGCCCCTGTACACACGCTTGATTTTCTTTCAGAGACATAGCAATCCATAGGTTTTAAGATACTTACTAGTCAGGTACATTCTTAGGCGTTTAATATGGGCTGTTAAGTCCATTTCGTTGAGCAAGGAGTAGTTCTTGTCTATTCCATATTTGGCTTAAGGAACTTTATCTGTGCTCATTTCAATCTCTGGTTTTATGCAGCACCCCAACTCACCTTTCCCCTTAAGCAAGCATAAGTTGGTTTTCTAAATTTGAGACCCTGTTCTGTTTTGTAATCCAGTTACTGTGTAGCCAAGTTTACATTCCGTGTATTAGTGATATCTTATGATGTTTCTTTTTCTGTGTGACTTATTTCAGTTAGAATCATCATACCTGAATCCACTCATTATGCTGCTACGGGCCTGATGACATAGAATTCATTGCTGAGTGATATTGCATTGAACGTAAGTACCACAACTTCTTTATCCATTTTTCACTTTCTGCGATATTGAACTTGTACCGTAAACGAGGTTCTTGTAAACAGAGCCGTCCCAAACTTTGGGGTGGCTGTGTCTTTTTGATTTTAATTTCCCTAAGCTATAGGACCATAAGTGGAAGTGCCCTAGGCTCCGCTGCTATGTTTTTTAGGTGTTTCAGGAAGCACCATACACTCCTTCCGAGTGGCTGTTGGCAATTTACATCCCTCCCATCAGCATAACAAGGCTCCCAGTTCTCCATGGCCTGTCCTGCCTTTCTGGATTTTACACTTTTTTCAGGTGGCCCTTTTGACCGGGGGAAGTGAGACTTCATTGTAGTGCAGATTTCCTTTGCAAGCTTGCTTGGTTGGCCAAAAAGGGCGTATGCGTTTTTTCCTGAATATATTCAGGAAAAAACGCATACGCCCTTTTTGGCCAAGTGCATCATTGTGGACGTTCTGCCTCTTTTCCTATGCTTTAAATGCAATTCCAGTCTACCTCCTGAAATCGGTTTCCTGCAATTCTGCCCCGCTTTCAAGTCCTCTTGGCAGCCTTACTTCAGTATATTTTTGGACGATAGCTGTCATTTATAACTCTGCAGGTTTGTGAATTACAGTGCCCCTGAGCTCCTTTCTTCAACTCGCTTTCTTGGGAGCTGGCTGGAACACCGCAGCATTGCTTCCGGCCCTAATCTGGTTCCGGCACGGCACGCTGAGCCTTTGGTTAATTCCTCTTCCTGGTGGGAAATGAGAGTTAAATTTGCCCGTCCAGACACCTCCAGCTAGTCTCTCATTGGTTCTCCCTATTCCTGTTCATCTTCCGCAGAAATTGCAAACTGGGCCAAACAGGAGGTTAAAGGCACTGACTCTCCAAGTCGGGAGAGTGTAAGTAAAGCGTCTGGAATGTTGCACCCGAGTACCAGGGGACGAGAACTGAGACATATTGGAACACGTCTCCTGATCACACGGTTGATCATACTCTGAGTTCCACGTGCATGTTTTAGCTGAAGGAAGAATCCCTTAAACCTGGAGAGTTGAGACCCGTGGAATGGGTACCATGCAATATGACTTCAAAGGGTCTTCATTTGCTCACCGAACCTCTCCAATCCTATCATTGCTGCGTTTATGCCCCTGTACACACGTTTGATTTTCTTTCAGAGACATAGCAATCCATAGGTTTTAAGATACTTACTAGTCAGGTACATTCTTAGGCGTTTAATATGGGCTGTTGAGTCCATTTCGTTGAGCAAGGAGTAGCTCTTGTCTATTCCATATTTGGCTTAAGGAACTTTATCTGTGCTCATTTCAATCTCAGGTTTTATGCAGCACCCCAACTCACCTTTCCCCTTAAGCAAGCATAAGTTGGTTTTCTAAATTTGAGACCCTGTTCTGTTTTGTAATCCAGTTCCTGTGTAGCCAAGTTTACATTCCGTGTATTAGTGATATCTTATGATGTTTCTTTTCTGTGTGACTTATTTCAGTTAGAATCATCATACCTGAATCCACTCATTATGCTGCTACGGGCCTGATGACATAGAATTCATTGCTGAGTGATATTGCATTGAACGTAAGTACCACAACTTCTTTATCCATTTTTCACTTTCTGCGATATTGAACTTGTACCGTAAACGAGGTTCTTGTAAACACAGCCGTCCCAAACTTTGGGGTGGCTGTGTCTTTTTGATTTTAATTTCCCTAATCTATAGGACCATAAGTGGAAGTGCCCTAGGCTCTGTTGCTTTGTTTTTTAGATGTTTCAGGAAACACCATACACCTCTCCCCAGTAGCTGTTGGCAATTTACATCCCGCCCATCAGCATAACAAGGCTCCCAGTTCTCCATGGCCTGTCCTGCCTTTCTGGATTTTACACATTTTTCAGATGGCCCTTTTGACCAGGGGGAAGTGAGACTTCATTGTAGTGCAGATTTCCTTTGCAAGCTTGCTTGGTTGGCCAAAAAGGGCGTATGCGTTTTTCCCTGAATATATTCAGGAAAAAACGCATACGCCCTATTTGGCCAAGTGCATCATTGTGGACGTTCTGCCTCTTTTCCTATGCTTTAAATGCAATTCCAGTCTACCTCCTGAAATCGGTTTCCTGCAATTCTGCCCCGCTTTCAAGTCCTCTTGGCAGCCTTACTTCAGTATATTTTTGGACGATAGCTGTCATTTATAACTCTGCAGTTTTGTGAATTGCAGTGCCCCTGAGGTCCATTCTTCAACTCGCTTTCTTGTGAGCTGGCCGCAACACCGCAGGATTGCTTCAGGCCCTAATCTGGTTCCGGCATGGCACGCTGGGCCTTTGGTTAATTCCTCTTCCTGGTGGGAAATGAGAGTTAAATTTGCCCGTCCAGATACCTCTACCTAGTCTCTCATTGGTTCTCCCTATTCCTGTTCATCTTCCTCAGAAATTGCAAATGGGGCAAACAGGAGGTTAAAGGCACTGACTCTCCAAGTCGGGAGAGTGTTAGTAAAGCGTCTGGAATGTTGCACCCGAGTACAAGGGGACGAGAACTGAGACATATTGGAACACGTCTCACGATCACACGGTTGATCATACTCTGGGTTCCACATGCATGTTTTAGCTGAAGGAAGAATCCCTTAAACCTGGAGAGTTGAGACCCGTGGAATGGGTACCATGCAATATGACTTCAAAGGGTCTTTATTTGCTCACCGAACCTCTCCAATCCTATCACTGCTGCGTTTATGCCCCTGTACACACGCTTGATTTTCTTTCAGAGACATAGCAATCCATAGGTTTTAAGATACTTACTAGTCAGGTACATTCTTAGGCGTTTAATATGGGGTGTTGAGTCCATTTCGTTGAGCAAGGAGTAGTTCTTGTCTATTCCATATTTGGCTTAAGGAACTTTATCTGTGCTCATTTCAATCTCTGGTTTTATGCAGCACCCCAACTCACCTTTCCCCTTAAGCAAGCATAAGTTGGTTTTCTAAATTTGAGACCCTGTTCTGTTTTGTAATCCAGTTACTGTGTAGCCAAGTTTACATTCCGTGAATTAGTGATATATTATGATGTTTCTTTTTCTGTGTGACTTATTTCAGTTAGAATCATCATACCTGAATCCACTCATTATGCTGCTATGGGCCTGATGACATAGATTTCATTGCTGAGTGATATTGCATTGTACGTAAGTACCACAACTTCTTTATCCATTTTTCACTTTCTGCGATATTGAACTTGTACCGTAAACGACGTTCTTGTAAACAGAGCCGTCCCAAACTTTGGGGTGGCTGTGTCTTTTTGATTTTAATTTCCCTAAGCTATAGGACCATAAGTGGAAGTGCCCTAGGCTCTGTTGCTTTGTTTTTTAGATGTTTCAGGAAACACCATACACCTCTCCCGAGTGGCTCTTGGCAATTTACATCCCGCCCATCAGCATAACAAGGCTCCCAGTTCTCCATGGCCTGTCCTGCCTTTCTGGATTTTACACTTTTTTCAGGTGGCCCTTTTGACCGGGGGGAAGTGAGACTTCATTGTAGTGCAGATTTCCTTTGCAAGCTTGCTTGGTTGGCCAAAAAGGGCGTATGCGTTTTTTCCTGAATATATTCAGGAAAAAACGCATACGCCCTTTTTGGCCAAGTGCATCATTGTGGACGTTCTGCCTCTTTTCCTATGCTTTAAATGCAATTCCAGTCTACCTCCTGAAATCGGTTTCCTGCAATTCTGCCCCGCTTTCAAGTCCTCTTGGCAGCCTTACTTCAGTATATTTTTGGATGATAGCTGTCATTTATAACTCTGCAGGTTTGTGAATTACAGTGCCCCTGAGCTCCTTTCTTCAACTCGCTTTCTTGGGAGCTGGCCGGATCACCGCAGCATTGTTTCAGGCCCTAATCTGGTTCCGGCACGGCATGCTGAGCCTTTGGTTAATTCCTCTTCCTGGTGGGAAATGAGAGTTAAGTTTGCCCGTCCAGACACCTCCAGCTAGTCTCTCATTGGTTCTCCCTATTCCTGTTCATCTTCCGCAGAAATTGCAAACTGGGCCAAACAGGAGGTTAAAGGCACTGACTCTCCAAGTCGGGAGAGTGTTAGTAAAGCGTCTGGAATGTTGCACCCGAGTACCAGGGGACGAGAACTGAGACATATTGGAACACGTCTCCCGATCACACGGTTGGTCATACTCTGGGTTCCACGTGCATGTTTTAGCTGAAGGAAGAATCCCTTAAACCTGGAGAGTTGAGACCCGTGGAATGGGTACCATGCAATATGACTTCAAAGGGTCTTCATTTGCTCACCGAACCTCTCCAATCCTATCACTGCTGCGTTTATGGCCCTGTTCACACGCTTGATTTTCTTTCAGAGACATAGGAATCCATAGGTTTTAAGATACTTACTAGTCAAGTACATTCTTAGGCGTTTAATATGGGGTGTTGAGTCCATTTCGTTGAGCAAGGAGTAGTTCTTGTCTATTCCATATTTGGCTTAAGGAACTTTATCTGTGCTCATTTCAATCTCAGGTTTTATGCAGCACCCCAACTCACCTTTCCCCTTAAGCAAGCATAAGTAGGTTTTCTAAATTGGAGACACTGTTCTGTTTTGTAATCCAGTTCCTGTGTAGCCAAGTTTACATTCCGTGTATTAGTGATATCTTATGATGTTTCTTTTTCTGTGTGACTTATTTCAGTTAGAATCATCATACCTGAATCCACTCATTATGCTGCTACGGGCCTGATGACATAGATTTCATTGCTGAGTGATATTGCATTGTACGTAAGTACCACAACTTCTTTATCCATTTTTCACTTTCAGCGCTGTTGAACTTGTACCGTAAACGAGGTTCTTGTAAACAGAGCCGTACCAAACTTTGGGGTGGCTGTGTCTTTTTGATTTTAATTTCCCTAAGCTATAGGACCATAAGTGGAAGTGCCCTAGGCTCTGTTGCTTTGTTTTTTAGATGTTTCAGGAAACACCATAAACCTCTCCCCAGTGGCTGTTGGCTATTTACATCCCGCCCATCAGCATAACAAGGCTCCCAGTTCTCCATGGCCTGTCCTGCCTTTCTGGATTTTACACTTTTTTCAGATGGCCCTTTTGACCGGGGGGAAGTGAGACTTCATTGTAGTGCAGATTTCCTTTGCAAGCTTGCTTGGTTGGCCAAAAAGGGCGTATGCGTTTTTTCCTGAATATATTCAGGAAAAAACGCATACGCCCTTTTTGGCCAAGTGCATCATTGTGGACGTTCTGCCTCTTTTCCTATGCTTTAAATGCAATTCCAGTCTACCTCCTGAAATCGGTTTCCTGCAATTCTGCCCTGCTTTCAAGGCCTCTTGGCAGCCTTACTTCAGTATATTTTTGGACGATAGCTGTCATTTATAACTCTGCAGGTTTGTGAATTACAGTGCCCCTGAGCTCCTTTCTTCAACTCGCTTTCTTGGGAGCTGGCCAGAACACCGCAGCATTGCTTCAGGCCCTAATATGGTTCCGGCACGGCACGCTGAGCCTTTGGTTAATTCCTCTTCCTGGTGGGAAATGAGACTTAAATTTGCCCGTCCAGACACCTCCAGCTAGTCTCTCATTGGTTCTCCCTATTCCTGTTCATCTTCCGGAGAAATTGCAAACTGGGCCAAACAGGAGGTTAAAGGCACTGACTCTCCAAGTCGGGAGAGTGTTAGTAAAGCATCTGGAATGTTGCACCCCAGTACCAGGGGACGAGAACTGAGACATATTGGAACACGTCTCCCGATCACACGGTTGATCATACTCTGGGTTCCACGTGCATGTTTTAGCTGAAGGAAGAATCCCTTAAACCTGGAGAGTTGAGACCCGTGGAATGGGTACCATGCAATATGACTTCAAAGGGTCTTCATTTGCTCACCGAACCTCTCCAATCCTATCACTGCTGCGTTTATGCCCCTGTACACACGCTGGATTTTCTTTCAGAGACATAGCAATCCATAGGTTTTAAGATACTTACTAGTCAGGTACATTCTTAGGCGTTTAATATGGGGTGTTGAGTCCATTTTGTTGAGCATGGAGTAGTTCTTGTCTATTCCATATTTGGCTTAAGGAACTTTATCTGTGCTCATTTCAATCTCTGGTTTTATGCAGCACCCCAACTCACCTTTCCCCTTAAGCAAGCATAAGTTGGTTTTCTAAATTTGAGACCCTGTTCTGTTTTGTAATCCAGTTCCTGTGTAGCCAAGTTTACATTCCGTGTATTAGTGATATCTTATGATGTTTCTTTTTCTGTGTGACTTATTTCAGTTAGAATCATCATACCTGAATCCACTCATTATGCTGCTACGGGCCTGATGACATAGATTTCATTGCTGAGTGATATTGCATTGTATGTAAGTACCACAACTTCTTTATCCATTTTTAACTTTCAGCGCTGTTGAACTTGTACCGTAAACGAGGTTCTTGTAAACAGAGCCGTCCCAAACTTTGGGGTGGCTGTGTCTTTTTGATTTTAATTTCCCTAATCTATAGGACCATAAGTGGAAGTGCCCTAGGCTCTGTTGCTTTGTTTTTTAGATGTTTCAGGAAACACCATACAGCTCTCCCCAGTGGGTGTTGGCAATTTACATCCCGCCCATCAGCATAACAAGGCTCCCAGTTCTCCATGGCCTGTCCTGCCTTTCTGGATTTTACACTTTTTTCAGATGGCCCTTTTGACCCGGGGGAAGTGAGACTTCATTGTAGTGCAGATTTCCTTTGCAAGCTTGCTTGGTTGGCCAAAAAGGGCGTATGCGTTTTTTCCTGAATATATTCAGGAAAAAAGGCATATGCCCTTTTTGGCCAAGTGCATCATTGTGGACGTTCTGCCTCTTTTCCTATGCTTTAAATGCAATTCCAGTCTACCTCCTGAAATCGGTTTCCTGCAATTCTGCCCCGCTTTCAAGTCCTCTTGGCAGCCTTACTTCAGTATATTTTTGGACGATAGCTATCATTTATAACTCTGCAGGTTTGTGAATTACAGTGCCCCTGAGCTCCTTTCTTCAACTCGCTTTCTTGTGAGCTGGCCGCAACACCGCAGGATTGCTTCAGGCCCTAATCTGGTTCCGGCACGGCACGCTGAGCCTTTGGTTAATTCCTCTTCCTGGTGGGAAATGAGAGATAAATTTGCCCGTCCAGACACCTCCACCTAGTCTCTCATTGGTTCTCCCTTTTCCTGTTCATCTTCCGCAGAAATTGCAAATGGGCCAAACAGGAGGTTAAAGGCACTGACTCTCCAAGTCGGGAGAGTGTTAGTAAAGCGTCTGGAATGTTGCACCCGAGTACCAGGGGACGAGAACTGAGACATATTGGAACACGTCTCCCGATCACACGGTTGATCATACTCTGGGTTCCACGTGCATGTTTTAGCTGAAGGAAGAATCCCTTAAACCTGGAGAGTTGAGACCCGTGGAATGGGTACCATGCAATATGACATCAAAGGGTCTTCATTTGCTCACCGAACCTCTCCAATCCTATCACTGCTGCGTTTATGCCCCTGTTCACACGCTTGATTTTCTTTCAGAGACATAGCAATCCATAGGTTTTAAGATACTTACTAGTCAGGTACATTCTTAGGCGTTTAATATGGGGTGTTGAGTCCATTTCATTGAACAAGCAGTAGTTCTTGTCTATTCCATATTTGGCTTAAGGAACTTTATCTGTGCTCATTTCAATCTCTGGTTTTATGCAGCACCCCAACTCACCTTTCCCCTTAAGCAAGCATAAGTTGGTTTTCTAAATTTGAGACCCTGTTCTGTTTTGTAATCCAGTTCCTGTGTAGCCAAGTTTACATCCTGTGTATTAGTGATATCTTATGATGTTTCTTTTTCTGTGTGACTTATTTCAGTTAGAATCATCATACCTGAATCCACTCATTATGCTGCTACGGGCCTGATGACATAGATTTCATTGCTGAGTGATATTGCATTGTACGTAAGTACCACAACTTCTTTATCCATTTTTCACTTTCTGCGATATTGAACTTGTACCGTAAACGAGGTTCTTGTAAACAGAGCCGTCCCAAACTTTAGGGTGGCTGTGTCTTTTTGATTTTAATTTCCCTAAGCTATAGGACCATAAGTGGAATATCCATAGGCTCTGTTGCTTTGTTTTTTAGATGTTTCAGGAAACACCATACACCTCTCCCGAGTGGCTGTTGGCAATTTACATCCTTCCCATCAGCATAACAAGGCTCCCAGTTCTCCATGGCCTGTCCTGCCTTTCTGGATTTTACACTTTTTTCAGGTGGCCCTTTTGACCGGGGGGAAGTGAGACTTCATTGTAGTGCAGATTTCCTTTGCAAGCTTGCTTGGTTGGCCAAAAAGGGCGTATGCGTTTTTTCCTGAATATATTCAGGAAAAAACGCATACGCCCTTTTTGGCCAAGTGCATCATTGTGGACGTTCTGCCTCTTTTCCTATGCTTTAAATGCAATTCCAGTCTACCTCCTGAAATCGGTTTCCTGCAATTCTGCCCCGCTTTCAAGTCCTCTTGGCAGCCTTACTTCAATATATTTTTGGACGATAGCTGTCGTTTATAACTCTGCAGCTTTGTGAATTACAGTGCCCCTGAGCTCCTTTCTTCAACTCGCTTTCTTGTGAGCTGGCTGCAACACCGCAGGATTGATTCAGGCCCTAATTTGGTTCCGGCACGGCACGCTGAGCCTTTGGTTAATTCCTCTTCCTGGTGGGAAATGAGAGTTAAATTTGCCCGTCCAGACACCTCCAGCTAGTCTCTCATTGGTTCTCGCTATTCCTGTTCATCTTCCTCAGAAATTGCAAATGGGCCAAACAGGAGGTTAAAGGCACTGACTCTCCAAGTCGGGAGAGTGTTAGTAAAGCGTCTGGAATGTTGCACCCGAGTACCAGGGGACGAGAACTGAGACATGTTGTAACACGTCTCCCGATCACATGGTTGATCATACTCTGGGTTCCACGTGCATGTTTTAGCTGAAGGAAGAATCCCTTAAACCTGGAGAGTTGAGACCCGTGGAATGGGTACCATGCAATATGACTTCAAAGGGTCTTCATTTGCTCACCGAACCTCTCCAATCCTATCATTGCTGCGTTTATGCCCCTGTACACACGCTTGATTTTCTTTCAGAGACATAGCAATCCATAGGTTTTAAGATACTTACTAGTCAGGTACATTCTTAGGCGTTTAATATGGGGTGTTGAGTCCATTTCGTTGAGCAAGGAGTAGCTCTTGTCTATTCCATATTTGGCTTAAGGAACTTTATCTGTGCTCATTTCAATCTCAGGTTTTATGCAGCACCCCAACTCACCTTTCCCCTTAAGCAAGCATAAGTTGGTTTTCTAAATTTGAGACCCTGTTCTGTTTTGTAATCCAGTTCCTGTGTAGCCAAGTTTACATCCTGTGTATTAGTGATATCTTATGATGTTTCTTTTTCTGTGTGACTTATTTCAGTTAGAATCATCATACCTGAATCCACTCATTATGCTGCTACGGGCCTGATGACATAGATTTCATTGCTGAGTGATAATGCATTGTACGTAAGTACCACAATTTCTTTATCCAATTTTCACTTTCTGCGATATTGAACTTGTACCGTAAACGAGGTTCTTGTAAACAGAGCCGTCCCAAACTTTGGGGTGGCTGTGTCTTTTTTATTTTAATTTCCCTAAGCTATAGGACCATAAGTGGAAGTGCCCTAGGCTCTGTTGCTTTGTTTTTTAGATGTTTCAGGAAACACCATACACCTCTCCCGAGTGGCTCTTGGCAATTTACATCCCGCCCATCAGCATAACAAGGCTCCCAGTTCTCCATGGCCTGTCCTGCCTTTCTGGATTTTACACTTTTTTCAGATGGCCCTTTTGACCAGGGGGAAGTGAGACTTCATTGTAGTGCAGATTTCCTTTGCAAGCTTGCTTGGTTGGCCAAAAAGGGCGTATGCGTTTTTTCCTGAATATATTCAGGAAAAAATGCATACGCCCTTTTTGGCCAAGTGCATCATTGTGGACGTTCTGCCTCTTTTCCTATGCTTTAAATGCAATTCCAGTCTACCTCCTGAAATCGGTTTCCTGCAATTCTGCCCCGCTTTCAAGTCCTCTTGACAGCCTTACTTCAGTATATTTTTGGACGATAGCTGTCATTTATAACTCTGTAGGTTTGTGAATTACAGTGCCCCTGAGCTCCTTTCTTCAACTCGCTTTCTTGTGAGCTGGCCGCAACACCGCAGGATTGCTTCAGGCCCTAATCTGGTTCTGGCACGGCACGCTGAACCTTTGGTTAATTCCTCTTCCTGGTGGGAAATGAGATTTAAATTTGCCCGTCCAGACACATCCACCTAGTCTCTCATTGGTTCTCCATATTCCTGTTCATCTTCCTCAGAAATTGCAAATGGGCCAAACAGGAGGTTAAAGGCACTGACTCTCCAAGTCGGGACAGTGTTAGTAAAGCGTCTGGAATGTTGCACCCGAGTACCAGGGGACGAGAACTTAGACATATTGGAACACGTCTCCCGATCACACGGTTGATCATACTCTGGGTTCCACGTGCATGTTTTACCTGAAGGCAGAATCCCTTAAACCTGGAGAGTTGAGACCCGTGGAATGGGTACCATGCAATATGACTTCAAAGGGTCTTCATTTGCTCACCGAACCTCTCCAATCCTATCACTGCTGCGTTTATGCCGCTGTACACACGCTTGATTTTCTTTCAGAGACATAGCAATCCGTAGGTTTTAAGATACTTACTAGTCAGGTACATTCTTAGGCGTTTAATATGGGGTGTTGAGTCCATTTCGTTGAGCAAGGAGTAGTTCTTGTCTATTCCATATTTGGCTTAAGGAACTTTATCTGTGCTCATTTCAATCTCTGGTTTTATGCAGCACCCCAACTCACCTTTCCCCTTAAGCAAGCATAAGTTGGTTTTCTAAATTTGAGACCCTGTTCTGTTTTGTAATCCAGTTCCTGTGTAGCCAAGTTTACATTCCGTGTATTAGTGATATCTTATGATGTTTCTTTTTCTGTGTGACTTATTTCAGTTAGAATCATCATACCTGAATCCACTCATTATGCTGCTACGGGCCTGATGACATAGATTTCATTGCTGAGTGATAATGCATTTTTCGTAAGTACCACAATTTCTTTATCCATTTTTCACTTTCTGCGATATTGAACTTGTACCGTAAACGAGGTTCTTGTAAACAGAGCCATCCCAAACTTTGGGGTGGCTGTGTCTTTTTGATTTTAATTTCCCTAAGCTATAGGACCATAAGTGGAAGTGCCCTAGGCTCTGTTGCTTTGTTTTTTAGATGTTTCAGGAAACACCATACACCTCTCCCGAGTGGCTCTTGGCAATTTACATCCCGCCCATCAGCATAACAAAGCTCCCAGTTCTCCATGGCCTGTCCTGCCTTTCTGGATTTTACACTTTATTCAGATGGCCCTTTTGACCAGGGGGAAGTGAGACTTCATTGTAGTGCAGATTTCCTTTGCAAGCTTGCTTGGTTGGCCAAAAAGATCGTATGCGTTTTTTCCTGAATATATTCAGGAAAAAATGCATACGCCCTTTTTGGCCAAGTGCATCATTGTGGACGTTCTGCCTCTTTTCCTATGCTTTAAATGCAATTCCAGTCTACCTCCTGAAATCGGTTTCCTGCAATTCTGCCCCGCTTTCAAGTCCTCTTGACAGCCTTACTTCAGTATATTTTTGGACGATAGCTGTCATTTATAACTCTGCAGGTTTGTGAATTACAGTGCCCCTGAGCCCCTTTCTTCAACTCGCTTTCTTGGGAGCTGGCCGCAACACCGCAGGATTGCTTCAGGCCCTAATCTGGTTCCGGCACGGCACGCTGAACCTTTGGTTAATTCCTCTTCCTGGTGGGAAATGAGATTTAAATTTGCCCGTCCAGACACCTCCACCTAGTCTCTCATTGGTTCTCCGTATTCCTGTTCATCTTCCTCAGAAATTGCAAATGGGCCAAACAGGAGGTTAAAGGCACTGACTCTCCAAGTCGGGAGAGTGTTAGTAAAGTATCTGGAATATTGCACCCGAGTACCAGGGGACGAGAACTGAGACATATTGGAACACGTCTCCCGATCACACGGTTGATCATACTCTGGGTTCCACGTGCATGTTTTACCTGAAGGCAGAATCCCTTAAACCTGGAGAGTTGAGACCCGTGGAATGGGTACCATGCAATATGACTTCAAAGGGTCTTCATTTGCTCACCGAACCTCTCCAATCCTATCACTGCTGCGTTTATGCCGCTGTACACACGCTTGATTTTCTTTCAGAGACATAGCAATCCGTAGGTTTTAAGATACTTACTAGTCAGGTACATTCTTAGGCGTTTAATATGGGGTGTTGAGTCCATTTCGTTGAGCAAGGAGTAGTTCTTGTCTATTCCATATTTGGCTTAAGGAACTTTATCTGTGCTCATTTCAATCTCTGGTTTTATGCAGCACCCCAACTCACCTTTCCCCTTAAGCAAGCATAAGTTGGTTTTCTAAATTTGAGACCCTGTTCTGTTTTGTAATCCAGTTCCTGTGTAGCCAAGTTTACATTCCGTGTATTAGTGATATCTTATGATGTTTCTTTTTCTGTGTGACTTATTTCAGTTAGAATCATCATACCTGAATCCACTCATTATGCTGCTACGGGCCTGATGACATAGATTTCATTGCTGAGTGATAATGCATTGTACGTAAGTACCACAACTTCTTTATCCATTTTTCACTTTCTGCGATATTGAACTTGTACCGTAAACGAGGTTCTTGTAAACAGAGCCGTCCCAAACTTTGGGATGGCTGTGTCTTTTTGATTTTAATTTCCCTAAGCTATAGGACCATAAGTGGAAGTGCCCTAGGCTCTGTTGCTTTGTTTTTTAGATGTTTCAGGAAACACCATACACCTCTCCCGAGTGGCTCTTGGCAATTTACATCCCGCCCATCAGCATAACAAGGCTCCCAGTTCTCCATGGCCTGTCCTGCCTTTCTGGATTTTACACTTTTTTCAGATGGCCCTTTTGACCGGGGGGAAGTGAGACTTCATTGTAGTGCAGATTTCCTTTGCAAGCTTGCTTGGTTGGCCAAAAAGGGCGTATGCGTTTTTTCCTGAATATATTCAGGAAAAAACGCATACGCCCTTTTTGGCCAAGTGCATCATTGTGGACGTTCTGCCTCTTTTCCTATGCTTTAAATGCAATTCCAGTCTACCTCCTGAAATCGGTTTCCTGCAATTCTGCCCCGCTTGCAAGTCCTCTTGACAGCCTTACTTCAGTATATTTTTGGACGATAGCTGTCATTTATAACTCTGCAGGTTTGTGAATTACAGTGCCCCTGAGCTCCTTTCTTCAACTCGCTTTCTTGTGAGCTGGCCGCAACACCGCAGGATTGCTTCAGGCCCTAATCTGGTTCCAGCACGGCACGCTGAACCTTTGGTTAATTCCTCTTCCTGGTGGGAAATGAGATTTAAATTTGCCCGTCCAGACACCTCCACCTAGTCTCTCATGGGTTCTCCGTATTCCTGTTCATCTTCCTCAGAAATTGCAAATGGGCCAAACAGGAGGTTAAAGGCACTGACTCTCCAAGTCGGGAGAGTGTTAGTAAAGCGTCTGGAATGTTGCACCCGAGTACCAGGGGACGAGAACTGAGACATATTGGAACACGTCTCCCGATCACACGGTTGATCATACTCTGGGTTCCACGTGCATGTTTTACCTGAAGGCAGAATCCCTTAAACCTGGAGAGTTGAGACCCGTGGAATGGGTACCATGCAATATGACTTCAAAGGGTCTTCATTTGCTCACCGAACCTCTCCAATCCTATCACTGCTGCGTTTATGCCCCTGTACACACGCTTGATTTTCTTTCAGAGACATAGCAATCCGTAGGTTTTAAGATACTTACTAGTCAGGTACATTCTTAGGCGTTTAATATGGGGTGTTGAGTCCATTTCGTTGAGCAAGGAGTAGTTCTTGTCTATTCCATATTTGGCTTAAGGAACTTTATCTGTGCTCATTTCAATCTCTGGTTTTATGCAGCACCCCAACTCACCTTTCCCCTTAAGCAAGCATAAGTTGGTTTTCTAAATTTGAGACCCTGTTCTGTTTTGTAATCCAGTTCCTGTGTAGCCAAGTTTACATTCCATGTATTAGTGATATCTTATGATGTTTCTTTTTCTGTGTGACTTATTTCAGTTAGAATCATCATACCTGAATCCACTCATTATGCTGCTATGGGCCTGATGACATAGACTTCATTGCTGAGTGATATTGCATTGTACATAAGTACCACAACTTCTTTATCCATTTTTCACTTTCTGTGATATTGAACTTGTACCGTAAACGACGTTCTTGTATACAGAGCCGTCCCAAACTTTGGGGTGGCTGTGTCTTTTTGATTTTAATTTCCCTAAGCTATAGGACTATAACTGGACTTGCCCTAGGCTCAGTTGCTTTGTTTTTTAGATGTTTCATAAACACCATACACTTCTCCGGAGTGGCTGTTGGCAATTTACATCCCGCCCATCAGCATAACAAGGCTCCCAGTTCTCCATGGCCTGTCCTGCCTTTCTGGATTTTACACTTTTTTCAGATGGCCCTTTTGACCGGGGGGAAGTGAGACTTCATTGTAGTGCAGATTTCCTTTGCAAGCTTGCTTGGTTGGCCAAAAAGGGCGTATTCATTTTTTCCTAAATATATTCAGGAAAAAACTCATATGCCCTTTTTGGCCAAGTGCATCATTGTGGACGTTCTGCCTCTTTTCCTATGCTTTAAATGCAATTCCAGTCTACCTCCTGAAATCAGTTTCCTGCAATTCTGCCTTGCTTTCAATGCCTCTTCATAGCCTTACCTCAATATATTTTTTGAAAATAGTTGACCTTTATAACTCTGCAGGTTTTTAATTGCAGTGGCCCTTAGCTCCATTTTTCAGCTCTTATTTTTGTGATCTTGCCTCATAACCACAGGATTCCTTCAGGCCCTATTGTTCTTCTGGGGCACCTTGCTGTTCCTTTGGTTTATTCTTCTTACTGATATGAAATTAGAGTGACATGTGCCCATTGAAACCACTACAGCTAGTTTCTCACTGGTTCCCCCTATTCCCATTCATCCTCCGCACTAACTGCAGACTGTGCGATACCAGAACTTAAAGGCGTTGACTCTCCATGTGGGGATATTTTTAGTAAAGCGGCTAGAATGTCGATCCAGAGCTCCAGGAGAGGAAAAATGAGGTGCGTTTTAGAAACCTTTCCCGATCATATGGTATACCAGTCGCTGGGTTTCCCAAGCATGGTTTAGCTGTAGGAAGATTCCCTTCAACCTGGAGTGTTGGGACCCTTGGAATGAGTAGCATGAAGTATTGCATTAAAGTTTTGGCAGTTGCTCACCAAAGCTCACCAATCCTCTCAGCCCCAAGTGTCCAGCCTTATGTCTTATCCAGCTGTGGGTTTATATGTGGTCAATCCAGGTTGCATCACAGCCCCTGAGCGAATTTTGTAAGAATTTTTCTCTCTTTGATTGTTTCTGCGTTTTGTTTTTAAAATTTATTTCTATAATGGGGTTTAGCTCATTTTCACTGCTGTGTTTGTGCCGCTCTGCACACACTTGATTCCCTTATGGAGATATATCAATACATGGGTTTTAAGATTCTTATTACTCAGATATATTTCTCTGCGGTGTATAGGGTGTGTTGAGGCCAGTTCATTGAGCAAGGTGTAGATCTTGTCTAATATCTATTTGGTTTATTGAACGGTATCTGTGCTAATTTCAAACTCTGGTTTTATGCATCACCCCACCTCTCCTTTCCCCTTAAGCTGACATAAGTGTGTTTTCTAAATGTGAGACACTGTTCTGTTCTGTAATTCATTTCTTGTGCAGCCATATTTACCCTCCCTCTATAAGTGATATCTTATGATATGTTTCTTTTTCTGTTTGACTTATTTCAAGTAGTATTATCGGACCTAAATCCACTCTTTATCCTTCTACTAGCCTTATTACATTGATTTCATGGTGAAGAGATATTCCATTGTACATAAGTACCACATCTTCTTTATCCATTGTTCTCTTTCCTGGGATATTTAAGGTGTACTGAAGTTGAGGTTCTTGTAAACAGAGTAGCCCTAAACTGTGGTGTGCTTGTGTCTTGTTGATTTTTAGACTTCCCTAGATATACTCCCATGATTGGAAGTGTCCTATGCTCTGTAGCTCTGTTTTTTAGATGATTTAGGAACCACCATACACTTCTCCAGAGTGGCTCTCGGCAGTTCACACACTGCCCATCAGCGTATAAAGGCTCCCTGTTCTCCATGGCCTGTCCTGCATTTCTGGTTTTTACAATTTTTTAGGATGGCCCTTTTGACCAGTGGGAAATGAGACTTCTTTGTTGTGCACATTTGCATTGCTTGCTTGCTTCGTTGCCCATAAAGTGCATATGCGTTTTTTCCTGGATATAATCAGGAAAAAACGCATACGCCCTTTTGGGCCAACTGCATCATTGTCGAAATTCTGCCGCTTTTCATGTGCTTTAAAGACGAGTCCAATCTATCTCTTGAAATCTGTTTCTTGCAATTCTGTCTTGCATTCAGATCCTCTTCTTTGCCTTACCTCAACATATTTTTGGACGTTAGTTTTCATTTATAACTCTGCAGGTTTGTGAATTGCAGTGACCCTGAGCTCCATTTTTTAAGTTGCTCTTTTGTGAGCTGGCCTCAAACCTGCAGGATTGCTTCAGGCCCTATTTTGGCTCGGGCGAGGCGGGCTGAGCCTTTTTTCAATTCTTATTCTTAATGGGAAATTAGAGTGATATGTGCCCGTCCAAACCCCTACAACTATTCTCTCATTGGTTCCCCCTCTTCCCGTTCATCCTCCTCACAATTTGCAAAATGTGTGAAACAGAAGTTGAAATGTGCTGATTCTCCAAGTGGGGAGATTCTAAGTAACGTGGCTGGAATGGTGAACAGGAGCACCAGGAGAGGATAAATGAGCTGCATTTTAGACACATCTCCCGATCACATGGTGTACAGTCCTCTGGGTTTTCCATGCATGTTTTAGCTGTAGGAAGATCCCTTGAACCTGCAGATTTGGGACCCATTGAATGGGTACCAGGTAGTATTACTTTAAAGGGTGTGCATTTCCTCACCCAACCTCACATTTCTCTTAGTGCAAACAGTTTCCAGCCTTATGTCTCATCCTGCTGTGGGTCTAGATGTGTTCAATCCATGTTGCATCACCGGCCCTGAGGAAAAGTTGTAAGAGGTTTTCTCTGTCTCTCTGTCGTTTATTTTTTTCAATTTATTACTATATTGGTTACAGCTGATTTTCAAAGCTCTGATTCTTGCTGCTGTACATCCACTTGATTCACGTACAGAGAGACATCAGTAAATTCTTTTTCAGATTCTTACCAGTCGTATATATTATTTTCCGGTGACTTGAGTGTGCTGAGTGCAGTTCTTTTAGCTACCGTGTAGGCCTTGTTGATTATCAGTTTGGTATTTGGAATGGTATCTTTGCTAATTTCAACCTCCTGGATGATGCCTCA
The DNA here is from genome assembly GCF_964270905.1 of Leucopleurus acutus. NCBI lineage: Eukaryota > Metazoa > Chordata > Mammalia > Artiodactyla > Delphinidae > Leucopleurus > Leucopleurus acutus. The sequence goes on from NW_028139203.1 coordinate 665,208, forward strand.
CCCCTCCCCACCTTTCCCGTTTAGCAGCCTTATGCGTGTTTTCTACATATTTGACTATGTTTTTGTTTTGTAATTTATTTCATGTGTAGCCATTTTGGATTCCACCTTTAAGTGATATCTTATGATATGTGTCTTTTTCTTTTTGAATTATGTCACTTAGAATGATCATACGTAACTCCTCCGGAGTTGTTACAACTGGCCATATTTCATTGATTTCCAGGCTGAATAATATTCCACTCTACCTAAGTACCACATCTCTATCCATTTTTTCTCTCCAGAGACATTTAAGTTATATCCTAGTCGAGGATCTTTTAAACAGAGAGGGGGTAAACATTGGGGTGCCTGTGTCCTCTCGATTTTTGTTTTTCCCAAGATATACGCCCATGAGTGCAAGTGCCCTATGCTCTGTAGCTCATTTTTTAGATGCTTTAGTAAACACAATACACTTCTCCAGAATGGCCGTTGGCAATATACAGTTCCACTATAAGTCTCACAGGGCTCCCTCTTCTCCTTGTCCTGTCCTGCATTTCTGTTGTTTACGCTTTATGAGGATGGCTCTTCTGACTGATGCGAAGTGATATCTCTTGTAGTATTGACTTCCAGTGCCCACCTGTTTGGTTGGCTAAAAAAGTGTATGCCCTTTTCTTGAATATATACAGAAAAAAACGCATACACCCTTTTTGGCCAACTGCAATGTTGGCAATGTTCAGCTCCTTTTCTTGTGCTTAATGGCGAGTCCTTTCTACCTCCTCAAATCCCTTTCCTGCCATTCTCCCTTGCTTACAAGTCCTTTTCTCTGACTTTCCTCAAGACATTTTTCAGTGATGGATATTTTCAACTCTGCAGTTTCGTGAATTTTACTGTCCCTGAGTTCCATTGTTCAACTTGTGTTTATGGGAACTGGCCACAAAGCAGCGGGATTTCCTCAAGCCCTATACTGTTTCCATGGGCAACCCTAGCCTTTGGTCAATTCGTCTTCCTGATTGGAAATTAGAGTGACATGTGCCTGTCTGAACACCTAGGACTTGTCTCTCATTGTTCCTCATCCTTCCGCTTCATCCTCTGGACAAATTCCAAACTGTACGCAACAGGATGTTGACAGTGCTGCCATCTCCAAGTGGGGAGACTGTTAGTAAAGACGCTGGATGGGTGAACCCGAGCACCAGGAGATGAGGAGATGAGATGCCTTTTCCAAACTCTTCCCGATCAGACGGTATACCATCCTCTGGGTGTGACAGACATGTTTTAGCAGTAGGAAGAGTCCCATTCATGTAAGGAGAACACCAGGGCTTTTTCAAAATCAGTGTCTCCCCGAAACCCAAACTGGGGAATTTTTTAAGCTACGGCTACACATATGTTCATTAAGGGCCTTGGGAAGTAGGCAGAGTCCAAACTTTAGATGATTGAAGTCTTCAGGGTCAGAAGCACTCACCACCAGCTTCCCTTAGGTTACACTTTAACTGTCATTGATAGATGATGTCAATAAAAATATCTATTCTTTTTCAGATTATTTCCCCTTATAGGTTATTGCAAAATGTTGAGTGTAGTTCCCTGTGCTATACAGTAGTTCCTTGTTGATGATCTATTTTATACATAGCAGTGTGTATGTGTTAATCCCAAACTGTTAATTTATCCCTCCTCCCACCTTTCCCCTTTGGTAATAATAAATTATAAGATTTTATACTTCTCAGAAATGGGGGAGCTGAAAGAGAGGTATCATTTTCAATGGAAAAGCATTTAAAACACGATTGAAGCTTTAACCAAGATTATTAGATGTACATCCTTGGAAAGAAATCACTTCGTTTCTCTAATATTGACCTGACAAATAAGACAAACCTTTTCACTGAACTTGCTTATAATAAAGTGATGGAAATAGCCAATGGAAGTGTTAGAAACATCTTATTTTACCCGAGCCTTATACACTGTTCTATGTTAACTACAGTTTGGCTCACACATCTGTTCATTGAGGTTACAATAGTCTCAATTTCTGTTACTGATCCTCCAGAGTGGACCCCAACAAGTGTCCCCCTGCACAGTGTCATTGGGGCCAACAGATCGAGACTGAGTTTGGTTCACAAGCAAAGGAAACTTTATATTTTGATCAGAGAATGGAGAGGTGAGAGCATGCACTACCCCGTGGGCTGTGGGCTGGGCTGCTGTGTAGAGATCCTGTCAGAGTCAGTGGGAGGGAGGGGGCGGAGCTCTCGAGGGCCGGGTTGGCTGCAGCTCAGGCTCTATATCGCGGAGTCTGCACTGGGCCCCAGGAGCTGAGGTGTCGACCCAGCCATTCTGCACTAGGAAATCTGGTCTGAAGTGCCGGGTGTGGAACCTCTGCATGCGGGACCCTAGGAGCACATGAAATTAGACAAAGCACAAAGGATAAAAAAGGTTAGACTTGACTTTATTGCCCAGATTCTATTTTTATCTCCCAGGGATTTTTAATGGGCTTTGCTGGGGACAAACCCCTCCTCTGCCTTTTGTCCCGTTCCTCATTCTTGGAGTGCTGAGGGTGCAGACCCTTCTTCTGTAACTGCTGAGTGCTGAGTTGGGAGCCCTCATACCAAGGGGCGAGGGTCAGAGCTTCTCCCCAGCAGCCTCCAGGTGACGTTGATTGTCCCCAGGGCCCCTGCCTCCCTGCTCGTCCACCTGAGCACCAGCATTGGAAGCGTTATAGATTCTAATGACCTTTAAGGGTCCAGGAAAGAGATGTGCAGAGACGCTGTGGGGGCCAGTTTCACCCCGCCCCACATTTGTTCGGCCACCTTAGGCTGACCGTTTCTGCCAGCCTAGATGTTCTGACCAGTAGTCTGCGCTTTCTTCAATTAGGCCCCTGAATTAACGTACAAACAGCACCAGGTGTCAGAGCCCTGCCCGCTCAACTCCCAGACAGTCCAGGGTCAGTGGTGATCAAGGACCATGATGGCCACTGAGTCAGCAGCCTTTTGAAGTAAACAGGAGTCCAGCCAGTCTTATTGGCCACCATCATCACGGTGTCTGTAGGCTTTTCTATGGTGACAGTGTGATATACGGTTCCCCCGCCAAGATTATTAGCTCCCCTCTGGGTGCAGTAAGTCCTGCAAGCAGTAGTCTACTCTTTTGGGACACACTCTTATTGTTTTATGAGAGAAACTCCAGGTCAAGTGATGTTCACACGAGTCGTCATGGTGCCCTGTTGCCCCCGGTTATCTCTCTGGATGTTGGAGTTGGAGGGCCTCCTCACTCGAGGTTGGTGTGCCCACGGAGCAAACCCTGCAACTTCAGGGCATGGTTGGTGGTTAGGATCACCACGTGGGGTCCTTTTCCCTTAGGAGGGAGGTGGCCTTTTGGGCTGCTGATTTCCAGGTTTTTAGATACCGCCAGTATCTTGGCCAGATGCGGCAGTGGGCCAAGCCCCTTGGTGACCGTAGTTTATCCTACCTGGATGGCATTCTTGCATTGTTCCATTTCAAGTGGTCCCAGTTTTTACACTAATTCTCCAATGGCGATTCACCTTTCACCGGGAATGTAAAGGTCAAAGGGTTTAGCTAAATTAGGGAGTTCCAGGGCAAGGGTCTGAATTGACTGCTCTTTCCATTCTTGAAAGGCCACTTCTGGATTCTATTCAAAAGGATCATCATCTTTTCCTTTCAGTGTTTCATATAGAGGCCCAGCTAGTAGACTGTAGTTAGGGATCCAGAAGCAGCAAACCCTGGCCTCCCCAGGAACCCCTAAGCTGTCTTCTAGTTTTAGAAAGGAGTAAGGCCAAAAATGGTTTCTTCCCTTTCCTGGGATGGGCTTCTCTGACCTTCTGTGAGAATGAAGCCCAGGCAGGTCACCGCAGTCTGTGATATTTGAGCTTTTTCTTGGACAACTTCTATCCTTTATTGGCTTGGTAGTTCAGAGGCCTCCTTAGTAGGGCTGGCGATCAGAATGTCGTCTGCGTACTGAAGGAGGGTTTCCTTTTCCAGAGGTAGAACTTTTAGGTCTTTAGCTAAGGTTTCCCCAAAAATGGTGTGGGAATTTTTGCACCCTTGGGGCAAGACGGCCCGGAAGTATTGTTTTAGTTGTATGTTGAGTCCTGCCACTCACAAGCCAAAATTTCTTGTGACTCTGGGACTAATGGAATACAAAAGAAGGCATCATTGAAGACTAATACAGAATACCATGTCCTGGTGGTTGGTAGAATGACCAGCAGGGTGTAGGAATTAGGAGCAACTGGAGGTATATCCTCGGTGGCTTCACTGACTGTCCTGACATCTTTTACCAGGTCCCCAGCAGCCCATGGGGCTCTCGTGGTCAGACCAATCCCAGAATATGGAGCTCACCTGGGCAGGTACCCCAACCCCACCCCAGCCCACGGGGCTCTCGTGGTCAGGCCCCTCCCAGGATACAGAGCTACCCTTGCAGGTACCGTGGCAGGGCTGGGCACACAGGAACCGTGCACATAGCCCTCATTGCAGAGCACCCCCAGCTCACCTGTCGCTCAGAGCTGACACAGAGCACCTCAGAGCAGGACTTGAACTAACAAACAGCAGCTGCGACAGGTCTGTGACCCTGGGCATCACTCTGTGCGGCCTCCCTCCACCTGGTCTTCCAGAGACTTCCACTGCACCCGGGGCACCAGGCCTCTGTCTCCAACCACCACCCACCCCTCCTCTCCCTGACTCCTGGGTTCCTCTCATTAGGAGAGGGTTTTCTTGAAGTTGTCTCCCACTCATGGGCCAGATAAAATGATTAGAAAACAAGCCAAAGCTGCAGCCCCTTGTCTATCCTGACTCTCAGGAGCCCACACCTGTTCCTTGGACCTGGCCGGTTCAGCAAGTTCCATTTTCTGCAACTGTGAGCCCCTGAGGGGTGATGATTGGCTGAGCTGGGCAGCCTAACCGTGCTGGCCAGCCCTCCCCAGGTGTGCCTGGGTTGAGATCAATATCAATACCACTCCAGGCAGCAAGAGCCCCTGCAGCCGTGCCTGACGCCATTTTCTCTGCCCTGTCAGCAGTCTCGGGGCTGGGCTGGTGGGAGGGAGTGAGAGGCCACGGCTTTGTGGGTGGCCCAGTGTGAGTGGGGCTCTGCTGGACTTTCTGCAGCAGTTGCCAGGCTGCCACCTGCTAAAGAAGAGGATGTGTCACCCATACCTGCTGCTGGAATTTCTCCCTGGGCAGAGGTGAGGAAGGAAAAAAGCAGTGGGGGCAGGGACAGGACGGGTATCTCAGGCAGGGAAATGGAAATCTTCCAGAAGAGCACCCAGGGCCAGGACCATCCTGGCTGGCCTGCAGGCACCAAGTCGGCCGGCATGCTGTCACTCGTGTGGCTCTATGACCCTTCCTCTAGGCTTTCAAGTCCTTGTATATATTCAGGTGTTTTACCTGGGATGGGTGGGAATAGTTCAGCAGCAACTGGCCTGGGGCTCAGCTCACGTTTACACACAGATGCCTCGGCACGGTGCCCCAGCTTTGCAATGAGGACGCTTGTTGCGTGGGGGCTGCTGGCTGAATGGGAGATGATTCCCCACCACTGACCAACTTCAGAATTGTTTACAACTGGAGCAAGTGCCCTGATACGGTTTTCCTCTGTGGAACTGGAGGGTTCTGTGTTTTTTTTCTCTTTTTCGTTTTTGGTTCAAGGTAGATTTTATTCCTCTTTTTTGTATTTACAGATATAAGCATGGAAATAATTTATTCATATAAATACATGTATGTGAAGGGAATAATTGTTTTTTCTGTTTTATTTTTTAAATTTTATTTCTTTTCAATTTTGAATTTTATTTTATATTTTTATACAGCAGGTTCTTATTGGTTATCTATTTTATACATATAAATGTATACATGCCAATCCCAGTCTCTCAACTCCTCCCACCACCACCCCCCCAACAGCTTTCCCCCCTTGTTGTCCATACATTTGTTGTCTACATCTGTTGCTCTATTTATGCCTTGCAAAATGGTTAATCTGTACGGTTTTTCTAGGTTCCACATACATGCATGAATATACAAGATTTGTTTTTCTCTTTCTGACTTACTTCACTCTGTATGACAGTCTCTAGATCCATCGACGTCTCTACAAATGACCCAATTTCATTCCTTTTCATGGCTTAGTAATATTCCATTTTATATATGTACCACAGCTTTATGCATTCGTCTGTCTGTGGGCATTTAGGTTGCTTCCATTACATCGATATTGTAAATAGTGATGCAATGAACATTGCGGTGAATGTCTCTTTTTGATTTATGGTTTTGTCTGGGTATATGTCCAGTACTGGGATTGCTGTATCATATGGTAATTCTATTGTTAGTTTCATAAGAAACTCCATATTGTTCTCCATAGTGAATGTAACAATTTATATTCACAACAATAGTGGAAGAGGGTTCCTTTTCTCCACACCCTTTCCAGCATTTATTGTTTGTAGATTTTCTGATGATGCCCATTCTATCAGGTGTGAGGTGATACCTCATTGTTGAGTCCATTTTGTTGAGCAAGGGGTAGGTCTTGTCTATTACACATTTGGCTTATGGAACAGTATCTGTGCTAATGTCAAACTCTGGTTTTATGCAGCACCCCAACTCACCTTCCCCCTTAAACAAGCATAAGTTGGTTTGCTAAACTTGAGACCCTGTTCTGTTTTGTAATTCAGTTCATGTGTAGCCAAGTTCACATTCCGTGTATTAGTGATATCTTATGATGTTTCTTTTTCTGTGTGACTTATTTCAGTTAGAATCATCATACCCGAATCCACTCATTATGCTGCTACGGGCCTGATGACATAGATTTCATTGCTGAGTGATATTGCATTGTACATAAGTACCACAACTTCTTTATCCATTTCTTACTTTCTATGATATTGAACTTGTACCGTAAACAAGGTTCTTGTAAAAAGAGCTGTCCTAAACATTGGGGTGGCTGTGTCTTTTTGAATTTACTTTTCCTAAGCTACAGCACCATAAGTGGAAGTGCCCTAGGCTCTCTTGCGTTGTTTTTTAGATGTTTCAGAAAACACCATACACTTCTCCCGAGTGGCTGTTGGCAATTTACATCCCGCCCATCAGCATAACAAGGCTCCCAGTTCTCCATGGCCTGTCCTGCCTTTCTGGATTTTACACTTTTTTCAGATGGCCCTTTTGACCGGGGGGAAGTGAGACTTCATTGTAGTGCAGATTTCCTTTGCAAGCTTGCTTGGTTGGCCAAAAAGGGCGTATGCGTTTTTTCCTGAATATATTCAGGAAAAAACGCATACGCCCTTTTTGGCCAAGTGCATCATTGTGGACGTTCTGCCTCTTTTCCTATACTTTAAATGCAATTCCAGTCTACCTCCTGAAATCGGTTTCCTGCAATTCTGCCCCGCTTTCAAGTCCTCTTGGCAGCCTTACTTCAGTATATTTTTGGACGATAGCTGTCATTTATAACTCTGCAGGTTTGTGAATTACAGTGCCCCTGAGCTCCTTTCTTCAACTCGCTTTCTTGGGAGCTGGCCGGAACACCGCAGGATTGCTTCAGGCCCTCATCTGGTTCCGGCACGGCACGCTGAGCCTTTGGTTAATTCCTCTTCCTGGTGGGAAATGAGAGTTAAATTTGCCCGTCCAGACACCTCCAGCTAGTCTCTCATTGGTTCTCCCTATTCCTGTTCATCTTCCACAGAAATTGCAAACTGGGCCAAACAGGAGGTTAAAGGCACTGACTCTCCAAGTCGGGAGAGTGTTAGTAAAGCGTCTGGAATGTTGCACCCGAGTACCAGGGGACGAGAACTGAGACATATTGGAACACGTCTCCCGATCACACGGTTGATCATACTCTGGGTTCCACGTGCATGTTTTAGCTGAAGGAAGAATCCCTTAAACCTGGAGAGTTGAGACCCGTGGAATGGGTACCATGCAATATGACTTCAAAGGGTCTTCATTTGCTCACCGAACCTCTCCAATCCTATCATTGCTGCGTTTATGCCCCTGTACACACGCTTGATTTTCTTTCAGAGACATAGCAATCCATAGGTTTTAAGATACTTACTAGTCAGGTACATTCTTAGGCGTTTAATATGGGCTGTTGAGTCCATTTCGTTGAGCAAGCAGTAGTTCTTGTCTATTCCATATTTGGCTTAAGGAACTTTATCTGTGCTCATTTCAATCTCTGGTTTTATGCAGCACCCCAACTCACCTTTCCCCTTAAGCAAGCATAAGTTGGTTTTCTAAATTTGAGACCTTGTTCTGTTTTGTAATCAAGTTCCTGTGTAGCCAAGTTTACATTCCGTGTATTAGTGATACCTTATGATGTTTCTATTTCTGTGTGACTTATTTCAGTTAGAATCATCATACCTGAATCCACTCATTATGCTGCTACGGGCCTGATGACATAGATTTCATTGCTGAGTGATATTGCATTGTACGTAAGTACCACAACTTCTTTATCCATTTTTCACTTTCTGCTATATTGAACTTGTACCGTAAACGAGGTTCTTGTAAACAGAGCCGTCCCAAACTTTGGGGTGGCTGTGTCTTTTTGATTTTAATTTCCCTAATCTATAGGACCATAAGTGGAAGTGCCCTAGGCTCTGTTGCTTTGTTTTTTAGATGTTTCAGGAAACACCATACACCTCTCCCGAGTGGCTGTTGGCAATTTACATCCCGCCCATCAGCATAACAAGGCTCCCAGTTCTCCATGGCCTGTCCTGCCTTTCTGGATTTTACACTTTTTTCAGATGGCCTTTTTGACCCGGGGGAAGTGAGACTTCATTGTAGTGCAGATTTCCTTTGCAAGCTTGCTTGGTTGGCCAAAAAGGGCTTATGCGTTTTTTCCTGAATATATTCAGGAAAAAAGGCATACGCCCTTTTTGGCCAAGTGCATCATTGTGGACGTTCTGCCTCTTTTCCTATGCTTTAAATGCAATTCCAGTCTACCTCCTGAAATCGGTTTCCTGCAATTCTGCCCCGCTTTCAAGTCCTCTTGGCAGCCTTACTTCAGTATATTTTTGGACGATAGCTATCATTTATAACTCTGCAGGTTTGTGAATTACAGTGTCCCTGAGCTCCTTTCTTCAACTCGCTTTCTTGTGAGCTGGCCGCAACACCGCAGGATTGCTTCAGGCCCTAATCTGGTTCCGGCACGGCACGCTGAGCCTTTGGTTAATTCTTCTTCCTGGTGGGAAATGAGAGTTAAATTTGCCCGTCCAGACACCTCCAGCTAGTCTCTCTTTGGTTCTCCCTATTCCTGTTCATCTTCTGCAGAAATTGCAAATGGGCAAAACAGGAGGTTAAAGGCACTGACTCTCCAAGTCGGGAGAGTGTTAGTAAAGCGTCTGGAATGTTGTACCCGAGTACCAGGGGACGAGAAGTGAGACATATTGGAACACGTCTCCCAATCACACGGTTGATCATACTCTGGGTTCCACGTGCATGTTTTAGCTGAAGGAAGAATCCCTTAAACCTGGAGAGTTGAGACCCGTGGAATGGGTACCATGCAATATGACTTCAAAGGGTCTTCATTTGCTCACCGAACCTCTCCAATCCTATCACTGCTGCGTTTATGCCCCTGTACACACGCTGGATTTTCTTTCAGAGACATAGCAATCCATAGGTTTTAAGATACTTACTAGTCAGGTACATTCTTAGGCGTTTAATATGGGGTGTTGAGTCCATTTCGTTGAGCAAGGAGTAGTTCTTGTGTATTCCATATTTGGCTTAAGGAACTTTATCTGTGCTCATTTCAATCTCTGGTTTTATGCAGCACCCCAACTCACCTTTCCCCTTAAGCAAGCATAAGTTGGTTTTCTAAATTTGAGACCCTGTTCTGTTTTGTAATCCAGTTCCTGTGTAGCCAAGTTTACATCCCGTGTATTAGTGATATCTTATGATGTTTCTTTTTCTGTGTGACTTATTTCAGTTAGAATCATCATACCTGAATCCACTCATTATGCTGCTACGGGCCTGATGACATAGATTTCATTGCTGAGTGATATTGCATTGTACGTAAGTACCACAACTTCTTTATCCATTTTTCAGTTTCAGCGCTGTTGAACTTGTACCGTAAACGAGGTTCTTGTAAACAGAGCCGTCCCAAACTTTGGGGTGGCTGTGTCTTTTTGATTTTAATTTCCCTAAGCTATAGGACCATAAGTGGAAGTGCCCTAGGCTCTGTTGCTTTGTTTTTTAGATGTTTCAGGAAACACCATACACCTCTCCCCAGTGGCTGTTGGCTATTTACATCCCGCCCATCAGCATAACAAGGCTCCCAGTTCTCCATGGCCTGTCCTGCCTTTCTGGATTTTACACTTTTTTCAGATGGCCCTTTTGACCGGGGGGAAGTGAGACTTCATTGTAGTGCAGATTTCCTTTGCAAGCTTGCTTGGTTGGCCAAAAAGGGCGTATGCGTTTTTTCCTGAATATATTCAGGAAAAAACGCATACGCCCTTTTTGGCCAAGTGCATCATTGTGGACGTTCTGCCTCTTTTCCTATGCTTTAAATGCAATTCCAGTCTACCTCCTGAAATCGGTTTCCTGCAATTCTGCCCCGCTTTCAAGTCCTCTTGGCAGCCTTACTTCAGTATATTTTTGGACGATAGCTGTCATTTATAACTCTGCAGGTTTGTGAATTACAGTGCCCCTGAGGTCCTTTCTTCAACTCGCTTTCTTGGGAGCTGGCCGGAACACCGCAGCATTGCTTCAGGCCCTAATATGGTTCCGGGACGGCACGCTGAGCCTTTGGTTAATTCCTCTTCCTGGTGGGAAATGAGAGTTAAATTTGCCCGTCCAGACACCTCCAGCTAGTCTCTCATTGGTTCTCCCTATTCCTGTTCATCTTCCTCAGAAATTGCAAATGGGCCAAACAGGAGGTTAAAGGCACTGACTCTCCAAGTCGGGAGAGTGTTAGGAAAGCGTCTGGAATGTTGCACCCGAGTACCAGGGGACGAGAACTGAGACATATTGGAACACGTCTCCCGATCACACGGTTGATCATACTCTGGGTTCCACGTGCATGTTTTAGCTGAAGGAAGAATCCCTTAAACCTGGAGAGTTGAGACCCGTGGAATGGGTACCATGCAATATGACTTCAAAGGGTCTTCATTTGCTCACCGAACCTCTCCAATCCTATCACTGCTGCGTTTATGCCCCTGTAAACACGCTTGATTTTCTTTCAGAGACATAGCAATCCATAGGTTTTAAGATACATACTAGTCAGGTACATTCTTAGGCGTTTAATATGGGCTGTTGAGTCCATTTCGGTGAGCAAGGAGTAGTTCTTGTCTATTCCATATTTGGCTTAAGGAACTTTATCTGTGCTCATTTCAATCTCTGGTTTTATGCAGCACCCCAACTCACCTTTCGCTTAAGCAAGCATAAGTTGGTTTTCTAAATTTGAGACCCTGTTCTGTTTTGTAATCCAGTTCCTGTGTAGCCAAGTTTACATCCCGTGTATTAGTGATATCTTATGATGTTTCTTTTTCTGTGTGACTTATTTCAGTTAGAATCATCATACCTGAATCCACTCATTATGCTGCTACGGGCCTGATGACATAGATTTCATTGCTGAGTGATATTGCATTGTACGTAAGTACCCCATCTTCTTTATCCATTTTTAACTTTCTGCGCTATTGAACTTGTACCGAAAAAGAGGTTCTTGTAAACAGAGCCGTCCCAAACTTTGGGGTGGCTGTGTCTTTTTGATTTTAATTCCCCTAAGCTATAGGACCATAAGTGGAAGTGCCCTAGGCTCTGTTGCTTTGTTTTTTAGATGTTTCAGGAAACACCATACACCTCTCCCAAGTGGCTGTTTGCAATTTACATCCCGCCCATCAGCATAACAAGGCTCCCAGTTCTCCATGGCCTGTCCTGCCTTTCTGGATTTTACACTTTTTTCAGATGGCCCATTTGACCAGGGGGAAGTGAGACTTCATTGTAGTGCAGATTTCCTTTGCAAGCTTGCTTGGTTGGCCAAAAAGGGCGTATGCGTTTTTTCCTGAATATATTCAGGAAAAAACGCATACGCCCTTTTTGGCCAAGTGCATCATTGTGGACGTTCTGCCTCTTTTCCTATGCTTTAAATGCAATTCCAGTCTACCTCCTGAAATCGGTTTCCTGCAATTCTGCCCCGCTTTCAAGTCCTCTTGGCAGCCTTACTTCAGTATATTTTTGGACGATAGCTGTCATTTATAACTCTGCAGGTTTGTGAATTACAGTGCCCCTGAGCTCCTTTCTTCAACTCGCTTTCTTGTGAGCTGGACGCAACACCGCAGGATTGCTTCAGGCCCTAATCTGGTTCCGGCACGGCACGCTGAGCCTTTGGTTAATTCCTCTTCCTGGTGGGAAATGAGAGTTAAATTTGCCCGTCCAGACACCTCCAGCTAGTCTCTCTTTGGTTCTCCCTATTCCTGTTCATTTTCCGCAGAAATTGCAAACTGGGCCAAACAGGAGGTAAAAGGCACTGACTCTCCAAGTCGGGAGAGTGGTAGTAAAGCATCTGGAATGTTGCACCCGAGAACCAGGGGACGAGAACTGAGACATATTGGAACACGTCTCCCGATCACACGGTTGATCATACTCTGGGTTCCACGTGCATGTTTTAGCTGAAGGAAGAATCCCTTAAACCTGGAGAGTTGAGACCCGTGGAATGGGTACCATGCAATATGACTTCAAAGGGTCTTCATTTGCTCACCGAACCTCTCCAATACTATCACTGCTGCGTTTATGCCCCTGTACACACGCTTGATTTTCTTTCAGAGACATAGCAATCCATAGGTTTTAAGATACTTACTAGTCAGGTACATTCTTAGGTGTTTAATATGGGGTGTTGAGTCCATTTCGTTGAGCAAGGAGTAGTTCTTGTGTATTCCATATTTGGCTTAAGGAACTTTATCTGTGCTCATTTCAATCTCTGATTTTATTCAGCACCCCAACTCACCTTTCCCCTTAAGCAAGCATAAGTTGGTTTTCTAAATTTGAGACCCTGTTCTGTTTTGTAATCCAGTTCCTGTGTAGCCAAGTTTACATTCCGTGTATTAGTGATATCTTATGATGTTTCTTTTTCTGTGTGACTTATTTCAGTTAGAATCATCATACCTGAATCCACTCATTATGCTGCTACGGGCCTGATGACATAGATTTCATTGCTGAGTGATATTGCATTGTACGTAAGTACCACAACTTCTTTATCCATTTTTCACTTTCAACGCTGTTGAACTTGTACTGTAAACGAGGTTCTTGTAAACAGAGCCGTCCCAAACTTTGGGGTGGCTGTGTCTTTTTGATTTTAATTTCCCTAAGCTATAGGACCATAAGTGGAAGTGCCCTAGGCTCTGTTGCTTTGTTTTTTAGATGTTTCAGGAAACACCATACACCTCTCCCCAGTAGCTGTTGGCTATTTACATCCCGCCCATCAGCATAACAAGGCTCTCAGTTCTCCATGGCCTGTCCTGCCTTTCTGGATTTTACACTTTTTTCAGATGGCCCTTTTGACCGGGGGGAAGTGAGACTTCATTGTAGTGCAGATTTCCTTTGCAAGCTTGCTTGGTTGGCCAAAAAGGGCGTATGCGTTTTTTCCTGAATATATTCAGGAAAAAACGCATACGCCCTTTTTGGCCAAGTGCATCATTGTGGACGTTCTGCCTCTTTTCCTATGCTTTAAATGCAATTCCAGTCTACCTCCTGAAATCGGTTTCCTGCAATTCTTCCCCGCTTTCAAGTCCTCTTGGCAGCCTTACTTCAGTATATTTTTGGACGATAGCTGTCATTTATAACTCTGCAGGTTTGTGAATTACAGTGCCCCTGAGGTCCTTTCTTCAACTCGCTTTCTTGTGAGCTGGCCGCAACACCGCAGCATTGCTTCAGGCCCTAATCTGGTTCCGGCACGGCACGCTGAGCCTTTGGTTAATTCCTCTTCCTGGTGGGAAATGAGAGTTAAATTTGCCCGTCCAGACACCTCCAGCTAGTCTCTCTTTGGTTCTCCCTATTCCTGTTCATTTTCCGCAGAAATTGCAAACTGGGCCAAACAGGAGGTAAAAGGCACTGACTCTCCAAGTCGGGAGAGTGGTAGTAAAGCATCTGGAATGTTGCACCCGAGAACCAGGGGACGAGAACTGAGACATATTGGAACACGTCTCCCGATCACACGGTTGATCATACTCTGGGTTCCACGTGCATGTTTTAGCTGAAGGAAGAATCCCTTAAACCTGGAGAGTTGAGACCCGTGGAATGGGTACCATGCAATATGACTTCAAAGGGTCTTCATTTGCTCACCGAACCTGTCCAATCCTATCACTGCTGCCTTTATGCCCCTGTACACACGCTGGATTTTCTTTCAGAGACATAGCAATCCATAGGTTTTAAGATACTTACTAGTCAGGTACATTCTTAGGCGTTTAATATGGGGTGTTGAGTCCATTTCGTTGAGCAAGGAGTAGTTCTTGTGTATTCCATATTTGGCTTAAGGAACTTTATCTGTGCTCATTTCAATCTCTGGTTTTATGCAGCACCCCAACTCACCTTTCCCCTTAAGCAAGCATAAGTTGGTTCTCTAAATTTGAGACCCTGTTCTGTTTTGTAATCCAGTTCCTGTGTAGCCAAGTTTACATTCCGTGTATTAGTGATATCTTATGATGTTTCTTTTTCTGTGTGACTTATTTCAGTTAGAATCATCATACCTGAATCCACTCATTATGCTGCTACGGGCCTGATGACATAGATTTCATTGCTGAGTGATATTGCATTGTACGTAAGTACCACAACTTCTTTATCCATTTTTCACTTTCAGCGCTGTTGAACTTGTACCGTAAACGAGGTTCTTGTAAACAGAGCCGTCCCAAACTTTGGGGTGGCTGTGTCTTTTTGATTTTAATTTCCCTAAGCTATAGGACCATAAGTGGAAGTGCCCTAGGCTCTGTTGCTTTGTTTTTTAGATGTTTCAGGAAACACCATACACCTCTCCCCAGTGGCTGTTGGCTATTTACATCCCGCCCATCAGCATAACAAGGCTCCCAGTTCTCCATGGCCTGTCCTGCCTTTCTGGATTTTACACTTTTTTCAGATGGCCCTTTTGACCGGGGGGAAGTGAGACTTCATTGTAGTGCAGATTTCCTTTGCAAGCTTGCTTGGTTGGCCAAAAAGGGCGTATGCGTTTTTTCCTGAATATATTCAGGAAAAAACGCATACGCCCTTTTTGGCCAAGTGCATCATTGTGGACGTTCTGCCTCTTTTCCTATGCTTTAAATGCAATTCCAGTCTACCTCCTGAAATCGGTTTCCTGCAATTCTGCCCCGCTTTCAAGTCCTCTTGGCAGCCTTACTTCAGTATATTTTTGGACGATAGCTGTCATTTATAACTCTGCAGGTTTGTGAATTACAGTGCCCCTGAGCTCGTTTCTTCAACTCGCTTTCTTGGGAGCTGGCCGGAACACCGCAGCATTGCTTCAGGCCCTAATATGGTTCCGGGACGGCACGCTGAGCCTTTGGTTAATTCCTCTTCCTGGTGGGAAATGAGAGTTAAATTTGCCCGTCCAGACACCTCCAGCTAGTCTCTCATTGGTTCTCCCTATTCCTGTTCATCTTCCGGAGAAATTGCAAACTGGGCCAAACAGGAGGTTAAAGGCACTGACTCTCCAAGTCGGGAGAGTGTTAGTAAAGCATCTGGAATGTTGCACCCCAGTACCAGGGGACGAGAACTGAGACATATTGGAACACGTCTCCCGATCACACGGTTGATCATACTCTGGGTTCCACGTGCATGTTTTAGCTGAAGGAAGAATCCCTTAAACCTGGAGAGTTGAGACCCGTGGAATGGGTACCATGCAATATGACTTCAAAGGGTCTTCATTTGCTCACCGAACCTCTCCAATCCTATCACTGCTGCCTTTATGCCCCTGTACACACGCTGGATTTTCTTTCAGAGACATAGCAATCCATAGGTTTTAAGATACTTACTAGTCAGGTACATTCTTAGGCGTTTAATATGGGCTGTTGAGTCCATTTTGTTGAGCAAGGAGTAGTTCTTGTCTATTCCATATTTGGCTTAAGGAACTTTATCTGTGCTCATTTCAATCTCTGGTTTTATGCAGCACCCCAACTCACCTTTCCCCTTAAGCAAGCATAAGTTGGTTTTCTAAATTTGAGACCCTGTTCTGTTTTGTAATCCAGTTCCTGTGTAGCCAAGTTTACATTCCGTGTATTAGTGATATCTTATGATGTTTCTTTTTCTGTGTGACTTATTTCAGTTAGAATCATCATACCTGAATCCACTCATTATGCTGCTACGGGCCTGATGACATAGATTTCATTGCTGAGTGATATTGCATTGTACGTAAGTACCACAACTTCTTTATCCATTTTTCACTTTCAGCGCTGTTGAACTTGTACCGTAAACGAGGTTCTTGTAAACAGAGCCGTCCCAAACTTTGGGGTGGCTGTGTCTTTTTGATTTTAATTTCCCTAAGCTATAGGACCATAAGTGGAAGTGCCCTAGGCTCTGTTGCTTTGTTTTTTAGATGTTTCAGGAAACACCATACACCTCTCCCGAGTGGCTCTTGGCAATTTACATCCCAACCATCAGCATAACAAGGCTCCCAGTTCTCCATGGCCTGTCCTGCCTTTCTGGATTTTACACTTTTTTCAGGTGGCCCTTTTGACCGGGGGCAAGTGAGACTTCATTGTAGAGCAGATTTCCTTTGCAAGCTTGCTTGGTTGGCCAAAAAGGGCGTATGCGTTTTTTCCTGAATATATTTAGGAAAAAACGCATACGCCCTTTTTGGCCAAGTGCATCATTGTGGATGTTCTGCCTCTTTTCCTATGCTTTAAATGCAATTCCAGTCTACCTCCTGAAATCGGGTTCCTGCAATTCTGCCCTGCTTTCAAGTCCTCTTGGCAGCCTTACTTCAGTATATTTTTGGACGATAGCTGTCATTTATAACTCTGCAGGTTTGTGAATTACAGTGCCCCTGAGGTCCTTTCTTCAACTCGCTTTCTTGTGAGCTGGCCGGAACACCGCAGGATTGCTTCAGGCCCTAATCTGGTTCCGGCACGGCACACTGAGCCTTTGGTTAATTCCTCTTCCTGGTGGGAAATGAGAGTTAAATTTGCCCGTCCAGACACCTCCAGCTAGTCTCTCATTGGTTCTGCCTATTCCTGTTCATCTTCCGCAGAAATTGCAAATGGGCCAAACAGGAGGTTAAAGGCACTGACTCTCCAAGTCGGGAGAGTGTTAGTAAAGCGTCTGGAATGTTGCACCCGAGTACCAGGGGACGAGAACTGAGACATATTGAAACACGTCTCCCGATCACACGGTTGATCATACTCTGGGTTCCACGTACATGTTTTACCTGAAGGCAGAATCCCTTAAACCTGGAGAGTTGAGACCCGTGGAATGGGTACCATGCAATATGACTTCAAAGGGTCTTCATTTGCTCACCGAACCTCTCCAATCCTATCATTGCTGCGTTTATGCCCCTGAACACACGCTTGATTTCCTTTCAGAGACATAGCAATCCATAGGTTTTAAGATACTTACTAGTCAGGTACATTCTTAGGCGTTTAATATGGGCTGTTGAGTCCATTTCGTTGAGCAAGGAGTAGCTCTTGTCTATTCCATATTTGGCTTAAGGAACTTTATCTGTGCTCATTTCAATCTCAGGTTTTATGCAGCACCCCAACTCACCTTTCCCCTTAAGCAAGCATAAGTTGGTTTTCTAAATTTGAGACCCTGTTCTGTTTTGTAATCCAGTTCCTGTGTAGCCAAGTTTACATCCTGTGTATTAGTGATATCTTATGATGTTTCTTTTTCTGTGTGACTTATTTCAGTTAGAATCATCATACCTGAATCCACTCATTATGCTGCTACGGGCCTGATGACATAGATTTCATTGCTGAGTGATAATGCATTGTACGTAAGTACCACAATTTCTTTCTCCATTTTTCACTTTCTGCGATATTGAACTTGTACCGTAAACGAGGTTCTTGTAAACAGAGCCGTCCCAAACTTTGGGGTGGCTGTGTCTTTTTGATTTTAATTTCCCTAAGCTATAGGACCATAAGTGGAAGTGCCCTAGGCTCTGTTGCTTTGTTTTTTAGATGTTTCAGGAAACACCATACACCTCTCCCGAGTGGCTCTTGGCAATTTACATCCCGCCCATCAGCATAACAAGGCTCCCAGTTCTCCATGGCCTGTCCTGCCTTTCTGGATTTTACACTTTTTTCAGATGGCCCTTTTGACCAGGGGGAAGTGAGACTTCATTGTAGTGCAGATTTACTTTGCAAGCTTGCTTGGTTGGCCAAAAAGGGCGTATGCGTTTTTTCCTGAATATATTCAGGAAAAAATGCATACGCCCTTTTTGGCCAAGTGCATCATTGTGGACGTTCTGCCTCTTTTCCTATGCTTTAAATGCAATTCCAGTCTACCTCCTGAAATCGGTTTCCTGCAATTCTGCCCCGCTTTCAAGTCCTCTTGACAGCCTTACTTCAGTATATTTTTGGACGATAGCTGTCATTTATAACTCTGCAGGTTTGTGAATTACAGTGCCCCTGAGCTCCTTTCTTCAACTCACTTTCTTGTGAGCTGGCCGCAACACCGCAGGATTGCTTCAGGCCCTAATCTGGTTCCAGCACGGCACGCTGAACCTTTGGTTAATTCCTCTTCCTGGTGGGAAATGAGATTTAAATTTGCCCGTCCAGACACCTCCACCTAGTCTCTCATTGGTTCTCCGTATTCCTGTTCATCTTCCTCAGAAATTGCAAATGGGCCAAACAGGAGGTTAAAGGCACTGACTCTCCAAGTGGGGAGAGTGTTAGTAAAGCGTCTGGAATGTTGCACCCGAGTACCAGGGGACGAGAACTGAGACATATTGGAACACGTCTCCCGATCACACGGTTGATCATACTCTGGGTTCCACGTGCATGTTTTACCTGAAGGCAGAATCCCTTAAACCTGGAGAGTTGAGACCCGTGGAATGGGTACCATGCAATATGACTTCAAAGGGTCTTCATTTGCTCACCGAACCTCTCCAATCCTATCACTGCTGCGTTTATGCCCCTGTACACACGCTTGATTTTCTTTCAGAGACATAGCAATCCGTAGGTTTTAAGATACTTACTAGTCAGGTACATTCTTAGGCGTTTAATATGGGGTGTTGAGTCCATTTCGTTGAGCAAGGAGTAGTTCTTGTCTATTCCATATTTGGCTTAAGGAACTTTATCTGTGCTCATTTCAATCTCTGGTTTTATGCAGCACCCCAACTCACCTTTCCCCTTAAGCAAGCATAAGTTGGTTTTCTAAATTTGAGACCCTGTTCTGTTTTGTAATCCAGTTCCTGTGTAGCCAAGTTTACATTCCGTGTATTAGTGATATCTTATGATGTTTCTTTTTCTGTGTGACTTATTTCAGTTAGAATCATCATACCTGAATCCACTCATTATGCTGCTACGGGCCTGATGACATAGATTTCATTGCTGAGTGATAATGCATTGTACGTAAGTACCACAACTTCTTTATCCATTTTTCACTTTCTGCGATATTGAACTTGTACCGTAAACGAGGTTCTTGTAAACAGAGCCGTCCCAAACTTTGGGGTGGCTGTGTCTTGTTGATTTTAATTTCCCTAAGCTATAGGACCATAAGTGGAAGTGCCCTAGGCTCTGTTGCTTTGTTTTTTAGATGTTTCAGGAAACACCATACACCTCTCCCGAGTGGCTCTTGGCAATTTACATCCCGCCCATCAGCATAACAAGGCTCCCAGTTCTCCATGGCCTGTCCTGCCTTTCTGGATTTTACACTTTTTTCAGATGGCCCATTTGACCAGGGGGAAGTGAGACTTCATTGTAGTGCAGATTTCCTTTGCAAGCTTGCTTGGTTGGCCAAAAAGGGCGTATGCGTTTTTTCCTGAATATATTCAGTAAAAAACGCATACGCCCTTTTTGGCCAAGTGCATCATTGTGGACGTTCTGCCTCTTTTCCTATGCTTTAAATGCAATTCCAGTCTACCTCCTGAAATCGGTTTCCTGCAATTCTGCCCCGCTTTCAAGTCCTCTTGGCAGCCTTACTTCAGTATATTTTTGGACGATAGCTGTCATTTATAACTCTGCAGGTTTGTGAATTACAGTGCCCCTGAGCTCCTTTCTTCAACTCGCTTTCTTGTGAGCTGGCCGCAACACCGCAGGATTGCTTCAGGCCCTAATCTGGTTCCGGCACGGCACGCTGAGCCTTTGGTTAATTCCTCTTCCTGGTGGGAAATGAGAGTTAAATTTGTCCGTCCAGACACCTCCAGCTAGTCTCTCTTTGGTTCTCCCTATTCCTGTTCATCTTCCGCAGAAATTGCAAATGGGCCAAACAGGAGGTTAAAGGCACTGACTCTCCAAGTCGGGAGAGTGTTAGTAAAGCGTCTGGAATGTTGCACCCGAGTACCAGGGGATGAGAACTGAGACATATTGGAACACGTCTCCCGATCACATGGTTGATCATACTCTGGGTTCCATGTGCATGTTTTAGCTGAAGGAAGAATCCCTTAAACCTGGAGAGTTGAGACCCGTGGAATGGGTACCATGCAATATGACTTCAAAGGGTCTTCATTTGCTCACCGTACCTCTCCAATCCTATCACTGCTGCGTTTATGCCCCTGTACACACGCTTGATTGTCTTTCAGAGACATAGCAATCCATAGGTTTTAAGATACTTACTAGTCAGGTACATTCTTAGGCGTTTAATATGGGGTGTTGAGTCCATTTCGTTGAGCAAGGAGTAGTTCTTGTCTATTCCATATTTGGCTTAAGGAACTTTATCTGTGCTCATTTCAATCTCTGGTTTTATGCAGCACCCCAACTCACCTTTCCCCTTAAGCAAGCATAAGTTGGTTTTCTAAATTTGAGACCCTGTTCTGTTTTGTAATCCAGTTCCTATGTAGCCAAGTTTACATCCCGTGTATTAGTGACATCTTATGATGTTTCTTTTTCTGTGTGACTTATATCAGTTAGAATCATCATATCTGAATCCACTCATTATGCTGCTACTGGCCTGATGACATAGATTTCATTGCTGAGTGATATTGCATTGAAAGTAAGTACCACAACTTCTTTATCCATTTTTCACTTTCTGCGATATTGAACTTGTACCATAAACGTGGTTCTTGTAAACAGAGCCGACCCAAACTTTGGGGTGGCTGTGTCTTTTTGATTTTAATTTCCCTAAGCTATAGGACCATAAGTGGAAGTGCCCTAGGCTCTGTTGCTTTGTTTTTTAGATGTTTCAGGAAACACCATACACCTCTCCCGAGTGGCTGTTGGCAATTTACATCCCGCCCATCAGCATAACAAGGCTCCCAGTTCTCCATGGCCTGTCCTGCCTTTCTGGATTTTACACTTTTTTCAGATGGCCCTTTTGACCGGGGGGAAGTGAGACTTCATTGTAGTGCAGATTTCCTTTGCAAGCTTGCTTGGTTGGCCAAAAAGGGCGTATGCGTTTTTTCCTGAATATATTCAGGAAAAAACGCATACGCCCTTTTTGGCCAAGTGCATCATTGTGGACGTTCTGCCGCTTTTCCTATGTTTTAAATGCAATTCCAGTCTACCTCCTGAAATCGGTTTCCTGCAATTCTGCCCCGCTTTCAAGTCCTCTTGGAAGCCTTACTTCAATATATTTTTGGACGATAGCTGTCGTTTATAACTCTGCAGGTTTGTGAATTACAGTGCCCCTGAGCTCCTTTCTTCAACTCGCTTTCTTGTGAGCTGGCCGCAACACCGCAGGATTGCTTCAGGCCCTAATTTGGTTCCGGCCCGGCACGCTGAGCCTTTGGTTAATTCCTCTTCCTGGTGGGAAATGAGAGTTAAATTTGCCCGTCCAGACACCTCCAGCTAGTCTCTCATTGGTTCTCCCTATTCCTGTTCATCTTCCTCAGAAATTGCAAATGGGCCAAACAGGAGGTTAAAGGCACTGACTCTCCAAGTCGGGAGAGTGTTAGTAAAGCGTCTGGAATGTTGCACCCGAGTACCAGGGGACGAGAACTGAGACATGTTGTAACACGTCTCCCGATCACTCGGTTGATCATACTCTGGGTTCCACGTGCATGTTTTAGCTGAAGGAAGAATCCCTTAAACCTGGAGAGTTGAGACCCGTGGAATGGGTACCATGCAATATGACTTCAAAGGGTCTTCATTTGCTCACCGAACCTCTCCAATCCTATCATTGCTGCGTTTATGCCCCTGTACACACGCTTGATTTTCTTTCAGAGACATAGCAATCCATAGGTTTTAAGATACTTACTAGTCAGGTACATTCTTAGGCGTTTAATATGGGCTGTTGAGTCCATTTCGTTGAGCAAGGAGTAGCTCTTGTCTATTCCATATTTGGCTTAAGGAACTTTATCTGTGCTCATTTCAATCTCAGGTTTTATGCAGCACCCCAACTCACCTTTCCCCTTAAGCAAGCATAAGTTGGTTTTCTAAATTTGAGACCCTGTTCTGTTTTGTAATCCAGTTCCTGTGTAGCCAAGTTTACATCCTGTGTATTAGTGATATCTTATGATGTTTCTTTTTCTGTGTGACTTATTTCAGTTAGAATCATCATACCTGAATCCACTCATTATGCTGCTACGGGCCTGATGACATAGATTTCATTGCTGAGTGATAATGCATTGTACGTAAGTACCACAACTTCTTTATCCATTTTTCACTTTCTGCGATATTGAACTTGTACCGTAAACGAGGTTCTTGTAAACAGAGCCGTCCCAAACTTTGGGGTGGCTGTGTCTTTTTGATTTTAATTTCCCTAAGCTATAGGACCATAAGTGGAAGTGCCCTAGGCTCTGTTGCTTTGTTTTTTAGATGTTTCAGGAAACCCCATACACCTCTCCCGAGTGGCTCTTGGCAATTTACATCCCGCCCATCAGCATAACAAGGCTCCCAGTTCTCCATGGCCTGTCCTGCCTTTCTGGATTTTACACTTTTTTCAGATGGCCCTTTTGACCAGGGGGAAGTGAGACTTCATTGTAGTGCAGATTTCCTTTGCAAGCTTGCTTGGTTGGCCAAAAAGGGCGTATGCGTTTTTTCCTGAATATATTCAGGAAAAAATGCATACGCCCTTTTTGGCCAAGTGCATCATTGTGGACGTTCTGCCTCTTTTCCTATGCTTTAAATGCAATTCCAGTCTACCTCCTGAAATCGGTTTCCTGCAATTCTGCCCCGCTTTCAAGTCCTCTTGGCAGCCTTACTTCAGTATATTTTTGGACGATAGCTGTCATTTATAACTCTGCAGGTTTGTGAATTACAGTGCCCCTGAGCTCCTTTCTTCAACTCGCTTTCTTGTGAGCTGGCCGCAACACCGCAGGATTGTTTCAGGCCCTAATCTGGTTCCGGCACGGCACGCTGAACCTTTGGTTAATTCCTCTTCCTGGTGGGAAATGAGATTTAAATTTGCCCGTCCAGACACCTCCACCTAGTCTCTCATTGGTTCTCCCTATTCCTGTTCATCTTCCTCAGAAATTGCAAATGGGCCAAACAGGAGGTTAAAGGCACTGACTCTCCAAGTCGGGAGAGTGTTAGTAAAGCGTCTGGAATGTTGCACCCGAGTACCAGGGGACGAGAACTGAGACATATTGGAACACGTCTCCCGATCACACGGTTGATCATACTCTGGGTTCCACGTGCATGTTTTACCTGAAGGCAGAATCCCTTAAACCTGGAGAGTTGAGACCCGTGGAATGGGTACCATGCAATATGACTTCAAAGGGTCTTCATTTGCTCACCGAACCTCTCCAATCCTATCACTGCTGCGTTTATGCCCCTGTACACACGCTTGATTTTCTTTCAGAGACATAGCAATCCGTAGGTTTTAAGATACTTACTAGTCAGGTACATTCTTAGGCGTTTAATATGGGGTGTTGAGTCCATTTCGTTGAGCAAGGAGTAGTTCTTGTCTATTCCATATTTGGCTTAAGGAACTTTATCTGTGCTCATTTCAATCTCTGGTTTTATGCAGCACCCCAACTCACCTTTCCCCTTAAGCAAGCATAAGTTGGTTTTCTATATTTGAGACCCTGTTCTGTTTTGTAATCCAGTTCCTGTGTAGCCAAGTTTACATTCCGTGTATTAGTGATATCTTATGATGTTTCTTTTTCTGTGTGACTTATTTCAGTTAGAATCATCATACCTGAATCCACTCATTATGCTGCTATGGGCCTGATGACATAGACTTCATTGCTGAGTGATATTGCATTGTACATAAGTACCACAACTTCTTTATCCATTTTTCACTTTCTGTGATATTGAACTTGTACCGTAAACGACGTTCTTGTATACAGAGCCGTCCCAAACTTTGGGGTGGCTGTGTCTTTTTGATTTTAATTTCCCTAAGCTATAGGACTATAACTGGACTTGCCCTAGGCTCAGTTGCTTTGTTTTTTAGATGTTTCATAAACACCATACACTTCTCCGGAGTGGCTGTTGGCAATTTACATCCCGCCCATCAGCATAACAAGGCTCCCAGTTCTCCATGGCCTGTCCTGCCTTTCTGGATTTTACACTTTTTTCAGATGGCCCTTTTGACTGGGGGGAAGTGAGACTTCATTGTAGTGCAGATTTCCTTTGCAAGCTTGCTTGGTTGGCCAAAAAGGGCGTATTCATTTTTTCCTAAATATATTCAGGAAAAAACTCATATGCCCTTTTTGGCCAAGTGCATCATTGTGGACGTTCTGCCTCTTTTCCTATGCTTTAAATGCAATTCCAGTCTACCTCCTGAAATCAGTTTCCTGCAATTCTGCCTTGCTTTCAATGCCTCTTCATAGCCTTACCTCAATATATTTTTTGAAAATAGTTGACCTTTATAACTCTGCAGGTTTTTAATTGCAGTGGCCCTTAGCTCCATTTTTCAGCTCTTATTTTTGTGATCTTGCCTCATAACCACAGGATTCCTTCAGGCCCTATTGTTCTTCTGGGGCACCTTGCTGTTCCTTTGGTTTATTCTTCTTACTGATATGAAATTAGAGTGACATGTGCCCATTGAAACCACTACAGCTAGTTTCTCACTGGTTCCCCCTATTCCCATTCATCCTCCGCACTAACTGCAGACTGTGCGATACCAGAACTTAAAGGCATTGACTCTCCATGTGGGGATATTTTTAGTAAAGCGGCTAGAATGTCGATCCGGAGCCCCAGGAGAGGAAAAATGAGGTGCGTTTTAGAAACCTTTCCCGATCATATGGTATACCAGTCGCTGGGTTTCCCAAGCATGGTTTAGCTGTAGGAAGATTCCCTTCAACCTGGAGTGTTGGGACCCTTGGAATGAGTAGCATGAAGTATTGCATTAAAGTTTTGGCAGTTGCTCACCAAAGCTCACCAATCCTCTCAGCCCCAAGTGTCCAGCCTTATGTCTTATCCAGCTGTGGGTTTATATGTGGTCAATCCAGGTTGCATCACAGCCCCTGAGCGAATTTTGTAAGAATTTTTCTCTCTTTGATTGTTTCTGCGTTTTGTTTTTAAAATTTATTTCTATAATGGGGTTTAGCTCATTTTCACTGCTGTGTTTGTGCCGCTCTGCACACACTTGATTCCCTTATGGAGATATATCAATACATGGGTTTTAAGATTCTTATTACTCAGATATATTTCTCTGCGGTGTATAGGGTGTGTTGAGGCCAGTTCATTGAGCAAGGTGTAGATCTTGTCTAATATCTATTTGGTTTATTGAACGGTATCTGTGCTAATTTCAAACTCTGGTTTTATGCATCACCTCACCTCTCCTTTCCCCTTAAGCTGACATAAGTGTGTTTTCTAAATGTGAGACACTGTTCTGTTCTGTAATTCATTTCTTGTGCAGCCATATTTACCCTCCCTCTATAAGTGATATCTTATGATATGTTTCTTTTTCTGTTTGACTTATTTCAAGTAGTATTATCGGACCTAAATCCACTCTTTATCCTTCTACTAGCCTTATTACATTGATTTCATGGTGAAGAGATATTCCATTGTACATAAGTACCACATCTTCTTTATCCATTGTTCTCTTTCCTGGGATATTTAAGGTGTACTGAAGTTGAGGTTCTTGTAAACAGAGTAGCCCTAAACTGTGGTGTGCTTGTGTCTTGTTGATTTTTAGACTTCCCTAGATATACTCCCATGATTGGAAGTGTCCTATGCTCTGTAGCTCTGTTTTTTAGATGATTTAGGAACCACCATACACTTCTCCAGAGTGGCTCTCGGCAGTTCACACACTGCCCATCAGCGTATAAAGGCTCCCTGTTCTCCATGGCCTGTCCTGCATTTCTGGTTTTTACAATTTTTTAGGATGGCCCTTTTGACCAGTGGGAAATGAGACTTCTTTGTTGTGCACATTTGCATTGCTTGCTTGCTTCGTTGCCCATAAAGTGCATATGCGTTTTTTCCTGGATATAATCAGGAAAAAACGCATACGCCCTTTTGGGCCAACTGCATCATTGTCGAAATTCTGCCGCTTTTCATGTGCTTTAAAGACGAGTCCAATCTATCTCTTGAAATCTGTTTCTTGCAATTCTGTCTTGCATTCAGATCCTCTTCTTTGCCTTACCTCAACATATTTTTGGACGTTAGTTTTCATTTATAACTCTGCAGGTTTGTGAATTGCAGTGACCCTGAGCTCCATTTTTTAAGTTGCTCTTTTGTGAGCTGGCCTCAAACCTGCAGGATTGCTTCAGGCCCTATTTTGGCTCGGGCGAGGCGGGCTGAGCCTTTTTTCAATTCTTATTCTTAATGGGAAATTAGAGTGATATGTGCCCGTCCAAACCCCTACAACTATTCTCTCATTGGTTCCCCCTCTTCCCGTTCATCCTCCTCACAATTTGCAAAATGTGTGAAACAGAAGTTGAAATGTGCTGATTCTCCAAGTGGGGAGATTCTAAGTAACGTGGCTGGAATGGTGAACAGGAGCACCAGGAGAGGATAAATGAGCTGCATTTTAGACACATCTCCCGATCACATGGTGTACAGTCCTCTGGGTTTTCCATGCATGTTTTAGCTGTAGGAAGATCCCTTGAACCTGCAGATTTGGGACCCATTGAATGGGTACCAGGTAGTATTACTTTAAAGGGTGTGCATTTCCTCACCCAACCTCACATTTCTCTTAGTGCAAACAGTTTCCAGCCTTATGTCTCATCCTGCTGTGGGTCTAGATGTGTTCAATCCATGTTGCATCACCGGCCCTGAGGAAAAGTTGTAAGAGGTTTTCTCTGTCTCTCTGTCGTTTATTTTTTTCAATTTATTACTATATTGGTTACAGCTGATTTTCAAAGCTCTGATTCTTGCTGCTGTACATCCACTTGATTCACGTACAGAGAGACATCAGTAAATTCTTTTTCAGATTCTTACCAGTCGTATATATTATTTTCCGGTGACTTGAGTGTGCTGAGTGCAGTTCTTTTAGCTACCGTGTAGGCCTTGTTGATTATCAGTTTGGTATTTGGAATGGTATCTTTGCTAATTTCAACCTCCTGGATGATGCCTCACCCCTCCCCACCTTTCCCGTTTAGCAGCCTTATGCGTGTTTTCTACATATTTGACTATGTTTTTGTTTTGTAATTTATTTCATGTGTAGCCATTTTGGATTCCACCTTTAAGTGATATCTTATGATATGTGTCTTTTTCTTTTTGAATTATGTCACTTAGAATGATCATACGTAACTCCTCCGGAGTTGTTACAACTGGCCATATTTCATTGATTTCCAGGCTGAATAATATTCCACTCTACCTAAGTACCACATCTCTATCCATTTTTTCTCTCCAGAGACATTTAAGTTATATCCTAGTCGAGGATCTTTTAAACAGAGAGGGGGTAAACATTGGGGTGCCTGTGTCCTCTCGATTTTTGTTTTTCCCAAGATATACGCCCATGAGTGCAAGTGCCCTATGCTCTGTAGCTCATTTTTTAGATGCTTTAGTAAACACAATACACTTCTCCAGAATGGCCGTTGGCAATATACAGTTCCACTATAAGTCTCACAGGGCTCCCTCTTCTCCTTGTCCTGTCCTGCATTTCTGTTGTTTACGCTTTATGAGGATGGCTCTTCTGACTGATGCGAAGTGATATCTCTTGTAGTATTGACTTCCAGTGCCCACCTGTTTGGTTGGCTAAAAAAGTGTATGCCCTTTTCTTGAATATATACAGAAAAAAACGCATACACCCTTTTTGGCCAACTGCAATGTTGGCAATGTTCAGCTCCTTTTCTTGTGCTTAATGGCGAGTCCTTTCTACCTCCTCAAATCCCTTTCCTGCCATTCTCCCTTGCTTACAAGTCCTTTTCTCTGACTTTCCTCAAGACATTTTTCAGTGATGGATATTTTCAACTCTGCAGTTTCGTGAATTTTACTGTCCCTGAGTTCCATTGTTCAACTTGTGTTTATGGGAACTGGCCACAAAGCAGCGGGATTTCCTCAAGCCCTATACTGTTTCCATGGGCAACCCTAGCCTTTGGTCAATTCGTCTTCCTGATTGGAAATTAGAGTGACATGTGCCTGTCTGAACACCTAGGACTTGTCTCTCATTGTTCCTCATCCTTCCGCTTCATCCTCTGGACAAATTCCAAACTGTACGCAACAGGATGTTGACAGTGCTGCCATCTCCAAGTGGGGAGACTGTTAGTAAAGACGCTGGATGGGTGAACCCGAGCACCAGGAGATGAGGAGATGAGATGCCTTTTCCAAACTCTTCCCGATCAGACGGTATACCATCCTCTGGGTGTGACAGACATGTTTTAGCAGTAGGAAGAGTCCCATTCATGTAAGGAGAACACCAGGGCTTTTTCAAAATCAGTGTCTCCCCGAAACCCAAACTGGGGAATTTTTTAAGCTACGGCTACACATATGTTCATTAAGGGCCTTGGGAAGTAGGCAGAGTCCAAACTTTAGATGATTGAAGTCTTCAGGGTCAGAAGCACTCACCACCAGCTTCCCTTAGGTTACACTTTAACTGTCATTGATAGATGATGTCAATAAAAATATCTATTCTTTTTCAGATTATTTCCCCTTATAGGTTATTGCAAAATGTTGAGTGTAGTTCCCTGTGCTATACAGTAGTTCCTTGTTGATGATCTATTTTATACATAGCAGTGTGTATGTGTTAATCCCAAACTGTTAATTTATCCCTCCTCCCACCTTTCCCCTTTGGTAATAATAAATTATAAGATTTTATACTTCTCAGAAATGGGGGAGCTGAAAGAGAGGTATCATTTTCAATGGAAAAGCATTTAAAACACGATTGAAGCTTTAACCAAGATTATTAGATGTACATCCTTGGAAAGAAATCACTTCGTTTCTCTAATATTGACCTGACAAATAAGACAAACCTTTTCACTGAACTTGCTTATAATAAAGTGATGGAAATAGCCAATGGAAGTGTTAGAAACATCTTATTTTACCCGAGCCTTATACACTGTTCTATGTTAACTACAGTTTGGCTCACACATCTGTTCATTGAGGTTACAATAGTCTCAATTTCTGTTACTGATCCTCCAGAGTGGACCCCAACAAGTGTCCCCCTGCACAGTGTCATTGGGGCCAACAGATCGAGACTGAGTTTGGTTCACAAGCAAAGGAAACTTTATATTTTGATCAGAGAATGGAGAGGTGAGAGCATGCACTACCCCGTGGGCTGTGGGCTGGGCTGCTGTGTAGAGATCCTGTCAGAGTCAGTGGGAGGGAGGGGGCGGAGCTCTCGAGGGCCGGGTTGGCTGCAGCTCAGGCTCTATATCGCGGAGTCTGCACTGGGCCCCAGGAGCTGAGGTGTCGACCCAGCCATTCTGCACTAGGAAATCTGGTCTGAAGTGCCGGGTGTGGAACCTCTGCATGCGGGACCCTAGGAGCACATGAAATTAGACAAAGCACAAAGGATAAAAAAGGTTAGACTTGACTTTATTGCCCAGATTCTATTTTTATCTCCCAGGGATTTTTAATGGGCTTTGCTGGGGACAAACCCCTCCTCTGCCTTTTGTCCCGTTCCTCATTCTTGGAGTGCTGAGGGTGCAGACCCTTCTTCTGTAACTGCTGAGTGCTGAGTTGGGAGCCCTCATACCAAGGGGCGAGGGTCAGAGCTTCTCCCCAGCAGCCTCCAGGTGACGTTGATTGTCCCCAGGGCCCCTGCCTCCCTGCTCGTCCACCTGAGCACCAGCATTGGAAGCGTTATAGATTCTAATGACCTTTAAGGGTCCAGGAAAGAGATGTGCAGAGACGCTGTGGGGGCCAGTTTCACCCCGCCCCACATTTGTTCGGCCACCTTAGGCTGACCGTTTCTGCCAGCCTAGATGTTCTGACCAGTAGTCTGCGCTTTCTTCAATTAGGCCCCTGAATTAACGTACAAACAGCACCAGGTGTCAGAGCCCTGCCCGCTCAACTCCCAGACAGTCCAGGGTCAGTGGTGATCAAGGACCATGATGGCCACTGAGTCAGCAGCCTTTTGAAGTAAACAGGAGTCCAGCCAGTCTTATTGGCCACCATCATCACGGTGTCTGTAGGCTTTTCTATGGTGACAGTGTGATATACGGTTCCCCCGCCAAGATTATTAGCTCCCCTCTGGGTGCAGTAAGTCCTGCAAGCAGTAGTCTACTCTTTTGGGACACACTCTTATTGTTTTATGAGAGAAACTCCAGGTCAAGTGATGTTCACACGAGTCGTCATGGTGCCCTGTTGCCCCCGGTTATCTCTCTGGATGTTGGAGTTGGAGGGCCTCCTCACTCGAGGTTGGTGTGCCCACGGAGCAAACCCTGCAACTTCAGGGCATGGTTGGTGGTTAGGATCACCACGTGGGGTCCTTTTCCCTTAGGAGGGAGGTGGCCTTTTGGGCTGCTGATTTCCAGGTTTTTAGATACCGCCAGTATCTTGGCCAGATGCGGCAGTGGGCCAAGCCCCTTGGTGACCGTAGTTTATCCTACCTGGATGGCATTCTTGCATTGTTCCATTTCAAGTGGTCCCAGTTTTTACACTAATTCTCCAATGGCGATTCACCTTTCACCGGGAATGTAAAGGTCAAAGGGTTTAGCTAAATTAGGGAGTTCCAGGGCAAGGGTCTGAATTGACTGCTCTTTCCATTCTTGAAAGGCCACTTCTGGATTCTATTCAAAAGGATCATCATCTTTTCCTTTCAGTGTTTCATATAGAGGCCCAGCTAGTAGACTGTAGTTAGGGATCCAGAAGCAGCAAACCCTGGCCTCCCCAGGAACCCCTAAGCTGTCTTCTAGTTTTAGAAAGGAGTAAGGCCAAAAATGGTTTCTTCCCTTTCCTGGGATGGGCTTCTCTGACCTTCTGTGAGAATGAAGCCCAGGCAGGTCACCGCAGTCTGTGATATTTGAGCTTTTTCTTGGACAACTTCTATCCTTTATTGGCTTGGTAGTTCAGAGGCCTCCTTAGTAGGGCTGGCGATCAGAATGTCGTCTGCGTACTGAAGGAGGGTTTCCTTTTCCAGAGGTAGAACTTTTAGGTCTTTAGCTAAGGTTTCCCCAAAAATGGTGTGGGAATTTTTGCACCCTTGGGGCAAGACGGCCCGGAAGTATTGTTTTAGTTGTATGTTGAGTCCTGCCACTCACAAGCCAAAATTTCTTGTGACTCTGGGACTAATGGAATACAAAAGAAGGCATCATTGAAGACTAATACAGAATACCATGTCCTGGTGGTTGGTAGAATGACCAGCAGGGTGTAGGAATTAGGAGCAACTGGAGGTATATCCTCGGTGGCTTCACTGACTGTCCTGACATCTTTTACCAGGTCCCCAGCAGCCCATGGGGCTCTCGTGGTCAGACCAATCCCAGAATATGGAGCTCACCTGGGCAGGTACCCCAACCCCACCCCAGCCCACGGGGCTCTCGTGGTCAGGCCCCTCCCAGGATACAGAGCTACCCTTGCAGGTACCGTGGCAGGGCTGGGCACACAGGAACCGTGCACATAGCCCTCATTGCAGAGCACCCCCAGCTCACCTGTCGCTCAGAGCTGACACAGAGCACCTCAGAGCAGGACTTGAACTAACAAACAGCAGCTGCGACAGGTCTGTGACCCTGGGCATCACTCTGTGCGGCCTCCCTCCACCTGGTCTTCCAGAGACTTCCACTGCACCCGGGGCACCAGGCCTCTGTCTCCAACCACCACCCACCCCTCCTCTCCCTGACTCCTGGGTTCCTCTCATTAGGAGAGGGTTTTCTTGAAGTTGTCTCCCACTCATGGGCCAGATAAAATGATTAGAAAACAAGCCAAAGCTGCAGCCCCTTGTCTATCCTGACTCTCAGGAGCCCACACCTGTTCCTTGGACCTGGCCGGTTCAGCAAGTTCCATTTTCTGCAACTGTGAGCCCCTGAGGGGTGATGATTGGCTGAGCTGGGCAGCCTAACCGTGCTGGCCAGCCCTCCCCAGGTGTGCCTGGGTTGAGATCAATATCAATACCACTCCAGGCAGCAAGAGCCCCTGCAGCCGTGCCTGACGCCATTTTCTCTGCCCTGTCAGCAGTCTCGGGGCTGGGCTGGTGGGAGGGAGTGAGAGGCCACGGCTTTGTGGGTGGCCCAGTGTGAGTGGGGCTCTGCTGGACTTTCTGCAGCAGTTGCCAGGCTGCCACCTGCTAAAGAAGAGGATGTGTCACCCATACCTGCTGCTGGAATTTCTCCCTGGGCAGAGGTGAGGAAGGAAAAAAGCAGTGGGGGCAGGGACAGGACGGGTATCTCAGGCAGGGAAATGGAAATCTTCCAGAAGAGCACCCAGGGCCAGGACCATCCTGGCTGGCCTGCAGGCACCAAGTCGGCCGGCATGCTGTCACTCGTGTGGCTCTATGACCCTTCCTCTAGGCTTTCAAGTCCTTGTATATATTCAGGTGTTTTACCTGGGATGGGTGGGAATAGTTCAGCAGCAACTGGCCTGGGGCTCAGCTCACGTTTACACACAGATGCCTCGGCACGGTGCCCCAGCTTTGCAATGAGGACGCTTGTTGCGTGGGGGCTGCTGGCTGAATGGGAGATGATTCCCCACCACTGACCAACTTCAGAATTGTTTACAACTGGAGCAAGTGCCCTGATACGGTTTTCCTCTGTGGAACTGGAGGGTTCTGTGTTTTTTTTCTCTTTTTCGTTTTTGGTTCAAGGTAGATTTTATTCCTCTTTTTTGTATTTACAGATATAAGCATGGAAATAATTTATTCATATAAATACATGTATGTGAAGGGAATAATTGTTTTTTCTGTTTTATTTTTTAAATTTTATTTCTTTTCAATTTTGAATTTTATTTTATATTTTTATACAGCAGGTTCTTATTGGTTATCTATTTTATACATATAAATGTATACATGCCAATCCCAGTCTCTCAACTCCTCCCACCACCACCCCCCCAACAGCTTTCCCCCCTTGTTGTCCATACATTTGTTGTCTACATCTGTTGCTCTATTTATGCCTTGCAAAATGGTTAATCTGTACGGTTTTTCTAGGTTCCACATACATGCATGAATATACAAGATTTGTTTTTCTCTTTCTGACTTACTTCACTCTGTATGACAGTCTCTAGATCCATCGACGTCTCTACAAATGACCCAATTTCATTCCTTTTCATGGCTTAGTAATATTCCATTTTATATATGTACCACAGCTTTATGCATTCGTCTGTCTGTGGGCATTTAGGTTGCTTCCATTACATCGATATTGTAAATAGTGATGCAATGAACATTGCGGTGAATGTCTCTTTTTGATTTATGGTTTTGTCTGGGTATATGTCCAGTACTGGGATTGCTGTATCATATGGTAATTCTATTGTTAGTTTCATAAGAAACTCCATATTGTTCTCCATAGTGAATGTAACAATTTATATTCCCAACAATAGTGGAAGAGGGTTCCTTTTCTCCACACCCTTTCCAGCATTTATTGTTTGTAGATTTTCTGATGATACCCATTCTATCAGGTGTGAGGTGATACCTCATTGTTGAGTCCATTTTGTTGAGCAAGGGGTAGGTCTTGTCTATTACACATTTGGCTTATGGAACAGTATCTGTGCTAATGTCAAACTCTGGTTTTATGCAGCACCCCAACTCACCTTCCCCCTTAAACAAGCATAAGTTGGTTTGCTAAACTTGAGACCCTGTTCTGTTTTGTAATTCAGTTCATGTGTAGCCAAGTTCACATTCCGTGTATTAGTGATATCTTATGATGTTTCTTTTTCTGTGTGACTTATTTCAGTTAGAATCATCATACCCGAATCCACTCATTATGCTGCTACGGGCCTGATGACATAGATTTCATTGCTGAGTGATATTGCATTGTACATAAGTACCACAACTTCTTTATCCATTTCTTACTTTCTACGATATTGAACTTGTACCGTAAACAAGGTTCTTGTAAAAAGAGCTGTCCTAAACATTGGGGTGGCTGTGTCTTTTTGAATTTACTTTTCCTAAGCTACAGCACCATAAGTGGAAGTGCCCTAGGCTCTCTTGCGTTGTTTTTTAGATGTTTCAGAAAACACCATACACTTCTCCCGAGTGGCTGTTGGCAATTTACATCCCGCCCATCAGCATAACAAGGCTCCCAGTTCTCCATGGCCTGTCCTGCCTTTCTGGATTTTACACTTTTTTCAGATGGCCCTTTTGACCGGGGGGAAGTGAGACTTCATTGTAGTGCAGATTTCCTTTGCAAGCTTGCTTGGTTGGCCAAAAAGGGCGTATGCGTTTTTTCCTGAATATATTCAGGAAAAAACGCATACGCCCTTTTTGGCCAAGTGCATCATTGTGGACGTTCTGCCTCTTTTCCTATACTTTAAATGCAATTCCAGTCTACCTCCTGAAATCGGTTTCCTGCAATTCTGCCCCGCTTTCAAGTCCTCTTGGCAGCCTTACTTCAGTATATTTTTGGACGATAGCTGTCATTTATAACTCTGCAGGTTTGTGAATTACAGTGCCCCTGAGCTCCTTTCTTCAACTCGCTTTCTTGGGAGCTGGCCGGAACACCGCAGGATTGCTTCAGGCCCTAATCTGGTTCCGGCACGGCACGCTGAGCCTTTGGTTAATTCCTCTTCCTGGTGGGAAATGAGAGTTAAATTTGCCCGTCCAGACACCTCCAGCTAGTCTCTCATTGGTTCTCCCTATTCCTGTTCATCTTCCACAGAAATTGCAAACTGGGCCAAACAGGAGGTTAAAGGCACTGACTCTCCAAGTCGGGAGAGTGTTAGTAAAGCGTCTGGAATGTTGCACCCGAGTACCAGGGGACGAGAACTGAGACATATTGGAACACGTCTCCCGATCACACGGTTGATCATACTCTGGGTTCCACGTGCATGTTTTAGCTGAAGGCAGAATCCCTTAAACCTGGAGAGTTGAGACCCGTGGAATGGGTACCATGCAATATGACTTCAAAGGGTCTTCATTTGCTCACCGAAACTCTCCAATCCTATCACTGCTGCATTTATGCCCCTGTACACACGCTTGATTTTCTTTCAGAGACATAGCAATCCATAGGTTTTAAGATACTTACTAGTCAGGTACATTCTTAGGCGTTTAATATGGGGTGTTGAGTCCATTTCGTTGAGCAAGGAGTAGTTCTTGTCTATTCCATATTTGGCTTAAGGAACTTTATCTGTGCTCATTTCAATCTCTGGTTTTATGCAGCACCCCAACTCACCTTTCCCCTTAAGCAAGCATAAGTTGGTTTTCTAAATTTGAGACCCTGTTCTGTTTTGTAATCCAGTTCCTGTGTAGCCAAGTTTACATTCCGTGTATTAGTGATATCTTATGATGTTTCTTTTTCTGTGTGACTTATTTCAGTTAGAATCATCATACCTGAATCCACTCATTATGCTGCTACGGGCCTGATGACATAGATTTCATTACTGAGTGATATTGCATTGTACGTAAGTACCACAATTTCTTTATCCATTTTTCACTTTCTGCGATATTGAACTTGTACCGTAAACGAGGTTCTTGTAAACAGAGCCGTCCCAAACTTTGGGGTGGCTGTGTCTTTTTGATTTTAATTTCCCTAAGCTATAGGGCCATAAGTGGAAGTGCCCTAGGCTCCGCTGCTATGTTTTTTAGGTGTTTCAGGAAGCACCATACACTTCTTCCGAGTGTCTCTTGGCAATTTACATCCCGCCCATCAGCATAACAAGGCTCCCAGTTCTCCATGGCCTGTCCTGCCTTTCTGGATTTTACACTTTTTTCAGATGGCCCTTTTGACCGGGGGGAAGTGAGACTTCATTGTAGTGCAGATTTCCTTTGCAAGCTTGCTTGGTTGGCCAAAAAGGGCGTATGCGTTTTTTCCTGAATATATTCAGGAAAAAACGCATACGCCCTTTTTGGCCAAGTGCATCATTGTGGACGTTCTGCCTCTTTTCCTATGCTTTAAATGCAATTCCAGTCTACCTCCTGAAATCGGTTTCCTGCAATTCTGCCCCGCTTTCAAGTCCTCTTGGCAGCCTTACTTCAGTATATTTTTGGACGATAGCTGTCATTTATAACTCTGCAGGTTTGTGAATTACAGTGCCCCAGAGCTCCTTTCTTCAACTCGCTTTCTTGGGAGCAGGCCGGATCACCGCAGCATTGCTTCAGGCCCTAATCTGGTTCCGGCACGGCACGCTGAGCCTTTGGTTAATTCCTCTTCCTGGCGGGAAATGAGAGTTAAATTTGCCCGTCCAGACACTTCCAGCTAGTCTCTCATTGGTTCTCCCTATTCCTGTTCATCTTCCGGAGAAATTGCAAACTGGGCCAAACAGGAGGTTAAAGGAACTGACTCTCCAAGTCGGGAGAGTGTTAGTAAAGCATCTGGAATGTTGCACCCGAGTACCAGGGGACGAGAACTGAGACATATTGGAACACGTCTCCCGATCACACGGTTGATCATACTCTGGGTTCCACGTGCATGTTTTAGCTGAAGGAAGAATCCCTTAAACCTGGAGAGTTGAGACCCGTGGAATGGGTACCATGCAATATGACTTCAAAGGGTCTTCATTTGCTCACCGAACCTCTCCAATCCTATCATTGCTGCGTTTATGCCCCTGTACACACGCTTGATTTTCTTTCAGAGACATAGCAATCCATAGGTTTTAAGATACTTACTAGTCAGGTACATTCTTAGGCGTTTAATATGGGCTGTTGAGTCCATTTCGTTGAGCAAGGAGTAGCTCTTCTCTATTCCATATTTGGCTTAAGGAACTTTATCTGTGCTCATTTCAATCTCAGGTTTTATGCAGCACCCCAACTCACCTTTCCCCTTAAGCAAGCATAAGTTGGTTTTCTAAATTTGAGACCCTGTTCTGTTTTGTAATCCAGTTCCTGTGTAGCCAAGTTTACATTCCGTGTATTAGTGATATCTTATGATGTTTCTTTTTCTGTGTGACTTATTTCAGTTAGAATCATCATACCTGAATCCACTCATTATGCTGCTACGGGCCTGATGACATAGATTTCATTGCTGAGTGATATTGCATTGAACGTAAGTACCACAACTTCTTTATCCATTTTTCACTTTCTGCGATATTGAACTTGTACCGTAAACGAGGTTCTTGTAAACACAGCCGTCCCAAACTTTGGGGTGGCTGTGTCTTTTTGATTTTAATTTCCCTAATCTATAGGACCATAAGTGGAAGTGCCCTAGGCTCTGTTGCTTTGTTTTTTAGATGTTTCAGGAAACACCATACACCTCTCCCCAGTAGCTGTTGGCAATTTACATCCCGCCCATCAGCATAACAAGGCTCCCAGTTCTCCATGGCCTGTCCTGCCTTTCTGGATTTTACACATTTTTCAGATGGCCCTTTTGACCGGGGGGAAGTGAGACTTCATTGTAGTGCAGATTTCCTTTGCAAGCTTGCTTGGTTGGCCAAAAAGTGCGTATGCGTTTTTCCCTGAATATATTCAGGAAAAAACGCATACGCACTTTTTGGCCAAGTGCATCATTGTGGACGTTCTGCCTCTTTTCCTATGCTTTAAATGCAATTCCAGTCTACCTCCTGAAATCGGTTTCCTGCAATTCTGCCCCGCTTTCAAGTCCTCTTGGCAGCCTTACTTCAGTATATTTTTGGACGATAGCTGTCATTTATAACTCTGCAGGTTTGTGAATTACAGTGCCCCTGAGGTCCTTTCTTCAACTCGCTTTCTTGTGAGCTGGCCGCAACACCGCAGGATTGCTTCAGGCCCTAATCTGGTTCCGGCATGGCACGCTGGGCCTTTGGTTAATTCCTCTTCCTGGTGGGAAATGAGAGTTAAATTTGCCCGTCCAGATACCTCCACCTAGTCTCTCATTGGTTCTCCCTATTCCTGTTCATCTTCCTCAGAAATTGCAAATGGGGCAAACAGGAGGTTAAAGGCACTGACTCTCCAAGTCGGGAGAGTGTTAGTAAAGCGTCTGGAATGTTGCACCCGAGTACCAGGGGACGAGAACTGAGACATATTGGAACACGTCTGACGATCACACGGTTGATCATACTCTGGGTTCCACATGCATGTTTTAGCTGAAGGAAGAATCCCTTAAACCTGGAGAGTTGAGACCCGTGGAATGGGTACCATGCAATATGACTTCAAAGGGTCTTTATTTGCTCACCGAACCTCTCCAATCCTATCACTGCTGCGTTTATGCCCCTGTACACACGCTTGATTTTCTTTCAGAGACATAGCAATCCATAGGTTTTAAGATACTTACTAGTCAGGTACATTCTTAGGCGTTTAATATGGGCTGTTAAGTCCATTTCGTTGAGCAAGGAGTAGTTCTTGTCTATTCCATATTTGGCTTAAGGAACTTTATCTGTGCTCATTTCAATCTCTGGTTTTATGCAGCACCCCAACTCACCTTTCCCCTTAAGCAAGCATAAGTTGGTTTTCTAAATTTGAGACCCTGTTCTGTTTTGTAATCCAGTTACTGTGTAGCCAAGTTTACATTCCGTGTATTAGTGATATCTTATGATGTTTCTTTTTCTGTGTGACTTATTTCAGTTAGAATCATCATACCTGAATCCACTCATTATGCTGCTACGGGCCTGATGACATAGAATTCATTGCTGAGTGATATTGCATTGAACGTAAGTACCACAACTTCTTTATCCATTTTTCACTTTCTGCGATATTGAACTTGTACCGTAAACGAGGTTCTTGTAAACAGAGCCGTCCCAAACTTTGGGGTGGCTGTGTCTTTTTGATTTTAATTTCCCTAAGCTATAGGACCATAAGTGGAAGTGCCCTAGGCTCCGCTGCTATGTTTTTTAGGTGTTTCAGGAAGCACCATACACTCCTTCCGAGTGGCTGTTGGCAATTTACATCCCTCCCATCAGCATAACAAGGCTCCCAGTTCTCCATGGCCTGTCCTGCCTTTCTGGATTTTACACTTTTTTCAGGTGGCCCTTTTGACCGGGGGGAAGTGAGACTTCATTGTAGTGCAGATTTCCTTTGCAAGCTTGCTTGGTTGGCCAAAAAGGGCGTATGCGTTTTTTCCTGAATATATTCAGGAAAAAACGCATACGCCCTTTTTGGCCAAGTGCATCATTGTGGACGTTCTGCCTCTTTTCCTATGCTTTAAATGCAATTCCAGTCTACCTCCTGAAATCGGTTTCCTGCAATTCTGCCCCGCTTTCAAGTCCTCTTGGCAGCCTTACTTCAGTATATTTTTGGACGATAGCTGTCATTTATAACTCTGCAGTTTTGTGAATTGCAGTGCCCCTGAGGTCCATTCTTCAACTCGCTTTCTTGTGAGCTGGCCGCAACACCGCAGGATTGCTTCAGGCCCTAATCTGGTTCCGGCATGGCACGCTGGGCCTTTGGTTAATTCCTCTTCCTGGTGGGAAATGAGAGTTAAATTTGCCCGTCCAGATACCTCTACCTAGTCTCTCATTGGTTCTCCCTATTCCTGTTCATCTTCCTCAGAAATTGCAAATGGGGCAAACAGGAGGTTAAAGGCACTGACTCTCCAAGTCGGGAGAGTGTTAGTAAAGCGTCTGGAATGTTGCACCCGAGTACAAGGGGACGAGAACTGAGACATATTGGAACACGTCTCACGATCACACGGTTGATCATACTCTGGGTTCCACATGCATGTTTTAGCTGAAGGAAGAATCCCTTAAACCTGGAGAGTTGAGACCCGTGGAATGGGTACCATGCAATATGACTTCAAAGGGTCTTTATTTGCTCACCGAACCTCTCCAATCCTATCACTGCTGCGTTTATGCCCCTGTACACACGCTTGATTTTCTTTCAGAGACATAGCAATCCATAGGTTTTAAGATACTTACTAGTCAGGTACATTCTTAGGCGTTTAATATGGGGTGTTGAGTCCATTTCGTTGAGCAAGGAGTAGTTCTTGTCTATTCCATATTTGGCTTAAGGAACTTTATCTGTGCTCATTTCAATCTCTGGTTTTATGCAGCACCCCAACTCACCTTTCCCCTTAAGCAAGCATAAGTTGGTTTTCTAAATTTGAGACCCTGTTCTGTTTTGTAATCCAGTTACTGTGTAGCCAAGTTTACATTCCGTGAATTAGTGATATATTATGATGTTTCTTTTTCTGTGTGACTTATTTCAGTTAGAATCATCATACCTGAATCCACTCATTATGCTGCTATGGGCCTGATGACATAGATTTCATTGCTGAGTGATATTGCATTGTACGTAAGTACCACAACTTCTTTATCCATTTTTCACTTTCTGCGATATTGAACTTGTACCGTAAACGACGTTCTTGTAAACAGAGCCGTCCCAAACTTTGGGGTGGCTGTGTCTTTTTGATTTTAATTTCCCTAAGCTATAGGACCATAAGTGGAAGTGCCCTAGGCTCTGTTGCTTTGTTTTTTAGATGTTTCAGGAAACACCATACACCTCTCCCGATTGGCTCTTGGCAATTTACATCCCGCCCATCAGCATAACAAGGCTCCCAGTTCTCCATGGCCTGTCCTGCCTTTCTGGATTTTACACTTTTTTCAGGTGGCCCTTTTGACCGGGGGGAAGTGAGACTTCATTGTAGTGCAGATTTCCTTTGCAAGCTTGCTTGGTTGGCCAAAAAGGGCGTATGCGTTTTTTCCTGAATATATTCAGGAAAAAACGCATACGCCCTTTTTGGCCAAGTGCATCATTGTGGACGTTCTGCCTCTTTTCCTATGCTTTAAATGCAATTCCAGTCTACCTCCTGAAATCGGTTTCCTGCAATTCTGCCCCACTTTCAAGTCCTCTTGGCAGCCTTACTTCAGTATATTTTTGGATGATAGCTGTCATTTATAACTCTGCAGGTTTGTGAATTACAGTGCCCCTGAGCTCCTTTCTTCAACTCGCTTTCTTGGGAGCTGGCCGGATCACCGCAGCATTGTTTCAGGCCCTAATCTGGTTCCGGCACGGCATGCTGAGCCTTTGGTTAATTCCTCTTCCTGGTGGGAAATGAGAGTTAAGTTTGCCCGTCCAGACACCTCCAGCTAGTCTCTCATTGGTTCTCCCTATTCCTGTTCATCTTCCGCAGAAATTGCAAACTGGGCCAAACAGGAGGTTAAAGGCACTGACTCTCCAAGTCGGGAGAGTGTTAGTAAAGCGTCTGGAATGTTGCACCCGAGTACCAGGGGACGAGAACTGAGACATATTGGAACACGTCTCCCGATCACACGGTTGGTCATACTCTGGGTTCCACGTGCATGTTTTAGCTGAAGG
This sequence comes from Leucopleurus acutus, assembly GCF_964270905.1. NCBI lineage: Eukaryota > Metazoa > Chordata > Mammalia > Artiodactyla > Delphinidae > Leucopleurus > Leucopleurus acutus. The sequence goes on from NW_028139203.1 coordinate 706,715, forward strand.
AAGAATCCCTTAAACCTGGAGAGTTGAGACCCGTGGAATGGGTACCATGCAATATGACTTCAAAGGGTCTTCATTTGCTCACCGAACCTCTCCAATCCTATCACTGCTGCGTTTATGGCCCTGTTCACACGCTTGATTTTCTTTCAGAGACATAGGAATCCATAGGTTTTAAGATACTTACTAGTCAAGTACATTCTTAGGCGTTTAATATGGGGTGTTGAGTCCATTTCGTTGAGCAAGGAGTAGTTCTTGTCTATTCCATATTTGGCTTAAGGAACTTTATCTGTGCTCATTTCAATCTCAGGTTTTATGCAGCACCCCAACTCACCTTTCCCCTTAAGCAAGCATAAGTAGGTTTTCTAAATTGGAGACACTGTTCTGTTTTGTAATCCAGTTCCTGTGTAGCCAAGTTTACATTCCGTGTATTAGTGATATCTTATGATGTTTCTTTTTCTGTGTGACTTATTTCAGTTAGAATCATCATACCTGAATCCACTCATTATGCTGCTACGGGCCTGATGACATAGATTTCATTGCTGAGTGATATTGCATTGTACGTAAGTACCACAACTTCTTTATCCATTTTTCACTTTCAGCGCTGTTGAACTTGTACCGTAAACGAGGTTCTTGTAAACAGAGCCGTACCAAACTTTGGGGTGGCTGTGTCTTTTTGATTTTAATTTCCCTAAGCTATAGGACCATAAGTGGAAGTGCCCTAGGCTCTGTTGCTTTGTTTTTTAGATGTTTCAGGAAACACCATAAACCTCTCCCCAGTGGCTGTTGGCTATTTACATCCCGCCCATCAGCATAACAAGGCTCCCAGTTCTCCATGGCCTGTCCTGCCTTTCTGGATTTTACACTTTTTTCAGATGGCCCTTTTGACCGGGGGGAAGTGAGACTTCATTGTAGTGCAGATTTCCTTTGCAAGCTTGCTTGGTTGGCCAAAAAGGGCGTATGCGTTTTTTCCTGAATATATTCAGGAAAAAACGCATACGCCCTTTTTGGCCAAGTGCATCATTGTGGACGTTCTGCCTCTTTTCCTATGCTTTAAATGCAATTCCAGTCTACCTCCTGAAATCGGTTTCCTGCAATTCTGCCCTGCTTTCAAGGCCTCTTGGCAGCCTTACTTCAGTATATTTTTGGACGATAGCTGTCATTTATAACTCTGCAGGTTTGTGAATTACAGTGCCCCTGAGCTCCTTTCTTCAACTCGCTTTCTTGGGAGCTGGCCAGAACACCGCAGCATTGCTTCAGGCCCTAATATGGTTCCGGCACGGCACGCTGAGCCTTTGGTTAATTCCTCTTCCTGGTGGGAAATGAGACTTAAATTTGCCCGTCCAGACACCTCCAGCTAGTCTCTCATTGGTTCTCCCTATTCCTGTTCATCTTCCGGAGAAATTGCAAACTGGGCCAAACAGGAGGTTAAAGGCACTGACTCTCCAAGTCGGGAGAGTGTTAGTAAAGCATCTGGAATGTTGCACCCCAGTACCAGGGGACGAGAACTGAGACATATTGGAACACGTCTCCCGATCACACGGTTGATCATACTCTGGGTTCCACGTGCATGTTTTAGCTGAAGGAAGAATCCCTTAAACCTGGAGAGTTGAGACCCGTGGAATGGGTACCATGCAATATGACTTCAAAGGGTCTTCATTTGCTCACCGAACCTCTCCAATCCTATCACTGCTGCGTTTATGCCCCTGTACACACGCTGGATTTTCTTTCAGAGACATAGCAATCCATAGGTTTTAAGATACTTACTAGTCAGGTACATTCTTAGGCGTTTAATATGGGGTGTTGAGTCCATTTTGTTGAGCATGGAGTAGTTCTTGTCTATTCCATATTTGGCTTAAGGAACTTTATCTGTGCTCATTTCAATCTCTGGTTTTATGCAGCACCCCAACTCACCTTTCCCCTTAAGCAAGCATAAGTTGGTTTTCTAAATTTGAGACCCTGTTCTGTTTTGTAATCCAGTTCCTGTGTAGCCAAGTTTACATTCCGTGTATTAGTGATATCTTATGATGTTTCTTTTTCTGTGTGACTTATTTCAGTTAGAATCATCATACCTGAATCCACTCATTATGCTGCTACGGGCCTGATGACATAGATTTCATTGCTGAGTGATATTGCATTGTATGTAAGTACCACAACTTCTTTATCCATTTTTAACTTTCAGCGCTGTTGAACTTGTACCGTAAACGAGGTTCTTGTAAACAGAGCCGTCCCAAACTTTGGGGTGGCTGTGTCTTTTTGATTTTAATTTCCCTAATCTATAGGACCATAAGTGGAAGTGCCCTAGGCTCTGTTGCTTTGTTTTTTAGATGTTTCAGGAAACACCATACAGCTCTCCCCAGTGGGTGTTGGCAATTTACATCCCGCCCATCAGCATAACAAGGCTCCCAGTTCTCCATGGCCTGTCCTGCCTTTCTGGATTTTACACTTTTTTCAGATGGCCCTTTTGACCCGGGGGAAGTGAGACTTCATTGTAGTGCAGATTTCCTTTGCAAGCTTGCTTGGTTGGCCAAAAAGGGCGTATGCGTTTTTTCCTGAATATATTCAGGAAAAAAGGCATATGCCCTTTTTGGCCAAGTGCATCATTGTGGACGTTCTGCCTCTTTTCCTATGCTTTAAATGCAATTCCAGTCTACCTCCTGAAATCGGTTTCCTGCAATTCTGCCCCGCTTTCAAGTCCTCTTGGCAGCCTTACTTCAGTATATTTTTGGACGATAGCTATCATTTATAACTCTGCAGGTTTGTGAATTACAGTGCCCCTGAGCTCCTTTCTTCAACTCGCTTTCTTGTGAGCTGGCCGCAACACCGCAGGATTGCTTCAGGCCCTAATCTGGTTCCGGCACGGCACGCTGAGCCTTTGGTTAATTCCTCTTCCTGGTGGGAAATGAGAGATAAATTTGCCCGTCCAGACACCTCCACCTAGTCTCTCATTGGTTCTCCCTTTTCCTGTTCATCTTCCGCAGAAATTGCAAATGGGCCAAACAGGAGGTTAAAGGCACTGACTCTCCAAGTCGGGAGAGTGTTAGTAAAGCGTCTGGAATGTTGCACCCGAGTACCAGGGGACGAGAACTGAGACATATTGGAACACGTCTCCCGATCACACGGTTGATCATACTCTGGGTTCCACGTGCATGTTTTAGCTGAAGGAAGAATCCCTTAAACCTGGAGAGTTGAGACCCGTGGAATGGGTACCATGCAATATGACATCAAAGGGTCTTCATTTGCTCACCGAACCTCTCCAATCCTATCACTGCTGCGTTTATGCCCCTGTTCACACGCTTGATTTTCTTTCAGAGACATAGCAATCCATAGGTTTTAAGATACTTACTAGTCAGGTACATTCTTAGGCGTTTAATATGGGGTGTTGAGTCCATTTCATTGAACAAGCAGTAGTTCTTGTCTATTCCATATTTGGCTTAAGGAACTTTATCTGTGCTCATTTCAATCTCTGGTTTTATGAAGCACCCCAACTCACCTTTCCCCTTAAGCAAGCATAAGTTGGTTTTCTAAATTTGAGACCCTGTTCTGTTTTGTAATCCAGTTCCTGTGTAGCCAAGTTTACATCCTGTGTATTAGTGATATCTTATGATGTTTCTTTTTCTGTGTGACTTATTTCAGTTAGAATCATCATACCTGAATCCACTCATTATGCTGCTACGGGCCTGATGACATAGATTTCATTGCTGAGTGATATTGCATTGTACGTAAGTACCACAACTTCTTTCTCCATTTTTCACTTTCTGCGATATTGAACTTGTACCGTAAACGAGGTTCTTGTAAACAGAGCCGTCCCAAACTTTAGGGTGGCTGTGTCTTTTTGATTTTAATTTCCCTAAGCTATAGGACCATAAGTGGAATATCCATAGGCTCTGTTGCTTTGTTTTTTAGATGTTTCAGGAAACACCATACACCTCTCCCGAGTGGCTGTTGGCAATTTACATCCTTCCCATCAGCATAACAAGGCTCCCAGTTCTCCATGGCCTGTCCTGCCTTTCTGGATTTTACACTTTTTTCAGGTGGCCCTTTTGACCGGGGGGAAGTGAGACTTCATTGTAGTGCAGATTTCCTTTGCAAGCTTGCTTGGTTGGCCAAAAAGGGCGTATGCGTTTTTTCCTGAATATATTCAGGAAAAAACGCATACGCCCTTTTTGGCCAAGTGCATCATTGTGGACGTTCTGCCTCTTTTCCTATGCTTTAAATGCAATTCCAGTCTACCTCCTGAAATCGGTTTCCTGCAATTCTGCCCCGCTTTCAAGTCCTCTTGGCAGCCTTACTTCAATATATTTTTGGACGATAGCTGTCGTTTATAACTCTGCAGCTTTGTGAATTACAGTGCCCCTGAGCTCCTTTCTTCAACTCGCTTTCTTGTGAGCTGGCCGCAACACCGCAGGATTGATTCAGGCCCTAATTTGGTTCCGGCACGGCACGCTGAGCCTTTGGTTAATTCCTCTTCCTGGTGGGAAATGAGAGTTAAATTTGCCCGTCCAGACACCTCCAGCTAGTCTCTCATTGGTTCTCGCTATTCCTGTTCATCTTCCTCAGAAATTGCAAATGGGCCAAACAGGAGGTTAAAGGCACTGACTCTCCAAGTCGGGAGAGTGTTAGTAAAGCGTCTGGAATGTTGCACCCGAGTACCAGGGGACGAGAACTGAGACATGTTGTAACACGTCTCCCGATCACATGGTTGATCATACTCTGGGTTCCACGTGCATGTTTTAGCTGAAGGAAGAATCCCTTAAACCTGGAGAGTTGAGACCCGTGGAATGGGTACCATGCAATATGACTTCAAAGGGTCTTCATTTGCTCACCGAACCTCTCCAATCCTATCATTGCTGCGTTTATGCCCCTGTACACACGCTTGATTTTCTTTCAGAGACATAGCAATCCATAGGTTTTAAGATACTTACTAGTCAGGTACATTCTTAGGCGTTTAATATGGGGTGTTGAGTCCATTTCGTTGAGCAAGGAGTAGCTCTTGTCTATTCCATATTTGGCTTAAGGAACTTTATCTGTGCTCATTTCAATCTCAGGTTTTATGCAGCACCCCAACTCACCTTTCCCCTTAAGCAAGCATAAGTTGGTTTTCTAAATTTGAGACCCTGTTCTGTTTTGTAATCCAGTTCCTGTGTAGCCAAGTTTACATCCTGTGTATTAGTGATATCTTATGATGTTTCTTTTTCTGTGTGACTTATTTCAGTTAGAATCATCATACCTGAATCCACTCATTATGCTGCTACGGGCCTGATGACATAGATTTCATTGCTGAGTGATAATGCATTGTACGTAAGTACCACAATTTCTTTATCCAATTTTCACTTTCTGCGATATTGAACTTGTACCGTAAACGAGGTTCTTGTAAACAGAGCCGTCCCAAACTTTGGGGTGGCTGTGTCTTTTTTATTTTAATTTCCCTAAGCTATAGGACCATAAGTGGAAGTGCCCTAGGCTCTGTTGCTTTGTTTTTTAGATGTTTCAGGAAACACCATACACCTCTCCGAGTGGCTCTTGGCAATTTACATCCCGCCCATCAGCATAACAAGGCTCCCAGTTCTCCATGGCCTGTCCTGCCTTTCTGGATTTTACACTTTTTTCAGATGGCCCTTTTGACCAGGGGGAAGTGAGACTTCATTGTAGTGCAGATTTCCTTTGCAAGCTTGCTTGGTTGGCCAAAAAGGGCGTATGCGTTTTTTCCTGAATATATTCAGGAAAAAATGCATACGCCCTTTTTGGCCAAGTGCATCATTGTGGACGTTCTGCCTCTTTTCCTATGCTTTAAATGCAATTCCAGTCTACCTCCTGAAATCGGTTTCCTGCAATTCTGCCCCGCTTTCAAGTCCTCTTGACAGCCTTACTTCAGTATATTTTTGGACGATAGCTGTCATTTATAACTCTGTAGGTTTGTGAATTACAGTGCCCCTGAGCTCCTTTCTTCAACTCGCTTTCTTGTGAGCTGGCCGCAACACCGCAGGATTGCTTCAGGCCCTAATCTGGTTCCGGCACGGCACGCTGAACCTTTGGTTAATTCCTCTTCCTGGTGGGAAATGAGATTTAAATTTGCCCGTCCAGACACATCCACCTAGTCTCTCATTGGTTCTCCATATTCCTGTTCATCTTCCTCAGAAATTGCAAATGGGCCAAACAGGAGGTTAAAGGCACTGACTCTCCAAGTCGGGACAGTGTTAGTAAAGCGTCTGGAATGTTGCACCCGAGTACCAGGGGACGAGAACTTAGACATATTGGAACACGTCTCCCGATCACACGGTTGATCATACTCTGGGTTCCACGTGCATGTTTTACCTGAAGGCAGAATCCCTTAAACCTGGAGAGTTGAGACCCGTGGAATGGGTACCATGCAATATGACTTCAAAGGGTCTTCATTTGCTCACCGAACCTCTCCAATCCTATCACTGCTGCGTTTATGCCGCTGTACACACGCTTGATTTTCTTTCAGAGACATAGCAATCCGTAGGTTTTAAGATACTTACTAGTCAGGTACATTCTTAGGCGTTTAATATGGGGTGTTGAGTCCATTACGTTGAGCAAGGAGTAGTTCTTGTCTATTCCATATTTGGCTTAAGGAACTTTATCTGTGCTCATTTCAATCTCTGGTTTTATGCAGCACCCCAACTCACCTTTCCCCTTAAGCAAGCATAAGTTGGTTTTCTAAATTTGAGACCCTGTTCTGTTTTGTAATCCAGTTCCTGTGTAGCCAAGTTTACATTCCGTGTATTAGTGATATCTTATGATGTTTCTTTTTCTGTGTGACTTATTTCAGTTAGAATCATCATACCTGAATCCACTCATTATGCTGCTACGGGCCTGATGACATAGATTTCATTGCTGAGTGATAATGCATTGTTCGTAAGTACCACAATTTCTTTATCCATTTTTCACTTTCTGCGATATTGAACTTGTACCGTAAACGAGGTTCTTGTAAACAGAGCCATCCCAAACTTTGGGGTGGCTGTGTCTTTTTGATTTTAATTTCCCTAAGCTATAGGACCATAAGTGGAAGTGCCCTAGGCTCTGTTGCTTTGTTTTTTAGATGTTTCAGGAAACACCATACACCTCTCCCGAGTGGCTCTTGGCAATTTACATCCCGCCCATCAGCATAACAAAGCTCCCAGTTCTCCATGGCCTGTCCTGCCTTTCTGGATTTTACACTTTATTCAGATGGCCCTTTTGACCAGGGGGAAGTGAGACTTCATTGTAGTGCAGATTTCCTTTGCAAGCTTGCTTGGTTGGCCAAAAAGATCGTATGCGTTTTTTCCTGAATATATTCAGGAAAAAATGCATACGCCCTTTTTGGCCAAGTGCATCATTGTGGACGTTCTGCCTCTTTTCCTATGCTTTAAATGCAATTCCAGTCTACCTCCTGAAATCGGTTTCCTGCAATTCTGCCCCGCTTTCAAGTCCTCTTGACAGCCTTACTTCAGTATATTTTTGGACGATAGCTGTCATTTATAACTCTGCAGGTTTGTGAATTACAGTGCCCCTGAGCCCCTTTCTTCAACTCGCTTTCTTGGGAGCTGGCCGCAACACCGCAGGATTGCTTCAGGCCCTAATCTGGTTCCGGCACGGCACGCTGAACCTTTGGTTAATTCCTCTTCCTGGTGGGAAATGAGATTTAAATTTGCCCGTCCAGACACCTCCACCTAGTCTCTCATTGGTTCTCCGTATTCCTGTTCATCTTCCTCAGAAATTGCAAATGGGCCAAACAGGAGGTTAAAGGCACTGACTCTCCAAGTCGGGAGAGTGTTAGTAAAGTATCTGGAATATTGCACCCGAGTACCAGGGGACGAGAACTGAGACATATTGGAACACGTCTCCCGATCACACGGTTGATCATACTCTGGGTTCCACGTGCATGTTTTACCTGAAGGCAGAATCCCTTAAACCTGGAGAGTTGAGACCCGTGGAATGGGTACCATGCAATATGACTTCAAAGGGTCTTCATTTGCTCACCGAACCTCTCCAATCCTATCACTGCTGCGTTTATGCCGCTGTACACACGCTTGATTTTCTTTCAGAGACATAGCAATCCGTAGGTTTTAAGATACTTACTAGTCAGGTACATTCTTAGGCGTTTAATATGGGGTGTTGAGTCCATTTCGTTGAGCAAGGAGTAGTTCTTGTCTATTCCATATTTGGCTTAAGGAACTTTATCTGTGCTCATTTCAATCTCTGGTTTTATGCAGCACCCCAACTCACCTTTCCCCTTAAGCAAGCATAAGTTGGTTTTCTAAATTTGAGACCCTGTTCTGTTTTGTAATCCAGTTCCTGTGTAGCCAAGTTTACATTCCGTGTATTAGTGATATCTTATGATGTTTCTTTTTCTGTGTGACTTATTTCAGTTAGAATCATCATACCTGAATCCACTCATTATGCTGCTACGGGCCTGATGACATAGATTTCATTGCTGAGTGATAATGCATTGTTCGTAAGTACCACAATTTCTTTATCCATTTTTCACTTTCTGCGATATTGAACTTGTACCGTAAACGAGGTTCTTGTAAACAGAGCCGTCCCAAACTTTGGGATGGCTGTGTCTTTTTGATTTTAATTTCCCTAAGCTATAGGACCATAAGTGGAAGTGCCCTAGGCTCTGTTGCTTTGTTTTTTAGATGTTTCAGGAAACACCATACACCTCTCCCGAGTGGCTCTTGGCAATTTACATCCCGCCCATCAGCATAACAAGGCTCCCAGTTCTCCATGGCCTGTCCTGCCTTTCTGGATTTTACACTTTTTTCAGATGGCCCTTTTGACCGGGGGGAAGTGAGACTTCATTGTAGTGCAGATTTCCTTTGCAAGCTTGCTTGGTTGGCCAAAAAGGGCGTATGCGTTTTTTCCTGAATATATTCAGGAAAAAACGCATACGCCCTTTTTGGCCAAGTGCATCATTGTGGACGTTCTGCCTCTTTTCCTATGCTTTAAATGCAATTCCAGTCTACCTCCTGAAATCGGTTTCCTGCAATTCTGCCCCGCTTGCAAGTCCTCTTGACAGCCTTACTTCAGTATATTTTTGGACGATAGCTGTCATTTATAACTCTGCAGGTTTGTGAATTACAGTGCCCCTGAGCTCCTTTCTTCAACTCGCTTTCTTGTGAGCTGGCCGCAACACCGCAGGATTGCTTCAGGCCCTAATCTGGTTCCAGCACGGCACGCTGAACCTTTGGTTAATTCCTCTTCCTGGTGGGAAATGAGATTTAAATTTGCCCGTCCAGACACCTCCACCTAGTCTCTCATGGGTTCTCCGTATTCCTGTTCATCTTCCTCAGAAATTGCAAATGGGCCAAACAGGAGGTTAAAGGCACTGACTCTCCAAGTCGGGAGAGTGTTAGTAAAGCGTCTGGAATGTTGCACCCGAGTACCAGGGGACGAGAACTGAGACATATTGGAACACGTCTCCCGATCACACGGTTGATCATACTCTGGGTTCCACGTGCATGTTTTACCTGAAGGCAGAATCCCTTAAACCTGGAGAGTTGAGACCCGTGGAATGGGTACCATGCAATATGACTTCAAAGGGTCTTCATTTGCTCACCGAACCTCTCCAATCCTATCACTGCTGCGTTTATGCCCCTGTACACACGCTTGATTTTCTTTCAGAGACATAGCAATCCGTAGGTTTTAAGATACTTACTAGTCAGGTACATTCTTAGGCGTTTAATATGGGGTGTTGAGTCCATTTCGTTGAGCAAGGAGTAGTTCTTGTCTATTCCATATTTGGCTTAAGGAACTTTATCTGTGCTCATTTCAATCTCTGGTTTTATGCAGCACCCCAACTCACCTTTCCCCTTAAGCAAGCATAAGTTGGTTTTCTAAATTTGAGACCCTGTTCTGTTTTGTAATCCAGTTCCTGTGTAGCCAAGTTTACATTCCATGTATTAGTGATATCTTATGATGTTTCTTTTTCTGTGTGACTTATTTCAGTTAGAATCATCATACCTGAATCCACTCATTATGCTGCTATGGGCCTGATGACATAGACTTCATTGCTGAGTGATATTGCATTGTACATAAGTACCACAACTTCTTTATCCATTTTTCACTTTCTGTGATATTGAACTTGTACCGTAAACGACGTTCTTGTATACAGAGCCGTCCCAAACTTTGGGGTGGCTGTGTCTTTTTGATTTTAATTTCCCTAAGCTATAGGACTATAACTGGACTTGCCCTAGGCTCAGTTGCTTTGTTTTTTAGATGTTTCATAAACACCATACACTTCTCCGGAGTGGCTGTTGGCAATTTACATCCCGCCCATCAGCATAACAAGGCTCCCAGTTCTCCATGGCCTGTCCTGCCTTTCTGGATTTTACACTTTTTTCAGATGGCCCTTTTGACCGGGGGGAAGTGAGACTTCATTGTAGTGCAGATTTCCTTTGCAAGCTTGCTTGGTTGGCCAAAAAGGGCGTATTCATTTTTTCCTAAATATATTCAGGAAAAAACTCATATGCCCTTTTTGGCCAAGTGCATCATTGTGGACGTTCTGCCTCTTTTCCTATGCTTTAAATGCAATTCCAGTCTACCTCCTGAAATCAGTTTCCTGCAATTCTGCCTTGCTTTCAATGCCTCTTCATAGCCTTACCTCAATATATTTTTTGAAAATAGTTGACCTTTATAACTCTGCAGGTTTTTAATTGCAGTGGCCCTTAGCTCCATTTTTCAGCTCTTATTTTTGTGATCTTGCCTCATAACCACAGGATTCCTTCAGGCCCTATTGTTCTTCTGGGGCACCTTGCTGTTCCTTTGGTTTATTCTTCTTACTGATATGAAATTAGAGTGACATGTGCCCATTGAAACCACTACAGCTAGTTTCTCACTGGTTCCCCCTATTCCCATTCATCCTCCGCACTAACTGCAGACTGTGCGATACCAGAACTTAAAGGCGTTGACTCTCCATGTGGGGATATTTTTAGTAAAGCGGCTAGAATGTCGATCCAGAGCTCCAGGAGAGGAAAAATGAGGTGCGTTTTAGAAACCTTTCCCGATCATATGGTATACCAGTCGCTGGGTTTCCCAAGCATGGTTTAGCTGTAGGAAGATTCCCTTCAACCTGGAGTGTTGGGACCCTTGGAATGAGTAGCATGAAGTATTGCATTAAAGTTTTGGCAGTTGCTCACCAAAGCTCACCAATCCTCTCAGCCCCAAGTGTCCAGCCTTATGTCTTATCCAGCTGTGGGTTTATATGTGGTCAATCCAGGTTGCATCACAGCCCCTGAGCGAATTTTGTAAGAATTTTTCTCTCTTTGATTGTTTCTGCGTTTTGTTTTTAAAATTTATTTCTATAATGGGGTTTAGCTCATTTTCACTGCTGTGTTTGTGCCGCTCTGCACACACTTGATTCCCTTATGGAGATATATCAATACATGGGTTTTAAGATTCTTATTACTCAGATATATTTCTCTGCGGTGTATAGGGTGTGTTGAGGCCAGTTCATTGAGCAAGGTGTAGATCTTGTCTAATATCTATTTGGTTTATTGAACGGTATCTGTGCTAATTTCAAACTCTGGTTTTATGCATCACCCCACCTCTCCTTTCCCCTTAAGCTGACATAAGTGTGTTTTCTAAATGTGAGACACTGTTCTGTTCTGTAATTCATTTCTTGTGCAGCCATATTTACCCTCCCTCTATAAGTGATATCTTATGATATGTTTCTTTTTCTGTTTGACTTATTTCAAGTAGTATTATCGGACCTAAATCCACTCTTTATCCTTCTACTAGCCTTATTACATTGATTTCATGGTGAAGAGATATTCCATTGTACATAAGTACCACATCTTCTTTATCCATTGTTCTCTTTCCTGGGATATTTAAGGTGTACTGAAGTTGAGGTTCTTGTAAACAGAGTAGCCCTAAACTGTGGTGTGCTTGTGTCTTGTTGATTTTTAGACTTCCCTAGATATACTCCCATGATTGGAAGTGTCCTATGCTCTGTAGCTCTGTTTTTTAGATGATTTAGGAACCACCATACACTTCTCCAGAGTGGCTCTCGGCAGTTCACACACTGCCCATCAGCGTATAAAGGCTCCCTGTTCTCCATGGCCTGTCCTGCATTTCTGGTTTTTACAATTTTTTAGGATGGCCCTTTTGACCAGTGGGAAATGAGACTTCTTTGTTGTGCACATTTGCATTGCTTGCTTGCTTCGTTGCCCATAAAGTGCATATGCGTTTTTTCCTGGATATAATCAGGAAAAAACGCATACGCCCTTTTGGGCCAACTGCATCATTGTCGAAATTCTGCCGCTTTTCATGTGCTTTAAAGACGAGTCCAATCTATCTCTTGAAATCTGTTTCTTGCAATTCTGTCTTGCATTCAGATCCTCTTCTTTGCCTTACCTCAACATATTTTTGGACGTTAGTTTTCATTTATAACTCTGCAGGTTTGTGAATTGCAGTGACCCTGAGCTCCATTTTTTAAGTTGCTCTTTTGTGAGCTGGCCTCAAACCTGCAGGATTGCTTCAGGCCCTATTTTGGCTCGGGCGAGGCGGGCTGAGCCTTTTTTCAATTCTTATTCTTAATGGGAAATTAGAGTGATATGTGCCCGTCCAAACCCCTACAACTATTCTCTCATTGGTTCCCCCTCTTCCCGTTCATCCTCCTCACAATTTGCAAAATGTGTGAAACAGAAGTTGAAATGTGCTGATTCTCCAAGTGGGGAGATTCTAAGTAACGTGGCTGGAATGGTGAACAGGAGCACCAGGAGAGGATAAATGAGCTGCATTTTAGACACATCTCCCGATCACATGGTGTACAGTCCTCTGGGTTTTCCATGCATGTTTTAGCTGTAGGAAGATCCCTTGAACCTGCAGATTTGGGACCCATTGAATGGGTACCAGGTAGTATTACTTTAAAGGGTGTGCATTTCCTCACCCAACCTCACATTTCTCTTAGTGCAAACAGTTTCCAGCCTTATGTCTCATCCTGCTGTGGGTCTAGATGTGTTCAATCCATGTTGCATCACCGGCCCTGAGGAAAAGTTGTAAGAGGTTTTCTCTGTCTCTCTGTCGTTTATTTTTTTCAATTTATTACTATATTGGTTACAGCTGATTTTCAAAGCTCTGATTCTTGCTGCTGTACATCCACTTGATTCACGTACAGAGAGACATCAGTAAATTCTTTTTCAGATTCTTACCAGTCGTATATATTATTTTCCGGTGACTTGAGTGTGCTGAGTGCAGTTCTTTTAGCTACCGTGTAGGCCTTGTTGATTATCAGTTTGGTATTTGGAATGGTATCTTTGCTAATTTCAACCTCCTGGATGATGCCTCACCCCTCCCCACCTTTCCCGTTTAGCAGCCTTATGCGTGTTTTCTACATATTTGACTATGTTTTTGTTTTGTAATTTATTTCATGTGTAGCCATTTTGGATTCCACCTTTAAGTGATATCTTATGATATGTGTCTTTTTCTTTTTGAATTATGTCACTTAGAATGATCATACGTAACTCCTCCGGAGTTGTTACAACTGGCCATATTTCATTGATTTCCAGGCTGAATAATATTCCACTCTACCTAAGTACCACATCTCTATCCATTTTTTCTCTCCAGAGACATTTAAGTTATATCCTAGTCGAGGATCTTTTAAACAGAGAGGGGGTAAACATTGGGGTGCCTGTGTCCTCTCGATTTTTGTTTTTCCCAAGATATACGCCCATGAGTGCAAGTGCCCTATGCTCTGTAGCTCATTTTTTAGATGCTTTAGTAAACACAATACACTTCTCCAGAATGGCCGTTGGCAATATACAGTTCCACTATAAGTCTCACAGGGCTCCCTCTTCTCCTTGTCCTGTCCTGCATTTCTGTTGTTTACGCTTTATGAGGATGGCTCTTCTGACTGATGCGAAGTGATATCTCTTGTAGTATTGACTTCCAGTGCCCACCTGTTTGGTTGGCTAAAAAAGTGTATGCCCTTTTCTTGAATATATACAGAAAAAAACGCATACACCCTTTTTGGCCAACTGCAATGTTGGCAATGTTCAGCTCCTTTTCTTGTGCTTAATGGCGAGTCCTTTCTACCTCCTCAAATCCCTTTCCTGCCATTCTCCCTTGCTTACAAGTCCTTTTCTCTGACTTTCCTCAAGACATTTTTCAGTGATGGATATTTTCAACTCTGCAGTTTCGTGAATTTTACTGTCCCTGAGTTCCATTGTTCAACTTGTGTTTATGGGAACTGGCCACAAAGCAGCGGGATTTCCTCAAGCCCTATACTGTTTCCATGGGCAACCCTAGCCTTTGGTCAATTCGTCTTCCTGATTGGAAATTAGAGTGACATGTGCCTGTCTGAACACCTAGGACTTGTCTCTCATTGTTCCTCATCCTTCCGCTTCATCCTCTGGACAAATTCCAAACTGTACGCAACAGGATGTTGACAGTGCTGCCATCTCCAAGTGGGGAGACTGTTAGTAAAGACGCTGGATGGGTGAACCCGAGCACCAGGAGATGAGGAGATGAGATGCCTTTTCCAAACTCTTCCCGATCAGACGGTATACCATCCTCTGGGTGTGACAGACATGTTTTAGCAGTAGGAAGAGTCCCATTCATGTAAGGAGAACACCAGGGCTTTTTCAAAATCAGTGTCTCCCCGAAACCCAAACTGGGGAATTTTTTAAGCTACGGCTACACATATGTTCATTAAGGGCCTTGGGAAGTAGGCAGAGTCCAAACTTTAGATGATTGAAGTCTTCAGGGTCAGAAGCACTCACCACCAGCTTCCCTTAGGTTACACTTTAACTGTCATTGATAGATGATGTCAATAAAAATATCTATTCTTTTTCAGATTATTTCCCCTTATAGGTTATTGCAAAATGTTGAGTGTAGTTCCCTGTGCTATACAGTAGTTCCTTGTTGATGATCTATTTTATACATAGCAGTGTGTATGTGTTAATCCCAAACTGTTAATTTATCCCTCCTCCCACCTTTCCCCTTTGGTAATAATAAATTATAAGATTTTATACTTCTCAGAAATGGGGGAGCTGAAAGAGAGGTATCATTTTCAATGGAAAAGCATTTAAAACACGATTGAAGCTTTAACCAAGATTATTAGATGTACATCCTTGGAAAGAAATCACTTCGTTTCTCTAATATTGACCTGACAAATAAGACAAACCTTTTCACTGAACTTGCTTATAATAAAGTGATGGAAATAGCCAATGGAAGTGTTAGAAACATCTTATTTTACCCGAGCCTTATACACTGTTCTATGTTAACTACAGTTTGGCTCACACATCTGTTCATTGAGGTTACAATAGTCTCAATTTCTGTTACTGATCCTCCAGAGTGGACCCCAACAAGTGTCCCCCTGCACAGTGTCATTGGGGCCAACAGATCGAGACTGAGTTTGGTTCACAAGCAAAGGAAACTTTATATTTTGATCAGAGAATGGAGAGGTGAGAGCATGCACTACCCCGTGGGCTGTGGGCTGGGCTGCTGTGTAGAGATCCTGTCAGAGTCAGTGGGAGGGAGGGGGCGGAGCTCTCGAGGGCCGGGTTGGCTGCAGCTCAGGCTCTATATCGCGGAGTCTGCACTGGGCCCCAGGAGCTGAGGTGTCGACCCAGCCATTCTGCACTAGGAAATCTGGTCTGAAGTGCCGGGTGTGGAACCTCTGCATGCGGGACCCTAGGAGCACATGAAATTAGACAAAGCACAAAGGATAAAAAAGGTTAGACTTGACTTTATTGCCCAGATTCTATTTTTATCTCCCAGGGATTTTTAATGGGCTTTGCTGGGGACAAACCCCTCCTCTGCCTTTTGTCCCGTTCCTCATTCTTGGAGTGCTGAGGGTGCAGACCCTTCTTCTGTAACTGCTGAGTGCTGAGTTGGGAGCCCTCATACCAAGGGGCGAGGGTCAGAGCTTCTCCCCAGCAGCCTCCAGGTGACGTTGATTGTCCCCAGGGCCCCTGCCTCCCTGCTCGTCCACCTGAGCACCAGCATTGGAAGCGTTATAGATTCTAATGACCTTTAAGGGTCCAGGAAAGAGATGTGCAGAGACGCTGTGGGGGCCAGTTTCACCCCGCCCCACATTTGTTCGGCCACCTTAGGCTGACCGTTTCTGCCAGCCTAGATGTTCTGACCAGTAGTCTGCGCTTTCTTCAATTAGGCCCCTGAATTAACGTACAAACAGCACCAGGTGTCAGAGCCCTGCCCGCTCAACTCCCAGACAGTCCAGGGTCAGTGGTGATCAAGGACCATGATGGCCACTGAGTCAGCAGCCTTTTGAAGTAAACAGGAGTCCAGCCAGTCTTATTGGCCACCATCATCACGGTGTCTGTAGGCTTTTCTATGGTGACAGTGTGATATACGGTTCCCCCGCCAAGATTATTAGCTCCCCTCTGGGTGCAGTAAGTCCTGCAAGCAGTAGTCTACTCTTTTGGGACACACTCTTATTGTTTTATGAGAGAAACTCCAGGTCAAGTGATGTTCACACGAGTCGTCATGGTGCCCTGTTGCCCCCGGTTATCTCTCTGGATGTTGGAGTTGGAGGGCCTCCTCACTCGAGGTTGGTGTGCCCACGGAGCAAACCCTGCAACTTCAGGGCATGGTTGGTGGTTAGGATCACCACGTGGGGTCCTTTTCCCTTAGGAGGGAGGTGGCCTTTTGGGCTGCTGATTTCCAGGTTTTTAGATACCGCCAGTATCTTGGCCAGATGCGGCAGTGGGCCAAGCCCCTTGGTGACCGTAGTTTATCCTACCTGGATGGCATTCTTGCATTGTTCCATTTCAAGTGGTCCCAGTTTTTACACTAATTCTCCAATGGCGATTCACCTTTCACCGGGAATGTAAAGGTCAAAGGGTTTAGCTAAATTAGGGAGTTCCAGGGCAAGGGTCTGAATTGACTGCTCTTTCCATTCTTGAAAGGCCACTTCTGGATTCTATTCAAAAGGATCATCATCTTTTCCTTTCAGTGTTTCATATAGAGGCCCAGCTAGTAGACTGTAGTTAGGGATCCAGAAGCAGCAAACCCTGGCCTCCCCAGGAACCCCTAAGCTGTCTTCTAGTTTTAGAAAGGAGTAAGGCCAAAAATGGTTTCTTCCCTTTCCTGGGATGGGCTTCTCTGACCTTCTGTGAGAATGAAGCCCAGGCAGGTCACCGCAGTCTGTGATATTTGAGCTTTTTCTTGGACAACTTCTATCCTTTATTGGCTTGGTAGTTCAGAGGCCTCCTTAGTAGGGCTGGCGATCAGAATGTCGTCTGCGTACTGAAGGAGGGTTTCCTTTTCCAGAGGTAGAACTTTTAGGTCTTTAGCTAAGGTTTCCCCAAAAATGGTGTGGGAATTTTTGCACCCTTGGGGCAAGACGGCCCGGAAGTATTGTTTTAGTTGTATGTTGAGTCCTGCCACTCACAAGCCAAAATTTCTTGTGACTCTGGGACTAATGGAATACAAAAGAAGGCATCATTGAAGACTAATACAGAATACCATGTCCTGGTGGTTGGTAGAATGACCAGCAGGGTGTAGGAATTAGGAGCAACTGGAGGTATATCCTCGGTGGCTTCACTGACTGTCCTGACATCTTTTACCAGGTCCCCAGCAGCCCATGGGGCTCTCGTGGTCAGACCAATCCCAGAATATGGAGCTCACCTGGGCAGGTACCCCAACCCCACCCCAGCCCACGGGGCTCTCGTGGTCAGGCCCCTCCCAGGATACAGAGCTACCCTTGCAGGTACCGTGGCAGGGCTGGGCACACAGGAACCGTGCACATAGCCCTCATTGCAGAGCACCCCCAGCTCACCTGTCGCTCAGAGCTGACACAGAGCACCTCAGAGCAGGACTTGAACTAACAAACAGCAGCTGCGACAGGTCTGTGACCCTGGGCATCACTCTGTGCGGCCTCCCTCCACCTGGTCTTCCAGAGACTTCCACTGCACCCGGGGCACCAGGCCTCTGTCTCCAACCACCACCCACCCCTCCTCTCCCTGACTCCTGGGTTCCTCTCATTAGGAGAGGGTTTTCTTGAAGTTGTCTCCCACTCATGGGCCAGATAAAATGATTAGAAAACAAGCCAAAGCTGCAGCCCCTTGTCTATCCTGACTCTCAGGAGCCCACACCTGTTCCTTGGACCTGGCCGGTTCAGCAAGTTCCATTTTCTGCAACTGTGAGCCCCTGAGGGGTGATGATTGGCTGAGCTGGGCAGCCTAACCGTGCTGGCCAGCCCTCCCCAGGTGTGCCTGGGTTGAGATCAATATCAATACCACTCCAGGCAGCAAGAGCCCCTGCAGCCGTGCCTGACGCCATTTTCTCTGCCCTGTCAGCAGTCTCGGGGCTGGGCTGGTGGGAGGGAGTGAGAGGCCACGGCTTTGTGGGTGGCCCAGTGTGAGTGGGGCTCTGCTGGACTTTCTGCAGCAGTTGCCAGGCTGCCACCTGCTAAAGAAGAGGATGTGTCACCCATACCTGCTGCTGGAATTTCTCCCTGGGCAGAGGTGAGGAAGGAAAAAAGCAGTGGGGGCAGGGACAGGACGGGTATCTCAGGCAGGGAAATGGAAATCTTCCAGAAGAGCACCCAGGGCCAGGACCATCCTGGCTGGCCTGCAGGCACCAAGTCGGCCGGCATGCTGTCACTCGTGTGGCTCTATGACCCTTCCTCTAGGCTTTCAAGTCCTTGTATATATTCAGGTGTTTTACCTGGGATGGGTGGGAATAGTTCAGCAGCAACTGGCCTGGGGCTCAGCTCACGTTTACACACAGATGCCTCGGCACGGTGCCCCAGCTTTGCAATGAGGACGCTTGTTGCGTGGGGGCTGCTGGCTGAATGGGAGATGATTCCCCACCACTGACCAACTTCAGAATTGTTTACAACTGGAGCAAGTGCCCTGATACGGTTTTCCTCTGTGGAACTGGAGGGTTCTGTGTTTTTTTTCTCTTTTTCGTTTTTGGTTCAAGGTAGATTTTATTCCTCTTTTTTGTATTTACAGATATAAGCATGGAAATAATTTATTCATATAAATACATGTATGTGAAGGGAATAATTGTTTTTTCTGTTTTATTTTTTAAATTTTATTTCTTTTCAATTTTGAATTTTATTTTATATTTTTATACAGCAGGTTCTTATTGGTTATCTATTTTATACATATAAATGTATACATGCCAATCCCAGTCTCTCAACTCCTCCCACCACCACCCCCCCAACAGCTTTCCCCCCTTGTTGTCCATACATTTGTTGTCTACATCTGTTGCTCTATTTATGCCTTGCAAAATGGTTAATCTGTACGGTTTTTCTAGGTTCCACATACATGCATGAATATACAAGATTTGTTTTTCTCTTTCTGACTTACTTCACTCTGTATGACAGTCTCTAGATCCATCGACGTCTCTACAAATGACCCAATTTCATTCCTTTTCATGGCTTAGTAATATTCCATTTTATATATGTACCACAGCTTTATGCATTCGTCTGTCTGTGGGCATTTAGGTTGCTTCCATTACATCGATATTGTAAATAGTGATGCAATGAACATTGCGGTGAATGTCTCTTTTTGATTTATGGTTTTGTCTGGGTATATGTCCAGTACTGGGATTGCTGTATCATATGGTAATTCTATTGTTAGTTTCATAAGAAACTCCATATTGTTCTCCATAGTGAATGTAACAATTTATATTCACAACAATAGTGGAAGAGGGTTCCTTTTCTCCACACCCTTTCCAGCATTTATTGTTTGTAGATTTTCTGATGATGCCCATTCTATCAGGTGTGAGGTGATACCTCATTGTTGAGTCCATTTTGTTGAGCAAGGGGTAGGTCTTGTCTATTACACATTTGGCTTATGGAACAGTATCTGTGCTAATGTCAAACTCTGGTTTTATGCAGCACCCCAACTCACCTTCCCCCTTAAACAAGCATAAGTTGGTTTGCTAAACTTGAGACCCTGTTCTGTTTTGTAATTCAGTTCATGTGTAGCCAAGTTCACATTCCGTGTATTAGTGATATCTTATGATGTTTCTTTTTCTGTGTGACTTATTTCAGTTAGAATCATCATACCCGAATCCACTCATTATGCTGCTACGGGCCTGATGACATAGATTTCATTGCTGAGTGATATTGCATTGTACGTAAGTACCACAACTTCTTTATCCATTTTTCACTTTCTGCTATATTGAACTTGTACCGTAAACGAGGTTCTTGTAAACAGAGCCGTCCCAAACTTTGGGGTGGCTGTGTCTTTTTGATTTTAATTTCCCTAATCTATAGGACCATAAGTGGAAGTGCCCTAGGCTCTGTTGCTTTGTTTTTTAGATGTTTCAGGAAACACCATACACCTCTCCCGAGTGGCTGTTGGCAATTTACATCCCGCCCATCAGCATAACAAGGCTCCCAGTTCTCCATGGCCTGTCCTGCCTTTCTGGATTTTACACTTTTTTCAGATGGCCTTTTTGACCCGGGGGAAGTGAGACTTCATTGTAGTGCAGATTTCCTTTGCAAGCTTGCTTGGTTGGCCAAAAAGGGCTTATGCGTTTTTTCCTGAATATATTCAGGAAAAAAGGCATACGCCCTTTTTGGCCAAGTGCATCATTGTGGACGTTCTGCCTCTTTTCCTATGCTTTAAATGCAATTCCAGTCTACCTCCTGAAATCGGTTTCCTGCAATTCTGCCCCGCTTTCAAGTCCTCTTGGCAGCCTTACTTCAGTATATTTTTGGACGATAGCTATCATTTATAACTCTGCAGGTTTGTGAATTACAGTGTCCCTGAGCTCCTTTCTTCAACTCGCTTTCTTGTGAGCTGGCCGCAACACCGCAGGATTGCTTCAGGCCCTAATCTGGTTCCGGCACGGCACGCTGAGCCTTTGGTTAATTCTTCTTCCTGGTGGGAAATGAGAGTTAAATTTGCCCGTCCAGACACCTCCAGCTAGTCTCTCTTTGGTTCTCCCTATTCCTGTTCATCTTCTGCAGAAATTGCAAATGGGCAAAACAGGAGGTTAAAGGCACTGACTCTCCAAGTCGGGAGAGTGTTAGTAAAGCGTCTGGAATGTTGTACCCGAGTACCAGGGGACGAGAAGTGAGACATATTGGAACACGTCTCCCAATCACACGGTTGATCATACTCTGGGTTCCACGTGCATGTTTTAGCTGAAGGAAGAATCCCTTAAACCTGGAGAGTTGAGACCCGTGGAATGGGTACCATGCAATATGACTTCAAAGGGTCTTCATTTGCTCACCGAACCTCTCCAATCCTATCACTGCTGCGTTTATGCCCCTGTACACACGCTGGATTTTCTTTCAGAGACATAGCAATCCATAGGTTTTAAGATACTTACTAGTCAGGTACATTCTTAGGCGTTTAATATGGGGTGTTGAGTCCATTTCGTTGAGCAAGGAGTAGTTCTTGTGTATTCCATATTTGGCTTAAGGAACTTTATCTGTGCTCATTTCAATCTCTGGTTTTATGCAGCACCCCAACTCACCTTTCCCCTTAAGCAAGCATAAGTTGGTTTTCTAAATTTGAGACCCTGTTCTGTTTTGTAATCCAGTTCCTGTGTAGCCAAGTTTACATCCCGTGTATTAGTGATATCTTATGATGTTTCTTTTTCTGTGTGACTTATTTCAGTTAGAATCATCATACCTGAATCCACTCATTATGCTGCTACGGGCCTGATGACATAGATTTCATTGCTGAGTGATATTGCATTGTACGTAAGTACCACAACTTCTTTATCCATTTTTCAGTTTCAGCGCTGTTGAACTTGTACCGTAAACGAGGTTCTTGTAAACAGAGCCGTCCCAAACTTTGGGGTGGCTGTGTCTTTTTGATTTTAATTTCCCTAAGCTATAGGACCATAAGTGGAAGTGCCCTAGGCTCTGTTGCTTTGTTTTTTAGATGTTTCAGGAAACACCATACACCTCTCCCCAGTGGCTGTTGGCTATTTACATCCCGCCCATCAGCATAACAAGGCTCCCAGTTCTCCATGGCCTGTCCTGCCTTTCTGGATTTTACACTTTTTTCAGATGGCCCTTTTGACCGGGGGGAAGTGAGACTTCATTGTAGTGCAGATTTCCTTTGCAAGCTTGCTTGGTTGGCCAAAAAGGGCGTATGCGTTTTTTCCTGAATATATTCAGGAAAAAACGCATACGCCCTTTTTGGCCAAGTGCATCATTGTGGACGTTCTGCCTCTTTTCCTATGCTTTAAATGCAATTCCAGTCTACCTCCTGAAATCGGTTTCCTGCAATTCTGCCCCGCTTTCAAGTCCTCTTGGCAGCCTTACTTCAGTATATTTTTGGACGATAGCTGTCATTTATAACTCTGCAGGTTTGTGAATTACAGTGCCCCTGAGGTCCTTTCTTCAACTCGCTTTCTTGGGAGCTGGCCGGAACACCGCAGCATTGCTTCAGGCCCTAATATGGTTCCGGGACGGCACGCTGAGCCTTTGGTTAATTCCTCTTCCTGGTGGGAAATGAGAGTTAAATTTGCCCGTCCAGACACCTCCAGCTAGTCTCTCATTGGTTCTCCCTATTCCTGTTCATCTTCCTCAGAAATTGCAAATGGGCCAAACAGGAGGTTAAAGGCACTGACTCTCCAAGTCGGGAGAGTGTTAGGAAAGCGTCTGGAATGTTGCACCCGAGTACCAGGGGACGAGAACTGAGACATATTGGAACACGTCTCCCGATCACACGGTTGATCATACTCTGGGTTCCACGTGCATGTTTTAGCTGAAGGAAGAATCCCTTAAACCTGGAGAGTTGAGACCCGTGGAATGGGTACCATGCAATATGACTTCAAAGGGTCTTCATTTGCTCACCGAACCTCTCCAATCCTATCACTGCTGCGTTTATGCCCCTGTAAACACGCTTGATTTTCTTTCAGAGACATAGCAATCCATAGGTTTTAAGATACATACTAGTCAGGTACATTCTTAGGCGTTTAATATGGGCTGTTGAGTCCATTTCGGTGAGCAAGGAGTAGTTCTTGTCTATTCCATATTTGGCTTAAGGAACTTTATCTGTGCTCATTTCAATCTCTGGTTTTATGCAGCACCCCAACTCACCTTTCGCTTAAGCAAGCATAAGTTGGTTTTCTAAATTTGAGACCCTGTTCTGTTTTGTAATCCAGTTCCTGTGTAGCCAAGTTTACATCCCGTGTATTAGTGATATCTTATGATGTTTCTTTTTCTGTGTGACTTATTTCAGTTAGAATCATCATACCTGAATCCACTCATTATGCTGCTACGGGCCTGATGACATAGATTTCATTGCTGAGTGATATTGCATTGTACGTAAGTACCCCATCTTCTTTATCCATTTTTAACTTTCTGCGCTATTGAACTTGTACCGAAAAAGAGGTTCTTGTAAACAGAGCCGTCCCAAACTTTGGGGTGGCTGTGTCTTTTTGATTTTAATTCCCCTAAGCTATAGGACCATAAGTGGAAGTGCCCTAGGCTCTGTTGCTTTGTTTTTTAGATGTTTCAGGAAACACCATACACCTCTCCCAAGTGGCTGTTTGCAATTTACATCCCGCCCATCAGCATAACAAGGCTCCCAGTTCTCCATGGCCTGTCCTGCCTTTCTGGATTTTACACTTTTTTCAGATGGCCCATTTGACCAGGGGGAAGTGAGACTTCATTGTAGTGCAGATTTCCTTTGCAAGCTTGCTTGGTTGGCCAAAAAGGGCGTATGCGTTTTTTCCTGAATATATTCAGGAAAAAACGCATACGCCCTTTTTGGCCAAGTGCATCATTGTGGACGTTCTGCCTCTTTTCCTATGCTTTAAATGCAATTCCAGTCTACCTCCTGAAATCGGTTTCCTGCAATTCTGCCCCGCTTTCAAGTCCTCTTGGCAGCCTTACTTCAGTATATTTTTGGACGATAGCTGTCATTTATAACTCTGCAGGTTTGTGAATTACAGTGCCCCTGAGCTCCTTTCTTCAACTCGCTTTCTTGTGAGCTGGACGCAACACCGCAGGATTGCTTCAGGCCCTAATCTGGTTCCGGCACGGCACGCTGAGCCTTTGGTTAATTCCTCTTCCTGGTGGGAAATGAGAGTTAAATTTGCCCGTCCAGACACCTCCAGCTAGTCTCTCTTTGGTTCTCCCTATTCCTGTTCATTTTCCGCAGAAATTGCAAACTGGGCCAAACAGGAGGTAAAAGGCACTGACTCTCCAAGTCGGGAGAGTGGTAGTAAAGCATCTGGAATGTTGCACCCGAGAACCAGGGGACGAGAACTGAGACATATTGGAACACGTCTCCCGATCACACGGTTGATCATACTCTGGGTTCCACGTGCATGTTTTAGCTGAAGGAAGAATCCCTTAAACCTGGAGAGTTGAGACCCGTGGAATGGGTACCATGCAATATGACTTCAAAGGGTCTTCATTTGCTCACCGAACCTCTCCAATACTATCACTGCTGCGTTTATGCCCCTGTACACACGCTTGATTTTCTTTCAGAGACATAGCAATCCATAGGTTTTAAGATACTTACTAGTCAGGTACATTCTTAGGTGTTTAATATGGGGTGTTGAGTCCATTTCGTTGAGCAAGGAGTAGTTCTTGTGTATTCCATATTTGGCTTAAGGAACTTTATCTGTGCTCATTTCAATCTCTGATTTTATTCAGCACCCCAACTCACCTTTCCCCTTAAGCAAGCATAAGTTGGTTTTCTAAATTTGAGACCCTGTTCTGTTTTGTAATCCAGTTCCTGTGTAGCCAAGTTTACATTCCGTGTATTAGTGATATCTTATGATGTTTCTTTTTCTGTGTGACTTATTTCAGTTAGAATCATCATACCTGAATCCACTCATTATGCTGCTACGGGCCTGATGACATAGATTTCATTGCTGAGTGATATTGCATTGTACGTAAGTACCACAACTTCTTTATCCATTTTTCACTTTCAACGCTGTTGAACTTGTACTGTAAACGAGGTTCTTGTAAACAGAGCCGTCCCAAACTTTGGGGTGGCTGTGTCTTTTTGATTTTAATTTCCCTAAGCTATAGGACCATAAGTGGAAGTGCCCTAGGCTCTGTTGCTTTGTTTTTTAGATGTTTCAGGAAACACCATACACCTCTCCCCAGTAGCTGTTGGCTATTTACATCCCGCCCATCAGCATAACAAGGCTCCCAGTTCTCCATGGCCTGTCCTGCCTTTCTGGATTTTACACTTTTTTCAGATGGCCCTTTTGACCGGGGGGAAGTGAGACTTCATTGTAGTGCAGATTTCCTTTGCAAGCTTGCTTGGTTGGCCAAAAAGGGTGTATGCGTTTTTTCCTGAATATATTCAGGAAAAAACGCATACGCCCTTTTTGGCCAAGTGCATCATTGTGGACGTTCTGCCTCTTTTCCTATGCTTTAAATGCAATTCCAGTCTACCTCCTGAAATCGGTTTCCTGCAATTCTTCCCCGCTTTCAAGTCCTCTTGGCAGCCTTACTTCAGTATATTTTTGGACGATAGCTGTCATTTATAACTCTGCAGGTTTGTGAATTACAGTGCCCCTGAGGTCCTTTCTTCAACTCGCTTTCTTGTGAGCTGGACGCAACACCGCAGGATTGCTTCAGGCCCTAATCTGGTTCCGGCACGGCACGCTGAGCCTTTGGTTAATTCCTCTTCCTGGTGGGAAATGAGAGTTAAATTTGCCCGTCCAGACACCTCCAGCTAGTCTCTCTTTGGTTCTCCCTATTCCTGTTCATTTTCCGCAGAAATTGCAAACTGGGCCAAACAGGAGGTAAAAGGCACTGACTCTCCAAGTCGGGAGAGTGGTAGTAAAGCATCTGGAATGTTGCACCCGAGAACCAGGGGACGAGAACTGAGACATATTGGAACACGTCTCCCGATCACACGGTTGATCATACTCTGGGTTCCACGTGCATGTTTTAGCTGAAGGAAGAATCCCTTAAACCTGGAGAGTTGAGACCCGTGGAATGGGTACCATGCAATATGACTTCAAAGGGTCTTCATTTGCTCACCGAACCTGTCCAATCCTATCACTGCTGCCTTTATGCCCCTGTACACACGCTGGATTTTCTTTCAGAGACATAGCAATCCATAGGTTTTAAGATACTTACTAGTCAGGTACATTCTTAGGCGTTTAATATGGGGTGTTGAGTCCATTTCGTTGAGCAAGGAGTAGTTCTTGTGTATTCCATATTTGGCTTAAGGAACTTTATCTGTGCTCATTTCAATCTCTGGTTTTATGCAGCACCCCAACTCACCTTTCCCCTTAAGCAAGCATAAGTTGGTTCTCTAAATTTGAGACCCTGTTCTGTTTTGTAATCCAGTTCCTGTGTAGCCAAGTTTACATTCCGTGTATTAGTGATATCTTATGATGTTTCTTTTTCTGTGTGACTTATTTCAGTTAGAATCATCATACCTGAATCCACTCATTATGCTGCTACGGGCCTGATGACATAGATTTCATTGCTGAGTGATATTGCATTGTACGTAAGTACCACAACTTCTTTATCCATTTTTCACTTTCAGCGCTGTTGAACTTGTACCGTAAACGAGGTTCTTGTAAACAGAGCCGTCCCAAACTTTGGGGTGGCTGTGTCTTTTTGATTTTAATTTCCCTAAGCTATAGGACCATAAGTGGAAGTGCCCTAGGCTCTGTTGCTTTGTTTTTTAGATGTTTCAGGAAACACCATACACCTCTCCCCAGTGGCTGTTGGCTATTTACATCCCGCCCATCAGCATAACAAGGCTCCCAGTTCTCCATGGCCTGTCCTGCCTTTCTGGATTTTACACTTTTTTCAGATGGCCCTTTTGACCGGGGGGAAGTGAGACTTCATTGTAGTGCAGATTTCCTTTGCAAGCTTGCTTGGTTGGCCAAAAAGGGCGTATGCGTTTTTTCCTGAATATATTCAGGAAAAAACGCATACGCCCTTTTTGGCCAAGTGCATCATTGTGGACGTTCTGCCTCTTTTCCTATGCTTTAAATGCAATTCCAGTCTACCTCCTGAAATCGGTTTCCTGCAATTCTGCCCCGCTTTCAAGTCCTCTTGGCAGCCTTACTTCAGTATATTTTTGGACGATAGCTGTCATTTATAACTCTGCAGGTTTGTGAATTACAGTGCCCCTGAGCTCGTTTCTTCAACTCGCTTTCTTGGGAGCTGGCCGGAACACCGCAGCATTGCTTCAGGCCCTAATATGGTTCCGGGACGGCACGCTGAGCCTTTGGTTAATTCCTCTTCCTGGTGGGAAATGAGAGTTAAATTTGCCCGTCCAGACACCTCCAGCTAGTCTCTCATTGGTTCTCCCTATTCCTGTTCATCTTCCGGAGAAATTGCAAACTGGGCCAAACAGGAGGTTAAAGGCACTGACTCTCCAAGTCGGGAGAGTGTTAGTAAAGCATCTGGAATGTTGCACCCCAGTACCAGGGGACGAGAACTGAGACATATTGGAACACGTCTCCCGATCACACGGTTGATCATACTCTGGGTTCCACGTGCATGTTTTAGCTGAAGGAAGAATCCCTTAAACCTGGAGAGTTGAGACCCGTGGAATGGGTACCATGCAATATGACTTCAAAGGGTCTTCATTTGCTCACCGAACCTCTCCAATCCTATCACTGCTGCCTTTATGCCCCTGTACACACGCTGGATTTTCTTTCAGAGACATAGCAATCCATAGGTTTTAAGATACTTACTAGTCAGGTACATTCTTAGGCGTTTAATATGGGCTGTTGAGTCCATTTTGTTGAGCAAGGAGTAGTTCTTGTCTATTCCATATTTGGCTTAAGGAACTTTATCTGTGCTCATTTCAATCTCTGGTTTTATGCAGCACCCCAACTCACCTTTCCCCTTAAGCAAGCATAAGTTGGTTTTCTAAATTTGAGACCCTGTTCTGTTTTGTAATCCAGTTCCTGTGTAGCCAAGTTTACATTCCGTGTATTAGTGATATCTTATGATGTTTCTTTTTCTGTGTGACTTATTTCAGTTAGAATCATCATACCTGAATCCACTCATTATGCTGCTACGGGCCTGATGACATAGATTTCATTGCTGAGTGATATTGCATTGTACGTAAGTACCACAACTTCTTTATCCATTTTTCACTTTCAGCGCTGTTGAACTTGTACCGTAAACGAGGTTCTTGTAAACAGAGCCGTCCCAAACTTTGGGGTGGCTGTGTCTTTTTGATTTTAATTTCCCTAAGCTATAGGACCATAAGTGGAAGTGCCCTAGGCTCTGTTGCTTTGGTTTTTAGATGTTTCAGGAAACACCATACACCTCTCCCGAGTGGCTGTTGGCAATTTACATCCCGCCCATCAGCATAACAAGGCTCCCAGTTCTCCATGGCCTGTCCTGCCTTTCTGGATTTTACACTTTTTTCAGATGGCCCTTTTGACCGGGGGGAAGTGAGACTTCATTGTAGTGCAGATTTCCTTTGCAAGCTTGCTTGGTTGGCCAAAAAGGGCGTATGCGTTTTTTCCTGAATATATTCAGGAAAAAATGCATACGCCCTTTTTGGCCAAGTGCATCATTGTGGACGTTCTGCCTCTTTTCCTATGCTTTAAATGCAATTCCTGTCTACCTCCTGAAATCGGTTTCCTGCAATTCTGCCCCGCTTTCAAGTCCTCTTGGCAGCCTTACTTCAGTATATTTTTGGACGATAGCTGTCATTTATAACTCTGCAGGTTTGTGAATTACAGTGCCCCTGAGCTCCTTTCTTCAACTCGCTTTCTTGTGAGCTGGCCGCAACACCGCAGGATTGCTTCAGGCCCTAATCTGGTTCCGGCACGGCACGCTGAGCCTTTGGTTAATTCTTCTTCCTGGTGGGAAATGAGAGTTAAATTTGCCCGTCCAGACACCTCCAGCTAGTCTCTCTTTGGTTCTCCCTATTCCTGTTCATCTTCTGCAGAAATTGCAAATGGGCAAAACAGGAGGTTAAAGGCACTGACTCTCCAAGTCGGGAGAGTGTTAGTAAAGCGTCTGGAATGTTGTACCCGAGTACCAGGGGACGAGAAGTGAGACATATTGGAACACGTCTCCCAATCACACGGTTGATCATACTCTGGGTTCCACGTGCATGTTTTAGCTGAAGGAAGAATCCCTTAAACCTGGAGAGTTGAGACCCGTGGAATGGGTACCATGCAATATGACTTCAAAGGGTCTTCATTTGCTCACCGAACCTCTCCAATCCTATCACTGCTGCGTTTATGCCCCTGTACACACGCTGGATTTTCTTTCAGAGACATAGCAATCCATAGGTTTTAAGATACTTACTAGTCAGGTACATTCTTAGGCGTTTAATATGGGGTGTTGAGTCCATTTCGTTGAGCAAGGAGTAGTTCTTGTGTATTCAATATTTGGCTTAAGGAACTTTATCTGTGCTCATTTCAATCTCTGGTTTTATGCAGCACCCCAACTCACCTTTCCCCTTAAGCAAGCATAAGTTGGTTTTCTAAATTTGAGACCCTGTTCTGTTTTGTAATCCAGTTCCTGTGTAGCCAAGTTTACATCCCGTGTATTAATGATATCTTATGATGTTTCTTTTTCTGTGTGACTTATTTCAGTTAGAATCATCATACCTGAATCCACTCATTATGCTGCTACGGGCCTGATGACATAGATTTCATTGCTGAGTGATATTGCATTGTACGTAAGTACCACAACTTCTTTATCCATTTTTCACTTTCAGCGCTGTTGAACTTGTACCGTAAACGAGGTTCTTGTAAACAGAGCCGTCCCAAACTTTGGGGTGGCTGTGTCTTTTTGATTTTAATTTCCCTAAGCTATAGGACCATAAGTGGAAGTGCCCTAGGCTCTGTTGCTTTGTTTTTTAGATGTTTCAGGAAACACCATACACCTCTCCCCAGTGGCTGTTGGCTATTTACATCCCGCCCATCAGCATAACAAGGCTCCCAGTTCTCCATGGCCTGTCCTGCCTTTCTGGATTTTACACTTTTTTCAGATGGCCCTTTTGACCGGGGGGAAGTGAGACTTCATTGTAGTGCAGATTTCCTTTGCAAGCTTGCTTGGTTGGCCAAAAAGGGCGTATGCGTTTTTTCCTGAATATATTCAGGAAAAAACGCATACGCCCTTTTTGGCCAAGTGCATCATTGTGGACGTTCTGCCTCTTTTCCTATGCTTTAAATGCAATTCCAGTCTACCTCCTGAAATCGGTTTCCTGCAATTCTGCCCCGCTTTCAAGTCCTCTTGGCAGCCTTACTTCAGTATATTTTTGGACGATAGCTGTCATTTATAACTCTGCAGGTTTGTGAATTACAGTGCCCCTGAGGTCCTTTCTTCAACTCGCTTTCTTGGGAGCTGGCCGGAACACCGCAGCATTGCTTCAGGCCCTAATATGGTTCCGGGACGGCACGCTGAGCCTTTGGTTAATTCCTCTTCCTGGTGGGAAATGAGAGTTAAATTTGCCCGTCCAGACACCTCCAGCTAGTCTCTCATTGGTTCTCCCTATTCCTGTTCATCTTCCTCAGAAATTGCAAATGGGCCAAACAGGAGGTTAAAGGCACTGACTCTCCAAGTCGGGAGAGTGTTAGGAAAGCGTCTGGAATGTTGCACCCGAGTACCAGGGGACGAGAACTGAGACATATTGGAACACGTCTCCCGATCACACGGTTGATCATACTCTGGGTTCCACGTGCATGTTTTAGCTGAAGGAAGAATCCCTTAAACCTGGAGAGTTGAGACCCGTGGAATGGGTACCATGCAATATGACTTCAAAGGGTCTTCATTTGCTCACCGAACCTCTCCAATCCTATCATTGCTGCGTTTATGCCCCTGTACACACGCTTGATTTTCTTTCAGAGACATAGCAATCCATAGGTTTTAAGATACTTACTAGTCAGGTACATTCTTAGGCGTTTAATATGGGCTGTTGAGTCCATTTCGTTGAGCAAGGAGTAGTTCTTGTCTATTCCATATTTGGCTTAAGGAACTTTATCTGTGCTCATTTCAATCTCTGGTTTTATGCAGCACCCCAACTCACCTTTCCCCTTAAGCAAGCATAAGTTGGTTTTCTAAATTTGAGACCTTGTTCTGTTTTGTAATCAAGTTCCTGTGTAGCCAAGTTTACATTCCGTGTATTAGTGATACCTTATGATGTTTCTTTTTCTGTGTGACTTATTTCAGTTAGAATCATCATACCTGAATCCACTCATTATGCTGCTACGGGCCTGATGACATAGATTTCATTGCTGAGTGATATTGCATTGTACGTAAGTACCACAACTTCTTTATCCATTTTTCACTTTCTGCTATATTGAACTTGTACCGTAAACGAGGTTCTTGTAAACAGAGCCGTCCCAAACTTTGGGGTGGCTGTGTCTTTTTGATTTTAATTTCCCTAAGCTATAGGACCATAAGTGGAAGTGCCCTAGGCTCTGTTGCTTTGTTTTTTAGATGTTTCAGGAAACACCATACACCTCTCCCAAGTGGCTGTTGGCAATTTACATCCCGCCCATCAGCATAACAAGGCTCCCAGTTCTCCATGGCCTGTCCTGCCTTTCTGGATTTTACACTTTTTTCAGATGGCCTTTTTGACCCGGGGGAAGTGAGACTTCATTGTAGTGCAGATTTCCTTTGCAAGCTTGCTTGGTTGGCCAAAAAGGGCTTATGCGTTTTTTCCTGAATATATTCAGGAAAAAAGGCATATGCCCTTTTTGGCCAAGTGCATCATTGTGGACATTCTGCCTCTTTTCCTATGCTTTAAATGCAATTCCAGTCTACCTCCTGAAATCGGTTTCCTGCAATTCTGCCCCGCTTTCAAGTCCTCTTGGCAGCCTTACTTCAGTATATTTTTGGACGATAGCTGTCATTTATAACTCTGCAGGTTTGTGAATTACAGTGCCCCTGAGCTCTTTTCTTCAACTCGCTTTCTTGTGAGCTGGCCGCAACACCGCAGGATTGCTTCAGGCCCTAATCTGGTTCCGGCACGGCACGCTGAGCCTTTGGTTAATTCATCTTCCTGGTGGGAAATGAGAGTTAAATTTGCCCGTCCAGACACCTCCAGCTAGTCTCTCATTGGTTCTCCCTATTCCTGTTCATCTTCCGCAGAAATTGCAAATGGGCCAAACAGGAGGTTAAAGGCACTGACTCTCCAAGTCGGGAGAGTGTTAGGAAAGCGTCTGGAATGTTGCACCCGAGTACCAGGGGACGAGAACTGAGACATATTGTAACACGTCTCCCGATCACACGGTTGATCATACTCTGGGTTCCACGTACATGTTTTACCTGAAGGCAGAATCCCTTAAACCTGGAGAGTTGAGACCCGTGGAATGGGTACCATGCAATATGACTTCAAAGGGTCTTCATTTGCTCACCGAACCTCTCCAATCCTATCACTGCTGCGTTTATGCCCCTGTACACACGCTTGATTTTCTTTCAGAGACATAGCAATCCATAGGTTTTAAGATACTTACTAGTCAGGTACATTCTTAGGCGTTTAATATGGGCTGTTGAGTCCATTTCGTTGAGCAAGGAGTAGTTCTTGTCTATTCCATATTTGGCTTAAGGAACTTTATCTGTGCTCATTTCAATCTCTGGTTTTATGCAGCACCCCAACTCACCTTTCCCCTTAAGCAAGCATAAGTTGGTTTTCTAAATTTGAGACCCTGTTCTGTTTTGTAATCCAGTTCCTGTGTAGCCAAGTTTACATTCCGTGTATTAGTGATATCTTATGATGTTTCTTTTTCTGTGTGACTTATTTCAGTTAGAATCATCATACCTGAATCCACTCATTATGCTGCTATGGGCCTGATGACATAGATTTCATTGCTGAGTGATATTGCATTGTACGTAAGTACCACAACTTCTTTATCCATTTTTCACTTTCTGCGATATTGAACTTGTACCGTAAACGAGGTTCTTGTAAACAGAGCCGTCCCAAACTTTGGGGTGGCTGTGTCTTTCTGATTTTAATTTCCCAAGCTACAGGACCATAAGTGGAAGTGCCCTAGGCTCTGTTGCTTTGTTTTTTAGATGTTTCAGGATACACCATACACCTCTCCCCAGTGGCTGTTGGCAATTTACATCCCGCCCATCAGCATAACAAGGCTCCCAGTTCTCCATGGCCTGTCCTGCCTTTCTGGATTTCACACTTTTTTCAGATGGCCCTTTTGACCGGGGGGAAGTGAGACTTCATTGTAGTGCAGATTTCCTTTGTAAGCTTGCTTGGTTGGCCAAAAAGGGCGTATGCATTTTTTCCTGAATATATTCAGGAAAAAATGCATACGCCCTTTTTGGCCAAGTGCATCATTGTGGACGTTCTGCCTCTTTTCCTATGCTTTAAATGCAATTCCAGTCTACCTCCTGAAATCGGTTTCCTGCAATTCTGCCCTGCTTTCAAGTCCTCTTGGCAGCCTTACTTCAGTATATTTTTGGACGATAGCTGTCATTTATAACTCTGCAGGTTTGTGAATTACAGTGCCCCTGAGCTCCTTTCTTCAACTCGCTTTCTTGTGAGCTGGCCGCAACACCGCAGGATTGCTTCAGGCCCTAATCTGGTTCCGGCACGGCACGCTGAGCCTTTGGTTAATTCCTCTTCCTGGTGGGAAATGAGAGTTAAATTTGCCCGTCCAGACACCTCCAGCTAGTCTCTCTTTGGTTCTCCCTATTCCTGTTCATCTTCTGCAGAAATTGCAAATGGGCCAAACAGGAGGTTAAAGGCACTGACTCTCCAAGTCGGGAGAGTGTTAGTAAAGCGTCTGGAATGTTGTACCCGAGTACCAGGGGACGAGAAGTGAGACATATTGGAACACGTCTCCCAATCACACGGTTGATCATACTCTGGGTTCCACGTGCATGTTTTAGCTGAAGGAAGAATCCCTTAAACCTGGAGAGTTGAGACCCGTGGAATGGGTACCATGCAATATGACTTCAAAGGGTCTTCATTTGCTCACCGAACCTCTCCAATCCTATCACTGCTGCGTTTATGCCCCTGTAAACACGCTTGATTTTCTTTCAGAGACATAGCAATCCATAGGTTTTAAGATACATACTAGTCAGGTACATTCTTAGGCGTTTAATATGGGCTGTTGAGTCCATTTCGGTGAGCAAGGAGTAGTTCTTGTCTATTCCATATTTGGCTTAAGGAACTTTATCTGTGCTCATTTCAATCTCTGGTTTTATGCAGCACCCCAACTCACCTTTCGCTTAAGCAAGCATAAGTTGGTTTTCTAAATTTGAGACCCTGTTCTGTTTTGTAATCCAGTTCCTGTGTAGCCAAGTTTACATCCCGTGTATTAGTGATATCTTATGATGTTTCTTTTTCTGTGTGACTTATTTCAGTTAGAATCATCATACCTGAATCCACTCATTATGCTGCTACGGGCCTGATGACATAGATTTCATTGCTGAGTGATATTGCATTGTACGTAAGTACCCCATCTTCTTTATCCATTTTTAACTTTCTGCGCTATTGAACTTGTACCGAAAACGAGGTTCTTGTAAACAGAGCCGTCCCAAACTTTGG
Organism: Leucopleurus acutus; assembly: GCF_964270905.1. Classification (NCBI taxonomy): domain Eukaryota; kingdom Metazoa; phylum Chordata; class Mammalia; order Artiodactyla; family Delphinidae; genus Leucopleurus; species Leucopleurus acutus. Next base: position 741,079 of record NW_028139203.1, read on the forward strand.
GGTGGCTGTGTCTTTTTGATTTTAATTCCCCTAAGCTATAGGACCATAAGTGGAAGTGCCCTAGGCTCTGTTGCTTTGTTTTTTAGATGTTTCAGGAAACACCATACACCTCTCCCAAGTGGCTGTTTGCAATTTACATCCCGCCCATCAGCATAACAAGGCTCCCAGTTCTCCATGGCCTGTCCTGCCTTTCTGGATTTTACACTTTTTTCAGATGGCCCATTTGACCAGGGGGAAGTGAGACTTCATTGTAGTGCAGATTTCCTTTGCAAGCTTGCTTGGTTGGCCAAAAAGGGCGTATGCGTTTTTTCCTGAATATATTCAGGAAAAAACGCATACGCCCTTTTTGGCCAAGTGCATCATTGTGGACGTTCTGCCTCTTTTCCTATGCTTTAAATGCAATTCCAGTCTACCTCCTGAAATCGGTTTCCTGCAATTCTGCCCCGCTTTCAAGTCCTCTTGGCAGCCTTACTTCAGTATATTTTTGGACGATAGCTGTCATTTATAACTCTGCAGGTTTGTGAATTACAGTGCCCCTGAGCTCCTTTCTTCAACTCGCTTTCTTGTGAGCTGGACGCAACACCGCAGGATTGCTTCAGGCCCTAATCTGGTTCCGGCACGGCACGCTGAGCCTTTGGTTAATTCCTCTTCCTGGTGGGAAATGAGAGTTAAATTTGCCCGTCCAGACACCTCCAGCTAGTCTCTCTTTGGTTCTCCCTATTCCTGTTCATTTTCCGCAGAAATTGCAAACTGGGCCAAACAGGAGGTTAAAGGCACTGACTCTCCAAGTCGGGAGAGTGGTAGTAAAGCATCTGGAATGTTGCACCCGAGAACCAGGGGATGAGAACTGAGACATATTGGAACACGTCTCCCGATCACACGGTTGATCATACTCTGGGTTCCACGTGCATGTTTTAGCTGAAGGAAGAATCCCTTAAACCTGGAGAGTTGAGACCCGTGGAATGGGTACCATGCAATATGACTTCAAAGGGTCTTCATTTGCTCACCGAACCTCTCCAATCCTATCACTGCTGCGTTTATGCCCCTGTAAACACGCTTGATTTTCTTTCAGAGACATAGCAATCCATAGGTTTTAAGATACATACTAGTCAGGTACATTCTTAGGCGTTTAATATGGGCTGTTGAGTCCATTTCGGTGAGCAAGGAGTAGTTCTTGTCTATTCCATATTTGGCTTAAGGAACTTTATCTGTGCTCATTTCAATCTCTGGTTTTATGCAGCACCCCAACTCACCTTTCGCTTAAGCAAGCATAAGTTGGTTTTCTAAATTTGAGACCCTGTTCTGTTTTGTAATCCAGTTCCTGTGTAGCCAAGTTTACATCCCGTGTATTAGTGATATCTTATGATGTTTCTTTTTCTGTGTGACTTATTTCAGTTAGAATCATCATACCTGAATCCACTCATTATGCTGCTACGGGCCTGATGACATAGATTTCATTGCTGAGTGATATTGCATTGTACGTAAGTACCCCATCTTCTTTATCCATTTTTAACTTTCTGCGCTATTGAACTTGTCCCGAAAAAGAGGTTCTTGTAAACAGAGCCGTCCCAAACTTTGGGGTGGCTGTGTCTTTTTGATTTTAATTCCCCTAAGCTATAGGACCATAAGTGGAAGTGCCCTAGGCTCTGTTGCTTTGTTTTTTAGATGTTTCAGGAAACACCATACACCTCTCCCAAGTGGCTGTTTGCAATTTACATCCCGCCCATCAGCATAACAAGGCTCCCAGTTCTCCATGGCCTGTCCTGCCTTTCTGGATTTTACACTTTTTTCAGATGGCCCATTTGACCAGGGGGAAGTGAGACTTCATTGTAGTGCAGATTTCCTTTGCAAGCTTGCTTGGTTGGCCAAAAAGGGCGTATGCGTTTTTTCCTGAATATATTCAGGAAAAAACGCATACGCCCTTTTTGGCCAAGTGCATCATTGTGGACGTTCTGCCTCTTTTCCTATGCTTTAAATGCAATTCCAGTCTACCTCCTGAAATCGGTTTCCTGCAATTCTGCCCCGCTTTCAAGTCCTCTTGGCAGCCTTACTTCAGTATATTTTTGGACGATAGCTGTCATTTATAACTCTGCAGGTTTGTGAATTACAGTTCCCCTGAGCTCCTTTCTTCAACTCGCTTTCTTGTGAGCTGGACGCAACACCGCAGGATTGCTTCAGGCCCTAATCTGGTTCCGGCACGGCACGCTGAGCCTTTGGTTAATTCCTCTTCCTGGTGGGAAATGAGAGTTAAATTTGCCCGTCCAGACACCTCCAGCTAGTCTCTCTTTGGTTCTCCCTATTCCTGTTCATTTTCCGCAGAAATTGCAAACTGGGCCAAACAGGAGGTAAAAGGCACTGACTCTCCAAGTCGGGAGAGTGGTAGTAAAGCATCTGGAATGTTGCACCCGAGAACCAGGGGACGAGAACTGAGACATTGGAACACGTCTCCCGATCACACGGTTGATCATACTCTGGGTTCCACGTGCATGTTTTAGCTGAAGGAAGAATCCCTTAAACCTGGAGAGTTGAGACCCGTGGAATGGGTACCATGCAATATGACTTCAAAGGGTCTTCATTTGCTCACCGAACCTCTCCAATACTATCACTGCTGCGTTTATGCCCCTGTACACACGCTTGATTTTCTTTCAGAGACATAGCAATCCATAGGTTTTAAGATACTTACTAGTCAGGTACATTCTTAGGTGTTTAATATGGGGTGTTGAGTCCATTTCGTTGAGCAAGGAGTAGTTCTTGTGTATTCCATATTTGGCTTAAGGAACTTTATCTGTGCTCATTTCAATCTCTGATTTTATTCAGCACCCCAACTCACCTTTCCCCTTAAGCAAGCATAAGTTGGTTTTCTAAATTTGAGACCCTGTTCTGTTTTGTAATCCAGTTCCTGTGTAGCCAAGTTTACATTCCGTGTATTAGTGATATCTTATGATGTTTCTTTTTCTGTGTGACTTATTTCAGTTAGAATCATCATACCTGAATCCACTCATTATGCTGCTACGGGCCTGATGACATAGATTTCATTGCTGAGTGATATTGCATTGTACGTAAGTACCACAACTTCTTTATCCATTTTTCACTTTCAGCGCTGTTGAACTTGTACTGTAAACGAGGTTCTTGTAAACAGAGCCGTCCCAAACTTTGGGGTGGCTGTGTCTTTTTGATTTTAATTTCCCTAAGCTATAGGACCATAAGTGGAAGTGCCCTAGGCTCTGTTGCTTTGTTTTTTAGATGTTTCAGGAAACACCATACACCTCTCCCCAGTAGCTGTTGGCTATTTACATCCCGCCCATCAGCATAACAAGGCTCCCAGTTCTCCATGGCCTGTCCTGCCTTTCTGGATTTTACACTTTTTTCAGATGGCCCTTTTGACCGGGGGGAAGTGAGACTTCATTGTAGTGCAGATTTCCTTTGCAAGCTTGCTTGGTTGGCCAAAAAGGTTGTATGCGTTTTTTCCTGAATATATTCAGGAAAAAACGCATACGCCCTTTTTGGCCAAGTGCATCATTGTGGACGTTCTGCCTCTTTTCCTATGCTTTAAATGCAATTCCAGTCTACCTCCTGAAATCGGTTTCCTGCAATTCTTCCCCGCTTTCAAGTCCTCTTGGCAGCCTTACTTCAGTATATTTTTGGACGATAGCTGTCATTTATAACTCTGCAGGTTTGTGAATTACAGTGCCCCTGAGCTCCTTTCTTCAACTCGCTTTCTTGTGAGCTGGACGCAACACCGCAGGATTGCTTCAGGCCCTAATCTGGTTCCGGCACGGCATGCTGAGCCTTTGGTTAATTCCTCTTCCTGGTGGGAAATGAGAGTTAAATTTGCCCGTCCAGACACCTCCAGCTAGTCTCTCTTTGGTTCTCCCTATTCCTGTTCATCTTCCGCAGAAATTGCAAACTGGGCCAAACAGGAGGTAAAAGGCACTGACTCTCCAAGTCGGGAGAGTGGTAGTAAAGCATCTGGAATGTTGCACCCGAGAACCAGGGGACGAGAACTGAGACATATTGGAACACGTCTCCCGATCACACGGTTGATCATACTCTGGGTTCCACGTGCATGTTTTAGCTGAAGGAAGAATCCCTTAAACCTGGAGAGTTGAGACCCGTGGAATGGGTACCATGCAATATGACTTCAAAGGGTCTTCATTTGCTCACCGAACCTCTCCAATCCTATCACTGCTGCGTTTATGCCCCTGTACACACGCTGGATTTTCTTTCAGAGACATAGCAATCCATAGGTTTTAAGATACTTACTAGTCAGGTACATTCTTAGGCGTTTAATATGGGGTGTTGAGTCCATTTCGTTGAGCAAGGAGTAGTTCTTGTGTATTCCATATTTGGCTTAAGGAACTTTATCTGTGCTCATTTCAATCTCTGGTTTTATGCAGCACCCCAACTCACCTTTCCCCTTAAGCAAGCATAAGTTGGTTCTCTAAATTTGAGACCCTGTTCTGTTTTGTAATCCAGTTCCTGTGTAGCCAAGTTTACATTCCGTGTATTAGTGATATCTTATGATGTTTCTTTTTCTGTGTGACTTATTTCAGTTAGAATCATCATACCTGAATCCACTCATTATGCTGCTACGGGCCTGATGACATAGATTTCATTGCTGAGTGATATTGCATTGTACGTAAGTACCACAACTTCTTTATCCATTTTTCACTTTCAGCGCTGTTGAACTTGTACCGTAAATGAGGTTCTTGTAAACAGAGCCGTCCCAAACTTTGGGGTGGCTGTGTCTTTTTGATTTTAATTTCCCTAAGCTATAGGACCATAAGTGGAAGTGCCCTAGGCTCTGTTGCTTTGTTTTTTAGATGTTTCAGGAAACACCATACACCTCTCCCCAGTGGCTGTTGGCTATTTACATCCCGCCCATCAGCATAACAAGGCTCCCAGTTCTCCATGGCCTGTCCTGCCTTTCTGGATTTTACACTTTTTTCAGATGGCCCTTTTGACCGGGGGGAAGTGAGACTTCATTGTAGTGCAGATTTCCTTTGCAAGCTTGCTTGGTTGGCCAAAAAGGGCGTATGCGTTTTTTCCTGAATATATTCAGGAAAAAACGCATACGCCCTTTTTGGCCAAGTGCATCATTGTGGACGTTCTGCCTCTTTTCCTATGCTTTAAATGCAATTCCAGTCTACCTCCTGAAATCGGTTTCCTGCAATTCTGCCCCGCTTTCAAGTCCTCTTGGCAGCCTTACTTCAGTATATTTTTGGACGATAGCTGTCATTTATAACTCTGCAGGTTTGTGAATTACAGTGCCCCTGAGCTCGTTTCTTCAACTCGCTTTCTTGGGAGCTGGCCGGAACACCGCAGCATTGCTTCAGGCCCTAATATGGTTCCGGGACGGCACGCTGAGCCTTTGGTTAATTCCTCTTCCTGGTGGGAAATGAGAGTTAAATTTGCCCGTCCAGACACCTCCAGCTAGTCTCTCATTGGTTCTCCCTATTCCTGTTCATCTTCCGGAGAAATTGCAAACTGGGCCAAACAGGAGGTTAAAGGCACTGACTCTCCAAGTCGGGAGAGTGTTAGTAAAGCATCTGGAATGTTGCACCCCAGTACCAGGGGACGAGAACTGAGACATATTGGAACACGTCTCCCGATCACACGGTTGATCATACTCTGGGTTCCACGTGCATGTTTTAGCTGAAGGAAGAATCCCTTAAACCTGGAGAGTTGAGACCCGTGGAATGGGTACCATGCAATATGACTTCAAAGGGTCTTCATTTGCTCACCGAACCTCTCCAATCCTATCACTGCTGCCTTTATGCCCCTGTACACACGCTGGATTTTCTTTCAGAGACATAGCAATCCATAGGTTTTAAGATACTTACTAGTCAGGTACATTCTTAGGCGTTTAATATGGGCTGTTGAGTCCATTTTGTTGAGCAAGGAGTAGTTCTTGTCTATTCCATATTTGGCTTAAGGAACTTTATCTGTGCTCATTTCAATCTCTGGTTTTATGCAGCACCCCAACTCACCTTTCCCCTTAAGCAAGCATAAGTTGGTTTTCTAAATTTGAGACCCTGTTCTGTTTTGTAATCCAGTTCCTGTGTAGCCAAGTTTACATTCCGTGTATTAGTGATATCTTCTGATGTTTCTTTTTCTGTGTGACTTATTTCAGTTAGAATCATCATACCTGAATCCACTCATTATGCTGCTACGGGCCTGATGACATAGATTTCATTGCTGAGTGATATTGCATTGTACGTAAGTACCACAACTTCTTTATCCATTTTTCACTTTCAGCGCTGTTGAACTTGTACCGTAAACGAGGTTCTTGTAAACAGAGCCGTCCCAAACTTTGGGGTGGCTGTGTCTTTTTGATTTTAATTTCCCTAAGCTATAGGACCATAAGTGGAAGTGCCCTAGGCTCTGTTGCTTTGGTTTTTAGATGTTTCAGGAAACACCATACACCTCTCCCGAGTGGCTGTTGGCAATTTACATCCCGCCCATCAGCATAACAAGGCTCCCAGTTCTCCATGGCCTGTCCTGCCTTTCTGGATTTTACACTTTTTTCAGGTGGCCCTTTTGCCCGGGGGGAAGTGAGACTTTATTGTAGTGCAGATTTCCTTTGCAAGCTTGCTTGGTTGGCCAAAAAGTGCGTATGCGTTTTTTCCTGAATATATTCAGGAAAAAACGCATACGCCCTTTTTGGCCAAGTGCATCATTGTGGACGTTCTGCCTCTTTTCCTATGCTTTAAATGCAATTCCTGTCTACCTCCTGAAATCGGTTTCCTGCAATTCTGTCCCGCTTTCAAGTCCTCTTGGCAGCCTTACTTCAGTATATTTTTGGACGATAGCTGTCATTTATAACTCTGCAGTTTTGTGAATTACAGTGCCCCTGAGCTCCTTTCTTCAACTCGCTTTCTTGGGAGCTGGCCGGAACACCGCAGCATTGCTTCAGGCCCTAATCTGGTTCCGGCACGGCACGCTGAGCCTTTGGTTAATTCCTCTTCCTGGTGGGAAATGAGAGTTAAATTTGCCCATCCAGACACCTCAGGCTAGTCTCTGAAAGATTCTCCCTATTCCTGTTCATTTTCCGCAGAAATTGCAAACTGGGCCAAACAGGAGGTAAAAGGCACTGACTCTCCAAGTCGGGAGAGTGGTAGTAAAGCATCTGGAATGTTGCACCCGAGAACCAGGGGACGAGAACTGAGACATATTGGAACACGTCTCCCGATCACACGGTTGATCATACTCTGGGTTCCACGTGCATGTTTTAGCTGAAGGAAGAATCCCTTAAACCTGGAGAGTTGAGACCCGTGGAATGGGTACCATGCAATATGACTTCAAAGGGTCTTCATTTGCTCACCGAACCTCTCCAATCCTATCACTGCTGCGTTTATGCCCCTGTACACACGCTTGATTTTCTTTCAGAGACATAGCAATCCATAGGTTTTAAGATACTTACTAGTCAGGTACATTCTTAGGTGTTTAATATGGGGTGTTGAGTCCATTTCGTTGAGCAAGGAGTAGTTCTTGTGTATTCCATATTTGGCTTAAGGAACTTTATCTGTGCTCATTTCAATCTCTGATTTTATTCAGCACCCCAACTCACCTTTCCCCTTAAGCAAGCATAAGTTGGTTTTCTAAATTTGAGACCCTGTTCTGTTTTGTAATCCAGTTCCTGTGTAGCCAAGTTTACATTCCGTGTATTAGTGATATCTTATGATGTTTCTTTTTCTGTGTGACTTATTTCAGTTAGAATCATCATACCTGAATCCACTCATTATGCTGCTACGGGCCTGATGACATAGATTTCATTGCTGAGTGATATTGCATTGTACGTAAGTACCACAACTTCTTTATCCATTTTTCACTTTCAGCGCTGTTGAACTTGTACTGTAAACGAGGTTCTTGTAAACAGAGCCGTCCCAAACTTTGGGGTGGCTGTGTCTTTTTGATTTTAATTTCCCTAAGCTATAGGACCATAAGTGGAAGTGCCCTAGGCTCTGTTGCTTTGTTTTTTAGATGTTTCAGGAAACACCATACACCTCTCCCCAGTAGCTGTTGGCTATTTACATCCCGCCCATCAGCATAACAAGGCTCCCAGTTCTCCATGGCCTGTCCTGCCTTTCTGGATTTTACACTTTTTTCAGATGGCCCTTTTGACCGGGGGGAAGTGAGACTTCATTGTAGTGCAGATTTCCTTTGCAAGCTTGCTTGGTTGGCCAAAAAGGGCTTATGCGTTTTTTCCTGAATATATTCAGGAAAATACGCATACACCCTTTTTGGCCAAGTGCATCATTGTGGACGTTCTGCCTCTTTTCCTATGCTTTAAATGCAATTCCAGTCTACCTCCTGAAATCGGTTTCCTGCAATTCTGCCCCGCTTTCAAGTCCTCTTGGCAGCCTTACTTCAGTATATTTTTGGACGATAGCTGTCATTTATAACTCTGCAGGTTTGTGAATTACAGTGCCCCTGAGCTCCTTTCTTCAACTCGCTTTCTTGTGAGCTGGACGCAACACCGCAGGATTGCTTCAGGCCCTAATCTGGTTCCGGCACGGCACGCTGAGCCTTTGGTTAATTCCTCTTCCTGGTGGGAAATGAGAGTTAAATTTGCCCGTCCAGACACCTCCAGCTATTCTCTCTTTGGTTCTCCCTATTCCTGTTCATTTTCCGCAGAAATTGCAAACTGGGCCAAACAGGAGGTAAAAGGCACTGACTCTCCAAGTCGGGAGAGTGGTAGTAAAGCATCTGGAATGTTGCACCCGAGAACCAGGGGACGAGAACTGAGACATATTGGAACACGTCTCCCGATCACACGGTTGATCATACTCTGGGTTCCACGTGCATGTTTTAGCTGAAGGAAGAATCCCTTAAACCTGGAGAGTTGAGACCCGTGGAATGGGTACCATGCAATATGACTTCAAAGGGTCTTCATTTGCTCACCGAACCTCTCCAATCCTATCACTGCTGCGTTTATGCCCCTGTACACACGCTGGATTTTCTTTCAGAGACATAGCAATCCATAGGTTTTAAGATACTTACTAGTCAGGTACATTCTTAGGCGTTTAATATGGGGTGTTGAGTCCATTTCGTTGAGCAAGGAGTAGTTCTTGTGTATTCCATATTTGGCTTAAGGAACTTTATCTGTGCTCATTTCAATCTCTGGTTTTATGCAGCACCCCAACTCACCTTTCCCCTTAAGCATGCATAAGTTGGTTCTCTAAATTTGAGACCCTGTTCTGTTTTGTAATCCAGTTCCTGTGTAGCCAAGTTTACATTCCGTGTATTAGTGATATCTTATGATGTTTCTTTTTCTGTGTGACTTATTTCAGTTAGAATCATCATACCTGAATCCACTCATTATGCTGCTACGGGCCTGATGACATAGATTTCATTGCTGAGTGATATTGCATTGTACGTAAGTACCACAACTTCTTTATCCATTTTTCACTTTCAGCGCTGTTGAACTTGTACCGTAAACGAGGTTCTTGTAAACAGAGCCGTCCCAAACTTTGGGGTGGCTGTGTCTTTTTGATTTTAATTTCCCTAAGCTATAGGACCATAAGTGGAAGTGCCCTAGGCTCTGTTGCTTTGTGTTTTAGATGTTTCAGGAAACACCATACAACTCTCCCCAGTGGCTGTTGGCTATTTACATCCCGCCCATCAGCATAACAAGGCTCCCAGTTCTCCATGGCCTGTCCTGCCTTTCTGGATTTTACACTTTTTTCAGATGGCCCTTTTGACCGGGGGGAAGTGAGACTTCATTGTAGTGCAGATTTCCTTTGCAAGCTTGCTTGGTTGGCCAAAAAGGGCGTATGCGTTTTTTCCTGAATATATTCAGGAAAAAACGCATACGCCCTTTTTGGCCAAGTGCATCATTGTGGACGTTCTGCCTCTTTTCCTATGCTTTAAATGCAATTCCAGTCTACCTCCTGAAATCGGTTTCCTGCAATTCTGCCCCGCTTTCAAGTCCTCTTGGCAGCCTTACTTCAGTATATTTTTGGACGATAGCTGTCATTTATAACTCTGCAGGTTTGTGAATTACAGTGCCCCTGAGCTCGTTTCTTCAACTCGCTTTCTTGGGAGCTGGCCGGAACACCGCAGCATTGCTTCAGGCCCTAATATGGTTCCGGGACGGCACGCTGAGCCTTTGGTTAATTCCTCTTCCTGGTGGGAAATGAAAGTTAAATTTGCCCGTCCAGACACCTCCAGCTAGTCTCTCATTGGTTCTCCCTATTCCTGTTCATCTTCCGGAGAAATTGCAAACTGGGCCAAACAGGAGGTTAAAGGCACTGACTCTCCAAGTCGGGAGAGTGTTAGTAAAGCATCTGGAATGTTGCACCCCAGTACCAGGGGACGAGAACTGAGACATATTGGAACACGTCTCCCGATCACACGGTTGATCATACTCTGGGTTCCACGTGCATGTTTTAGCTGAAGGAAGAATCCCTTAAACCTGGAGAGTTGAGACCCGTGGAATGGGTACCATGCAATATGACTTCAAAGGGTCTTCATTTGCTCACCGAACCTCTCCAATCCTATCACTGCTGCCTTTATGCCCCTGTACACACACTGGATTTTCTTTCAGAGACATAGCAATCCATAGGTTTTAAGATACTTACTAGTCAGGTACATTCTTAGGCGTTTAATATGGGCTGTTGAGTCCATTTTGTTGAGCAAGGAGTAGTTCTTGTCTATTCCATATTTGGCTTAAGGAACTTTATCTGTGCTCATTTCAATCTCTGGTTTTATGCAGCACCCCAACTCACCTTTCCCCTTAAGCAAGCATAAGTTGGTTTTCTAAATTTGAGACCCTGTTCTGTTTTGTAATCCAGTTCCTGTGTAGCCAAGTTTACATTCCGTGTATTAGTGATATCTTCTGATGTTTCTTTTTCTGTGTGACTTATTTCAGTTAGAATCATCATACCTGAATCCACTCATTATGCTGCTACGGGCCTGATGACATAGATTTCATTGCTGAGTGATATTGCATTGTACGTAAGTACCACAACTTCTTTATCCATTTTTCACTTTCAGCGCTGTTGAACTTGTACCGTAAACGAGGTTCTTGTAAACAGAGCCGTCCCAAACTTTGGGGTGGCTGTGTCTTTTTGATTTTAATTTCCCTAAGCTATAGGACCATAAGTGGAAGTGCCCTAGGCTCTGTTGCTTTGGTTTTTAGATGTTTCAGGAAACACCATACACCTCTCCCGAGTGGCTGTTGGCAATTTACATCCCGCCCATCAGCATAACAAGGCTCCCAGTTCTCCATGGCCTGTCCTGCCTTTCTGGATTTTACACTTTTTTCAGGTGGCCCTTTTGCCCGGGGGGAAGTGAGACTTTATTGTAGTGCAGATTTCCTTTGCAAGCTTGCTTGGTTGGCCAAAAAGTGCGTATGCGTTTTTTCCTGAATATATTCAGGAAAAAACGCATACGCCCTTTTTGGCCAAGTGCATCATTGTGGACGTTCTGCCTCTTTTCCTATGCTTTAAATGCAATTCCTGTCTACCTCCTGAAATCGGTTTCCTGCAATTCTGTCCCGCTTTCAAGTCCTCTTGGCAGCCTTACTTCAGTATATTTTTGGACGATAGCTGTCATTTATAACTCTGCAGGTTTGTGAATTACAGTGCCCCTGAGCTCCTTTCTTCAACTCGCTTTCTTGGGAGCTGGCCGGAACACCGCAGCATTGCTTCAGGCCCTAATCTGGTTCCGGCACGGCACGCTGAGCCTTTGGTTAATTCCTCTTCCTGGTGGGAAATGAGAGTTAAATTTGCCCATCCAGACACCTCAGGCTAGTCTCTGAAAGATTCTCCCTATTCCTGTTCATTTTCCGCAGAAATTGCAAACTGGGCCAAACAGGAGGTTAAAGGCACTGACTCTCCAAGTCGGGAGAGTGTTAGTAAAGCGTCTGGAATGTTGCACCCGAGTACCAGGGGAAGAGAACTGAGACATATTGGAACACGTCTCCCGATCACACGGTTGATCATACTCTGGGTTCCACGTGCATGTTTTAGCTGAAGGAAGAATCCCTTAAACCTGGAGAGTTGAGACCCGTGGAATGGGTACCATGCAATATGACTTCAAAGGGTCTTCATTTGCTCACCGAACCTCTCCAATCCTATCACTGCTGCGTTTATGCCCCTGTACACACGCTTGATTTTCTTTCAGAGACATAGCAATCCCTTGGTTTAAGATACTTACTAGTCAGTTACATTCTTAGGCGTTTAATATGGGGTGTTGAGTCCATTTCGTTGAGCAAGGAGTAGTTCTTGTCTATTCCATATTTGGCTTAAGGAACTTTATCTGTGCTCATTTCAATCTCTGGTTTGATGCAGCACCCCAACTCACCTTTCCCCTTAAGCAAGCATAAGTAGGTTTTCTAAATTTGAGACCCTGTTCTGTTTTGTAATCCAGTTCCTGTGTAGCCAAGTTTACATTCCATGTATTAGTGATATCTTATGATGTTTCTTTTTCTGTGTGACTTATTTCAGTTAGAATCATCATACCTGAATCCACTCATTATGCTGCTACGGGCCTGATGACATAGATTTCATTGCTGAGTGATATTGCATTGAACGTAAGTACCACAACTTCTTTATCCATTTTTCACTTTCTGCGCTATTGAACTTGTACTGTAAATGAGGTTCTTGTAAACAGAGACGTCCCAAACTTTGGGGTGGCTGTGTCTTTTTGATTTTAATTTCCCTAAGCTATAGGACCATATGTGGAAGTGCCCTAGGCTCTGTTGCTTTGTTTTTTAGATGTTTCAGGAAACACCATACACCTCTCCCGAGTGGCTCTTGGCAATTTACATCCCGCCCATCAGCATAACAAGGCTCCCAGTTCTCCATGGCCTGTCCTGCCTTTCTGGATTTTACACTTTTTTCAGATGGCCCTTTTGACCGGGGGGAAGTGAGACTTCATTGTAGTGCAGATTTCCTTTGCAAGCTTGCTTGGTTGGCCAAAAAGGGCGTATGCGTTTTTTCCTGAATATATTCAGGAAAAAACGCATACGCCCTTTTTGGCCAAGTGCATCATTGTGGACGTTCTGCCTCTTTTCCTATGCTTTAAATGCAATTCCTGTCTACCTCCTGAAATCGGTTTCCTGCAATTCTGCCCCGCTTTCAAGTCCTCTTGGCAGCCTTATTTCAGTATATTTTTGGACGATAGCTGTCATTTATAACTCTGCAGGTTTGTGAATTACAGTACCCCTGAGCTCCTTTCTTCAACTCGCTTTCTTGTGAGCTGGCCGCAACACCGCAGGATTGCTTCAGGCCCTAATCTGGTTCTGGCATGGCACGCTGAGCCTTTGGTTAATTCCTCTTCCTGGTGGGAAATGAGAGTTAAATTTGCCCATCCAGACACCTCAGGCTAGTCTCTGAAAGATTCTCCCTATTCCTGTTCATTTTACGCAGAAATTGCAAACTGGGCCAAACAGGAGGTTAAAGGCACTGACTCACCAAGTGGGGAGACTGTTACTAAAGCGTCTGGAATGCTGCACCCGAGTACCAGGGGACGAAAACTGAGAAACATTAGAACATGTTTCCCGATCACACAGTGGATCATACTCTGGGTTCCACATGCATGTTTTAGCTGAAGGAAGAATCCCTTAAACCTGGAGAGTTGAGACCCATGGAATGGGTACCATGCAATATGAATTCAAAGGGTCTGCATTTGCTCACGGAACCTCACCAATCCTATCACTGCTGCGTTTATGCCACTGTACACACACTGGATTCTCTTTCAGAAACATATAAATCCATAGGTTTTAAGATTCTTAGTAGTCAGGTATATTCTTAGGCGTTTAATATGGGGTGTTGAGTCCACTTCGTTGAGCAAGGAGTAGCTCTTGTCTATTACATATTTGGCTTATGGAACGGTATCTATGCTAATTTCAATCTCTGGTTTTAAGCAGCACCCCAACTCACCTTTCGCCTTAAGCAACCATAAGTTGGTTTTCTACATTTGAGACCCTGTCCTGTTTTGTAATTCAGTTCCTGTGTAGCCAAGTTTACATTCCGTGTATTAGTGATATCTTATGATGTTTCTTTTTCTGTGTGACTTATTTCACTTAGAATCATCGTACCTGAATCCACTCATTATGCTGCTATGGGCCTGAAGACATAGATTTCATTGCTGAGTGATACTTCATTGTACGTAAGTACCACAACTTCTTTATCCATTTTTCGCTTTCTGACATATTGAACTTGTAGCGTAAAGGATGTTCTTGTAAACAGAGCCTTCCCAAACTTTGGGGTGGCTGTGTCTTTTTGATTTTAATTCCCCTAATCTATAGGACCATAAGTGGAAGTGCCCTAGGCTTTGTTGCTTTGTTTTTTAGATGTTTCAGGAATCACCATACACTTCTCCCAAGTGGCTGTTGGCAATTTACATCCCGCCCATCAGCATAACAAGGCTCCCAGTTCTCCATGGCCTGTCCTGCCTTTCTGGATTTTACACTTTTTTCAGATGGCCCTTTTGACCGGGGGGAAGTGAGACTTCATTGTAGTGCAGATTTCCTTTGCAAGCTTGCTTGGTTGGCCAAAAAGGGCGTATGCGTTTTTTCCTGAATATATTCAGGAAAAAACGCATACGCCCTTTTTGGCCAAGTGCATCATTGTGGACGTTCTGCCTCTTTTCCTATGCTTTAAATGCAATTCCAGTCTACCTCCTGAAATCAGTTTCCTGCAATTCTGCCCCGCTTTCAAGTCCTCTTGGCAGCCTTACTTCAGTATATTTTTGGACGATAGCTGTCATTTATAACTCTGCAGGTTTGTGAATTACAGTGCCCCTGAGGTCCTTTCTTCAACTCGCTTTCTTGTGAGCTGGCCGCAACACCGCAGGATTGCTTCAGGCCCTAATCTGGTTCCGGCACGGCATGCTGAGCCTTTGGTTAATTCCTCTTCCTGGTGGGAAATGAGAGTTAAATTTGCCCGTCCAGACACCTCCACCTAGTCTCTCATTGGTTCTCCTTATTCCTGTTCATCTTCCTCAGAAATTGCAAACTGGGCCAAACAGGAGGTTAAAGGCACTGACTCTCCAAGTTGGGAGAGTGTTAGTAAAGCGTCTGGAATGTTGCACCCGAGTACCAGGGGACGAGAACTGAGACATATTGGAACACGTCTCCCGATCACACGGTTGATCATACTCTGGGTTCCACGTGCATGTTTTAGCTGAAGGCAGAATCCCTTAAACCTGGAGAGTTGAGACCCGTGGAATGGGTACCATGCAATATGACTTCAAAGGGTCTTCATTTGCTCACCGAAACTCTCCAATCCTATCACTGCTGCATTTATGCCCCTGTACACACGCTTGATTTTCTTTCAGAGACATAGCAATCCATAGGTTTTAAGATACTTACTAGTCAGGTACATTCTTAGGCGTTTAATATGGGGTGTTGAGTCCATTTCGTTGAGCAAAGAGTAGTTCTTGTCTATTCCATATTTGGCTTAAGGAACTTTATCTGTGCTCATTTCAATCTCTGGTTTTATGCAGCACCCCAACTCACCTTTCCCCTTAAGCAAGCATAAGTTGGTTTTCTAAATTTGAGACCCTGTTCTGTTTTGTAATCCAGTTCCTGTGTAGCCAAGTTTACATTCCGTGTATTAGTGATATCTTATGATGTTTCTTTTTCTGTGTGACTTATTTCAGTTAGATTCATCATACCTGAATCCACTCTTTATGCTGCTATGGGCCTGAAGACATAGATTTCATTGCTGAGTGATACTTCATTGTACGTAAGTACCACAACTTCTTTATCCATTTTTCGCTTTCTGACATATTGAACTTGTAGCGTAAAGGATGTTCTTGTAAACAGAGCCTTCCCAAACTTTGGGGTGGCTGTGTCTTTTTGATTTTAATTCCCCTAATCTATAGGACCATAAGTGGAAGTGCCCTAGGCTTTGTTGCTTTGTTTTTTAGATGTTTCAGGAATCACCATACACTTCTCCCAAGTGGCTGTTGGCAATTTACATCCCGCCCATCAGCATAACAAGGCTCCCAGTTCTCCATGGCCTGTCCTGCCTTTCTGGATTTTACACTTTTTTCAGATGGCCCTTTTGACCGGGGGGAAGTGAGACTTCATTGTAGTGCAGATTTCCTTTGCAAGCTTGCTTGGTTGGCCAAAAAGTGCGTATGCGTTTTTTCCTGAATATATTCAGGAAAAAACGCATACGCCCTTTTTGGCCAAGTGCATCATTGTGGACGTTCTGCCTCTTTTCCTATGCTTTAAATGCAATTCCAGTCTACCTCCTGAAATCAGTTTCCTGCAATTCTGCCCCGCTTTCAAGTCCTCTTGGCAGCCTTACTTCAGTATATTTTTGGACGATAGCTGTCATTTATAACACTGCAGGTTTGTGAATTACAGTGCCCCTGAGGTCCTTTCTTCAACTCGCTTTCTTGTGAGCTGGCCGCAACACCGCAGGATTGCTTCAGGCCCTAATCTGGTTCCGGCACGGCATGCTGAGCCTTTGGTTAATTCCTCTTCCTGGTGGGAAATGAGAGTTAAATTTGCCCGTCCAGACACCTCCACCTAGTCTCTCATTGGTTCTCCTTATTCCTGTTCATCTTCCTCAGAAATTGCAAACTGGGCCAAACAGGAGGTTAAAGGCACTGACTCTCCAAGTCGGGAGAGTGTTAGTAAAGCGTCTGGAATGTTGCACCCGAGTACCAGGGGACGAGAACTGAGACATATTGGAACACGTCTCCCGATCACACGGTTGCTCATACTCTGGGTTCCACGTGCATGTTTTAGCTGAAGGCAGAATCCCTTAAACCTGGAGAGTTGAGACCCGTGGAATGGGTACCATGCAATATGACTTCAAAGGGTCTTCATTTGCTCACCGAAACTCTCCAATCCTATCACTGCTGCATTTATGCCCCTGTACACACGCTTGATTTTCTTTCAGAGACATAGCAATCCATAGGTTTTAAGATACTTACTAGTCAGGTACATTCTTAGGCGTTTAATATGGGGTGTTGAGTCCATTTCGTTGAGCAAAGAGTAGTTCTTGTCTATTCCATATTTGGCTTAAGGAACTTTATCTGTGCTCATTTCAATCTCTGGTTTTATGCAGCACCCCAACTCACCTTTCCCCTTAAGCAAGCATAAGTTGGTTTTCTAAATTTGAGACCCTGTTCTGTTTTGTAATCCAGTTCCTGTGTAGCCAAGTTTACATCCCGTGTATTAGTGATATCTTATGATGTTTCTTTTTCTGTGTGACTTATTTCAGTTAGATTCATCATACCTGAATCCACTCTTTATGCTGCTATGGGCCTGAAGACATAGATTTCATTGCTGAGTGATACTTCATTGTACGTAAGTACCACAACTTCTTTATCCATTTTTCGCTTTCTGACATATTGAACTTGTAGCGTAAAGGATGTTCTTGTAAACAGAGCCTTCCCAAACTTTGGGGTGGCTGTGTCTTTTTGATTTTAATTCCCCTAATCTATAGGACCATAAGTGGAAGTGCCCTAGGCTTTGTTGCTTTGTTTTTTAGATGTTTCAGGAATCACCATACACTTCTCCCAAGTGGCTGTTGGCAATTTACATCCCGCCCATCAGCATAACAAGGCTCCCAGTTCTCCATGGCCTGTCCTGCCTTTCTGGATTTTACACTTTTTTCAGATGGCCCTTTTGACCGGGGGGAAGTGAGACTTCATTGTAGTGCAGATTTCCTTTGCAAGCTTGCTTGGTTGGCCAAAAAGGGCGTATGCGTTTTTTCCTGAATATATTCAGGAAAATACGCATACGCCCTTTTTGGCCAAGTGCATCATTGTGGACGTTCTGCCTCTTTTCCTATGCTTTAAATGCAATTCCAGTGTACCTCCTGAAATCAGTTTCCTGCAATTCTGCCCCGCTTTCAAGTCCTCTTGGCAGCCTTACTTCAGTATATTTTTGGACGATAGCTGTCATTTATAACTCTGCAGGTTTGTGAATTACAGTGCCCCTGAGGTCCTTTCTTCAACTCGCTTTCTTGTGAGCTGGCCGCAACACCGCAGGATTGCTTCAGGCCCTAATCTGGTTCCGGCACGGCATGCTGAGCCTTTGGTTAATTCCTCTTCCTGGTGGGAAATGAGAGTTAAATTTGCCCGTCCAGACACCTCCACCTAGTCTCTCATTGGTTCTCCTTATTCCTGTTCATCTTCCTCAGAAATTGCAAACTGGGCCAAACAGGAGGTTAAAGGCACTGACTCTCCAAGTCGGGAGAGTGTTAGTAAAGCGTCTGGAATGTTGCACCCGAGTACCAGGGGACGAGAACTGAGACATATTGGAACACGTCTCCCGATCACACGGTTGATCATACTCTGGGTTCCACGTGCATGTTTTAGCTGAAGGAAGAATCCCTTAAACCTGGAGAGTTGAGACCCGTGGAATGGGTACCATGCAATATGACATCAAAGGGTCTTCATTTGCTCACCGAACCTCTCCAATCCTATCACTGCTGCGTTTATGCCCCTGTACACACGCTTGATTTTCTTTCAGAGACATAGCAATCCATAGGTTTTAAGATACTTACGAGTCAGGTACATTCTTTGGCATTTTATATGGGCTGTTGAGTCCATTTCGTTGAGCAAGGAGTAGTTCTTGTCTATTCCATATTTGGCTTAAGGAACTTTATCTGTGCTCATTTCAATCTCTGGTTTTATGCAGCACCCCAACTCACCTTTCCCCTTAAGCAAGCATAAGTTGGTTTTCTAAATTTGAGACCCTGTTCTGTTTTGTAATCCAGTTCCTGTGTAGCCAAGTTTACATTCCGTGTATTAGTGATATCTTATGATGTTTCTTTTTCTGTGTGACTTATTTCAGTTAGAATCATCATACCTGAATCCACTCATTATGCTGCTACGGGCCTGATGACATAGATTTCATTGCTGAGTGATATTGCAGTGTACGTAAGTACCACAACTTCTTTATCCATTTTTCACTTTCAGCACTGTTGAACTTGTACCGTAAACGAGGTTCTTGTAAACAGAGCCGTCCCAAATTTTGGGGTGGCTGTGTCTTTTTGATTTTAATTTCCCTAAGCTATAGGACCATAAGCGGAAGTGCCCTAGGCATTGTTGCTTTGTTTTTTAGATGTTTCAGGAAACACCATACACCTCTCCCGAGTGGCTGTTGGCAATTTACATCCCGCCCATCAGCATAACAAGGCTCCCAGTTCTCCATGGCCTGTCCTGCCTTTCTGGATTTTACACTTTTTTCAGATGGCCCTTTTGACCGGGGGGAAGTGAGACTTCATTGTAGTGCAGATTTCCTTTGCAAGCTTGCTTGGTTGGCCAAAAAGGGCGTATGCGTTTTTTCCTGAATATATTGAGGAAAAAACGCATACGCCCTTTTTGGCCAAGTGCATCATTGTGGACGTTCTGCCTCTTTTCCTATGCTTTAAATGCAATTCCAGTCTACCTCCTGAAATCGGTTTCCTGCAATTCTGCCCCGCTTTCAAGTCCTCTTCGCAGCCTTACTTCAGTATATTTTTGGACGATAGCTATCATTTATAACTCTGCAGGTTTGTGAATTACAGTGCCCCTGAACTCCTTTCTTCAACTCGCTTTCTTGTGAGCTGGCCGCAACACCGCAGGATTGCTTCAGGCCCTAATCTGGTTCCGGCACGGCACGCTGAGCCTTTGGTTAATTCCTCTTCCTGGTGGGAAATGAGAGTTAAATTTGCCCGTCCAGACACCTCCAGCTAGTCTCTCATTGGTTCTCCCTATTCCTGTTCATCTTCCGCAGAAATTGCAAATGGGCCAAACAGGAGGTTAAAGGCACTGACTCTCCAAATCGGGAGAGTGTTAGTAAAGCGTCTGGAATGTTACACCCGAGTACCAGGGGACGAGATTTGAGACATATTGGAACACGTCTCCCGATCACACGGTTGATCATACTCTGGGTTCCACGTGCATGTTTTAGCTGAAGGAAGAATCCCTTAAACCTGGAGAGTTGAGACCTGTGGAATGGGTACCATGCAATATGACTTCAAAGGGTCTTCATTTGCTCACCGAACCTCTCCAATCCTATCACTGCTGCATTTATGCCCCTGTACACACGCTTGATTTTCTTTCAGAGACATAGCAATCCATAGGTTTTAAGATACTTACTAGTCAGGTACATACTTAGGCGTTTAATATGGGCTGTTGAGTCCATTTCGTTGAGCAAGGAGTAGTTCTTGTCTTTTCCATATTTGGCTTAAGGAACTTTATCTGTGCTCATTTCAATCTCTGGTTTTATGCAGCACCCCAACTCACCTTTCCCCTTAAGCAAGCATAAGTTGGTTTTCTAAATTTGAGACCCTGTTCTGTTTTGTAATCCAGTTCCTGTGTAGCCAAGTTTACATTCCGTGTATTAGTGATATCTTATGATGTTTCTTTTTCTGTGTGACTTATTTCAGTTAGAATCATCATACCTGAATCCACTCATTATGCTGCTATGGGCCTGATGACATAGATTTCATTGCTGAGTGATATTGCATTGTACGTAAGTACCACAAGTTCTTTATCCATTTTTCACTTTCTGCGATATTGAACTTGTACCGTAAACGAGGTTCTTGTAAACAGAGCCGTCCCAAACTTTGGGGTGGCTGTGTCTTTCTGATTTTAATTTCCCAAGCTACAGGACCATAAGTGGAAGTGCCCTAGGCTCTGTTGCTTTGTTTTTTAGATGTTTCAGGAATCACCATACACTTCTCCCGAGTGGCTGTTGGCAATTTACATCCCGCCCATCAGCATAACAAGGCTCCCAGTTCTCCATGGCCTGTCCTGCCTTTCTGGATTTTACACTTTTTTCAGATGGCCCTTTTGACCGGGGTGAAGTGAGACTTCATTGTAGTGCAGATTTCCTTTGCAAGCTTGCTTGGTTGGCCAAAAAGGGCGTATGCGTTTTTTCCTGAATATATTCAGGAAAAAACGCATACGCACTTTTTTGGCCAAGTGCATCATTGTGGACGTTCTGCCTCTTTTCCTATGCTTTAAATGCAATTCCAGTCTACCTCCTGAAATCGGTTTCCTGCAATTCTGCCCCGCTTTCAAGTCCTCTTGGCAGCCTTACTTCAGTATATTTTTGGACGATAGCTGTCATTTATAACTCTGCAGGTTTGTGAATTACACTGCCCCTGAGCTCCTTTCTTCAACTCGCTTTCTTGTGAGCTGGCCGCAACACCGCAGGATTGCTTCAGGCCCTAATCTGGTTCCGGCACGGCACGCTGAGCCTTTGGTTAATTCCTCTTCCTGGTGGGAAATGAGAGTTAAATTTGCCCGTCCAGACACCTCCAGCTAGTCTCTCATTGGTTCTCCCTATTCCTGTTCATCTTCCTCAGAAATTGCAAATGGGCCAAACAGGAGGTTAAAGGCACTGACTCTCCAAGTCGGGAGAGTGTTAGGAAAGCGTCTGGAATGTTGCACCCGAGTACCAGGGGACGAGAACTGAGACATATTGGAACACGTCTCCCGATCACACGGTTGATCATACTCTGGGTTCCACGTGCATGTTTTAGCTGAAGGAAGAATCCCTTAAACCTGGAGAGTTGAGACCCGTGGAATGGGTACCATGCAATATGACTTCAAAGGGTCTTCATTTGCTCACCGAACCTC
This sequence comes from Leucopleurus acutus, assembly GCF_964270905.1. Taxonomy (NCBI): domain Eukaryota; kingdom Metazoa; phylum Chordata; class Mammalia; order Artiodactyla; family Delphinidae; genus Leucopleurus; species Leucopleurus acutus. Next base: position 762,628 of record NW_028139203.1, read on the forward strand.
TCCAATCCTATCATTGCTGCGTTTATGCCCCTGTACACACGCTTGATTTTCTTTCAGAGACATAGCAATCCATAGGTTTTAAGATACTTACTAGTCAGGTACATTCTTAGGCGTTTAATATGGGGTGTTGAGTCCATTTCGTTGAGCAAGGAGTAGTTCTTGTCTATTCCATATTTGGCTTAAGGAACTTTATCTGTGCTCATTTCAATCTCTGGTTTTATGCAGCACCCCAACTCACCTTTCCCCTTAAGCAAGCATAAGTTGGTTTTCTAAATTTGAGACCTTGTTCTGTTTTGTAATCAAGTTCCTGTGTAGCCAAGTTTACATTACGTGTATTAGTGATACCTTATGATGTTTCTTTTTCTGTGTGACTTATTTCAGTTAGAATCATCATACCTGAATCCACTCATTATGCTGCTACGGGCCTGATGACATAGATTTCATTGCTGAGTGATATTGCATTGTACGTAAGTACCAGAACTTCTTTATCCATTTTTCACTTTCTGCTATATTGAACTTGTACCGTAAACGAGGTTCTTGTAAACAGAGCCGTCCCAAACTTTGGGGTGGCTGTGTCTTTTTGATTTTAATTTCCCTAATCTATAGGACCATAAGTGGAAGTGCCCTAGGCTCTGTTGCTTTGTTTTTTAGATGTTTCAGGAAACACCATACACCTCTCCCGAGTGGCTGTTGGCAATTTACATCCCGCCCATCAGCATAACAAGGCTCCCAGTTTTCCATGGCCTGTCCTGCCTTTCTGGATTTTACACTTTTTTCAGATGGCCCTTTTGACCCGGGGGAAGTGAGACTTCATTGTAGTGCAGATTTCCTTTGCAAGCTTGCTTGGTTGGCCAAAAAGGGCGTATGTGTTTTTTCCTGAATATATTCAGGAAAAAACGCATACGCCCTTTTTGGCCAAGTGCATCATTGTGGACGTTCTGCCTCTTTTCCTATGCTTTAAATGCAATTCCAGTCTACCTCCTGAAATCGGTTTCCTGCAATTCTGCCCTGCTTTCAAGTCCTCTTGGCAGCCTTACTTCAGTATATTTTTGGACGATAGCTGTCATTTATAACTCTGCAGGTTTGTGAATTACAGTGCCCCTGAGCTCCTTTCTTCAACTCGCTTTCTTGTGAGCTGGCCGCAACACCGCAGGATTGCTTCAGGCCCTAATCTGGTTCCGGCACGGCACGCTGAGCCTTTGGTTAATTCCTCTTCCTGGTGGGAAATGAGAGTTAAATTTGCCCGTCCAGACACCTCCAGCTAGTCTCTCATTGGTTCTCCCTATTCCTGTTCATCTTCCGCAGAAATTGCAAATGGGCCAAACAGGAGGTTAAAGGCACTGACTCTCCAAATCGGGAGAGTGTTAGTAAAGCGTCTGGAATGTTACACCCGAGTACCAGGGGACGAGAATTGAGACATATTGGAACACATCTCCCGATCACACGGTTGATCATACTCTGGGTTCCACGTGCATGTTTTAGCTGAAGGAAGAATCCCTTAAACCTGGAGAGTTGAGACCCGTGGAATGGGTACCATGCAATATGACTTCAAAGGGTCTTCATTTGCTCACCGAACCTCTCCAATCCTATCACTGCTGCATTTATGCCCCTGTACACACGCTTGATTTTCTTTCAGAGACATAGCAATCCATAGGTTTTAAGATACTTACTAGTCAGGTACATACTTAGGCGTTTAATATGGGCTGTTGAGTCCATTTCGTTGAGCAAGGAGTAGTTCTTGTCTATTCCATATTTGGCTTAAGGAACTTTATCTGTGCTCATTTCAATCTCTGGTTTTATGCAGCACCCCAACTCACCTTTCCCCTTAAGCAAGCATAAGTTGGTTTTCTAAATTTGAGACCCTGTTCTGTTTTGTAATCCACTTCCTGTGTAGCCAAGTTTACATCCCGTGTATTAATGATATCTTATGATGTTTCTTTTTCTGTGTGACTTATTTCAGTTAGAATCATCATACCTGAATCCACTCATTATGCTGCTACGGGCCTGATGACATAGATTTCATTGCTGAGTGATATTGCATTGTACGTAAGTACCACAACTTCTTTATCCATTTTTCACTTTCTGCGCTGTTGGACTTGTACCGTAAACGAGGTTCTTGTAAACAGAGCCTTCCCAAACTTTGGGGTGGCTGTGTCTTTTTGATTTTAAATCCCCTAAGCTATAGGACCATAAGTGGAAGTGCCCTAGGCTCTGTTGCTTTGTTTTTTAGATGTTTCAGGAAACACCATACACCTCTCCCGAGTGGCTGTTGGCAATTTACATCCCGCCCATCAGCATAACAAGGCTCCCAGTTCTCCATGGCCTGTCCTGCCTTTCTGGATTTTACACTTTTTTCAGATGGCCCTTTTGACCGGGGGGAAGTGAGACTTCATTGTAGTGCAGATTTCCTTTGCAAGCTTGCTTGGTTGGCCAAAAAGTGCATATGCGTTTTTTCCTGAATATATTCAGGAAAAAACGCATATGCCCTTTTTGGCCAAGTGCATCATTGTGGACGTTCTGCCTCTTTTCCTATGCTTTAAATGCAATTCCAGTCTACCTCCTGAAATCGGTTTCCTGCAATTCTGCCCCACATTAAAGTCCTCTTGGCAGCCTTACTTCAGTATATTTTTGGACGATAGCTGTCATTTATAACTCTGCAGGTTTGTGAATTACAGTGCCCCTGAGCTCCTTTCTTCAACTCGCTTTCTTGTGAGCTGGCCGCAACACCGCAGCATTGCTTCAGGCCCTAATCTGGTTCCGGCACGGCACGCTGAGCCTTTGGTTAATTCCTCTTCCTGGTGGGAAATGAGAGTTAAATTTGCCCGTCCAGACACCTCCAGCTAGTCTCTCTTTGGTTCTCCTTATTCCTGTTCATCTTCCGCAGAAATTGCAAACTGGGCCAAACAAGAGGTTAAAGGCACTGACTCTCCAAGTCAGGAGAGTGTTAGTAAAGCGTCTGGAATGTTGCACCCGAGTACCAGGGGACGAGAACTGAGACATATTGGAACACGTCTCCCGATCACACGGTTGATCATACTCTGGGTTCCACGTGCATGTTTTAGCTGAAGGAAGAATCCCTTAAACCTGGAGAGTTGAGACCCGTGGAATGGGTACCATGCAATATGACTTCAAAGGGTCTTCATTTGCTCACCGAACCTCTCCAATCCTATCACTGCTGCGTTTATGCCCCTGTACACACGCTTGATTTTCTTTCAGAGACATAGCAATCCATAGGTTTTAAGATACTTACTAGTCAGGTACATACTTAGGCGTTTAATATGGGCTGTTGAGTCCATTTCGTTGAGCAAGGAGTAGTTCTTGTCTATTCCATATTTGGCTTAAGGAACTTTATCTGTGCTCATTTCAATCTCTGGTTTTATGCAGCACCCCAACTCACCTTTCCCCTTAAGCAAGCATAAGTTGGTTTTCTAAATTTGAGACCCTGTTCTGTTTTGTAATCCAGTTCCTGTGTAGCCAAGTTTACATTCCGTGTATTAGTGATATCTTATGATGTTTCTTTTTCTGTGTGACTTATTTCAGTTAGAATCATCATACCTGAATCCACTCATTATGCTGCTACGGGCCTGATGACATTGATTTCATTGCTGAGTGATATTGCAGTGTACGTAAGTACCACAATTCTTTATCCATTTTTCACTTTCAGCGCTGTTGAACTTGTACCGTAAACGAGGTTCTTGTAAACAGAGCCGTCCCAAACTTTGGGGTGGCTGTGTCTTTTTGATTTTAATTTCCCTAAGGTATAGGACAATAAGTGGAAGTGCCCTAGGCTCTGTTGCTTTGTTTTTTAGATGTTTCAGGAATCACCATACACTTCTCCCAAGTGGCTGTTGGCAATTTACATCCCGCCCATCAGCATAACAAGGCTCCCAGTTCTCCATGGCCTGTCCTGCCTTTCTGGATTTTACACTTTTTTCAGATGGCCCTTTTGACCGGGGTGAAGTGAGACTTCATTGTAGTGCAGATTTCCTTTGCAAGCTTGCTTGGTTGGCCAAAAAGTGCGTATGCGTTTTTTCCTGAATATATTCAGGAAAAAACGCATACGCACTTTTTGGCCAAGTGCATCATTGTGGACGTTCTGCCTCTTTTCCTATGCTTTAAATGCAATTCCAGTCTACCTCCTGAAATCGGTTTCCTGCAATTCTGCCCCGCTTTCAAGTCCTCTTGGCAGCCTTACTTCAGTATATTTTTGGACGATAGCTGTCATTTATAACTCTGCAGGTTTGTGAATTACAGTGCCCCTGAGCTCCTTTCTTCAACTCGCTTTCTTGGGAGCTGGCCGCAACACCGCAGGATTGCTTCAGGCCCTAATCTGGTTCCGGCACGGCACGCTGAGCCTTTGGTTAATTCCTCTTCCTGGTGGGAAATGAGAGTTAAATTTGCCCGTCCAGACACCTCCAGCTAGTCTCTCATTGGTTCTCCCTATTCCTGTTCATCTTCCTCAGAAATTGCAAATGGGCCAAACAGGAGGTTAAAGGCACTGACTCTCCAAGTCGGGAGAGTGTTAGGAAAGCGTCTGGAATGTTGCACCCGAGTACCAGGGGACGAGAACTGAGACATATTGGAACACGTCTCCCGATCACACGGTTGATCATACTCTGGGTTCCACGTGCATGTTTTAGCTGAAGGAAGAATCCCTTAAACCTGGAGAGTTGAGACCCGTGGAATGGGTACCATGCAATATGACTTCAAAGGGTCTTCATTTGCTCACCGAACCTCTCCAATCCTATCATTGCTGCGTTTATGCCCCTGTACACACGCTTGATTTTCTTTCAGAGACATAGCAATCCATAGGTTTTAAGATACTTACTAGTCAGGTACATTCTTAGGCGTTTAATATGGGGTGTTGAGTCCATTTCGTTGAGCAAGGAGTAGTTCTTGTCTATTCCATATTTGGCTTAAGGAACTTTATCTGTGCTCATTTCAATCTCTGGTTTTATGCAGCACCCCAACTCACCTTTCCCCTTAAGCAAGCATAAGTTGGTTTTCTAAATTTGAGACCTTGTTCTGTTTTGTAATCAAGTTCCTGTGTAGCCAAGTTTACATTCCGTGTATTAGTGATACCTTATGATGTTTCTTTTTCTGTGTGACTTATTTCAGTTAGAATCATCATACCTGAATCCACTCATTATGCTGCTACGGGCCTGATGACATAGATTTCATTGCTGAGTGATATTGCATTGTACGTAAGTACCAGAACTTCTTTATCCATTTTTCACTTTCTGCTATATTGAACTTGTACCGTAAACGAGGTTCTTGTAAACAGAGCCGTCCCAAACTTTGGGGTGGCTGTGTCTTTTTGATTTTAATTTCCCTAATCTATAGGACCATAAGTGGAAGTGCCCTAGGCTCTGTTGCTTTGTTTTTTAGATGTTTCAGGAAGCACCATACACCTCTCCCGAGTGGCTGTTGGCAATTTACATCCCGCCCATCAGCATAACAAGGCTCCCAGTTTTCCATGGCCTGTCCTGCCTTTCTGGATTTTACACTTTTTTCAGATGGCCCTTTTGACCCGGGGGAAGTGAGACTTCATTGTAGTGCAGATTTCCTTTGCAAGCTTGCTTGGTTGGCCAAAAAGGGCGTATGTGTTTTTTCCTGAATATATTCAGGAAAAAACGCATACGCCCTTTTTGGCCAAGTGCATCATTGTGGACGTTCTGCCTCTTTTCCTATGCTTTAAATGCAATTCCAGTCTACCTCCTGAAATCGGTTTCCTGCAATTCTGCCCTGCTTTCAAGTCCTCTTGGCAGCCTTACTTCAGTATATTTTTGGACGATAGCTGTCATTTATAACTCTGCAGGTTTGTGAATTACAGTGCCCCTGAGCTCCTTTCTTCAACTCGCTTTCTTGTGAGCTGGCCGCAACACCGCAGGATTGCTTCAGGCCCTAATCTGGTTCCGGCACGGCACGCTGAGCCTTTGGTTAATTCCTCTTCCTGGTGGGAAATGAGAGTTAAATTTGCCCGTCCAGACACCTCCAGCTAGTCTCTCATTGGTTCTCCCTATTCCTGTTCATCTTCCGCAGAAATTGCAAATGGGCCAAACAGGAGGTTAAAGGCACTGACTCTCCAAATCGGGAGAGTGTTAGTAAAGCGTCTGGAATGTTACACCCGAGTACCAGGGGACGAGAATTGAGACATATTGGAACACGTCTCCCGATCACACGGTTGATCATACTCTGGGTTCCACGTGCATGTTTTAGCTGAAGGAAGAATCCCTTAAACCTGGAGAGTTGAGACCCGTGGAATGGGTACCATGCAATATGACTTCAAAGGGTCTTCATTTGCTCACCGAACCTCTCCAATCCTATCACTGCTGCGTTTATGCCCCTGTACACACGCTTGATTTTCTTTCAGAGACATAGCAATCCATAGGTTTTAAGATACTTACTAGTCAGGTACATACTTAGGCGTTTAATATGGGGTGTTGAGTCCATTTCGTTGAGCAAGGAGTAGTTCTTGTCTATTCCATATTTGGCTTAAGGAACTTTATCTGTGCTCATTTCAATCTCTGGTTTTATGCAGCACCCCAACTCACCTTTCCCCTTAAGCAAGCATAAGTTGGTTTTCTAAATTTGAGACCCTGTTCTGTTTTGTAATCCACTTCCTGTGTAGCCAAGTTTACATCCCGTGTATTAATGATATCTTATGATGTTTCTTTTTCTGTGTGACTTATTTCAGTTAGAATCATCATACCTGAATCCACTCATTATGCTGCTACGGGCCTGATGACATAGATTTCATTGCTGAGTGATATTGCATTGTACGTAAGTACCACAACTTCTTTATCCATTTTTCACTTTCTGCGCTGTTGGACTTGTACCGTAAACGAGGTTCTTGTAAACAGAGCCTTCCCAAACTTTGGGGTGGCTGTGTCTTTTTGATTTTAAATCCCCTAAGCTATAGGACCATAAGTGGAAGTGCCCTAGGCTCTGTTGCTTTGTTTTTTAGATGTTTCAGGAAACACCATACACCTCTCCCGAGTGGCTGTTGGCAATTTACATCCCGCCCATCAGCATAACAAGGCTCCCAGTTCTCCATGGCCTGTCCTGCCTTTCTGGATTTTACAGTTTTTTCAGATGGCCCTTTTGACCGGGGGGAAGTGAGACTTCATTGTAGTGCAGATTTCCTTTGCAAGCTTGCTTGGTTGGCCAAAAAGGGCGTATGCGTTTTTTCATGAATATATTCAGGAAAAAACGCATATGCCCTTTTTGGCCAAGTGCATCATTGTGGACGTTCTGCCTCTTTTCCTATGCTTTAAATGCAATTCCAGTCTACCTCCTGAAATCGGTTTCCTGCAATTCTGCCCCACATTAAAGTCCTCTTGGCAGCCTTACTTCAGTATATTTTTGGACGATAGCTGTCATTTATAACTCTGCAGGTTTGTGAATTACAGTGCCCCTGAGCTCCTTTCTTCAACTCGCTTTCTTGGGAGCTGGCCGGAACACCGCAGCATTGCTTCAGGCCCTAATCTGGTTCCGGCACGGCACGCTGAGCCTTTGGTTAATTCCTCTTCCTGGTGGGAAATGAGAGTTAAATTTGCCCGTCCAGACACCTCCAGCTAGTCTCTCATTGGTTCTCCCTATTCCTGTTCATCTTCCGCAGAAATTGCAAATGGGCCAAACAGGAGGTTAAAGGCACTGACTCTCCAAGTCGGGAGAGTGTTAGTAAAGCGTCTGGAATGTTGCACCCGAGTACCAGGGGACGAGAACTGAGACATATTGGAACACATCTCCCGATCACACGGTTGATCATTCTCTGGGTTCCACGTGCATGTTTTAGTTGAAGGCAGAATCCCTTAAACCTGGAGAGTTGAGACCCGTGGAATGGGTACCATGCAATATGACATCAAAGGGTCTTCATTCGCTCACCGAACCTCTCCAATCTTATCACTGCTGTGTTTATGCCCCTGTACACACGCTTGATTTTCTTTCAGAGACATAGCAATCCATAGGTTTTAAGATACTTACAAGTCAGGTACATTCTTAGGCGTTTAATATGGGGTGTTGAGTCCATTTCGTTGAGCAAGGAGTAGTTCTTGTCTATTCGATATTTGGCTTAAGGAACTTTATCTGTGCTCATTTCAATCTCTGGTTTTATGCAGCACCCCAACTCACCTTTCCCCTTAAGCAAGCATAAGTTGGTTTTCTAAATTTGAGACCCTGTTCTGTTTTGTAATCCAGTTCCTGTGTAGCCAAGTTTACATTCCGTGTATTAGTGATATCTTATGATGTTTCTTTTTCTGTGTGACTTATTTCAGTTAGAATCATCATACCTGAATTCACTCATTATGCTGCTACCGGCCTGATGACATAGATTTCATTGCTGAGTGATATTGCATTGTACGTAAGTACCACAACTTCTTTATCCATTTTTCACTTTCTGCGCTATTGAACTTGTACCGTAAATGACGTTCTTTTAAACAGAGCCGTCCCAAACTTTGGGGTGGCTGTGTCTTTTTGATTTTAATTTCCCTAAGCTATAGGACCATAAGTGGAAGTGCCCTAGGCTCTGTTGCTTTGTTTTTTAGATGTTTCAGGAAACACCATACACCTCTCCCAAGTGGCTGTTGGCAATTTACATCCCGCCCATCAGCATAACAAGGCTCCCAGTTCTCCATGGCCTGTCCTGCCTTTCTGGATTTTACACTTTTTTCAGGAGGCCCTTTTGACCGGGGGGAAGTGAGACTTCATTGTAGTGCAGATTTCCTTTGCAAGCTTACTTGGTTGCCCAAAAAGGGCGTATGCGTTTTTTCCTGAATATATTGAGGAAAAAACGCATACGCCCTTTTTGGCCAAGTGCATCATTGTGGACGTTCTGCCTCTTTTCCTATGCTTTAAATGCAATTCCAGTCTACCTCCTGAAATCGGTTTCCTGCAATTCTTCCCTGCTTTCAAGTCCTCTTGGCAGCCTTACTTCAGTATATTTTTGGACGATAGCTGTCATTTATAACTCTGCAGGTTTGTGAATTACAGTGCCCCTGAGCTCCTTTCTTCAACTCGCTTTCTTGTGAGCTGGCCGCAACACCGCAGGATTGCTTCAGGCCCTAATCTGGTTCCGGCACGGCATGCTGAGCCTTTGGTTAATTCCTCTTCCTGGTGGGAAATGAGAGTTAAATTTGCCCGTCCAGACACCTCCACCTAGTCTGTCTTTGGTTCTCCCTATTCCTGTTCATCTTCCGCAGAAATTGCAAACTGGGCCAAACAGGAGGTTAAAGGCACTGACTCTCCAAGTCGGGAGAGTGTTAGTAAAGCGTCTGGAATGTTGCACCCGAGTACCAGGGGACGAGAACTGAGACATATTGGAACACGTCTCCCGATCACACGGTTGATCATACTCTGGGTTCCACGTGCATGTTTTAGCTGAAGGAAGAATCCCTTAAACCTGGAGAGTTGAGACCCGTGGAATGGGTACCATGCAATATGACTTCAAAGGGTCTTCATTTGCTCACCGAACCTCTCCAATCCTATCACTGCTGCGTTTATGCCCCTGTACACACGCTTGATTTTCTTTCAGAGACATAGCAATCCATAGGTTTTAAGATACTTACTAGTCAGGTACATTCTTAGGCGTTTAATATGGGGTGTTGAGTCCATTTCGTTGAGCAAGGAGTAGTTCTTGTCTATTCCATATTTGGCTTAAGGAACTTTATCTGTGCTCATTTCAATCTCTGGTTTTATGCAGCACCCCAACTCACCTTTCCCCTTAAGCAAGCATAAGTTGGTTTTCTAAATTTGAGACCCTGTTCTGTTTTGTAATCCAGTTCCTGTGTAGCCAAGTTTACATTCCGTGTATTAGTGATATCTTATGATGTTTCTTTTTCTGTGTGACTTATTTCAGTTAGAATCATCATACCTGAATCCACTCATTATGCTGCTACGGGCCTGATGACATTGATTTCATTGCTGAGTGATATTGCAGTGTACGTAAGTACCACAATTCTTTATCCATTTTTCACTTTCAGCGCTGTTGAACTTGTACCGTAAACGAGGTTCTTGTAAACAGAGCCGTCCCAAACTTTGGGGTGGCTGTGTCTTTTTGATTTTAATTTCCCTAAGGTATAGGACAATAAGTGGAAGTGCCCTAGGCTCTGTTGCTTTGTTTTTTAGATGTTTCAGGAATCACCATACACTTCTCCCAAGTGGCTGTTGGCAATTTACATCCCGCCCATCAGCATAGCAAGGCTCCCAGTTCTCCATGGCCTGTCCTGCCTTTCTGGATTTTACACTTTTTTCAGATGGCCCTTTTGACCGGGGTGAAGTGAGACTTCATTGTAGTGCAGATTTCCTTTGCAAGCTTGCTTGGTTGGCCAAAAAGTGCGTATGCGTTTTTTCCTGAATATATTCAGGAAAAAACGCATACGCACTTTTTGGCCAAGTGCATCATTGTGGACGTTCTGCCTCTTTTCCTATGCTTTAAATGCAATTCCAGTCTACCTCCTGAAATCGGTTTCCTGCAATTCTGCCCCGCTTTCAAGTCCTCTTGGCAGCCTTACTTCAGTATATTTTTGGACGATAGCTGTCATTTATAACTCTGCAGGTTTGTGAATTACAGTGCCCCTGAGCTCCTTTCTTCAACTCGCTTTCTTGTGAGCTGGCCGCAACACCGCAGGATTGCTTCAGGCCCTAATCTGGTTCCGGCACGGCACGCTGAGCCTTTGGTTAATTCCTCTTCCTGGTGGGAAATGAGAGTTAAATTTGCCCGTCCAGACACCTCCAGCTAGTCTCTCATTGGTTCTCCCTATTCCTGTTCATCTTCCTCAGAAATTGCAAATGGGCCAAACAGGAGGTTAAAGGCACTGACTCTCCAAGTCGGGAGAGTGTTAGGAAAGCGTCTGGAATGTTGCACCCGAGTACCAGGGGACGAGAACTGAGACATATTGGAACACGTCTCCCGATCACACGGTTGATCATACTCTGGGTTCCACGTGCATGTTTTAGCTGAAGGAAGAATCCCTTAAACCTGGAGAGTTGAGACCCGTGGAATGGGTACCATGCAATATGACTTCAAAGGGTCTTCATTTGCTCACCGAACCTCTCCAATCCTATCATTGCTGCGTTTATGCCCCTGTACACACGCTTGATTTTCTTTCAGAGACATAGCAATCCATAGGTTTTAAGATACTTACTAGTCAGGTACATTCTTAGGCGTTTAATATGGGGTGTTGAGTCCATTTCGTTGAGCAAGGAGTAGTTCTTGTCTATTCCATATTTGGCTTAAGGAACTTTATCTGTGCTCATTTCAATCTCTGGTTTTATGCAGCACCCCAACTCACCTTTCCCCTTAAGCAAGCATAAGTTGGTTTTCTAAATTTGAGACCTTGTTCTGTTTTGTAATCAAGTTCCTGTGTAGCCAAGTTTACATTACGTGTATTAGTGATACCTTATGATGTTTCTTTTTCTGTGTGACTTATTTCAGTTAGAATCATCATACCTGAATCCACTCATTATGCTGCTACGGGCCTGATGACATAGATTTCATTGCTGAGTGATATTGCATTGTACGTAAGTACCAGAACTTCTTTATCCATTTTTCACTTTCTGCTATATTGAACTTGTACCGTAAACGAGGTTCTTGTAAACAGAGCCGTCCCAAACTTTGGGGTGGCTGTGTCTTTTTGATTTTAATTTCCCTAATCTATAGGACCATAAGTGGAAGTGCCCTAGGCTCTGTTGCTTTGTTTTTTAGATGTTTCAGGAAACACCATACACCTCTCCCGAGTGGCTGTTGGCAATTTACATCCCGCCCATCAGCATAACAAGGCTCCCAGTTTTCCATGGCCTGTCCTGCCTTTCTGGATTTTACACTTTTTTCAGATGGCCCTTTTGACCCGGGGGAAGTGAGACTTCATTGTAGTGCAGATTTCCTTTGCAAGCTTGCTTGGTTGGCCAAAAAGGGCGTATGTGTTTTTTCCTGAATATATTCAGGAAAAAACGCATACGCCCTTTTTGGCCAAGTGCATCATTGTGGACGTTCTGCCTCTTTTCCTATGCTTTAAATGCAATTCCAGTCTACCTCCTGAAATCGGTTTCCTGCAATTCTGCCCTGCTTTCAAGTCCTCTTGGCAGCCTTACTTCAGTATATTTTTGGACGATAGCTGTCATTTATAACTCTGCAGGTTTGTGAATTACAGTGCCCCTGAGCTCCTTTCTTCAACTCGCTTTCTTGTGAGCTGGCCGCAACACCGCAGGATTGCTTCAGGCCCTAATCTGGTTCCGGCACGGCACGCTGAGCCTTTGGTTAATTCCTCTTCCTGGTGGGAAATGAGAGTTAAATTTGCCCGTCCAGACACCTCCAGCTAGTCTCTCATTGGTTCTCCCTATTCCTGTTCATCTTCCGCAGAAATTGCAAATGGGCCAAACAGGAGGTTAAAGGCACTGACTCTCCAAATCGGGAGAGTGTTAGTAAAGCGTCTGGAATGTTACACCCGAGTACCAGGGGACGAGAATTGAGACATATTGGAACACGTCTCCCGATCACACGGTTGATCATACTCTGGGTTCCACGTGCATGTTTTAGCTGAAGGAAGAATCCCTTAAACCTGGAGAGTTGAGACCCGTGGAATGGGTACCATGCAATATGACTTCAAAGGGTCTTCATTTGCTCACCGAACCTCTCCAATCCTATCACTGCTGCGTTTATGCCCCTGTACACACGCTTGATTTTCTTTCAGAGACATAGCAATCCATAGGTTTTAAGATACTTACTAGTCAGGTACATACTTAGGCGTTTAATATGGGCTGTTGAGTCCATTTCGTTGAGCAAGGAGTAGTTCTTGTCTATTCCATATTTGGCTTAAGGAACTTTATCTGTGCTCATTTCAATCTCTGGTTTTATGCAGCACCCCAACTCACCTTTCCCCTTAAGCAAGCATAAGTTGGTTTTCTAAATTTGAGACCCTGTTCTGTTTTGTAATCCACTTCCTGTGTAGCCAAGTTTACATCCCGTGTATTAATGATATCTTATGATGTTTCTTTTTCTGTGTGACTTATTTCAGTTAGAATCATCATACCTGAATCCACTCATTATGCTGCTACGGGCCTGATGACATTGATTTCATTGCTGAGTGATATTGCAGTGTACGTAAGTACCACAATTCTTTATCCATTTTTCACTTTCAGCGCTGTTGAACTTGTACCGTAAACGAGGTTCTTGTAAACAGAGCCGTCCCAAACTTTGGGGTGGCTGTGTCTTTTTGATTTTAATTTCCCTAAGGTATAGGACAATAAGTGGAAGTGCCCTAGGCTCTGTTGCTTTGTTTTTTAGATGTTTCAGGAATCACCATACACTTCTCCCAAGTGGCTGTTGGCAATTTACATCCCGCCCATCAGCATAACAAGGCTCCCAGTTCTCCATGGCCTGTCCTGCCTTTCTGGATTTTACACTTTTTTCAGATGGCCCTTTTGACCGGGGTGAAGTGAGACTTCATTGTAGTGCAGATTTCCTTTGCAAGCTTGCTTGGTTGGCCAAAAAGTGCGTATGCGTTTTTTCCTGAATATATTCAGGAAAAAACGCATACGCACTTTTTGGCCAAGTGCATCATTGTGGACGTTCTGCCTCTTTTCCTATGCTTTAAATGCAATTCCAGTCTACCTCCTGAAATCGGTTTCCTGCAATTCTGCCCCGCTTTCAAGTCCTCTTGGCAGCCTTACTTCAGTATATTTTTGGACGATAGCTGTCATTTATAACTCTGCAGGTTTGTGAATTACAGTGCCCCTGAGCTCCTTTCTTCAACTCGCTTTCTTGTGAGCTGGCCGCAACACCGCAGGATTGCTTCAGGCCCTAATCTGGTTCCGGCACGGCACGCTGAGCCTTTGGTTAATTCCTCTTCCTGGTGGGAAATGAGAGTTAAATTTGCCCGTCCAGACACCTCCAGCTAGTCTCTCATTGGTTCTCCCTATTCCTGTTCATCTTCCTCAGAAATTGCAAATGGGCCAAACAGGAGGTTAAAGGCACTGACTCTCCAAGTCGGGAGAGTGTTAGGAAAGCGTCTGGAATGTTGCACCCGAGTACCAGGGGACGAGAACTGAGACATATTGGAACACGTCTCCCGATCACACGGTTGATCATACTCTGGGTTCCACGTGCATGTTTTAGCTGAAGGAAGAATCCCTTAAACCTGGAGAGTTGAGACCCGTGGAATGGGTACCATGCAATATGACTTCAAAGGGTCTTCATTTGCTCACCGAACCTCTCCAATCCTATCATTGCTGCGTTTATGCCCCTGTACACACGCTTGATTTTCTTTCAGAGACATAGCAATCCATAGGTTTTAAGATACTTACTAGTCAGGTACATTCTTAGGCGTTTAATATGGGGTGTTGAGTCCATTTCGTTGAGCAAGGAGTAGTTCTTGTCTATTCCATATTTGGCTTAAGGAACTTTATCTGTGCTCATTTCAATCTCTGGTTTTATGCAGCACCCCAACTCACCTTTCCCCTTAAGCAAGCATAAGTTGGTTTTCTAAATTTGAGACCTTGTTCTGTTTTGTAATCAAGTTCCTGTGTAGCCAAGTTTACATTACGTGTATTAGTGATACCTTATGATGTTTCTTTTTCTGTGTGACTTATTTCAGTTAGAATCATCATACCTGAATCCACTCATTATGCTGCTACGGGCCTGATGACATAGATTTCATTGCTGAGTGATATTGCATTGTACGTAAGTACCAGAACTTCTTTATCCATTTTTCACTTTCTGCTATATTGAACTTGTACCGTAAACGAGGTTCTTGTAAACAGAGCCGTCCCAAACTTTGGGGTGGCTGTGTCTTTTTGATTTTAATTTCCCTAATCTATAGGACCATAAGTGGAAGTGCCCTAGGCTCTGTTGCTTTGTTTTTTAGATGTTTCAGGAAACACCATACACCTCTCCCGAGTGGCTGTTGGCAATTTACATCCCGCCCATCAGCATAACAAGGCTCCCAGTTTTCCATGGCCTGTCCTGCCTTTCTGGATTTTACACTTTTTTCAGATGGCCCTTTTGACCCGGGGGAAGTGAGACTTCATTGTAGTGCAGATTTCCTTTGCAAGCTTGCTTGGTTGGCCAAAAAGGGCGTATGTGTTTTTTCCTGAATATATTCAGGAAAAAACGCATACGCCCTTTTTGGCCAAGTGCATCATTGTGGACGTTCTGCCTCTTTTCCTATGCTTTAAATGCAATTCCAGTCTACCTCCTGAAATCGGTTTCCTGCAATTCTGCCCTGCTTTCAAGTCCTCTTGGCAGCCTTACTTCAGTATATTTTTGGACGATAGCTGTCATTTATAACTCTGCAGGTTTGTGAATTACAGTGCCCCTGAGCTCCTTTCTTCAACTCGCTTTCTTGTGAGCTGGCCGCAACACCGCAGGATTGCTTCAGGCCCTAATCTGGTTCCGGCACGGCACGCTGAGCCTTTGGTTAATTCCTCTTCCTGGTGGGAAATGAGAGTTAAATTTGCCCGTCCAGACACCTCCAGCTAGTCTCTCATTGGTTCTCCCTATTCCTGTTCATCTTCCGCAGAAATTGCAAATGGGCCAAACAGGAGGTTAAAGGCACTGACTCTCCAAATCGGGAGAGTGTTAGTAAAGCGTCTGGAATGTTACACCCGAGTACCAGGGGACGAGAATTGAGACATATTGGAACACGTCTCCCGATCACACGGTTGATCATACTCTGGGTTCCACGTGCATGTTTTAGCTGAAGGAAGAATCCCTTAAACCTGGAGAGTTGAGACCCGTGGAATGGGTACCATGCAATATGACTTCAAAGGGTCTTCATTTGCTCACCGAACCTCTCCAATCCTATCACTGCTGCGTTTATGCCCCTGTACACACGCTTGATTTTCTTTCAGAGACATAGCAATCCATAGGTTTTAAGATACTTACTAGTCAGGTACATACTTAGGCGTTTAATATGGGCTGTTGAGTCCATTTCGTTGAGCAAGGAGTAGTTCTTGTCTATTCCATATTTGGCTTAAGGAACTTTATCTGTGCTCATTTCAATCTCTGGTTTTATGCAGCACCCCAACTCACCTTTCCCCTTAAGCAAGCATAAGTTGGTTTTCTAAATTTGAGACCCTGTTCTGTTTTGTAATCCACTTCCTGTGTAGCCAAGTTTACATCCCGTGTATTAATGATATCTTATGATGTTTCTTTTTCTGTGTGACTTATTTCAGTTAGAATCATCATACCTGAATCCACTCATTATGCTGCTACGGGCCTGATGACATAGATTTCATTGCTGAGTGATATTGCATTGTACGTAAGTACCACAACTTCTTTATCCATTTTTCACTTTCTGCGCTGTTGGACTTGTACCGTAAACGAGGTTCTTGTAAACAGAGCCTTCCCAAACTTTGGGGTGGCTGTGTCTTTTTGATTTTAAATCCCCTAAGCTATAGGACCATAAGTGGAAGTGCCCTAGGCTCTGTTGCTTTGTTTTTTAGATGTTTCAGGAAACACCATACACCTCTCCTGAGTGGCTGTTGGCAATTTACATCCTGCCCATCAGCATAACAAGGCTCCCAGTTCTCCATGGCCTGTCCTGCCTTTCTGGATTTTACACTTTTTTCAGATGGCCCTTTTGACCGGGGGGAAGTGAGACTTCATTGTAGTGCAGATTTCCTTTGCAAGCTTGCTTGGTTGGCCAAAAAGGGCGTATGCGTTTTTTCCTGAATATATTCAGGAAAAAACGCATATGCCCTTTTTGGCCAAGTGCATCATTGTGGACGTTCTGCCTCTTTTCCTATGCTTTAAATGCAATTCCAGTCTACCTCCTGAAATCGGTTTCCTGCAATTCTGCCCCACATTAAAGTCCTCTTGGCAGCCTTACTTCAGTATATTTTTGGACGATAGCTGTCATTTATAACTCTGCAGGTTTGTGAATTACAGTGCCCCTGAGCTCCTTTCTTCAACTCGCTTTCTTGTGAGCTGGCCGCAACACCGCAGCATTGCTTCAGGCCCTAATCTGGTTCCGGCACGGCACGCTGAGCCTTTGGTTAATTCCTCTTCCTGGTGGGAAATGAGAGTTAAATTTGCCCGTCCAGACACCTCCAGCTAGTCTCTCTTTGGTTCTCCTTATTCCTGTTCATCTTCCGCAGAAATTGCAAACTGGGCCAAACAAGAGGTTAAAGGCACTGACTCTCCAAGTCAGGAGAGTGTTAGTAAAGCGTCTGGAATGTTGCACCCGAGTACCAGGGGACGAGAACTGAGACATATTGGAACACGTCTCCCGATCACACGGTTGATCATACTCTGGGTTCCACGTGCATGTTTTAGCTGAAGGAAGAATCCCTTAAACCTGGAGAGTTGAGACCCGTGGAATGGGTACCATGCAATATGACTTCAAAGGGTCTTCATTTGCTCACCGAACCTCTCCAATCCTATCACTGCTGCGTTTATGCCCCTGTACACACGCTTGATTTTCTTTCAGAGACATAGCAATCCATAGGTTTTAAGATACTTACTAGTCAGGTACATACTTAGGCGTTTAATATGGGCTGTTGAGTCCATTTCGTTGAGCAAGGAGTAGTTCTTGTCTATTCCATATTTGGCTTAAGGAACTTTATCTGTGCTCATTTCAATCTCTGGTTTTATGCAGCACCCCAACTCACCTTTCCCCTTAAGCAAGCATAAGTTGGTTTTCTAAATTTGAGACCCTGTTCTGTTTTGTAATCCACTTCCTGTGTAGCCAAGTTTACATCCCGTGTATTAATGATATCTTATGATGTTTCTTTTTCTGTGTGACTTATTTCAGTTAGAATCATCATACCTGAATCCACTCATTATGCTGCTACGGGCCTGATGACATAGATTTCATTGCTGAGTGATATTGCATTGTACGTAAGTACCACAACTTCTTTATCCATTTTTCACTTTCTGCGCTGTTGGACTTGTACCGTAAACGAGGTTCTTGTAAACAGAGCCTTCCCAAACTTTGGGGTGGCTGTGTCTTTTTGATTTTAAATCCCGTAAGCTATAGGACCATAAGTGGAAGTGCCCTAGGCTCTGTTGCTTTGTTTTTTAGATGTTTCAGGAAACACCATACACCTCTCCCGAGTGGCTGTTGGCAATTTACATCCCGCCCATCAGCATAACAAGGCTCCCAGTTTTCCATGGCCTGTCCTGCCTTTCTGGATTTTACACTTTTTTCAGATGGCCCTTTTGACCCGGGGGAAGTGAGACTTCATTGTAGTGCAGATTTCCTTTGCAAGCTTGCTTGGTTGGCCAAAAAGGGCGTATGTGTTTTTTCCTGAATATATTCAGGAAAAAACGCATACGCCCTTTTTGGCCAAGTGCATCATTGTGGACGTTCTGCCTCTTTTCCTATGCTTTAAATGCAATTCCAGTCTACCTCCTGAAATCGGTTTCCTGCAATTCTGCCCCACATTAAAGTCCTCTTGGCAGCCTTACTTCAGTATATTTTTGGACGATAGCTGTCATTTATAACTCTGCAGGTTTGTGAATTACAGTGCCCCTGAGCTCCTTTCTTCAACTCGCTTTCTTGTGAGCTGGCCGCAACACCGCAGCATTGCTTCAGGCCCTAATCTGGTTCCGGCACGGCACGCTGAGCCTTTGGTTAATTCCTCTTCCTGGTGGGAAATGAGAGTTAAATTTGCCCGTCCAGACACCTCCAGCTAGTCTCTCTTTGGTTCTCCTTATTCCTGTTCATCTTCCGCAGAAATTGCAAACTGGGCCAAACAAGAGGTTAAAGGCACTGACTCTCCAAGTCAGGAGAGTGTTAGTAAAGCGTCTGGAATGTTGCACCCGAGTACCAGGGGACGAGAACTGAGACATATTGGAACACGTCTCCCGATCACACGGTTGATCATACTCTGGGTTCCACGTGCATGTTTTAGCTGAAGGAAGAATCCCTTAAACCTGGAGAGTTGAGACCCGTGGAATGGGTACCATGCAATATGACTTCAAAGGGTCTTCATTTGCTCACCGAACCTCTCCAATCCTATCACTGCTGCGTTTATGCCCCTGTACACACGCTTGATTTTCTTTCAGAGACATAGCAATCCATAGGTTTTAAGATACTTACTAGTCAGGTACATACTTAGGCGTTTAATATGGGCTGTTGAGTCCATTTCGTTGAGCAAGGAGTAGTTCTTGTCTATTCCATATTTGGCTTAAGGAACTTTATCTGTGCTCATTTCAATCTCTGGTTTTATGCAGCACCCCAACTCACCTTTCCCCTTAAGCAAGCATAAGTTGGTTTTCTAAATTTGAGACCCTGTTCTGTTTTGTAATCCACTTCCTGTGTAGCCAAGTTTACATCCCGTGTATTAATGATATCTTATGATGTTTCTTTTTCTGTGTGACTTATTTCAGTTAGAATCATCATACCTGAATCCACTCATTATGCTGCTACGGGCCTGATGACATAGATTTCATTGCTGAGTGATATTGCATTGTACGTAAGTACCACAACTTCTTTATCCATTTTTCACTTTCTGCGCTGTTGGACTTGTACCGTAAACGAGGTTCTTGTAAACAGAGCCTTCCCAAACTTTGGGGTGGCTGTGTCTTTTTGATTTTAAATCCCCTAAGCTATAGGACCATAAGTGGAAGTGCCCTAGGCTCTGTTGCTTTGTTTTTTAGATGTTTCAGGAAACACCATACACCTCTCCCGAGTGGCTGTTGGCAATTTACATCCCGCCCATCAGCATAACATGGCTCCCAGTTCTCCATGGCCTGTCCTGCGTTTCTGGATTTTACACTTTTTTCAGATGGCCCTTTTGACCGGGGGGAAGTGAGACTTCATTGTAGTGCAGATTTCCTTTGCAAGCTTGCTTGGTTGGCCAAAAAGGGCGTATGCGTTTTTTCCTGAATATATTCAGGAAAAAACGCATACGCCCTTTTTGGCCAAGTGCATCATTGTGGACGTTCTGCCTCTTTTCCTATGCTTTAAATGCAATTCCAGTCTACCTCCTGAAATCGGTTTCCTGCAATTCTGCCCCACATTAAAGTCCTCTTGGCAGCCTTACTTCAGTATATTTTTGGACGATAGCTGTCATTTATAACTCTGCAGGTTTGTGAATTACAGTGCCCCTGAGCTCCTTTCTTCAACTCGCTTTCTTGTGAGCTGGCCGCAACACCGCAGCATTGCTTCAGGCCCTAATCTGGTTCCGGCACGGCACGCTGAGCCTTTGGTTAATTCCTCTTCCTGGTGGGAAATGAGAGTTAAATTTGCCCGTCCAGACACCTCCAGCTAGTCTCTCTTTGGTTCTCCTTATTCCTGTTCATCTTCCGCAGAAATTGCAAACTGGGCCAAACAAGAGGTTAAAGGCACTGACTCTCCAAGTCAGGAGAGTGTTAGTAAAGCGTCTGGAATGTTGCACCCGAGTACCAGGGGACGAGAACTGAGACATATTGGAACACGTCTCCCGATCACACGGTTGATCATACTCTGGGTTCCACGTGCATGTTTTAGCTGAAGGCAGAATCCCTTAAACCTGGAGAGTTGAGACCCGTGGAATGGGTACCATGCAATATGACTTCAAAGGGTCTTCATTTGCTCACCGAACCTCTCCAATCCTATCACTGCTGCGTTTATGCCCCTGTACACACGCTTGATTTTCTTTCAGAGACATAGCAATCCATAGGTTTTAAGATACTTACTAGTCAGGTACATTCTTAGGCATTTAATATGGGGTGTTGAGTCCATTTCGTTGAGCAAGGAGTAGTTCTTGTCTATACTATATTTGGCTTAAGGAACTTTATCTGTGCTCATTTCAATCTCTGGTTTTATGCAGCACCCCAACTCACCTTTCCCCTTAAGCAAGCATAAGTTGGTTTTCTAAATTTGAGACCCTGTTCTGTTTTGTAATCCAGTTCCTGTGTAGCCAAGTTTACATTCCGTGTATTAGTGATATCTTCTGATGTTTCTTTTTCTGTGTGACTTATTTCAGTTAGAATCATCATACCTGAATCCACTCATTATGCTGCTACGGGCCTGATGACATTGATTTCATTGCTGAGTGATATTGCAGTGTACGTAAGTACCACAATTCTTTATCCATTTTTCACTTTCAGCGCTGTTGAACTTGTACCGTAAACGAGGTTCTTGTAAACAGAGCCGTCCCAAACTTTGGGGTGGCTGTGTCTTTTTGATTTTAATTTCCCTAAGGTATAGGACAATAAGTGGAAGTGCCCTAGGCTCTGTTGCTTTGTTTTTTAGATGTTTCAGGAATCACCATACACTTCTCCCAAGTGGCTGTTGGCAATTTACATCCCGCCCATCAGCATAACAAGGCTCCCAGTTCTCCATGGCCTGTCCTGCCTTTCTGGATTTTACACTTTTTTCAGATGGCCCTTTTGACCGGGGTGAAGTGAGACTTCATTGTAGTGCAGATTTCCTTTGCAAGCTTGCTTGGTTGGCCAAAAAGTGCGTATGCGTTTTTTCCTGAATATATTCAGGAAAAAACGCATACGCACTTTTTGGCCAAGTGCATCATTGTGGACGTTCTGCCTCTTTTCCTATGCTTTAAATGCAATTCCAGTCTACCTCCTGAAATCGGTTTCCTGCAATTCTGCCCCGCTTTCAAGTCCTCTTGGCAGCCTTACTTCAGTATATTTTTGGACGATAGCTGTCATTTATAACTCTGCAGGTTTGTGAATTACAGTGCCCCTGAGCTCCTTTCTTCAACTCGCTTTCTTGTGAGCTGGCCGCAACACCGCAGGATTGCTTCAGGCCCTAATCTGGTTCCGGCACGGCACGCTGAGCCTTTGGTTAATTCCTCTTCCTGGTGGGAAATGAGAGTTAAATTTGCCCGTCCAGACACCTCCAGCTAGTCTCTCATTGGTTCTCCCTATTCCTGTTCATCTTCCTCAGAAATTGCAAATGGGCCAAACAGGAGGTTAAAGGCACTGACTCTCCAAGTCGGGAGAGTGTTAGGAAAGCGTCTGGAATGTTGCACCCGAGTACCAGGGGACGAGAACTGAGACATATTGGAACACGTCTCCCGATCACACGGTTGATCATACTCTGGGTTCCACGTGCATGTTTTAGCTGAAGGAAGAATCCCTTAAACCTGGAGAGTTGAGACCCGTGGAATGGGTACCATGCAATATGACTTCAAAGGGTCTTCATTTGCTCACCGAACCTCTCCAATCCTATCATTGCTGCGTTTATGACCCTGTACACACGCTTGATTTTCTTTCAGAGACATAGCAATCCATAGGTTTTAAGATACTTACTAGTCAGGTACATTCTTAGGCGTTTAATATGGGGTGTTGAGTCCATTTCGTTGAGCAAGGAGTAGTTCTTGTCTATTCCATATTTGGCTTAAGGAACTTTATCTGTGCTCATTTCAATCTCTGGTTTTATGCAGCACCCCAACTCACCTTTCCCCTTAAGCAAGCATAAGTTGGTTTTCTAAATTTGAGACCTTGTTCTGTTTTGTAATCAAGTTCCTGTGTAGCCAAGTTTACATTACGTGTATTAGTGATACCTTATGATGTTTCTTTTTCTGTGTGACTTATTTCAGTTAGAATCATCATACCTGAATCCACTCATTATGCTGCTACGGGCCTGATGACATAGATTTCATTGCTGAGTGATATTGCATTGTACGTAAGTACCAGAACTTCTTTATCCATTTTTCACTTTCTGCTATATTGAACTTGTACCGTAAACGAGGTTCTTGTAAACAGAGCCGTCCCAAACTTTGGGGTGGCTGTGTCTTTTTGATTTTAATTTCCCTAATCTATAGGACCATAAGTGGAAGTGCCCTAGGCTCTGTTGCTTTGTTTTTTAGATGTTTCAGGAAACACCATACACCTCTCCCGAGTGGCTGTTGGCAATTTACATCCCGCCCATCAGCATAACAAGGCTCCCAGTTCTCCATGGCCTGTCCTGCCTTTCTGGATTTTACACTTTTTTCAGATGGCCCTTTTGACCGGGGGGAAGTGAGACTTCATTGTAGTGCAGATTTCCTTTGCAAGCTTGCTTGGTTGGCCAAAAAGGGCGTATGCGTTTTTTCCTGAATATATTCAGGAAAAAACGCATATGCCCTTTTTGGCCAAGTGCATCATTGTGGACGTTCTGCCTCTTTTCCTATGCTTTAAATGCAATTCCAGTCTACCTCCTGAAATCGGTTTCCTGCAATTCTGCCCCACATTAAAGTCCTCTTGGCAGCCTTACTTCAGTATATTTTTGGACGATAGCTGTCATTTATAACTCTGCAGGTTTGTGAATTACAGTGCCCCTGAGCTCCTTTCTTCAACTCGCTTTCTTGTGAGCTGGCCGCAACACCGCAGCATTGCTTCAGGCCCTAATCTGGTTCCGGCACGGCACGCTGAGCCTTTGGTTAATTCCTCTTCCTGGTGGGAAATGAGAGTTAAATTTGCCCGTCCAGACACCTCCAGCTAGTCTCTCTTTGGTTCTCCTTATTCCTGTTCATCTTCCGCAGAAATTGCAAACTGGGCCAAACAAGAGGTTAAAGGCACTGACTCTCCAAGTCAGGAGAGTGTTAGTAAAGCGTCTGGAATGTTGCACCCGAGTACCAGGGGACGAGAACTGAGACATATTGGAACACGTCTCCCGATCACACGGTTGATCATACTCTGGGTTCCACGTGCATGTTTTAGCTGAAGGAAGAATCCCTTAAACCTGGAGAGTTGAGACCCGTGGAATGGGTACCATGCAATATGACTTCAAAGGGTCTTCATTTGCTCACCGAACCTCTCCAATCCTATCACTGCTGCGTTTATGCCCCTGTACACACGCTTGATTTTCTTTCAGAGACATAGCAATCCATAGGTTTTAAGATACTTACTAGTCAGGTACATACTTAGGCGTTTAATATGGGCTGTTGAGTCCATTTCGTTGAGCAAGGAGTAGTTCTTGTCTATTCCATATTTGGCTTAAGGAACTTTATCTGTGCTCATTTCAATCTCTGGTTTTATGCAGCACCCCAACTCACCTTTCCCCTTAAGCAAGCATAAGTTGGTTTTCTAAATTTGAGACCCTGTTCTGTTTTGTAATCCAGTTCCTGTGTAGCCAAGTTTACATTCCGTGTATTAGTGATATCTTATGATGTTTCTTTTTCTGTGTGACTTATTTCAGTTAGAATCATCATACCTGAATCCACTCATTATGCTGCTACGGGCCTGATGACATTGATTTCATTGCTGAGTGATATTGCAGTGTACGTAAGTACCACAATTCTTTATCCATTTTTCACTTTCAGCGCTGTTGAACTTGTACCGTAAACGAGGTTCTTGTAAACAGAGCCGTCCCAAACTTTGGGGTGGCTGTGTCTTTTTGATTTTAATTTCCCTAAGGTATAGGACAATAAGTGGAAGTGCCCTAGGCTCTGTTGCTTTGTTTTTTAGATGTTTCAGGAATCACCATACACTTCTCCCAAGTGGCTGTTGGCAATTTACATCCCGCCCATCAGCATAACAAGGCTCCCAGTTCTCCATGGCCTCTCCTGCCTTTCTGGATTTTACACTTTTTTCAGATGGCCCTTTTGACCGGGGTGAAGTGAGACTTCATTGTAGTGCAGATTTCCTTTGCAAGCTTGCTTGGTTGGCCAAAAAGTGCGTATGCGTTTTTTCCTGAATATATTCAGGAAAAAACGCATACGCACTTTTTGGCCAAGTGCATCATTGTGGACGTTCTGCCTCTTTTCCTATGCTTTAAATGCAATTCCAGTCTACCTCCTGAAATCGGTTTCCTGCAATTCTGCCCCGCTTTCAAGTCCTCTTGGCAGCCTTACTTCAGTATATTTTTGGACGATAGCTGTCATTTATAACTCTGCAGGTTTGTGAATTACAGTGCCCCTGAGCTCCTTTCTTCAACTCGCTTTCTTGTGAGCTGGCCGCAACACCGCAGCATTGCTTCAGGCCCTAATCTGGTTCCGGCACGGCACGCTGAGCCTTTGGTTAATTCCTCTTCCTGGTGGGAAATGAGAGTTAAATTTGCCCGTCCAGACACCTCCAGCTAGTCTCTCTTTGGTTCTCCTTATTCCTGTTCATCTTCCGCAGAAATTGCAAACTGGGCCAAACAAGAGGTTAAAGGCACTGACTCTCCAAGTCAGGAGAGTGTTAGTAAAGCGTCTGGAATGTTGCACCCGAGTACCAGGGGACGAGAACTGAGACATATTGGAACACGTCTCCCGATCACACGGTTGATCATACTCTGGGTTCCACGTGCATGTTTTAGCTGAAGGAAGAATCCCTTAAACCTGGAGAGTTGAGACCCGTGGAATGGGTACCATGCAATATGACTTCAAAGGGTCTTCATTTGCTCACCGAACCTCTCCAATCCTATCACTGCTGCGTTTATGCCCCTGTACACACGCTTGATTTTCTTTCAGAGACATAGCAATCCATAGGTTTTAAGATACTTACTAGTCAGGTACATACTTAGGCGTTTAATATGGGCTGTTGAGTCCATTTCGTTGAGCAAGGAGTAGTTCTTGTCTATTCCATATTTGGCTTAAGGAACTTTATCTGTGCTCATTTCAATCTCTGGTTTTATGCAGCACCCCAACTCACCTTTCCCCTTAAGCAAGCATAAGTTGGTTTTCTAAATTTGAGACCCTGTTCTGTTTTGTAATCCAGTTCCTGTGTAGCCAAGTTTACATTCCGTGTATTAGTGATATCTTATGATGTTTCTTTTTCTGTGTGACTTATTTCAGTTAGAATCATCATACCTGAATCCACTCATTATGCTGCTACGGGCCTGATGACATTGATTTCATTGCTGAGTGATATTGCAGTGTACGTAAGTACCACAATTCTTTATCCATTTTTCACTTTCAGCGCTGTTGAACTTGTACCGTAAACGAGGTTCTTGTAAACAGAGCCGTCCCAAACTTTGGGGTGGCTGTGTCTTTTTGATTTTAATTTCCCTAAGGTATAGGACAATAAGTGGAAGTGCCCTAGGCTCTGTTGCTTTGTTTTTTAGATGTTTCAGGAAACACCATACACCTCTCCCGAGTGGCTGTTGGCAATTTACATCCCGCCCATCAGCATAACAAGGCTCCCAGTTTTCCATGGCCTGTCCTGCCTTTCTGGATTTTACACTTTTTTCAGATGGCCCTTTTGACCCGGGGGAAGTGAGACTTCATTGTAGTGCAGATTTCCTTTGCAAGCTTGCTTGGTTGGCCAAAAAGGGCGTATGTGTTTTTTCCTGAATATATTCAGGAAAAAACGCATACGCCCTTTTTGGCCAAGTGCATCATTGTGGACGTTCTGCCTCTTTTCCTATGCTTTAAATGCAATTCCAGTCTACCTCCTGAAATCGGTTTCCTGCAATTCTGCCCTGCTTTCAAGTCCTCTTGGCAGCCTTACTTCAGTATATTTTTGGACGATAGCTGTCATTTATAACTCTGCAGGTTTGTGAATTACAGTGCCCCTGAGCTCCTTTCTTCAACTCGCTTTCTTGTGAGCTGGCCGCAACACCGCAGGATTGCTTCAGGCCCTAATCTGGTTCCGGCACGGCACGCTGAGCCTTTGGTTAATTCCTCTTCCTGGTGGGAAATGAGAGTTAAATTTGCCCGTCCAGACACCTCCAGCTAGTCTCTCATTGGTTCTCCCTATTCCTGTTCATCTTCCGCAGAAATTGCAAATGGGCCAAACAGGAGGTTAAAGGCACTGACTCTCCAAATCGGGAGAGTGTTAGTAAAGCGTCTGGAATGTTACACCCGAGTACCAGGGGACGAGAATTGAGACATATTGGAACACGTCTCCCGATCACACGGTTGATCATACTCTGGGTTCCACGTGCATGTTTTAGCTGAAGGAAGAATCCCTTAAACCTGGAGAGTTGAGACCCGTGGAATGGGTACCATGCAATATGACTTCAAAGGGTCTTCATTTGCTCACCGAACCTCTCCAATCCTATCACTGCTGCGTTTATGCCCCTGTACACACGCTTGATTTTCTTTCAGAGACATAGCAATCCATAGGTTTTAAGATACTTACTAGTCAGGTACATACTTAGGCGTTTAATATGGGCTGTTGAGTCCATTTCGTTGAGCAAGGAGTAGTTCTTGTCTATTCCATATTTGGCTTAAGGAACTTTATCTGTGCTCATTTCAATCTCTGGTTTTATGCAGCACCCCAACTCACCTTTCCCCTTAAGCAAGCATAAGTTGGTTTTCTAAATTTGAGACCCTGTTCTGTTTTGTAATCCACTTCCTGTGTAGCCAAGTTTACATCCCGTGTATTAATGATATCTTATGATGTTTCTTTTTCTGTGTGACTTATTTCAGTTAGAATCATCATACCTGAATCCATTCATTATGCTGCTACGGGCCTGATGACATAGATTTCATTGCTGAGTGATATTGCATTGTACGTAAGTACCACAACTTCTTTATCCATTTTTCACTTTCTGCGCTGTTGGACTTGTACCGTAAACGAGGTTCTTGTAAACAGAGCCTTCCCAAACTTTGGGGTGGCTGTGTCTTTTTGATTTTAAATCCCCTAAGCTATAGGACCATAAGTGGAAGTGCCCTAGGCTCTGTTGCTTTGTTTTTTAGATGTTTCAGGAAACACCATACACCTCTCCTGAGTGGCTGTTGGCAATTTACATCCTGCCCATCAGCATAACAAGGCTCCCAGTTCTCCATGGCCTGTCCTGCCTTTCTGGATTTTACACTTTTTTCAGATGGCCCTTTTGACCGGGGGGAAGTGAGACTTCATTGTAGTGCAGATTTCCTTTGCAAGCTTGCTTGGTTGGCCAAAAAGGGCGTATGCGTTTTTTCCTGAATATATTCAGGAAAAAACGCATATGCCCTTTTTGGCCAAGTGCATCATTGTGGACGTTCTGCCTCTTTTCCTATGCTTTAAATGCAATTCCAGTCTACCTCCTGAAATCGGTTTCCTGCAATTCTGCCCCACATTAAAGTCCTCTTGGCAGCCTTACTTCAGTATATTTTTGGACGATAGCTGTCATTTATAACTCTGCAGGTTTGTGAATTACAGTGCCCCTGAGCTCCTTTCTTCAACTCGCTTTCTTGTGAGCTGGCCGCAACACCGCAGCATTGCTTCAGGCCCTAATCTGGTTCCGGCACGGCACGCTGAGCCTTTGGTTAATTCCTCTTCCTGGTGGGAAATGAGAGTTAAATTTGCCCGTCCAGACACCTCCAGCTAGTCTCTCTTTGGTTCTCCTTATTCCTGTTCATCTTCCGCAGAAATTGCAAACTGGGCCAAACAAGAGGTTAAAGGCACTGACTCTCCAAGTCAGGAGAGTGTTAGTAAAGCGTCTGGAATGTTGCACCCGAGTACCAGGGGACGAGAACTGAGACATATTGGAACACGTCTCCCGATCACACGGTTGATCATACTCTGGGTTCCACGTGCATGTTTTAGCTGAAGGAAGAATCCCTTAAACCTGGAGAGTTGAGACCCGTGGAATGGGTACCATGCAATATGACTTCAAAGGGTCTTCATTTGCTCACCGAACCTCTCCAATCCTATCACTGCTGCGTTTATGCCCCTGTACACACGCTTGATTTTCTTTCAGAGACATAGCAATCCATAGGTTTTAAGATACTTACTAGTCAGGTACATACTTAGGCGTTTAATATGGGCTGTTGAGTCCATTTCGTTGAGCAAGGAGTAGTTCTTGTCTATTCCATATTTGGCTTAAGGAACTTTATCTGTGCTCATTTCAATCTCTGGTTTTATGCAGCACCCCAACTCACCTTTCCCCTTAAGCAAGCATAAGTTGGTTTTCTAAATTTGAGACCCTGTTCTGTTTTGTAATCCACTTCCTGTGTAGCCAAGTTTACATCCCGTGTATTAATGATATCTTATGATGTTTCTTTTTCTGTGTGACTTATTTCAGTTAGAATCATCATACCTGAATCCACTCATTATGCTGCTACGGGCCTGATGACATAGATTTCATTGCTGAGTGATATTGCATTGTACGTAAGTACCACAACTTCTTTATCCATTTTTCACTTTCTGCGCTGTTGGACTTGTACCGTAAACGAGGTTCTTGTAAACAGAGCCTTCCCAAACTTTGGGGTGGCTGTGTCTTTTTGATTTTAAATCCCGTAAGCTATAGGACCATAAGTGGAAGTGCCCTAGGCTCTGTTGCTTTGTTTTTTAGATGTTTCAGGAAACACCATACACCTCTCCCGAGTGGCTGTTGGCAATTTACATCCCGCCCATCAGCATAACAAGGCTCCCAGTTTTCCATGGCCTGTCCTGCCTTTCTGGATTTTACACTTTTTTCAGATGGCCCTTTTGACCCGGGGGAAGTGAGACTTCATTGTAGTGCAGATTTCCTTTGCAAGCTTGCTTGGTTGGCCAAAAAGGGCGTATGTGTTTTTTCCTGAATATATTCAGGAAAAAACGCATACGCCCTTTTTGGCCAAGTGCATCATTGTGGACGTTCTGCCTCTTTTCCTATGCTTTAAATGCAATTCCAGTCTACCTCCTGAAATCGGTTTCCTGCAATTCTGCCCCACATTAAAGTCCTCTTGGCAGCCTTACTTCAGTATATTTTTGGACGATAGCTGTCATTTATAACTCTGCAGGTTTGTGAATTACAGTGCCCCTGAGCTCCTTTCTTCAACTCGCTTTCTTGTGAGCTGGCCGCAACACCGCAGCATTGCTTCAGGCCCTAATCTGGTTCCGGCACGGCACGCTGAGCCTTTGGTTAATTCCTCTTCCTGGTGGGAAATGAGAGTTAAATTTGCCCGTCCAGACACCTCCAGCTAGTCTCTCTTTGGTTCTCCTTATTCCTGTTCATCTTCCGCAGAAATTGCAAACTGGGCCAAACAAGAGGTTAAAGGCACTGACTCTCCAAGTCAGGAGAGTGTTAGTAAAGCGTCTGGAATGTTGCACCCGAGTACCAGGGGACGAGAACTGAGACATATTGGAACACGTCTCCCGATCACACGGTTGATCATACTCTGGGTTCCACGTGCATGTTTTAGCTGAAGGAAGAATCCCTTAAACCTGGAGAGTTGAGACCCGTGGAATGGGTACCATGCAATATGACTTCAAAGGGTCTTCATTTGCTCACCGAACCTCTCCAATCCTATCACTGCTGCGTTTATGCCCCTGTACACACGCTTGATTTTCTTTCAGAGACATAGCAATCCATAGGTTTTAAGATACTTACTAGTCAGGTACATACTTAGGCGTTTAATATGGGCTGTTGAGTCCATTTCGTTGAGCAAGGAGTAGTTCTTGTCTATTCCATATTTGGCTTAAGGAACTTTATCTGTGCTCATTTCAATCTCTGGTTTTATGCAGCACCCCAACTCACCTTTCCCCTTAAGCAAGCATAAGTTGGTTTTCTAAATTTGAGACCCTGTTCTGTTTTGTAATCCACTTCCTGTGTAGC
The DNA here is from genome assembly GCF_964270905.1 of Leucopleurus acutus. NCBI lineage: Eukaryota > Metazoa > Chordata > Mammalia > Artiodactyla > Delphinidae > Leucopleurus > Leucopleurus acutus. The sequence continues at coordinate 792,948 of NW_028139203.1, forward strand.
CAAGTTTACATCCCGTGTATTAATGATATCTTATGATGTTTCTTTTTCTGTGTGACTTATTTCAGTTAGAATCATCATACCTGAATCCACTCATTATGCTGCTACGGGCCTGATGACATAGATTTCATTGCTGAGTGATATTGCATTGTACGTAAGTACCACAACTTCTTTATCCATTTTTCACTTTCTGCGCTGTTGGACTTGTACCGTAAACGAGGTTCTTGTAAACAGAGCCTTCCCAAACTTTGGGGTGGCTGTGTCTTTTTGATTTTAAATCCCCTAAGCTATAGGACCATAAGTGGAAGTGCCCTAGGCTCTGTTGCTTTGTTTTTTAGATGTTTCAGGAAACACCATACACCTCTCCCGAGTGGCTGTTGGCAATTTACATCCCGCCCATCAGCATAACATGGCTCCCAGTTCTCCATGGCCTGTCCTGCGTTTCTGGATTTTACACTTTTTTCAGATGGCCCTTTTGACCGGGGGGAAGTGAGACTTCATTGTAGTGCAGATTTCCTTTGCAAGCTTGCTTGGTTGGCCAAAAAGGGCGTATGCGTTTTTTCCTGAATATATTCAGGAAAAAACGCATACGCCCTTTTTGGCCAAGTGCATCATTGTGGACGTTCTGCCTCTTTTCCTATGCTTTAAATGCAATTCCAGTCTACCTCCTGAAATCGGTTTCCTGCAATTCTGCCCCACATTAAAGTCCTCTTGGCAGCCTTACTTCAGTATATTTTTGGACGATAGCTGTCATTTATAACTCTGCAGGTTTGTGAATTACAGTGCCCCTGAGCTCCTTTCTTCAACTCGCTTTCTTGTGAGCTGGCCGCAACACCGCAGCATTGCTTCAGGCCCTAATCTGGTTCCGGCACGGCACGCTGAGCCTTTGGTTAATTCCTCTTCCTGGTGGGAAATGAGAGTTAAATTTGCCCGTCCAGACACCTCCAGCTAGTCTCTCTTTGGTTCTCCTTATTCCTGTTCATCTTCCGCAGAAATTGCAAACTGGGCCAAACAAGAGGTTAAAGGCACTGACTCTCCAAGTCAGGAGAGTGTTAGTAAAGCGTCTGGAATGTTGCACCCGAGTACCAGGGGACGAGAACTGAGACATATTGGAACACGTCTCCCGATCACACGGTTGATCATACTCTGGGTTCCACGTGCATGTTTTAGCTGAAGGCAGAATCCCTTAAACCTGGAGAGTTGAGACCCGTGGAATGGGTACCATGCAATATGACTTCAAAGGGTCTTCATTTGCTCACCGAACCTCTCCAATCCTATCACTGCTGCGTTTATGCCCCTGTACACACGCTTGATTTTCTTTCAGAGACATAGCAATCCATAGGTTTTAAGATACTTACTAGTCAGGTACATTCTTAGGCATTTAATATGGGGTGTTGAGTCCATTTCGTTGAGCAAGGAGTAGTTCTTGTCTATACTATATTTGGCTTAAGGAACTTTATCTGTGCTCATTTCAATCTCTGGTTTTATGCAGCACCCCAACTCACCTTTCCCCTTAAGCAAGCATAAGTTGGTTTTCTAAATTTGAGACCCTGTTCTGTTTTGTAATCCAGTTCCTGTGTAGCCAAGTTTACATTCCGTGTATTAGTGATATCTTCTGATGTTTCTTTTTCTGTGTGACTTATTTCAGTTAGAATCATCATACCTGAATCCACTCATTATGCTGCTACGGGCCTGATGACATTGATTTCATTGCTGAGTGATATTGCAGTGTACGTAAGTACCACAATTCTTTATCCATTTTTCACTTTCAGCGCTGTTGAACTTGTACCGTAAACGAGGTTCTTGTAAACAGAGCCGTCCCAAACTTTGGGGTGGCTGTGTCTTTTTGATTTTAATTTCCCTAAGGTATAGGACAATAAGTGGAAGTGCCCTAGGCTCTGTTGCTTTGTTTTTTAGATGTTTCAGGAATCACCATACACTTCTCCCAAGTGGCTGTTGGCAATTTACATCCCGCCCATCAGCATAACAAGGCTCCCAGTTCTCCATGGCCTGTCCTGCCTTTCTGGATTTTACACTTTTTTCAGATGGCCCTTTTGACCGGGGTGAAGTGAGACTTCATTGTAGTGCAGATTTCCTTTGCAAGCTTGCTTGGTTGGCCAAAAAGTGCGTATGCGTTTTTTCCTGAATATATTCAGGAAAAAACGCATACGCACTTTTTGGCCAAGTGCATCATTGTGGACGTTCTGCCTCTTTTCCTATGCTTTAAATGCAATTCCAGTCTACCTCCTGAAATCGGTTTCCTGCAATTCTGCCCCGCTTTCAAGTCCTCTTGGCAGCCTTACTTCAGTATATTTTTGGACGATAGCTGTCATTTATAACTCTGCAGGTTTGTGAATTACAGTGCCCCTGAGCTCCTTTCTTCAACTCGCTTTCTTGTGAGCTGGCCGCAACACCGCAGGATTGCTTCAGGCCCTAATCTGGTTCCGGCACGGCACGCTGAGCCTTTGGTTAATTCCTCTTCCTGGTGGGAAATGAGAGTTAAATTTGCCCGTCCAGACACCTCCAGCTAGTCTCTCATTGGTTCTCCCTATTCCTGTTCATCTTCCTCAGAAATTGCAAATGGGCCAAACAGGAGGTTAAAGGCACTGACTCTCCAAGTCGGGAGAGTGTTAGGAAAGCGTCTGGAATGTTGCACCCGAGTACCAGGGGACGAGAACTGAGACATATTGGAACACGTCTCCCGATCACACAGTTGATCATACTCTGGGTTCCACGTGCATGTTTTAGCTGAAGGAAGAATCCCTTAAACCTGGAGAGTTGAGACCCGTGGAATGGGTACCATGCAATATGACTTCAAAGGGTCTTCATTTGCTCACCGAACCTCTCCAATCCTATCATTGCTGCGTTTATGCCCCTGTACACACGCTTGATTTTCTTTCAGAGACATAGCAATCCATAGGTTTTAAGATACTTACTAGTCAGGTACATTCTTAGGCGTTTAATATGGGGTGTTGAGTCCATTTCGTTGAGCAAGGAGTAGTTCTTGTCTATTCCATATTTGGCTTAAGGAACTTTATCTGTGCTCATTTCAATCTCTGGTTTTATGCAGCACCCCAACTCACCTTTCCCCTTAAGCAAGCATAAGTTGGTTTTCTAAATTTGAGACCTTGTTCTGTTTTGTAATCAAGTTCCTGTGTAGCCAAGTTTACATTACGTGTATTAGTGATACCTTATGATGTTTCTTTTTCTGTGTGACTTATTTCAGTTAGAATCATCATACCTGAATCCACTCATTATGCTGCTACGGGCCTGATTACATAGATTTCATTGCTGAGTGATATTGCATTGTACGTAAGTACCAGAACTTCTTTATCCATTTTTCACTTTCTGCTATATTGAACTTGTACCGTAAACGAGGTTCTTGTAAACAGAGCCGTCCCAAACTTTGGGGTGGCTGTGTCTTTTTGATTTTAATTTCCCTAATCTATAGGACCATAAGTGGAAGTGCCCTAGGCTCTGTTGCTTTGTTTTTTAGATGTTTCAGGAATCACCATACACTTCTCCCAAGTGGCTGTTGGCAATTTACATCCCGCCCATCAGCATAACAAGGCTCCCAGTTTTCCATGGCCTGTCCTGCCTTTCTGGATTTTACACTTTTTTCAGATGGCCCTTTTGACCCGGGGGAAGTGAGACTTCATTGTAGTGCAGATTTCCTTTGCAAGCTTGCTTGGTTGGCCAAAAAGGGCGTATGTGTTTTTTCCTGAATATATTCAGGAAAAAACGCATACGCCCTTTTTGGCCAAGTGCATCATTGTGGACGTTCTGCCTCTTTTCCTATGCTTTAAATGCAATTCCAGTCTACCTCCTGAAATCGGTTTCCTGCAATTCTGCCCTGCTTTCAAGTCCTCTTGGCAGCCTTACTTCAGTATATTTTTGGACGATAGCTGTCATTTATAACTCTGCAGGTTTGTGAATTACAGTGCCCCTGAGCTCCTTTCTTCAACTCGCTTTCTTGTGAGTTGGCCGCAACACCGCAGGATTGCTTCAGGCCCTAATCTGGTTCCGGCACGGCACGCTGAGCCTTTGGTTAATTCCTCTTCCTGGTGGGAAATGAGAGTTAAATTTGCCCGTCCAGACACCTCCAGCTAGTCTCTCATTGGTTCTCCCTATTCCTGTTCATCTTCCGCAGAAATTGCAAATGGGCCAAACAGGAGGTTAAAGGCACTGACTCTCCAAATCGGGAGAGTGTTAGTAAAGCGTCTGGAATGTTACACCCGAGTACCAGGGGACGAGAATTGAGACATATTGGAACACGTCTCCCGATCACACGGTTGATCATACTCTGGGTTCCACGTGCATGTTTTAGCTGAAGGAAGAATCCCTTAAACCTGGAGAGTTGAGACCCGTGGAATGGGTACCATGCAATATGACTTCAAAGGGTCTTCATTTGCTCACCGAACCTCTCCAATCCTATCACTGCTGCGTTTATGCCCCTGTACACACGCTTGATTTTCTTTCAGAGACATAGCAATCCATAGGTTTTAAGATACTTACTAGTCAGGTACATACTTAGGCGTTTAATATGGGCTGTTGAGTCCATTTCGTTGAGCAAGGAGTAGTTCTTGTCTATTCCATATTTGGCTTAAGGAACTTTATCTGTGCTCATTTCAATCTCTGGTTTTATGCAGCACCCCAACTCACCTTTCCCCTTAAGCAAGCATAAGTTGGTTTTCTAAATTTGAGACCCTGTTCTGTTTTGTAATCCACTTCCTGTGTAGCCAAGTTTACATCCCGTGTATTAATGATATCTTATGATGTTTCTTTTTCTGTGTGACTTATTTCAGTTAGAATCATCATACCTGAATCCACTCATTATGCTGCTACGGGCCTGATGACATAGATTTCATTGCTGAGTGATATTGCATTGTACGTAAGTACCACAACTTCTTTATCCATTTTTCACTTTCTGCGCTGTTGGACTTGTACCGTAAACGAGGTTCTTGTAAACAGAGCCTTCCCAAACTTTGGGGTGGCTGTGTCTTTTTGATTTTAAATCCCCTAAGCTATAGGACCATAAGTGGAAGTGCCCTAGGCTCTGTTGCTTTGTTTTTTAGATGTTTCAGGAAACACCATACACCTCTCCCGAGTGGCTGTTGGCAATTTACATCCTGCCCATCAGCATAACAAGGCTCCCAGTTCTCCATGGCCTGTCCTGCCTTTCTGGATTTTACACTTTTTTCAGATGGCCCTTTTGACCGGGGGGAAGTGAGACTTCATTGTAGTGCAGATTTCCTTTGCAAGCTTGCTTGGTTGGCCAAAAAGTGCGTATGCGTTTTTTCCTGAATATATTCAGGAAAAAACGCATATGCCCTTTTTGGTCAAGTGCATCATTGTGGACGTTCTGCCTCTTTTCCTATGCTTTAAATGCAATTCCAGTCTACCTCCCTAAATCGGTTTCCTGCAATTCTGCCCCACATTAAAGTCCTCTTGGCAGCCTTACTTCAGTATATTTTTGGACGATAGCTGTCATTTATAACTCTGCAGGTTTGTGAATTACAGTGCCCCTGAGCTCCTTTCTTCAACTCGCTTTCTTGTGAGCTGGCCGCAACACCGCAACATTGCTTCAGGCCCTAATCTGGTTCCGGCACGGCACGCTGAGCCTTTGGTTAATTCCTCTTCCTGGTGGGAAATGAGAGTTAAATTTGCCCGTCCAGACACCTCCAGCTAGTCTCTCTTTGGTTCTCCTTATTCCTGTTCATCTTCCGCAGAAATTGCAAACTGGGCCAAACAAGAGGTTAAAGGCACTGACTCTCCAAGTCAGGAGAGTGTTAGTAAAGCGTCTGGAATGTTGCACCCGAGTACCAGGGGACGAGAACTGAGACATATTGGAACACGTCTCCCGATCACACGGTTGATCATACTCTGGGTTCCACGTGCATGTTTTAGCTGAAGGAAGAATCCCTTAAACCTGGAGAGTTGAGACCCGTGGAATGGGTACCATGCAATATGACTTCAAAGGGTCTTCATTTGCTCACCGAACCTCTCCAATCCTATCACTGCTGCGTTTATGCCCCTGTACACACGCTTGATTTTCTTTCAGAGACATAGCAATCCATAGGTTTTAAGATACTTACTAGTCAGGTACATATTTAGGCGTTTAATATGGGCTGTTGAGTCCATTTCGTTGAGCAAGGAGTAGTTCTTGTCTATTCCATATTTGGCTTAAGGAACTTTATCTGTGCTCATTTCAATCTCTGGTTTTATGCAGCACCCCAACTCACCTTTCCCCTTAAGCAAGCATAAGTTGGTTTTCTAAATTTGAGACCCTGTTCTGTTTTGTAATCCACTTCCTGTGTAGCCAAGTTTACATTCCGTGTATTAGTGATATCTTATGATGTTTCTTTTTCTGTGTGACTTATTTCAGTTAGAATCATCATACCTGAATCCACTCATTATGCTGCTACGGGCCTGATGACATAGATTTCATTGCTGAGTGATATTGCATTGTACGTAAGTACCACAACTTCTTTATCCATTTTTCACTTTCTGCGCTGTTGGACTTGTACCGTAAACGAGGTTCTTGTAAACAGAGCCTTCCCAAACTTTGGGGTGGCTGTGTCTTTTTGATTTTAAATCCCCTAAGCTATAGGACCATAAGTGGAAGTGCCCTAGGCTCTGTTGCTTTGTTTTTTAGATGTTTCAGGAAACACCATACACCTCTCCCGAGTGGCTGTTGGCAATTTACATCCCGCCCATCAGCATAACAAGGCTCCCAGTTCTCCATGGCCTGTCCTGCGTTTCTGGATTTTACACTTTTTTCAGATGGCCCTTTTGACCGGGGGGAAGTGAGACTTCATTGTAGTGCAGATTTCCTTTGCAAGCTTGCTTGGTTGGCCAAAAAGGGCGTATGCGTTTTTTCCTGAATATATTCAGGAAAAAACGCATACGCCCTTTTTGGCCAAGTGCATCATTGTGGACGTTCTGCCTCTTTTCCTATGCTTTAAATGCAATTCCAGTCTACCTCCTGAAATCGGTTTCCTGCAATTCTGCCCCACATTAAAGTCCTCTTGGCAGCCTTACTTCAGTATATTTTTGGACGATAGCTGTCATTTATAACTCTGCAGGTTTGTGAATTACAGTGCCCCTGAGCTCCTTTCTTCAACTCGCTTTCTTGTGAGCTGGCCGCAACACCGCAGCATTGCTTCAGGCCCTAATCTGGTTCCGGCACGGCACGCTGAGCCTTTGGTTAATTCCTCTTCCTGGTGGGAAATGAGAGTTAAATTTGCCCGTCCAGACACCTCCAGCTAGTCTCTCTTTGGTTCTCCTTATTCCTGTTCATCTTCCGCAGAAATTGCAAACTGGGCCAAACAAGAGGTTAAAGGCACTGACTCTCCAAGTCAGGAGAGTGTTAGTAAAGCATCTGGAATGTTGCACCCGAGTACCAGGGGACGAGAACTGAGACATATTGGAACACGTCTCCCGATCACACGGTTGATCATACTCTGGGTTCCACGTGCATGTTTTAGCTGAAGGCAGAATCCCTTAAACCTGGAGAGTTGAGACCCGTGGAATGGGTACCATGCAATATGACTTCAAAGGGTCTTCATTTGCTCACCGAAACTCTCCAATCCTATCACTGCTGCATTTATGCCCCTGTACACACGCTTGATTTTCTTTCAGAGACATAGCAATCCATAGGTTTTAAGATACTTACTAGTCAGGTACATTCTTAGGCGTTTAATATGGGGTGTTGAGTCCATTTCGTTGAGCAAAGAGTAGTTCTTGTCTATTCCATATTTGGCTTAAGGAACTTTATCTGTGCTCATTTCAATCTCTGGTTTTATGCAGCACCCAAACTCACCTTTCCCCTTAAGCAAGCATAAGTTGGTTTTCTAAATTTGAGACCCTGTTCTGTTTTGTAATCCAGTTCCTGTGTAGCCAAGTTTACATTCCGTGTATTAGTGATATCTTATGATGTTTCTTTTTCTGTGTGACTTATTTCAGTTAGATTCATCATACCTGAATCCACTCTTTATGCTGCTATGGGCCTGAAGACATAGATTTCATTGCTGAGTGATACTTCATTGTACGTAAGTACCACAACTTCTTTATCCATTTTTCGCTTTCTGAGATATTGAACTTGTAGCGTAAAGGAGGTTCTTGTAAACAGAGCCTTCCCAAACTTTGGGGTGGCTGTGTCTTTTTGATTTTAATTCCCCTAATCTATAGGACCATAAGTGGAAGTGCCCTAGGCTTTGTTGCTTTGTTTTTTAGATGTTTCAGGAAACACCATACACCTCTCCCGAGTGGCTGTTGGCAATTTACATCCCGCCCATCAGCATAACAAGGCTCCCAGTTCTCCATGGCCTGTCCTGCGTTTCTGGATTTTACACTTTTTTCAGATGGCCCTTTTGACCGGGGGGAAGTGAGACTTCATTGTAGTGCAGATTTCCTTTGCAAGCTTGCTTGGTTGGCCAAAAAGGGCGTATGCGTTTTTTCCTGAATATATTCAGGAAAAACCGCATACGCCCTTTTTGGCCAAGTGCATCATTGTGGACGTTCTGCCTCTTTTCCTATGCTTTAAATGCAATTCCAGTCTACCTCCTGAAATCGGTTTCCTGCAATTCTGCCCTGCTTTCAAGTCCTCTTGGCAGCCTTACTTCAGTATATTTTTGGACGATAGCTGTCATTTATAACTCTGCAGGTTTGTGAATTACAGTGCCCCTGAGCTCCTTTCTTCAACTCGCTTTCTTGTGAGCTGGCCGCAACACTGCAGGATTGCTTCAGGCCCTAATCTGGTTCCGGCATGGCACGCTGAGCCTTTGGTTAATTCCTCTTCCTGGTGGGAAATGAGAGTTAAATTTGCCCGTCCAGACACCTCCAGCTAGTCTCTCATTGGTTCTCCCTATTCCTGTTCATCTTCCTCAGAAATTGCAAACTGGGCCAAACAGGAGGTTAAAGGCACTGACTCTCCAAGTCGGGAGAGTGTTAGTAAAGCGTCTGGAATGTTGCACCCGAGTACCAGGGGACGAGAACTGAGACATATTGGAACACGTCTCCCGATCACACGGTTGATCATACTCTGGGTTCCACGTGCATGTTTTAGCTGAAGGCAGAATACCTTAAACCTGGAGAGTTGAGACCCGTGGAATGGGTACCATGCAATATGACTTCAAAGGGTCTTCATTTGCTCACCGAACCTCTCCAATCCTATCACTGCTGCATTTATGCCCCTGTACACACGCTTGATTGTCTTTCAGAGACATAGCAATCCATAGGTTTTAAGATACATACTAGTCAGGTACATTCTTAGGCGTTTAATATGGGCTGTTGAGTCCATTTCGGTGAGCAAGGAGTAGTTCTTGTCTATTCCATATTTGGCTTAAGGAACTTTATCTGTGCTCATTTCAATCTCTGGTTTTATGCAGCACCCCAACTCACCTTTCCCTTTAAGCAAGCATAAGTTGGTTTTCTAAATTTGAGACCCTGTTCTGTTTTGTAATCCAGTTCCTGTGTAGCCAAGTTTACATCCCGTGTATTAGTGATATCTTATGATGTTTCTTTTTCTGTGTGACTTATTTCAGTTAGAATCATCATACCTGAATCCACTCATTATGCTGCTACGGGCCTGATGACATAGATTTCATTGCTGAGTGATATTGCATTGTACGTAAGTACCACATCTTCTTTATCCATTTTTCACTTTCTGCGCTGTTGAACTTGTACCGTAAACGAGGTTCTTGTAAACAGAGCCCTCCCAAACTTTGGGGTGGCTGTGTCTTTTTGATTTTAATTCCCCTAAGCTATAGGACCATAAGTGGAAGTGCCCTAGGCTCTGTTGCTTGGTTTTTTAGATGTTTCAGGAATCACCATACACTTCTCCCGAGTGGCTGTTGGCAATTTACATCTCGCCCATCAGCATAACAAGGCTCCCAGTTCTCCATGGCCTGTCCTGCCTTTCTGGATTTTACACTTTTTTCAGATGGCCCTTTTGACCGGGGGGAAGTGAGACTTCATTGTAGTGCAGATTTCCTTTGCAAGCTTGCTTGGTTGGCCAAAAAGGGCGTATGCGTTTTTTCCTGAATATATTCAGGAAAAAAGGCATACGCCCTTTTTGGCCAAGTGCATCATTCTGGACGTTCTGCCTCTTTTCCTATGCTTTAAATGCAATTCCAGTCTACCTCCTGAAATCGGTTTCCTGCAATTCTGCCCCGCTTTCAAGTCCTCTTGGCAGCCTTACTTCAGTATATTTTTGGACAATAGCTGTCATTTATAACTGTGCAGGTTTGTGAATTACAGTGCCCCTGAGCTCCTTTCTTCAACTCGCTTTCTTGGGAGCTGGCCGCAACACCGCAGGATTGCTTCAGGCCCTAATCTGATTCCGGCACGGCACGCTGAGCCTTTGGTTAATTCCTCTTCCTGGTGGGAAATGAGAGTTAAATTTGCCCGTCCAGACACCTCCAGCTAGTCTCTCATTGGTTCTCCCTATTCCTGTTCATCTTCCTCAGAAATTGCAAATGGGCCAAACAGGAGGTTAAAGGCACTGACTCTCCAAGTCGGGAGAGTGTTAGTAAAGCGTCTGGAATGTTGCACCCGAGTACCAGGGGACGAGAACTGAGACATATTGGAACACGTCTCCCGATCACACGGTTGATCATACTCTGGGTTCCACGTGCATGTTTTAGCTGAAGGAAGAATCCCTTAAACCTGGAGAGTTGAGACCCGTGGAATGGGTACCATGCAATATGACTTCAAAGGGTCTTCATTTGCTCACCGAACCTCTCCAATCCTATCACTGCTGCGTTTATGCCCCTGTACACACGCTTGATTTTCTTTCAGAGACATAGCAATCCATAGGTTTTAAGGTACTTACTAGTCAGGTACATTCTTAGGCGTTTAATATGGGTTGTTGAGTCCATTTCGTTGAGCAAGGAGTAGTTCTTGTCTATTCCATATTTGGCTTAAGGAACTTTATCTGTTCTCATTTCAATCTCTGGTTTTATGCAGCACCCCAACTCACCTTTCCCCTTAAGCAAGCATAAGTTGGTTTTCTAAATTTGAGACCCTGTTCTGTTTTGTAATCCAGTTCCTGTGTAGCCAAGTTTACATTCCGTGTATTAGTGATATCTTATGATGTTTCTTTTTCTGTGTGACTTATTTCAGTTAGAATCATCATACCTGAATCCACTCATTATGCTGCTACGGGCCTGATGACATAGATTTCATTGCTGAGTGATATTGCATTGTACGTAAGTACCACAACTTCTTTATCCATTTTTCACTTACTGCGCTGTTGGACTTGTACCGTAAACGAGCTTCTTGTAAACAGAGCCTTCCCACACTTTGGGGTGGCTGTGTCTTTTTGATTTTAATTCCCCTAAGCTATAGGACTATAAGTGGAAGTGCCCTAGGCTCTGTTGCTTTGTTTTTTAGATGTTTCAGGAAACACCATACACTTCTCCTGAGTGGCTCTTGGCAATTTACATCCCGCCCATCAGCATAACAAGGCTCCCAGTTCTCCATGGCCTGTCCTGCCTTTCTGGATTTTACACTTTTTTCAGGTGGCCCTTTTGACAGGGGGGAAGTGAAACTCCAGTGTAGTGCAGATTTCCTTTGCAAGCTTGCTTGGTTGGCCAAAAAGTGCGTATGCGTTTTTTCCTGAATATATTCAGGAAAAAACGCATACGCCCTTTTTGGCCAAGTGCATCATTGTGGACGTTCTGCCTCTTTTCCTATGCTTTAAATGCAATTCCAATCTACCTCCTGAAATCGGTTTCCTGCAATTCTGCCCCGCTTTCAAGTCCTCTTGGCAGCCTTACTTCAGTATATTTTTGGACAATAGCTGTCATTTATAACTCTGCAGGTTTGTGAATTACAGTGCCCCTGAGCTCCTTTCTTCAACTCGCTTTCTTGTGAGCTGGCCGCAGCACCGCAGGATTGCTTCAGGCCCTAATCTGGTTCCAGCACAGCACGCTGAGCCTTTGGTTAACTCCTCTTCCTGGTGGGAAATGAGAGTTAAATTTGCCCGTCCAGACACCTCCAGCTAGTCTCTCATTGGTTCTCCCTATTCCTGTTCATCTTCCGCAGAAATTGCAAATGGGCCAAACAGGAGGTTAAAGGCACTGACTCTCCAAATCGGGAGAGTGTTAGTAAAGCGTCTGGAATGTTACACCCGAGTACCAGGGGATGAGAACTGAGACATATTGGAACACGTCTCCCGATCACACGGTTGATCCTACTCTGGGTTCCACATGCATGTTTTAGCTGAAGGCAGAATCCCTTAAACCTGGAGAGTTGAGACCCGTGGAATGGGTACCATGCAATATGACTTCAAAGGGTCTTCATTTGCTCACCGAACCTCTCCAATCCTATCACTGCTGCGTTTATGCCCCTGTACACACGCTTGATTTTCTTTCAGAGACATAGCAATCCATAGGTTGTAAGATACTTACTAGTCAGGTACATTCTTAGGCGTTTAATATGGTGTGTTGAGTCCATTTCGTTGAGCAAGGAGTAGTTCTTGTCTTTTCCATATTTGGCTTAAGGAACTTTATCTGTGCTCATTTCAATCTCTGGTTTTATGCCGCACCCCAACTCACCTTTCCCCTTAAGCAAGCATAAGTTGGTTTTCTAAATTTGAGACCCTGTTCTGTTTTGTAATCCAGTTCCTGTGTAGCCAAGTTTACATCCCGTGTATTAGTGATATCTTATGATGTTTCTTTTTCTGTGTGACTTATTTCAGTTAGAATCATCATACCTGAATCCACTCATTATGCTGCTATGGGCCTGATGACATAGATTTCATTGCTGAGTGATATTTCATTGAACGTAAGTACCACAACTTCTATATCCATTTTTCACTTTCTGCGATATTGAACTTGTACCGTAAACTAGGTTCTTGTCAACAGAGCCGTCCCAAACTTTGGGGTGGCTCTGTCTTTTTTATTTTAATTTCGCTAAGCTATAGGACCATAAGTGGAAGTGCCCTAGGCTCTGTTGCTTTGTTTTTTAGATGTTTCAGGAAACACCATACACCTCTCCTGAGTGGCTGTTGGCAATTTACATCCCGCCCATCAGCATAACAAGGCTCCCAGTTCTCCATGGCCTGTCCTGCCTTTCTGGATTTTACACTTTTTTCAGATGGCCCTTTTGACCGGGGGGAAGTGAGACTTCATTGCAGTGCAGATTTCCTTTGCAAGCTTGCTTGGTTGGCCAAAAAAGGGCGTATGCGTTTTTTCCTGAATATATTCAGGAAAAAACGCATACGCCCTTTTTGGCCAAGTGCATCATTGTGGACGTTCTGCCTCTTTTCCTATGCTTTAAATGCATTTCCAGTCTACCTCCTGAAATCGGTTTCCTGCAATTCTGCCCCGCTTTCAAGTCCTCTTGGCAGCCTTACTTCAGTATATTTTTGGACGATAGCTGTCATTTATAACTCTGCAGGTTTGTGAATTACAGTGCCCCTGAGCTCCTTTCTTCAACTCGCTTTCTTGGCAGCTGGCTGGAACACCGCAGCATTGCTTCAGGCCCTAATCTGCTTCCGGCACGGCACGCTGAGCCTTTGGTTAATTCCTCTTCCTGGTGGGAAATGAGAGTTAAATTTGCCCGTCCAGACACCTCCAGCTAGTCTCTCATTGGTTCTCCCTATTCCTGTTCATCTTCCGCAGAAATTGCAAATGGGCCAAACAGGAGGTTAAAGGCACTGACTCTCCAAATCGGGAGAGTGTTAGTAAAGCGTCTGGAATGTTACACCCGAGTACCAGGGGATGAGAACTGAGACATATTGGAACACGTCTCCCGATCACACGGTTGATCATACTCTGGGTTCCACATGCATGTTTTAGCTGAAGGAAGAATCCCTTAAACCTGGAGAGTTGAGACCCGTGGAATGGGTACCATGCAATATGACTTCAAAGGGTCTTCATTTGCTCACCGAACCTCTCCAATCCTATCACTGCTGCGTTTATGCCCCTGTACACACGCTTGATTTTCTTTCAGAGACATAGCAATCCATAGGTTGTAAGATACTTACTAGTCAGGTACATTCTTAGGCGTTTAATATGGGGTGTTGAGTCCATTTCGTTGAGCAATGAGTAGTTCTTGTCTATTCCATATTTGGCTTAAGGAACTTTATCTGTGCTCATTTCAATCTCTGGTTTTATGCAGCACCCCAACTCACCTTTCCCCTTAAGCAAGCATAAGTTGGTTTTCTAAATTTGAGACCCTGTTCTGTTTTGTAATCCAGTTCCTGTGTAGCCAAGTTTACATCCCGTGTATTAGTGATATCTTATGATGTTTCTTTTTCTGTGTGACTTATTTCAGTTAGAATCATCATACCTGAATCCACTTATTATGCTGCTATGGGCCTGATGACATAGATTTCATTGCTGAGTGATATGGCATTGTAAGTAAGTACCACAACTTCTTTATCCATTTTTCACTTTCTGCGATATTGAACTTTTACCATAAACGAGGTTCTTGTAAACAGAGCCGTCCCAAACTTTGGGGTGGCTGTGTCTTTTTGATTTTAATTTCCCTAAGCTATAGGACCATAAGTGGAAGTGCCCTAGGCTCTGTTGCTTTGTTTTTTAGATGTTTCAGGAAACACCATACACTTCTCCCTAGTGGCTGTTGGCAATTTACATCCCGCCCATCAGCATAACAAGGCTCCCAGTTCTCCATCGCCTGTCCTGCCTTTCTGGATTTTACACTTTTTTCAGGTGGCCCTTTTGACCGGGGGTAAGTGAGACTTCATTGTAGTGCAGATTTCCTTTGCAAGCTTGCTTGGTTGGCCAAAAAGGGCGTATGCGTTTTTTCCTGAATATATTCAGGAAAAAACGCATACGCCCTTTTTGGCCAAGTGCATCATTGTGGACGTTCTGCCTCTTTTCCTATGCTTTAAATGCAATTCCAGTCTACCTCCTGAAATCGGTTTCCTGCAATTCTGCCCCGCTTTCAAGTCCTCTTGGCAGCCTTACTTCCGTATATTTTTGGACGATAGCTGTCATTTATAACTCTGCAGGTTTGTGAATTACAGTGCCCCTGAGCTCCTTTCTTCAACTCGCTTTCTTGTGAGCTGGCCGCAACAGTGCAGGATTGCTTCAGGCCCTAATCTGGTTACGGCACGGCACGCTGAGCCTTTGGTTAATTCCTCTTCCTGGTGGGAAATGAGAGTTAAATTTGCCCGTCCAGAAACCTCCAGCTAGTCTCTCATTGGTTCTCCCTATTCCTGTTCATCTTTCACAGAAATTGCAAATGGGCCAAACAGGAGGTTAAAGGCACTGACTCTCCAAGTCGGGAGAGTGTTAGTAAAGCGACTGGAATGTTACACCCGAGTACCAGGGGACGAGAACTGAGACATATTGGAACACGTCTCCCGATCACACGGTTGATCATACTCTGGGTTCCACATGCATGTTTTAGCTGAAGGAAGAATCCCTTAAACCTGGAGAGTTGAGACCCGTGGAATGGGTACCATGCAATATGACTTCAAAGGGTCTTCATTTGCTCACCAAACCTCTCCAATCCTATCACTGCTGCGTTTATGCCCCTGTACACACGCTTGATTTTCTTTCAGAGACATAGCAATCCATAGGTTGTAAGATACTTACTAGTCAGGTACATTCTTAGGCGTTTAATATGGGGTGTTGAGTCCATTTCGTTGAGCAATGAGTAGTTCTTGTCTATTCCATATTTGGCTTAAGGAACTTTATCTGTGCTCATTTCAATCTCTGGTTTTATGCAGCACCCCAACTCACCTTTCCCCTTAAGCAAGCATAAGTTGGTTTTCTAAATTTGAGACCCTGTTCTGTTTTGTAATCCAGTTCCTGTGTAGCCAAGTTTACATCCCGTGTATTAGTGATATCTTATGATGTTTCTTTTTCTGTGTGACTTATTTCAGTTAGAATCATCATACCTGAATCCACTTATTATGCTGCTATGGGCCTGTTGACATAGATTTCATTGCTGAGTGATATGGCATTGTAAGTAAGTACCACAACTTCTTTATCCATTTTTCACTTTCTGCGATATTGAACTTTTACCATAAACGAGGTTCTTGTAAACAGAGCCGTCCCAAACTTTGGGGTGGCTGTGTCTTTTTGATTTTAATTTCCCTAAGCTATAGGACCATAAGTGGAAGTGCCCTAGGCTCTGTTGCTTTGTTTTTTAGATGTTTCAGGAAACACCATACACTTCTCCCGAGTGGCTGTTGGCAATTTACATCCCGCCCATCAGCATAACAAGGCTCCCAGTTCTCCATCGCCTGTCCTGCCTTTCTGGATTTTACACTTTTTTCAGGTGGCCCTTTTGACCGGGGGTAAGTGAGACTTCATTGTAGTGCAGATTTCCTTTGCAAGCTTGCTTGGTTGGCCAAAAAGGGCGTATGCGTTTTTTCCTGAATATATTCAGGAAAAAACGCATACGCCCTTTTTGGCCAAGTGCATCATTGTGGACGTTCTGCCTCTTTTCCTATGCTTTAAATGCAATTCCAGTCTACCTCCTGAAATCGGTTTCCTGCAATTCTGCCCCGCTTTCAAGTCCTCTTGGCAGCCTTACTTCCGTATATTTTTGGACGATAGCTGTCATTTATAACTCTGCAGGTTTGTGAATTACAGTGCCCCTGAGCTCCTTTCTTCAACTCGCTTTCTTGTGAGCTGGCCGCAACAGTGCAGGATTGCTTCAGGCCCTAATCTGGTTACGGCACGGCACGCTGAGCCTTTGGTTAATTCCTCTTCCTGGTGGGAAATGAGAGTTAAATTTGCCCGTCCAGAAACCTCCAGCTAGTCTCTCATTGGTTCTCCCTATTCCTGTTCATCTTTCACAGAAATTGCAAATGGGCCAAACAGGAGGTTAAAGGCACTGACTCTCCAAGTCGGGAGAGTGTTAGTAAAGCGACTGGAATGTTACACCCGAGTACCAGGGGACGAGAACTGAGACATATTGGAACACGTCTCCCGATCACACGGTTGATCATACTCTGGGTTCCACATGCATGTTTTAGCTGAAGGAAGAATCCCTTAAACCTGGAGAGTTGAGACCCGTGGAATGGGTACCATGCAATATGACTTCAAAGGGTCTTCATTTGCTCACCAAACCTCTCCAATCCTATCACTGCTGCGTTTATGCCCCTGTACACACGCTTGATTTTCTTTCAGAGACATAGCAATCCATAGGTTTTAAGATACTTATTAGTCAGGTACATTCTTAGGCGTTTAATATGGGGTGTTGAGTCCATTTCGTTGAGCAAGGAGTAGTTCTTGTCTATTCCATATTTGGCTTAAGGAACTTTATCTGTGCTCATTTCAATCTCTGGTTTTATGCAGCACCCCAACTCACCTTTCCCCTTAAGCAAGCATAAGTTGGTTTTCTAAATTTGAGACTCTGTTCTGTTTTGTAATCCAGTTCCTGTGTAGCCAAGTTTACATTCTGTGTATTAGTGGTATCTTATGATGTTTCTTTTTCTGTGTGACTTATTTCAGTTAGAATCATCATACCTGAATCCACTCATTATGCTGCTACGGGCCTGATGACATAGATTTCATTGCTGAGTGATATTGCATTGTACGTAAATACCACAACTTCTTTATCCATTTTTCACTTTCTGCGATATTGAACTTGTACCATAAAAGAGGTTCTTGTAAACAGAGCCGTCCCAAACTTTGGGGTGGCTGTGTCTTTTTGATTTTAATTTCCCAAGCTATAGGACCATAAGTGGAAGTGCCCTAGTCTCTGTTGCTTGTTTTTTAGATGTTTCAGGAAACACCATACACCTCTCCCGAGTGGCTGTTGGCAATTTACATCCCGCCCATCAGCATAACAAGGCTCCCAGTTCTCCATGGCCTGTCCTGCCTTTCGGGATTTTACACTTTTTTCAGATGGCCCTTTTGACCGGGGGGAAGTGAGACTTCATTGTAGTGCAGATTTCCTTTGCAAGCTTGCTTGGTTGGCCAAAAAGGGCGTATGCGTTTTTTCCTGAATATATTCAGGAAAAAACGCATACGCCCTTTTTGGCCAAGTGCATCATTGTGGACGTTCTGCCTCTTTTCCTATGCTTTAAATGCAATTCCAGTCTACCTCCTGAAATCGGTTTCCTGCAATTCTGCCCCGCTTCCAAGTCCTCTTGGCAGACTTACTTCAGTATATTTTTGGACGATAGCTGTCATTTATAACTCTGCAGGTTTGTGAATTACAGTGCCCCTGAGCTCCTTTCTTCAACTCGCTTTCTTGTGAGCTGGCCGGAACACCACAGGATTGCTTCAGGCCGTAATCTGGTTCTGGCACGGCATGCTGAGCCTTTGGTTAATTCCTCTTCCTGGTGGGAAATGAGAGTTAAATTTGCCCGTCCAGACACCTCCAGCTAGTCTCTCATTGGTTCTCCCTATTCCTGTTCATCTTCCGCAGAAATTGCAAACTGGGCCAAACAGGAGGTTAAAGACACTGACTCTCCAAGTCGGGAGAGTGTTAGTAAAGCGTCTGGGATGTTGCACTCGAGTACCAGAGGATGAGAACTGAGACATATTGGAACAAGTCTCCCGATCACACGGTTGATCATACTCTGGGTTCCACGTGCATGTTTTAGCTGAAGGAAGAATCCCTTAAACCTGGAGAGTTGAGACCCGTGGAATGGGTACCATGCAATATGACTTCAAAGGGTCTTCATTTGCTCACCGAACCTCTCCAATGCTATCACTGCTGCGTTTATGCCCCTGTACACACGCTTGATTTTCTTTCAGAGACATAGCAATCCATAGTTTTTAAGATACTTACTAGTCAGGTACATTATTAGGCATTTAATATGGGATGTTGATTCCATTTCGTTGAGCAAGGAGTAGTTCTTGTCTATTCCATATTTGGCTTAAGAAACTTTATCTGTGCTCATTTCAGTCTCTGGTTTGATGCAGCACCCCAACTCACCTTTTCGCTTAAGCAAGCATAAGTTGGTTTTCTAAATTTGAGACCCTGTTCCAATTTGTAATCCAGTTCCTGTGTAGCCAAGTTTACATTCCGTGTATTAGTGATATCTTATGATGTTTCTTTTTCTGTGTGACTTATTTCAGTTAGAATCATCATACCTGAATCCACTCATTATGCTGCTATGGGCCTGATGACATAGATTTCATTGCTGAGTGATATTGCATTGTACGTAAGTACCACAACTTCTTTATCCATTTTTCACTTTCTGCGATATTGAACTTGTACCGTAAACGAGGTTCTTGTAAACAGAGCCGTCCCAAACTTTGGGGTGGCTGTGTGTTTTTGATTTTAATTTCCCTAAGCTATAGGACCATAAGTGGAAGTGCCCTAGGCTCTGTTGCTTTGTTTTTTAGATGTTTCAGGAAACACCATACAACTCTCCCCAGTGGCTGTTGGCAATTTACATCTCGCCCATCAGCATAACAAGGCTCCAAGTTTTCCATGGCCTGTCCTGCCTTTCTTGATTTTACACATTTTTAAGATGGCCCTTTTGACCGGGGGAAGTGAGACTTCATTGTAGTGCAGATTTCCTTTGCAAGCTTGCTTGGTTGGTCAAAAAGGGCGTATGCGTTTTTTCCTGAATATATTCAGGAAAAAACGCATACGCCCTTTTTGGCCAAGTGCATCATTGTGGACGTTCTGCCTCTTTTCCTATGCTTTAAATGCAATTCCAGTCTACCTCCTGAAATCGGTTTCCTGCAATTCTGCCCCGCTTCCAAGTCCTCTTGGCAGACTTACTTCAGTATATTTTTGGACGATAGCTGTCATTTATAACTCTGCAGGTTTGTGAATTACAGTGCCCCTGAGCTCCTTTCTTCAACTCGCTTTCTTGTGAGCTGGCCGGAACACCACAGGATTGCTTCAGGCCGTAATCTGGTTCTGGCACGGCACGCTGAGCCTTTGGTTAATTCCTCTTCCTGGTGGGAAATGAGAGTTAAATTTGCCCGTCCAGACACCTCCAGCTAGTCTCTCATTGGTTCTCCCTATTCCTGTTCATCTTCCGCAGAAATTGCAAACTGGGCCAAACAGGAGGTTAAAGACACTGACTCTCCAAGTCGGGAGAGTGTTAGTAAAGCGTCTGGGATGTTGCACTCGAGTACCAGAGGATGAGAACTGAGACATATTGGAACAAGTCTCCCGATCACACGGTTGATCATACTCTGGGTTCCACGTGCATGTTTTAGCTGAAGGAAGAATCCCTTAAACCTGGAGAGTTGAGACCCGTGGAATGGGTACCATGCAATATGACTTCAAAGGGTCTTCATTTGCTCACCGAACCTCTCCAATGCTATCACTGCTGCGTTTATGCCCCTGTACACACGCTTGATTTTCTTTCAGAGACATAGCAATCCATAGTTTTTAAGATACTTACTAGTCAGGTACATTATTAGGCATTTAATATGGGATGTTGATTCCATTTCGTTGAGCAAGGAGTAGTTCTTGTCTATTCCATATTTGGCTGAAGAAACTTTATCTGTGCTCATTTCAGTCTCTGGTTTGATGCAGCACCCCAACTCACCTTTTCGCTTAAGCAAGCATAAGTTGGTTTTCTAAATTTGAGACCCTGTTCCAATTTGTAATCCAGTTCCTGTGTAGCCAAGTTTACATTCCGTGTATTAGTGATATCTTATGATGTTTCTTTTTCTGTGTGACTTATTTCAGTTAGAATCATCATACCTGAATCCACTCATTATGCTGCTATGGGCCTGATGACATAGATTTCATTGCTGAGTGATATTGCATTGTACGTAAGTACCACAACTTCTTTATCCATTTTTCACTTTCTGCGATATTGAACTTGTACCGTAAACGAGGTTCTTGTAAACAGAGCCGTCCCAAACTTTGGGGTGGCTGTGTGTTTTTGATTTTAATTTCCCTAAGCTATAGGACCATAAGTGGAAGTGCCCTAGGCTCTGTTGCTTTGTTTTTTAGATGTTTCAGGAAACACCATACAACTCTCCCCAGTGGCTGTTGGCAATTTACATCTCGCCCATCAGCATAACAAGGCTCCAAGTTTTCCATGGCCTGTCCTGCCTTTCTTGATTTTACACATTTTTAAGATGGCCCTTTTGACCGGGGGAAGTGAGACTTCATTGTAGTGCAGATTTCCTTTGCAAGCTTGCTTGGTTGGTCAAAAAGGGCGTATGCGTTTTTTCCTGAATATATTCAGGAAAAAACGCATACGCCCTTTTTGGCCAAGTGCATCATTGTGGACGTTCTGCCTCTTTTCCTATGCTTTAAATGCAATTCCAGTCTACCTCCTGAAATCGGTTTCCTGCAATTCTGCCCCGCTTTCAAGTCCTCTTGGCAGCCTTACTTCAGTATATTTTTGGACGATAGCTGTCATTTATAACTCTGCAGGTTTGTGAATTACAGTGCCCCTGAGGTCCTTTCTTCAACTCGCTTTCTTGTGAGCTGGCCGCAACACCGCAGGATTGCTTCAGGCCCTAATCTGGTTCTGGCGCGGCACGCTGAGCCTTTGTTTAATTCCTCTTCCTGGTGGGAAATGAGAGTTAAATTTGCCCGTCCATACACCTCCACCTAGTCTCTCATTGGTTCTCCCTATTCCTGTTCATCTTCCGCAGAAATTGCAAATGGGCCAAACAGGAGGTTAAAGGCACTGACTCTCCAAGTCAGGAGAGTGTTAGTAAAGCGTCTGGAATGTTGCACCCGAGTACCAGGGGGCGAGAACTGAGACATATTTGAACAGGTCTCCCGATCACACGGTTGATCATACTCTGGGTTCCACGTGCATGTTTTACCTGAAGGCAGAATCCCTTAAACCTGGAGAGTTGAGACCCGTGGAATGGGTACCATGCAATATGACTTCAAAGGGTCTTCATTTGCTCACCGAACCTCTCCAATCCTATCACTGCTGCGTTTATGCCCCTGTACACACTCTTGATTTTCTTTCAGAGACATAGCAATCCATAGGTTTTAAGATACTTACTAGTCAGGTACATTCTTAGGCGTTTAATATGGGGTGTTGAGTCCATTTCGTTGAGCAAGGAGTAGTTCTTGTCTATTCCATATTTGGCTTAAGGAACTTTATCTGTGCTCATTTCAATCTCTGGTTTTATGCAGCACCCCAACTCACCTTTCCCCTTAAGCAAGCATAAGTTGGTTTTCTAAATTTGAGACCCTGTTCTGTTTTGTAATCCAGTTCCTGTGTAGCCAAGTTTACATCCCGTGTATTAGTGATATCTTATGATGTTTCTTTTTCTGTGTGACTTATTTCAGTTAGAATCATCATACCTGAATCCACTCATTATGCTGCTACGGGCCTGATGACATAGATTTCATTGCTGAGTGATATTGCGTTGAACGTAAGTACCACAACTTCTTTATCCATTTTTCACTTTCTGCGATATTGAACTTGTACCATAAACGAGGTTCTTGTAAACAGAGCCGTCCCAAACTTTGGGGTGGCTGTGTCTTTTTGATTTTAATTTCCCTAAGCTATAGGACCATAAGTGGAAGTGCCCTAGGCTCTGTTGCTTTGTTTTTTAGATGTTTCAGGAAACACCATACACCTCTCCCGAGTGGCTGTTGGCAATTTACATCCCGCCCATCAGCATAACAAGGCTCCCAGTTCTCCATGGCCTGTCCTGCCTTTCTGGATTTTACACTTTTTTCAGATGGCCCTTTTGACCGGGGGGAAGTGAGACTTCATTGCAGTGCAGATTTCCTTTGCAAGCTTGCTTGGTTGGCCAAAAAGGGCGTATGCGTTTTTTCCTGAATATATTCAGGAAAAAACGCATACGCCCTTTTTGGCCAAGTGCATCATTGTGGACGTTCTGCCTCTTTTCCTATGCTTTAAATGCATTTCCAGTCTACCTCCTGAAATCGATTTCCTGCAATTCTGCCCCGCTTTCAAGTCCTCTTGGCAGCCTTACTTCAGTATATTTTTGGACGATAGCTGTCATTTATAACTCTGCAGGTTTGTGAATTACAGTGCCCCTGAGCTCCTTTCTTCAACTCGCTTTCTTGGCAGCTGGCTGGAACACCGCAGCATTGCTTCAGGCCCTAATCTGGTTCCGGCACGGCACGCTGAGCCTTTGGTTAATTCCTCTTCCTGGTGGGAAATGAGAGTTAAATTTGCCCGTCCAGACACCTCCAGCTAGTCTCTCATTGGTTCTCCCTATTCCTGTTCATCTTCCGCAGAAATTGCAAACTGGGCCAAACAGGAGGTTAAAGACACTGACTCTCCAAGTCGGGAGAGTGTTAGTAAAGTGTCTGGAATGTTGCACCCGAGTACCAGAGGACGAGAACTGAGACATATTGGAACAAGTCTCCCGATCACACGGTTGATCATACTCTGGGTTCCACGTGCATGTTTTAGCTGAAGGAAGAATCCCTTAAACCTGGAGAGTTGAGACCCGTGGAATGGGTACCATGCAATATGACTTCAAAGGGTCTTCATTTGCTCACCGAACCTCTCCAATGCTATCACTGCTGCGTTTATGCCCCTGTACACACGCTTGATTTTCTTTCAGAGACATAGCAATCCATAGGTTTTAAGATACTTACTAGTCAGGTACATTATTAGTCACTTAATATGGGATGTTGATTCCATTTCGTTGAGCAAGGAGTAGTTCTTGTCTATTCCATATTTGGCTTAAGGAACTTTATCTGTGCTCATTTCAATCTCTGGTTTTATGCAGCACCCCAACTCACCTTTCCCCTTAAGCAAGCATAAGTTGGTTTTCTAAATTTGAGACCCTGTTCTGTTTTGTAATCCAGTTCCTGTGTAGCCAAGTTTACATTCCGTGTATTAGTGATATCTTATGATGTTTCTTTTTCTGTGTGACTTATTTCAGTTAGAATCATCATACCTGAATCCACTCATTATGCTGCTATGGGCCTGATGACATAGATTTCATTGCTGAGTGATATTGCATTGAACGTAAGTACCACAACTTCTTTATCCATTTTTCACTTTCTGCGATATTGAACTTGTACCGTAAACGAGGTTCTTGTAAACAGAGCCGTCCCAAACTTTGGGGTGGCTGTGTCTTTTTGATTTTAATTTCCCAAGCTATAGGACCATAAGTGGAAGTGCCCTAGTCTCTGTTGCTTGTTTTTTAGATGTTTCAGGAAACACCATACACCTCTCCCGAGTGGCTGTTGGCAATTTACATCCCGCCCATCAGCATAACAAGGCTCCCAGTTCTCCATGGCCTGTCCTGCCTTTCTGGATTTTACACTTTTATCAGATGGCCCTTTTGACTGGGGGGAAGTGAGACTTCATTGTAGTGCAGATTTCCTTTGCAAGCTTGCTTGGTTGGCCAAAAAGGGCGTATGCGTTTTTTCCTGAATATATTCAGGAAAAAACGCATACGCCCTTTTTGGCCAAGTGCATCATTGTGGACGTTCTGCCTCTTTTCCTATGCTTTAAATGCAATTCCAGTCTACCTCCTGAAATCGGTTTCCTGCAATTCTGCCCCGCTTTCAAGTCCTCTTGGCAGCCTTACTTCAGTATATTTTTGGACGATAGCTGTCATTTATAACTCTGCAGGTTTGTGAATTACAGTGCCCCTGAGCTCCTTTCTTCAACTCGCTTTCTTGTGAGCTGGCCGGAACACCACAGGATTGCTTCAGGCCGTAATCTGGTTCTGGCACGGCACGCTGAGCCTTTGGTTAATTCCTCTTCCTGGTGGGAAATGAGAGTTAAATTTGCCCGTCCAGACACCTCCAGCTAGTCTCTCATTGGTTCTCCCTATTCCTGTTCATCTTCCGCAGAAATTGCAAACTGGGCCAAACAGGAGGTTAAAGACACTGACTCTCCAAGTCGGGAGAGTGTTAGTAAAGCGTCTGGGATGTTGCACTCGAGTACCAGAGGATGAGAACTGAGACATATTGGAACAAGTCTCCCGATCACACGGTTGATCATACTCTGGGTTCCACGTGCATGTTTTAGCTGAAGGAAGAATCCCTTAAACCTGGAGAGTTGAGACCCGTGGAATGGGTACCATGCAATATGACTTCAAAGGGTCTTCATTTGCTCACCGAACCTCTCCAATGCTATCACTGCTGCGTTTATGCCCCTGTACACACGCTTGATTTTCTTTCAGAGACATAGCAATCCATAGGTTTTAAGATACTTACTAGTCAGGTACATTATTAGTCATTTAATATGGGATGTTGATTCCATTTCGTTGAGCAAGGAGTAGTTCTTGTCTATTCCATATTTGGCTTAAGAAACTTTATCTGTGCTCATTTCAGTCTCTGGTTTGATGCAGCACCCCAACTCACCTTTTCGCTTAAGCAAGCATAAGTTGGTTTTCTAAATTTGAGACCCTGTTCCAATTTGTAATCCAGTTCCTGTGTAGCCAAGTTTACATTCCGTGTATTAGTGATATCTTATGATGTTTCTTTTTCTGTGTGACTTATTTCAGTTAGAATCATCATACCTGAATCCACTCATTATGTTGCTACGGGCCTGATGACATAGATTTCATTGCTGAGTGATATTGCATTGTACGTAAGTACCACAACTTCTTTATCCATTTTTCACTTTATGCGATATTGAACTTGTACCATAAACGAGGTTCTTGTAAACAGAGCCGTCCCAAACTTTGGGGTGGCTGTGTCTTTTTGATTTTAATTTCCCTAAGCTATAGGACCATAAGTGGAAGTGCCCTAGGCTCTGTTGCTTGTTTTTTAGATGTTTCAGGAAACACCATACACCTCTCCCGAGTGGCTGTTGGCAATTTACATCCCGCCCATCAGCATAACAAGGCTCCCAGTTCTCCATGGCCTGTCCTGCCTTTCTGGATTTTACACTTTTATCAGATGGCCCTTTTGACTGGGGGGAAGTGAGACTTCATTGTAGTGCAGATTTCCTTTGCAAGCTTGCTTGGTTGGCCAAAAAGGGCGTATGCGTTTTTTCCTGAATATATTCAGGAAAAAACGCATACGCCCTTTTTGGCCAAGTGCATCATTGTGGACGTTCTGCCTCTTTTCCTATGCTTTAAATGCAATTCCAGTCTACCTCCTGAAATCGGTTTCCTGCAATTCTGCCCCGCTTTCAAGTCCTCTTGGCAGCCTTACTTCAGTATATTTTTGGACGATAGCTGTCATTTATAACTCTGCAGGTTTGCGAATTACAGTGCCCCTGAGCTCCTTTCTTCAACTCGCTTTCTTGTGAGCTGGCCGGAACACCACAGGATTGCTTCAGGCCTTAATCTGGTTCTGGCACGGCACGCTGAGCCTTTGGTTAATTCCTCTTCCTGGTGGGAAATGAGAGTTAAATTTGCCCGTCCAGACACCTCCAGCTAGTCTCTCATTGGTTCTCCCTATTCCTGTTCATCTTCCGCAGAAATTGCAAACTGGGCCAAACAGGAGGTTAAAGGCACTGACTCTCCAAGTCGGGAGAGTGTTAGTAAAGCGTCTGGAATGTTGCACCCGAGTACCAGAGGACGAGAACTGAGACATATTGGAACAAGTCTCCCGATCACATGGTTGATCATACTCTGGGTTCCACATACATGTTTTAGCTGAAGGAAGAATCCCTTAAACCTGGAGAGTTGAGACCCGTGGAATGGGTACCATGCAATATGACTTCAAAGGGTCTTCATTTGCTCACCGAACCTCTCCAATGCTATCACTGCTGCGTTTATGCCCCTGTACACACACTTGATTTTCTTTCAGAGACATAGCAATCCATAGTTTTTAAGATACTTACTAGTCAGGTACATTATTAGGCATTTAATATGGGATGTTGATTCCATTTCGTTGAGCAAGGAGTAGTTCTTGTCTATTCCATATTTGGCTTAAGAAACTTTATCTGTGCTCATTTCAGTCTCTGGTTTGATGCAGCACCCCAACTCACCTTTTCGCTTAAGCAAGCATAAGTTGGTTTTCTAAATTTGAGACCCTGTTCCAATTTGTAATCCAGTTCCTGTGTAGCCAAGTTTACATTCCGTGTATTAGTGATATCTTATGATGTTTCTTTTTCTGTGTGACTTATTTCAGTTAGAATCATCATACCTGAATCCACTCATTATGCTGCTACGGGCCTGATGACATAGATTTCATTGCTGAGTGATATTGCATTGTACGTAAGTACCACAACTTCTTTATCCATTTTTCACTTTCTGCGATATTGAACTTGTACCATAAACGAGGTTCTTGTAAACAGAGCCGTCCCAAACTTTGGGGTGGCTGTGTGTTTTTGATTTTAATTTCCCTAAGCTATAGGACCATAAGTGGAAGTGCCCTAGGCTCTGTTGCTTTGTTTTTTAGATGTTTCAGGAAACACCATACAATTCTCCGGAGTGGCTGTTGGCAATTTACATCTCGCCCATCAGCATAACAAGGCTCCAAGTTTTCCATGGCCTGTCCTGCCTTTCTTGATTTTACACTTTTTTAAGATGACCCTTTTGACCAGGGGGAAGTGAGACTTCATTGTAGTGCAGATTTCCTTTGCAAGCTTGCTTGGTTGGCCAAAAAGGGCGTATGCGTTTTTTCCTGAATATATTCAGGAAAAAACGCATACGCCCTTTTTGGCCAAGTGCATCATTGTGGACGTTCTGCCTCTTTTCCTATGCTTTAAATGCAATTCCAGTCTACCTCCTGAAATCGGTTTCCTGCAATTCTGCCCCGCTTTCAAGTCCTCTTGGCAGCCTTACTTCAGTATATTTTTGGACGATAGCTGTCATTTATAACTCTGCAGGTTTGTGAATTACAGTGCCCCTGAGCTCCTTTCTTCAACTCGCTTTCTTGTGAGCTGGCCGCAACACCGCAGGATTGCTTCAGGCCCTAATCTGGTTCCGGCACGGCACGCTGAGCCTTTGGTTAATTCCTCTTCCTGGTGGGAAATGAGAGTTAAATTTGCCCGTCCAGACACCTCCAGCTAGTCTCTCATTGGTTCTCCCTATTCCTGTTCATCTTCCGCAGAAATTGCAAACTGGACCAAAGTGGAGGTTAAAGGCACTGACTCTCCAAGTCGGGAGACTGTTAGTAAAGCGTCTGGAATGTTGCACCCGAGTACCAGGTGATGAGAACTGAGACATATTGGAACACGTCTCCCGATCATACGGTTTATCATACTCTGGGTTCCACATGCATGTTTTAGCTGAAGGAAGAATCCCTTAAACCTGGAGAGTTGAGACCCGTGGAATGGGTACCATGCAATATGACTTCAAAGGGTCTTCATTTGCTCACCGAACCTCTCCAATCCTATCACTGCTGCGTTTATGCCCCTGTACACACGCTTGATTCTCTTTCGGAGACATAGCAATCCATAGGTTTGAAAATTCTTACTAGTCAGGTACATTCTTAGGCGTTTAATATGGGGTGTTGAGTCCATTTCGTTGAGCAAGGAGTAGTTCTTGTCTATTCCATATTTGGCTTAAGGAACTTTATCTGTGCTCATTTCAATCTCTGGTATTAGGCAGCACCCCAACTCACCTTTCCCCTTACGCAAGCATAAGTTGTTTTTCTAAATTTAAGGCCCTGTTCTGTTTTGTAATCCAGTTCCTGTGTAGCCAAGTTTACATTCCGTGTATTAGTGATATCTTATGATGTTTCTTTTTCTGTGATACTTATTTCAGTTAGAATCATCATACATGAATCCCCTCTTTATGCTGCTATGGGCCTGAAGACAAAGATTTCTTTGCTGAGTGATAATGCATTGTACGTAAGTACCACAACTTCTTTATCCATATTTCGCTTTCTGCGATATTGAACTTGTAGCGTAAACCAGGTTCTTGTAAACAGAGCCGTCCCAAACTTTGGGGTGGCTGTGTGTTTTTGATTTTAATTTCCCTAAGCTATAGGACCATAAGTGGAAGTGCCCTAGTTTCTGTTGCTTTGTTTTTTAGATATTTCAGGAAACACCATACACTTCTCCCGTGTGGCTGTTGGCAATTTACATCCCGCCCATCAGCATAACAAGGCTCCCAGTTCTCCATGGCCTGTCCTGCCTTTCTGGATTTTACACTTTTTTCAGATGGCCCTTTTGACCGGGGGGAAGTGAGACTTCATTGTAGTGCAGATTTCCTTTGCGAGCTTGCTTGGTTGGCCAAATAGGGCGTATGCGTTTTTTCCTGAATATATTTAGGAAAAAACACATACGCCCTTTTTGGCCAAATGCATCATTGTGGACGTTCTGCCTCTTTTCCTATGCTTTAAATGCAATTGCAGTCTACCTCCTGAAATCGGTTTCCTGCAATTCTGCCCCGCTTTCAAGTTCTGTTGGCAGCCTTACTTCAGTATATTTTTGGACGATAGCTGTCATTTATAACTCTGCAGGTTTGTGAATTACAGTGCCCCTGAGCTCCTTTCTTCAACTCGCTTTCTTGTGAGCTGGCCGCAACACCACAGGATTGCTTCAGGCCGTAATCTGGTTCTGGCACGGCACGTTGAGCCTTTGGTTAATTCCTCTTCCTGGTGGGAAATGAGAGTTAAATTTGCCCGTCCAGACACCTCCAGCTAGTCTCTCATTGGTTCTCCCTATTCCTGTTCATCTTCCGCAGAAATTGCAAATGGGCCAAACAGGAGGTTAAAGGCACTGACTTTCCAAGTCGGGAGAGTGTTAGTAAAGCGTCTGGAATGTTGCACCCGAGTACCAGGGTACGAGAACTGAGACATATTGGAACACGTCTCCCGATCACACGGTTGAACATACTCTGGGTTCCACATGCATGTTTTAGCTGAAGGAAGAATCCCTTAAACCTGGAGAGTTGAGACCCGTGGAATGGGTACCATGCAATATGACTTCAAAGGGTCTTCATTTGCTCACCGAACCTCTCCAATCCTATCACTGCTGCGTTTATGCCCCTGTACACACTCTTTCAGATTTTCTTTCAGAGACATAGCAATCCATAGGTTTTAAGATACTTACTAGTCAGGTACATTCTTAGGCGTTTAATATGGGGTGTTGAGTCCATTTCGTTGAGCAAGGAGTAGCTCTTGTCTATTCCATATTTGGCTTAAGGAACTTTATCTGTGCTCATTTCAATCTCTGGTTTTATGCAGCACCCCAACTCACCTTTCCCCTTAAGCAAGCATAAGTTGGTTTTCTAAATTTGAGACCCTGTTCTGTTTTGTAATCCAGTTCCTGTGTAGCCAAGTTTACATTCCGTGTATTAGTGATATCTTATGATGTTTCTTTTTCTGTGTGACTTATTTCAGTTAGAATCATCATACCTGAATCCACTCATTATGCTGCTACGGGCCTGATGACATAGATTTCATTGCTGAGTGATATTGCATTGTACGTATGTACCACAACTTCTTTATCCATTTTTCACTTTCTGCGATATTGAACTTGTACCATAAAAGAGGTTCTTGTAAACAGAGCCGTCCCAAACTTTGGGGTGGCTGTGTCTTTTTGATTTTAATTTCCCTATGCTATAGGACCATAAGTGGAAGTGCCCTAGGCTCTGTTGCTTTGTTTTTTAGATGTTTCAGGAAACACCATACACTTCTCCTGAGTCGCTGTTGGCAATTTACATCCCGCCCATCAGCATAACAAGGCTCCCAGTTCTCCATGGCCTGTCCTGCCTTTCTGGATTTTACAGTTTTTTCAGATGGCCCTTTTGACCGGGGGGAAGTGAGACTTCATTGTAGTGCAGATTTCCTTTGCAAGCTTGCTTGGTTGGCCAAAAAGGGCGTATGCGTTTTTTCCTGAATATATTCAGGAAAAAACGCATACGCCCTTTTTGGCCAAGTGCATCATTGTGGACGTTCTGCCTCTTTTCCTATGCTTAAATGCAATTCCAGTCTACCTCCTGAAATCGGTTTCCTGCAATTCTGCCCCGCTTTCAAGTCCTCTTGGCAGCCTTACTTCAGTATATTTTTGGACGATAGCTGTCATTTATAACTCTGCAGGTTTGTGAATTACAGTGCCCCTGAGCTCCTTTCTTCAACTCGCTTTCTTGTGAGCTGGCCGCAACACCGCAGCATTGCTTCAGGCCCTAATCTGGTTCCGGCACGGCACGTTGAGCCTTTGGTTAATTCCTCTTCCTGGTGGGAAATGAGAGTTAAATTTGCCCGTCCAGACACCTCCAGCTAGTCTCTCATTGGTTCTCCCTATTCCTGTTCATCTTCCGCAGAAATTGCAAACTGGGCCAAACAGGAGGTTAAAGGCACTGACTCTCCAAGTCGGGAGAGTGTTAGTAAAGCGTCTGGAATGTTGCACCCGAGTACCAGGGGACGAGAACTGAGACATATTGGAACACGTCTCCCGATCACACGGTTGATCATACTCTGAGTTCCACATGCATGTTTTAGCTGAAGGCAGAATCCCTTAAACCTGGAGAGTTGAGACCCGTGGAATGGGTACCATGCAATATGACTTCAAAGGGTCTTCATTTGCTCACCGAACCTCTCCAATCCTATCACTGCTGCGTTTATGCCCCTGTACACACGCTTGATTTTCTTTCAGAGACATAGCAATCCATAGGTTTTAAGATACTTACTAGTCAGGTACATTCTTAGGCGTTTAATATGGGGTGTTGAGTCCATTTTGTTGAGCAAGGAGTAGTTCTTGTCTATTCCATATTTGGCTTAAGGAACTTTATCTGTGCTCATTTCAATCTCTGGTTTTATGCAGCACCCCAACTCACCTTTCCCCTTAAGCAAGCATAAGTTGGTTTTCTAAATTTGAGACCCTGTTCTGTTTTGTAATCCAGTTCCTGTGTAGCCAAGTTTACATTCCGTGTATTAGTGATATCTTATGATGTTTCTTTTTCTGTGTGACTTATTTCAGTTAGAATCATCATACCTGAATCCACTCATTATGCTGCTACGGGCCTGATGACATAGATTTCATTGCTGAGTGATATTGCATTGAACGTAAGTACCACAACTTCTTTATCCATTTTTCACTTTCTGCGATATTGAACTTGTACCGTAAACGAGGTTCTTGTAAACAGAGCCGTCCCAAACTTTGGGGTGGCTGTGTCTTTTTGATTTTAATTTCCCAAGCTATAGGACCATAAGTGGAAGTGCCCTAGTCTCTGTTGCTTGTTTTTTAGATGTTTCAGGAAACACCATACACTTCTCCCGAGTGGCTGTTGGCAATTTACATCCCGCCCATCAGCATAACAAGGCTCCCAGTTCTCCATCGCCTGTCCTGCCTTTCTGGATTTTACACTTTTTTCAGATGGCCCTTTTGACCGGGGGGAAGTGAGACTTCATTGTAGTGCAGATTTCCTTTGCAAGCTTGCTTGGTTGGCCAAAAAGGGCGTATGCGTTTTTTCCTGAGGAAAAAACGCATACACCCTTTTTGGCCAAGTGCATCATTGTGGACGTTCTGCCTCTTTTCCTATGCTTTAAATGCAATTCCAGTCTACCTCCTGAAATCGGTTTCCTGCAATTCTGCCCCGCTTTCAAGTCCTCTTGGCAGCCTTACTTCAGTATATTTTTGGACGATAGCTGTCATTTATAACTCTGCAGGTTTGTGAATTACAGTGCCCCTGAGCTCCTTTCTTCAACTCGCTTTCTTGTGAGCTGGCCGGAACACCTCAGGATTGCTTCAGGCCGTAATCTGGTTCTGGCACGGCACGTTGAGCCTTTGGTTAATTCCTCTTCCTGGTGGGAAATGAGAGTTAAATTTGCCCGTCCAGACACCTCCAGCTAGTCTCTCATTGGTTCTCCCTATTCCTGTTCATCTTCCGCAGAAATTGCAAACTGGGCCAAACAGGAGGTTAAAGACACTGACTCTCCAAGTCGGGAGAGTGTTAGTAAAGCGTCTGGAATGTTGCACCCGAGTACCAGAGGACGAGAACTGAGACATATTGGAACAAGTCTCCCAATCACACGGTTGATCATACTCTGGGTTCCACGTGCATGTTTTAGCTGAAGGAAGAATCCCTTAAACCTGGAGAGTTGAGACCCGTGGAATGGTACCATGCAATATGACTTCAAAGGGTCTTCATTTGCTCACCGAACCTCTCCAATGCTATCACTGCTGCGTTTATGCCCCTGTACACACGCTTGATTTTCTTTCAGAGACATAGCAATCCATAGGTTTTAAGATACTTACTAGTCAGGTACATTATTAGGCATTGAATATGGGATGTTGATTCCATTTCGTTGAGCAAGGAGTAGTTCTTGTCTATTCCATATTTGGCTTAAGAAACTTTATCTGTGCTCATTTCAGTCTCTGGTTTGATGCAGCACCCCAACTCACCTTTTCGCTTAAGCAAGCATAAGTTGGTTTTCTAAATTTGAGACCCTGTTCCAATTTGTAATCCAGTTCCTGTGTAGCCAAGTTTACATTCCGTGTATTAGTGATATCTTATGATGTTTCTTTTTCTGTGTGACTTATTTCAGTTAGAATCATCATACCTGAATCCACTCATTATGCTGCTACGGGCCTGATGACATAGATTTCATTGCTGAGTGATATTGCATTGTACGTAAGTACCACAACTTCTTTATCCATTTTTCACTTTCTGCGATATTGAACTTGTACCGTAAACGAGGTTCTTGTAAACAGAGCCGTCCCAAACTTTGGGGTGGCTGTGTCTTTTTGATTTTAATTTCCCTAAGCTATAGGACCATAAGTGGAAGTGCCCTAGGCTCTGTTGCTTTGTTTTTTAGATGTTTCAGGAAACACCATACACTTCTCCCGAGTGGCTGTTGGCAATTTACATCTCGCCCATCAGCATAACAAGGCTGCAAGTTTTCCATGGCCTGTCCTGCCTTTCTTGATTTTACACTTTTTTAAGATGGCCCTTTTGACCGGGGGGAAGTGAGACTTCATTGTAGTGCAGATTTCCTTTGCAAGCTTGCTTGGTTGGCCAAAAAGGGCGTATGCATTTTTTCCTGAATATATTCAGGAAAAAACGCATACGCCCTTTTTGGCCAAGTGCATCATTGTGGACGTTCTGCCTCTTTTCCTATGCTTTAAATGCAATTCCAGTCTACCTCCTGAAATCGGTTTCCTGCAATTCTGCCCCGTTTTCAAGTCCTCTTGGCAGCCTTACTTCAGTATATTTTTGGACGATAGCTGTCATTTATAACTCTGCAGGTTTGTGAATTACAGTGCCCCTGAGCTCCTTTCTTCAACTCGCTTTCTTGTGAGCTGGCCGCAACACCGCAGGATTGCTTCAGGCCCTAATCTGGTTCCGGCACGGCACGTTGAGCCTTTGGTTAATTCCTCTTCCTGGTGGGAAATGAGAGTTAAATTTGCCCGTCCAGACACCTCCAGCTAGTCTCTCATTGGTTCTCCCTATTCCTGTTCATCTTCCGCAGAAATTGCAAACTGGGCCAAACAGGAGGTTAAAGGCACTGACTCTCCAAGTCGGGAGAGTGTTAGTAAAGCGTCTGGAATGTTGCACCCGAGTACCAGGGGACGAGAACTGAGACATATTGGAACACGTCTCCTGATCACACGGTTGAACATACTCTGGGTTCCACATGCATGTTTTAGCTGAAGGAAGAATCCCTTAAACCTGGAGAGTTGAGACCCGTGGAATGGGTACCATGCAATATGACTTCAAAGGGTCTTCATTTCCTCACCGAACCTCTCCAATCCTATCACTGCTGCGTTTATGCCCCTGTACACACTCTTGATTTTCTTTCAGAGACATAGCAATCCATAGGTTTTAAGATACTTACTAGTCAGGTACATTCTTAGGCGTTTAATATGGGATGTTGAGTCCATTTCGTTGAGCAAGGAGTAGCTCTTGTCTATTCCATATTTGGCTTAAGGAACTTTATCTGTGCTCATTTCAATCTCTGGTTTTATGCAGCACCCCAACTCACCTTTCCCCTTAAGCAAGCATAAGTTGGTTTTCTAAATTTGAGACCCTGTTCTGTTTTGTAATCCAGTTCCTGTGTAGCCAAGTTTACATTCCGTGTATTAGTGATATCTTATGATGTTTCTTTTTCTGTGTGACTTATTTCAGTTAGAATCATCATACCTGAATCCACTCATTATGCTGCTATGGGCCTGATGACATAGATTTCATTGCTGAGTGATATTGCATTGTACGTATGTACCACAACTTCTTTATCCATTTTTCACTTTCTGCGATATTGAACTTGTACCATAAAAGAGGTTCTTGTGAACAGAGCCGTCCCAAACTTTGGGGTGGCTGTGTCTTTTTGATTTTAATTTCCCTATGCTATAGGACCATAAGTGGAAGTGCCCTAGGCTCTGTTGCTTTGTTTTTTAGATGTTTCAGGAAACACCATACACTTCTCCTGAGTGGCTGTTGGCAATTTACATCCCGCCCATCAGCATAACAAGGCTCCCAGTTCTCCATGGCCTGTCCTGCCTTTCTGGATTTTACAGTTTTTTCAGATGGCCCTTTTGACCGGGGGGAAGTGAGACTTCATTGTAGTGCAGATTTCCTTTGCAAGCTTGCTTGGTTGGACAAAAAGGGCGTATGCGTTTTTTCCTGAATATATTCAGGAAAAAACGCATACGCCCTTTTTGGCCAAGTGCATCATTGTGGACGTTCTGCCTCTTTTCCTATGCTTTAAATGCAATTCCAGTCTACCTCCTGAAATCGGTTTCCTGCAATTCTGCCCCGCTTTCAAGTCCTCTTGGCAGCCTTACTTCAGTATATTTTTGGACGATAGCTGTCATTTATAACTCTGCAGGTTTGTGAATTACAGTGCCCCTGAGCTCCTTTCTTCAACTCGCTTTCTTGTGAGCTGGCCGGAACACCACAGGATTGCTTCAGGCCGTAATCTGGTTCTGGCACGGCACGTTGAGCCTTTGGTTAATTCCTCTTCCTGGTGGGAAATGAGAGTTAAATTTGCCCGTCCAGACACCTCCAGCTAGTCTCTCATTGGTTCTCCCTATTCCTGTTCATCTTCCACAGAAATTGCAAACTGGGCCAAACAGGAGGTTAAAGACACTGACTCTCCAAGTCGGGAGAGTGTTAGTAAAGCGTCTGGAATGTTGCACCCGAGTACCAGGGGACGAGAACTGAGACATATTGGAACACGTCTCCCGATCACACGGTTGATCATACTCTGGGTTCCACGTGCATGTTTTAGCTGAAGGAAGAATCCCTTAAACCTGGAGAGTTGAGACCCGTGGAATGGCTACCATGCAATATGACTTCAAAGGGTCTTCATTTGCTCACCGAACCTCTCCAATCCTATCACTGCTGCGTTTATGCCCCTGTACACACGCTTGATTTTCTTTCAGAGACATAGCAATCCATAGGTTTTAAGATACTTACTAGTCAGGTACATTATTAGACATTGAATATGGGATGTTGATTCCATTTCGTTGAGCAAGGAGTAGTTCTTGTCTATTCCATATTTGGCTTAAGAAACTTTATCTGTGCTCATTTCAGTCTCTGGTTTGATGCAGCACCCCAACTCACCTTTTCGCTTAAGCAAGCATAAGTTGGTTTTCTAAATTTGAGACCCTGTTCTGTTTTGTAATCCAGTTCCTGTGTAGCCAAGTTTACATCCCGTGTATTAGTGATATCTTATGATGTTTCTTTTTCTGTGTGACTTATTTCAGTTAGAATCATCATACCTGAATCCACTCATTATGCTGCTACGGGCCTGATGACATAGATTTCATTGCTGAGTGATATTGCATTGTACGTAAGTACCACAACTTCTTTATCCATTTTTCACTTTCTGCGCTATTGAACTTGTACCGTAAACGAGGTTCTTGTAAACAGAGCCGTCCCAAACTTTGGGGTGGCTGTGTCTTTTTGATTTTAATTTCCCTAAGCTATAGGACCATAAGTGGAAGTGCCCTAGGCTCTGTTGCTTTGTTTTTTAGATGTTTCAGGAAACACCATACACTTCTCCCGAGTGGCTGTTGGCAATTTACATCCCGCCCATCAGCATAACAAGGCTCCCAGTTCTCCATCGCCTGTCCTGCCTTTCTGGATTTTACACTTTTTTCAGGTGGCCCTTTTGACCGGGGGTAAGTGAGACTTCATTGTAGTGCAGATTTCCTTTGCAAGCTTGCTTGGTTGGCCAAAAAGGGCGTATGCGTTTTTTCCTGAATATATTCAGGAAAAAACGCATACGCCCTTTTTGGCCAAGTGCATCATTGTGGACGTTCTGCCTCTTTTCCTATGCTTTAAATGCAATTCCAGTCTACCTCCTGAAATCGGTTTCCTGCAATTCTGCCCCGCTTTCAAGTCCTCTTGGCAGCCTTACTTCAGTATATTTTTGGACGATAGCTGTCATTTATAACTCTGCAGGTTTGTGAATTACAGTGCCCCTGATCTCCTTTCTTCAACTCGCTTTCTTGTGAGCTGGCCGCAACACCGCAGGATTGCTTCAGGCCCTAATCTGGTTCCAGCACGGCACGCTGAGCCTTTGGTTAACTCCTCTTCCTGGTGGGAAATGAGAGTTAAATTTGCCCGTCCAGACACCTCCAGCTAGTCTCTCATTGGTTCTTCCTATTCCTGTTCATCTTCCGCAGAAATTGCAAATGGGCCAAACAGGAGGTTAAAGGCACTGACTTTCCAAGTCGGGAGAGTGTTAGTAAAGCGTCTGGAATGTTGCACCCGAGTACCAGGGTACGAGAACTGAGACATATTGGAACACGTCTCCCGATCACACGGTTGAACATACTCTGGGTTCCACATGCATGTTTTAGCTGAAGGAAGAATCCCTTAAACCTGGAGAGTTGAGACCCGTGGAATGGGTACCATGCAATATGACTTCAAAGGGTCTTCATTTGCTCACCGAACCTCTCCAATCCTATCACTGCTGCGTTTATGCCCCTGTACACACTCTTGATTTTCTTTCAGAGACATAGCAATCCATAGGTTTTAAGATACTTACTAGTCAGGTACATTCTTAGGCGTTTAATATGGGGTGTTGAGTCCATTTCGTTGAGCAAGGAGTAGCTCTTGTCTATTCCATATTTGGCTTAAGGAACTTTATCTGTGCTCATTTCAATCTCTGGTTTTATGCAGCACCCCAACTCACCTTTCCCCTTAAGCAAGCATAAGTTGGTTTTCTAAATTTGAGACCCTGTTCTGTTTTGTAATCCAGTTCCTGTGTAGCCAAGTTTACATTCCGTGTATTAGTGATATCTTATGATGTTTCTTTTTCTGTGTGACTTATTTCAGTTAGAATCATCATACCTGAATCCACTCATTATGCTGCTATGGGCCTGATGACATAGATTTCATTGCTGAGTGATATTGCATTGTACGTATGTACCACAACTTCTTTATCCATTTTTCACTTTCTGCGATATTGAACTTGTACCATAAAAGAGGTTCTTGTAAACAGAGCCGTCCCAAACTTTGGGGTGGCTGTGTCTTTTTGATTTTAATTTCCCTATGCTATAGGACCATAAGTGGAAGTGCCCTAGGCTCTGTTGCTTTGTTTTTTAGATGTTTCAGGAAACACCATACACTTCTCCAGAGTGGCTGTTGGCAATTTACATCCCGCCCATCAGCATAACAAGGCTCCCAGTTCTCCATGGCCTGTCCTGCCTTTCTGGATTTTACAGTTTTTTCAGATGGCCCTTTTGACCGGGGGGAAGTGAGACTTCATTGTAGTGCAGATTTCCTTTGCAAGCTTCCTTGGTTGGCCAAAAAGGGCGTATGCGTTTTTTCCTGAATATATTCAGGAAAAAACGCATACGCCCTTTTTGGCCAAGTGCATCATTGTGGACGTTCTGCCTCTTTTCCTATGCTTAAATGCATTTCCAGTCTACCTCCTGAAATCGGTTTCCTGCAATTCTGCCCCGCTTTCAAGTCCTCTTGGCAGCCTTACTTCAGTATATTTTTGGACGATAGCTGTCATTTATAACTCTGCAGGTTTGTGAATTACAGTGCCCCTGAGCTCCTTTCTTCAACTCGTTTTCTTGTGAGCTGGCCGCAACACCGCAGGATTGCTTCAGGCCCTAATCTGGTTCCGGCACGGCACGTTGAGCCTTTGGTTAATTCCTCTTCCTGGTGGGAAATGAGAGTTAAATTTGCCCGTCCAGACACCTCCAGCTAGTCTCTCATTGGTTCTCCCTATTCCTGTCCATCTTCCGCAGAAATTGCAAACTGGGCCAAACAGTAGGTTAAAGGCACTGACTCTCCAAGACGGGAGAGTGTTAGTAAAGCGTCTGGAATGTTGCACCCGAGTACCAGGGGACGAGAACTGAGACATATTGGAACACGTCTCCCGATCACACGGTTGATCATACTCTGGGTTCCACATGCATGTTTTAGCTGAAGGCAGAATCCCTTAAACCTGGAGAGTTGAGACCCGTGGAATGGCTACCATGCAATATGACTTCAAAGGGTCTTCATTTGCTCACCGAACCTCTCCAATCCTATCACTGCTGCGTTTATGCCCCTGTACACACGCTTGATTTTCTTTCAGAGACATAGCAATCCATAGGTTTTAAGATACTTACTAGTCAGGTACATTCTTAGGCGTTTAATATGGGGTGTTGAGTCCATTTCGTTGAGCAAGGAGTAGTTCTTGTCTATTCCATATTTGGCTTAAGGAACTTTATCTGTGCTCATTTCAATCTCTGGTTTTATGCAGCACCCCAACTCACCTTTCCCCTTAAGCAAGCATTAGTTTGTTTTCTAAATTTGAGACCCTGTTCTGTTTTGTAATCCAGTTCCTGTGTAGCCAAGTTTACATCCCGTGTATTAGTGATATCTTATGATGTTTCTTTTTCTGTGTGACTTATTTCAGTTAGAATCATCATACCTGAATCCACTCATTATGCTGCTACGGGCCTGATGACATAGATTTCATTGCTGAGTGATATTGCATTGAACGTAAGTACCACAACTTCTTTATCCATTTTTCACTTTCTGCGATATTGAACTTGTACCGTAAAAGAGGTTCTTGTAAACAGAGCCGTCCCAAACTTTGGGGTGGCTGTGTCTTTTTGATTTTAATTTCCCAAGCTATAGGACCATAAGTGGAAGTGCCCTAGTCTCTGTTGCTTGTTTTTTAGATGTTTCAGGAAACACCATACACCTCTCCCGAGTGGCTCTTGGCAATTTACATCCCGCCCATCAGCATAACAAGGCTCCCAGTTCTCCATGGCCTGTCCTGCCTTTCTGGATTTTACACTTTTTTCAGATGGCCCTTTTGACCGGGGGGAAGTGAGACTTCATTGTAGTGCAGATTTCCTTTGCAAGCTTGCTTGGTTGGCCAAAAAGGGCGTATGCGTTTTTTCCTGAATATATTCAGGAAAAAATGCATACGCCCTTTTTGGCCAAGTGCATCATTGTGGACGTTCTGCCTCTTTTCCTATGCTTTAAATGCAATTCCAGTCTACCTCCTGAAATCGGTTTCCTGCAATTCTGCCCCGCTTTCAAGTCCTCTTGGCAGCCTTACTTCAGTATATTTTTGGACGATAGCTGTCATTTATAACTCTGCAGGTTTGTGAATTACAGTGCCCCTGAGCTCCTTTCTTCAACTCGCTTTCTTGTGAGCTGGCCGGAACACCACAGGATTGCTTCAGGCCGTAATCTGGTTCTGGCACGGCACGTTGAGCCTTTGGTTAATTCCTCTTCCTGGTGGGAAATGAGAGTTAAATTTGCCCGTCCAGACACCTGCAGCTAGTCTCTCATTGGTTCTCCCTATTCCTGTTCATCTTCCACAGAAATTGCAAACTGGGCCAAACAGGAGGTTAAAGACACTGACTCTCCAAGTCGGGAGAGTGTTAGTAAAGCGTCTGGAATGTTGCACCCGAGTACCAGAGGTCGAGAACTGAGACATATTGGAACAAGTCTCCCGATCACACGGTTGATCATACTCTGGGTTCCACGTGCATGTTTTAGCTGAAGGAAGAATCCCTTAAACCTGGAGAGTTGAGACCCGTGGAATGGGTACCATGCAATATGACTTCAAAGGGTCTTCATTTGCTCACCGAACCTCTCCAATGCTATCACTGCTGCGTTTATGCCCCTGTACACACGCTTGATTTTCTTTCAGAGACATAGCAATCCATAGGTTTTAAGATACTTACTAGTCAGGTACATTATTAGGCATTGAATATGGGATGTTGATTCCATTTCGTTGAGCAAGGAGTAGATCTTGTCTATTCCATATTTGGCTTACGAAACTTTATCTGTGCTCATTTCAGTCTCTGGTTTGATGCAGCACCCCAACTCACCTTTTCGCTTAAGCAAGCATAAGTTGGTTTTCTAAATTTGAGACCCTGTTCCAATTTGTAATCCAGTTCCTGTGTAGCCAAGTTTACATTCCGTGTATTAGTGATATCTTATGATGTTTCTTTTTCTGTGTGACTTATTTCAGTTAGAATCATCATACCTGAATCCACTCATTATGCTGCTACGGGCCTGATGACATAGATTTCATTGCTGAGTGATATTGCATTGTACGTAAGTACCACAACTTCTTTATCCATTTTTCACTTTCTGCGATATTGAACTTGTACCGTAAATGAGGTTCTTGTAAACAGAGCCGTCCCAAACTTTGGGGTGGCTGTGTGTTTTTGATTTTAATTTCCCTAAGCTATAGGACCATAAGTGGAAGTGCCCTAGGCTCTGTTGCTTTGTTTTTTAGATGTTTCAGGAAACACCATACACCTCTCCCCAGTGGCTGTTGGCAATTTACATCTCGTCCATCAGCATAACAAGGCTCCAAGTTTTCCATGGCCTGTCCTGCCTTTCTTGATTTTACACTTTTTTAAGATGGCCCTTTTGACCGGGGGGAAGTGAGACTTCATTGTAGTGCAGATTTCCTTTGCAAGCTTGCTTGGTTGGTCAAAAAGGGCGTATGCGTTTTTTCCTGAATATATTCAGGAAAAAACGCATACGCCCTTTTTGGCCAAGTGCATCATTGTGGACGTTCTACCTCTTTTCCTATGCTTTAAATGCAATTCCAGTCTACCTCCTGAAATCGGTTTCCTGCAATTCTGCCCCGCTTTCAAGTCCTCTTGGCAGCCTTACTTCAGTATATTTTTGGACGATAGCTGTCATTTATAACTCTGCAGGTTTGTGAATTACAGTGCCCCTGAGCTCCTTTCTTCAACTCGCTTTCTTGTGAGCTGGCCGGAACACCACAGGATTGCTTCAGGCCGTAATCTGGTTCTGCCACGGCACGCTGAGCCATTGGTTAATTCCTCTTCCTGGTGGGAAATGAGAGTTAAATTTGCCCGTCCAGACACCTCCAGCTAGTCTCTCATTGGTTCTCCCTATTCCTGTTCATCTTCCGCAGAAATTGCAAACTGGGCCAAACAGGAGGTTAAAGACACTGACTCTCCAAGTCGGGAGAGTGTTAGTAAAGCGTCTGGAATGTTGCACCCGAGTACCAGAGGACGAGAACTGAGACATATTGGAACAAGTCTCCCGATCACACGGTTGATCATACTCTGGGTTCCACGTGCATGTTTTAGCTGAAGGAAGAATCCCTTAAACCTGGAGAGTTGAGACCCGTGGAATGGGTACCATGCAATATGACTTCAAAGGGTCTTCATTTGCTCACCGAACCTCTCCAATCCTATCACTGCTGCGTTTATGCCCCTGTACACACTCTTGATTTTCTTTCAGAGACATAGCAATCCATAGGTTTTAAGATACTTACTAGTCAGGTACATTCTTAGGCGTTTAATATGGGGTGTTGAGTCCATTTCGTTGAGCAAGGAGTAGCTCTTGTCTATTCCATATTTGGCTTAAGGAACTTCATCTGTGCTCATTTCAATCTCTGGTTTCATGCAGCACCGCAACTCACCTTTCCCCTTAAGCAAGCATAAGTTGGTTTTCTAAATTTGAGACCCTGTTCTGTTTTGTAATCCAGTTCCTGTGTAGCCAAGGTTACATTCCGTGTATTAGTGATATCTTATGATGTTTCTTTTTCTGTGTGACTTATTTCAGTTAGAATCATCATACCTGAATCCACTCATTATGCTGCTATGGGCCTGATGACATAGATTTCATTGCTGAGTGATATTGCATTGTACGTAAGTACCACAACTTCTTTATCCATGTTTCACTTTCTGCGATATTGAACTTGTACCGTAAACGAGGTTCTTGTAAACAGAGCCGTCCCAAACTTTGGGGTCGCTGTGTCTTTTTGATTTTAATTTCCCTAAGCTCTAGGACCATAAGTGGAAGTGCCCTAGGCTCTGTTGCTTTGTTTTTTAGATGTTTCAGGAAACACCATACACCTCTCCCGAGTGGCTGTTGGCAATTTAAATCCCGCCCATCAGCATAACAAGGCTCCCAGTTCTCCATGGCCTGTCCTGCCTTTCTGGATTTTACAATTTTTTCAGATGGCCCTTTTGACCGGGGGGAAGTGAGACTTCATTGTAGTGCAGATTTCCTTTGCAAGCTTGCTTGGTTGGCCAAAAAGTGCGTATGCGTTTTTTTCTGAATATATTCAGGAAAAAACGCATACGCCCTTTTTGGCCAAGTGCATCATTGTGGACGTTCTGCCTCTTTTCCTATGCTTTAAATGCAATTCCAGTGTACCTCCTGAAATCGGTTTCCTGCAATTCTGCCCCGCTTTCAAGTCCTCTTGGCAGCCTTACTTCAGTATATTTTTGGACGATAGCTGTCATTTATAACTCTGCAGGTTTGTGAATTACAGTGCCCCTGAGCTCCTTTCTTCAACTCGCTTTCTTGTGAGCTGGCCGCAACACCGCAGGATTGCTTCAGGCCCTAATCTGGTTCCGGCACGGCACACTGAGCTTTTGGTTAATTCCTCCTTCCTGGCGGGAAATGAGAGTTAAATTTGCCCGTCCAGACACCTCCAGCTAGTCTCTCATTGGTTCTCCCTATTCCTGTTCATCTTCCGCAGAAATTGCAAACTGGGCCAAACAGGAGGTTAAAGGCACTGACTCTCCAAGTCGGGAGAGTGTTAGTAAAGCATCTGGAATGTTGCACCCGAGTACCAGGGGACGAGAACTGAGACATATTGGAACACGTCTCCCAATCACACGGTTGATCATACTCTGGGTTCCACATGCATGTTTCAGCTGAAGGAAGAATCCCTTA
The DNA here is from genome assembly GCF_964270905.1 of Leucopleurus acutus. Taxonomy (NCBI): domain Eukaryota; kingdom Metazoa; phylum Chordata; class Mammalia; order Artiodactyla; family Delphinidae; genus Leucopleurus; species Leucopleurus acutus. Next base: position 836,765 of record NW_028139203.1, read on the forward strand.
AACCTGGAGAGTTGAGACCCATGGAATGGGTACCATGCAATATGACTTCAAAGGGTCTTCATTTGCTCACCGAACCTCTCCAATGCTATCACTGCTGCGTTTATGCCCCTGTACACACGCTTGATTTTCTTTCAGAGACATAGCAATCCATAGGTTTTAAGATACTTACTAGTCAGGTACATTATTAGGCATTTAATATGGGATGTTGATTCCATTTCGTTGAGCAAGGAGTAGTTCTTGTCTATTCCATATTTGGCTTAAGAAACTTTATCTGTGCTCATTTCAGTCTCTGGTTTGATGCAGCACCCCAACTCACCTTTTCGCTTAAGCAAGCATAAGTTGGTTTTCTAAATTTGAGACCCTGTTCTGTTTTGTAATCCAGTTCCTGTGTAGCCAAGTTTACATTCCGTGTATTAGTGATATCTTATTATGTTTCTTTTTCTGTGTGACTTATTTCAGTTAGAATCATCATACCTGAATCCACTCATTATGCTGCTACGGGCCTGATGACATAGATTTCATTGCTGAGTGATATTGCATTGTACGTAAGTACCACAACTTCTTTATCCATTTTTCACTTTCTGCGATATTGAACTTGTACCATAAACGAGGTTCTTGTAAACAGAGCCGTCCCAAACTTTGGGGTAGCTGTGTGTTTTTGATTTTAATTTCCCTAAGCTATAGGACCATAAGTGGAAGTGCCCTAGGCTCTGTTGCTTTGTTTTTTAGATGTTTCAGGAAACACCATACACTTCTCCGGAGTGACTGTTGGCAATTTACATCTCGCCCATCAGCATAACAAGGCTCCAAGTTTTCCATGGCCTGTCCTGCCTTTCTGGATTTTACACTTTTTTCAGATGGCCCTTTTGACCAGGGGGAAGTGAGACTTCATTGTAGTGCAGATTTCCTTTACAAGCTTGCTTGGTTGGCCAAAAAGGGCGTATGCGTTTTTTCCTGAATATATTCAGGAAAAAACGCATACGCCCTTTTTGGCCAAGTGCATCATTGTGGACGTTCTGCCTCTTTTCCTATGCTTTAAATGCAATTCCAGTCTACCTCCTGAAATCGGTTTCCTGCAATTCTGCCCCGCTTTCAAGTCCTCTTGGCAGCCTTACTTCAGTATATTTTTGGACGATAGCTGTCATTTATAACTCTGCAGGTTTGTGAATTACAGTGCCCCTGAGCTCCTTTCTTCAACTCGCTTTCTTGTGAGCTGGCCGCAACACCGCAGGATTGCTTCAGGCCCTAATCTGGTTCCAGCACGGCACGCTGAGCCTTTGGTTAATTCCTCTTCCTGGTGGGAAATGAGAGTTAAATTTGCCCGTCCAGACACCTCCACCTAGTCTCTCATTGGTTCTCCCTATTCCTGTTCATCTTCCTCAGAAATTGCAAATGGGCCAAACAGGAGTTTAAAGGCACTGACTCTCCAAGTCGGGAGAGTGTTAGTAAAGTGTCTGGAATGTTGCACCTGAGTACCAGGGGACGAGAACTGAGACATATTGGAACATGTCTCCCGATCACACGGTTGATCATACTCTGGGTTCCACGTGCATGTTTTACCTGAAGGCAGAATCCCTTAAACCTGGAGAGTTGAGACCCGTGGAATGGGTACCATGCAATATGACTTCAAAGGGTCTTCATTTGCTCACCGAACCTCTCCAATCCTATCACTGCTGCGTTTATGCCCCTGTACACACGTTTGATTCTCTTTCGGAGACATAGCAATCCATAGGTTTGAAAATTCTTACTAGTCAGGTACATTCTTAGGCGTTTAATATGGGGTGTTGAGTCCATTTCGTTGAGCAAGGAGTAGTTCTTGTCTATTCCATATTTGGCTTAAGGAGCTTTATCTGTGCTCATTTCAATCTCTGGTTTTAGGCAGCACCCCAACTCACCTTTCCCCTTAAGCAAGCATAAGTTGTTTTTCTAAATTTAAGGCCCTGTTCTGTTTTGTAATACAGTTCCTGTGTAGCCAAGTTTACATTCCGTGTATTAGTGATATCTTATGATGTTTCTTTTTCTGTGTGACTTATTTCAGTTAGAATCATCATACCTGAATCCACTCATTATGCTGCTATGGGCCTGAAGACATAGATTTCATTGCTGAGTGATAATGCATTGTACGTAAGTACCACAACTTCCTTATCCATTTTTCGCTTTCTGCGATATTGAACTTGTAGCGTAAACCAGGTTCTTGTAAACAGAGCCGTCCCAAACTTTGGGGTGGCTGTGTCTTTTTGATTTTAATTTCCCTAAGCTATAAGACCATAAGTGGAAGTGCCCTAGGCTCTGTTGTTTCATTTTTAGATGTTTCAGGAAACACCATACACTTCTCCCGAGTGGCTGTTGGCAATTTACATCCCGCCCATCAGCATAACAAGGCTCCCAGTTCTCCATGGCCTTTCCTGCCTTTCTGGATTTTACACTTTTTTCAGATGGCCCTTTTGACCGGGGGGAAGTGAGACTTCATTGTAGTGCAGATTTCCTTTGGGAGCTTGCTTGGTTGGCCAAAAAGGGCGTATGCGTTTTTTCCTGAATATATTTAGGAAAAAACACATACGCCCTTTTTGGCCAAATGCATCATTGTGGACGTTCTGCCTCTTTTCCTATGCTTTAAATGCAATTGCAGTCTACCTCCTGAAATCGGTTTCCTGCAATTCTGCCCCGCTTTCAAGTTCTGTTGGCAGCCTTACTTCAGTATATTTTTGGACGATAGCTGTCATTTATAACTCTGCAAGTTTGTGAATTACAGTGCCCCTGAGCTCCTTTCTTCAACTCGCTTTCTTGTGAGCTGGCCGCAACACCGCAGGATTGCTTCAGGCCCTAATCTGGTTCCGGCACGGCACGCTGAGCCTTTGGTTAATTCCTCTTCCTGGTGGGAAATGAGAGTTAAATTTGCCCGTCCAGACACCTCCAGCTAGTCTCTCATTGGTTCTCCCTATTCCTGTTCATCTTCCGCAGAAATTGCAATTGGGACAAACAGGAGGTTAAAGGCACTGACTCTCCAAGTCGGGAGAGTGTTAGTAAAGCGTCTGGAATGTTGCACCCGAGTACCAGAGGACGAGAACTGAGACATATTGGAACACGTCTCCCGATCGTACGGTTTATCATACTCTGGGTTCCACATGCATGTTTTAGCTGAAGGAAGAATCCCTGAAACCTGGAGAGTTGAGACCCGTGGAATGGGTACCATGCAATATGACTTCAAAGGGTCTTCATTTGCTCACCGAACCTCTCCAATGCTATCACTGCTGCGTTTATGCCCCTGTACACACGCTTGATTCTCTTTCGGAGACATAGCAATCCATAGGTTTGAAAATTCTTACTAGTCAGGTACATTCTTAGGCGTTTAATATGGGGTGTTGAGTCCATTTCGTTGAGCAAGGAGTAGTTCTTGTCTATTCCATATTTGGCTTAAGGAACTTTATCTGTGCTCATTTCAATCTCTGGTTTTAGGCAGCACCCCAACTCACCTTTCCCCTTAAGCAAGCATAAGATGTTTGTCTAAATTTAAGGCCCTGTTCTGTTTTGTAATCCAGTTCCTGTGTAGCCAAGTTTACATTCCGTGTATTAGTGATATCTTATGATGTTTCTTTTTCTGTGTGACTTATTTCAGTTAGAATCATCATACCTGAATCCACTCATTATGCTGCTATGGACCTGATGACATAGATTTCATTGCTGAGTGATATTGCATTGAACGTAAGTACCACAACATCTTTATCCATTTTTCACTTTCTGCGATATTGAACTTGTACCGTAAACGAGGTTCTTGTAAACAGAGCCGTCCCAAACTTTGGGGTGGCTGTGTCTTTTTGATTTTAATTTCCCAAGCTATAAGACCATAAGTGGAAGTGCCCTAGTCTCTGTTGCTTGTTTTTTAGATGTTTCAGGAAACACCATACACCTCTCCCGAGTGACTGTTGGCAATTTACATCCCGCCCATCAGCATAACAAGGCTCCCAGTTCTCCATGGCCTGTCCTGCCTTTCTGGATTTTACACTTTTTTCAGATGGCCCTTTTGACCGGGGGGAAGTGAGACTTCATTGTAGTGCAGATTTCCTTTGCAAGCTTGCTTGGTTGGCCAAAAAGGGCGTATGCGTTTTTTCCTGAATATATTCAGGAAAAAATGCATACGCCCTTTTTGGCCAAGTGCATCATTGTGGACGTTCTGCCTCTTTTCCTATGCTTTAAATGCAATTCCAGTCTACCTCCTGAAATCGGTTTCCTGCAATTCTGCCCCGCTTTCAAGTCCTCTTGGCAGCCTTACTTCAGTATATTTTTGGACGATAGCTGTCATTTATAACTGTGCAGGTCTGTGAATTACAGTGCCCCTGAGCTCCTTTCTTCAACTCGCTTTCTTGCGAGCTGGCCGGAACACCGCAGGATTGCTTCAGGCCCTAATCTGGTTCCGGCATGGCACGCTGAGCCTTTGGTTAATTCCTCTTCCTGGTGGGAAATGAGAGTTAAATTTGCCCGTCCAGACACCTCCAGCTAGTCTCTCATTGGTTCTCCCTATTCCTGTTCATCTTCCGCAGAAATTGCAAACTGGGCCAAACAGGAGGTTAAAGACACTGACTCTCCAAGTCGGGAGAGTGTTAGTAAAGCGTCTGGAATGTTGCACCCGAGTACCAGAGGACGAGAACTGAGACATATTGGAACAAGTCTCCCGATCACACGGTTGATCATACTCTGGGTTCCACGTGCATGTTTTAGCTGAAGGAAGAATCCCTTAAACCTGGAGAGTTGAGACCCGTGGAATGGGTACCATGCAATATGACTTCAAAGGGTCTTCATTTGCTCACCGAACCTCTCCAATGCTATCACTGCTGCGTTTATGCCCCTGTACACACGCTTGATTTTCTTTCAGAGACATAGCAATCCATAGGTTTTAAGATACTTACTAGTCAGGTACATTATTAGGCATTTAATATGGGATGTTGATTCCATTTCGTTGAGCAAGGAGTAGTTCTTGTCTATTCCATATTTGGCTTAAGAAACTTTATCTGTGCTCATTTCAGTCTCTGGTTTGATGCAGCACCCCAACTCACCTTTTCGCTTAAGCAAGCATAAGTTGGTTTTCTAAATTTGAGACCCTGTTCCAATTTGTAATCCAGTTCCTGTGTAGCCAAGTTTACATTCCGTGTATTAGTGATATCTTATGATGTTTCTTTTTCTGTGTGACTTATTTCAGTTAGAATCATCATACCTGAATCCACTCATTATGCTGCTACGGGCCTGATGACATAGATTTCATTGCTGAGTGATATTGCATTGTACGTAAGTACCACAAGTTCTTTATCCATTTTTCACTTTCTGCGATATTGAACTTGTACCGTAAATGAGGTTCTTGTAAACAGAGCCGTCCCAAACTTTGGGGTGGCTGTGTCTTTTTGATTTGAATTTCCCTAAGCTATAGGACCATAAGTGGAAGTGCCCTAGGCTCTGTTGCTTTGTTTTTTAGATGTTTCAGGAAACACCATACACTTCTCCCGAGTGGCTGTTGGCAATTTACATCTCGCCCATCAGCATAACAAGGCTCCAAGTTTTCCATGGCCTGTCCTGCCTTTCTTGATTTTACACTTTTTTAAGATGGCCCTTTTGACCAGGGGGAAGTGAGACTTCATTGTAGTGCAGATTTCCTTTGCAAGCTTGCTTGGTTGGCCAAAAAGGGCATATGCGTTTTTTCCTGAATATATATATTCAGGAAAAATATATATATATTCAGGAAAAAACGCATACGCCCTTTTTGGCCAAGTGCATCATTGTGGACGTTCTGCCTCTTTTCCTATGCTTTAAATGCAATTCCAGTCTACCTCCTGAAATCGGTTTCCTGCAATTCTGCCCCGCTTTCAAGTCCTCTTGGCAGCCTTACTTCAGTATATTTTTGGACGATAGCTGTCATTTATAACTCTGCAGGTTTGTGAATTACAGTGCCCCTGATCTCCTTTCTTCAACTCGCTTTCTTGTGAGCTGGCCGCAACACCGCAGGATTGCTTCAGGCCCTAATCTGGTTCCAGCACGGCACGCTGAGCCTTTGGTTAATTCCTCTTCCTGGTGGGAAATGAGAGTTAAATTTGCCCGTCCAGACACCTCCAGCTAGTCTCTCATTGGTTCTTCCTATTCCTGTTCATCTTCCGCAGAAATTGCAAATGGGCCAAACAGGAGGTTAAAGGCACTGACTTTCCAAGTTGGGAGAGTGTTAGTAAAGCGTCTGGAATGTTGCACCCGAGTACCAGAGGACGAGAACTGAGACATATTGGAAAACGTCTCCCAATCACACGGTTGAACATACTCTGGGTTCCACATGCATGTTTTAGCTGAAGGAAGAATCCCTTAAACCTGGAGAGTTGAGACCCGTGGAATGGGTACCATGCAATATGACTTCAAAGGGTCTTCATTTGCTCACCGAACCTCTCCAATCCTATCACTGCTGCGTTTATGCCCCTGTACACACTCTTGATTTTGTTTCAGAGACATAGCAATCCATAGGTTTTAAGATACTTACTAGTCAGGTACATTCTTAGGCGTTTAATATGGGGTGTTGAGTCCATTTCGTTGAGCAAGGAGTAGCTCTTGTCTATTCCATATTTGGCTTAAGGAACTTCATCTGTGCTCATTTCAATCTCTGGTTTGATGCAGCTCCCCAACTCACCTTTCCCCTTAAGCAAGCATAAGTTGGTTTTCTAAATTTGAGACCCTGTTCTGTTTTGTAATCCAGTTCCTGTGTAGCCAAGTTTACATTCCGTGTATTAGTGATATCTTATGATGTTTCTTTTTCTGTGTGACTTATTTCAGTTAGAATCATCATACCCGAATCCACTCATTATGGTGCTACGGGCCTGATGACATAGATTTCATTGCTGAGTGATATTGCATTGTACGTATGTACCACAACTTCTTTATCCATTTTTCACTTTCTGCGATATTGAACTTGTACCATAAAAGAGGTTCTTGTAAACAGAGCCGTCCCAAACTTTGGGGTGGCTGTGTCTTTTTGATTTTAATTTCCCTATGCTATAGGACCATAAGTGGAAGTGCCCTAGGCTCTGTTGCTTTGTTTTTTAGATGTTTCAGGAAACACCATACACTTCTCCTGAGTGGCTGTTGGCAATTTACATCCCGCCCATCAGCATAACAAGGCTCCCAGTTCTCCATGGCCTGTCCTGCCTTTCTGGATTTTACAGTTTTTTCAGATGGCCCTTTTGACCGGGGGGAAGTGAGACTTCATTGTAGTGCAGATTTCCTTTGCAAGCTTGCTTGGTTGACCAAAAAGGGCGTATGCGTTTTTTCCTGAATATATTCAGGAAAAAACGCATACGTCCTTTTTGGCCAAGTGCATCATTGTGGACGTTCTGCCTCTTTTCCTATGCTTAAATGCAATTCCAGTCTACCTCCTGAAATCGGTTTCCTGCAATTCTGCCCCGCTTTCAAGTCCTCTTGGCAGCCTTACTTCAGTATATTTTTGGACGATAGCTGTCATTTATAACTCTGCAGGTTTGTGAATTACAGTGCCCCTGAGCTCCTTTCTTCAACTCGCTTTCTTGCGAGCTGGCCGGAACACCGCAGGATTGCTTCAGGCCCTAATCTGGTTCCGGCACGGCACGCTGAGCCTTTGGTTAATTCCTCTTCCTGGTGGGAAATGAGAGTTAAATTTGCCCGTCCAGACACCTCCAGCTAGTCTCTCATTGGTTCTCCCTATTCCTGTTCATCTTCCGCAGAAATTGCAAACTGGGCCAAACAGGAGGTTAAAGACACTGTCTCTCCAAGTCGGGAGAGTGTTAGTAAAGCGTCTGGAATGTTGCACCCGAGTACCAGGGTACGAGAACTGAGACATATTGGAACACGAATCCCAATCACACGGTTGAACATACTCTGGGTTCCACATGCATGTTTTAGCTGAAGGAAGAATCCCTTAAACCTGGAGAGTTGAGACCCGTGGAATGGGTACCATGCAATATGACTTCAAAGGGTCTTCATTTGCTCACCGAACCTCTCCAATGCTATCACTGCTGCGTTTATGCCCCTGTACACACGCTTGATTTTCTTTCCGAGACATAGCAATCCATAGGTTTTAAGATACTTACTAGTCAGGTACATTCTTAGCAGTTTAATATGGGGTGTTGAGTCCATTTCGTTGAGCAAGGAGTAGTTCTTGTCTATTCCATATTTGGCTTAAGGAACTTTATCTGTGCTCATTTCAATCTCTGGTTTTAGGCAGCACCCCAACTCACCTTTCCCCTTAAGCAAGCATAAGTTGGTTTTCTAAATTTGAGACCCTGTTCTGTTTTGTAATCCAGTTCCTGTGTAGCCAAGTTTACATTCCGTGTATTAGTGATATCTTATGATGTTTCTTTTTCTGTGTGACTTATTTCAGTTAGAATCATCATACCTGAATCCACTCATTATGCTGCTACGGGCCTGATGACATAGATTTCATTGCTGAGTGATATTGCATTGTACGTAAGTACCACAACTTCTTTATCCATTTTTCACGTTGTGCGATATTGAACTTGTACCGTAAACGAGGTTCTTGTAAACAGAGCCGTCCCAAACTTTGGGGTGGCTGTGTCTTTTTGATTTTAATTTCCCTAAGCTATAGGACCATAAGTGGAAGTGCCCTAGGCTCTGTTGCTTTGTTTTTTAGATGTTTCAGGAAACACCATACACTTCTCCCGAGTGGCTGTTGGCAATTTACATCTCGCCCATCAGCATAACAAGGCTCCAAGTTTTCCATGGCCTGTCCTGCCTTTCTTGATTTTACACTTTTTTAAGATGGCCCTTTTGACCGGGGGGAAGTGAGACTTCATTGTAGTGCAGATTTCCTTTGCAAGCTTGCTTGGTTGGCCAAAAAGGGCGTATGCGTGTTTTCCTGAATATATATATTCAGGAAAAATATATATATATTCAGGAAAAAACGCATACGCCCTTTTTGGCCAAGTGCATCATTGTGGACGCTCTGCCTCTTTTCCTATGCTTTAAATGCAATTCCAGTCTACCTCCTGAAATCGGTTTCCTGCAATTCTGCCCCGCTTTCAAGTCCTCTTGGCAGCCTTACTTCAGTATATTTTTGGACGATAGCTGTCATTTATAACTCTGCAGGTTTGTGAATTACAGTGCCCCTGATCTCCTTTCTTCAACTCGCTTTCTTGTGAGCTGGCCGCAACACCGCAGGATTGCTTCAGGCCCTAATCTGGTTCCAGCACGGCACGCTGAGCCTTTGGTTAACTCCTCTTCCTGGTGGGAAATGAGAGTTAAATTTGCCCGTCCAGACACCTCCAGCTAGTCTCTCATTGGTTCTTCCTATTCCTGTTCATCTTCCGCAGAAATTGCAAATGGGCCAAACAGGAGGTTAAAGGCACTGACTTTCCAAGTCGGGAGAGTGTTAGTAAAGCGTCTGGAATGTTGCACCCGAGTAACAGAGGACGAGAACTGAGACATATTGGAACACGTCTCCCAATCACACGGTTGAACATACTCTGGGTTCCACATGCATGTTTTAGCTGAAGGAAGAATCCCTTAAACCTGGAGAGTTGAGACCCGTGGAATGGGTACCATGCAATATGACTTCAAAGGGTCTTCATTTGCTCACCGAACCTCTCCAATCCTATCACTGCTGCGTTTATGCCCCTGTACACACTCTTGATTTTGTTTCAGAGACATAGCAATCCATAGGTTTTAAGATACTTACTAGTCAGGTACATTCTTAGGCGTTTAATATGGGGTGTTGAGTCCATTTCGTTGAGCAAGGAGTAGCTCTTGTCTATTCCATATTTGGCTTAAGGAACTTCATCTGTGCTCATTTCAATCTCTGGTTTGATGCAGCACCCCAACTCACCTTTCCCCTTAAGCAAGCATAAGTTGGTTTTCTAAATTTGAGACCCTGTTCTGTTTTGTAATCCAGTTCCTGTGTAGCCAAGTTTACATTCCGTTTATTAGTGATATCTTATGATGTTTCTTTTTCTGTGTGACTTATTTCAGTTAGAATCATCATACCTGAATCCACTCATTATGATGCTACGGGCCTGATGACATAGATTTCATTGCTGAGTGATATTGCATTGTACGTATGTACCACAACTTCTTTATCCATTTTTCACTTTCTGCGATATTGAACTTGTACCATAAAAGAGGTTCTTGTAAACAGAGCCGTCCCAAACTTTGGGGTGGCTGTGTCTTTTTGATTTTAATTTCCCTATGCTATAGGACCATAAGTGGAAGTGCCCTAGGCTCTGTTGCTTTGTTTTTTAGATGTTTCAGGAAACACCATACACTTCTCCTGAGTGGCTGTTGGCAATTTACATCCCGCCCATCAGCATAACAAGGCTCCCAGTTCTCCATGGCCTGTCCTGCCTTTCTGGATTTTACACTTTTTTCAGATGGCCCTTTTGACCGGGGGGAAGTGAGACTTCATTGTAGTGCAGATTTCCTTTGCAAGCTTGCTTGGTTGGCCAAAAAGGGCGTATGCGTTTTTTCCTGAATATATTCAGGAAAAAACGCATACGCCCTTTTTGGCCAAGTGCATCATTGTGGACGTTCTGCCTCTTTTCCTATGCTTAAATGCAATTCAAGTCTACCTCCTGAAATCGGTTTCCTGCAATTCTGCCCCGCTTTCAAGTCCTCTTGGCAGCCTTACTTCAGTATATTTTTGGACGATAGCTGTCATTTATAACTCTGCAGGTTTGTGAATTACAGTGCCCCTGAGCTCCTTTCTTCAACTCGCTTTCTTGTGAGCTAGCCGGAACACCACAGGATTGCTTCAGGCCGTAATCTGGTTCTGGCACGGCACGCTGAGCCTTTGGTTAATTCCTCTTCCTGGTGGGAAATGAGAGTTAAATTTGCCCGTCCAGACACCTCCAGCTAGTCTCTCATTGGTTCTCCCTATTCCTGTTCATCTTCCGCAGAAATTGCAAACTGGGCCAAACAGGAGGTTAAAGACACTGACTCTCCAAGTCGGGAGAGTGTTAGTAAAGCGTCTGGAATGTTGCACCCGAGTACCAGAGGACGAGAACTGAGACATATTGGAACAAGTCTCCCGATCACACGGTTGATCATACTCTGGGTTCCACGTGCATGTTTTAGCTGAAGGAAGAATCCCTTAAACCTGGAGAGTTGAGACCCGTGGAATGGGTACCATGCAATATGACTTCAAAGGGTCTTCATTTGCTCACCGAACCTCTCCAATGCTATCACTGCTGCGTTTATGCCCCTGTACACACGCTTGATTTTCTTTCAGAGACATAGCAATCCATAGGTTTTAAGATACTTACTAGTCAGGTACATTATTAGGCATTTAATATGGGATGTTGATTCCATTTCGTTGAGCAAGGAGTAGTTCTTGTCTATTCCATATTTGGCTTAAGAAACTTTATCTGTGCTCATTTCAGTCTCTGGTTTGATGCAGCACCCCAACTCACCTTTTCGCTTAAGCAAGCATAAGTTGGTTTTCTAAATTTGAGACCCTGTTCCAATTTGTAATCCAGTTCCTGTGTAGCCAAGTTTACATTCCGTGTATTAGTGATATCTTATGATGTTTCTTTTTCTGTGTGACTTATTTCAGTTAGAATCATCATACCTGAATCCACTCATTATGCTGCTATGGGCCTGATGACATAGATTTCATTGCTGAGTGATATTGCATTGAACGTAAGTACCACAACTTCTTTATCCATTTTTCACTTTCTGCGATATTGAACTTGTACCGTAAACGAGGTTCTTGTAAACAGAGCCGTCCCAAACTTTGGGGTGGCTGTGTCTTTTTGATTTTAATTTCCCAAGCTATAGGACCATAAGTGGAAGTGCCCTAGTCTCTGTTGCTTTGTTTTTTAGATGTTTCAGGAAACACCATACACTTCTCCCGAGTGGCTGTTGGCAATTTACATCTCGCCCATCAGCATAACAAGGCTCCAAGTTTTCCATGGCCTCTCCTGCCTTTCTTGATTTTACACTTTTTTAAGATGGCCCTTTTGACCGGGGGGAAGTGAGACTTCATTGTAGTGCAGATTTCCTTTGCAAGCTTGCTTGGTTGGCCAAAAAGGGCGTATGCGTTTTTTCCTGAATATATTCAGGAAAAAACGCATACGCCCTTTTTGGCCAAGTGCATCATTGTGGACGTTCTGCCTCTTTTCCTATGCTTTAAATGCAATTCCAGTCTACCTCCTGAAATCGGTTTCCTGCAATTCTGCCCCGCTTTCAAGTCCTCTTGGCAGCCTTACTTCAGTATATTTTTGGACGATAGCTGTCATTTATAACTCTGCAGGTTTGTGAATTACAGTGCCCCTGAGCTCCTTTCTTCAACTCGCTTTCTTGTGAGCTGGCCGCAACACCGCAGGATTGCTTCAGGCCCTAATCTGGTTCCAGCACGGCACGCTGAGCCTTTGGTTAACTCCTCTTCCTGGTGGGAAATGAGAGTTAAATTTGCCCGTCCAGACACCTCCAGCTAGTCTCTCATTGGTTCTTCCTATTCCTGTTCATCTTCCGCAGAAATTGCAAATGGGACAAACAGGAGGTTAAAGGCACTGACTTTCCAAGTCGGGAGAGTGTTAGTAAAGCGTCTGGAATGTTGCACCCGATTACCAGGGTACGAGAACTGAGACATATTGGAACACGTCTCCCGATCACACGGTTGAACATACTCTGGGTTCCACATGCATGTTTTAGCTGAAGGAAGAATCCCTTAAACCTGGAGTGTTGAGACCCGTGGAATGGGTACCATGCAATATGACTTCAAAGGGTCTTCATTTGCTCACCGAACCTCTCCAATCCTATCACTGCTGCGTTTATGCCCCTGTACACACTCTTGATTTTCTTTCAGAGACATAGCAATCCATAGGTTTTAAGATAATTACTAGTCAGGTACATTCTTAGGCGTTTAATATGGGGTGTTGAGTCCATTTCGTTGAGCAAGGAGTAGCTCTTGTCTATTCCATATTTGGCTTAAGGAACTTTATCTGTGCTCATTTCAATCTCTGGTTTTATGCAGCACCCCAACTCACCTTTCCCCTTAAGCAAGCATAAGTTGGTTTTCTAAATTTGAGACCCTGTTCTGTTTTGTAATCCAGTTCCTGTGTAGCCAAGTTTACATTCCGTGTATTAGTGATATCTTATGATGTTTCTTTTTCTGTGTGACTTATTTCAGTTAGAATCATCATACCTGAATCCACTCATTATGGTGCTACGGGCCTGATGACATAGATTTCATTGCTGAGTGATATTGCATTGTACGTATGTACCACAACTTCTTTATCCATTTTTCACTTTCTGCGATATTGAACTTGTACCATAAAAGAGGTTCTTGTAAACAGAGCCGTCCCAACCTTTGGGGTGGCTGTGTCTTTTTGATTTTAATTTCCCTATGCTATAGGACCATAAGTGGAAGTGCCCTAGGCTCTGTTGCTTTGTTTTTTAGATGTTTCAGGAAACACCATACATTTCTCCTGAGTGGCTGTTGGCAATTTACATCCCGCCCATCAGCATAGCAAGGCTCCCAGTTCTCCATGGCCTGTCCTGCCTTTCTGGATTTTACAGTTTTTTCAGATGGCCCTTTTGACCGGGGGGAAGTGAGACTTCATTGTAGTGCAGATTTCCTTTGCAAGCTTGCTTGGTTGGCCAAAAAGGGCGTATGCATTTTTTCCTGAATATATTCAGGAAAAAACGCATACGCCCTTTTTGGCCAAGTGCATCATTGTGGACGTTCTGCCTCTTTTCCTATGCTTAAATGCAATTCCAGTCTACCTCCTGAAATCGGTTTCCTGCAATTCTGCCCCGCTTTCAAGTCCTCTTGGCAGCCTTACTTCAGTATATTTTTGGACGATAGCTGTCATTTATAACTCTGCAGGTTTGTGAATTACAGTGCCCCTGAGCTCCTTTCTTCAACTCGCTTTCTTGTGAGCTGGCCGCAACACCGCAGGATTGCTTCAGGCCCTAATCTGGTTCTGGCACGGCACGTTGAGCCTTTGGTTAATTCCTCTTCCTGGTGGGAAATGAGAGTTAAATTTGCCCGTCCAGACACCTCCAGCTAGTCTCTCATTGGTTCTCCCTATTCCTGTTCATCTTCCGCAGAAATTGCAAACTGGGCCAAACAGGAGGTTAAAGGCACTGACTCTCCAAGTCGGGAGAGTGTTAGTAAAGCGTCTGGAATGTTGCACCCGAGTACCAGGGGACGAGAACTGAGACATATTGGAACACGTCTCCCGATCACACGGTTGATCATACTCTGGGTTCCACATGCATGTTTTAGCTGAAGGCAGAATCCCTTAAACCTGGAGAGTTGAGACCCGTGGAATGGGTACCATGCAATATGACTTCAAAGGGTCTTCATTTGCTCACCGAACCTCTCCAATCCTATCACTGCTGCGTTTATGCCCCTGTACACACGCTTGATTTTCTTTCAGAGACATAGCAATCCATAGGTTGTAAGATACTTACTAGTCAGGTACATTCTTAGGCGTTTAATATGGGGTGTTGAGTCCATTTTGTTGAGCAAGTAGTAGTTCTTGTCTATTCCATATTTGGCTTAAGGAACTTTATCTGTGCTCATTTCAATCTCTGGTTTTATGCAGCACCCCAACTCACCTTTCCCCTTAAGCAAGCATAAGTTGGTTTTCTAAATTTGAGACCCTGTTCTGTTTTGTAATCCAGTTCCTGTGTAGCCAAGGTTACATTCCGTGTATTAGTGATATCTTATGATGTTTCTTTTTCTGTGTGACTTATTTCAGTTAGAATCATCATACCTGAATCCACTCATTATGCTGCTATGGGCCTGATGACATAGATTTCATTGCTGAGTGATATTGCATTGTACGTATGTACCACAACTTCTTTATCCATTTTTCACTTTCTGCGATATTGAACTTGTACCGTAAACGAGGTTCTTGTAAACAGAGCCGTCCCAAACTTTGGGGTGGCTGTGTCTTTTTGATTTTAATTTCCCTATGCTATAGGACCATAAGTGGAAGTGCCCTAGGCTCTGTTGCTTTGTTTTTTAGATGTTTCAGGAAACACCATACACTTCTCCTGAGTGGCTGTTGGCAATTTACATCCCGCCCATCAGCATAACAAGGCTCCCAGTTCTCCATGGCCTGTCCTGCCTTTCTGGATTTTACAGTTTTTTCAGATGGCCCTTTTGACCGGGGGGAAGTGAGACTTCATTGTAGTGCAGATTTCCTTTGCAAGCTTGCTTGGTTGGCCAAAAAGGGCGTATGCGTTTTTTCCTGAATATATTCAGGAAAAAACGCATACGCCCTTTTTGGCCAAGTGCATCATTGTGGACGTTCTGCCTCTTTTCCTATGCTTAAATGCAATTCCAGTCTACCTCCTGAAATCGGTTTCCTGCAATTCTGCCCCGCTTTCAAGTCCTCTTGGCAGCCTTACTTCAGTATATTTTTGGACGATAGCTGTCATTTATAACTCTGCAGGTTTGTGAATTACAGTGTCCCTGAGCTCCTTTCTTCAACTCGCTTTCTTGTGAGCTGGCCGCAACACCGCAGGATTGCTTCAGGCCCTAATCTGGTTCTGGCACGGCACGTTGAGCCTTTGGTTAATTCCTCTTCCTGGTGGGAAATGAGAGTTAAATTTGCCCGTCCAGACACCTCCAGCTAGTCTCTCATTGGTTCTCCCTATTCCTGTTCATCTTCCGCAGAAATTGCAAACTGGGCCAAACAGGAGGTTAAAGGCACTGACTCTCCAAGTCGGGAGAGTGTTAGTAAAGCGTCTGGAATGTTGCACCCGAGTACCAGGGGACGAGAACTGAGACATATTGGAACACGTCTCCCGATCACACGGTTGATCATACTCTGGGTTCCACATGCATGTTTTAGCTGAAGGCAGAATCCCTTAAACCTGGAGAGTTGAGACCCGTGGAATGGGTACCATGCAATATGACTTCAAAGGGTCTTCATTTGCTCACCGAACCTCTCCAATCCTATCACTGCTGCGTTTATGCCCCTGTACACACGCTTGATTTTCTTTCAGAGACATAGCAATCCATAGGTTTTAAGATACTTACTAGTCAGGTACATTCTTAGGCGTTTAATATGGGGTGTTGAGTCCATTTTGTTGAGCAAGGAGTAGTTCTTGTCTATTCCATATTTGGCTTAAGGAACTTTATCTGTGCTCATTTCAATCTCTGGTTTTATGCAGCACCCCAACTCACCTTTCCCCTTAAGCAAGCATAAGTTGGTTTTCTAAATTTGAGACCCTGTTCTGTTTTGTAATCCAGTTCCTGTGTAGCCAAGTTTACATCCCGTGTATTAGTGATATCTTATGATGTTTCTTTTTCTGTGTGACTTATTTCAGTTAGAATCATCATACCTGAATCCACTCATTATGCTGCTATGGGCCTGATGACATAGATTTCATTGCTGAGTGATATTGCATTGAACGTAAGTACCACAACTTCTTTATCCATTTTTCACTTTCTGCGATATTGAACTTGTACCGTAAACGAGGTTCTTGTAAACAGAGCCGTCCCAAACTTTGGGGTGGCTGTGTCTTTTGATTTTAATTTCCCAAGCTATAGGACCATAAGTGGAAGTGCCCTAGTCTCTGTTACTTGTTTTTTAGATGTTTCAGGAAACACCATACACCTCTCCCGAGTGACTGTTGGCAATTTACATCCCGCCCATCAGCATAACAAGGCTCCCAGTTCTCCATCGCCTGTCCTGCCTTTCTGGATTTTACACTTTTATCTGATGGCCCTTTTGACCGGGGGGAAGTGAGACTTCATTGTAGTGCAGATTTCCTTTGCAAGCTTGCTTGGTTGGCCAAAAAGTTCGTATGCGTTTTTCCTGAATATATTCAGGAAAAAATGCATACACCCTTTTTGGCCAAGTGCATCATTGTGGACGTTCTGCCTCTTTTCCTATGCTTTAAATGCAATTCCAGTCTACCTCCTGAAATCGGTTTCCTGCAATTCTGCCCCGCTTTCAAGTCCTCTTGGCAGCCTTACTTCAGTATATTTTTGGACGATAGCTGTCATTTATAACTCTGCAGGTTTGTGAATTACAGTGCCCCTGAGCTCCTTTCTTCAACTCGCTTTCTTGTGAGCTGGCCGGAACACCACAGGATTGCTTCAGGCCGTAATCTGGTTCTGGCACGGCACGCTGAGCCATTGGTTAATTCCTCTTCCTGGTGGGAAATGAGAGTTAAATTTGCCCGTCCAGACACCTCCAGCTAGTCTCTCATTGGTTCTCCCTATTCCTGTTCATCTTCCGCAGAAATTGCAAACTGGGCCAAACAGAAGGTTAAAGACACTGACTCTCCAAGTCGGGAGAGTGTTAGTAAAGCGTCTGGAATGTTGCACCCGAGTACCAGAGGACGAGAACTGAGACATATTGGAACAAGTCTCCCGATCACACGGTTGATCATACTCTGGGTTCCACGTGCATGTTTTAGCTGAAGGAAGAATCCCTTAAACCAGGAGAGTTGAGACCCGTGGAATGGGTACCATGCAATATGACTTCAAAGGGTCTTCATTTGCTCACCGAACCTCTCCAATCCTATCACTGCTGCGTTTATGCCCCTGTACACACGCTTGATTCTCTTTCGGAGACATAGCAATCCATAGGTTTGAAAATTCTTACTAGTCAGGTACATTCTTAGGCGTTTAATATGGGGTGTTGAGTCCATTTCGTTGAGCAAGGAGTAGTTCTTGTCTATTCCATATTTGGCTTAAGGAACTTTATCTGTGCTCATTTCAATCTCTGGTTTTAGGCAGCACCCCAACTCACCTTTCCCCTTAAGCAAGCATAAGTTGTTTTTCTAAATTTAAGGCCCTGTTCTGTTTTGTAATCCAGTTCCTGTGTAGCCAAGTTTACATTCCGTGTATTGGTGATATCTTATGATGTTTCTTTTTCTGTGTGACTTATTTCAGTTAGAATCATCATACCTGAATCCACTCATTATGCTGCTATGGGCCTGATGACATAGATTTCATTGCTGAGTGATATTGCATTGAACGTAAGTACCACAACTTCTTTATCCATTTTTCACTTTCTGCGATATTGAACTTGTACCGTAAACGAGGTTCTTGTAAACAGAGCCGTCCCAAACTTTGGGGTGGCTGTGTCTTTTTGATTTTAATTTCCCAAGCTATAGGACCATAAGTGGAAGTGCCCTAGTCTCTGTTGCTTGTTTTTTAGATGTTTCAGGAAACACCATACACCTCTCCCGAGTGACTGTTGGCAATTTACATCCTGCCCATCAGCATAACAAGGCTCCCAGTTCTCCATGGCCTGTCCTGCCTTTCTGGATTTTACACTTTTTTCAGATGGCCCTTTTGACCGGGGGGAAGTGAGACTTCATTGTAGTGCAGATTTCCTTTGCAAGCTTGCTTGGTTGGCCAAAAAGGGCGTATGCGTTTTTTCCTGAATATATTCAGGAAAAAATGCATACGCCCTTTTTGGCCAAGTGCATCATTGTGGACGTTCTGCCTCTTTTCCTATGCTTTAAATGCAATTCCAGTCTACCTCCTGAAATCGGTTTCCTGCAATTCTGCCCCGCTTTCAAGTCCTCTTGGCAGCCTTACTTCAGTATATTTTTGGACGATAGCTGTCATTTATAACTCTGCAGGTTTGTGAATTACAGTGCCCCTGAGCTCCTTTCTTCAACTCGCTTTCTTGTGAGCTGGCCGGAACACCACAGGATTGCTTCAGGCCGTAATCTGGTTCTGGCACGGCACGCTGAGCCTTTGGTTAATTCCTCTTCCTGGTGGGAAATGAGAGTTAAATTTGCCCGTCCAGACACCTCCAGCTAGTCTCTCATTGGTTCTCCCTATTCCTGTTCATCTTCCGCAGAAATTGCAAACTGGGCCAAACAGGAGGTTAAAGACACTGTCTCTCCAAGTCGGGAGAGTGTTAGTAAAGCGTCTGGAATGTTGCACCCGAGTACCAGAGGACGAGAACTGAGACATATTGGAACAAGTCTCCCGATCACACGGTTGATCATACTCTGGGTTCCACGTGCATGTTTTAGCTGAAGGAAGAATCCCTTAAACCTGGAGAGTTGAGACCCGTGGAATGGGTACCATGCAATATGACTTCAAAGGGTCTTCATTTGCTCACCGAACCTCTCCAATGCTATCACTGCTGCGTTTATGCCCCTGTACACACGCTTGATTTTCTTTCAGAGACATAGCAATCCATAGGTTTTAAGATACTTACTAGTCAGGTACATTATTAGGCATTTAATATGGGATGTTGATTCCATTTCGTTGAGCAAGGAGTAGTTCTTGTCTATTCCATATTTGGCTTAAGAAACTTTATCTGTGCTCATTTCAGTCTCTGGTTTGATGCAGCACCCCAACTCACCTTTTCGCTTAAGCAAGCATAAGTTGGTTTTCTAAATTTGAGACCCTGTTCCAATTTGTAATCCAGTTCCTGTGTAGCCAAGTTTACATTCCGTGTATTAGTGATATCTTATGATGTTTCTTTCTCTGTGTGACTTATTTCAGTTAGAATCATCATACCTGAATCCACTCATTATGCTGCTACGGGCCTGATGACATAGATTTCATTGCTGAGTGATATTGCATTGTACGTAAGTACCACAACTTCTTTATCCATTTTTCACTTTCTGCGATATTGAACTTGTACCGTAAACGAGGTTCTTGTAAACAGAGCCGTCCCAAACTTTGGGGTGGCTGTGTGTTTTTGATTTTAATTTCCCTAAGCTATAGGACCATAAGTGGAATTGCCCTAGGCTCTGTTGCTTTGTTTTTTAGATGTTTCAGGAAACACCATACACTTCTCCCGAGTGGCTGTTGGCAATTTACATCTCGCCCATCAGCATAACAAGGCTCCAAGTTTTCCATGGCCTGTCCTGCCTTTCTTGATTTTACACTTTTTTAAGATGGCCCTTTTGCCCAGGGGGAAGTGAGACTTCATTGTAGTGCAGATTTCCTTTGCAAGCTTGCTTGGTTGGCCAAAAAGGGCGTATGCGTTTTTTCCTGAATATATATATTCAGGAAAAATATATATATATTCAGGAAAAAACGCATACGCCCTTTTTGGCCAAGTGCATCATTGTGGACGTTCTGCCTCTTTTCCTATGCTTTAAATGCAATTCCAGTCTACCTCCTGAAATCGGTTTCCTGCAATTCTGCCCCGCTTTCAAGTCCTCTTGGCAGCCTTACTTCAGTATATTTTTGGACGATAGCTGTCATTTATAACTCTGCAGGTTTGTGAATTACAGTGCCCCTGATCTCCTTTCTTCAACTCGCTTTCTTGTGAGCTGGCCGCAACACCGCAGGATTGCTTCAGGCCCTAATCTGGTTCCAGCACGGCACGCTGAGCCTTTGGTTAACTCCTCTTCCTGGTGGGAAATGAGAGTTAAATTTGCCCGTCCAGACACCTCCAGCTAGTCTCTCATTGGTTCTTCCTATTCCTGTTCATCTTCCGCAGAAATTGCAAATGGGCCAAACAGGAGGTTAAAGGCACTGACTCTCCAAGTCGGGAGAGTGTTAGTAAAGCGTCTGGAATGTTGCACCCGAGTACCAGGGGACGAGAACTGAGACATATTGGAACACGTCTCCCGATCGTACGGTTTATCATACTCTGGGTTCCACATGCATGTTTTAGCTGAAGGAAGAATCCCTTAAACCTGGAGAGTTGAGACCCGTGGAATGGGTACCATGCAATATGACTTCAAAGGGTCTTCATTTGCTCACCGAACCTCTCCAATCCTATCACTGCTGCGTTTATGCCCCTGTACACACGCTTGATTCTCTTTCGGAGACATAGCAATCCATAGGTTTGAAAATTCTTACTAGTCAGGTACATTCTTAGGCGTTTAATATGGGGTGTTGAGTCCATTTCGTTGAGCAAGGAGTAGTTCTTGTCTATTCCATATTTGGCTTAAGGAACTTTATCTGTGCTCATTTCAATCTCTGGTTTTAGGCAGCACCCCAACTCACCTTTCCCCTTAAGCAAGCATAAGTTGTTTTTCTAAATTTAAGGCCCTGTTCTGTTTTGTAATCCAGTTCCTGTGTAGCCAAGTTTACATTCCGTGTATTGGTGATATCTTATGATGTTTCTTTTTCTGTGTGACTTATTTCAGTTAGAATCATCATACCTGAATCCACTCATTATGCTGCTATGGGCCTGATGACATAGATTTCATTGCTGAGTGATATTGCATTGAACGTAAGTACCACAACTTCTTTATCCATTTTTCACTTTCTGCGATATTGAACTTGTACCGTAAACGAGGTTCTTGTAAACAGAGCCGTCCCAAACTTTGGGGTGGCTGTGTCTTTTTGATTTTAATTTCCCAAGCTATAGGACCATAAGTGGAAGTGCCCTAGTCTCTGTTGCTTGTTTTTTAGATGTTTCAGGAAACACCATACACCTCTCCCGAGTGACTGTTGGCAATTTACATCCCGCCCATCAGCATAACAAGGCTCCCAGTTCTCCATGGCCTGTCCTGCCTTTCTGGATTTTACACTTTTTTCAGATGGCCCTTTTGACCGGGGGGAAGTGAGACTTCATTGTAGTGCAGATTTCCTTTGCAAGCTTGCTTGGTTGGCCAAAAAGGGCGTATGCGTTTTTTCCTGAATATATATATTCAGGAAAAATATATATATATTCAGGAAAAAACGCATACGCCCTTTTTGGCCAAGTGCATCATTGTGGACGTTCTGCCTCTTTTCCTATGCTTTAAATGCAATTCCAGTCTACCTCCTGAAATCGGTTTCCTGCAATTCTGCCCCGCTTTCAAGTCCTCTTGGCAGCCTTACTTCAGTATATTTTTGGACGATAGCTGTCATTTATAACTCTGCAGGTTTGTGAATTACAGTGCCCCTGATCTCCTTTCTTCAACTCGCTTTCTTGTGAGCTGGCCGCAACACCGCAGGATTGCTTCAGGCCCTAATCTGGTTCCAGCTAGGCACGCTGAGCCTTTGGTTAACTCCTCTTCCTGGTGGGAAATGAGAGTTAAATTTGCCCGTCCAGACACCTCCAGCTAGTCTCTCATTGGTTCTTCCTATTCCTGTTCATCTTCCGCAGAAATTGCAAATGGGCCAAACAGGAGGTTAAAGGCACTGACTCTCCAAGTCGGGAGAGTGTTAGTAAAGCGTCTGGAATGTTGCACCCGAGTACCAGGGGACGAGAACTGAGACATATTGGAACACGTCTCCCGATCGTACGGTTTATCATACTCTGGGTTCCACATGCATGTTTTAGCTGAAGGAAGAATCCCTTAAACCTGGAGAGTTGAGACCCGTGGAATGGGTACCATGCAATATGACTTCAAAGGGTCTTCATTTGCTCACCGAACCTCTCCAATCCTATCACTGCTGCGTTTATGCCCCTGTACACACGCTTGATTCTCTTTCGGAGACATAGCAATCCATAGGTTTGAAAATTCTTACTAGTCAGGTACATTCTTAGGCGTTTAATATGGGGTGTTGAGTCCATTTCGTTGAGCAAGGAGTAGTTCTTGTCTATTCCATATTTGGCTTAAGGAACTTTATCTGTGCTCATTTCAATCTCTGGTTTTAGGCAGCACCCCAACTCACCTTTCCCCTTAAGCAAGCATAAGTTGTTTTTCTAAATTTAAGGCCCTGTTCTGTTTTGTAATCCAGTTCCTGTGTAGCCAAGTTTACATTCCGTGTATTAGTGATATCTTATGATGTTTCTTTTTCTGTGTGACTTATTTCAGTTAGAATCATCATACCTGAATCCACTCATTATGCTGCTATGGGCCTGATGACATAGATTTCATTGCTGAGTGATATTGCATTGAACGTAAGTACCACAACTTCTTTATCCATTTTTCACTTTCTGCGATATTGAACTTGTACCGTAAACGAGGTTCTTGTAAACAGAGCCGTCCCAAACTTTGGGGTGGCTGTGTCTTTTTGATTTTAATTTCCCAAGCTATAGGACCATAAGTGGAAGTGCCCTAGTCTCTGTTGCTTCTTTTTTAGATGTTTCAGGAAACACCATACACCTCTCCCGAGTGACTGTTGGCAATTTACATCCCGCCCATCAGCATAACAAGGCTCCCAGTTCTCCATGGCCTGTCCTGCCTTTCTGGATTTTACACTTTTTTCAGATGGCCCTTTTGACCGGGGGGAAGTGAGACTTCATTGTAGTGCAGATTTCCTTTGCAAGCTTGCTTGGTTGGCCAAAAAGGGCATATGCGTTTTTTCCTGAATATATTCAGGAAAAAATGCATACGCCCTTTTTGGCCAAGTGCATCATTGTGGACGTTCTGCCTCTTTTCCTATGCTTTAAATGCAATTCCAGTCTACCTCCTGAAATCGGTTTCCTGCAATTCTGCCCCGCTTTCAAGTCCTCTTGGCAGCCTTACTTCAGTATATTTTTGGACGATAGCTGTCATTTATAACTCTGCAGGTTTGTGAATTACAGTGCCCCTGAGCTCCTTTCTTCAACTCGCTTTCTTGTGAGCTGGCCGGAACACCACAGGATTGCTTCAGGCCGTAATCTGGTTCTGGCACGGCACGCTGAGCCTTTGGTTAATTCCTCTTCCTGGTGGGAAATGAGAGTTAAATTTGCCCGTCCAGACACCTCCAGCTAGTCTCTCATTGGTTCTCCCTATTCCTGTTCATCTTCCGCAGAAATTGCAAACTGGGCCAAACAGGAGGTTAAAGACACTGTCTTCCAAGTCGGGAGAGTGTTAGTAAAGCGTCTGGAATGTTGCACCCGAGTACCAGAGGACGAGAACTGAGACATATTGGAACAAGTCTCCCGATCACACGGTTGATCATACTCTGGGTTCCACGTGCATGTTTTAGCTGAAGGAAGAATCCCTTAAACCTGGAGAGTTGAGACCCGTGGAATGGGTACCATGCAATATGACTTCAAAGGGTCTTCATTTGCTCACCGAACCTCTCCAATGCTATCACTGCTGCGTTTATGCCCCTGTACACACGCTTGATTTTCTTTCAGAGACATAGCAATCCATAGGTTTTAAGATACTTACTAGTCAGGTACATTATTAGGCATTTAATATGGGATGTTGATTCCATTTCGTTGAGCAAGGAGTAGCTCTTGTCTATTCCATATTTGGCTTAAGGAACTTTATCTGTGCTCATTTCAAACTCTGGTTTTATGCAGCACCCCAACTCACCTTTCCCCTTAAGCAAGCATAAGTTGGTTTTCTAAATTTGAGACCCTGTTCTGTTTTGTAATCCACTTCCTGTGTAGCCAAGTTTACATTCCGTGTATTAGTGATATCTTATGATGTTTCTTTTTCTGTGTGACTTATTTCAGTTAGAATCATCATACCTGAATCCACTCATTATGCTGCTACGGGCCTGATGACATAGATTTCATTGCTGAGTGATATTGCATTGTACGTAAGTACCACAACTTCTTTATCCATATTTCACTTTCTGCGCTATTGAACTTGTACCGTAAACGAGGTTCTTGTAAACAGAGCCGTCCCAAACTTTGGGGTGGCTGTGTCTTTTTGATTTTAATTTCCCTAAGTGATAGGACCATAAGTGGAAGTGCCCTACGCTCTGTTGCTTTGTTTTTTAGATGTTTCAGGAAACACCGTACACCTCTCCCGAGTGGCTGTTGGCAATTTACATCCCGCCCATCAGCATAACAAGGCTCCCAGTTCTCCATGGCCTGTCCTGCCTTTCTGGATTTTACACTTTTTTCAGTTGGCCCTTTTGACCGGGGGGAAGTGAGACTTCATTGTAGTGCAGATTTCCTTTGCAAGCTTGCTTGGTTGGCCAAAAAGGGCGTATGCGTTTTTTCCTGAATATATTCAGGAAAAAACGCATACGCCCTTTTTGGCCAAGTGCATCATTGTGGACGTTCTGCCTCTTTTCCTATGCTTTAAATGCAATTCCAGTCTACCTCCTGAAATCGGTTTCCTGCAATTCTGCCCCGCTTTCAAGTCCTCTTGGCAGCCTTACTTCAGTATATTTTTGGACGATAGCTGTCATTTATAACTCTGCAGGTTTGTGAATTACAGTGCCCCTGAGCTCCTTTCTTCAACTCGCTTTCTTGTGAGCTGGCCGCAACACCGCAGGATTGCTTCAGGCCCTAATCTGGTTCCGGCACGGCACGCTGAGCCTTTGGTTAATTCCTCTTCCTGGTGGGAAATGAGAGTTAAATTTGCCCGTCCAGACACCTCCAGCTAGTCTCTCATTGGTTCTCCCTATTCCTGTTCATCTTCCTCAGAAATTGCAAATGGGCCAAACAGGAGGTTAAAGGCACTGACTTTCCAAGTCGGGAGAGTGTTAGTAAAGCATCTGGAATGTTGCACCCGAGTACCAGGGGACGAGAAGTGAGACATATTGGAACACGTCTCCCGATCACACGGTTGAACATACTCTGGGTTCCACATGCATGTTTTAGCTGAAGGAAGAATCCCTTAAACCTGGAGACTTGAGACCCGTGGAATGGGTTCCATGCAATATGACTTCAAAGGGTCTTCATTTGCTCACCAAACCTCTCCAATCCTATCACTGCTGCGTTTATGCCCCTGTACACATGCTTGATTCTCTTTCAGAGACATAGCAATCCATAGGTTTTAAGATACTTACTAGTCAGGTACATTCTTAGGCGTTTAATATGGGCTGTTGAGTCCATTTCGTTGAGCAAGGAGTAGTTCTTGTCTATTCCATATTTGGCTTAAGGATCTTTATCTGTGCTCATTTCAAACTCTGGTTTTATGCAGCACCCCAACTCACCTTTCCCCTTAAGCAAGCATAAGTTGGTTTTCTAAATCTGAGACCCTGTTCTGTTTTGTAATCCAGTTCCTGTGTAGCCAAGTTTACATTCCGTGTATTGGTGATATCTTATGATGTTTCTTTTTCTGTGTGACTTATTTCAGTTAGAATCATCATACCTGAATCCACTCATTATGCTGCTACGGGCCTGATGACATAGATTTCATTGCTGAGTGATATTGCATTGTACGTAAGTACCACAACTTCTTTATCCATATTTCACTTTCTGCGCTATTGAACTTGTACCATAAACGAGGTTCTTGTAAACAGAGCCGTCCCAAACTTTGGGGTGGCTGTGTCTTTTTGATTTGAATTTCCCTAAGCTATAGGACCATAAGTGGAAGTGCCCTAGGCTCTGTTGCTTTGTTTTTCAGATGTTTAAGGAAACACCATACACTTCTCCCAAGTGGCTGTTGGCAGTTTACATACCGCCCATCAGCATAACAAGGCTCCCAGTTCTCCATGGCCTGTCCTGCCTTTCTGGGTGTTACACTTATTTCAGGTGGCCCTTTTGACCGGGGGAAGTGAGCCTTCATTTTAGTGCAGATTTCCTTTGCAAGCTTGCTTGGTTGACCAAAAAGGGCGTATGTGTTTTTTCCTAAATATATTCAGGAAAAAACGCATACGCCCTTTTTGGCCAAGTGCATCATTGTGGACGTTCTGCCTCTTTTCCTATGCTTTAAATGCAATTCCAGTCTACCTCCTGAAATCGGTTTCCTGCAATTCTGCCCCGCTTTCAAGTCCTCTTGGCAGCCTTACTTCAGTATATTTTTGTACGATAGCTGTCATTTATAACTCTGCAGGTTTGTGAATTACAGTGCCCCTGAGCTCCTTTCTTCAACTCGCTTTCTTGTGAGCTGGCCGCAACACCGCAGGATTGTTTCAGGCCCTAATCTGGTTCCGGCACGGCACGCTGAGCTTTTGGTTAATTCCTCTTCCTGGTGGGAAATGAGAGTTAAATTTGCCCGTCCAGACACCTCCAGCTAGTCTCTCTTTGGCTCTCCCTATTCCTGTTCATCTTCCGCAGAAATTGCATACTGGGCCAAACAGGAGGTGAAATGCACTGACTCTCCAAGTCGGGAGAGTGTTAGTAAAGCGTCTGGAATGTTGCACCCGAGTACCAGGGGATGAGAACTGAGGCATATTGGAACACGTCTCCCGATCACACGGTTGATCATACTCTGGGTTCCACGTGCATGTTTTAGCTAAAGGATGAATCCCTTAAACCTGGAGAGTTGAGACCCGTGGAATGGGTACCATGCAATATGACTTCAAAGGGTCTTCCTTTGCTCACCGAACCTCTCCAATCCTATCACTGCTGCGTTTATGCCCCTGTGCACACGCTTGATTCTCTTTCGGAGACATAGCAATCCATAGGTTTGAAAATTCTTACTAGTCAGGTACATTCTTAGGCGTTTAATATGGGCTGTTGAGTCCATTTCGTTGAGCAAGGAGTAGCTCTTGTCTATTCCATATTTGGCTTAAGGAACTTTATCTGTGCTCATTTCAATCTCTGGTTTTAGGCAGCACCCCAACTCACCTTTCCCCTTAAGCAAGCATAAGTTGTTTTTCTAAATTTAAGGCCCTGTTCTGTTTTGTAATGCAGTTCCTGTGTAGCCAAGTTTACATTCCGTGTATTAGTGATATCTTATGATGTTTCTTTTTCTGTGATACTTATTTCAGTTAGAATCATCATACCTGAATCCACTCTTTATGCTGCTATGGGCCTGAAGAGATAGATTTCATTGCTGAGTGATAATGCATTGTACGTAAGTACCACAACTTCTTTATCCATTTTTCGCTTTCTGCGATATTGAACTTGTAACATACACGGGTTTCTTGTAAACAGGGCCGTCCCGAACTTTGGGGTGGCTGTGTCTTTTTGATTTTAATTTCCCTAAGCTATAGGACTATAAGTGGACTTGCCCTAGGCTCAGTTGCTTTGTTTTTTAGATGTTTCATAAACACCATACACTTCTCTGGAGTGGCTGTTGGCAATTTACATCTCGCCCATCAGCATAACAAGGCTCCCAGTTCTCCATGGCCTGTCCTGCCTTTCTGGATTTTACACTTTTTTCAGATGGCCCTTTTGACCGGGGGGAAGTGAGACTTCATTGTAGTGCAGATTTCCTTTGCAAGCTTGCTTGGTTGGCCAAAAAGGGCGTATGCGTTTTTTCCTGAATATATTCAGGAAAAAACGCATACGCCCTTTTTGGCCAAGTGCATCATTGTCCACGTTCTGCCTCCTTTCCTATGCTTTAAATGTAATTCCAGTCTACCTCCTGATATCGGTTTCCTGCAATTCTGCCCCGCCTTCAATTCCTCTTGGCACCCTTACTTCAGTATATTTTTGGACGATAGCTGTCATTTATAACTCTGAAGGTTTGTGAATTACAGTGCCCCTGAGCTCCTTTCTTCAACTCGCTTTCTTGTGAGCTGGCTGCAACACCGCAGGATTGCTTCAGGCCCTAATCTGGTTCCAGCACGGCACTCTGAGCCTTTGGTTAATTCCTATTCCTGGTGGAAAATGAGAGTTAAATTTGCCCGTCCAGACACCTCCAGCTAGTCTCTCATTGGTTCTCCCTATTCCTGTTCATCTTCCGCAGAAATTGCAAACTGGGCCAAACAGGAGGTTAAAGGCACTGACTCTCCAAGTCGGGAGAGTGTTAGTAAAGCGTCTGGAATGTTGCACCCGCGTACCAGGGGACGAGAACTGAGACATATTGGAACACGTCTCCCGATCACACGGTTGATCATACTCTGGGTTCCACATACATGTGTTAGCTGAAGGAAGAATCCCTTAAACCCGGAGAGTTGAGACCCGTGGAATGGGTACCCGGCAATATGACTTCAAAGGGTCTTCATTTGCTCACCAAACCTCTCCAATCCTATGACTGCTGCATTTATGCCCCTGTCCACAAGCTGGATTCTCTTTCGGAGACATAGCAATCCATAAGTTTTAAGATACTTACCAGTCAGGTACATTCTTAGGCGTTTAATATGGGGTGTTGAGTCCATTTCGTTGAGCAAGGAGTAGCTCTTGTCTATACCATATTTGGCTTAAGGAACTTTATCTGTGCTCATTTCAATCTCAGGTTTTATGCAGCACCCCAACTCACCTTTCCCCTTAAGCAAGCATTAGTTGGTTTTCTAAATTTGAGACCCTGTTCTGTTTTGTAATCCAGTTCCTGTGTAGCCAAGTTTACATTCCGTGTATTAGTGATATCTTATGATGTTTCTTTTTCTGTGTGACTTATTTCAGTTAGAATCATCATACCTGAATCCACTCATTATGATGCTACGGGCCTGATGACATAGATTTCATTGCTGAGTGATATTGCATTGTACGTAAGTACCACAACTTCTTTATCCATTTTTCACTTTCTGCGATATTGAACTTGTACCGTAAATGAGGTTCTTGTAAACAGAGCCGTCCCAAACTTTGGGGTGGCTGTGTCTTTTTGATTTTAATTTCCCTATGCTATAGGACCATAAGTGGAAGTGCCCTAGGCTCTGTTGCTTTGTTTTTTAGATGTTTCAGGAAACACCATACACTTCTCCTGAGTGGCTGTTGGCAATTTACATCCCGCCCATCAGCATAACAAGGCTCCCAGTTCTCCATGGCCTGTCCTGCCTTTCTGGATTTTACAGTTTTTTCAGATGGCCCTTTTGACCGGGGGGAAGTGAGACTTCATTGTAGTGCAGATTTCCTTTGCAAGCTTGCTTGGTTGGCCAAAAAGGGCGTATGCGATTTTTCCTGAATATATTCAGGAAAAAACACATACGCCCTTTTTGGCCAAGTGCATCATTGTGGACGTTCTGCCTCTTTTCCTATGCTTAAATGCAATTCCAGTCTACCTCCTGAAATCGGTTTCCTGCAATTCTGCCCCGCTTTCAAGTCCTCTTGGCAGCCTTACTTCAGTATATTTTTGGACGATAGCTGTCATTTATAACTCTGCAGGTTTGTGAATTACAGTGCCCCTGAGCTCCTTTCTTCAACTCGCTTTCTTGTGAGCTGGCCGCAACACCGCAGGATTGCTTCAGGCCCTAATCTGCTTCTGGCACGGCACGTTGAGCCTTTGGTTAATTCCTCTTCCTGGTGGGAAATGAGAGTTAAATTTGCCCGTCCAGACACCTCCAGCTAGTCTCTCATTGGTTCTCCCTATTCCTGTTCATCTTCCGCAGAAATTGCAAACTGGGCCAAACAGGAGGTTAAAGGCACTGACTCTCCAAGTCGGGAGAGTGTTAGTAAAGCGTCTGGAATGTTGCACCCGAGTACCAGGGGACGAGAACTGAGACATATTGGAACACGTCTCCCGATCACATGGTTGATCATAATCTGGGTTCCACATGCATGTTTTAGCTGAAGGCAGAATCCCTTAAACCTGGAGAGTTGAGACCCGTGGAATGGGTACCATGCAATATGACTTCAAAGGGTCTTCATTTGCTCACCGAACCTCTCCAATCCTATCACTGCTGCGTTTATGCCCCTGTACACACTCTTGATTTTCTTTCAGAGACATAGCAATCCATAGGTTTTAAGATACTTACTAGTCAGGTACATTCTTAGGCGTTTAATATGGGGTGTTGAGTCCATTTCGTTGAATAAGGAGTAGCTCTTGTCTATTCCATATTTGGCTTAAGGAACTTCATCTGTGCTCATTTCAATCTCTGGTTTGATGCAGCACCCCAACTCACCTTTCCCCTTAAGCAAGCATAAGTTGGTTTTCTAAATTTGAGACCCTGTTCTGTTTTGTAATCCAGTTCCTGTGTAGCCAAGGTTACATTCCGTGTATTAGTGATATCTTATGATGTTTCTTTTTCTGTGTGACTTATTTCAGTTAGAATCATCATACCTGAATCCACTCATTATGCTGCTATGGGCCTGATGACATAGATTTCATTGCTGAGTGATATTGCATTGTACGTAAGTACCACAACTTCTTTATCCATTTTTCACTTTCTGCGATATTGAACTTGTACCGTAAACGAGGTTCTTGTAAACAGAGCCGTCCCAAACTTTGGGGTGGCTGTGTCTTTTTGATTTTAATTTCCCTAAGCTCTAGGACCATAAGTGGAAGTGCCCTAGGCTCTGTTGCTTTGTTTTTTAGATGTTTCAGGAAACACCATACACCTCTCCCGAGTGGCTGTTGGCAATTTACATCCCGCCCATCAGCATAACAAGGCTCCCAGTTCTCCATCGCCTGTCCTGCCTTTCTGGATTTTACACTTTTTTCAGATGGCCCTTTTGACCGGGGGGAAGTGAGACTTCATTGTAGTGCAGATTTCCTTTGCAAGCTTGCTTGGTTGGCCAAAAAGGGCGTATGCGTTTTTTCCTGAATATATTCAGGAAAAAACGCATACGCCCTTTTTGGCCAAGTGCATCATTGTGGACGTTCTGCCTCTTTTCCTATGCTTTAAATGCAATTCCAGTCTACCTCCTGAAATCGGTTTCCTGCAATTCTGCCCCGCTTTCAAGTCCTCTTGGCAGCCTTACTTCAGTATATTTTTGGACGATAGCTGTCATTTATAACTCTGCAGGTTTGTGAATTACAGTGCCCCTGAGCTCCTTTCTTCAACTCGCTTTCTTGTGAGCTGGCCGGAACACCACAGGATTGCTTCAGGCCGTAATCTGGTTCTGGCACGGCACGCTGAGCCTTTGGTTAATTCCTCTTCCTGGTGGGAAATGAGAGTTAAATTTGCCCGTCCAGACACCTCCAGCTAGTCTCTCATTGGTTCTCCCTATTCCTGTTCATCTTCCGCAGAAATTGCAAACTGGGCCAAACAGGAGGTTAAAGACACTGTCTCTCCAAGTCGGGAGAGTGTTAGTAAAGCGTCTGGAATGTTGAACCCGAGTACCAGAGGACGAGAACTGAGACATATTGGAACAAGTCTCCCGATCACACGGTTGATCATACTCTGGGTTCCACGTGCATGTTTTAGCTGAAGGAAGAATCCCTTAAACCTGGAGAGTTGAGACCCGTGGAATGGGTACCATGCAATATGACTTCAAAGGGTCTTCATTTGCTCACCGAACCTCTCCAATGCTATCACTGCTGCGTTTATGCCCCTGTACACACGCTTGATTTTCTTTCAGAGACATAGCAATCCATAGGTTTTAAGATACTTACTAGTCAGGTACATTATTAGGCATTTAATATGGGATGTTGATTCCATTTCGTTGAGCAAGGAGTAGTTCTTGTCTATTCCATATTTGGCTTAAGAAACTTTATCTGTGCTCATTTCAGTCTCTGGTTTGATGCAGCACCCCAACTCACCTTTCCCCTTAAGCAAGCATAAGTTGGTTTTCTAAATTTGAGACCCTGTTCTGTTTTGTAATCCAGTTCCTGTGTAGCCAAGTTTACATTCCGTGTATTAGTGATATCTTATGATGTTTCTTTTTCTGTGTGACTTATTTCAGTTAGAATCATCATACCTGAATCCACTCATTATGATGCTACGGGCCTGATGACATAGATTTCATTGCTGAGTGATATTGCATTGTACGTATGTACCACAACTTCTTTATCCATTTTTCACTTTCTGCGATATTGAACTTGTACCGTAAAAGAGGTTCTTGTAAACAGAGCCGTCCCAAACTTTGGGGTGGCTGTGTCTTTTTGATTTTAATTTCCCTATGCTATAGGACCATAAGTGGAAGTGCCCTAGGCTCTGTTGCTTTGTTTTTTAGATGTTTCAGGAAACACCATACACTTCTCCTGAGTGGCTGTTGGCAATTTACATCCCGCCCATCAGCATAACAAGGCTCCCAGTTCTCCATGGCCTGTCCTGCCTTTCTGGATTTTACAGTTTTTTCAGATGGCCCTTTTGACCGGGGGGAAGTGAGGCTTCATTGTAGTGCAAATTTCCTTTGCGAGCTTGCTTGGTTGGCCAAAAAGGGCGTATGCGTTTTTTCCGGAAAAAACGCATACGCCCTTTTTGGCCAAGTGCATCATTGTGGACGTTCTGCCTCTTTTCCTATGCTTAAATGCAATTCCAGTCTACCTCCTGAAATCGGTTTCCTGCAATTCTGCCCCGCTTTCAAGTCCTCTTGGCAGCCTTACTTCAGTATATTTTTGGACGATAGCTGTCATTTATAACTCTGCAGGTTTGTGAATTACAGTGCCCCTGAGCTCCTTTCTTCAACTCGCTTTCTTGTGAGCTGGCCGCAACACCGCAGGATTGCTTCAGGCCCTAATCTGGTTCTGGCACGGCACGTTGAGCCTTTGGTTAATTCCTCTTCCTGGTGGGAAATGAGAGTTAAATTTGCCCGTCCAGACACCTCCAGCTAGTCTCTCATTGGTTCTCCCTATTCCTGTTCATCTTCCGCAGAAATTGCAAACTGGGCCAAACAGGAGGTTAAAGGCACTGACTCTCCAAGTCGGGAGAGTGTTAGTAAAGCGTCTGGAATGTTGCACCCGAGTACCAGGGGACGAGAACTGAGACATATTGGAACACGTCTCCCGATCACACGGTTGATCATACTCTGGGTTCCACATGCATGTTTTAGCTGAAGGCAGAATCCCTTAAACCTGGAGAGTTGAGACCCGTGGAATGGGTACCATGCAATATGACTTCAAAGGGTCTTCATTTGCTCACCGAACCTCTCCAATCCTATCACTGCTGCGTTTATGCCCCTGTACACATGCTTGATTTTCTTTCAGAGACATAGCAATCCATAGGTTTTAAGATACTTACTAGTCAGGTACATTCTTAGGCGTTTAATATGGGGTGTTGAGTCCATTTTGTTGAGCAAGGAGTAGTTCTTGTCTATTCCATATTTGGCTTAAGGAACTTTATCTGTGCTCATTTCAATCTCTGGTTTTATGCAGCACCCCAACTCACCTTTCCCCTTAAGCAAGCATAAGTTGGTTTTCTAAATTTGAGACCCTGTTCTGTTTTGTAATCCAGTTCCTGTGTAGCCAAGTTTACATCCCGTGTATTAGTGATATCTTATGATGTTTCTTTTTCTGTGTGACTTATTTCAGTTAGAATCATCATACCTGAAGCCACTCATTATGCTGCTATGGGCCTGATGACATAGATTTCATTGCTGAGTGATATTGCATTGAACGTAAGTACCACAACTTCTTTATCCATTTTTCACTTTCTGCGATATTGAACTTGTACCGTAAACGAGGTTCTTGTAAACAGAGCCGTCCCAAACTTTGGGGTGGCTGTGTCTTTTTGATTTTAATTTCCCAAGCTATAGGACCATAAGTGGAAGTGCCCTAGTCTCTGTTACTTGTTTTTTAGATGTTTCAGGAAACACCATACACCTCTCCCGAGTGACTGTTGGCAATTTACATCCCGCCCATCAGCATAACAAGGCTCCCAGTTCTCCATCGCCTGTCCTGCCTTTCTGGATTTTACACTTTTATCCGATGGCCCTTTTGACCGGGGGGAAGTGAGACTTCATTGTAGTGCAGATTTCCTTTGCAAGCTTGCTTGGTTGGCCAAAAAGGTCGTATGCGTTTTTCCTGAATATATTCAGGAAAAAATGCATACACCCTTTTTGGCCAAGTGCATCATTGTGGACGTTCTGCCTCTTTTCCTATGCTTTAAATGCAATTCCAGTCTACCTCCTGAAATCGGTTTCCTGCAATTCTGCCCCGCTTTCAAGTCCTCTTGGCAGCCTTACTTCAGTATATTTTTGGACGATAGCTGTCATTTATAACTCTGCAGGTTTGTGAATTACAGTGCCCCTGAGCTCCTTTCTTCAACTCGCTTTCTTGTGAGCTGGCCGGAACACCACAGAATTGCTTCAGGCCGTAATCTGGTTCTGGCACGGCACGCTGAGCCATTGGTTAATTCCTCTTCCTGGTGGGAAATGAGAGTTAAATTTGCCCGTCCAGACACCTCCAGCTAGTCTCTCATTGGTTCTCCCTATTCCTGTTCATCTTCCGCAGAAATTGCAAACTGGGCCAAACAGAAGGTTAAAGACACTGACTCTCCAAGTCGGGAGAGTGTTAGTAAAGCGTCTGGAATGTTGCACCCGAGTACCAGAGGACGAGAACTGAGACATATTGGAACAAGTCTCCCGATCACATGGTTGATCATACTCTGGGTTCCACGTGCATGTTTTAGGTGAAGGAAGAATCCCTTAAACCAGGAGAGTTGAGACCCGTGGAATGGGTACCATGCAATATGACTTCAAAGGGTCTTCATTTGCTCACCGAACCTCTCCAATCCTATCACTGCTGCGTTTATGCCCCTGTACACACTCTTGATTTTCTTTCAGAGACATAGCAATCCATAGGTTTTAAGATACTTACTAGTCAGGTACATTCTTAGGCGTTTAATATGGGGTGTTGAGTCCATTTCGTTGAGCAAGGAGTAGTTCTTGTCTATTCCATATTTGGCTTAAGGAACTTCATCTGTGCTCATTTCAATCTCTGGTTTGATGCAGCACCCCAACTCACCTTTCCCCTTAAGCAAGCATAAGTTGGTTTTCTAAATTTGAGACCCTGTTCTGTTTTGTAATCCAGTTCCTGTGTAGCCAAGGTTACATTCCGTGTATTAGTGATATCTTATGATGTTTCTTTTTCTGTGTGACTTATTTCATTTAGAATCATCATACCTGAATCCACTCATTATGCTGCTATGGGCCTGATGACATAGATTTCATTGCTGAGTGATATTGCATTGTACGTAAGTACCACAACTTCTTTATCCATTTTTCACTTTCTGCGATATTGAACTTGTACCGTAAACGAGGTTCTTGTAAACAGAGCCGTCCCAAACTTTGGGGTGGCTGTGTCTTTTTGATTTTAATTTCCCTAAGCTCTAGGACCATAAGTGGAAGTGCCCTAGGCTCTGTTGCTTTGTTTTTTAGATGTTTCAGGAAACACCATACACCTCTCCCGAGTGGCTGTTGGCAATTTACATCCCGCCCATCAGCATAACAAGGCTCCCAGTTCTCCATGGCCTGTCCTGCCTTTCTGGATTTTACACTTTTTTCAGATGGCCCTTTTGACCGGGGGGAAGTGAGACTTCATTGTAGTGCAGATTTCCTTTGCGAGCTTGCTTGGTTGGCCAAAAAGGGCGTATGCGTTTTTTCCTGAATATATTTAGGAAAAAACACATACGCCCTTTTTGGCCAAATGCATCATTGTGGACGTTCTGCCTCTTTTCCTATGCTTTAAATGCAATTGCAGTCTACCTCCTGAAATCGGTTTCCTGCAATTCTGCCCCGCTTTCAAGTTCTGTTGGCAGCCTTACTTCAGTATATTTTTGGACGATAGCTGTCATTTATAACTCTGCAGGTTTGTGAATTACAGTGCCCCTGAGGTCCTTTCTTCAACTCGCTTTCTTGTGAGCTGGCCGCAACACCGCAGGATTGCTTCAGGCCCTAATCTGGTTCCGGCACGGCACGCTGAGCCTTTGGTTAATTCCTCTTCCTGGTGGGAAATGAGAGTTAAATTTGCCCGTCCAGACACCTCCAGCTAGTCTCTCATTGGTTCTCCCTATTCCTGTTCATCTTCCGCAGAAATTGCAAATGGGCCAAACAGGAGGTTAAAGGCACTGACTCTCCAAGTCGCGAGAGTGTTAGTAAAGCGTCTGGAATGTTGCACCCGAGTACCAAGGGACGAGAACTGAGACATATTGGAACACGTCTCCCGATCGTACGGTTTATCATACTCTGGGTTCCACATGCATGTTTTAGCTGAAGGAAGAATCCCTTAAACCTGGAGAGTTGAGACCCGTGGAATGGGTACCATGCAATATGACTTCAAAGGGTCTTCATTTGCTCACCGAACCTCTCCAATCCTATCACTGCTGCGTTTATGCCCCTGTACACACGCTTGATTCTCTTTCGGAGACATAGCAATGCATAGGTTTGAAAATTCTTACTAGTCAGGTACATTCTTAGGCGTTTAATATGGGGTGTTGAGTCCATTTCGTTGAGCAAGGAGTAGTTCTTGTCTATTCCATATTTGGCTTAAGGAACTTTATCTGTGCTCATTTCAATCTCTGGTTTTAGGCAGCACCCCAACTCACCTTTCCCCTTAAGCAAGCATAAGTTGTTTTTCTAAATTTAAGGCCCTGTTCTGTTTTGTAATCCAGTTCCTGTGTAGCCAAGTTTACATTCCGTGTATTAGTGATATCTTATGATGTTTCTTTTTCTGTGTGACTTATTTCAGTTAGAATCATCATACCTGAATCCACTCATTATGCTGCTATGGGCCTGATGACATAGATTTCATTGCTGAGTGATATTGCATTGAACGTAAGTACCACAAATTCTTTATCCATTTTTCACTTTCTGCGATATTGAACTTGTACCGTAAACGAGGTTCTTGTAAACAGAGCCGTCCCAAACTTCGGGGTGGCTGTGTCTTTTTGATTTTAATTTCCCAAGCTATAGGACCATAAGTGGAAGTGCCCTAGTCTCTGTTGCTTGTTTTTTAGATGTTTCAGGAAACACCATACACCTCTCCCGAGTGACTGTTGGCAATTTACATCCTGCCCATCAGCATAACAAGGCTCCCAGTTCTCCATCGCCTGTCCTGCCTTTCTGGATTTTACACTTTTTTCAGATGGCCCTTTTGACCAGGGGGAAATGAGACTTCATTGTAGTGCAGATTTCCTTTGCAAGCTTGCTTGGTTGGCCAAAAAGGGCGTATGCGTTTTTTCCTGAATATATTCAGGAAAAAATGCATACGCCCTTTTTGGCCAAGTGCATCATTGTGGACGTTCTGCCTCTTTTCCTATGCTTTAAATGCAATTCCAGTCTACCTCCTGAAATCGGTTTCCTGCAATTCTGCCCCGCTTTCAAGTCCTCTTGGCAGCCTTACTTCAGTATATTTTTGGACGATAGCTGTCATTTATAACTCTGCAGGTTTGTGAATTACAGTGTCCCTGAGCTCCTTTCTTCAACTCGCTTTCTTTTGAGCTGGCCGGAACACCACAGGATTGCTTCAGGCCGTAATCTGGTTGTGGCACGGCACGCTGAGCCTTTGGTTAATTCCTCTTCCTGGTGGGAAATGAGAGTTAAATTTGCCCGTCCAGACACCTCCAGCTAGTCTCTCATTGGTTCTCCCTATTCCTGTTCATCTTCCGCAGAAATTGCAAACTGGGCCAAACAGGAGGTTAAAGACACTGTCTCTCCAAGTCGGGAGAGTGTTAGTAAAGCGTCTGGAATGTTGCACCCGAGTACCAGAGGACGAGAACTGAGACATATTGGAACAAGTCTCCCGATCACACGGTTGATCATACTCTGGGTTCCACGTGCATGTTTTAGCTGAAGGAAGAATCCCTTAAACCTGGAGAGTTGAGACCCGTGGAATGGGTACCATGCAATATGACTTCAAAGGGTCTTCATTTGCTCACCGAACCTCTCCAATGCTATCACTGCTGCGTTTATGCCCCTGTACACATGCTTGATTTTCTTTCAGAGACATAGCAATCCATAGGTTTTAAGATACTTACTAGTCAGGTACATTATTAGGCATTTAATATGGGATGTTGATTCCATTTCGTTGAGCAAGGAGTAGTTCTTGTCTATTCCATATTTGGCTTAAGAAACTTTATCTGTGCTCATTTCAGTCTCTGGTTTGATGCAGCACCCCAACTCACCTTTTCGCTTAAGCAAGCATAAGTTGGTTTTCTAAATTTGAGACCCTGTTCCAATTTGTAATCCAGTTCCTGTGTAGCCAAGTTTACATTCCGTGTATTAGTGATATCTTATGATGTTTCTTTCTCTGTGTGACTTATTTCAGTTAGAATCATCATACCTGAATCCACTCATTATGCTGCTACGGGCCTGATGACATAGATTTCATTGCTGACTGATATTGCATTGTACGTAAGTACCACAACTTCTTTATCCATTTTTCACTTTCTGCAATATTGAACTTGTACCGTAAACGAGGTTCTTGTAAACAGAGCCGTCCCAAACTTTGGGGTGGCTGTGTGTTTTTGATTTTAATTTCCCTAAGCTATAGGACCATAAGTGGAAGTGCCCTAGGCTCTGTTGCTTTGTTTTTTAGATGTTTCAGGAAACACCATACACTTCTCCCGAGTGGCTGTTGGCAATTTACATCTCGCCCATCAGCATAACAAGGCTCCAAGTTTTCCATGGCCTGTCCTGCCTTTCTTGATTTTACACTTTTTTAAGATGGCCCTTTTGACCGGGGGGAAGTGAGACTTCATTGTAGTGCAGATTTCCTTTGCAAGCTTGCTTGGTTGGCCAAAAA
Source organism: Leucopleurus acutus (assembly GCF_964270905.1). NCBI lineage: Eukaryota > Metazoa > Chordata > Mammalia > Artiodactyla > Delphinidae > Leucopleurus > Leucopleurus acutus. The sequence continues at coordinate 875,672 of NW_028139203.1, forward strand.
GGGCGTATGCGTTTTTTCCTGAATATATATATTCAGGAAAAATATATATATATTCAGGAAAAAACGCATACGCCCTTTTTGGCCAAGTGCATCATTGTGGACGTTCTGCCTCTTTTCCTATGCTTTAAATGCAATTCCAGTCTACCTCCTGAAATCGGTTTCCTGCAATTCTGCCCCGCTTTCAAGTCCTCTTGGCAGCCTTACTTCAGTATATTTTTGGACGATAGCTGTCATTTATAACTCTGCAGGTTTGTGAATTACAGTGCCCCTGAGCTCCTTTCTTCAACTCGCTTTCTTGTGAGCTGGCCGCAACACCGCAGGATTGCTTCAGGCCCTAATCTGGTTCCGGCACGGCACGCTGAGCCTTTGGTTAATTCCTCTTCCTGGTGGGAAATGAGAGTTAAATTTGCCCGTCCAGACACCTCCAGCTAGTCTCTCATTGGTTCTCCCTATTCCTGTTCATCTTCCTCAGAAATTGCAAATGGGCCAAACAGGAGGTTAAAGGCACTGACTTTCCAAGTCGGGAGAGTGTTAGTAAAGCATCTGGAATGTTGCACCCGAGTACCAGGGGACGAGAAGTGAGACATATTGGAACACGTCTCCCAATCACACGGTTGAACATACTCTGGGTTCCACATGCATGTTTTAGCTGAAGGAAGAATCCCTTAAACCTGGAGACTTGAGACCCGTGGAATGGGTTCCATGCAATATGACTTCAAAGGGTCTTCATTTGCTCACCAAACCTCTCCAATCCTATCACTGCTGCGTTTATGCCCCTGTACACACGCTTGATTCTCTTTCAGAGACATAGCAATCCATAGGTTTTAAGATACTTACTAGTCAGGTACATTCTTAGGCGTTTAATATGGGCTGTTGAGTCCATTTCGTTGAGCAAGGAGTAGTTCTTGTCTATTCCATATTTGGCTTAAGGATCTTTATCTGTGCTCATTTCAAACTCTGGTTTTATGCAGCACCCCAACTCACCTTTCCCCTTAAGCAAGCATAAGTTGGTTTTCTAAATCTGAGACCCTGTTCTGTTTTGTAATCCAGTTCCTGTGTAGCCAAGTTTACATTCCGTGTATTGGTGATATCTTCTGATGTTTCTTTTTCTGTGTGACTTATTTCAGTTAGAATCATCATACCTGAATCCACTCATTATGCTGCTACGGGCCTGATGACATAGATTTCATTGCTGAGTGATATTGCATTGTACGTAAGTACCACAACTTCTTTATCCATATTTCACTTTCTGCGCTATTGAACTTGTACCATAAACGAGGTTCTTGTAAACAGAGCCGTCCCAAACTTTGGGGTGGCTGTGTCTTTTTGATTTGAATTTCCCTAAGCTATAGGACCATAAGTGGAAGTGCCCTAGGCTCTGTTGCTTTGTTTTTTAGATGTTTAAGGAAACACCATACACTTCTCCCAAGTGGCTGTTGGCAGTTTACATACCGCCCATCAGCATAACAAGGCTCCCAGTTCTCCATGGCCTGTCCTGCCTTTCTGGATTTTACACTTATTTCAGGTGGCCCTTTTGACTGGGGGAAGTGAGCCTTCATTGTAGTGCAGATTTCCTTTGCAAGCTTGCTTGGTTGACCAAAAAGGGCGTATGCGTTTTTTCCTGAATATATTCAGGAAAAAACGCATACGCCCTTTTTGGCCAATTGCATCATTGTGGACGTTCTGCCTCTTTTCCTATGCTTTAAATGCAATTCCAGTCTACCTCCTGAAATCGGTTTCCTGCAATTCTGCCCCGCTTTCAAGTCCTCTTGGCAGCCTTACTTCAGTATATTTTTGGACGATAGCTGTCATTTATAACTCTGCAGGTTTGTGAATTTCACTGCCCCTGAGCTGCTTTCTTCAACTCGCTTTCTTGTGAGCTGGCCGCAACACCGCAGGATTGCTTCAGGCCCTAATCTGGTTCCGGCACAGCACGCTGAGCCTTTGGTTAATTCCTCTTCCTGGTGGGAAATGAGAGTTAAATTTGCCCGTCTACACTCCTCCAGCTAGTCTCTCTTTGGCTCTCCCTATTCCTGTTCATCTTCCGCAGAAATTGCAAACTGGGCCAAACAGGAGTTTAAAGGCACTGACTCTCCAAGTCGGGAGAGTGTTAGTAAAGCGTTTGGAATGTTGCACCCGCGTACCAGGGGACGAGAACTGAGACATATTGGAACACGTCTCCCGATCCCATGGTTGATCATACTCTGGGTTCCACGTGCATGTTTTAGCTGAAGGAAGAATCCCTTAAACCTGGAGAGTTGAGACCCGTGGAATGGGTACCATGCAATATGACTTCAAAGGGTCTTCATTTGCTCACCGAACCTCTCCAATCCTATCACTGCTGCGTTTATGCCCCTGTACACACGCTTGATTTTCTTTCAGAGACATAGCAATCCATAGGTTTTAAGATACTTACTAGTCAGGTACATTCTTAGGCGTTTAATATGGGCTGTTGAGTCCATTTCGTTGAGCAAGGAGTAGCTCTTTTCTATTCCATATTTGGCTTAAGGAACTTTATCTGTGCTCATTTCAATCTCTTCTTTTATGCAGCACCCCAAGTCACCTTTTCGCTTAAGCAAGCATAAGTTGGTTTTCTAAATCTGAGACCCTGTTCTGTTTTGTAATCCAGTTCCTGTGTAGCCAAGTTTACATTCTGTGTATTGGTGATATCTTATGATGTTTCTTTTTCTGTGTGACTTATTTCAGTTAGAATCATCATACCTGAATCCACTCATTATGCTGCTACGGGCCTGATGACATAGATTTCATTGCTGAGTGATATTGCATTGTACGTAAGTACCACAACTTCTTTATCCATATTTCACTTTCTGCGCTATTGAACTTGTACCGTAAACGAGGTTCTTGTAAACAGAGCCGTCCCAAACTTTGGGGTGGCTGTGTCTTTTTGATTTTAATTTCCCTAAGCTATAGGACCATAAGTGGAAGTGCCCTAGGCTCTGTTGCTTTGTTTTTTAGATGTTTAAGGAAACACCATACACTTCTCCCAAGTGGCTGTTGGCAGTTTACATACCGCCCATCAGCATAACAAGGCTCCCAGTTCTCCATGGCCTGTCCTGCCTTTCTGGGTTTTACACTTATTTCAGGTGGCCCTTTTGACCGGGGGAAGTGAGTCTTCATTGTAGTGCAGATTTCCTTTGCAAGCTTGCTTGGTTGACCAAAAAGGGCGTATGTGTTTTTTCCTAAATATATTCAGGAAAAAACGCATACGCCCTTTTTGGCCAAGTGCATCATTGTGGACGTTCTGCCTCTTTTCCTATGCTTTAAATGCAATTCCAGTCTACCTCCTGAAATCGGTTTCCTGCAATTCTGCCCCGCTTTCAAGTCCTCTTGGCAGCCTTACTTCAGTATATTTTTGGACGATAGCTGTCATTTATAACTCTGCAGGTTTGTGAATTTCACTGCCCCTGAGCTCCTTTCTTCAACTCGCTTTCTTGTGAGCTGGCCGCAACACCGCAGGATTGCTTCAGGCCCTAATCTGGTTCCGGCACGGCACGCTGAGCCTTTGGTTAATTCCTCTTCCTGGTGGGAAATGAGAGTTAAATTTGCCCGTCTAGACTCCTCCAGTTAGTCTCTCTTTGGCTCTCCCTATTCCTGATCATCTTCCGCAGAAATAGCAAACTGGGCCAAACAGGAGTTTAAAGGCACTGACTCTCCAAGTCGGGAGAGTGTTAGTAAAGCGTTTGGAATGTTCCACCCGAGTACCAGGGGACGAGAACTGAGGCATATTGGAATACGTCTCCCGATCCCATGGTTGATCATACTCTGGGTTCCACGTGCATGTTTTAGCTGAAGGAAGAATCCCTTAAACCTGGAGAGTTGAGACCCGTGGAATGGGTACCATGCAATATGACTTCAAAGGGTCTTCATTTGCTCACCGAACCTCTCCAATCCTATCACTGCTGCGTTTATGCCCCTGTACACACGCTTGATTTTCTTTCAGAGACATAGCAATCCATAGGTTTTAAGATACTTACTAGTCAGGTACATTCTTAGGCGTTTAATATGGGCTGTTGAGTCCATTTCGTTGAGCAAGGAGTAGTTCTTGTCTATTCCATATTTGGCTTAAGGAACTTTATCTGTGCTCATTTCAATCTCTTCTTTTATGCAGCACCCCAACTCACCTTTTCGCTTAAGCAAGCATAAGTTGGTTTTCTAAATTTGAGACCCTGTTCTGATTTGTAATCCAGTTCCTGTGTAGCCAAGTTTACATTCCGTGTATTAGTGATATCTTATGATGTTTCTTTTTCTGTGTGACTTATTTCAGTTAGAATCATCATACCTGAATCCATTCATTATGCTGCTACGGGCCTGATGACATAGATTTCATTGCTGAGTGATATTGCATTGTACGTAAGTACCACAACTTCTTTATCCATATTTCACTTTCTGCGCTATTGAACTTGTAGCATAAAGGAGGCTCTTGTAAACAGAGCCGTCCCAAACTTTGGGGTGGCTGTGTCTTTTTAATTTTAATTTCCCTAAGCTATAGGACCATAAGTGGAAGTGCCCTAGGCTCTGTTGCTTTGTTTTTTAGATGTTTAAGGAAACACCATACACTTCTCACAAGTGGCTGTTGGCAATTAACATACCGCCCATCAGCATAACAAGGCTCCCAGTTCTCCATGGCCTGTCCTGCCTTTCTGGATTTTACACTTTTTTCAGGTTGCCCTTTTGACCTGGGGGAAGTGAGCCTTCATTGTAGTGCAGATTTCCTTTGCAAGCTTGCTTGGTTGACCAAAAAGGGCGTATGCGTTTTTTCCTGAATATATTCAGGAAAAAACGCATACGCCCTTTTTGGCCAAGTGCATCATTGTGGACGTTCTGCCTCTTTTCCTATGCTTTAAATGCAATTCCAGTCTACCTCCTGAAATCGGTTTCCTGCAATTCTGCCCCGCTTTCAAGTCCTCTTGGCAGCCTTACTTCAGTATATTTTTGGACGATAGCTGTCATTTATAACTCTGCAGGTTTGTGAATTACAGTGCCCCTGAGCTCCTTTCTTCAACTCGCTTTCTTGTGAGCTGCCCGCAACACCGCAGGATTGTTTCAGGCCCTAATCTGGTTCCGGCACGGCACGCTGAGCTTTTGGTTAATTCCTCTTCCTGGTGGGAAATGAGAGTTAAATTTGCCCGTCCAGACACCTCCAGCTAATCTCTCTTTGGCTCTCCCTATTCCTGTTCATCTTCCGCAGAAATTGCAAACTGGGCCAAACAGGAGGTTAAAGGCACTGACTCTCCAAGTCGGGAGAGTGTTAGTAAAGCTTCTGGAATGTTGCACCCGAGTACCAGGGGACGAGAACTGAGGCATATTGGAACACGTCTCCCGATCCCATGGTTGATCATACTCTGGGTTCCACGTGCATGTTTTAGCTGAAGGAAGAATCCCTTAAACCAGGAGAGTTGAGACCCGTGGAATGGGTACCATGCAATATGACTTCAAAGGGTCTTCATTTGCTCACCGAACCTCTCCAATCCTATCACTGCTGCGTTTATGCCCCTGTACACACGCTTGATTTTCTTTCAGAGACATAGCAATCCATAGGTTTTAAGATACTTACTAGTCACGTACATTCTTAGGCGTTTAATATGGGGTGTTGAGTCCATTTCGTTGAGCAAGGAGTAGCTCTTGTCTATTCCATATTTGGCTTAAGGAACTTTATCTGTGCTCATTTCAATCTCTGGTTTGATGCAGCACCCCAACTCACCTTTTCGCTTAAGCAAGCATAAGTTGGTTTTCTAAATTTGAGAACCTGTTCTGATTTGTAATCCAGTTCCTGTGTAGCCAAGTTTACATTCCGTGTATTAGTGATATCTTATGATGTTTCTTTTTCTGTGTGACTTATTTCAGTTAGAATCATCATACCTGAATCCATTCATTATGCTGCTACGGCCCTGATGACATAGATTTCATTGCTGAGTGATATTGCATTGAACGTAAGTACCACAACTTCTTTATCCATATTTCACTTTCTGCGCTATTGAACTTGTACCGTAAACGAGGTTCTTGTAAACAGAGCCGTCCCAAACTTTGGGGTGGCTGTGTCTTTTTAATTTTAATTTCCCTAAGCTATAGGACCATAAGTGGAAGTGCCCTAGGCTCTGTTGCTTTGTTTTTTAGATGTTTAAGGAAACACCATACACTTCTCCCAAGTGGCTGTTGGCAATTAACATACCGCCCATCAGCATGACAAGGCTCCCAGTTCTCCATGGCCTGTCCTGCCTTTCTGGATTTTACACTTTTTTCAGGTGGCCCTTTTGACCGGGGGGAAGTGAGCCTTCATTGTAGTGCAGATTTCCTTTGCAAGCTTGCTTGGTTGGCCAAAAAGGGCGTATGCGTTTTTTCCTGAATATATTCAGGAAAAAACGCATACGCCCTTTTTGGCCAAGTGCATCATTGTGGACGTTCTGCCTCTTTTCCTATGCTTTAAATGCAATTCCAGTCTACCTCCTGAAATCGGTTTCCTGCAATTCTGCCCCGCTTTCAAGTCCTCTTGGCAGCCTTACTTCAGTATATTTTTGTACGATAGCTGTCATTTATAACTCTGCAGGTTTGTGAATTACAGTGCCCCTGAGCTCCTTTCTTCAACTCGCTTTCTTGTGAGCTGCCCGCAACACCGCAGGATTGTTTCAGGCCCTAATCTGGTTCCGGCACGGCACGCTGAGCTTTTGGTTAATTCCTCTTCCTGGTGGGAAATGAGAGTTAAATTTGCCCGTCCAGACACCTCCAGCTAGTCTCTCTTTGGCTCTCCCTATTCCTGTTCATCTTCCGCAGAAATTGCATACTGGGCCAAACAGGAGGTGAAATGCACTGACTCTCCAAGTCGGGAGAGTGTTAGTAAAGCGTCTGGAATGTTGCACCCGAGTACCAGGGGACGAGAACTGAGGCATATTGGAACACGTCTCCCGATCACACGGTTGATCATACTCTGGGTTCCACGTGCATGTTTTAGCTAAAGGATGAATCCCTTAAACCTGGAGAGTTGAGACCCGTGGAATGGGTACCATGCAATATGACTTCAAAGGGTCTTCCTTTGCTCACCGAACCTCTCCAATCCTATCACTGCTGCGTTTATGCCCCTGTGCACACGCTTGATTCTCTTTCGGAGACATAGCAATCCATAGGTTTGAAAATTCTTACTAGTCAGGTACATTCTTAGGCGTTTAATATGGGCTGTTGAGTCCATTTCGTTGAGCAAGGAGTAGCTCTTGTCTATTCCATATTTGGCTTAAGGAACTTTATCTGTGCTCATTTCAATCTCTGGTTTTAGGCAGCACCCCAACTCACCTTTCCCCTTAAGCAAGCATAAGTTGTTTTTCTAAATTTAAGGCCCTGTTCTGTTTTGTAATGCAGTTCCTGTGTAGCCAAGTTTACATTCCGTGTATTAGTGATATCTTATGATGTTTCTTTTTCTGTGATACTTATTTCAGTTAGAATCATCATACCTGAATCCACTCTTTATGCTGCTATGGGCCTGAAGAGATAGATTTCATTGCTGAGTGATAATGCATTGTACGTAAGTACCACAACTTCTTTATCCATTTTTCGCTTTCTGCGATATTGAACTTGTACCATACACGGGTTTCTTGTAAACAGGGCCGTCCCGAACTTTGGGGTGGCTGTGTCTTTTTGATTTTAATTTCCCTAAGCTATAGGACTATAAGTGGACTTGCCCTAGGCTCAGTTGCTTTGTTTTTTAGATGTTTCATAAACACCATACACTTCTCTGGAGTGGCTGTTGGCAATTTACATCTCGCCCATCAGCATAACAAGGCTCCCAGTTCTCCATGGCCTGTCCTGCCTTTCTGGATTTTACACTTTTTTCAGATGGCCCTTTTGACCGGGGGGAAGTGAGACTTCTTTGTAGTGCAGATTTCCTTTGCAAGCTTGCTTGGTTGGCCAAAAAGGGCGTATGCGTTTTTTCCTGAATATATTCAGGAAAAAACGCATACGCCCTTTTTGGCCAAGTGCATCATTGTGGACGTTCTGCCTCTTTTCCTATGCTTAAATGCAATTCCAGTCTACCTCCTGAAATCGGTTTCCTGCAATTCTGCCCCGCTTTCAAGTCCTCTTGGCAGCCTTACTTCAGTATATTTTTGGACGATAGCTGTCATTTATAACTCTGCAGGTTTGTGAATTACAGTGCCCCTGACCTCCTTTCTTCAACTCGCTTTCTTGTGAGCTGGCCGCAACACCGCAGGATTGCTTCAGGCCCTAATCTGGTTCTGGCACGGCACGTTGAGCCTTTGGTTAATTCCTCTTCCTGGTGGGAAATGAGAGTTAAATTTGCCCGTCCAGACACCTCCAGCTAGTCTCTCATTGGTTCTCCCTATTCCTGTTCATCTTCCGCAGAAATTGCAAACTGGGCCAAACAGGAGGTTAAAGGCACTGACTCTCCAAGTCGGGAGAGTGTTAGTAAAGCGTCTGGAATGTTGCACCCGAGTACCAGGGGACGAGAACTGAGACATATTGGAACACGTCTCCCGATCACACGGTTGATCATAATCTGGGTTGCACATGCATGTTTTAGCTGAAGGAAGAATCCCTTAAACCTGGAGAGTTGAGACCCGTGGAATGGGTACCATGCAATATGACTTCAAAGGGTCTTCATTTGCTCACCGAACCTCTCCAATCCTATCACTGCTGCGTTTATGCCCCTGTACACACGCTTGATTTTCTTTCAGAGACATAGCAATCCATAGGTTTTAAGATACTTACTAGTCAGGTACATTCTTAGGCGTTTAATATGGGGTGTTGAGTCCATTTTGTTGAGCAAGGAGTAGTTCTTGTCTATTCCATATTTGGCTTAAGGAACTTTATCTGTGCTCATTTCAATCTCTGGTTTTATGCAGCACCCCAACTCACCTTTCCCCTTAAGCAAGCATAAGTTGGTTTTCTAAATTTGAGACCCTGTTCTGTTTTGTAATCCAGTTCCTGTGTAGCCAAGTTTACATCCCGTGTATTAGTGATATCTTATGATGTTTCTTTTTCTGTGTGACTTATTTCAGTTAGAATCATCATACCTGAATCCACTCATTATGCTGCTATGGGCCTGATGACATAGATTTCATTGCTGAGTGATATTGCATTGTACGTAAGTACCACAACTTCTTTATCCATTTTTCACTTTCTGCGATATTGAACTTGTACCGTAAATGAGGTTCTTGTAAACAGAGCCGTCCCAAACTTTGGGGTGGCTGTGTCTTTTTGATTTTAATTTCCCAAGCTATAGGACCATAAGTGGAAGTGCCCTAGTCTCTGTTGCTTGTTTTTTAGATGTTTCAGGAAACACCATACACCTCTCCCGAGTGACTGTTGGCAATTTACATCCTGCCCATCAGCATAACAAGGCTCCCAGTTCTCCATGGCCTGTCCTGCCTTTCTGGATTTTACACTTTTTTCAGATGGCCCTTTTGACCGGGGGGAAATGAGACTTCATTGTAGTGCAGATTTCCTTTGCAAGCTTGCTTGGTTGGCCAAAAAGGGCGTATGCGTTTTTTCCTGAATATATTCAGGAAAAAATGCATACGCCCTTTTTGGCCAAGTGCATCATTGTGGACGTTCTGCCTCTTTTCCTATGCTTTAAATGCAATTCCAGTCTACCTCCTGAAATCGGTTTCCTGCAATTCTGCCCCGCTTTCAAGTCCTCTTGGCAGCCTTACTTCAGTATATTTTTGGACGATAGCTGTCATTTATAACTCTGCAGGTTTGTGAATTACAGTGTCCCTGAGCTCCTTTCTTCAACTCGCTTTCTTGTGAGCTGGCCGGAACACCACAGGATTGCTTCAGGCCGTAATCTGGTTCTGGCACGGCACGCTGAGCCTTTGGTTAATTCCTCTTCCTGGTGGGAAATGAGAGTTAAATTTGCCCGTCCAGACACCTCCAGCTAGTCTCTCATTGGTTCTCCCTATTCCTGTTCATCTTCCGCAGAAATTGCAAACTGGGCCAAACAGGAGGTTAAATACACTGTCTCTCCAAGTCGGGAGAGTGTTAGTAAAGCGTCTGGAATGTTGCACCCGAGTACCAGAGGACGAGAACTGAGACATATTGGAACAAGTCTCCCGATCACACGGTTGATCATACTCTGGGTTCCACGTGCATGTTTTAGCTGAAGGAAGAATCCCTTAAAACTGGAGAGTTGAGACCCGTGGAATGGGTACCATGCAATATGACTTCAAAGGGTCTTCATTTGCTCACCGAACCTCTCCAATGCTATCACTGCTGCGTTTATGCCCCTGTACACACGCTTGATTTTCTTTCAGAGACATAGCAATCCATAGGTTTTAAGATACTTACTAGTCAGGTACATTATTAGGCATTTAATATGGGATGTTGATTCCATTTCGTTGAGCAAGGAGTAGTTCTTGTCTATTCCATATTTGGCTTAAGAAACTTTATCTGTGCTCATTTCAGTCTCTGGTTTGATGCAGCACCCCAACTCACCTTTTCGCTTAAGCAAGCATAAGTTGGTTTTCTAAATTTGAGACCCTGTTCCAATTTGTAATCCAGTTCCTGTGTAGCCAAGTTTACATTCCGTGTATTAGTGATATCTTATGATGTTTCTTTCTCTGTGTGACTTATTTCAGTTAGAATCATCATACCTGAATCCACTCATTATGCTGCTACGGGCCTGATGACATAGATTTCATTGCTGACTGATATTGCATTGTACGTAAGTACCACAACTTCTTTATCCATTTTTCACTTTCTGCAATATTGAACTTGTACCGTAAACGAGGTTCTTGTAAACAGAGCCGTCCCAAACTTTGGGGTGGCTGTGTGTTTTTGATTTTAATTTCCCTAAGCTATAGGACCATAAGTGGAAGTGCCCTAGGCTCTGTTGCTTTGTTTTTTAGATGTTTCAGGAAACACCATACACTTCTCCCGAGTGGCTGTTGGCAATTTACATCTCGCCCATCAGCATAACAAGGCTCCAAGTTTTCCATGGCCTGTCCTGCCTTTCTTGATTTTACACTTTTTTAAGATGGCCCTTTTGACCAGGGGGAAGTGAGACTTCATTGTAGTGCAGATTTCCTTTGCAAGCTTGCTTGGTTGGCCAAAAAGGGCGTATGCGTTTTTTCCTGAATATATATATTCAGGAAAAATATATATATATTCAGGAAAAAACGCATACGCCCTTTTTGGCCAATTGCATCATTGTGGACGTTCTGCCTCTTTTCCTATGCTTTAAATGCAATTCCAGTCTACCTCCTGAAATCGGTTTCCTGCAATTCTGCCCCGCTTTCAAGTCCTCTTGGCAGCCTTACTTCAGTATATTTTTGGACGATAGCTGTCATTTATAACTCTGCAGGTTTGTGAATTTCACTGCCCCTGAGCTGCTTTCTTCAACTCGCTTTCTTGTGAGCTGGCCGCAACACCGCAGGATTGTTTCAGGCCCTAATCTGGTTCCGGCACGGCACGCTGAGCCTTTGGTTAATTCCTCTTCCTGGTGGGAAATGAGAGTTAAATTTGCCCGTCTACACTCCTCCAGCTAGTCTCTCTTTGGCTCTCCCTATTCCTGTTCATCTTCCGCAGAAATTGCAAACTGGGCCAAACAGGAGTTTAAAGGCACTGACTCTCCAAGTCGGGAGAGTGTTAGTAAAGCGTTTGGAATGTTGCACCCGCGTACCAGGGGACGAGAACTGAGACATATTGGAACACGTCTCCCGATCCCATGGTTGATCATACTCTGGGTTCCACGTGCATGTTTTAGCTGAAGGAAGAATCCCTTAAACCTGGAGAGTTGAGACCCGTGGAATGGGTACCATGCAATATGACTTCAAAGGGTCTTCATTTGCTCACCGAACCTCTCCAATCCTACCACTGCTGCGTTTATGCCCCTGTACACACGCTTGATTTTCTTTCAGAGACATAGCAATCCATAGGTTTTAAGATACTTACTAGTCAGGTACATTCTTAGGCGTTTAATATGGGCTGTTGAGTCCATTTCGTTGAGCAAGGAGTAGCTCTTTTCTATTCCATATTTGGCTTAAGGAACTTTATCTGTGCTCATTTCAATCTCTGGTTTGATGCAGCACCCCAAGTCACCTTTTCGCTTAAGCAAGCATAAGTTGGTTTTCTAAATCTGAGACCCTGTTCTGTTTTGTAATCCAGTTCCTGTGTAGCCAAGTTTACATTCCGTGTATTGGTGATATCTTATGATGTTTCTTTTTCTGTGTGACTTATTTCAGTTAGAATCATCATACCTGAATCCACTCATTATGCTGCTACGGGCCTGATGACATAGATTTCATTGCTGAGTGATATTGCATTGTACGTAAGTACCACAACTTCTTTATCCATATTTCACTTTCTGCGCTATTGAACTTGTACCGTAAACGAGGTTCTTGTAAACAGAGCCGTCCCAAACTTTGGGGTGGCTGTGTCTTTTTGATTTGAATTTCCCTAAGCTATAGGACCATAAGTGGAAGTGCCCTAGGCTCTGTTGCTTTGTTTTTTAGATGTTTAAGGAAACACCATACACTTCTCCCAAGTGGCTGTTGGCAGTTTACATACCGCCCATCAGCATAACAAGGCTCCCAGTTCTCCATGGCCTGTCCTGCCTTTCTGGGTTTTACACTTATTTCAGGTGGCCCTTTTGACCGGGGGAAGTGAGCCTTCATTGTAGTGCAGATTTCCTTTGCAAGCTTGCTTGGTTGACCAAAAAGGGCGTATGTGTTTTTTCCTAAATATATTCAGGAAAAAACGCATACGCCCTTTTTGGCCAAGTGCATCATTGTGGACGTTCTGCCTCTTTTCCTATGCTTTAAATGCAATTCCAGTCTACCTCCTGAAATCGGTTTCCTGCAATTCTGCCCCGCTTTCAAGTCCTCTTGGCAGCCTTACTTCAGTATATTTTTGGACGATAGCTGTCATTTATAACTCTGCAGGTTTGTGAATTTCACTGCCCCTGAGCTCCTTTCTTCAACTCGCTTTCTTGTGAGCTGGCCGCAACACCGCAGGATTGCTTCAGGCCCTAATCTGGTTCCGGCACGGCACGCTGAGCCTTTGGTTAATTCCTCTTCCTGGTGGGAAATGAGAGTTAAATTTGCCCGTCTAGACTCCTCCAGTTAGTCTCTCTTTGGCTCTCCCTATTCCTGATCATCTTCCGCAGAAATAGCAAACTGGGCCAAACAGGAGTTTAAAGGCACTGACTCTCCAAGTCGGGAGAGTGTTAGTAAAGCGTTTGGAATGTTCCACCCGAGTACCAGGGGACGAGAACTGAGGCATATTGGAATACGTCTCCCGATCCCATGGTTGATCATACTCTGGGTTCCACGTGCATGTTTTAGCTGAAGGAAGAATCCCTTAAACCTGGAGAGTTGAGACCCGTGGAATGGGTACCATGCAATATGACTTCAAAGGGTCTTCATTTGCTCACCGAACCTCTCCAATCCTATCACTGCTGCGTTTATGCCCCTGTACACACGCTTGATTTTCTTTCAGAGACATAGCAATCCATAGGTTTTAAGATACTTACTAGTCAGGTACATTCTTAGGCGTTTAATATGGGCTGTTGAGTCCATTTCGTTGAGCAAGGAGTAGTTCTTGTCTATTCCATATTTGGCTTAAGGAACTTTATCTGTGCTCATTTCAATCTCTTGTTTTATGCAGCACCCCAACTCACCTTTTCGCTTAAGCAAGCATAAGTTGGTTTTCTAAATTTGAGACCCTGTTCTGATTTGTAATCCAGTTCCTGTGTAGCCAAGTTTACATTCCGTGTATTAGTGATATCTTATGATGTTTCTTTTTCTGTGTGACTTATTTCAGTTAGAATCATCATACCTGAATCCATTCATTATGCTGCTACGGGCCTGATGACATAGATTTCATTGCTGAGTGATATTGCATTGTACGTAAGTACCACAACTTCTTTATCCATATTTCACTTTCTGCGCTATTGAACTTGTAGCATAAAGGAGGCTCTTGTAAACAGAGCCGTCCCAAACTTTGGGGTGGCTGTGTCTTTTTAATTTTAATTTCCCTAAGCTATAGGACCATAAGTGGAAGTGCCCTAGGCTCTGTTGCTTTGTTTTTTAGATGTTTAAGGAAACACCATACACTTCTCACAAGTGGCTGTTGGCAATTAACATACCGCCCATCAGCATAACAAGGCTCCCAGTTCTCCATGGCCTGTCCTGCCTTTCTGGATTTTACACTTTTTTCAGGTTGCCCTTTTGACCGGGGGGAAGTGAGCCTTCATTGTAGTGCAGATTTCCTTTGCAAGCTTGCTTGGTTGACCAAAAAGGGCGTATGCGTTTTTTCCTGAATATATTCAGGAAAAAACGCATACGCCCTTTTTGGCCAAGTGCATCATTGTGGACGTTCTGCCTCTTTTCCTATGCTTTAAATGCAATTCCAGTCTACCTCCTGAAATCGGTTTCCTGCAATTCTGCCCCGCTTTCAAGTCCTCTTGGCAGCCTTACTTCAGTATATTTTTGGACGATAGCTGTCATTTATAACTCTGCAGGTTTGTGAATTACAGTGCCCCTGAGCTCCTTTCTTCAACTCGCTTTCTTGTGAGCTGGCCGGAACACCACAGGATTGCTTCAGGCCGTAATCTGGTTCTGGCATGGCACGTTGAGCCTTTGGTTAATTCCTCTTCCTGGTGGGAAATGAGAGTTAAATTTGCCCGTCCAGACACCTCCAGCTAGTCTCTCATTGGTTCTCCCTATTCCTGTTCATCTTCCGCAGAAATTGCAAACTGGGCCAAACAGGAGGTTAAAGGCACTGACTCTCCAAGTCGGGAGAGTGTTAGTAAAGCTTCTGGAATGTTGCACCCGAGTACCAGGGGACGAGAACTGAGGCATATTGGAACACGTCTCCCGATCCCATGGTTGATCATACTCTGGGTTCCACGTGCATGTTTTAGCTGAAGGAAGAATCCCTTAAACCAGGAGAGTTGAGACCCGTGGAATGGGTACCATGCAATATGACTTCAAAGGGTCTTCATTTGCTCACCGAACCTCTCCAATCCTATCACTGCTGCGTTTATGCCCCTGTACACACGCTTGATTTTCTTTCAGAGACATAGCAATCCATAGGTTTTAAGATACTTACTAGTCACGTACATTCTTAGGCGTTTAATATGGGGTGTTGAGTCCATTTCGTTGAGCAAGGAGTAGCTCTTGTCTATTCCATATTTGGCTTAAGGAACTTTATCTGTGCTCATTTCAATCTCTGGTTTGATGCAGCACCCCAACTCACCTTTTCGCTTAAGCAAGCATAAGTTGGTTTTCTAAATTTGAGAACCTGTTCTGATTTGTAATCCAGTTCCTGTGTAGCCAAGTTTACATTCCGTGTATTAGTGATATCTTATGATGTTTCTTTTTCTGTGTGACTTATTTCAGTTAGAATCATCATACCTGAATCCATTCATTATGCTGCTACGGCCCTGATGACATAGATTTCATTGCTGAGTGATATTGCATTGAACGTAAGTACCACAACTTCTTTATCCATATTTCACTTTCTGCGCTATTGAACTTGTACCGTAAACGAGGTTCTTGTAAACAGAGCCGTCCCAAACTTTGGGGTGGCTGTGTCTTTTTAATTTTAATTTCCCTAAGCTATAGGACCATAAGTGGAAGTGCCCTAGGCTCTGTTGCTTTGTTTTTTAGATGTTTAAGGAAACACCATACACTTCTCCCAAGTGGCTGTTGGCAATTAACATCCCGCCCATCAGCATGACAAGGCTCCCAGTTCTCCATGGCCTGTCCTGCCTTTCTGGATTTTACACTTTTTTCAGGTGGCCCTTTTGACCGGGGGGAAGTGAGCCTTCATTGTAGTGCAGATTTCCTTTGCAAGCTTGCTTGGTTGGCCAAAAAGGGCGTATGCGTTTTTTCCTGAATATATTCAGGAAAAAACGCATACGCCCTTTTTGGCCAAGTGCATCATTGTGGACGTTCTGCCTCTTTTCCTATGCTTTAAATGCAATTCCAGTCTACCTCCTGAAATCGGTTTCCTGCAATTCTGCCCCGCTTTCAAGTCCTCTTGGCAGCCTTACTTCAGTATATTTTTGTACGATAGCTGTCATTTATAACTCTGCAGGTTTGTGAATTACAGTGCCCCTGAGCTCCTTTCTTCAACTCGCTTTCTTGTGAGCAGCCCGCAACACCGCAGGATTGTTTCAGGCCCTAATCTGGTTCCGGCACGGCACGCTGAGCTTTTGGTTAATTCCTCTTCCTGGTGGGAAATGAGAGTTAAATTTGCCCGTCCAGACACCTCCAGCTAGTCTCTCTTTGGCTCTCCCTATTCCTGTTCATCTTCCGCAGAAATTGCATACTGGGCCAAACAGGAGGTGAAATGCACTGACTCTCCAAGTCGGGAGAGTGTTAGTAAAGCGTCTGGAATGTTGCACCCGAGTACCAGGGGACGAGAACTGAGGCATATTGGAACACGTCTCCCGATCACACGGTTGATCATACTCTGGGTTCCACGTGCATGTTTTAGCTAAAGGATGAATCCCTTAAACCTGGAGAGTTGAGACCCGTGGAATGGGTACCATGCAATATGACTTCAAAGGGTCTTCCTTTGCTCACCGAACCTCTCCAATCCTATCACTGCTGCGTTTATGCCCCTGTGCACACGCTTGATTCTCTTTCGGAGACATAGCAATCCATAGGTTTGAAAATTCTTACTAGTCAGGTACATTCTTAGGCGTTTAATATGGGCTGTTGAGTCCATTTCGTTGAGCAAGGAGTAGCTCTTGTCTATTCCATATTTGGCTTAAGGAACTTTATCTGTACTCATTTCAATCTCTGGTTTTAGGCAGCACCCCAACTCACCTTTCCCCTTAAGCAAGCATAAGTTGTTTTTCTAAATTTAAGGCCCTGTTCTGTTTTGTAATGCAGTTCCTGTGTAGCCAAGTTTACATTCCGTGTATTAGTGATATCTTATGATGTTTCTTTTTCTGTGATACTTATTTCAGTTAGAATCATCATACCTGAATCCACTCTTTATGCTGCTATGGGCCTGAAGAGATAGATTTCATTGCTGAGTGATAATGCATTGTACGTAAGTACCACAACTTCTTTATCCATTTTTCGCTTTCTGCGATATTGAACTTGTACCATACACGGGTTTCTTGTAAACAGGGCCGTCCCGAACTTTGGGGTGGCTGTGTCTTTTTGATTTTAATTTCCCTAAGCTATAGGACTATAAGTGGACTTGCCCTAGGCTCAGTTGCTTTGTTTTTTAGATGTTTCATAAACACCATACACTTCTCTGGAGTGGCTGTTGGCAATTTACATCTCGCCCATCAGCATAACAAGGCTCCCAGTTCTCCATGGCCTGTCCTGCCTTTCTGGATTTTACACTTTTTTCAGATGGCCCTTTTGACCGGGGGGAAGTGAGACTTCTTTGTAGTGCAGATTTCCTTTGCAAGCTTGCTTGGTTGGCCAAAAAGGGCGTATGCGTTTTTTCCTGAATATATTCAGGAAAAAACGCATACGCCCTTTTTGGCCAAGTGCATCATTGTGGACGTTCTGCCTCTTTTCCTATGCTTAAATGCAATTCCAGTCTACCTCCTGAAATCGGTTTCCTGCAATTCTGCCCCGCTTTCAAGTCCTCTTGGCAGCCTTACTTCAGTATATTTTTGGACGATAGCTGTCATTTATAACTCTGCAGGTTTGTGAATTACAGTGCCCCTGAGCTCCTTTCTTCAACTCGCTTTCTTGTGAGCTGGCCGCAACACCGCAGGATTGTTTCAGGCCCTAATCTGGTTCTGGCACGGCACGTTGAGCCTTTGGTTAATTCCTCTTCCTGGTGTGAAATGAGAGTTAAAATTGCCCGTCCAGACACCTCCAGCTAGTCTCTCATTGGTTCTCCCTATTCCTGTTCATCTTCCGCAGAAATTGCAAACTGGGCCAAACAGGAGGTTAAAGGCACTGACTCTCCAAGTCGGGAGAGTGTTAGTAAAGCGTCTGGAATGTTGCACCCGAGTACCAGGGGACGAGAACTGAGACATATTGGAACACGTCTCCCGATCACACGGTTGATCATAATCTGGGTTCCACATGCATGTTTTAGCTGAAGGCAGAATCCCTTAAACCTGGAGAGTTGAGACCCGTGGAATGGGTACCATGCAATATGACTTCAAAGGGTCTTCATTTGCTCACCGAACCTCTCCAATCCTATCACTGCTGCGTTTATGCCCCTGTACACACGCTTGATTTTCTTTCAGAGACATAGCAATCCATAGGTTTTAAGATACTTACTAGTCAGGTACATTCTTAGGCGTTTAATATGGGGTGTTGAGTCCATTTTGTTGAGCAAGGAGTAGTTCTTGTCTATTCCATATTTGGCTTAAGGAACTTTATCTGTGCTCATTTCAATCTCTGGTTTTATGCAGCACCCCAACTCACCTTTCCCCTTAAGCAAGCATAAGTTGGTTTTCTAAATTTGAGACCCTGTTCTGTTTTGTAATCCAGTTCCTGTGTAGCCAAGTTTACATCCCGTGTATTAGTGATATCTTATGATGTTTCTTTTTCTGTGTGACTTATTTCAGTTAGAATCATCATACCTGAATCCACTCATTATGCTGCTATGGGCCTGATGACATAGATTTCATTGCTGAGTGATATTGCATTGAACGTAAGTACCACAACTTCTTTATCCATTTTTCACTTTCTGCGATATTGAACTTGTACCGTAAACGAGGTTCTTGTAAACAGAGCCGTCCCAAACTTTGGGGTGGCTGTGTCTTTTTGATTTTAATTTCCCAAGCTATAGGACCATAAGTGGAAGTGCCCTAGTCTCTGTTACTTGTTTTTTAGATGTTTCAGGAAACACCATACACCTCTCCCGAGTGACTGTTGGCAATTTACATCCCGCCCATCAGCATAACAAGGCTCCCAGTTCTCCATCGCCTGTCCTGCCTTTCTGGATTTTACACTTTTATCCGATGGCCCTTTTGACCGGGGGGAAGTGAGACTTCATTGTAGTGCAGATTTCCTTTGCAAGCTTGCTTGGTTGGCCAAAAAGGTCGTATGCGTTTTTCCTGAATATATTCAGGAAAAAATGCATACACCCTTTTTGGCCAAGTGCATCATTGTGGACGTTCTGCCTCTTTTCCTATGCTTTAAATGCAATTCCAGTCTACCTCCTGAAATCGGTTTCCTGCAATTCTGCCCCGCTTTCAAGTCCTCTTGGCAGCCTTACTTCAGTATATTTTTGGACGATAGCTGTCATTTATAACTCTGCAGGTTTGTGAATTACAGTGCCCCTGAGCTCCTTTCTTCAACTCGCTTTCTTGTGAGCTGGCCGGAACACCACAGGATTGCTTCAGGCCGTAATCTGGTTCTGACACGGCACGCTGAGCCATTGGTTAATTCCTCTTCCTGGTGGGAAATGAGAGTTAAATTTGCCCGTCCAGACACCTCCAGCTAGTCTCTCATTGGTTCTCCCTATTCCTGTTCATCTTCCGCAGAAATTGCAAACTGGGCCAAACAGAAGGTTAAAGACACTGACTCTCCAAGTCGGGAGAGTGTTAGTAAAGCGTCTGGAATGTTGCACCCGAGTACCAGAGGACGAGAACTGAGACATATTGGAACAAGTCTCCCGATCACACGGTTGATCATACTCTGGGTTCCACGTGCATGTTTTAGCTGAAGGAAGAATCCCTTAAACCTGGAGAGTTGAGACCCGTGGAATGGGTACCATGCAATATGACTTCAAAGGGTCTTCATTTGCTCACCGAACCTCTCCAATCCTATCACTGCTGCGTTTATGCCCCTGTACACACTCTTGATTTTCTTTCAGAGACATAGCAATCCATAGGTTTTAAGATACTTACTAGTCAGGTACATTCTTAGGCGTTTAATATGGGGTGTTGAGTCCATTTCGTTGAGCAAGGAGTAGCTCTTGTCTATTCCATATTTGGCTTAAGGAACTTCATCTGTGATCATTTCAATCTCTGGTTTGATGCAGCACCCCAACTCACCTTTCCCCTTAAGCAAGCATAAGTTGGTTTTCTAAATTTGAGACCCTGTTCTGTTTTGTAATCCAGTTCCTGTGTAGCCAAGGTTACATTCCGTGTATTAGTGATATCTTATGATGTTTCTTTTTCTGTGTGACTTATTTCAGTTAGAATCATCATACCTGAATCCACTCATTATGCTGCTATGGGCCTGATGACATAGATTTCATTGCTGAGTGATATTGCATTGTACGTAAGTACCACAACTTCTTTATCCATTTTTCACTTTCTGCGATATTGAACTTGTACCGTAAACGAGGTTCTTGTAAACAGAGCCGTCCCAAACTTTGGGGTGGCTGTGTCTTTTTGATTTTAATTTCCCAAGCTATAGGACCATAAGTGGAAGTGCCCTAGTCTCTGTTGCTTTGTTTTTTAGATGTTTCAGGAAACACCATACACCTCTCCCGAGTGGCTGTTGGCAATTTACATCCCGCCCATCAGCATAACAAGGCTCCCAGTTCTCCATGGCCTGTCCTGCCTTTCTGGATTTTACACTTTTTTCAGATGGCCCTTTTGACCGGGGGGAAGTGAGACTTCATTGTAGTGCAGATTTCCTTTGCGAGCTTGCTTGGTTGGCCAAAAAGGGCGTATGCGTTTTTTCCTGAATATATTTAGGAAAAAACACATACGCCCTTTTTGGCCAAATGCATCATTGTGGACGTTCTGCCTCTTTTCCTATGCTTTAAATGCAATTGCAGTCTACCTCCTGAAATCGGTTTCCTGCAATTCTGCCCCGCTTTCAAGTTCTGTTGGCAGCCTTACTTCAGTATATTTTTGGACGATAGCTGTCATTTATAACTCTGCAGGTTTGTGAATTACAGTGCCCCTGAGCTCCTTTCTTCAACTCGCTTTCTTGTGAGCTGGCCGCAACACCGCAGGATTGCTTCAGGCCCTAATCTGGTTCCGGCACGGCACGCTGAGCCTTTGGTTAATTCCTCTTCCTGGTGGGAAATGAGAGTTAAATTTGCCCGTCCAGACACCTCCAGCTAGTCTCTCATTGGTTCTCCCTATTCCTGTTCATCTTCCGCAGAAATTGCAAATGGGCCAAACAGGAGGTTAAAGGCACTGACTCTCCAAGTCGCGAGAGTGTTAGTAAAGCGTCTGGAATGTTGCACCCGAGTACCAAGGGACGAGAACTGAGACATATTGGAACACGTCTCCCGATCGTACGGTTTATCATACTCTGGGTTCCACATGCATGTTTTAGCTGAAGGAAGAATCCCTTAAACCTGGAGAGTTGAGACCCGTGGAATGGGTACCATGCAATATGACTTCAAAGGGTCTTCATTTGCTCACCGAACCTCTCCAATCCTATCACTGCTGCGTTTATGCCCCTGTACACACGCTTGATTCTCTTTCGGAGACATAGCAATCCATAGGTTTGAAAATTCTTACTAGTCAGGTACATTCTTAGGCGTTTAATATGGGGTGTTGAGTCCATTTCGTTGAGCAAGGAGTAGTTCTTGTCTATTCCATATTTGGCTTAAGGAACTTTATCTGTGCTCATTTCAATCTCTGGTTTTAGGCAGCACCCCAACTCACCTTTCCCCTTAAGCAAGCATAAGTTGTTTTTCTAAATTTAAGGCCCTGTTCTGTTTTGTAATCCAGTTCCTGTGTAGCCAAGTTTACATTCCGTGTATTAGTGATATCTTATGATGTTTCTTTTTCTGTGTGACTTATTTCAGTTAGAATCATCATACCTGAATCCACTCATTATGCTGCTATGGGCCTGATGACATAGATTTCATTGCTGAGTGATATTGCATTGAACGTAAGTACCACAACTTCTTTATCCATTTTTCACTTTCTGCGATATTGAACTTGTACCGTAAACGAGGTTCTTGTAAACAGAGCCGTCCCAAACTTTGGGGTGGCTGTGTCTTTTTGATTTTAATTTCCCAAGCTATAGGACCATAAGTGGAAGTGCCCTAGTCTCAGTTGCTTCTTTTTTAGATGTTTCAGGAAACACCATACACCTCTCCCGAGTGACTGTTGGCAATTTACATCCTGCCCATCAGCATAACAAGGCTCCCAGTTCTCCATCGCCTGTCCTGCCTTTCTGGATTTTACACTTTTTTCAGATGGCCCTTTTGACCGGGGGGAAGTGAGACTTCATTGTAGTGCAGATTTCCTTTGCAAGCTTGCTTGGTTGGCCAAAAAGGGCGTATGCGTTTTTTCCTGAATATATTCAGGAAAAAATGCATACGCCCTTTTTGGCCAAGTGCATCATTGTGGACGTTCTGCCTCTTTTCCTATGCTTTAAATGCAATTCCAGTCTACCTCCTGAAATCGGTTTCCTGCAATTCTGCCCCGCTTTCAAGTCCTCTTGGCAGCCTTACTTCAGTATATTTTTGGACGATAGCTGTCATTTATAACTCTGCAGGTTTGTGAATTACAGTGCCCCTGAGCTCCTTTCTTCAACTCGCTTTCTTGTGAGCTGGCCGGAACACCACAGGATTGCTTCAGGCCGTAATCTAGTTCTGGCACGGCACGCTGAGCCTTTGGTTAATTCCTCTTCCTGGTGGGAAATGAGAGTTAAATTTGCCCGTCCAGACACCTCCAGCTAGTCTCTCATTGGTTCTCCCTATTCCTGTTCATCTTCCGCAGAAATTGCAAACTGGGCCAAACAGGAGGTTAAAGACAGTGTCTCTCCAAGTCGGGAGAGTGTTAGTAAAGCGTCTGGAATGTTGCACCCGAGTACCAGAGGACGAGAACTGAGACATATTGGAACAATTCTCCCGATCACACGGTTGATCATACTCTGGGTTCCACGTGCATGTTTTAGCTGAAGGAAGAATCCCTTAAACCTGGAGAGTTGAGACCCATGGAATGGGTACCATGCAATATGACTTCAAAGGGTCTTCATTTGCTCACCGAACCTCTCCAATGCTATCACTGCTGCGTTTATGCCCCTGTACACATGCTTGATTTTCTTTCAGAGACATAGCAATCCATAGGTTTTAAGATACTTACTAGTCAGGTACATTATTAGGCATTTAATATGGGATGTTGATTCCATTTCGTTGAGCAAGGAGTAGTTCTTGTCTATTCCATATTTGGCTTAAGAAACTTTATCTGTGCTCATTTCAGTCTCTGGTTTGATGCAGCACCCCAACTCACCTTTTCGCTTAAGCAAGCATAAGTTGGTTTTCTAAATTTGAGACCCTGTTCCAATTTGTAATCCAGTTCCTGTGTAGCCAAGTTTACATTCCGTGTATTAGTGATATCTTATGATGTTTCTTTCTCTGTGTGACTTATTTCAGTTAGAATCATCATACCTGAATCCACTCATTATGCTGCTACGGGCCTGATGACATAGATTTCATTGCTGAGTGATATTGCATTGTACGTAAGTACCACAACTTCTTTATCCATTTTTCACTTTCTGCGATATTGAACTTGTACCGTAAACGAGGTTCTTGTAAACAGAGCCGTCCCAAACTTTGGGGTGGCTGTGTCTTTTTGATTTTAATTTCCCTAAGCTATAGGACCATAAGTGGAAGTGCCCTAGGCTCTGTTGCTTTGTTTTTTAGATGTTTCAGGAAACACCATACACTTCTCCCGAGTGGCTGTTGGCAATTTACATCTCGCCCATCAGCATAACAAGGCTCCAAGTTTTCCATGGCCTGTCCTGCCTTTCTTGATTTTACACTTTTTTAAGATGGCCCTTTTGACCAGGGGGAAGTGAGACTTCATTGTAGTGCAGATTTCCTTTGCAAGCTTGCTTGGTTGGCCAAAAAGGGCGTATGCGTTTTTTCCTGAATATATATATTCAGGAAAAATATATATATATTCAGGAAAAAACGCATACGCCCTTTTTGGCCAAGTGCATCATTGTGGACGTTCTGCCTCTTTTCCTATGCTTTAAATGCAATTCCAGTCTACCTCCTGAAATCGGTTTCCTGCAATTCTGCCCCGCTTTCAAGTCCTCTTGGCAGCCTTACTTCAGTATATTTTTGGACGATAGCTGTCATTTATAACTCTGCAGGTTTGTGAATTACAGTGCCCCTGATCTCCTTTCTTCAACTCGCTTTCTTGTGAGCTGGCCGCAACACCGCAGGATTGCTTCAGGCCCTAATCTGGTTCCAGCACGGCACGCTGAGCCTTTGGTTAACTCCTCTTCCTGGTGGGAAATGAGAGTTAAATTTGCCCGTCCAGACACCTCCAGCTAGTCTCTCATTGGTTCTTCCTATTCCTGTTCATCTTCCGCAGAAATTGCAAATGGGCCAAACAGGAGGTTAAAGGCACTGACTTTCCAAGTCGGGAGAGTGTTAGTAAAGCGTCTGGAATGTTGCACCCGAGTACCAGGGGACGAGAACTGAGACATATTGGAACACATCTCCCGATCGTACGGTTTATCATACTCTGGGTTCCACATGCATGTTTTAGCTGAAGGAAGAATCCCTTAAACCTGGAGAGTTGAGACCCGTGGAATGGGTACCATGCAATATGACTTCAAAGGGTCTTCATTTGCTCACCGAACCTCTCCAATCCTATCACTGCTGCGTTTATGCCCCTGTACACACGCTTGATTCTCTTTCGGAGACATAGCAATCCATAGGTTTGAAAATTCTTACTAGTCAGGTACATTCTTAGGCGTTTAATATGGGCTGTTGAGTCCATTTCGTTGAGCAAGGAGTAGTTCTTGTCTATTCCATATTTGGCTTAAGGAACTTTATCTGTGCTCATTTCAATCTCTGGTTTTAGGCAGCACCCCAACTCACCTTTCCCCTTAAGCAAGCATAAGTTGTTTTTCTAAATTTAAGGCCCTGTTCTGTTTTGTAATCCAGTTCCTGTGTAGCCAAGTTTACATTCCGTGTATTAGTGATATCTTATGATGTTTCTTTTTCTGTGTGACTTATTTCAGTTAGAATCATCATACCTGAATCCACTCATTATGCTGCTATGGGCCTGATGACATAGATTTCATTGCTGAGTGATATTGCATTGAACGTAAGTACCACAACTTCTTTATCCATTTTTCACTTTCTGCGATATTGAACTTGTACCGTAAACGAGGTTCTTGTAAACAGAGCCGTCCCAAACTTTGGGGTGGCTGTGTCTTTTTGATTTTAATTTCCCAAGCTATAGGACCATAAGTGGAAGTGCCCTAGTCTCTGTTGCTTCTTTTTTAAATGTTTCAGGAAACACCATACACCTCTCCCGAGTGACTGTTGGCAATTTACATCCCGCCCATCAGCATAACAAGGCTCCCAGTTCTCCATGGCCTGTCCTGCCTTTCTGGATTTTACAGTTTTTTCAGATGGCCCTTTTGACCGGGGGGAAGTGAGACTTCATTGTAGTGCAGATTTCCTTTGCAAGCTTGCTTGGTTGGCCAAAAAGGGCGTATGCGTTTTTTCCTGAATATATTCAGGAAAAAACGCATACGCCCTTTTTGGCCAAGTGCATCATTGTGGACGTTCTGCCTCTTTTCCTATGCTTTAAATGCAATTCCAGTCTACCTCCTGAAATCGGTTTCCTGCAATTCTGCCCCGCTTTCAAGTCCTCTTGGCAGCCTTACTTCAGTATATTTTTGGACGATAGCTGTCATTTATAACTCTGCAGGTTTGTGAATTACAGTGCCCCTGAGCTCCTTTCTTCAACTCGCTTTCTTGTGAGCTGGCCGCAACACCGCAGCATTGCTTCAGGCCCTAATCTGGTTCCGGCACGGCACGCTGAGCCTTTGGTTAATTCCTCTTCCTGGTGGGAAATGAGAGTTAAATTTGCCCGTCCAGACACCTCCAGCTAGTCTCTCATTGGTTCTCCCTATTCCTGTTCATCTTCCTCAGAAATTGCAAATGGGCCAAACAGGAGGTTAAAGGCACTGACTTTCCAAGTCGGGAGAGTGTTAGTAAAGCATCTGGAATGTTGCACCCGAGTACCAGGGGACGAGAAGTGAGACATATTGGAACACGTCTCCCGATCACACGGTTGAACATACTCTGGGTTCCACATGCATGTTTTAGCTGAAGGAAGAATCCCTTAAACCTGGAGACTTGAGACCCGTGGAATGGGTTCCATGCAATATGACTTCAAAGGGTCTTCATTTGCTCACCAAACCTCTCCAATCCTATCACTGCTGCGTTTATGCCCCTGTACACACGCTTGATTCTCTTTCAGAGACATAGCAATCCATAGGTTTTAAGATACTTACTAGTCAGGTACATTCTTAGGCGTTTAATATGGGCTGTTGAGTCCATTTCGTTGAGCAAGGAGTAGTTCTTGTCTATTCCATATTTGGCTTAAGGATCTTTATCTGTGCTCATTTCAAACTCTGGTTTTATGCAGCACCCCAACTCACCTTTCCCCTTAAGCAAGCATAAGTTGGTTTTCTAAATCTGAGACCCTGTTCTGTTTTGTAATCCAGTTCCTGTGTAGCCAAGTTTACATTCCGTGTATTGGTGATATCTTCTGATGTTTCTTTTTCTGTGTGACTTATTTCAGTTAGAATCATCATACCTGAATCCACTCATTATGCTGCTACGGGCCTGATGACATAGATTTCATTGCTGAGTGATATTGCATTGTATGTAAGTACCACAACTTCTTTATCCATATTTCACTTTCTGCGCTATTGAACTTGTACCATAAACGAGGTTCTTGTAAACAGAGCCGTCCCAAACTTTGGGGTGGCTGTGTCTTTTTGATTTGAATTTCCCTAAGCTATAGGACCATAAGTGGAAGTGCCCTAGGCTCTGTTGCTTTGTTTTTTAGATGTTTAAGGAAACACCATACACTTCTCCCAAGTGGCTGTTGGCAGTTTACATACCGCCCATCAGCATAACAAGGCTCCCAGTTCTCCATGGCCTGTCCTGCCTTTCTGGATTTTACACTTATTTCAGGTGGCCCTTTTGACTGGGGGAAGTGAGCCTTCATTTTAGTGCAGATTTCCTTTGCAAGCTTGCTTGGTTGACCAAAAAGGGCGTATGCGTTTTTTCCTGAATATATTCAGGAAAAAACGCATACGCCCTTTTTGGCCAATTGCATCATTGTGGACGTTCTGCCTCTTTTCCTATGCTTTAAATGCAATTCCAGTCTACCTCCTGAAATCGGTTTCCTGCAACTCTGCCCCGCTTTCAAGTCCTCTTGGCAGCCTTACTTCAGTATATTTTTGGACGATAGCTGTCATTTATAACTCTGCAGGTTTGTGAATTTCACTGCCCCTGAGCTGCTTTCTTCAACTCGCTTTCTTGTGAGCTGGCCGCAACACCGCAGGATTGCTTCAGGCCCTAATCTGGTTCCGGCACGGCACGCTGAGCCTTTGGTTAATTCCTCTTCCTGGTGGGAAATGAGAGTTAAATTTGCCCGTCTACACTCCTCCAGCTAGTCTCTCTTTGGCTCTCCCTATTCCTGTTCATCTTCCGCAGAAATTGCAAACTGGGCCAAACAGGAGTTTAAAGGCACTGACTCTCCAAGTCGGGAGAGTGTTAGTAAAGCGTTTGGAATGTTCCACCCGAGTACCAGGGGACGAGAACTGAGGCATATTGGAATACGTCTCCCGATCCCATGGTTGATCATACTCTGGGTTCCACGTGCATGTTTTAGCTGAAGGAAGAATCCCTTAAACCTGGAGAGTTGAGACCCGTGGAATGGGTACCATGCAATATGACTTCAAAGGGTCTTCATTTGCTCACCGAACCTCTCCAATCCTATCACTGCTGCGTTTATGCCCCTGTACACACGCTTGATTTTCTTTCAGAGACATAGCAATCCATAGGTTGTAAGATACTTACTAGTCAGGTACATTCTTAGGCGTTTAATATGGGCTGTTGAGTCCATTTCGTTGAGCAAGGAGTAGCTCTTTTCTATTCCATATTTGGCTTAAGGAACTTTATCTGTGCTCATTTCAGTCTCTGGCTTGATGCAGCACCCCAACTCACCTTTTCGCTTAAGCAAGCATAAGTTGGTTTTCTAAATCTGAGACCCTGTTCTGTTTTGTAATCCAGTTCCTGTGTAGCCAAGTTTACATTCCGTGTATTGGTGATATCTTATGATGTTTCTTTTTCTGTGTGACTTATTTCAGTTAGAATCATCATACCTGAATCCACTCATTATGCTGCTACGGGCCTGATGACATAGATTTCATTGCTGAGTGATATTGCATTGTACGTAAGTACCACAACTTCTTTATCCATATTTCACTTTCTGCGCTATTGAACTTGTACCGTAAACGAGGTTCTTGTAAACAGAGCCGTCCCAAACTTTGGGGTGGCTGTGTCTTTTTGATTTGAATTTCCCTAAGCTATAGGACCATAAGTGGAAGTGCCCTAGGCTCTGTTGCTTTGTTTTTTAGATGTTTAAGGAAACACCATACACTTCTCCCAAGTGGCTGTTGGCAGTTTACATACCGCCCATCAGCATAACAAGGCTCCCAGTTCTCCATGGCCTGTCCTGCCTTTCTGGGTTTTACACTTATTTCAGGTGGCCCTTTTGACCGGGGGAAGTGAGCCTTCATTGTAGTGCAGATTTCCTTTGCAAGCTTGCTTGGTTGACCAAAAAGGGCGTATGTGTTTTTTCCTAAATATATTCAGGAAAAAACGCATACGCCCTTTTTGGCCAAGTGCATCATTGTGGACGTTCTGCCTCTTTTCCTATGCTTTAAATGCAATTCCAGTCTACCTCCTGAAATCGGTTTCCTGCAATTCTGCCCCGCTTTCAAGTCCTCTTGGCAGCCTTACTTCAGTATATTTTTGGACGATAGCTGTCATTTATAACTCTGCAGGTTTGTGAATTTCACTGCCCCTGAGCTCCTTTCTTCAACTCGCTTTCTTGTGAGCTGGCCGCAACACCGCAGGATTGCTTCAGGCCCTAATCTGGTTCCGGCACGGCACGCTGACCCTTTGGTTAATTCCTCTTCCTGGTGGGAAATGAGAGTTAAATTTGCCCGTCTAGACTCCTCCAGTTAGTCTCTCTTTGGCTCTCCCTATTCCTGATCATCTTCCGCAGAAATTGCAAACTGGGCCAAACAGGAGTTTAAAGGCACTGACTCTCCAAGTCGGGAGAGTGTTAGTAAAGCTTCTGGAATGTTGCACCCGAGTACCAGGGGATGAGAACTTAGGCATATTGGAACACGTCTCCCGATCCCATGGTTGATCATACTCTGGGTTCCACGTGCATGTTTTAGCTGAAGGAAGAATCCCTTAAACCAGGAGAGTTGAGACCCGTGGAATGGGTACCATGCAATATGACTTCAAAGGGTCTTCATTTGCTCACCGAACCTCTCCAATCCTATCACTGCTGCGTTTATGCCCCTGTACACACGCTTGATTTTCTTTCAGAGACATAGCAATCCATAGGTTGTAAGATACTTACTAGTCAGGTACATTCTTAGGCGTTTAATATGGGCTGTTGAGTCCATTTCGTTGAGCAAGGAGTAGCTCTTTTCTATTCCATATTTGGCTTAAGGAACTTTATCTGTGCTCATTTCAGTCTCTGGCTTGATGCAGCACCCCAACTCACCTTTTCGCTTAAGCAAGCATAAGTTGGTTTTCTAAATCTGAGACCCTGTTCTGTTTTGTAATCCAGTTCCTGTGTAGCCAAGTTTACATTCCGTGTATTGGTGATATCTTATGATGTTTCTTTTTCTGTGTGACTTATTTCAGTTAGAATCATCATACCTGAATCCACTCATTATGCTGCTACGGGCCTGATGACATAGATTTCATTGCTGAGTGATATTGCATTGTACGTAAGTACCACAACTTCTTTATCCATATTTCACTTTCTGCGCTATTGAACTTGTACCGTAAACGAGGTTCTTGTAAACAGAGCCGTCCCAAACTTTGGGGTGGCTGTGTCTTTTTGATTTGAATTTCCCTAAGCTATAGGACCATAAGTGGAAGTGCCCTAGGCTCTGTTGCTTTGTTTTTTAGATGTTTAAGGAAACACCATACACTTCTCCCAAGTGGCTGTTGGCAGTTTACATACCGCCCATCAGCATAACAAGGCTCCCAGTTCTCCATGGCCTGTCCTGCCTTTCTGGGTTTTACACTTATTTCAGGTGGCCCTTTTGACCGGGGGAAGTGAGCCTTCATTGTAGTGCAGATTTCCTTTGCAAGCTTGCTTGGTTGACCAAAAAGGGCGTATGTGTTTTTTCCTAAATATATTCAGGAAAAAACGCATACGCCCTTTTTGGCCAAGTGCATCATTGTGGACGTTCTGCCTCTTTTCCTATGCTTTAAATGCAATTCCAGTCTACCTCCTGAAATCGGTTTCCTGCAATTCTGCCCCGCTTTCAAGTCCTCTTGGCAGCCTTACTTCAGTATATTTTTGGACGATAGCTGTCATTTATAACTCTGCAGGTTTGTGAATTTCACTGCCCCTGAGCTCCTTTCTTCAACTCGCTTTCTTGTGAGCTGGCCGCAACACCGCAGGATTGCTTCAGGCCCTAATCTGGTTCCGGCACGGCACGCTGACCCTTTGGTTAATTCCTCTTCCTGGTGGGAAATGAGAGTTAAATTTGCCCGTCTAGACTCCTCCAGTTAGTCTCTCTTTGGCTCTCCCTATTCCTGATCATCTTCCGCAGAAATTGCAAACTGGGCCAAACAGGAGTTTAAAGGCACTGACTCTCCAAGTCGGGAGAGTGTTAGTAAAGCTTCTGGAATGTTGCACCCGAGTACCAGGGGATGAGAACTTAGGCATATTGGAACACGTCTCCCGATCCCATGGTTGATCATACTCTGGGTTCCACGTGCATGTTTTAGCTGAAGGAAGAATCCCTTAAACCAGGAGAGTTGAGACCCGTGGAATGGGTACCATGCAATATGACTTCAAAGGGTCTTCATTTGCTCACCGAACCTCTCCAATCCTATCACTGCTGCGTTTATGCCCCTGTACACACGCTTGATTTTCTTTCAGAGACATAGCAATCCATAGGTTTTAAGATACTTACTAGTCACGTACATTCTTAGGCGTTTAATATGGGGTGTTGAGTCCATTTCGTTGAGCAAGGAGTAGCTCTTGTCTATTCCATATTTGGCTTAAGGAACTTTATCTGTGCTCATTTCAATCTCTGGTTTGATGCAGCACCCCAACTCACCTTTTCGCTTAAGCAAGCATAAGTTGGTTTTCTAAATTTGAGACCCTGTTCTGATTTGTAATCCAGTTCCTGTGTAGCCAAGTTTACATTTCGTGTATTAGTGATATTTTATGATGTTTCTTTTTCTGTGTGACTTATTTCAGTTAGAATCATCATACCTGAATCCATTCATTATGCTGCTACGGCCCTGATGACATAGATTTCATTGCTGAGTGATATTGCATTGTACGTAAGTACCACAACTTCTTTATCCATATTTCACTTTCTGCGCTATTGAACTTGTACCGTAAACGAGGTTCTTGTAAACAGAGCCGTCCCAAACTTTGGGGTGGCTGTGTCTTTTTAATTTTAATTTCCCTAAGCTATAGGACCATAAGTGGAAGTGCCCTAGGCTCTGTTGCTTTGTTTTTTAGATGTTTAAGGAAACACCATACACTTCTCCCAAGTGGCTGTTGGCAATTAACATACCGCCCATCAGCATGACAAGGCTCCGAGTTCTCCATGGCCTGTCCTGCCTTTCTGGATTTTACACTTTTTTCAGGTGGCCCTTTTCACCGGGGGGAAGTGAGCCTTCATTGTAGTGCAGATTTCCTTTGCAAGCTTGCTTGGTTGGCCAAAAAGGGCGTATGCGTTTTTTCCTGAATATATTCAGGAAAAAACGCATACGCCCTTTTTGGCCAAGTGCATCATTGTGGACGTTCTGCCTCTTTTCCTATGCTTTAAATGCAATTCCAGTCTACCTCCTGAAATCGGTTTCCTGCAATTCTGCCCCGCTTTCAAGTCCTCTTGGCAGCCTTACTTCAGTATATTTTTGTACGATAGCTGTCATTTATAACTCTGCAGGTTTGTGAATTACAGTGCCCCTGAGCTCCTTTCTTCAACTCGCTTTCTTGTGAGCTGCCCGCAGCACCGCAGGATTGTTTCAGGCCATAATCTGGTTCCGGCACGGCACGCTGAGCTTTTGGTTAATGCCTCTTCCTGGTGGGAAATGAGAGTTAAATTTGCCCGTCCAGACACCTCCAGCTAGTCTCTCTTTGGCTCTCCCTATTCCTGTTCATCTTCCGCAGAAATTGCATACTGGGCCAAACAGGAGGTGAAATGCACTGACTCTCCAAGTCGGGAGAGTGTTAGTAAAGCGTCTGGAATGTTGCACCCGAGTACCAGGGGACGAGAACTGAGGCATATTGGAACACGTCTCCCGATCACACGGTTGATCATACTCTGGGTTCCACGTGCATGTTTTAGCTAAAGGATGAATCCCTTAAACCTGGAGAGTTGAGACCCGTGGAATGGGTACCATGCAATATGACTTCAAAGGGTCTTCCTTTGCTCACCGAACCTCTCCAATCCTATCACTGCTGCGTTTATGCCCCTGTGCACACGCTTGATTCTCTTTCGGAGACATAGCAATCCATAGGTTTGAAAATTCTTACTAGTCAGGTACATTCTTAGGCGTTTAATATGGGCTGTTGAGTCCATTTCTTTGAGCAAGGAGTAGCTCTTGTCTATTCCATATTTGGCTTAAGGAACTTTATCTGTGCTCATTTCAATCTCTGGTTTTAGGCAGCACCCCAACTCACCTTTCCCCTTAAGCAAGCATAAGTTGGTTTTCTAAATTTGAGACCCTGTTCTGTTTTGTAATGCAGTTCCTGTGTAGCCAAGTTTACATTCCGTGTATTAGTGATATCTTATGATGTTTCTTTTTCTGTGATACTTATTTCAGTTAGAATCATCATACCTGAATCCACTCTTTATGCTGCTATGGGCCTGAAGAGATAGATTTCATTGCTGAGTGATAATGCATTGTACGTAAGTACCACAACTTCTTTATCCATTTTTCGCTTTCTGCGATATTGAACTTGTACCATACACGGGTTTCTTGTAAACAGGGCCGTCCCGAACTTTGGGGTGGCTGTGTCTTTTTGATTTTAATTTCCCTAAGCTATAGGACTATAAGTGGACTTGCCCTAGGCTCAGTTGCTTTGTTTTTTAGATGTTTCATAAACACCATACACTTCTCTGGAGTGGCTGTTGGCAATTTACATCCCGCCCATCAGCATAACAAGGCTCCCAGTTCTCCATGGCCTGTCCTGCCTTTCTGGATTTTACACTTATTTCAGGTGGCCCTTTTGACTGGGGGAAGTGAGACTTCATTGTAGTGCAGATTTCCTTTGCAAGCTTGCTTGGTTGGCCAAAAAGGGCGTATGCGTTTTTTCCTGAATATATTCAGGAAAAAACGCATACGCCCTTTTTGGCCAAGTGCATCATTGTCCACGTTCTGCCTCCTTTCCTATGCTTTAAATGTAATTCCAGTCTACCTCCTGATATCGGTTTCCTGCAATTCTGCCCCGCCTTCAAGTCCTCTTGGCACCCTTACTTCAGTATATTTTTGGACGATAGCTGTCATTTATAACTCTGAAGGTTTGTGAATTACAGTGCCCCTGAGCTCCTTTCTTCAACTCGCTTTCTTGTGAGCTGGCCGCAACACCGCAGGATTGCTTCAGGCCCTAATCTGGTTCCGGCACGGCACTCTGAGCCTTTGGTTAATTCCTATTCCTGGTGGAAAATGAGAGTTAAATTTGCCCGTCCAGACACCTCCAGCTAGTCTCTCATTGGTTCTCCCTATTCCTGTTCATCTTCCGCAGAAATTGCAAACTGGGCCAAACAGGAGATTAAAGGCACTGACTCTCCAAGTCGGGAGAGTGTTAGTAAAGCGTCTGGAATGTTGCACCCGCGTACCAGGGGACGAGAACTGAGACATATTGGAACACGTCTCCCGATCACACGGTTGATCATACTCTGGGTTCCACATACATGTTTTAGCTGAAGGAAGAATCCCTTAAACCCGGAGAATTGAGACCCGTGGAATGGGTACCCGGCAATATGACTTCAAAGGGTCTTCATTTGCTCACCGAACCTCTCCAATCCTATGACTGCTGCATTTATGCCCCTGTCCACAAGCTGGATTCTCTTTCGGAGACATAGCAATCCATAAGTTTTAAGATACTTACCAGTCAGGTACATTCTTAGGCGTTTAATATGGGGTGTTGAGTCCATTTCGTTGAGCAAGGAGTAGCTCTTGTCTATTCCATATTTGGCTTAAGGAACTTTATCTGTGCTCATTTCAATCTCAGGTTTTATGCAGCACCCCAACTCACCTTTCCCCTTAAGCAAGCATTAGTTGGTTTTCTAAATTTGAGACCCTGTTCTGTTTTGTAATCCAGTTCCTGTGTAGCCAAGTTTACATTCCGTGTATTAGTGATATCTTATGATGTTTCTTTTTCTGTGTGACTTATTTCAGTTAGAATCATCATACCTGAATCCACTCATTATGCTGCTACGGGCCTGATGACATAGATTTCATTGCTGAGTGATATTGCATTGAACGTAAGTACCACAACTTCTTTATCCATTTTTCACTTTCTGCGATATTGAACTTGTACCGTAAACGAGGTTCTTGTAAACAGAGCCGTCCCAAATTTTGGGGTGGCTGTGTCTTTTTGATTTTAATTTCCCAAGCTATAGGACCATAAGTGGAAGTGCCCTAGTCTCTGTTACTTGTTTTTTAGATGTTTCAGGAAACACCATACACCTCTCCCGAGTGACTGTTGGCAATTTACATCCCGCCCATCAGCATAACAAGGCTCCCAGTTCTCCATCGCCTGTCCTGCCTTTCTGGATTTTACACTTTTTTCAGATGGCCCTTTTGACCGGGGGGAAGTGAGACTTCATTGTAGTGCAGATTTCCTTTGCAAGCTTGCTTGGTTGGCCAAAAAGGGCATATGCGTGTTTTCCTGAATATATTCAGGAAAAAACGCATACGCCCTTTTTGGCCAAGTGCATCATTGTGGACGTTCTGCCTCTTTTCCTATGCTTTAAATGCAATTCCAGTCTACCTCCTGAAATCGGTTTCCTGCAATTCTGCCCCGCTTTCAAGTCCTCTTGGCAGCCTTACTTCAGTATATTTTTGGACGATAGCTGCCATTTATAACTCTGCAGGTTTGTGAATTACAGTGCCCCTGAGCTCCTTTCTTCAACTCGCTTTCTTGTGAGCTGGCCGGAACACCACAGGATTGCTTCAGGCCATAATCTGGTTCTGGCACGGCACGCTGAGCCTTTGGTTAATTCCTCTTCCTGGTGGGAAATGAGAGTTAAATTTGCCCGTCCAGACACCTCCAGCTAGTCTCTCATTGGTTCTCCCTATTCCTGTTCATCTTCCGCAGAAATTGCAAACTGGGCCAAACAGGAGGTTAAAGACACTGACTCTCCAAGTCGGGAGAGTGTTAGTAAGGCGTCTGGAATGTTGCACCCGAGTACCAGAGGACGAGAACTGAGACATATTGGAACAAGTCTCCCGATCACACGGTTGATCATACTCTGGGTTCCACGTGCATGTTTTAGCTGAAGGAAGAATCCCTTAAACCTGGAGAGTTGAGACCCGTGGAATGGGTACCATGCAATATGACTTCAAAGGGTCTTCATTTGCTCACCGAACCTCTCCAATGCTATCACTGCTGCGTTTATGCCCCTGTACACACGCTTGATTTTCTTTCAGAGACATAGCAATCCATAGGTTTTAAGATACTTACTAGTCAGGTACATTATTAGGCATTTAATATGGGATGTTGATTCCATTTCGTTGAGCAAGGAGTAGTTCTTGTCTATTCCATATTTGGCTTAAGAAACTTTATCTGTGCTCATTTCAGTCTCTGGTTTGATGCAGCACCCCAACTCACCTTTTCGCTTAATCAAGCATAAGTTGGTTTTCTAAATTTGAGACCCTGTTCCAATTTGTAATCCAGTTCCTGTGTAGCCAAGTTTACATTCCGTGTATTAGTGATATCTTATGATGTTTCTTTTTCTGTGTGACTTATATCAGTTAGAATCATCATACCTGAATCCACTCATTATGCTGCTACGGGCCTGATGACATAGATTTCATTGCTGAGTGATATTGCATTGTACGTAAGTACCACAACTTCTTTATCCATTTTTCACTTTCTGCGATATTGAACTTGTACCGTAAACGAGGTTCTTGTAAACAGAGCCGTCCCAAACTTTGGGGTGGCTGTGTCTTTTTGATTTTAATTTCCCTAAGCTATAGGACCATAAGTGGAAGTGCCCTAGGCTCTGTTGCTTGTTTTTTAGATGTTTCAGGAAACACCATACACCTCTCCCGAGTGGCTGTTGGCAATTTACATCCCGCCCATGAGCATAACAAGGCTCCCAGTTCTCCATGGCCTGTCCTGCCTTTCTGGATTTTACACTTTTTCAGATGGCCCTTTTGACCGGGGGGAAGTGAGACTTCATTGTAGTGCAGATTTCCTTTGCAAGCTTGCTTGGTTGGCCAAAAAGGGCGTATGCGTTTTTTTCTGAATATATTCAGGAAAAAACGCATACGCCCTTTTTGGCCAAGTGCATCATTGTGGACGTTCTGCCTCTTTTCCTATGCTTTAAATGCAATTCCAGTCTACCTCCTGAAATCGGTTTCCTGCAATTCTGCCCCGCTTTCAAGTCCTCTTGGCAGCCTTACTTCAGTATATTTTTGTACGATAGCTGTCATTTATAACTCTGCAGGTTTGTGAATTACAGTGCCCCTGAGCTCCTTTCTTCAACTCGCTTTCTTGTGAGCTGGCCGCAACACCGCAGGATTGCCTCAGGCCATAATCTGGTTCCGGCACGGCACACTGAGCCTTTGATTAATTCCTCCTTCCTGGTGGGAAATGAGAGTTAAATTTGCCCGTCCAGACACCTCCAGCTAGTCTCTCATTGGTTCTCCCTATTCCTGTTCATCTTCCGCAGAAATTGCAAACTGGGCCAAACAGGAGGTTAAAGGCACTGACTCTCCAAGTCGGGAGAGTGTTAGTAAAGCATCTGGAATGTTGCACCCGAGTACCAGGGGACGAGAACTGAGACATATTGGAACACGTCTCCCAATCACACGGTTGATCATACTCTGGGTTCCACATGCATGTTTCAGCTGAAGGAAGAATCCCTTAAACCTGGAGAGTTGAGACCCGTGGAATGGGTACCATGCAATATGACTTCAAAGGGTCTTCATTTGCTCACCGAACCTCTCCAATCCTATCACTGCTGCGTTTATGCCCCTGTACACACGCTTGATTTTCTTTCAGAGACATAGCAATCCATAGGTTTTAAGATACTTACTAGTCAGGTACATTCTTAGGCGTTTAATATGGGGTGTTGAGTCCATTTCGTTGAGCAAGGAGTAGTTCTTGTCTATTACATATTTGGCTTAAGGAACTTTATCTGTGCTCATTTCAATCTCTGGTTTTATGCAGCACCCCAACTCACCTTTCCCCTTAAGCAAGCATAAGTTGGTTTTCTAAATTTGAGACCCTGTTCTGTTTTGTAATCCAGTTCCTGTGTAGCCAAGTTTACATTCCGTGTATTAGTGATATCTTATGATGTTTCTTTTTCTGTGTGACTTATTTCAGTTAGAATCATCATACCTGAATCCACTCATTATGCTGCTATGGGCCTGATGACATAGATTTCATTGCTGAGTGATATTGCATTGAACGTAAGTACCACAACTTCTTTATCCATTTTTCACTTTCTGCGATATTGAACTTGTACCGTAAATGAGGTTCTTGTAAACAGAGCCGTCCCAAACTTTGGCGTGGCTGTGTCTTTTTGATTTTAATTTCCCAAGCTATAGGACCATAAGTGGAAGTGCCCTAGTCTCTGTTGCTTGTTTTTTAGATGTTTCAGGAAACACCATACACCTCTCCCGAGTGGCTGTTGGCAATTTACATCCCGCCCATCAGCATAACAAGGCTCCCAGTTCTCCATTGCCTGTCCTGCCTTTCTGGATTTTACACTTTTATCAGATGTCCCTTTTGACCGGGGGGAAGTGAGACTTCATTGTAGTGCAGATTTCCTTTGCAAGCTTGCTTGGTTGGCCAAAAAGGGCGTATGCGTTTTTTCCTGAATATATTCAGGAAAAAACGCATACGCCCTTTTTGGCCAAGTGCATCATTGTGGACGTTCTGCCTCTTTTCCTATGCTTTAAATGCAATTCCAGTCTACCTCCTGAAATCGGTTTCCTGCAATTCTGCCCCGCTTTCAAGTCCTCTTGGCAGCCTTACTTCAGTATATTTTTGGACGATAGCTGTCATTTATAACTCTGCAGGTTTGTGAATTACAGTGCCCCTGAGCTCCTTTCTTCAACTCGCTTTCTTGTGAGCTGGCCGGAACACCACAGGATTGCTTCAGGCCGTAATCTGGCTCTGGCACGGCACGCTGAGCCATTGGTTAATTCCTCTTCCTGGTGGGAAATGAGAGTTAAATTTGCCCGTCCAGACACCTCCAGCTAGTCTCTCATTGGTTCTCCCTATTCCTGTTCATCTTCCGCAGAAATTGCAAACTGGGCCAAACAGGAGGTTAAAGACACTGACTCTCCAAGTCGGGAGAGTGTTAGTAAAGCGTCTGGAATGTTGCACCCGAGTACCAGAGGACGAGAACTGAGACATATTGGAACAAGTCTCCCGATCACACGGTTGATCATACTCTGGGTTCCACGTGCATGTTTTAGCTGAAGGAAGAATCCCTTAAACCTGGAGAGTTGAGACCCGTGGAATGGGTACCATGCAATATGACTTCAAAGGGTCTTCATTTGCTCACCGAACCTCTCCAATCCTATCACTGCTGCGTTTATGCCCCTGTACACACTCTTGATTTTCTTTCAGAGACATAGCAATCCATAGGTTTTAAGATACTTACTAGTCAGGTACATTCTTAGGCGTTTAATATGGGGTGTTGAGTCCATTTCGTTGAGCAAGGAGTAGTTCTTGTCTATTCCATATTTGGCTTAAGGAACTTTATCTGTGCTGATTTCAATCTCTGGTTTTAGGCAGCACCCCAACTCACCTTTCCCCTTAAGCAAGCATAAGTTGTTTTTCTAAATTTAAGGCCCTGTTCTGTTTTGTAATCCAGTTCCTGTGTAGCCAAGTTTACATTCCGTGTATTAGTGATATCTTATGATGTTTCTTTTTCTGTGTGACTTATTTCAGTTAGAATCATCATACCTGAATCCACTCATTATGCTGCTATGGGCCTGATGACATAGATTTCATTGCTGAGTGATATTGCATTGAACGTAAGTACCACAACTTCTTTATCCATTTTTCACTTTCTGCGATATTGAACTTGTACCGTAAACGAGGTTCTTGTAAACAGAGCCGTCCCAAACTTTGGGGTGGCTGTGTCTTTTTGATTTTAATTTCCCAAGCTATAGGACCATAAGTTGAAGTGCCCTAGTCTCTGTTGCTTGTTTTTTAGATGTTTCAGGAAACACCATACACCTCTCCCGAGTGACTGTTGGCAATTTACATCCCGCCCATCAGCATAACAAGGCTCCCAGTTCTCCATCGCCTGTCCTGCCTTTCTGGATTTTACACTTTTTTCAGATGGCCCTTTTGACCGGGGGGAAGTGAGACTTCATTGTAGTGCAGATTTCCTTTGCAAGCTTGCTTGGTTGGCCAAAAAGGGCGTATGCGTTTTTTCCTGAATATATTCAGGAAAAAATGCATACGCCCTTTTTGGCCAAGTGCATCATTGTGGACGTTCTGCCTCTTTTCCTATGCTTTAAATGCAATTCCAGTCTACCTCCTGAAATCGGTTTCCTGCAATTCTGCCCCGCTTTCAAGTCCTCTTGGCAGCCTTACTTCAGTATATTTTTGGACGATAGCTGTCATGTATAACTCTGCAGGTTTGTGAATTACAGTGCCCCTGAGCTCCTTTCTTCAACTCGCTTTCTTGTGAGCTGGCCGGAACACCACAGGATTGCTTCAGGCCGTAATCTGGTTCTGGCACGGCACGCTGAGCTTTTGGTTAATTCCTCTTCCTGGTGGGAAATGAGAGTTAAATTTGCCCGTCCAGACACCTCCAGCTAGTCTCTCATTGGTTCTCCCTATTCCTGTTCATCTTCCGCAGAAATTGCAAACTGGGCCAAACAGGAGGTTAAAGACACTGACTCTCCAAGTCGGGAGAGTGTTAGTAAGGCGTCTGGAATGTTGCACCCGAGTACCAGAGGACGAGAACTGAGACATATTGGAACAAGTCTCCCGATCACACGGTTGATCATACTCTGGGTTCCACGTGCATGTTTTAGCTGAAGGAAGAATCCCTTAAACCTGGAGAGTTGAGACCCGTGGAATGGGTACCATGCAATATGACTTCAAAGGGTCTTCATTTGCTCACCGAACCTCTCCAATCCTATCACTGCTGCGTTTATGCCCCTGTACACACGCTTGATTTTCTTTCAGAGACATAGCAATCCATAGGTTTTAAGATACTTACTAGTCAGGTACATTATTAGGCATTTAATATGGGATGTTGATTCCATTTCGTTGAGCAAGGAGTAGTTCTTGTCTATTCCATATTTGGCTTAAGAAACTTTATCTGTGCTCATTTCAGTCTCTGGTTTGATGCAGCACCCCAACTCACCTTTTCGCTTAAGCAAGCATAAGTTGGTTTTCTAAATTTGAGACCCTGTTCCAATTTGTAATCCAGTTCCTGTGTAGCCAAGTTTACATTCCGTGTATTAGTGATATCTTATGATGTTTCTTTTTCTGTGTGACTTATTTCAGTTAGAATCATCATACCTGAATCCACTCATTATGCTGCTACGGGCCTGATGACATAGATTTCATTGCTGAGTGATATTGCAT
This sequence comes from Leucopleurus acutus, assembly GCF_964270905.1. Taxonomy (NCBI): domain Eukaryota; kingdom Metazoa; phylum Chordata; class Mammalia; order Artiodactyla; family Delphinidae; genus Leucopleurus; species Leucopleurus acutus. The sequence continues at coordinate 916,398 of NW_028139203.1, forward strand.
TGTACGTAAGTACCACAACTTCTTTATCCATTTTTCACTTTCTGCGATATTGAACTTGTACCGTAAACGAGGTTCTTGTAAACAGAGCCGTCCCAAACTTTGGGGTGGCTGTGTGTTTTTGATTTTAATTTCCCTAAGCTATAGGACCATAAGTGGAAGTGCCCTAGGCTCTGTTGCTTTGTTTTTTAGATGTTTCAGGAAACACCATACACCTCTCCCGAGTGGCTGTTGGCAATTTACATCCCGCCCATCAGCATAACAAGGCTCCCAGTTCTCCATGGCCTGTCCTGCCTTTCTGGATTTTACACTTTTTTCAGATGGCCCTTTTGACCGGGGGGAAGTGAGACTTCATTGTAGTGCAGATTTCCTTTGCAAGCTTGCTTGGTTGGCCAAAAGGGGCGTATGCGTTTTTTCCTGAATATATTCAGGAAAAAACGCATACGCCCTTTTTGGCCAAGTGCATCATTGTGGACGTTCTGCCTCTTTTCCTATGCTTTAAATGCAATTCCAGTCTACCTCCTGAAATCGGTTTCCTGCAATTCTGCCCCGCTTTCAAGTCCTCTTGGCAGCCTTACTTCAGTATATTTTTGGACGATAGCTGTCATGTATAACTCTGCAGGTTTGTGAATTACAGTGCCCCTGAGCTCCTTTCTTCAACTCGCTTTCTTGTGAGCTGGCCGGAACACCACAGGATTGCTTCAGGCCGTAATCTGGTTCTGGCACGGCACGCTGAGCTTTTGGTTAATTCCTCTTCCTGGTGGGAAATGAGAGTTAAATTTGCCCGTCCAGACACCTCCAGCTAGTCTCTCATTGGTTCTCCCTATTCCTGTTCATCTTCCGCAGAAATTGCAAACTGGGCCAAACAGGAGGTTAAAGACACTGACTCTCCAAGTCGGGAGAGTGTTAGTAAGGCGTCTGGAATGTTGCACCCGAGTACCAGAGGACGAGAACTGAGACATATTGGAACAAGTCTCCCGATCACACGGTTGATCATACTCTGGGTTCCACGTGCATGTTTTAGCTGAAGGAAGAATCCCTTAAACCTGGAGAGTTGAGACCCGTGGAATGGGTACCATGCAATATGACTTCAAAGGGTCTTCATTTGCTCACCGAACCTCTCCAATCCTATCACTGCTGCGTTTATGCCCCTGTACACACGCTTGATTTTCTTTCAGAGACATAGCAATCCATAGGTTTTAAGATACTTACTAGTCAGGTACATTATTAGGCATTTAATATGGGATGTTGATTCCATTTCGTTGAGCAAGGAGTAGTTCTTGTCTATTCCATATTTGGCTTAAGAAACTTTATCTGTGCTCATTTCAGTCTCTGGTTTGATGCAGCACCCCAACTCACCTTTTCGCTTAATCAAGCATAAGTTGGTTTTCTAAATTTGAGACCCTGTTCCAATTTGTAATCCAGTTCCTGTGTAGCCAAGTTTACATTCCGTGTATTAGTGATATCTTATGATGTTTCTTTTTCTGTGTGACTTATTTCAGTTAGAATCATCATACCTGAATCCACTCATTATGCTGCTACGGGCCTGATGACATAGATTTAATTGCTGAGTGATATTGCATTGTACGTAAGTACCACAACTTCTTTATCCATTTTTCACTTTCTGCGATATTGAACTTGTACCGTAAACGAGGTTCTTGTAAACAGAGCCGTCCCAAACTTTGGGGTGGCTGTGTGTTTTTGATTTTAATTTCCCTAAGCTATAGGACCATAAGTGGAAGTGCCCTAGGCTCTGTTGCTTTGTTTTTTAGATGTTTCAGGAAACACCATACACCTCTCCCCAGTGGCTGTTGGCAATTTACATCTCGCCCATCAGCATAACAAGGCTCCAAGTTTTCCATGGCCTGTCCTGCCTTTCTTGATTTTACACTTTTTTAAGATGGCCCTTTTGACCGGGGGGAAGTGAGACTTCATTGTAGTGCAGATTTCCTTTGCAAGCTTGCTTGGTTGGCCAAAGAGGGCATATGCGTTTTTTCCTGAATATATTCAGGAAAAAACGCATGCGCCCTTTTTGGCCAAGTGCATCATTGTGGACGTTCTGCCTCTTTTCCTATGCTTTAAATGCAATTCCAGTCTACCTCCTGAAATCGGTTTCCTGCAATTCTGCCCCGCTTTCAAGTCCTCTTGGCAGCCTTACTTCCGTATATTTTTGGACGATAGCTGTCATTTATAACTCTGCAGGTTTGTGAATTACAGTGCCACTGAGCTCCTTTCTTCAACTCGCTTTCTTGTGAGCTGGCCGCAACACCGCAGGATTGCTTCAGGCCCTAATCTGGTTCCAGCACGGCACGCTGAGCCTTTGGTTAACTCCTCTTCCTGGTGGGAAATCAGAGTTAAATTTGCCCGTCCAGACACCTCCAGCTAGTCTCTCATTGGTTCTTCCTATTCCTGTTCATCTTCCGCAGAAATTGCAAATGGGCCAAACAGGAGGTTAAAGGCACTGACTTTCCAAGTCGGGAGAGTGTTAGTAAAGCGTCTGGAATGTTGCACCCGAGTACCAGGGTACGAGAACTGAGACATATTGGAACACGTCTCCCGATCACATGGTTGAACATACTCTGGGTTCCACATGCATGTTTTAGCTGAAGGAAGAATCCCTTAAACCTGGAGAGTTGAGACCCGTGGAATGGGTACCATGCAATATGACTTCAAAGGGTCTTCATTTGCTCACCGAACCTCTCCAATCCTATCACTGCTGCGTTTATGCCCCTGTACACACTCTTGATTTTCTTTCAGAGACATAGCAATCCATAGGTTTTAAGATACTTACTAGTCAGGTACATTCTTAGGCGTTTAATATGGGGTGTTGAGTCCATTTCGTTGAGCAAGGAGTAGCTCTTGTCTATTCCATATTTGGCTTAAGGAACTTCATCTGTGCTCATTTCAATCTCTGGTTTGATGCAGCACCCCAACTCACCTTTCCCCTTAAGCAAGCATAAGTTGGTTTTCTAAATTTGAGACCCTGTTCTGTTTTGTAATCCAGTTCCTGTGTAGCCAAGGTTACATTCCGTGTATTAGTGATATCTTATGATGTTTCTTTTTCTGTGTGACTTATTTCAGTTAGAATCATCATACCTGAATCCACTCATTATGCTGCTATGGGCCTGATGACATAGATTTCATTGCTGAGTGATATTGCATTGTACGTAAGTACCACAATTTCTTTATCCATTTTTCACTTTCTGCGATATTGAACTTGTACCGTAAACGAGGTTCTTGTAAACAGAGCCGTCCCAAACTTTGGGGTGGCTGTGTCTTTTTGATTTTAATTTCCCTAAGCTATAGGACCATAAGTGGAAGTGCCCTAGGCTCTGTTGCTTTGTTTTTTAGATGTTTCAGGAAACACCATACACCTCTCCCGAGTGGCTGTTGGCAATTTACATCCCGCCCATGAGCATAACAAGGCTCCCAGTTCTCCATGGCCTGTCCTGCCTTTCTGGATTTTACACTTTTTTCAGATGGCCCTTTTGACCGGGGGGAAGTGAGACTTCATTGTAGTGCAGATTTCCTTTGCAAGCTTGCTTGGTTGGCCAAAAAGGGCGTATGCGTTTTTTCCTGAATATATTCAGGAAAAAATGCATACGCCCTTTTTGGCCAAGTGCATCATTGTGGACGTTCTGCCTCTTTTCCTATGCTTTAAATGCAATTCCAGTCTACCTCCTGAAATCGGTTTCCTGCAATTCTGCCCCGCTTTCAACTCCTCTTGGCAGCCTTACTTCAGTATATTTTTGGACGATAGCTGTCATTTATAACTCTGCAGGTTTGTGAATTACAGTGCCCCTGAGCTCCTTTTTTCAACTCGCTTTCTTGTGAGCTGGCCGGAACACCACAGGATTGCTTCAGGCCGTAATCTGGTTCTGGCACGGCACGCTGAGCCTTTGGTTAATTCCTCTTCCTGGTGGGAAATGAGAGTTAAATTTGCCCGTCCAGACACCTCCAGCTAGTCTCTCATTGGTTCTCCCTATTCCTGTTCATCTTCCGCAGAAATTGCAAACTGGGCCAAACAGGAGGTTAAAGACACTGTCTCTCCAAGTCGGGAGAGTGTTAGTAAAGCGTCTGGAATGTTGCACCCGAGTACCAGAGGACGAGAACTGAGACATATTGGAACAAGTCTCCCGATCACACGGTTGATCATACTCTGGGTTCCACGTGCATGTTTTAGCTGAAGGAAGAATCCCTTAAACCTGGAGAGTTGAGACCCGTGGAATGGGTACCATGCAATATGACTTCAAAGGGTCTTCATTTGCTCACCGAACCTCTCCAATGCTATCACTGCTGCGTTTATGCCCCTGTACACACGCTTGATTTTCTTTCAGAGACATAGCAATCCATAGGTTTTAAGATACTTACTAGTCAGGTACATTATTAGGCATTTAATATGGGATGTTGATTCCATTTCGTTGAGCAAGGAGTAGTTCTTGTCTATTCCATATTTGGCTTAAGAAACTTTATCTGTGCTCATTTCAGTCTCTGGTTTGATGCAGCACCCCAACTCACCTTTTCGCTTAAGCAAGCATAAGTTGGTTTTCTAAATTTGAGACCCTGTTCCAATTTGTAATCCAGTTCCTGTGTAGCCAAGTTTACATTCCGTGTATTAGTGATATCTTATGATGTTTCTTTTTCTGTGTGACTTATTTCAGTTAGAATCATCATACCTGAATCCACTCATTATGCTGCTATGGGCCTGATGACATAGATTTCATTGCTGAGTGATATTGCATTGTACGTAAGTACCACAACTTATTTATCCATTTTTCACTTTCTGCGATATTGAACTTGTACCGTAAACGAGGTTCTTGTAAACAGAGCCGTCCCAAACTTTGGGGTGGCTGTGTCTTTTTGATTTTAATTTCCCTAAGCTATAGGACCATAAGTGGAAGTGCCCTAGGCTCTGTTGCTTTGTTTTTTAGATGTTTCAGGAAACACCATACACTTCTCCGGAGTGACTGTTGGCAATTTACATCTCGCCCATCAGCATAACAAGGCTCCAAGTTTTCCATGGCCTGTCCTGCCTTTCTTGATTTTACACTTTTTTAAGATGGCCCTTTTGACCGGGGGGAAGTGAGACTTCATTGTAGTGCAGATTTCCTTTGCAAGCTTGCTTGGTTGGCCAAAAAGGGCGTATGCGTTTTTTCCTGAATATATATATTCAGGAAAAATATATATATATTCAGGAAAAAACGCATACGCCCTTTTTGGCCAAGTGCATCATTGTGGACGTTCTGCCTCTTTTCCTATGCTTTAAATGCAATTCCAGTCTACCTCCTGAAATCGGTTTCCTGCAATTCTGCCCCGCTTTCAGTCCTCTTGGCAGCCTTACTTCAGTATATTTTTGGACGATAGCTGTCATTTATAACTCTGCAGGTTTGTGAATTACAGTGCCCCTGAGCTCCTTTCTTCAACTCGCTTTCTTGTGAGCTGGCCGCAACTCCGCAAGATTGCTTCAGGCCCTAATCTGGTTCCGGCACGGCACGCTGAGCCTTTGGTTAATTCCTCCTTCCTGGCGGGAAATGAGAGTTAAATTTGCCCGTCCAGACACCTCCAGCTAGTCTCTCATTGGTTCTCCCTATTCCTGTTCATCTTCCGCAGAAATTGCAAACTGGGCCAAACAGGAGGTTAAAGGCACTGACTCTCCAAGTCGGGAGAGTGTTAGTAAAGCATGTGGAATGTTGCACCCGAGTACCAGGGGACGAGAACTGAGACATATTGGAACACGTCTCCCAATCACACGGTTGATCATACTCTGGGTTCCACATGCATGTTTTAGCTGAAGGCAGAATCCCTTAAACCTGGAGAGTTGAGACCCGTGGAATGGGTACCATGCAATATGACTTCAAAGGGTCTTCATTTGCTCACCGAACCTCTCCAATCCTATCACTGCTGCGTTTATGCCCCTGTACACACGCTTGATTGTCTTTCAGAGACATAGCAATCCATAGGTTTTAAGATACTTACTAGTCAGGTACATTCTTAGGCGTTTAATATGGGGTGTTGAGTCCATTTTGTTGAGCAAGGAGTAGTTCTTGTATATTCCATATTTGGCTTAAGGAACTTTATCTGTGCTCATTTCAATCTCTGGTTTTATGCAGCACCCAACTCACCTTTCCCCTTAAGCAAGCATAAGTTGGTTTTCTAAATTTGAGACCCTGTTCTGTTTTGTAATCCAGTTCCTGTGTAGCCAAGTTTACATTCCGTGTATTAGTGATATCTTATGATGTTTCTTTTTCTGTGTGACTTATTTCAGTTAGAATCATCATATCTGAATCCACTCATTATGCTGCTATGGGCCTGATGACATAGATTTCATTGCTGAGTGATATTGCATTGAACGTAAGTACCACAACTTCTTTATCCATTTTTCACTTTCTGCGATATTGAACTTGTACCGTAAACAAGGTTCTTGTAAACAGAGCCGTCCCAAACTTTGGGGTGGCTGTGTCTTTTTGATTTTAATTTCCCAAGCTATAGGACCATAAGTGGAAATGCCCTAGTCTCTGTTACTTGTTTTTTAGATGTTTCAGGAAACACCATACACCTCTCCCGAGTGGCTGTTGGCAATTTACATCCCGCCCATCAGCATAACAAGGCTCCCAGTTCTCCATGGCCTGTCCTGCCTTTCTGGATTTTACACTTTTTTCAGATGGCCGTTTTGACCGGGGGGAAGTGAGACTTCATTGTAGTGCAGATTTCCTTTGCAAGCTTGCTTGGTTGGCCAAAAAGGGCGTATGCGTTTTTTCCTGAATATATTCAGGAAAAAACGCATACGCCCTTTTTGGCCAAGTGCATCATTGTGGACGTTCTGCCTCTTTTCCTATGCTTTAAATGCAATTCCAGTCTACCTCCTGAAATCGGTTTCCTGCAATTCTGCCCCGCTTTCAAGTCCTCTTGGCAGCCTTACTTCAGTATATTTTTGGACGATAGCTGTCATTTATAACTCTGCAGGTTTGTGAATTACAGTGCCCCTGAGCTCCTTTCTTCAACTCGCTTTCTTGGGAGCTGGCCGGAACACCACAGGATTGCTTCAGGCCGTAATCTGGTTCTGGCACGGCACGCTGAGCTTTTGGTTAATTCCTCTTCCTGGTGGGAAATGAGAGTTAAATTTGCCCGTCCAGACACCTCCAGCTAGTCTCTCATTGGTTCTCCCTATTCCTGTTCATCTTCCGCAGAAATTGCAAACTGGGCCAAACAGGAGGTTAAAGACACTGACTCTCCAAGTCGGGAGAGTGTTAGTAAAGCGTCTGGAATGTTGCACCCGAGTACCAGAGGACGAGAACTGAGACATATTGGAACAAGTCTCCCGATCACACGGTTGATCATACTCTGGGTTCCACGTGCATGTTTTAGCTGAAGGAAGAATCCCTTAAACCTGGAGAGTTGAGACCCGTGGAATGGGTACCATGCAATATGACTTCAAAGGGTCTTCATTTGCTCACCGAACCTCTCCAATGTTATCACTGCTGCGTTTATGCCCCTGTACACACGCTTGATTTTCTTTCAGAGACATAGCAATCCATAGGTTTTAAGATACTTACTAGTCAGGTACATTCTTAGGCGTTTAATATGGGCTGTTGAGTCCATTTCGTTGAGCAAGGAGTAGTTCTTGTCTATTCCATATTTGGCTTAAGGAACATTATCTGTGCTCATTTCAATCTCTGGTTTTATGCAGCACCCCAACACACCTTTCCCCTTAAGCAAGCATAAGTTGGTTTTCTAAATTTGAGACCCTGTTCTGTTTTGTAGTCCAGTTCCTGTGTAGCCAAGTTTACATTCCGTGTATTAGTGATATCTTATGATGTTTCTTTTTCTGTGTGACTTATTTCAGTTAGAATCATCATACCTGAATCCACTCTTTATGCTGCTATGGGCCTGAAGACATAGATTTCATTGCTGAGTGATACTGCATTGTACGTAAGTACCACAACTTCTTTATCCATTTTTTGCTTTCTGCGATATTGAACTTGTAGCGTAAAGGAGGTTCTTGTAAACAGAGTCGTCCCAAACTTTGGGGTGGCTGTGTCTTTTTGATTTTGTTTCCCTAAGCTATAGGACCAGAAGTGGAAGTGCCCTAGGTTCTGTTGCTTTGTTTTTTAGATGTTTCAGGAAACACCATACACTTCTCCCGAGTGGCTGTTGGCAATTTACATCCCGCCCGTCAGCATAAGAAGGCTCCCAGTTCTCCATGGCCTGTCCTGCCTTTCTGCATTTTACACTATTTTCAGATGGCCCTTTTGACCGGGGGGAAGTGAGACTTCATTGTAGTGCAGATTTCCTTTGCAAGCTTGCTTGGTTGGCCAAAAAGGGCGTATGCGTTTTTTCCTGAATATATTCAGGAAAAAACGCATACGCCCTTTTTGGCCAAGTGCATCATTGTGGACGTTCTGCCTCTTTTCCTATGCTTTAAATGCAATTCCAGTCTACCTCCTGAAATCGGTTTCCTGCAATTCTGCCCCGCTTTCAAGTCCTCTTGGCAGCCTTACTTCAGTATATTTTTGGACGATAGCTGTCATTTATAACTCTGCAGGTTTGTGAATTACAGTGCCCCTGAGCTCCTTTCTTCAACTCGCTTTCTTCTGAGCTGGCCACAACACCGCAGGATTGCTTCAGGCCCTAATCTGGTTCTGGCACGGCACGCTGAGCCTTTGGTTAATTCCTCTTCCTGGTGGGAAATGAGAGTTAAATTTGCCCGTCCAGACACCTCCAGCTAGTCTCTCATTGGTTCTCCCTATTCCTGTTCATATTCCGCAGAAATTGCAAATGGGCCAAACAGGAGGTTAAAGGCACTGACTCTCCAAGTCGGGAGAGTGTTAGTAAAGCGTCTGGAATGTTGCACCCGAGTACCAGGGGACGAGAACTGAGACATATTGGAACACGTCTCCCGATCACATGGTTTATCATACTCTGGGTTCCACATGCATGTTTTAGCTGAAGGAAGAATCGCTTAAACCTGGAGAGTTGAGACCCGTGGAATGGGTACCATGCAATATGACTTCAAAGGGTCTTCATTTGCTCACCGAACCTCTCCAATCTTATCACTGCTGCGTTTATGCCCCTGTACACATGCTTGATTCTCTTTCGGAGACATAGCAATCCATAGGTTTGAAAATTCTTACTAGTCAGGTACATTCTTAGGCGTTTAATATGGGGTGTTGAGTCCATTTCGTTGAGCAAGGAGTAGTTCTTGTCTATTCCATATTTGGCTTAAGGAACTTTATCTGTGCTCATTTCAATCTCTGGTTTTAGGCAGCACCCCAACTGACCGTTCCCCTTAAGCAAGCATAAGTTGTTTTTCTAAATTTAAGGCCCTGTTCTGTTTTGTAATCCAGTTCCTGTGTAGCCAAGTTTACATCCCGTGTATTAGTGATATCTTATGATGTTTCTTTTTCTGTGTGACTTATTTCAGTTAGAATCATCATACCTGAATCCACTCATTATGCTGCTACGGGCCTGATGACATAGATTTCATTGCTGAGTGATATTGCATTGTACGTAAGTACCACAACTTCTTTATCCATTTTTCACTTTCTGTGGTATTGAACTTGTATCGTAAATGAAGTTCTTGTAAACAGAGCCGTCCCAAACTTTGGGGTGGCTTTGTCTTTTTGATTTTAATTTCCCTAAGCTATAGGACCATAAGTGGAAGTGCCCTAGGCTCTGTTGCTTTGTTTTTTAGATGTTTCAGGAAACACCATACACCTCTCCCGAGTGGCTCTTGGCAATTTACATCCCGCCCATCAGCATAACAAGGCTCCCAGTTCTCCATGGCCTGTCCTGCCTTTCTGGATTTTACACTTTTTTCAGATGGCCCTTTTGACCGGGGGGAAGTGAGACTTCATTGTAGTGCAGATTTCCTTTGCAAGCTTGCTTGTTTGACCAAAAAGGGCGTATGCGTTTTTTCCTGAATATATTCAGGAAAAAACGCATACGCCCTTTTTGGCCAAGTGCATCATTGTGGACGTTCTGCCTCTTTTCCTATGCTTTAAATGCAATTCCAGTCTACCTCCTGAAATCGGTTTCCTGCAATTCTGCCCCGCTTTCAAGTCCTCTTGGCAGCCTTACTTCAGTATATTTTTGGACGATAGCTGTCATTTATAACTCTGCAGGTTTGTGAATTACAGTGCCCCTGAGCTCCTTTCTTCAACTCGCTTTCTTGTGAGCTGGCCGCAACACCGCAGGATTGCTTCAGGCCCTAATCTGGTTCCGGCACGGCACGGTGAGCCTTTGGTTAATTCCTCTTCCTGGTGGGAAATGAGAATTAAATTTGCCCATCCAGACACCTCCAGCTAGTCTCTCTTTGGCTCTCCCTATTCCTGTTCATCTTCCGCAGAAATTGCAAACTGGGCCAAACAGGAGGTTAAAGGCACTGACTCTCCAAGTCGGGAGAGTGTTAGTAAAGCGTTTGGAATGTTCCACCCTAGTCCCAGGGGACGAGAACTGAGGCATATTGGAATATGTCTCCCGATCCCATGGTTGATCATACTCTGGGTTCCACGTGCATGTTTTAGCTGAAGGAAGAATCCCTTAAACCTGGAGAGTTGAGACCCGTGGAATGGGTACCATGCAATATGACTTCAAAGGGTCTTCATTTGCTCACCGAACCTCTCCAATCCTATCACTGCTGCGTTTATGCCCCTGTGCACACGCTTGATTTTCTTTCAGAGACATAGCAATCCATAGGTTTTAAGATACTTACTAGTCAGGTACATTCTTAGGCGTTTAATATGGGCTGTTGAGTCCATTTCGTTGAGCAAGGAGTAGCTCTTGTCTATTCCATATTTGTCTTAAGGAACTTTATCTGTGCTCATTTCAATCTCTGGTTTGATGCAGCACCCCAACTCACCTTTTCGCTTAAGCAAGCATAAGTTGGTTTTCTAAATTTGAGACCCTGTTCTGTTTTGTAATCCAGTTCCTGTGTAGCCAAGTTTACATTCCGTGTATTAGTGATATCTTATGATGTTTCTTTTTCTGTGTGACTTATTTCAGTTAGAATCATCATACCTGAATCCATTCATTATGCTGCTACGGGCCTGATGACATAGATTTCATTGCTGAGTGATATTGCATTGTACGTAAGTACCACAACTTCTTTATCCATATTTCACTTTCTGCGCTATTGAACTTGTACCGTAAACGAGGTTCTTGTAAACAGAGCCGTCCCAAACTTTGGGGCGGCTGTGTCTTTTTAAATTTAATTTCCCTAAGCTATAGGACCATAAGTGGAAGTGCCCTAGGCAATGTTGCTTTGTTTTTTAGATGTTTCAGGAAACACCATACACTTCTCCCAAGTGGCTGTTGGCAATTAACATACCGCCCATCAGCATGACAAGGCTCCCAGTTCTCCATGTCCTGTCCTGCCTTTCTGGATTTTACACTTTTTTCAGGTTGCCCTTTTGACCGGGGGGAAGTGAGCCTTCATTGTAGTGCAGATTTCCTTTGCAAGCTTGCTTCCTTGACCAAAAAGGGCCTATGCGTTTTTTCCTGAATATATTCAGGAAAAAACGCATACGCCCTTTTTGGCCAAGTGCATCATTGTGGACGTTCTGCCTCTTTTCCTATGCTTTAAATGCAATTCCAGTCTACCTCCTGAAATCGGTTACCTGCAATTCTGCCCCGCTTTCAAGTCCTCTTGGCAGCCTTACTTCAGTATATTTTTGGACGATAGCTGTCATTTATAACTCTGCAGGTTTGTGAATTACAGTGCCCCTGAGCTCCTTTCTTCAACTCGCTTTCTTGTGAGGTGGCCGCAACACCGCAGGATTGCTTCAGGCCCTAATCTGGTTCCGGCACGGCACGCTGAGCCTTTGGTTAATTCCTCTTCCTGGTGGGAAATGAGAGTTAAATTTGCCCGTCCAGACACCTCCAGCTAGTCTCTCATTGGTTCTCCCTATTCCTGTTCATCTTCCTCAGAAATTGCAAATGGGCCAAACAGGAGTTTAAAGGCACTGACTCTCCAAGTCGGGAGAGTGTTAGTAAAGCGTTTGGAATGTTCCACCCGAGTACCAGGGGACGAGAACTGAGGCATATTGGAATACGTCTCCCGATCCCATGGTTGATCATACTCTGGGTTCCACGTGCATGTTTTAGCTGAAGGAAGAATCCCTTAAACCTGGAGAGTTGAGACCCGTGGAATGGGTACCATGCAATATGACTTCAAAGGGTCTTCATTTGCTCACCGAACCTCTCCAATCCTATCACTGCTGCGTTTATGCCCCTGTACACACGCTTGATTTTCTTTCAGAGACATAGCAATCCATAGGTTTTAAGATACTTACTAGTCAGGTACATTCTTAGGCGTTTAATATGGGGTGTTGAGTCCATTTCGTTGAGCAAGGAGTACCTCTTTTCTATTCCATATTTGGCTTAAGGAACTTTATCTGTGCTCATTTCAATCTCTGGTTTGATGCAGCACCCCAACTCACCTTTTCGCTTAAGCAAGCATAAGTTGGTTTTCTAAATCTGAGACCCTGTTCTGTTTTGTAATCCAGTTCCTGTGTAGCCAAGTTTACATTCCGTGTATTGGTGATATCTTATGATGTTTCTTTTTCTGTGTGACTTATTTCAGTTAGAATCATCATACCTGAATCCACTCATTATGCTGCTACGGGCCTGATGACATAGATTTCATTGCTGAGTGATATTGCATTGTACGTAAGTACCACAACTTCTTTATCCATATTTCACTTTCTGCGCTATTGAACTTGTACCGTAAACGAGGTTCTTGTAAACAGAGCTGTCCCAAATTTTGGGGTGGCTGTGTCTTTTTGATTTGAATTTCCCTAAGCTATAGGACCATAAGTGGAAGTGCCCTAGGCTCTGTTGCTTTGTTTTTTAGATGTTTAAGGAAACACCATACACTTCTCCCAAGTGGCTGTTGGCAGTTTACATACCGCCCATCAGCATAACAAGGCTCCCAGTTCTCCATGGCCTGTCCTGCCTTTCTGGGTTTTACACTTATTTCAGGTGGCCCTTTTGACCGGGGGAAGTAAGCCTTCATTTTAGTGCAGATTTCCTTTGCAAGCTTGCTTGGTTGACCAAAAAGGGCGTATGTGTTTTTTCCTAAATATATTCAGGAAAAAACGCATACGCCCTTTTTGGCCAAGTGCATCATTTTGGACGTTCTGCCTCTTTTCCTATGCTTTAAATGCAATTCCAGTCTACCTCCTGAAATCGGTTTCCTGCAATTCTGCCCCGCTTTCAAGTCCTCTTGGCAGCCTTACTTCAGTATATTTTTGGACGATAGCTGTCATTTATAACTCTGCAGGTTTGTGAATTTCACTGCCCCTGAGCTCCTTTCTTCAACTCGCTTTCTTGTGAGCTGGCCGCAACACCGCAGGATTGCTTCAGGCCCTAATCTGGTTCCGGCACGGCACGCTGAGCCTTTGGTTAATTCCTCTTCCTGGTGGGAAATGAGAGTTAAATTTGCCCGTCTAGACTCCTCCAGCTAGTCTCTCTTTGGCTCTCACTATTCCTGTTCATCTTCCGCAGAAATTGCAAACTGGGCCAAACAGGAGTTTAAAGGCACTGACTCTCCAAGTCGGGAGAGTGTTAGTAAAGCGTTTGGAATGTTCCACCCGAGTACCAGGGGACGAGAACTGAGGCATATTGGAATACGTCTCCCGATCCCATGGTTGATCATACTCTGGGTTCCACGTGCATGTTTTAGCTGAAGGAAGAATCCCTTAAACCTGGAGAGTTGAGACCCGTGGAATGGGTACCATGCAATATGACTTCAAAGGGTCTTCATTTGCTCACCGAACCTCTCCAATCTTATCACTGCTGCGTTTATGCCCCTGTACACATGCTTGATTCTCTTTCGGAGACATAGCAATCCATAGGTTTGAAAATTCTTACTAGTCAGGTACATTCTTAGGCGTTTAATATGGGGTGTTGAGTCCATTTCGTTGAGCAAGGAGTAGCTCTTGTCTATTCCATATTTGGCTTAAGGAACTTTATCTGTGCTCATTTCAATCTCTGGTTTTATGCAGCACCCCAACTCACCTTTTCGCTTAAGCAAGCATAAGTTGGTTTTCTAAATTTGAGACCCTGTTCTGATTTGTAATCCAGTTCCTGTGTAGCCAAGTTTACATTCCGTGTATTAGTGATATCTTATGATGTTTCTTTTTCTGTGTGACTTATTTCAGTTAGAATCATCATACCTGAATCCATTCATTATGCTGCTATGGGCCTGATGACATAGATTTCACTGCTGAGTGATATTGCATTGTACGTAAGTACCACAACTTCTTTATCCATATTTCACTTTCTGCGCTATTGAACTTGTAGCATAAAGGAGGCTCTTGTAAACAGAGCCGTCCCAAACTTTGGGGTGGCTGTGTCTTTTTAATTTTAATTTCCCTAAGCTATAGGACCATAAGTGGAAGTGCCCTAGGCTCTGTTGCTTTGTTTTTTAGATGTTTAAGGAAACACCATACACTTCTCACAAGTGGCTGTTGGCAATTAACATACCGCCCATCACCATAACAAGGCTCCCAGTTCTCCATGGCCTGTCCTGCCTTTCTGGATTTTACACTTTTTTCAGGTTGCCCTTTTGACCAGGGGGAAGTGAGCCTTCATTGTAGTGCAGATTTCCTTTGCAAGCTTGCTTGGTTGACCAAAAAGAGCGTATGCGTTTTTTCCTGAATATATTCAGGAAAAAACGCATACGCCCTTTTTGGCCAAGTGCATCATTGTGGACGTTCTGCCTCTTTTCCTATGCTTTAAATGCAATTCCAGTCTACCTCCTGAAATCGGTTTCCTGCAATTCTGCCCCGCTTTCAAGTCCTCTTGGCAGCCTTACTTCAGTATATTTTTGGACGATAGCTGTCATTTATAACTCTGCAGGTTTGTGAATTACAGTGCCCCTGATCTCCTTTCTTCAACTCGCTTTCTTGTGAGCTGGCCAGAACACCACAGGATTGCTTCAGGCCGTAATCTGGTTCCAGCACGGCACGCTGAGCCTTTGGTTAACTCCTCTTCCTGGTGGGAAATGAGAGTTAAATTTGCCCGTCCAGACACCTCCAGCTAGTCTCTCATTGGTTCTCCCTATTCCTGTTCATCTTCCGCAGAAATTGCAAATGGGCCAAACAGGAGGTTAAAGGCACTGACTTTCCAAGTCGGGAGAGTGTTAGTAAAGCGTCTGGAATGTTGCACCCGAGTACCAGGGTACGAGAACTGAGACATATTGGAACACGTCTCCCAATCACACGGTTGAACATACTCTGGGTTCCACATGCATGTTTTAGCTGAAGGAAGAATCCCTTAAACCTGGAGAGTTGAGACCCGTGGAATGGGTACCATGCAATATGACTTCAAAGGGTCTTCATTTGCTCACCGAACCTCTCCAATCCTATCACTGCTGCGTTTATGCCCCTGTACACACTCTTGATTTTCTTTCAGAGACATAGCAATCCATAGGTTTTAAGATACTTACTAGTCAGGTACATTCTTAGGCGTTTAATATGGGGTGTTGAGTCCATTTCGTTGAGCAAGGAGTAGCTCTTGTCTATTCCATATTTGGCTTAAGGAACTTCATCTGTGCTCATTTCAATCTCTGGTTTGATGCAGCACCCCAACTCACCTTTCCCCTTAAGCAAGCATAAGTTGGTTTTCTAAATTTGAGACCCTGTTCTGTTTTGTAATCCAGTTCCTGTGTAGCCAAGTTTACATTCCATGTATTAGTGATATCTTATGATGTTTCTTTTTCTGTGTGACTTATTTCAGTTAGAATCATCATACCTGAATCCACTCATTATGATGCTACGGCCCTGATGACATAGATTTCATTGCTGAGTGATATTGCATTGTACGTATGTACCACAACTTCTTTATCCATTTTTCACTTTCTGCGATATTGAACTTGTACCATAAAAGAGGTTCTTGTAAACAGAGCCGTCCCAAACTTTGGGGTGGCTGTGTCTTTTTGATTTTAATTTCCCTAAGCTATAGGACCATAAGTGGAAGTGCCCTAGGCTCTGTTGCTTTGTTTTTTAGATGTTTCAGGAAACACCATACACTTCTCCTGAGTGGCTGTTGGCAATTTACATCCCGCCCATCAGCATAACAAGGCTCCCAGTTCTCCATGGCCTGTCCTGCCTTTCTGGATTTTGCACTTTTTTCAGATGGCCCTTTTGACCGGGGGGAAGTGAGACTTCATTGTAGTGCAGATTTCCTTTGCAAGCTTGCTTGGTTGGCCAAAAAGGGCGTATGCGTTTTTTCCTGAGGAAAAAACGCATACGCCCTTTTTGGCCAAGTGCATCATTGTGGACGTTCTGCCTCTTTTCCTATGCTTTAAATGCAATTCCAGTCTACCTCCTGAAATCGGTTTCCTGCAATTCTGCCCCGCTTTCAAGTCCTCTTGGCAGCCTTACTTCAGTATATTTTTGGACGATAGCTGTCATTTATAACTCTGCAGGTTTGTGAATTACAGTGCCCCTGAGCTCCTTTCTTCAACTCGCTTTCTTGTGAGCTGGCCGGAACACCACAGGATTGCTTCAGGCCGTAATCTGGTTCTGGCACGGCACGCTGAGCCTTTGGTTAATTCCTCTTCCTGGTGGGAAATGAGAGTTAAATTTGCCCGTCCAGACACCTCCAGCTAGTCTCTCATTGGTTCTCCCTATTCCTGTTCATCTTCCGCAGAAATTGCAAACTGGGCCAAACAGGAGGTTAAAGACACTGACTCTCCAAGTCGGGAGAGTGTTAGTAAAGCGTCTGGAATGTTGCACCCGAGTACCAGAGGACGAGAACTGAGACATATTGGAACAAGTCTCCCGATCACACGGTTGATCATACTCTGGGTTCCACGTGCATGTTTTAGCTGAAGGAAGAATCCCTTAAACCTGGAGAGTTGAGACCCGTGGAATGGGTACCATGCAATATGACTTCAAAGGGTCTTCATTTGCTCACCGAACCTCTCCAATCCTATCACTGCTGCGTTTATGCCCCTGTACACACGCTTGATTTTCTTTCAGAGACATAGCAATCCATAGGTTTTAAGATACTTACTAGTCAGGTACATTATTAGGCATTTAATATGGGATGTTGATTCCATTTCGTTGAGCAAGGAGTAGTTCTTGTCTATTCCATATTTGGCTTAAGAAACTTTATCTGTGTTCATTTCAGTCTCTGGTTTGATGCAGCACCCCAACTCACCTTTTCGCTTAAACAAGCATAAGTTGGTTTTCTAAATTTGAGACCCTGTTCCAATTTGTAATCCAGTTCCTGTGTAGCCAAGTTTACATTCCGTGTATTAGTGATATCTTATGATGTTTCTTTTTCTGTGTGACTTATTTCAGTTAGAATCATCATACCTGAATCCACTCATTATGCTGCTATGGGCCTGATGACATAGATTTCATTGCTGAGTGATATTGCATTGAACGTAAGTACCACAACTTCTTTATCCATTTTTCACTTTCTGCGCTATTGAACTTGTACCGTAAACGAGGTTCTTGTAAACAGAGCCGTCGCAAACTTTGGGGTGGCTGTGTCTTTTTGATTTTAATTTCCCAAGCTATAGGACCATAAGTGGAAGTGCCCTAGTCTCTGTTGCTTGTTTTTTAGATGTTTCAGGAAACACCATACACCTCTCCCGAGTGGCTGTTGGCAATTTACATCCCGCCCATCAGCATAACAAGGCTCCCAGTTCTCCATGGCCTGTCCTGCCTTTCTGGATTTTACACTTTTTTCAGATGGCCCTTTTGACCGGGGGGAAGTGAGACTTCATTGTAGTGCAGATTTCCTTTGCAAGCTTGCTTGGTTGGCCAAAAAGGGCGTATGCGTTTTTTCCTGAATATATTCAGGAAAAAACGCATACGCCCTTTTTGGCCAAGTGCATCATTGTGGACGTTCTGCCTCTTTTCCTATGCTTTAAATGCAATTCCAGTCTACCTCCTGAGATCGGTTTCCTGCAATTCTGCCCCGCTTTCAAGTCCTCTTGGCAGCCTTACTTCAGTATATTTTTGGACGATAGCTGTCATTTATAACTCTGCAGGTTTGTGAATTACAGTGCCCCTGAGCTCCTTTCTTCAACTCGCTTTCTTGTGAGCTGGTCGGAACACCACAGGATTGCTTCAGGCCCTAATCTGGTTCCGGCACGGCACGCTGAGCCTTTGGTTAATTCCTCTTCCTGGTGGGAAATGAGAGTTAAATTTGCCCGTCCAGACACCTCCAGCTAGTCTCTCATTGGTTCTCCCTATTCCTGTTCATCTTCCGCAGAAATTGCAAATGGGCCAAACAGGAGGTTAAAGGCACTGACTTTCCAAGTCGGGAGAGTGTTAGTAAAGCGTCTGGAATGTTGCACCCGAGTACCAGGGTACGAGAACTGAGACATATTGGAACACGTCTCCCAATCACACGGTTGAACATACTCTGGGTTCCACATGCATGTTTTAGCTGAAGGAAGAATCCCTTAAACCTGGAGAGTTGAGACCCGTGGAATGGGTACCATGCAATATGACTTCAAAGGGTCTTCATTTGCTCACCGAACCTCTCCAATCCTATCACTGCTGCGTTTATGCCCCTGTACACACTCTTGATTTTCTTTCAGAGACATAGCAATCCATAGGTTTTAAGATACTTACTAGTCAGGTACATTCTTAGGCGTTTAATATGGGGTGTTGAGTCCATTTCGTTGAGCAAGGAGTAGCTCTTGTCTATTCCATATTTGGCTTAAGGAACTTCATCTGTGCTCATTTCAATCTCTGGTTTGATGCAGCACCCCAACTCACCTTTCCCCTTAAGCAAGCATAAGTTGGTTTTCTAAATTTGAGACCCTGTTCTGTTTTGTAATCCAGTTCCTGTGTAGCCAAGTTTACATTCCGTGTATTAGTGATATCTTATGATGTTTCTTTTTCTGTGTGACTTATTTCAGTTAGAATCATCATACCTGAATCCACTCATTATGATGCTACGGGCCTGATGACATAGATTTCATTGCTGAGTGATATTGCATTGTACGTATGTACCACAACTTCTTTATCCATTTTTCACTTTCTGCGATATTGAACTTGTACCATAAAAGAGGTTCTTGTAAACAGAGCCATCCCAAACTTTGGGGTGGCTGTGTCTTTTTGATTTTAATTTCCCTAAGCTATAGGACCATAAGTGGAAGTGCCATAGGCTCTGTTGCTTTGTTTTTTAGATGTTTCAGGAAACACCATACACTTCTCCTGAGTGGCTGTTGGCAATTTACATCCCGCCCATCAGCATAACAAGGCTCCCAGTTCTCCATGGCCTGTCCTGCCTTTCTGGATTTTGCACTTTTTTCAGATGGCCCTTTTGACCGGGGGGAAGTGAGACTTCATTGTAGTGCAGATTTCCTTTGCAAGCTTGCTTGGTTGGCCAAAAAGGGCGTATGCGTTTTTTCCTGAGGAAAAAACGCATACGCCCTTTTTGGCCAAGTGCATCATTGTGGACGTTCTGCCTCTTTTCCTATGCTTTAAATGCAATTCCAGTCTACCTCCTGAAATCGGTTTCCTGCAATTCTGCCCCGCTTTCAAGTCCTCTTGGCAGCCTTACTTCAGTATATTTTTGGACGATAGCTGTCATTTATAACTCTGCAGGTTTGTGAATTACAGTGCCCCTGAGCTCCTTTCTTCAACTCGCTTTCTTGTGAGCTGGCCGGAACACCACAGGATTGCTTCAGGCCGTAATCTGGTTCTGGCACGGCACGCTGAGCCTTTGGTTAATTCCTCTTCCTGGTGGGAAATGAGAGTTAAATTTGCCCGTCCAGACACCTCCAGCTAGTCTCTCATTGGTTCTCCCTATTCCTGTTCATCTTCCGCAGAAATTGCAAACTGGGCCAAACAGGAGGTTAAAGACACTGACTCTCCAAGTCGGGAGAGTGTTAGTAAAGCGTCTGGAATGTTGCACCCGAGTACCAGAGGACGAGAACTGAGACATATTGGAACAAGTCTCCCGATCACACGGTTGATCATACTCTGGGTTCCACGTGCATGTTTTAGCTGAAGGAAGAATCCCTTAAACCTGGAGAGTTGAGACCCGTGGAATGGGTACCATGCAATATGACTTCAAAGGGTCTTCATTTGCTCACCGAACCTCTCCAATGCTATCACTGCTGCGTTTATGTCCCTGTACACACGCTTGATTTTCTTTCAGAGACATAGCAATCCATAGGTTTTAAGATACTTACTAGTCAGGTACATTATTAGGCATTTAATATGGGATGTTGATTCCATTTCGTTGAGCAAGGAGTAGTTCTTGTCTATTCCATATTTGGCTTAAGAAACTTTATCTGTGCTCATTTCAGTCTCTGGTTTGATGCAGCACCCCAACTCACCTTTTCGCTTAAGCAAGCATAAGTTGGTTTTCTAAATTTGAGACCCTGTTCCAATTTGTAATCCAGTTCCTGTGTAGCCAAGTTTACATTCCGTGTATTAGTGATATCTTATGATGTTTCATTTTCTGTGTGACTTATTTCAGTTAGAATCATCATACCTGAATCCACTCATTATGCTGCTATGGGCCTGATGACATAGATTTCATTGCTGAGTGATATTGCATTGAACGTAAGTACCACAACTTCTTTATCCATTTTTCACTTTCTGCGATATTGAACTTGTACCGTAAACGAGGTTCTTGTAAACAGAGCCGTCGCAAACTTTGGGGTGGCTGTGTCTTTTTGATTTTAATTTCCCAAGCTATAGGACCATAAGTGGAAGTGCCCTAGTCTCTGTTGCTTGTTTTTTAGATGTTTCAGGAAACACCATACACCTCTCCCGAGTGGCTCTTGGCAATTTACATCCCGCCCATCAGCATAACAAGGCTCCCAGTTCTCCATGGCCTGTCCTGCCTTTCTGGATTTTACACTTTTTTCAGATGGCCCTTTTGACCGGGGGGAAGTGAGACTTCATTGTAGTGCAGATTTCCTTTGCAAGCTTGCTTGGTTGGCCAAAAAGGGCGTATGCGTTTTTTCCTGAATATATTCAGGAAAAAACGCATACGCCCTTTTTGGCCAAGTGCATCATTGTGGACGTTCTGCCTCTTTTCCTATGCTTTAAATGCAATTCCAGTCTACCTCCTGAAATCGGTTTCCTGCAATTCTGCCCCGCTTTCAAGTCCTCTTGGCAGCCTTACTTCAGTATATTTTTGGACGATAGCTGTCATTTATAACTCTGCAGGTTTGTGAATTACAGTGCCCCTGAGCTCCTTTCTTCAACTCGCTTTCTTGTGAGCTGGTCGGAACACCACAGGATTGCTTCAGGCCCTAATCTGGTTCCGGCACGGCACGCTGAGCCTTTGGTTAATTCCTCTTCCTGGTGGGAAATGAGAGTTAAATTTGCCCGTCCAGACACCTCCAGCTAGTCTCTCATTGGTTCTCCCTATTCCTGTTCATCTTCCTCAGAAATTGCAAATGGGCCAAACAGGAGGTTAAAGGCACTGACTTTCCAAGTCGGGAGAGTGTTAGTAAAGCGTCTGAAATGTTGCACCCGTGTACCAGGGGACGAAAACTGAGACATATTGGAACACGTCTCCCGATCACACGGTTGAACATACTCTGGGTTCCACATGCATGTTTTAGCTGAAGGAAGAATCCCTTAAACCTGGAGAGTTGAGACCCGTGGAATGGGTACCATGCAATATGACTTCAAAGGGTCTTCATTTGCTCACCGAACCTCTCCAATCCTATCACTGCTGCGTTTATGCCCCTGTACACACGCTTGATTTTCTTTCAGAGACATAGCAATCCATAGGTTTTAAGATACTTACTAGTCAGGTACATTCTTAGCCGTTTAATATGGGGTGTTGAGTCCATTTCGTTGAGCAAGGAGTAGTTCTTGTCTATTCCATATTTGGCTTAAGGAACTTTATCTGTGCTCATTTCAATCTCTGGTTTAAGGCAGCACCCCAACTCACCTTTCCCCTTAAGCAAGCATAAGTTGGTTTTCTAAATTTGAGACCCTGTTCTGTTTTGTAATCCAGTTCCTGTGTAGCCAAGTTTACATTCCGTGTATTAGTGATATCTTATGATGTTTCTTTTTCTGTGTGACTTATTTCAGTTAGAATCATCATACCTGAATCCACTCATTATGATGCTACGGGCCTGATGACATAGATTTCATTGCTGAGTGATATTGCATTGTACGTAAGTACCACAACTTCTTTATCCATTTTTCACTTTCTGCGATATTGAACTTGTACCGTAAACGAGGTTCTTGTAAACAGAGCCGTCCCAAACTTTGGGGTGGCTGTGTCTTTTTGATTTTAATTTCCCTAAGCTATAGGACCATAAGTGGAAGTGCCATAGGCTCTGTTGCTTTGTTTTTTAGATGTTTCAGGAAACACCATACACTTCACCGGAGTGGCTGTTGGCAATTTACATCTCGCCCATCAGCATAACAAGGCTCCAAGTTTTCCATGGCCTGTCCTGCCTTTCTTGATTTTACACTTTTTTAAGATGGCCCTTTTGACCGGGGGGAAGTGAGACTTCATTGTAGTGCAGATTTCCTTTGCAAGCTTGCTTGGTTGGCCAAAAAGGGCGTATGCGTTTTTTCCTGCAGGAAAAAATGCATACGCCCTTTTTGGCCAAGTGCATCATTGTGGACGTTCTGCCTCTTTTCCTATGCTTTAAATGCAATTCCAGTCTACCTCCTGAAATCGGTTTCCTGCAATTCTGCCCCGCTTTCAAGTCCTCTTGGCAGCCTTACTTCAGTATATTTTTGGACGATAGCTGTCATTTATAACTCTGCAGGTTTGTGAATTACAGTGCCCCTGATCTCCTTTCTTCAACTCACTTTCTTGTGAGCTGGCCGCAACACCGCAGGATTGCTTCAGGCCCTAATCTGGTTCCAAAACGGCACGCTGAGCCTTTGGTTAACTCCTCTTCCTGGTGGGAAATGAGAGTTAAATTTGCCCGTCCAGACACCTCCAGCTAGTCTCTCATTGGTTCTTCCTATTCCTGTTCATCTTCCGCAGAAATTGCAAATGGGCCAAACAGGAGGTTAAAGGCACTGACTTTCCAAGTCGGGAGAGTGTTAGTAAAGCGTCTGGTATGTTGCACCCGAGTACCAGGGTACGAGAACTGAGACATATTGGAACACGTCTCCCGAATACACGGTTGAACATACTCTGGGTTCCACATGCATGTTTTAGGTGAAGGAAGAATCCCTTAAACCTGGAGAGTTGAGACCCGTGGAATGGGTACCATGTAATATGACTTCAAAGGGTCTTCATTTGCTCACCGAACCTCTCCAATCCTATCACTGCTGCGTTTATGCCCCTGTACACACTCTTATTTTTCTTTCAGAGACATAGCAATCCATAGGTTTTAAGATACTTACTAGTCAGGTACATTCTTAGGCGTTTAATATGGGGTGTTGAGTCCATTTCGTTGAGCAAGGAGTAGCTCTTGTCTATTCCATATTTGGCTTAAGGAACTTCATCTGGGCTCATTTCAATCTCTGGTTTGATGCAGCACCCCAACTCACCTTTCCCCTTAAGCAAGCATAAGTTGGTTTTCTAAATTTGAGACCCTGTTCTGTTTTGTAATCCAGTTCCTGTGTAGGCAAGTTTACATTCCGTGTATTAGTGATATCTTATGATGTTTCTTTTTCTGTGTGACTTATTTCAGTTAGAATCATCATACCTGAATCCACTCATTATGCTGCTATGGGCCTGATGACATAGATTTCATTGCTGAGTGATATTGCATTGAACGTAAGTACCACAACTTCTTTATCCATTTTTCACTTTCTGCGCTATTGAACTTGTACCGTAAACGAGGTTCTTGTAAACAGAGCCGTCGCAAACTTTGGGGTGGCTGTGTCTTTTTGATTTTAATTTCCCAAGCTATAGGACCATAAGTGGAAGTGCCCTAGGCTCTGTTGCTTGTTTTTTAGATGTTTCAGGAAACACCATACACCTCTCCCGAGTGGCTGTTGGCAATTTACATCCCGCCCATCAGCATAACAAGGCTCCCAGTTCTCCATGGCCTGTCCTGCCTTTCTGGATTTTACACTTTTTTCAGATGGCCCTTTTGACCGGGGGGAAGTGAGACTTCATTGTAGTGCAGATTTCCTTTGCAAGCTTGCTTGGTTGGCCAAAAAGGGTGTATGCGTTTTTTCCTGAATATATTCAGGAAAAAACGCATACGCCCTTTTTGGCCAAGTGCATCATTGTGGACGTTCTGCCTCTTTTCCTATGCTTTAAATGCAATTCCAGTCTACCTCCTGAAATCGGTTTCCTGCAATTCTGCCCCGCTTTCAAGTCCTCTTGGCAGCCTTACTTCAGTATATTTTTGGACGATAGCTGTCATTTATAACTCTGCAGGTTTGTGAATTACAGTGCCCCTGAGCTCCTTTCTTCAACTCGCTTTCTTGTGAGCTGGTCGGAACACCACAGGATTGCTTCAGGCCCTAATCTGGTTCCGGCACGGCACGCTGAGCCTTTGGTTAATTCCTCTTCCTGGTGGGAAATGAGAGTTAAATTTGCCCGTCCAGACACCTCCAGCTAGTCTCTCATTGGTTCTCCCTATTCCTGTTCATCTTCCTCAGAAATTGCAAATGGGCCAAACAGGAGGTTAAAGGCACTGACTTTCCAAGTCGGGAGAGTGTTAGTAAAGCGTCTGAAATGTTGCACCCGTGTACCAGGGGACGAAAACTGAGACATATTGGAACACGTCTCCCGATCACACGGTTGAACATACTCTGGGTTCCACATGCATGTTTTAGCTGAAGGAAGAATCCCTTAAACCTGGAGAGTTGAGACCCGTGGAATGGGTACCATGCAATATGACTTCAAAGGGTCTTCATTTGCTCACCGAACCTCTCCAATCCTATCACTGCTGCGTTTATGCCCCTGTACACACGCTTGATTTTCTTTCAGAGACATAGCAATCCATAGGTTTTAAGATACTTACTAGTCAGGTACATTCTTAGCCGTTTAATATGGGGTGTTGAGTCCATTTCGTTGAGCAAGGAGTAGTTCTTGTCTATTCCATATTTGGCTTAAGGAACTTTATCTGTGCTCATTTCAATCTCTGGTTTTAGGCAGCACCCCAACTCACCTTTCCCCTTAAGCAAGCATAAGTTGGTTTTCTAAATTTGAGACCCTGTTCTGTTTTGTAATCCAGTTCCTGTGTAGCCAAGTTTACATTCCGTGTATTAGTGATATCTTATGATGTTTCTTTTTCTGTGTGACTTATTTCAGTTAGAATCATCATACCTGAATCCACTCATTATGATGCTACGGGCCTGATGACATAGATTTCATTGCTGAGTGATATTGCATTGTACGTAAGTACCACAACTTCTTTATCCATTTTTCACTTTCTGCGATATTGAACTTGTACCGTAAACGAGGTTCTTGTAAACAGAGCCGTCCCAAACTTTGGGGTGGCTGTGTCTTTTTGATTTTAATTTCCCTAAGCTATAGGACCATAAGTGGAAGTGCCATAGGCTCTGTTGCTTTGTTTTTTAGATGTTTCAGGAAACACCATACACTTCACCGGAGTGGCTGTTGGCAATTTACATCTCGCCCATCAGCATAACAAGGCTCCAAGTTTTCCATGGCCTGTCCTGCCTTTCTTGATTTTACACTTTTTTAAGATGGCCCTTTTGACCGGGGGGAAGTGAGACTTCATTGTAGTGCAGATTTCCTTTGCAAGCTTGCTTGGTTGGCCAAAAAGGGCGTATGCGTTTTTTCCTGCAGGAAAAAATGCATACGCCCTTTTTGGCCAAGTGCATCATTGTGGACGTTCTGCCTCTTTTCCTATGCTTTAAATGCAATTCCAGTCTACCTCCTGAAATCGGTTTCCTGCAATTCTGCCCCGCTTTCAAGTCCTCTTGGCAGCCTTACTTCAGTATATTTTTGGACGATAGCTGTCATTTATAACTCTGCAGGTTTGTTAATTACAGTGCCCCTGATCTCCTTTCTTCAACTCACTTTCTTGTGAGCTGGCCGCAACACCGCAGGATTGCTTCAGGCCCTAATCTGGTTCCAAAACGGCACGCTGAGCCTTTGGTTAACTCCTCTTCCTGGTGGGAAATGAGAGTTAAATTTGCCCGTCCAGACACCTCCAGCTAGTCTCTCATTGGTTCTTCCTATTCCTGTTCATCTTCCGCAGAAATTGCAAATGGGCCAAACAGGAGGTTAAAGGCACTGACTTTCCAAGTCGGGAGAGTGTTAGTAAAGCGTCTGGTATGTTGCACCCGAGTACCAGGGTACGAGAACTGAGACATATTGGAACACGTCTCCCAATCACACGGTTGAACATACTCTGGGTTCCACATGCATGTTTTAGGTGAAGGAAGAATCCCTTAAACCTGGAGAGTTGAGACCCGTGGAATGGGTACCATGTAATATGACTTCAAAGGGTCTTCATTTGCTCACCGAACCTCTCCAATCCTATCACTGCTGCGTTTATGCCCCTGTACACACTCTTATTTTTCTTTCAGAGACATAGCAATCCATAGGTTTTAAGATACTTACTAGTCAGGTACATTCTTAGGCGTTTAATATGGGGTGTTGAGTCCATTTCGTTGAGCAAGGAGTAGCTCTTGTCTATTCCATATTTGGCTTAAGGAACTTCATCTGGGCTCATTTCAATCTCTGGTTTGATGCAGCACCCCAACTCACCTTTCCCCTTAAGCAAGCATAAGTTGGTTTTCTAAATTTGAGACCCTGTTCTGTTTTGTAATCCAGTTCCTGTGTAGGCAAGTTTACATTCCGTGTATTAGTGATATCTTATGATGTTTCTTTTTCTGTGTGACTTATTTCAGTTAGAATCATCATACCTGAATCCACTCATTATGCTGCTATGGGCCTGATGACATAGATTTCATTGCTGAGTGATATTGCATTGTACGTAAGTACCACAACTTCTTTATCCATTTTTCACTTTCTGCGATATTGAACTTGTACCGTAAACGAGGTTCTTGTAAACAGAGCCGTCCCAAACTTTGGGGTGGCTGTGGCTTTTTGATTTTAATTTCCCTAAGCTATAGGACCATAAGTGGAAGTGCCCTAGGCTCTGTTGCTTTGTTTTTTAGATGTTTCAGGAAACACCATACACTTCTCCTGAGTGGCTGTTGGCAATTTACATCCCGCCCATCAGCATAACAAGGCTCCCAGTTCTCCATGGCCTGTCCTGCCTTTCTGGATTTTGCACTTTTTTCAGATGGCCCTTTTGACCGGGGGGAAGTGAGACTTCATTGTAGTGCAGATTTCCTTTGCAAGCTTGCTTGGTTGGCCAAAAAGGGCGTATGCGTTTTTTCCTGAGGAAAAAACGCATACGCCCTTTTTGGCCAAGTGCATCATTGTGGACGTTCTGCCTCTTTTCCTATGCTTTAAATGCAATTCCAGTCTACCTCCTGAAATCGGTTTCCTGCAATTCTGCCCCGCTTTCAAGTCCTCTTGGCAGCCTTACTTCAGTATATTTTTGGACGATAGCTGTCATTTATAACTCTGCAGGTTTGTGAATTACAGTGCCCCTGATCTCCTTTCTTCAACTCACTTTCTTGTGAGCTGGCCGCAACACCGCAGGATTGCTTCAGGCCCTAATCTGGTTCCAAAACGGCACGCTGAGCCTTTGGTTAACTCCTCTTCCTGGTGGGAAATGAGAGTTAAATTTGCCCGTCCAGACACCTCCAGCTAGTCTCTCATTGGTTCTTCCTATTCCTGTTCATCTTCCGCAGAAATTGCAAATGGGCCAAACAGGAGGTTAAAGGCACTGACTTTCCAAGTCGGGAGAGTGTTAGTAAAGCGTCTGGTATGTTGCACCCGAGTACCAGGGTACGAGAACTGAGACATATTGGAACACGTCTCCCGATCACACGGTTGAACATACTCTGGGTTCCACATGCATGTTTTAGGTGAAGGAAGAATCCCTTAAACCTGGAGAGTTGAGACCCGTGGAATGGGTACCATGTAATATGACTTCAAAGGGTCTTCATTTGCTCACCGAACCTCTCCAATCCTATCACTGCTGTGTTTATGCCCCTGTACACACTCTTATTTTTCTTTCAGAGACATAGCAATCCATAGTTTTTAAGATACTTACTAGTCAGGTACATTCTTTGGCGTTTAATATGGGGTGTTGAGTCCATTTCGTTGAGCAAGGAGTAGCTCTTGTCTATTCCATATTTGGCTTAAGGAACTTCATCTGGGCTCATTTCAATCTCTGGTTTGATGCAGCACCCCAACTCACCTTTCCCCTTAAGCAAGCATAAGTTGGTTTTCTAAATTTGAGACCCTGTTCTGTTTTGTAATCCAGTTCCTGTGTAGGCAAGTTTACATTCCGTGTATTAGTGATATCTTATGATGTTTCTTTTTCTGTGTGACTTATTTCAGTTAGAATCATCATACCTGAATCCACTCATTATGCTGCTATGGGCCTGATGACATAGATTTCATTGCTGAGTGATATTGCATTGAACGTAAGTACCACAATTTCTTTATCCATTTTTCACTTTCTGCAATATTGAACTTGTACCGTAAACGAGGTTCTTGTAAACAGAGCCGTCGCAAACTTTGGGGTGGCTGTGTCTTTTTGATTTTAATTTCCCAAGCTATAGGACCATAAGTGGAAGTGCCCTAGTCTCTGTTGCTTGTTTTTTAGATGTTTCAGGAAACACCATACACCTCTCCCGAGTGGCTGTTGGCAATTTACATCCCGCCCATCAGCATAACAAGGCTCCCAGTTCTCCATTGCCTGTCCTGCCTTTCTGGATTTTACACTTTTTTCAGATGGCCCTTTTGACCGGGGGGAAGTGAGACTTCATTGTAGTGCAGATTTCCTTTGCAAGCTTGCTTGGTTGGCCAAAAAGGGCGTATGCGTTTTTTCCTGAGGAAAAAACGCATACGCCCTTTTTGGCCAAGTGCATCATTGTGGACGTTCTGCCTCTTTTCCTATGCTTTAAATGCAATTCCAGTCTACCTCCTGAAATCGGTTTCCTGCAATTCTGCCCCGCTTTCAAGTCCTCTTGGCAGCCTTACTTCAGTATATTTTTGGACGATAGCTGTCATTTATAACTCTGCAGGTTTGTGAATTACAGTGCCCCTGATCTCCTTTCTTCAACTCACTTTCTTGTGAGCTGGCCGCAACACCGCAGGATTGCTTCAGGCCCTAATCTGGTTCCAAAACGGCACGCTGAGCCTTTGGTTAACTCCTCTTCCTGGTGGGAAATGAGAGTTAAATTTGCCCGTCCAGACACCTCCAGCTAGTCTCTCATTGGTTCTTCCTATTCCTGTTCATCTTCCGCAGAAATTGCAAATGGGCCAAACAGGAGGTTAAAGGCACTGACTTTCCAAATCGGGAGAGTGTTAGTAAAGCGTCTGGTATGTTGCACCCGAGTACCAGGGTACGAGAACTGAGACATATTGGAACACGTCTCCCGATCACACGGTTGAACATACTCTGGGTTCCACATGCATGTTTTAGGTGAAGGAAGAATCCCTTAAACCTGGAGAGTTGAGACCCGTGGAATGGGTACCATGTAATATGACTTCAAAGGGTCTTCATTTGCTCACCGAACCTCTCCAATCCTATCACTGCTGTGTTTATGCCCCTGTACACACTCTTATTTTTCTTTCAGAGACATAGCAATCCATAGGTTTTAAGATACTTACTAGTCAGGTACATTCTTAGGCGTTTAATATGGGGTGTTGAGTCCATTTCGTTGAGCAAGGAGTAGCTCTTGTCTATTCCATATTTGGCTTAAGGAACTTCATCTGGGCTCATTTCAATCTCTGGTTTGATGCAGCACCCCAACTCACCTTTCCCCTTAAGCAAGCATAAGTTGGTTTTCTAAATTTGAGACCCTGTTCTGTTTTGTAATCCAGTTCCTGTGTAGGCAAGTTTACATTCCGTGTATTAGTGATATCTTATGATGTTTCTTTTTCTGTGTGACTTATTTCAGTTAGAATCATCATACCTGAATCCACTCATTATGCTGCTATGGGCCTGATGACATAGATTTCATTGCTGAGTGATATTGCATTGAACGTAAGTACCACAATTTCTTTATCCATTTTTCACTTTCTGCAATATTGAACTTGTACCGTAAACGAGGTTCTTGTAAACAGAGCCGTCGCAAACTTTGGGGTGGCTGTGTCTTTTTGATTTTAATTTCCCAAGCTATAGGACCATAAGTGGAAGTGCCCTAGTCTCTGTTGCTTGTTTTTTAGATGTTTCAGGAAACACCATACACCTCTCCCGAGTGGCTGTTGGCAATTTACATCCCGCCCATCAGCATAACAAGGCTCCCAGTTCTCCATTGCCTGTCCTGCCTTTCTGGATTTTACACTTTTTTCAGATGGCCCTTTTGACCGGGGGGAAGTGAGACTTCATTGTAGTGCAGATTTCCTTTGCAAGCTTGCTTGGTTGGCCAAAAAGGGCGTATGCGTTTTTTCCTGAGGAAAAAACGCATACGCCCTTTTTGGCCAAGTGCATCATTGTGGACGTTCTGCCTCTTTTCCTATGCTTTAAATGCAATTCCAGTCTACCTCCTGAAATCGGTTTCCTGCAATTCTGCCCCGCTTTCAAGTCCTCTTGGCAGCCTTACTTCAGTATATTTTTGGACGATAGCTGTCATTTATAACTCTGCAGGTTTGTGAATTACAGTGCCCCTGAGCTCCTTTCTTCAACTCGCTTTCTTGTGAGCTGGTCGGAACACCACAGGATTGCTTCAGGCCCTAATCTGGTTCCGGAACGGCACGCTGAGCCTTTGGTTAATTCCTCTTCCTGGTGGGAAATGAGAGTTAAATTTGCCCGTCCAGACACCTCCAGCTAGTCTCTCATTGGTTCTCCCTATTCCTGTTCATCTTCCGCAGAAATTGCAAATGGGCCAAACAGGAGGTTAAAGGCACTGACTTTCCAAGTCGGGAGAGTGTTAGTAAAGCGTCTGAAATGTTGCACCCATGTACCAGGGGACGAAAACTGAGACATATTGGAACACGTCTCCCGATCACACGGTTGAACATACTCTGGGTTCCACATGCATGTTTTAGCTGAAGGAAGAATCCCTTAAACCTGGAGAGTTGAGACCCGTGGAATGGGTACCATGCAATATGACTTCAAAGGGTCTTCATTTGCTCACCGAACCTCTCCAATGCTATCACTGCTGCGTTTATGCCCCTGTACACACGCTTGATTTTCTTTCAGAGACATAGCAATCCATAGGTTTTAAGATACTTTCTAGTCAGGTACATTCTTAGCCGTTTAATATGGGGTGTTGAGTCCATTTCGTTAAGCAAGGAGTAGTTCTTGTCTATTCCATATTTGGCTTAAGGAACTTTATCTGTGCTCATTTCAATCTCTGGTTTTAGGCAGCACCCCAACTCACCTTTCCCCTTAAGCAAGCATAAGTTGGTTTTCTAAATTTGAGACCCTGTTCTGTTTTGTAATCCAGTTCCTGTGTAGCCAAGTTTACATTCCGTGTATTAGTGATATCTTATGATGTTTCTTTTTCTGTGTGACTTATTTCAGTTAGAATCATCATACCTGAATCCACTCATTATGATGCTACGGGCCTGATGACATAGATTTCATTGCTGAGTGATATTGCATTGTACGTAAGTACCACAACTTCTTTATCCATTTTTCACTTTCTGCGATATTGAACTTGTACCGTAAACGAGGTTCTTGTAAACAGAGCCGTCCCAAACTTTGGGGTGGCTGTGTCTTTTTGATTTTAATTTCCCTAAGCTATAGGACCATAAGTGGAAGTGCCGTAGGCTCTGTTGCTTTGTTTTTTAGATGTTTCAGGAAACACCATACACTTCTCCCGAGTGGCTGTTGGCAATTTACATCTCGCCCATCAGCATAACAAGGCTCCAAGTTTTCCATGGCCTGTCCTGCCTTTCTTGATTTTACACTTTTTTAAGATGGCCCTTTTGACCGGGGGGAAGTGAGACTTCATTGTAGTGCAGATTTCCTTTGCAAGCTTGCTTGGTTGGCCAAAAAGGGCGTATGCGTTTTTTCCTGAATATATTCAGGAAAAAACGCATACGCCCTTTTTGGCCAAGTGCATCATTGTGGACGTTCTGCCTCTTTTCCTATGCTTTAAATGCAATTCCAGTCTACCTCCTGAAATCGGTTTCCTGCAATTCTGCCCCGCTTTCAAGTCCTCTTGGCAGCCTTACTTCAGTATATTTTTGGACGATAGCTGTCATTTATAACTCTGCAGGTTTGTGAATTACAGTGCCCCTGATCTCCTTTCTTCAACTCACTTTCTTGTGAGCTGGCCGCAACACCGCAGGATTGCTTCAGGCCCTAATCTGGTTCCAAAACGGCACGCTGAGCCTTTGGTTAACTCCTCTTCCTGGTGGGAAATGAGAGTTAAATTTGCCCGTCCAGACACCTCCAGCTAGTCTCTCATTGGTTCTTCCTATTCCTGTTCATCTTCCGCAGAAATTGCAAATGGGCCAAACAGGAGGTTAAAGGCACTGACTTTCCAAGTCGGGAGAGTGTTAGTAAAGCGTCTGGTATGTTGCACCCGAGTACCAGGGGACGAGAAGTGAGACATATTGGAACACGTCTCCCGATCACACGGTTGAACATACTCTGGGTTCCACATGCATGTTTTAGCTGAAGGAAGAATCCCTTAAACCTGGAGACTTGAGACCCGTGGAATGGGTTCCATGCAATATGACTTCAAAGGGTCTTCATTTGCTCACCAAACCTCTCCAATCCTATCACTGCTGCGTTTATGCCCCTGTACACACGCTTGATTCTCTTTCAGAGACATAGCAATCCATAGGTTTTAAGATACTTACTAGTCAGGTACATTCTTAGGCGTTTAATATGGGCTGTTGAGTCCATTTCGTTGAGCAAGGAGTAGTTCTTGTCTATTCCATATTTGGCTTAAGGAACTTTATCTGTGCTCATTTCAAACTCTGGTTTTATGCAGCACCCCAACTCACCTTTCCCCTTAAGCAAGCATAAGTTGGTTTTCTAAATCTGAGACCCTGTTCTGTTTTGTAATCCAGTTCCTGTGTAGCCAAGTTTACATTCCGTGTATTGGTGATATCTTATGATGTTTCTTTTTCTGTGTGACTTATTTCAGTTAGAATCATCATACCTGAATCCACTCATTATGCTGCTACGGGCCTGATGACATAGATTTCATTGCTGAGTGATATTGCATTGTACGTAAGTACCACAACTTCTTTATCCATATTTCACTTTCTGCGCTATTGAACTTGTACCGTAAACGAGGTTCTTGTAAACAGAGCCGTCCCATACTTTGGGGTGGCTGTGTCTTTTTGATTTGAATTTCCCTAAGCTATAGGACCATAAGTGGAAGTGCCCTAGGCTCTGTTGCTTTGTTTTTTAGATGTTTAAGGAAACACCATACACTTCTCCCAAGTGGCTATTGGCAGTTTACATACCGCCCATCAGCATAACAAGGCTCCCAGTTCTCCATGGCCTGTCCTGCCTTTCTGGATTTTACACTTATTTCAGGTGGCCCTTTTGACTGGGGGAAGTGAGCCTTCATTGTAGTGCAGATTTCCTTTGCAAGCTTGCTTGGTTGACCAAAAAGGGCGTATGCGTTTTTTCCTGAATATATTCAGGAAAAAACGCATACGCCCTTTTTGGCCAAGTGCATCATTGTGGACGTTCTGCCTCTTTTCCTATGCTTTAAATGCAATTCCAGTCTACCTCCTGAAATCGGTTTCCTGCAATTCTGCCCCGCTTTCAAGTCCTCTTGGCAGCCTTACTTCAGTATATTTTTGGACGATAGCTGTCATTTATAACTCTGCAGGTTTGTGAATTTCACTGCCCCTGAGCTGCTTTCTTCAACTCGCTTTCTTGTGAGCTGGCCGCAACACCGCAGGATTGCTTCAGGCCCTAATCTGGTTCCGGCACGGCACGCTGAGCCTTTGGTTAATTCCTCTTCCTGGTGGGAAATGAGAGTTAAATTTGCCCGTCTAGACTCCTCCAGCTAGTCTCTCTTTGGCTCTCCCTATTCCTGTTCATCTTCCGCAGAAATTGCAAACTGGGCCAAACAGGAGTTTAAAGGCACTGACTCTCCAAGTCGGGAGAGTGTTAGTAAAGCGTTTGGAATGTTCCACCCGAGTACCAGGGGACGAGAACTGAGGCATATTGGAATACGTCTCCCGATCCCATGGTTGATCATACTCTGGGTTCCACGTGCATGTTTTAGCTGAAGGAAGAATCCCTTAAACCTGGAGAGTTGAGACCCGTGGAATGGGTACCATGCAATATGACTTCAAAGGGTCTTCATTTGCTCACCGAACCTCTCCAATCCTATCACTGCTGCGTTTATGCCCCTGTACACACGCTTGATTTTCTTTCAGAGACATAGCAATCCATAGGTTTTAAGATACTTACTAGTCAGGTACATTCTTAGGCGTTTAATATGGGCTGTTGAGTCCATTTCGTTGAGCAAGGAGTAGCTCTTTTGTATTCCATATTTGGCTTAAGGAACTTTATCTGTGCTCATTTCAATCTCTGGTTTGATGCAGCACCCCAACTCACCTTTTCGCTTAAGCAAGCATAAGTTGGTTTTCTAAATCTGAGACCCTGTTCTGTTTTGTAATCCAGTTCCTGTGTAGCCAAGTTTACATTCCGTGTATTGGTGATATCTTATGATGTTTCTTTTTCTGTGTGACTTATTTCAGTTAGAATCATCATACCTGAATCCACTCATTATGCTGCTACGGGCCTGATGACATAGATTTCATTGTTGAGTGATATTGCATTGTACGTAAGTACCACAACTTCTTTATCCATATTTCACTTTCTGCGCTATTGAACTTGTACCGTAAACGAGGTTCTTGTAAACAGAGCCGTCCCAAACTTTGGGGTGGCTGTGTCTTTTTGATTTTAATTTCCCTAAGCTATAGGACTATAAGTGGACTTGCCCTAGGCTCAGTTGCTTTGTTTTTTAGATGTTTCATAAACACCATACACTTCTCTGGAGTGGCTGTTGGCAATTTACATCCCGCCCATCAGCATAACAAGGCTCCCAGTTCTCCATGGCCTGTCCTGCCTTTCTGGATTTTACACTTTTTTCAGATGGCCCTTTTGACCGTGGGGAAGTGAGACTTCATTGTAGTGCAGATTTCCTTTGCAAGCTTGCTTGGTTGGCCAAAAAGGGCGTATGCGTTTTTTCCTGAATATATTCAGGAAAAAACGCATACGCCCTTTTTGGCCTAGTGCATCATTGTCCACGTTCTGCCTCCTTTCCTATGCTTTAAATGTAATTCCAGTCTACCTCCTGATATCGGTTTCCTGCAATTCTGCCCCGCCTTCAAGTCCTCTTGGCACCCTTACTTCAGTATATTTTTGGACGATAGCTGTCATTTATAACTCTGAAGGTTTGTGAATTACAGTGCCCCTGAGCTCCTTTCTTCAACTCGCTTTCTTGTGAGCTGGCCGCAACACCACAGGATTGCTTCAGGCCATAATCTGGTTCTGGCACGGCACGCTGAGCCTTTGGTTAATTCCTCTTCCTGGTGGGAAATGAGAGTTAAATTTGCCCGTCCAGACACCTCCAGCTAGTCTCTCATTGGTTCTCCCTATTCCTGTTCATCTTCCGCAGAAATTGCAAACTGGGCCAAACAGGAGGTTAAAGACACTGACTCTCCAAGTCGGGAGAGTGTTAGTAAGGCGTCTGGAATGTTGCACCCGAGTACCAGAGGACGAGAACTGAGACATATTGGAACAAGTCTCCCAATCACACGGTTGATCATACTCTGGGTTCCACGTGCATGTTTTAGCTGAAGGAAGAATCCCTTAAACCTGGAGAGTTGAGACCCGTGGAATGGGTACCATGCAATATGACTTCAAAGGGTCTTCATTTGCTCACCGAACCTCTCCAATCCTATCACTGCTGCGTTTATGCCCCTGTACACACGCTTGATTTTCTTTCAGAGACATAGCAATCCATAGGTTTTAAGATACTTACTAGTCAGGTACATTATTAGGCATTTAATATGGGATGTTGATTCCATTTCGTTGAGCAAGGAGTAGTTCTTGTCTATTCCATATTTGGCTTAAGAAACTTTATCTGTGCTCATTTCAGTCTCTGGTTTGATGCAGCACCCCAACTCACCTTTTCGCTTAATCAAGCATAAGTTGGTTTTCTAAATTTGAGACCCTGTTCCAATTTGTAATCCAGTTCCTGTGTAGCCAAGTTTACATTCCGTGTATTAGTGATATCTTATGATGTTTCTTTTTCTGTGTGACTTATATCAGTTAGAATCATCATACCTGAATCCACTCATTATGCTGCTACGGGCCTGATGACATAGATTTCATTGCTGAGTGATATTGCATTGTACGTAAGTACCACAACTTCTTTATCCATTTTTCACTTTCTGCGATATTGAACTTGTACCGTAAACGAGGTTCTTGTAAACAGAGCCGTCCCAAACTTTGGGGTGGCTGTGTGTTTTTGATTTTAATTTCCCTAAGCTATAGGACCATAAGTGGAAGTGCCCTAGGCTCTGTTGCTTGTTTTTTAGATGTTTCAGGAAACACCATACACCTCTCCCGAGTGGCTGTTGGCAATTTACATCCCGCCCATGAGCATAACAAGGCTCCCAGTTCTCCATGGCCTGTCCTGCCTTTCTGGATTTTACACTTTTTTCAGATGGCCCTTTTGACCGGGGGGAAGTGAGACTTCATTGTAGTGCAGATTTCCTTTGCAAGCTTGCTTGGTTGGCCAAAAAGGGCGTATGCGTTTTTTTCTGAATATATTCAGGAAAAAACGCATACGCCCTTTTTGGCCAAGTGCATCATTGTGGACGTTCTGCCTCTTTTCCTATGCTTTAAATGCAATTCCAGTCTACCTCCTGAAATCGGTTTCCTGCAATTCTGCCCCGCTTTCAAGTCCTCTTGGCAGCCTTACTTCAGTATATTTTTGTACGATAGCTGTCATTTATAACTCTGCAGGTTTGTGAATTACAGTGCCCCTGAGCTCCTTTCTTCAACTCGCTTTCTTGTGAGCTGGCCGCAACACCGCAGGATTGCTTCAGGCCATAATCTGGTTCCGGCACGGCACACTGAGCCTTTGGTTAATTCCTCCTTCCTGGCGGGAAATGAGAGTTAAATTTGCCCGTCCAGACACCTCCAGCTAGTCTCTCATTGGTTCTCCCTATTCCTGTTCATCTTCCGCAGAAATTGCAAACTGGGCCAAACAGGAGGTTAAAGGCACTGACTCTCCAAGTCGGGAGAGTGTTAGTAAAGCATCTGGAATGTTGCACCCGAGTACCAGGGGACGAGAACTGAGACATATTGGAACACGTCTCCCAATCACACGGTTGATCATACTCTGGGTTCCACATGCATGTTTTAGCTGAAGGAAGAATCCCTTAAACCTGGAGAGTTGAGACCCGTGGAATGGGTACCATGCAATATGACTTCAAAGGGTCTTCATTTGCTCACCGAACCTCTCCAATCCTATCACTGCTGCGTTTATGCCCCTGTACACACTCTTGATTTTCTTTCAGAGACATAGCAATCCATAGGTTTTAAGATACTTACTAGTCAGGTACATTCTTAGGCGTTTAATATGGGGTGTTGAGTCCATTTCGTTGAGCAAGGAGTAGCTCTTGTCTATTCCATATTTGGCTTAAGGAACTTCATCTGTGCTCATTTCAATCTCTGGTTTGATGCAGCACCCCAACTCACCTTTCCCCTTAAGCAAGCATAAGTTGGTTTTCTAAATTTGAGACCCTGTTCTGTTTTGTAATCCAGTTCCTGTGTAGCCAAGGTTACATTCCGTGTATTAGTGATATCTTATGATGTTTCTTTTTCTGTGTGACTTATTTCAGTTAGAATCATCATACCTGAATCCACTCATTATGCTGCTATGGGCCTGATGACATAGATTTCATTGCTGAGTGATATTGCATTGTACGTAAGTACCACAACTTCTTTATCCATTTTTCACTTTCTGCGATATTGAACTTGTACCGTAAACGAGGTTCTTGTAAACAGAGCCGTCCCAAACTTTGGGGTGGCTGTGTCTTTTTGATTTTAATTTCCCTAAGCTATAGGACCATAAGTGGAAGTGCCCTAGGCTCTGTTGCTTTGTTTTTTAGATGTTTCAGGAAACACCATACACCTCTCCCGAGTGGCTGTTGGCAATTTACATCCCGCCCATGAGCATAACA
The DNA here is from genome assembly GCF_964270905.1 of Leucopleurus acutus. Lineage (NCBI taxonomy): Eukaryota > Metazoa > Chordata > Mammalia > Artiodactyla > Delphinidae > Leucopleurus > Leucopleurus acutus. Next base: position 954,513 of record NW_028139203.1, read on the forward strand.
AGGCTCCCAGTTCTCCATGGCCTGTCCTGCCTTTCTGGATTTTACACTTTTTTCAGATGGCCCTTTTGACCGGGGGGAAGTGAGACTTCATTGTAGTGCAGATTTCCTTTGCAAGCTTGCTTGGTTGGCCAAAAAGGGCGTATGCGTTTTTTCCTGAATATATTCAGGAAACAACGCATACGCCCTTTTTGGCCAAGTGCATCATTGTGGACGTTCTGCCTCTTTTCCTATGCTTTAAATGCAATTCCAGTCTACCTCCTGAAATCGGTTTCCTGCAATTCTGCCCCGCTTTCAAGTCCTCTTGGCAGCCTTACTTCAGTATATTTTTGGACGATAGCTGTCATTTATAACTCTGCAGGTTTGTGAATTACAGATCACACGGTTGATCATACTCTGGGTTCCACGTGCATGTTTTAGCTGAAGGAAGAATCCCTTAAACCTGGAGAGTTGAGACCCGTGGAATGGGTACCATGCAATATGACTTCAAAGGGTCTTCATTTGCTCACCGAACCTCTCCAATCCTATCACTGCTGCGTTTATGCCCCTGTACACACTCTTGATTTTCTTTCAGAGACATAGCAATCCATAGGTTTTAAGATACTTACTACTCAGGTACATTCTTAGGCGTTTAATATGGGGTGTTGAGTCCATTTCGTTGAGCAAGGAGTAGTTCTTGTCTATTCCATATTTGGCTTAAGGAACTTTATCTGTGCTCATTTCAATCTCTTGTTTTAGGCAGCACCCCAACTCACCTTTCCCCTTAAGCAAGCATAAGTTGTTTTTCTAAATTTAAGGCCCTGTTCTGTTTTGTAATCCAGTTCCTGTGTAGCCAAGTTTACATTCCGTGTATTAGTGATATCTTATGATGTTTCTTTTTCTGTGTGACTTATTTCAGTTAGAATCATCATACCTGAATCCACTCATTATGCTGCTATGGGCCTGATGACATAGATTTCATTGCTGAGTGATATTGCATTGAACGTAAGTACCACAACTTCTTTATCCATTTTTCACTTTCTGCGATATTGAACTTGTACCGTAAACGAGGTTCTTGTAAACAGAGCCGTCCCAAACTTTGGGGTGGCTGTGTCTTTTTGATTTTAATTTCCCTAAGCTATAGGACCATAAGTGGAAGTGCCCTATGCTCTGTTGCTTTGTTTTTTAGATGTTTAAGGAAACACCATACACTTCTCCCAAGTGGCTGTTGGCAATTTACATCCCGCCCATCAGCATAACAAGGCTCCCAGTTCTCCATGGCCTGTCCTGCCTTTCTGGATTTTACACTTTTTTCAGATGGCTCTTTTGACCGGGGGGAAGTGAGACTTCATTGTAGTGCAGATTTCCTTTGCAAGCTTGCTTGGTTGGCCAAAAAGTGCGTATGCGTTTTTTCCTGAGGAAAAAACGCATACGCCCTTTTTGGCCAAGTGCATCATTCTGGACGTTCTGCCTCTTTTCCTATGCTTTAAATGCAATTCCAGTCTACCTCCTGAAATCGGTTTCCTGCAATTCTGCCCCGCTTTCAAGTCCTCTTGGCAGCCTTACTTCAGTATATTTTTGGACGATAGCTGTCATTTATAACTCTGCAGGTTTGTGAATTACAGTGCCCCTGAGCTCCTTTCTTCAACTCGCTTTCTTGTGAGCTGGCCGGAACACCACAGGATTGCTTCAGGCCGTAATCTGGTTCTGGCACGGCACGTTGAGCCTTTGGTTAATTCCTCTTCCTGGTGGGAAATGAGAGTTAAATTTGCCCGTCCAGACACCTCCAGCTAGTCTCTCATTGGTTCTCCCTATTCCTGTTCATCTTCCTCAGAAATTGCAAATGGGACAAACAGGAGGTTAAAGGCACTGACTCTCCAAGTCGGGAGAGTGTTAGTAAAGCGTCTGGAATGTTGCACCCGAGTACCAGGGGACGAGAACTGAGACATATTGGAACACGTCTCCCGATCACACGGTTGATCATACTCTGGGTTCCACGTGCATGTTTTAGCTGAAGGAAGAATCCCTTAAACCTGGAGAGTTGAGACCCGTGGAATGGGTACCATGCAATATGACTTCAAAGGGTCTTCATTTGCTCACCGAACCTCTCCAATCCTATCACTGCTGCGTTTATGCCCCTGTACACACGCTTGATTTTCTTTCAGAGACATAGCAATCCATAGGTTTTAAGATACTTACTAGTCAGGTACATTCTTAGGCGTTTAATATGGGGTGTTGAGTCCATTTCGTTGAGCAAGGAGTAGCTCTTGTCTATTCCATATTTGGCTTAAGGAACTTTATCTGTGCTCATTTCAATCTCTGGTTTGATGCAGCACCCCAACTCACCTTTTCGCTTAAGCAAGCATAAGTTGGTTTTCTAAATTTGAGACCCTGTTCTGTTTTGTAATCCAGTTCCTGTGTAGCCAAGTTTACATTCCGTGTATTGGTGATATCTTATGATGTTTCTTTTTCTGTGTGACTTATTTCAGTTAGAATCATCATACCTGAATCCACTCATTATGTTGCTACGGGCCTGATGACATAGATTTCATTGCTGAGTGATATTGCATTGTACGTAAGTACCACAACTTCTTTATCCATTTTTCGCTTTCTGCGATATTGAACTTGTCCCGTAAACGAGGTTCTTGTAAACAGAGTCGTCCCAAACTTTGGGGTAGCTGTGTCTTTTTGATTTTAATTTCCCTAAGCTATAGGACCATAAGTGGAAGTGCCCTACGCTCTGTTGCTTTGTTTTTTAGATGTTTCAGGAAACACCAAACACTTCTCCCGAGTGGCTGTTGGCAATTTACATCCCGCCCATCAGCATAACAAGGCTCCCAGGTCTCCATGGCCTGTCCTGCTTTTCTGGATTTTACACTTTTTTCAGATGGCCCTTTTGACCGGGGGGAAGTGAGACTTCATTGTAGTGCAGATTTCCTTTGCAAGCTTGCTTGGTTGCCCAAAAAGGGCGTATGCGTTTTTACCTGAATATATTCAGGAAAAAACGCATACGCCCTTTTTGGCCAAGTGCATCATAGTGGACGTTCTGCCTCCTTTCCTATGCTTTAAATGCAATTCCAGTCTACCTCCTGAAATCGGTTTCCTGCAATTCTGCCCCGCTTTCAAGTCCTCTTGGCAGCCTTACTTCAGTATATTTTTGGACGATAGCTGTCATTTATAACTCTGCATGTTTGTGAATTACAGTGCCCCTGAGCTCCTTTCTTCAACTCTCTTTATTGTGAGCTGGCCGCAACACCGCAGGATTGCTTCAGGCCCTAATCTGGTTCCGGCACGGCACGCTGAGCCTTTGGTTAATTCCTCTTCCTGGTGGGAAATGAGAGTTAAATTTGCCCGTCCAGACACCTCCAGCTAGTCTCTCATTGGTTCTCCCTATTCCTGTTCATCTTCTGCAGAAATTGCAAACTGGGCCAAACAGGAGGTTAAAGGCACTGACTCTCCAAGTCGGGAGAGTGTTAGTAAAGCGTCTGGAATGTTGCAGCCGAGTACCAGCGGACGACAACTGAGAGATATTGGAACACGTATCCCGATCACACGGTTGATTATACTCTGGGTTCCACGTGCATGTTTTAGCTGAATGAAGAATCCCTTAAACCTGGAGAGTTGAGACCCGTGGAATGGGTACCATGCAATATGACTTCAAAGGGTCTTCATTTGCTCACTGAACCTCTCCAATCCTATCACTGCTGCGTTTATGCCCCTGTACACACGCTTGATTTTCTTTCAGAGACATAGCAATCCATAGGTTTTAAGATACTTACTAGTCAGGTACATTCTTAGGCGTTTAATATGGGGTGTTGAGTCCATTTCGTTGAGCAAGGAGTAGTTCTTGTCTAATCCATATTTGGCTTAAGGAACTTTATCTGTGCTCATTTCAATCTCTGGTTTTATGCAGCACCCCAACTCACCTTTCCCCTTAAGCAAGCATAAGTTGGTTTTCTAAATTTGAGACCCTGTTCTGTTTTGTAATCCAGTTCCTGTGTAACCAAGTTTACATTCCTTGTATTAGTGATATCTTATGATGTTTCTTTTTCTGTGTGACTTATTTCAGTTAGAATCATCATACCTGAATCCACTCATTATGCTGCTACGGGCCTGATGACATAGATTTCATTGCTGAGTGATATTGCATTGAACGTAAGTACCACAACTTCTTTATCCATTTTTCACTTTCTGCGATATTGAACTTGTACCGTAAACGAGGTTCTTGTAAACAGAGCCGTCCCAAATTTTGGGGTGGCTGTGTCTTTTTGATTTTAATTTCCCAAGCTATAGGACCATAAGTGGAAGTGCCCTAGTCTCTGTTACTTGTTTTTTAGATGTTTCAGGAAACACCATACACCTCTCCCGAGTGACTGTTGGCAATTTACATCCCGCCCATCAGCATAACAAGGCTCCCAGTTCTCCATCGCCTGTCCTGCCTTTCTGGATTTTACACTTTTTTCAGATGGCCCTTTTGACCGGGGGGAAGTGAGACTTCATTGTAGTGCAGATTTCCTTTGCAAGCTTGCTTGGTTGGCCAAAAAGGGCGTATGCGTGTTTTCCTGAATATATTCAGGAAAACACGCATACGCCCTTTTTGGCCAAGTGCATCATTGTGGACGTTCTGCCTCTTTTCCTATGCTTTAAATGCAATTCCAGTCTACCTCCTGAAATCGGTTTCCTGCAATTCTGCCCCGCTTTCAAGTCCTCTTGGCAGCCTTACTTCAGTATATTTTTGGACGATAGCTGCCATTTATAACTCTGCAGGTTTGTGAATTACAGTGCCCCTGAGCTCCTTTCTTCAACTCGCTTTCTTGTGAGCTGGCCGGAACACCACAGGATTGCTTCAGGCCATAATCTGGTTCTGGCACGGCACGCTGAGCCTTTGGTTAATTCCTCTTCCTGGTGGGAAATGAGAGTTAAATTTGCCCGTCCAGACACCTCCAGCTAGTCTCTCATTGGTTCTCCCTATTCCTGTTCATCTTCCGCAGAAATTGCAAACTGGGCCAAACAGGAGGTTAAAGACACTGACTCTCCAAGTCGGGAGAGTGTTAGTAAGGCGTCTGGAATGTTGCACCCGAGTACCAGAGGACGAGAACTGAGACATATTGGAACAAGTCTCCCGATCACACGGTTGATCATACTCTGGGTTCCACGTGCATGTTTTAGCTGAAGGAAGAATCCCTTAAACCTGGAGAGTTGAGACCCGTGGAATGGGTACCATGCAATATGACTTCAAAGGGTCTTCATTTGCTCACCGAACCTCTCCAATCCTATCACTGCTGCGTTTATGCCCCTGTACACACGCTTGATTTTCTTTCAGAGACATAGCAATCCATAGGTTTTAAGATACTTACTAGTCAGGTACATTATTAGGCATTTAATATGGGATGTTGATTCCATTTCGTTGAGCAAGGAGTAGTTCTTGTCTATTCCATATTTGGCTTAAGAAACTTTATCTGTGCTCATTTCAGTCTCTGGTTTGATGCAGCACCCCAACTCACCTTTTCGCTTAATCAAGCATAAGTTGGTTTTCTAAATTTGAGACCCTGTTCCAATTTGTAATCCAGTTCCTGTGTAGCCAAGTTTACATTCCGTGTATTAGTGATATCTTATGATGTTTCTTTTTCTGTGTGACTTATATCAGTTAGAATCATCATACCTGAATCCACTCATTATGCTGCTACGGGCCTGATGACATAGATTTCATTGCTGAGTGATATTGCATTGTACGTAAGTACCACAACTTCTTTATCCATTTTTCACTTTCTGCGATATTGAACTTGTACCGTAAACGAGGTTCTTGTAAACAGAGCCGTCCCAAACTTTGGGGTGGCTGTGTCTTTTTGATTTTAATTTCCCTAAGCTATAGGACCATAAGTGGAAGTGCCCTAGGCTCTGTTGCTTGTTTTTTAGATGTTTCAGGAAACACCATACACCTCTCCCGAGTGGCTGTTGGCAATTTACATCCCGCCCATCAGCATAACAAGGCTCCCAGTTCTCCATGGCCTGTCCTGCCTTTCTGGATTTTACACTTTTTTCAGATGGCCCTTTTGACCGGGGGGAAGTGAGACTTCATTGTAGTGCAGATTTCCTTTGCAAGCTTGCTTGGTTGGCCAAAAAGGGCGTATGCGTTTTTTTCTGAATATATTCAGGAAAAAACGCATACGCCCTTTTTGGCCAAGTGCATCATTGTGGACGTTCTGCCTCTTTTCCTATGCTTTAAATGCAATTCCAGTCTACCTCCTGAAATCGGTTTCCTGCAATTCTGCCCCGCTTTCAAGTCCTCTTGGCAGCCTTACTTCAGTATATTTTTGTACGATAGCTGTCATTTATAACTCTGCAGGTTTGTGAATTACAGTGCCCCTGAGCTCCTTTCTTCAACTCGCTTTCTTGTGAGCTGGCCGCAACACCGCAGGATTGCTTCAGGCCATAATCTGGTTCCGGCACGGCACACTGAGCCTTTGGTTAATTCCTCCTTCCTGGCGGGAAATGAGAGTTAAATTTGCCCGTCCAGACACCTCCAGCTAGTCTCTCATTGGTTCTCCCTATTCCTGTTCATCTTCCGCAGAAATTGCAAACTGGGCCAAACAGGAGGTTAAAGGCACTGACTCTCCAAGTCGGGAGAGTGTTAGTAAAGCATCTGGAATGTTGCACCCGAGTACCAGGGGACGAGAACTGAGACATATTGGAACACGTCTCCCAATCACACGGTTGATCATACTCTGGGTTCCACATGCATGTTTCAGCTGAAGGAAGAATCCCTTAAACCTGGAGAGTTGAGACCCGTGGAATGGGTACCATGCAATATGACTTCAAAGGGTCTTCATTTGCTCACCGAACCTCTCCAATCCTATCACTGCTGCGTTTATGCCCCTGTACACACGCTTGATTTTCTTTCAGAGACATAGCAATCCATAGGTTTTAAGATACTTACTAGTCAGGTACATTCTTAGGCGTTTAATATGGGCTGTTGAGTCCATTTCGTTGAGCAAGGAGTAGTTCTTGTCTATTCCATATTTGGCTTAAGGAACTTTATCTGTGCTCATTTCAATCTCTGGTTTTATGCAGCACCCCAACTCACCTTTCCCCTTAAGCAAGCATAAGTTGGTTTTCTAAATTTGAGACCCTGTTCTGTTTTGTAATCCAGTTCCTGTGTAGCCAAGTTTACATTCCGTGTATTAGTGATATCTTATGATGTTTCTTTTTCTGTGTGACTTATTTCAGTTAGAATCATCATACCTGAATCCACTCATTATGCTGCTATGGGCCTGATGACATAGATTTCATTGCTGAGTGATATTGCATTGAACGTAAGTACCACAACTTCTTTATCCATTTTTCACTTTCTGCGATATTGAACTTGTACCGTAAATGAGGTTCTTGTAAACAGAGCCGTCCCAAACTTTGGCGTGGCTGTGTCTTTTTGATTTTAATTTCCCAAGCTATAGGACCATAAGTGGAAGTGCCCTAGTCTCTGTTGCTTGTTTTTTAGATGTTTCAGGAAACACCATACACCTCTCCCGAGTGGCTGTTGGCAATTTACATCCCGCCCATCAGCATAACAAGGCTCCCAGTTCTCCATTGCCTGTCCTGCCTTTCTGGATTTTACACTTTTATCAGATGGCCCTTTTGACCGGGGGGAAGTGAGACTTCATTGTAGTGCAGATTTCCTTTGCAAGCTTGCTTGGTTGGCCAAAAAGGGCGTATGCGTTTTTTCCTGAATATATTCAGGAAAAAACGCATACGCCCTTTTTGGCCAAGTGCATCATTGTGGACGTTCTGCCTCTTTTCCTATGCTTTAAATGCAATTCCAGTCTACCTCCTGAAATCGGTTTCCTGCAATTCTGCCCCGCTTTCAAGTCCTCTTGGCAGCCTTACTTCAGTATATTTTTGGACGATAGCTGTCATTTATAACTCTGCAGGTTTGTGAATTACAGTGCCCCTGAGCTCCTTTCTTCAACTCGCTTTCTTGTGAGCTGGCCGGAACACCACAGGATTGCTTCAGGCCGTAATCTGGCTCTGGCACGGCACGCTGAGCCATTGGTTAATTCCTCTTCCTGGTGGGAAATGAGAGTTAAATTTGCCCGTCCAGACACCTCCAGCTAGTCTCTCATTGGTTCTCCCTATTCCTGTTCATCTTCCGCAGAAATTGCAAACTGGGCCAAACAGGAGGTTAAAGACACTGTCTCTCCAAGTCGGGAGAGTGTTAGTAAAGCGTCTGGAATGTTGCACCCGAGTACCAGAGGACGAGAACTGAGACATATTGGAACAAGTCTCCCGATCACACGGTTGATCATACTCTGGGTTCCACGTGCATGTTTTAGCTGAAGGAAGAATCCCTTAAACCTGGAGAGTTGAGACCCGTGGAATGGGTACCATGCAATATGACTTCAAAGGGTCTTCATTTGCTCACCGAACCTCTCCAATGCTATCACTGCTGCGTTTATGCCCCTGTACACACGCTTGATTTTCTTTCAGAGACATAGCAATCCATAGGTTTTAAGATACTTACTAGTCAGGTACATTATTAGGCATTTAATATGGGATGTTGATTCCATTTCGTTGAGCAAGGAGTAGTTCTTGTCTATTCCATATTTGGCTTAAGAAACTTTATCTGTGCTCATTTCAGTCTCTGGTTTGATGCAGCACCCCAACTCACCTTTTCGCTTAAGCAAGCATAAGTTGGTTTTCTAAATTTGAGACCCTGTTCCAATTTGTAATCCAGTTCCTGTGTAGCCAAGTTTACATTCCGTGTATTAGTGATATCTTATGATGTTTCTTTTTCTGTGTGACTTATTTCAGTTAGAATCATCATACCTGAATCCACTCATTATGCTGCTACGGGCCTGATGACATAGATTTCATTGCTGAGTGATATTGCATTGTACGTAAGTACCACAACTTCTTTATCCATTTTTCACTTTCTGCGATATTGAACTTGTACCGTAAACGAGGTTCTTGTAAACAGAGCTGTCCCAAACTTTGGGGTGGCTGTGTGTTTTTGATTTTAATTTCCCTAAGCTATAGGACCATAAGTGGAAGTGCCCTAGGCTCTGTTGCTTTGTTTTTTAGATGTTTCAGGAAACACCATACACCTCTCCCCAGTGGCTGTTGGCAATTTACATCTCGCCCATCAGCATAACAAGGCTCCAAGTTTTCCATGGCCTGTCCTGCCTTTCTTGATTTTACACTTTTTTAAGATGGCCCTTTTGACCGGGGGGAAGTGAGACTTCATTGTAGTGCAGATTTCCTTTGCAAGCTTGCTTGGTTGGTCAAAAAGGGCATATGCGTTTTTTCCTGAATATATTCAGGAAAAAACGCATGCGCCCTTTTTGGCCAAGTGCATCATTGTGGACGTTCTGCCTCTTTTCCTATGCTTTAAATGCAATTCCAGTCTACCTCCTGAAATCGGTTTCCTGCAATTCTGCCCCGCTTTCAAGTCCTCTTGGCAGCCTTACTTCAGTATATTTTTGTACGATAGCTGTCATTTATAACTCTGCAGGTTTGTGAATTACAGTGCCCCTGAGCTCCTTTCTTCAACTCGCTTTCTTGTGAGCTGGCCGCAACACCGCAGGATTGCTTCAGGCCATAATCTGGTTCCGGCACGGCACACTGAGCCTTTGGTTAATTCCTCCTTCCTGGCGGGAAATGAGAGTTAAATTTGCCCGTCCAGACACCTCCAGCTAGTCTCTCATTGGTTCTCCCTATTCCTGTTCATCTTCCGCAGAAATTGCAAACTGGGCCAAACAGGAGGTTAAAGGCACTGACTCTCCAAGTCGGGAGAGTGTTAGTAAAGCATCTGGAATGTTGCACCCGAGTACCAGGGGACGAGAACTGAGACATATTGGAACACGTCTCCCAATCACACGGTTGATCATACTCTGGGTTCCACATGCATGTTTCAGCTGAAGGAAGAATCCCTTAAACCTGGAGAGTTGAGACCCGTGGAATGGGTACCATGCAATATGACTTCAAAGGGTCTTCATTTGCTCACCGAACCTCTCCAATCCTATCACTGCTGCGTTTATGCCCCTGTACACACGCTTGATTTTCTTTCAGAGACATAGCAATCCATAGGTTTTAAGATACTTACTAGTCAGGTACATTCTTAGGCGTTTAATATGGGCTGTTGAGTCCATTTCGTTGAGCAAGGAGTAGTTCTTGTCTATTCCATATTTGGCTTAAGGAACTTTATCTGTGCTCATTTCAATCTCTGGTTTTATGCAGCACCCCAACTCACCTTTCCCCTTAAGCAAGCATAAGTTGGTTTTCTAAATTTGAGACCCTGTTCTGTTTTGTAATCCAGTTCCTGTGTAGCCAAGTTTACATTCCGTGTATTAGTGATATCTTATGATGTTTCTTTTTCTGTGTGACTTATTTCAGTTAGAATCATCATACCTGAATCCACTCATTATGCTGCTATGGGCCTGATGACATAGATTTCATTGCTGAGTGATATTGCATTGAACGTAAGTACCACAACTTCTTTATCCATTTTTCACTTTCTGCGATATTGAACTTGTACCGTAAATGAGGTTCTTGTAAACAGAGCCGTCCCAAACTTTGGCGTGGCTGTGTCTTTTTGATTTTAATTTCCCAAGCTATAGGACCATAAGTGGAAGTGCCCTAGTCTCTGTTGCTTGTTTTTTAGATGTTTCAGGAAACACCATACACCTCTCCCGAGTGGCTGTTGGCAATTTACATCCCGCCCATCAGCATAACAAGGCTCCCAGTTCTCCATTGCCTGTCCTGCCTTTCTGGATTTTACACTTTTATCAGATGGCCCTTTTGACCGGGGGGAAGTGAGACTTCATTGTAGTGCAGATTTCCTTTGCAAGCTTGCTTGGTTGGCCAAAAAGGGCGTATGCGTTTTTTCCTGAATATATTCAGGAAAAAACGCATACGCCCTTTTTGGCCAAGTGCATCATTGTGGACGTTCTGCCTCTTTTCCTATGCTTTAAATGCAATTCCAGTCTACCTCCTGAAATCGGTTTCCTGCAATTCTGCCCCGCTTTCAAGTCCTCTTGGCAGCCTTACTTCAGTATATTTTTGGACGATAGCTGTCATTTATAACTCTGCAGGTTTGTGAATTACAGTGCCCCTGAGCTCCTTTCTTCAACTCGCTTTCTTGTGAGCTGGCCGGAACACCACAGGATTGCTTCAGGCCGTAATCTGGCTCTGGCACGGCACGCTGAGCCATTGGTTAATTCCTCTTCCTGGTGGGAAATGAGAGTTAAATTTGCCCGTCCAGACACCTCCAGCTAGTCTCTCATTGGTTCTCCCTATTCCTGTTCATCTTCCGCAGAAATTGCAAACTGGGCCAAACAGGAGGTTAAAGACACTGTCTCTCCAAGTCGGGAGAGTGTTAGTAAAGCGTCTGGAATGTTGCACCCGAGTACCAGAGGACGAGAACTGAGACATATTGGAACAAGTCTCCCGATCACACGGTTGATCATACTCTGGGTTCCACGTGCATGTTTTAGCTGAAGGAAGAATCCCTTAAACCTGGAGAGTTGAGACCCGTGGAATGGGTACCATGCAATATGACTTCAAAGGGTCTTCATTTGCTCACCGAACCTCTCCAATGCTATCACTGCTGCGTTTATGCCCCTGTACACACGCTTGATTTTCTTTCAGAGACATAGCAATCCATAGGTTTTAAGATACTTACTAGTCAGGTACATTATTAGGCATTTAATATGGGATGTTGATTCCATTTCGTTGAGCAAGGAGTAGTTCTTGTCTATTCCATATTTGGCTTAAGAAACTTTATCTGTGCTCATTTCAGTCTCTGGTTTGATGCAGCACCCCAACTCACCTTTTCGCTTAAGCAAGCATAAGTTGGTTTTCTAAATTTGAGACCCTGTTCCAATTTGTAATCCAGTTCCTGTGTAGCCAAGTTTACATTCCGTGTATTAGTGATATCTTATGATGTTTCTTTTTCTGTGTGACTTATTTCAGTTAGAATCATCATACCTGAATCCACTCATTATGCTGCTACGGGCCTGATGACATAGATTTCATTGCTGAGTGATATTGCATTGTACGTAAGTACCACAACTTCTTTATCCATTTTTCACTTTCTGCGATATTGAACTTGTACCGTAAACGAGGTTCTTGTAAACAGAGCTGTCCCAAACTTTGGGGTGGCTGTGTGTTTTTGATTTTAATTTCCCTAAGCTATAGGACCATAAGTGGAAGTGCCCTAGGCTCTGTTGCTTTGTTTTTTAGATGTTTCAGGAAACACCATACACCTCTCCCCAGTGGCTGTTGGCAATTTACATCTCGCCCATCAGCATAACAAGGCTCCAAGTTTTCCATGGCCTGTCCTGCCTTTCTTGATTTTACACTTTTTTAAGATGGCCCTTTTGACCGGGGGGAAGTGAGACTTCATTGTAGTGCAGATTTCCTTTGCAAGCTTGCTTGGTTGGTCAAAAAGGGCATATGCGTTTTTTCCTGAATATATTCAGGAAAAAACGCATGCGCCCTTTTTGGCCAAGTGCATCATTGTGGACGTTCTGCCTCTTTTCCTATGCTTTAAATGCAATTCCAGTCTACCTCCTGAAATCGGTTTCCTGCAATTCTGCCCCGCTTTCAAGTCCTCTTGGCAGCCTTACTTCAGTATATTTTTGGACGATAGCTGCCATTTATAACTCTGCAGGTTTGTGAATTACAGTGCCCCTGAGCTCCTTTCTTCAACTCGCTTTCTTGTGAGCTGCCCGCAACACCGCAGGATTGTTTCAGGCCCTAATCTGGTTCCGGCACGGCACGCTGAGCTTTTGGTTAATTCCTCTTCCTGGTGGGAAATGAGAGTTAAATTTGCCCGTCCAGACACCTCCAGCTAGTCTCTCTTTGGCTCTGCCTATTCCTGTTCATCTTCCGCAGAAATTGCAAACTGGGCCAAACAGGAGGTTAAAGGCACTGACTCTCCAAGTCGGGAGAGTGTTAGTAAAGAATCTGGAATGTTGCACCCGAGTACCAGGGGACGAGAACTGAGACATATTGGAACACGTCTCCCAATCACACGGTTGATCATACTCTGGGTTCCACATGCATGTTTCAGCTGAAGGAAGAATCCCTTAAACCTGGAGAGTTGAGACCCGTGGAATGGGTACCATGCAATATGACTTCAAAGGGTCTTCATTTGCTCACCGAACCTCTCCAATCCTATCACTGCTGCGTTTATGCCCCTGTACACACGCTTGATTTTCTTTCAGAGACATAGCAATCCATAGGTTTTAAGATACTTACTAGTCAGGTACATTCTTAGGCGTTTAATATGGGGTGTTGAGTCCATTTCGTTGAGCAAGGAGTAGTTCTTGTCTATTCCATATTTGGCTTAAGGAACTTTATCTGTGCTCATTTCAAACTCTGGTTTTATGCAGCACCCCAACTCACCTTTCCCCTTAAGCAAGCATAAGTTGGTTTTCTAAATCTGAGACCCTGTTCTGTTTTGTAATCCAGTTCCTGTGTAGCCAAGTTTACATTCCGTGTATTGGTGATATCTTATGATGTTTCTTTTTCTGTGTGACTTATTTCAGTTAGAATCATCATACCTGAATCCACTCATTATGCTGCTACGGGCCTGATGACATAGATTTCATTGCTGAGTGATATTGCATTGTACGTAAGTACCACAACTTCTTTATCCATATTTCACTTTCTGCGCTATTGAACTTGTACCGTAAACGAGGTTCTTGTAAACAGAGCCGTCCCAAACTTTGGGGTGGCTGTGTCTTTTTGATTTGAATTTCCCTAAGCTATAGGACCATAAGTGGAAGTGCCCTAGGCTCTGTTGCTTTGTTTTTTAGATGTTTAAGGAAACACCATACACTTCTCCCAAGTGGCTGTTGGCAGTTTACATACCGCCCATCAGCATAACAAGGCTCCCAGTTCTCCATGGCCTGTCCTGCCTTTCTGGATTTTACACTTATTTCAGGTGGCCCTTTTGACTGGGGGAAGTGAGCCTTCATTGTAGTGCAGATTTCCTTTGCAAACTTGCTTGGTTGACCAAAAAGGGCGTATGCGTTTTTTCCTGAATATATTCAGGAAAAAACGCATACGCCCTTTTTGGCCAAGTGCATCATTGTGGACGTTCTGCCTCTTTTCCTATGCTTTAAATGCAATTCCAGTCTACCTCCTGAAATCGGTTTCCTGCAATTCTGCCCCGCTTTCAAGTCCTCTTGGCAGCCTTACTTCAGTATATTTTTGGACGATAGCTGTCATTTATAACTCTGCAGGTTTGTGAATTACAGTGCCCCTGAGCTCCTTTCTTCAACTCGCTTTCTTGTGAGCTGGCCGCAACACCGCAGGATTGCTTCAGGCCCTAATCTGGTTCCGGCACGGCACGCTGAGCCTTTGGTTAATTCCTCTTCCTGGTGGGAAATGAGAGTTAAATTTGCCCGTCTAGACTCCTCCAGCTAGTCTCTCTTTGGCTCTCCCTATTCCTGTTCATCTTCCGCAGAAATTGCATACTGGGCCAAACAGGAGGTGAAATGCACTGACTCTCCAAGTCGGGAGAGTGTTAGTAAAGCGTCTGGAATGTTGCACCCGAGTACCAGGGGACGAGAACTGAGGCATATTGGAACACGTCTCCCGATCACACGGTTGATCATACTCTGGGTTCCACGTGCATGTTTTAGCTAAAGGATGAATCCCTTAAACCTGGAGAGTTGAGACCCGTGGAATGGGTACCATGCAATATGACTTCAAAGGGTCTTCCTTTGCTCACCGAACCTCTCCAATCCTATCACTGCTGCGTTTATGCCCCTGTACACACGCTTGATTCTCTTTCGGAGACATAGCAATCCATAGGTTTGAAAATTCTTACTAGTCAGGTACATTCTTAGGCGTTTAATATGGGCTGTTGAGTCCATTTCGTTGAGCAAGGAGTAGCTCTTGTCTATTCCATATTTGGCTTAAGGAACTTTATCTGTGCTCATTTCAATCTCTGGTTTGATGCAGCACCCCAACTCACCTTTTCGCTTAAGCAAGCATAAGTTGGTTTTCTAAATTTGAGACCCTGTTCTGTTTTGTAATCCAGTTCCTGTGTAGCCAAGTTTACATTCCGTGTATTAGTGATATCTTATGATGTTTCTTTTTCTGTGATACTTATTTCAGTTAGAATCATCATACCTGAATCCACTCTTTATGCTGCTATGGGCCTGAAGAGATAGATTTCATTGCTGAGTGATAATGCATTGTACGTAAGTACCACAACTTCTTTATCCATTTTTCGCTTTCTGCGATATTGAACTTGTACCATACACGGGTTTCTTGTAAACAGGGCCGTCCCGAACTTTGGGGTGGCTGTGTCTTTTTTATTTTAATTTCCCTAAGCTATAGGACCATAAGTGGAAGTGCCCTAGGCTCCGTTGCTTTGTTTTTTAGATGTTTCAGGAAACACCATACACTTAACCCGAGTGGCTCTTGGCAATTTACATCCCGCCCATCAGTATAACAAGGCTCCCAGTTCTCCATGGCCTGTCCTGCCTTTCTGGATTTTACACTTTTTTCAGATGGCCCTTTTGACTGGGGGGAAGTGAGACTTCATTGCATTGCAGATTTCCTTTGCAAGCTTGCTTGGTTCGCCAAAAAGTGCGTTTGCCTTTTTTCCTGAATATATTCAGGAAAAAATGCATACGCCCTTTTTGGCCAAGTGCATCATTGTGGACGTTCTGCCTCTTTTCCTATGCTTTAAATGCAATTCCAGTGTACCTCCTGAAATCGGTTTCCTGCAATTCTGCCTTGCTTTCAATGCCTCTTCCTAGCCTTACCTCAATATATTTTTTGAAAATAGTTGGCCTTCATAACTCTGCAGGTTTTGAATTGCAGTGGCCCTTAACTCCATTTTTCAGCTCTTATTTTTGTGATCTTGCCTCATAACCACAGGATTCCTTCAGGCCCTATTGTTCTTCTGGGGCACCTTGCTGTGCTTTTGGTTTATTCTTCTTACTGATATGAAATTAGAGTGACATGTGCCCATTGAAACCGCTACAGCTAGTTTCTCACTGTTTCCCCCTATTCCCATTCATCCTCCACACTAACTGCAGACTGTGCGATACCAGAACTTAAAGGCATTGACTGTCCATGTGGGGATATTTTAGTAAAGCAGCTGGAATGTCAATCCGGAGCCCCAGGAGAGGAAAAATGAGGTGCGTTTTAGAAACCTTTCCCGATCATATGGTATACCAGTCGCTGGGTTTCCCAAGCATGGTTTAGCTGTAGGAAGATTCCCTTCAACCTGGAGTGTTGGGACCCTTGGAATGAGTAGCATGAAGTATTGCATTAAACTTTTGGCAGTTGCTCACCAAAGCTCACCAATCCTCTCAGCCCCAAGTGTCCAGCCTTATGTCTTATCCAGCTGTGGGTTTATATGTGGTCAATCCAGGTTGCATCACAGCCCCTGAGCGAATTTTGTAAGAATTTTTCTCTCTTTCATTGTTTCTGTGTTTTGTTTTTAAAATTTATTTCTATAATGGGGTTTAGCTCATTTTCACTGCTGTGTTTGTGCCGCTCTGCACACACTTGATTCCCTTATGGAGATATATCAATACATGGGTTTTAAGATTCTTATTACTCAGATATATTTCTCTGTGGTGTATAGGGTGTGTTGAGGCCAGTTCATTGAGCAAGGTGTAGATCTTGTCTAATATCTATTTGGTTTATTGAACGGTATCTGTGCTAATTTCAAACTCTGGTTTTATGCATCACCCCACCTCTCCTTTCCCCTTAAGCTGAAATAAGTGTGTTTTCTAAATGTGAGACACTGTTCTGTTCTGTAATTCATTTCTTGTGCAGCCATATTTACCCTCCCTCTATAAGTGATATCTTATGATATGTTTCTTTTTCTGTTTGACTTATTTCAAGTAGTATTATCGGACCTAAATCCACTCTTTATCCTTCTACTAGCCTTATTACATTGATTTCATGGTGAAGAGATATTCCATTGTACATAAGTACCACATCTTCTTTATCCATTGTTCTCTTTCCTGGGATATTTAAGGTGTACTGAAGTTGAGGTTCTTGTAAACAGAGTAGCCCTAAACTGTGGTGTGCTTGTGTCTTGTTGATTTTTAGACTTCCCTAGATATACTCCCATGATTGGAAGTGTCCTATGCTCTGTAGCTCTGTTTTTTAGATGATTTAGGAACCACCATACACTTCTCCAGAGTGGCTCTCGGCAGTTCACACACTGCCCATCAGCGTATAAAGGCTCCCTGTTCTCCATGGCCTGTCCTGCATTTCTGGTTTTTACAATTTTTTAGGATGGCCCTTTTGACCAGTGGGTAATGAGACTTCTTTGTTGTGCACATTTGCATTGCTTGCTTGCTTCGTTGCCCATAAAGTGTGTATGCGTTTTTTCCTGGATATAATCAGGAAAAAACGCATACGCCCTTTTGGGCCAACTGCATCATTGTCGAAATTCTGCCGCTTTTCATGTGCTTTAAAGACGAGTCCAATCTATCTCTTGAAATCTGTTTCTTGCAATTCTGTCTTGCATTCAGATCCTCTTCTTTGCCTTACCTCAACATATTTTTGGACGTTAGTTTTCATTTATAACTCTGCAGGTTTGTGAATTGCAGTGACCCTGAGCTCCATTTTTTAAGTTGCTCTTTTGTGAGCTGGCCTCAAAGCCGCAGGATTGCTTCAGGCCCTATTTTGGCTCGGGCGAGGCGGGCTGAGCCTTTTTTCAATTCTTATTCTTAATGGGAAATTAGAGTGATATGTGCCCGTCCAAACCCCTACAACTATTCTCTCATTGGTTCCCCCTCTTCCTGTTCATCCTCCTCACAATTTGCAAAATGTGTGAAACAGAAGTTGAAATGTGTTGATTCTCCAAGTGGGGAGATTCTAAGTAACGTGGCTGGAATGGTGAACAGGAGCACCAGGAGAGGATAAATGAGCTGCATTTTAGACACATCTCCCGATCACATGGTGTACAGTCCTGTGGGTTTTCCATGCATGTTTTAGCTGTAGGAAGATCCTTTGAACCTGCAGATTTGGGACCCATTGAATGGGTACCAGGTAGTATTACTTTAAAGGGTGTGCATTTCCTCACCCAACCTCACATTTCTCTTAGTGCAAACAGTTTCCAGCCTTATGTCTCATCCTGCTGTGGGTCTAGATGTGTTCAATCCATGTTGCATCACCGGCCCTGAGGAAAAGTTGTAAGAGGTTTTCTCTGTCTCTCTGTCGTTTATTTTTTTCAATTTATTACTATATTGGTTACAGCTGATTTTCAAAGCTCTGTTTCTTGCTGCTGTACATCCACTTGATTCACGTACAGAGAGACATCAGTAAATTCTTTTTCAGATTCTTACCAGTCGTATATATTCTTTTCCGGTGACTTGAGTGTGCTGAGTGCAGTTCTTTTAGCTACTGTGTAGGCCTTGTTGATTATCAGTTTGGTATTTGGAATGGTATCTTTGCTAATTTCAACCTCCTGGATGATGCCTCACCCCTCCCCACCTTTCCCGTTTAGCAGCCTTATGCGTGTTTTCTACATATTTGACTATGTTTTTGTTTTGTAATTTATTTCATGTGTAGCCATTTTGGATTCCACCTTTAAGTGATATCTTATGATATGTGTCTTTTTCTTTTTGAATTATGTCACTTAGAATGATCATACGTAACTCCTCCGGAGTTGTTACAACTGGCCATATTTCATTGATTTCCAGGCTGAATAATATTCCACTCTACCTAAGTACCACATCTCTATCCATTTTTTCTCTCCAGGGACATTTAAGTTATATCCTAGTCGAGGATCTTTTAAACAGAGAGGGGGTAAACATTGGGGTGCCTGTGTCCTCTCGATTTTTGTTTTTCCCAAGATATACGCCCATGAGTGCAAGTGCCCTATGCTCTGTAGCTCATTTTTTAGATGCTTTAGTAAACACAATACACTTCTCCAGAATGGCCGTTGGCAATATATATTTCCACTATAAGTCTCACAGGGCTCCCTCTTCTCCTTGCCCTGTCCTGCATTTCTGTTGTTTACGCTTTATGAGGATGGCTCTTCTCACTGATGTGAAGTGATATCTTTTGTAGTATTGACTTCCAGTGCCCACCTGTTTGGTTGGCTAAAAAAGTGTATGCCCTTTTCTTGAATATATACAGAAAAAAACGCATACACCCTTTTTGGCCAACTGCAATGTTGGCAATGTTCAGCTCCTTTTCTTGTGCTTAATGGTGAGTCCTTTCTACCTCCTCAAATCCCTTTCCTGCCATTCTCCCTTGCTTACAAGTCCTTTTCTCTGACTTTCCTCAAGACATTTTTCAGTGATGGATATTTTCAACTCTGCAGTTTCGTGAATTTTACTGTCCCTGAGTTCCATTGTTCAACTTGTGTTTATGGGAACTGGCCACAAAGCAGCGGGATTTCCTCAAGCCCTATACTGTTTCCATGGGCAACCCTAGCCTTTGGTCAATTCGTCTTCCTGATTGGAAATTAGAGTGACACGTGCCTGTCTGAACACCTAGGACTTGTCTCTCATTGTTCCTCATCCTTCCGCTTCATCCTCTGGACAAATTCCAAACTGTACGCAACAGGATGTTGACAGTGCTGCCATCTCCAAGTGGGGAGACTGTTAGTAAAGACGCTGGATGGGTGAACCCGAGCACCAGGAGATGAGGAGATGAGATGCCTTTTCCAAACTCTTCCCGATCAGACGGTATACCATCCTCTGGGTGTGACAGACATGTTGTAGCAGTAGGAAGAGTCCCATTCATGTAAGGAGAACACCAGGGCTTTTTCAAAATCAGTGTCTCCCCGAAACCCAAACTGGGGAATTTTTTAAGCTACGGCTACACATATGTTCATTAAGGGCCTTGGGAAGTAGGCAGAGTCCAAACTTTAGATGATTGAAGTCTTCAGGGTCAGAAGCACTCACCACCAGCTTCCCTTAGGTTATACTTTAACTGTCATTGATAGATGATGTCAATAAAAATATCTATTCTTTTTCAGATTATTTCCCCTTATAGGTTATTGCAAAATGTTGAGTGTAGTTCCCTGTGCTATACAGTAGTTCCTTGTTGATGATCTATTTTATACATAGCAGTGTGTATGTGTTAATCCCAAACTGTTAATTTATCCCTCCTCCCACCTTTCCCCTTTGGTAATAATAAATTATAAGATTTTATACTTCTCAGAAATGGGGGAGCTGAAAGAGAGGTATCATTTTCAATGGAAAAGCATTTAAAACAAGATTGAAGCTTTAACCAAGATTATTAGATGTACATCCTTGGAAAGAAATCACTTCGTTTCTCTAATATTGACCTGACAAATAAGACAAACCTTTTCACTGAACTTGCTTATAATAAAGTGATGGAAATATCCAATGGAAGCGTTAGAAACATCTTATTTTACCCGAGCCTTATACACTGTTCTATGTTAACTACAGTTTGGCTCACACATCTGTTCATTGAGGTTACAATAGTCTCAATTTCTGTTACTGATCCTCCAGAGTGGACCCCAACAAGTGTACCCCTGCGCAGTGTCATTGGGGCCAACAGATCGAGACTGAGTTTGGTTCACAAGCAAAGGAAACTTTATATTTTGATCAGAGAATGGAGAGGTGAGAGCATGCACTACCCCGTGGGCTGTGGGCTGGGCTGCTGTGTAGAGATCCTGTCAGAGTCAGTGGGAGGGAGGGGGCGGAGCTCTCGAGGGCCGGGTTGGCTGCAGCTCAGGCTCTATATCGCGGAGTCTGCACTGGGCCCCAGGAGCTGAGGTGTCGACCCAGCCATTCTGCACTAGGAAATCTGGTCTGAAGTGCCGGGTGTGGAACCTCTGCATGCGGGACCCTAGGAGCACATGAAATTAGACAAAGCACAAAGGATAAAAAAGGTTAGACTTGACTTTATTGCCCAGATTCTATTTTTATCTCCCAGGGATTTTTAATGGGCTTTGCTGGGGACAAACCCCTCCTCTGCCTTTTGTCCCGTTCCTCATTCTTGGAGTGCTGAGGGTGCAGACCCTTCTTCTGTAACTGCTGAGTGCTGAGTTGGGAGCCCTCATACCAAGGGGCGAGGGTCAGAGCTTCTCCCCAGCAGCCTCCAGGTGACGTTGATTGTCCCCAGGCCCCCTGCCTCCCTGCTCGTCCACCTGAGCACCAGCATTGGAAGCGTTATAGATTCTAATGACCTTTAAGGGTCCAGGAAAGAGATGTGCAGAGACGCTGTGGGGGCCGGTTTCACCCCGCCCCACATTTGTTCGGCCACCTTAGGCTGACCGTTTCTGCCAGCCTAGATGTTCTGAACAGTAGTCTGCGCTTTCTTCAATTAGGCCCCTGAATTAACGTACAAACAGCACCAGGTGTCAGAGCCCTGCCCGCTCAACTCCCAGACAGTCCAGGGTCAGTGGTGATCAAGGACCATGATGGCCACTGAGTCAACAGCCTTTTGAAGTAAACAGGAGTCCAGCCAGTCTTATTGGCCACCATCATCACGGTGTCTGTAGGCTTTTCTATGGTGACAGTGTGATATACGGTTCCCCCGCCAAGATTATTAGCTCCCCTCTGGGTGCAGTAAGTCCTGCAAGCAGTAGTCTACTCTTTTGGGACACACTCTTGTTGTTTTATGAGAGAAACTCCAGGTCAAGTGATGTTCACACGAGTCATCATGGTGTCCTGTTGCCCCCGGTTATCTCTCTGGATGTTGGAGTTGGAGGGCCTCCTCACTCGAGGTTGGTGTGTCCACGGAGCAAACCCTGCAACTTCAGGGCATGGTTGGTGGTTAGGATCACCACGTGGGGTCCTTTTCCCTTAGGAGGGAGGTGGCCTTTTGGGCTGCTGATTTCCAGGTTTTTAGATACTGCCAGTATCTTGGCCAGATGCGGCAGTGGGCCAAGCCCCTTGGTGACCGTAGTTTATCCTACCTGGATGGCATTCTTGCATTGTTCCATTTCAAGTGGTCCCAGTTTTTGCACTAATTCTCCAATGGCGATTCACCTTTCACCAGGAATGTAAAGGTCAAAGGGTTTAGCTAAATTAGGGAGTTCCAGGGCAAGGGTCTGAATTGACTGCTCTTTCCATTCTTGAAAGGCCACTTCTGGATTCTATTCAAAAGGATCATCATCTTTTCCTTTCAGTGTTTCATATAATGGCCCAGCTAGTAGACTGCAGTTAGGGATCCAGAAGCAGCAAACCCTGGCCTCCCCAGGAACCCCTAAGCTGTCTTCTAGTTTTAGAAAGGAGTAAGGCCAAAAATGGTTTCTTCCCTTTCCTGGGATGGGCTTCTCTGACCTTCTGTGAGAATGAAGCCCAGGCAGGTCACCGCAGTCTGTGATATTTGAGCTTTTTCTTGGACAACTTCTATCCTTTATTGGCTTGGTAGTTCAGAGGCCTCCTTAGTAGGGCTGGCGATCAGAATGTCGTCTGCGTACTGAAGGAGGGTTTCCTTTTCCAGAGGTAGAACTTTTAGGTCTTTAGCTAAGGTTTCCCCAAAAATGGTGTGGGAATTTTTGCACCCTTGGGGCAAGACGGCCCGGAAGTATTGTTTTAGTTGTATGTTGAGTCCTGCCACTCACAAGCCAAAATTTCTTGTGACTCTGGGACTAATGGAATACAAAAGAAGGCATCATTGAAGACTAATACAGAATACCATGTCCTGGTGGTTGGTAGAATGACCAGCAGGGTGTAGGAATTAGGAGCAACTGGAGGTATATCCTCGGTGGCTTCACTGACTGTCCTGACATCCTTTACCAGGTCCCCAGCAGCCCATGGGGCTCTCGTGGTCAGACCAATCCCAGAATATGGAGCTCACCTGGGCAGGTACCCCACCCCCACCCCAGCCCACGGGGCTCTCGTGGTCAGACCCCTCCCAGGATACAGAGCTACCCTTGCAGGTACTGTGGCAGGGCTGGGCACACAGGAACCGTGCACATAGCCCTCATTGCAGAGCACCCCCAGCTCACCTGTCGCTCAGAGCTGACACAGAGCACCTCAGAGCAGGACTTGAACTAACAAACAGCAGCTGCGACAGGTCTGTGACCCTGGGCATCACTCTGTGCGGCCTCCCTCCACCTGGTCTTCCAGAGACTTTCACTGCACCCGGGGCACCAGGCCTCTGTCTCCAACCACCACCCACCCCTCCTCTCCCTGACTCCTGGGTTCCTCTCATTAGGAGAGGGTTTTCTTGAAGTTGTCTCCCACTCATGGGCCAGATAAAATGATTAGAAAACAAGCCAAAGCTGCAGCCCCTTGTCTATCCTGACTCTCAGGAGCCCACACCTGTTCCTTGGACCTGGCCGGTTCAGCAATTTCCATTTTCTGCAACTGTGAGCCCCTGAGGGGTGATGATTGGCTGAGCTGGGCAGCCTAACCGTGCCGGCCAGCCCTCCCCAGGTGTGCCTGGGTTGAGATCAATATAAATACCACTCCAGGCAGCAAGAGCCCCTGCAGCCGTGCCTGACGCCATTTTCTCTGCCCTGTCAGCAGTCTCGGGGCTGGGCTGGTGGGAGGGAGTGAGAGGCCACGGCTTTGTGGGTGGCCCAGTGTGAGTGGGGCTCTGCTGGACTTTCTGCAGCAGGTGCCAGGCTGCCACCTGCTGAAGAAGAGGATGTGTCACCCATACCTGCTGCTGGAATTTCTCCCTGGGCAGAGGTGAGGAAGGAAAAAAGCAGTGGGGGCAGGGACAGGACGGGTATCTCAGGCAGGGAAATGGAAATCTTCCAGAAGAGCACCCGGGGCCAGGACCATCCTGGCTGGCCTGCAGGCACCAAGTCGGCCGGCATGCTGTCACTCGTGTGGCTCTATGGCCCTTCCTCTAGGCTTTCAAGTCCTTGTATATATTCAGGTGTTTTACCTGGGACGGGTGGGAATAGTTCAGCAGCAACTGGCCTGGGGCTCAGCTCACGTTTACTCACAGATGCCTCGGCACTGTGCCCCAGCTTTGCAATGAGGACGCTTGTTGCGTGGGGGCTGCTGGCTGAATGGGAGATGATTCCCCACCACTGACCAACTTCAGAATTGTTTACAACTGGAGCAAGTGCCCTGATACGGTTTTCCTCTGTGGAACTGGTGGGTTCTGTGTTTTTTTTCTCTTTTTCGTTTTTGGTTCAAGGTAGATTTTATTCCTCTTTTTTGTATTTACAGATAGAAGCATGGAAATAATTTATTCATATAAATACATGTATGTGAAGGGAATAATTGTTTTTTCTGTTTTATTTTTTAAATTTTATTTCTTTTCAATTGTGAATTTTATTTTATATTTTTATACAGCAGGTTCTTATTGGTTATCTATTTTATACATATAAATGTATACATGCCAATCCCAGTCTCTCAACTCCTCCCACCACCACCCCCCCAACAGCTTTCCCCCCTTGTTGTCCATACATTTGTTGTCTACATCTGTTGCTCTATTTATGCCTTGCAAAATGGTTAATCTGTACGGTTTTTCTAGGTTCCACATATATGCATGAATATACAAGATTTGTTTTTCTCTTTCTGACTTACTTCACTCTGTATGACAGTCTCTAGATCCATCGACGTCTCTACAAATGACCCAATTTCATTCCTTTTCATGGCTTAGTAATATTCCATTTTATATACGTACCACAGCTTTATGCATTCGTCTGTCTGTGGGCATTTAGGTTGCTTCCATTACCTCGATATTGTAAATAGTGATGCAATGAACATTGCGGTGAATGTCTCTTTTTGATTTATGGTTTTGTCTGGGTATATGTCCAGTACTGGGATTGCTGTATCATATGGTAATTCTATTGTTAGTTTCTTAAGAAACTCCATATTGTTCTCCATAGTGAATGTAACAATTTATATTCCCAACAATAGTGGAAGAGGGTTCCTTTTCTCCACACCCTTTCCAGCATTTATTGTTTGTAGATTTTCTGATGATGCCCATTCTATCAGGTGTGAGGTGATACCTCATTGTTGAGTCCATTTTGTTGAGCAAGGGGTAGGTCTTGTCTATTACACATTTGGCTTATGGAACAGTATCTGTGCTAATGTCAAACTCTGGTTTTATGCAGCACCCCAACTCACCTTCCCCCTGAAAAAAGCATAAGTTGCTTTTCTAAACTTGAGACCCTGTTCTGTTTTATAATTCAGTTCATGTGTAGCCAAGTTCACATTCCGTGTATTAGTGATACCTTATGATGTTTCTTTTTCTGTGTGACTTATTTCAGTTAGAATCATCATACCTGAATCCACTCATTATGCTGCTACGGGCCTGATGACATAGATTTCATTGCTGAGTGATATTGCATTGTACGTAAGTACCACAACTTCTTTATCCATTTTTCACTTTCTGCGATATTGAACTTGTACCGTAAATGAGGTTCTTGTTAAGAGAGCTGTCCCAAACTTTGGGGTGGTTGTGTCTTTTTGATTTTACTTTCCCTAAGCTACAGCACCATAAGTGGAAGTGCCCTAGGCTCTGTTGCTTTTTTTTTAGATGTTTCAGGAAACACCATACACCTCTCCCGAGTGGCTGTTGGCAATTTACATCCCGCCCATCAGCATAACAAGGCTCCCAGTTCTCCATCGCCTGTCCTGCCTTTCTGGATTTTACACTTTTTTCAGGTGGCCCTTTTGACCGGGGGGAAGTGAGACTTCATTGTAGTGCAGATTTCCTTTGCAAGCCTGCTTGGTTGCCCAAAAAGGGCGTATGCGTTTTTTCCTGAATATATTCAGGAAAAAACGCATACGCCCTTTTAGGCCAAGTGCATCATTGTGGACGTTCTGCCTCTTTTCCTATGCTTTAAATGCAATTCCAGTCTACCTCCTGAAATCGGTTTCCTGCAATTCTGCCCCGCTTTCAAGTCCTCTTGGCAGCCTTACTTCAGTATATTTTTGGACGATAGCTGTCATTTATAACTCTGCAGGTTTGTGAATTACAGTGCCCCTGAGCTCCTTTCTTCAACTCGCTTTCTTGTGAGCTGGCTGCAACACCGCAGGATTGCTTCAGGCCCTAATCTGGTTCCGGCACGGCACGCTGAGCCTTTGGTTAATTCCTCTTCCTGGTGGGAAATGAGAGTTAAATTTGCCCGTCCAGACACCTCCAGCTAGTCTCTCTTTGGCTCTCCCTATTCCTGTTCATCTTCCGCAGAAATTGCAAATGGGCCAAACAGGAGGTTAAAGGCACTGACTTTCCAAGTCGGGAGAGTGTTAGTAAAGCATCTGGAATGTTGCACCCGAGTACCAGGGTCGAGAACTGAGACATATTGGAACACATCTCCCGATCACACGGTTGATCATACTCTGGGTTACACATGCATGTTTTAGCTGAAGGAAGAATCCCTTAAACCTGGAGAGTTGAGACCCGTGGAATGGGTACCATGCAATATGACTTCAAAGGGTCTTCATTTGCTCACCAAACCTCTCCAATGCTATCACTGCTGCGTTTATGCCCCTGTACACACGCTTGATTTTCTTTCAGAGACATAGCAATCCATAGCTTTTAAGATATTTACTAGTCAGGTACATTCTTAGGTGTTTAATATGGGATGTTGATTCCATTTCGTTGAGCAAGGAGTAGTTCTTGTCTATTCCATATTTGGCTTAAGAAACTTTATCTGTGCTCATTTCAGTCTCTGGTTTGATGCAGCACCCCAACTCACCTTTTCGCTTAAGCAAGCATAAGTTGGTTTTCTAAATTGGAGACCCTGTTCTGTTTTGTAATCCAGTTCCTGTGTAGCCAAGTTTACATTCCGTGTATTAGTGATATCTTATGATGTTTCTTTTTCTGTGTGACTTATTTCAGTTAGAATCATCATACCTGAATCCACTCATTATGCTGCTACGGGCCTGATGACATAGATTTCATTGCTGAGTGATATTGCATTGTACGTAAGTACCACAACTTCTTTATCCATTTTTCGCTTTCTGCGATATTGAACTTGTCCCGTAAACGAGGTTCTTGTAAACAGAGTCGTCCCAAACTTTGGGGTGGCTGTGTCTTTTTGATTTTAATTTCCCTAAGCTATAGGACCATAAGTGGAAGTGCCCTACGCTCTGTTGCTTTGTTTTTTAGATGTTTCAGGAAACACCAAACACTTCTCCCGAGTGGCTGTTGGCAATTTACATCCCGCCCATCAGCATAACAAGGCTCCCAGGTCTCCATGGCCTGTCCTGCCTTTCTGGATTTTACACTTTTTTCAGATGGCCCTTTTGACCGGGGGGAAGTGAGACTTCATTGTAGTGCAGATTTCCTTTGCAAGCTTGCTTGGTTGCCCAAAAAGGGCGTATGTGTTTTTTCCTGAATATATTCAGGAAAAAACGCATACGCCCTTTTTGGCCAAGTGCATCATTGTGGACGTTCTGCCTCTTTTCCTATGCTTTAAATGCAATTCCAGTCTACCTCCTGAAATCGGTTTCCTGCAATTCTGCCCCGCTTTCAAGTCCTCTTGGCAGCCTTACTTCAGTATATTTTTGGACGATAGCTGTCATTTATAACTCTGCATGTTTGTGAATTACAGTGCCCCTGAGCTCCTTTCTTCAACTCTCTTTCTTGTGAGCTGGCCGCAACACCGCAGGATTGCTTCAGGCCCTAATCTGGTTCCGGCACGGCACTCTGAGCCTTTGGTTAATTCCTCTTCCTGGTGGGAAATGAGAGTTAAATTTGCCCGTCCAGACACCTCCAGCTAGTCTCTCATTGGTTCTCCCTATTCCTGTTCATCTTCTGCAGAAATTGCAAACTGGGCCAAACAGGAGGTTAAAGGCACTGACTCTCCAAGTCGGGAGAGTGTTAGTAAAGCGTCTGGAATGTTGCAGCCGAGTACCAGCGGACGAGAACTGAGAGATATTGGAACACGTATCCCGATCACATGGTTGATTATACTCTGGGTTCCACGTGCATGTTTTAGCTGAATGAAGAATCCCTTAAACCTGGAAGGTTGAGACCCGTGGAATGGGTACCATGCAATATGACTTCAAAGGGTCTTCATTTGCTCACTGAACCTCTCCAAGCCTATCACTGCTGCGTTTATGCCCCTGTACACACGCTTGATTTTCTTTCAGAGACATAGCAATCCATAGGTTTTAAGATACTTACTAGTCAGGTACATTCTTAGGCGTTTAATATGGGGTGTTGAGTCCATTTCGTTGAGCAAGGAGTAGTTCTTGTCTATTCCATATTTGGCTTAAGGAACTTTATCTGTGCTCATTTCAATCTCTGGTTTTATGCAGCACCCCAACTCACCTTTCCCCTTAAGCAAGCATAAGTTGGTTTTCTAAATTTGAGACCCTGTTCTGTTTTGTAATCCAGTTCCTGTGTAACCAAGTTTACATTCCGTGTATTAGTGATATCTTATGATGTTTCTTTTTCTGTGTGACTTATTTCAGTTAGAATCATCATACCTGAATCCACTCTTTATGCTGCTATTGGCCTGAAGACATAGATTTCATTGCTGAGTGATACTGCATTGTACTTAAGTACCACAACTTCTTTATCCATTTTTTGCTTTCTGCGATATTGAACTTGTAGCGTAAACGAGGTTCTTGTAAACAGAGCCGTCCCAAACTTTGGGGTGGCTGTGTCTTTTTGATTTGAATTTCCCTAAGCTATAGGACCATAAGTGGAATTGCCCTAGGTTCTGTTGCTTTGTTTTTTAGATGTTTCAGGAAACACCATACACTTCTCCCAAGTGGCTGTTGGCAATTTACATCCCGCCCATCAGCATAACAAGGCTCCCAGTTCTCCATGGCCTGTCCTGCCTTTCTGGATTTTACACTTTTTTCAGATGGCCCTTTTGACCGGGGGGAAGTGAGACTTCATTGTAGTGCAGATTTCCTTTGCAAGCTTGCTTGGTTGGCCAAAAAGGGCGTATGCGTTTTTTCCTGAATATATTCTGGAAAAAACGCATACGCCCTTTTTGGCCAAGTGCATCATTGTGGACGTTCTGCCTCTTTTCCTATGCTTTAAATGCAATTCCAGTCTACTTCCTGAAATCGGTTTCCTGCAATTCTGCCCCGCTTTCAAGTCCTCTTGGCAGCCTTACTTCAGTATATTTTTGTACGATAGCTGTCATTTATAACTCTGCAGGTTTGTGAATTACAGGGCCCCTGAGCTCCTTTCTTCAACTAGTTTTCTTGTGAGCTGGCCGCAACACCGCAGGATTGCTTCAGGCCCTAATCTGGTTCCGGCACGGCACGCTGAGCCTTTGGTTAATTCCTCTTCCTGGTGGGAAATGAGAGTTAAATTTGCCCGTCCAGACACCTCCAGCTAGTCTCTCATTGGTTCTCCCTATTCCTGTTAATCTTCCACAGAAATTGCAAACTGGGCCAAACAGGAGGTTAAAGGCACTGACTCTCCAAGTCGGGAGAGTGTTAGTAAAGCGTCTGGAATGTTGCACCCGAGTACCAGGGTACGAGAACTGAGACATATTGGAACATGTCTCCCGATCACACGGTTGAACATACTCTGGGTTCCACATGCATGTTTTAGCTGAAGGAAGAATCGCTTAAACCTGGAGAGTTGAGACCCGTGGAATGGGTACCATGCAATATGACTTCAAAGGGTCTTCATTTGCTCACCGAACCTCTCCAATCCTATCACTGCTGCGTTTATGCCCCTGTACACACGCTTGATTTTCTTTCAGAGACATAGCAATCCATAGGTTTTAAGATACTTACTAGTCAGGTACATTCTTAGGCGTTTAATATGGGGTGTTGAGTCCATTTTGTAGAGCAAGGAGTAGTTCTTGTCTATTCCATATTTGGCTTAAGGAACTTTATCTGTGCTCATTTCAATCTCTGGTTTTATGCAGCACCCCAACTCACCTTTCCCCTTAAGCAAGCATAAGTTGGTTTTCTAAATTTGAGACCCTGTTCTGTTTTGTAATCCAGTTCCTGTGTAGCCAAGTTTACATTCCGTGTATTAGTGATATCTTATGATGTTTCTTTTTCTGTGTGACTTATTTCAGTTAGAATCATCATACCTGAATCCACTCATTATGCTGCTACGGGCCTGATGACATAGATTTCATTGCTGAGTGATATTGCATTGAACGTAAGTACCACAACTTCTTTACCAATTTTTCACTTTCTGCGATATTGAACTTGTACCGTAAACGAGGTTCTTGTAAACAGAGCCGTCCCAAACTTTGGGGTGGCTGTGTCTTTTTGATTTTAATTTCCCAAGCTATAGGACCATAAGTGGAAGTGCCCTAGTCTCTGTCGCTTGTTTTTTAGATGTTTCAGGAAACACCATATACCTCTCCCGATTGGCTGTTGGCAATTTACATCCCGCCCATCAGCATAACAAGGCTCCCAGTTCTCCATCGCCTGTCCTGCCTTTCTGGATTTTACACTTTTTTCAGATGGCCCTTTTGACCGGGGGGAAGTGAGACTTCATTGTAGTGCAGATTTCCTTTGCAAGCTTGCTTGGTTGGCCAAAAAGGGCGTATGCGTTTTTTCCTGAATCGGAAAAAACGCATACGCCCTTTTTGGCCAAGTGCATCATTGTGGACGTTCTGCCTCTTTTCCTATGCTTTAAATGCAATTCCAGTCTACCTCCTGAAATCGGTTTCCTGCAATTCTGCCCCGCTTTCAAGTCCTCTTGGCAGCCTTACTTCAGTATATTTTTGGACGATAGCTGTCATTTATAACTCTGCAGGTTTGTGAATTACAGTGCCCCTGAGCTCCTTTCTTCAACTAGCTTTCTTCTGAGCTGGCCGGAACACCACAGGATTGCTTCAGGCTGTAATCTGGTTCTGGCACGGCACGTTGAGCCTTTGGTTAATTCCTCTTCCTGGTGGGAAATGAGAGTTAAATTTGCCCGTCCAGACACCTCCAGCTAGTCTCTCATTGGTTCTCCCTATTCCTGTTCATCTTCCGCAGAAATTGCAAACTGGGCCAAACAGGAGGTTAAAGACACTGACTCTCCAAGTCGGGAGAGTGTTAGTAAAGCGTCTGGAATGTTGCACCCGAGTACCAGAGGACGAGAACTGAGACATATTGGAACAAGTCTCCCGATCACACGGTTGATCATACTCTGGGTTCCACGTGCATGTTTTAGCTGAAGGAAGAATCCCTTAAACCTGGAGAGTTGAGACCCGTGGAATGGGTACCATGCAATATGACTTCAAAGGGTCTTCATTTGCTCACCGAACTCTCCAATGCTATCACTGCTGCGTTTATGCCCCTGTACACACGCTTGATTTTCTTTCAGAGACATAGCAATCCATAGGTTTTAAGATACTTACTAGTCAGGTACATTATTAGGCATTTAATATGGGATGTTGATTCCATTTCGTTGAGCAAGGAGTAGTTCTTGTCTATTCCATATTTGGCTTAAGGAACTTTATCTGTGCTCATTTCAGTCTCTGGTTTGATGCAGCACCCCAACTCACCTTTTCGCTTAAGCAAGCATAAGTTGGTTTTCTAAATTTGAGACCCTGTTCTGTTTTGTAATCCAGTTCCTGTGTAGCCAAGTTTACATTCCGTGTATTAGTGATATCTTATGATGTTTCTTTTTCTGTGTGACTTATTTCAGTTAGAATCATCATACCTGAATCCACTCATTATGCTGCTATGGGCCTGATGACATAGATTTCATTGCTGAGTGATATTGCATTGAACGTAAGTACCACAACTTCTTTATCCATTTTTCA
The DNA here is from genome assembly GCF_964270905.1 of Leucopleurus acutus. Classification (NCBI taxonomy): domain Eukaryota; kingdom Metazoa; phylum Chordata; class Mammalia; order Artiodactyla; family Delphinidae; genus Leucopleurus; species Leucopleurus acutus. Next base: position 986,062 of record NW_028139203.1, read on the forward strand.
CTTTCCGCGATATTGAACTTGTACCGTAAACGAGGTTCTTGTAAACAGAGCCGTCCCAAACTTTGGGGTGGCTGTGTGTTTTTGATTTTAATTTCCCTAAGCTATAGGACCATAAGTGGAAGTGCCCTAGTCTCTGTTACTTGTTTTTTAGATGTTTCAGGAAACACCATACACCTCTCCCGAGTGACTGTTGGCAATTTACATCTCGCCCATCAGCATAACAAGGCTCCCAGTTCTCCATCGCCTGTCCTGCCTTTCTGGATTTTACACTTTTTTCAGATGGCCCTTTTGACCGGGGGGAAGTGAGACTTCATTGTAGTGCAGATTTCCTTTGCAAGCTTGCTTGGTTGGCCAAAAAGGGCGTATGCGTTTTTTCCTGAATATATTCAGGAAAAAATGCATACGCCCTTTTTGGCCAAGTGCATCATTGTGGACGTTCTGCCTCTTTTCCTATGCTTTAAATGCAATTCCAGTCTACCTCCTGAAATCGGTTTCCTGCAATTCTGCCCCGCTTTCAAGTCCTCTTGGCAGCCTTACTTCAGTATATTTTTGGACGATAGCTGCCATTTATAACTCTGAAGGTTTGTGAATTACAGTGCCCCTGAGCTCCTTTCTTCAACTCGCTTTCTTGTGAGCTGGCCGGAACACCACAGGATTGCTTCAGGCCATAATCTGGTTCTGGCACGGCACGCTGAGCCTTTGGTTAATTCCTCTTCCTGGTGGGAAATGAGAGTTAAATTTGCCCGTCCAGACACCTCCAGCTAGTCTCTCGTTGGTTCTCCCTATTCCTGTTCATCTTCCGCAGAAATTGCAAACTGGGCCAAACAGGAGGTTAAAGACACTGACTCTCCAAGTCGGGAGAGTGTTAGTAAGGCGTCTGGAATGTTGCACCCGAGTACCAGAGGACGAGAACTGAGACATATTGGAACCAGTCTCCCGATCACACGGTTGATCATACTCTGGGTTCCACGTGCATGTTTTAGCTGAAGGAAGAATCCCTTAAACCTGGAGAGTTGAGACCCGTGGAATGGGTACCATGCAATATGACTTCAAAGGGTCTTCATTTGCTCACCGAACCTCTCCAATGCTATCACTGCTGCGTTTATGCCCCTGTTCACACGCTTGATTTTCTTTCAGAGACATAGCAATCCATAGGTTTTAAGATACTTACTAGTCAGGTACATTATTAGGCATTTAATATGGGATGTTGATTCCATTTCGTTGAGCAAGGAGTAGTTCTTGTCTATTCCATATTTGGCTTAAGAAACTTTATCTGTGCTCATTTCAGTCTCTGGTTTGATGCAGCACCCCAACTCACCTTTTCGCTTAAGCAAGCATAAGTTGGTTTTCTAAATTTGAGACCCTGTTCCAATTTGTAATCCAGTTCCTGTGTAGCCAAGTTTACATTCCGTGTATTAGTGATATCTTATGATGTTTCTTTTTCTGTGTGACTTATTTCAGTTAGAATCATCATACCTGAATTCACTCATTATGCTGCTACGGGCCTGATGACATAGATTTCATTGCTGAGTGATATTGCATTGTACGTAAGTACCACAACTTCTTTATCCATTTTTCACTTTCTGCGATATTGAACTTGTACCGTAAACGAGGTTCTTGTAAACAGAGCCGTCCCAAAGTTTGGGGTGGCTGTGTGTTTTTGATTTTAATTTCCCTAAGCTATAGGACCATAAGTGGAAGTGCCCTAGGCTCTGTTGCTTTGTTTTTTAGATGTTTCAGGAAACACCATACACTTCTCCCGAGTGGCTGTTGGCAATTTACATCTCGCCCATCAGCATAACAAGGCTCCAAGTTTTCCATGGCCTGTCCTGCCTTTCTTGATTTTACACTTTTTTAAGATGGCCCTTTTGACCGGGGGGAAGTGAGACTTCATTGTAGTGCAGATTTCCTTTGCAAGCTTGCTTGGTTGGCCAAAAAGGGCGTATGCGTTTTTTCCTGAATATATATATTCAGGAAAAATATATATATATTCACGAAAAAACGCATACGCCCTTTTTGGCCAAGTGCATCATTGTGGACGTTCTGCCTCTTTTCCTATGCTTTAAATGCAATTCCAGTCTACCTCCTGAAATCGGTTTCCTGCAATTCTGCCCCGCTTTCAAGTCCTCTTGGCAGCCTTACTTCAGTATATTTTTGGACGATAGCTGTCATTTATAACTCTGCAGGTTTGTGAATTACAGTGCCCCTGAGCTCCTTTCTTCAACTCGCTTTCTTGTGAGCTGGCCGCAACACCGCAGGATTGCTTCAGGCCCTAATCTGGTTCCAGCACGGCACGCTGAGCCTTTGGTTAACTCCTCTTCCTGGTGGGAAATGAGAGTTAAATTTGCCCGTCCAGACACCTCCAGCTAGTCTCTCATTGGTTCTTCCTATTCCTGTTCATCTTCCGCAGAAATTGCAAATGGGCCAAACAGGAGGTTAAAGGCACTGACTTTCCAAGTCGGGAGAGTGTTAGTAAAGCGTCTGGAATGTTGCACCCGAGTACCAGGGTACGAGAACTGAGACATATTGGAACACGTCTCCCAATCACACGGTTGAACATACTCTGGGTTCCACATGCATGTTTTAGCTGAAGGAAGAATCCCTTAAACCTGGAGAATTGAGACCCGTGGAATGGGTACCATGCAATATGACTTCAAAGGGTCTTCATTTGCTCACCGAACCTCTCCAATCCTATCACTGCTGCGTTTATGCCCCTGTACACACTCTTGATTTTCTTTCAGAGACATAGCAATCCATAGGTTTTAAGATACTTACTAGTCAGGTACATTCTTAGGCGTTTAATATGGGGTGTTGAGTCCATTTCGTTGAGCAAGGAGTAGCTCTTGTCTATTCCATATTTGGCTTAAGGAACTTCATCTGTGCTCATTTCAATCTCTGGTTTGATGCAGCACCCCAACTCACCTTTCCCCTTAAGCAAGCATAAGTTGGTTTTCTAAATTTGAGACCCTGTTCTGTTTTGTAATCCAGTTCCTGTGTAGCCAAGTTTACATTCCGTGTATTAGTGATATCTTATGATGTTTCTTTTTCTGTGTGACTTATTTCAGTTAGAATCATCATACCTGAATCCACTCATTATGATGCTACGTGCCTGATGACATAGATTTCATTGCTGAGTGATATTGCATTGTACGTATGTACCACAACTTCTTTATCCATTTTTCACTTTCTGCGATATTGAACTTGTACCATAAAAGAGGTTCTTGTAAACAGAGCCATCCCAAACTTTGGGGTGGCTGTGTCTTTTTGATTTTAATTTCCCTATGCTATAGGACCATAAGTGGAAGTGCCCTAGGCTCTGTTGCTTTGTTTTTTAGATGTTTCAGGAAACACCATACACTTCTCCTGAGTGGCTGTTGGCAATTTACATCCCGCCCATCAGCATAACAAGGCTCCCAGTTCTCCATGGCCTGTCCTGCCTTTCTGGATTTTACAGTTTTTTCAGACGGCCCTTTTGACCGGGGGGAAGTGAGACTTCATTGTACTGCAGATTTCCTTTGCAAGCTTGCTTGGTTGGCCAAAAAGGGCGTATGCGTTTTTTCCTGAATATATTCAGGAAAAAACGCATACGCCCTTTTTGGCCAAGTGCATCATTGTGGACGTTCTGCCTCTTTTCCTATGCTTAAATGCAATTCCAGTCTACCTCCTGAAATCGGTTTCCTGCAATTCTGCCCCGCTTTCAAGTCCTCTTGGCAGCCTTACTTCAGTATATTTTTGGACGATAGCTGTCATTTATAACTCTGCAGGTTTGTGAATTACAGTGCCCCTGAGCTCCTTTCTTCAACTCGCTTTCTTGTGAGCTGGCCAGAACACCACAGGATTGCTTCAGGCCGTAATCTGGTTCTGGCACGGCACGCTGAGCCTTTGGTTAATTCCTCTTCCTGGTGGGAAATGAGAGTTAAATTTGCCCGTCCAGACACCTCCAGCTAGTCTCTCATTGGTTCTCCCTATTCCTGTTCATCTTCCACAGAAATTGCAAACTGGGCCAAACAGGAGGTTAAAGACACTGACTCTCCAAGTCGGGAGAGTGTTAGTAAGGCGTCTGGAATGTTGCACCCGAGTACCAGAGGACGAGAACTGAGACATATTGGAACAAGTCTCCCGATCACACGGTTGATCATACTCTGGGTTCCACGTGCATGTTTTAGCTGAAGGAAGAATCCCTTAAACCTGGAGAGTTGAGACCCGTGGAATGGGTACCATGCAATATGACTTCAAAGGGTCTTCATTTGCTCACCGAACCTCTCCAATGCTATCACTGCTGCGTTTATGCCCCTGTACACACGCTTGATTTTCTTTCAGAGACATAGCAATCCATAGGTTTTAAGATACTTACTAGTCAGGTACATTATTAGGCATTTAATATGGGATGTTGATTCCATTTCGTTGAGCAAGGAGTAGTTCTTGTCTATTCCATATTTGGCTTAAGAAACTTTATCTGTGCTCATTTCAATCTCTGGTTTGATGCAGCACCCCAACTCACCTTTCCCCTTAAGCAAGCATAAGTTGGTTTTCTAAATTTGAGACCCTGTTCTGTTTTGTAATCCAGTTCCTGTGTAGCCAAGTTTACATTCCGTGTATTAGTGATATCTTATGATGTTTCTTTTTCTGTGTGACTTATTTCAGTTAGAATCATCATACCTGAATCCACTCATTATGCTGCTATGGGCCTGATGACATAGATTTCATTGCTGAGTGATATTGCATTGAACGTAAGTACCACAACTTCTTTATCCATTTTTCACTTTCTGCGATATTGAACTTGTACCGTAAACGAGGTTCTTGTAAACAGAGCCGTCCCAAACTTTGGGGTGGCTGTGTCTTTTTGATTTTAATTTCCCAAGCTATAGGACCATAAGTGGAAGTGCCCTAGTCTCTGTTGCTTGTTTTTTAGATGTTTCAGGAAACACCATACACCTCTCCCGAGTGGCTGTTGGCAATTTACATCCCGCCCATCAGCATAACAAGGCTCCCAGTTCTCCATGGCCTGTCCTGCCTTTCTGGATTTTACACTTTTATCAGATGGCCCTTTTGACCGGGGGGAAGTGAGACTTCATTGTAGTGCAGATTTCCTTTGCAAGCTTGCTTGGTTGGCCAAAAAGGGCGTATGCGTTTTTTCCTGAATATATTCAGGAAAAAACGCATACGCCCTTTTTGGCCAAGTGCATCATTGTGGACGTTCTGCCTCTTTTCCTATGCTTTAAATGCAATTCCAGTCTACCTCCTGAAATCGGTTTCCTGCAATTCTGCCCCGCTTTCAAGTCCTCTTGGCAGCCTTACTTCAGTATATTTTTGGACGATAGCTGTCATTTATAACTCTGCAGGTTTGTGAATTACAGTGCCCCTGAGCTCCTTACTTCAACTCGCTTTCTTGTGAGCTGGCCGGAACACCACAGGATTGCTTCAGGCCGTAATCTGGTTCTGGCACGGCACGCTGAGCCATTGGTTAATTCCTCTTCCTGGTGGGAAATGAGAGTTAAATTTGCCCGTCCAGACACCTCCAGCTAGTCTCTCATTGGTTCTCCCTATTCCTGTTCATCTTCCGCAGAAATTGCAAACTGGGCCAAACAGGAGGTTAAAGACACTGACTCTCCAAGTCGGGAGAGTGTTAGTAAAGCGTCTGGAATGTTGCACCCGAGTACCAGAGGACGAGAACTGAGACATATTGGAACACGTCTCCCGATCACACGGTTGATCATACTCTGGGTTCCACGTGCATGTTTTAGCTGAAGGAGGAATCCCTTAAACCTGGAGAGTTCAGACCCGTGGAATGGGTACCATGCAATATGACTTCAAAGGGTCTTCATTTGCTCACCGAACCTCTCCAATCCTATCACTGCTGCGTTTATGCCCCTGTACACACTCTTGATTTTCTTTCAGAGACATAGCAATCCATAGGTTTTAAGATACTTACTAGTCAGGTACATTCTTAGGCGTTTAATATGGGGTGTTGAGTCCATTTCGTTGAGCAAGGAGTAGTTCTTGTCTATTCCATATTTGGCTTAAGAAACTTTATCTGTGCTCATTTCAATCTCTGGTTTTAGGCAGCACCCCAACTCACCTTTCCCCTTAAGCAAGCATAAGTTGTTTTTCTAAATTTAAGGCCCTGTTCTGTTTTCTAATCCAGTTCCTGTGTAGCCAAGTTTACATTCCGTGTATTAGTGATATCTTATGATGTTTCTTTTTCTGTGTGACTTATTTCAGTTAGAATCATCATACCTGAATCCACTCATTATGCTGCTATGGGCCTGATGACATAGATTTCATTGCTGAGTGATATTGCATTGAACGTAAGTACCACAACTTCTTTATCCATTTTTCACTTTCTGCGATATTGAACTTGTACCGTAAACGAGGTTCTTGTAAACAGAGCCGTCCCAAACTTTGGGGTGTCTGTGTCTTTTTGATTTTAATTTCCCAAGCTATAGGACCATAAGTTGAAGTGCCCTAGTCTCTGTTGCTTGTTTTTTAGATGTTTCAGGAAACACCATACACCTCTCCCGAGTAACTGTTGGCAATTTACATCCCGCCCATCAGCATAACAAGGCTCCCAGTTCTCCATTGCCTGTCCTGCCTTTCTGGATTTTACACTTTTTTCAGATGGCCCTTTTGACCGGGGGGAAGTGAGACTTCATTGTAGTGCAGATTTCCTTTGCAAGCTTGCTTGGTTGGCCAAAAAGGGCGTATGCGTTTTTTCCTGAATATATTCAGGAAAAAATGCATACGCCCTTTTTGGCCAAGTGCATCATTGTGGACGTTCTGCCTCTTTTCCTATGCTTTAAATGCAATTCCAGTCTACCTCCTGAAATCGGTTTCCTGCAATTCTGCCCCGCTTTCAAGTCCTCTTGGCAGCCTTACTTCAGTATATTTTTGGACGATAGCTGTCATTTATAACTCTGCAGGTTTGTGAATTACAGTGCCCCTGAGCTCCTTTCTTCAACTCGCTTTCTTGGGAGCTGGCCGGAACACCACAGGATTGCTTCAGGCCGTAATCTGGTTCTGGCACGGCACGCTGAGCCTTTGGTTAATTCCTCTTCCTGGTGGGAAATGAGAGTTAAATTTGCCCGTCCAGACACCTCCAGCTAGTCTCTCATTGGTTCTCCCTATTCCTGTTCATCTTCCGCAGAAATTGCAAACTGGGCCAAACAGGAGGTTAAAGACACTGTCTCTCCAAGTCGGGAGAGTGTTAGTAAAGCGTCTGGAATGTTGCACCCAAGTACCAGAGGACGAGAACTGAGACATATTGGAACAAGTCTCCCGATCACACGGTTGATCATACTCTGGGTTCCACGTGCATGTTTTAGCTGAAGGAAGAATCCCTTAAACCTGGAGAGTTGAGACCCGTGGAATGGGTACCATGCAATATGACTTCAAAGGGTCTTCATTTGCTCACCGAACCTCTCCAATGCTATCACTGCTGCGTTTATGCCCCTGTACACACTCTTGATTTTCTTTCAGAGACATAGCAATCCATAGGTTTTAAGATACTTACTAGTCAGGTACATTTTTAGGCATTTAATATGGGATGTTGATTCCATTTCGTTGAGCAAGGAGTAGTTCTTGTCTATTCCATATTTGGCTTAAGAAACTTTATCTGTGCTCATTTCAGTCTCTGGTTTGATGCAGCACCCCAACTCACCTTTTCGCTTAAGCAAGCATAAGTTGGTTTTCTAAATTTGAGACCCTGTTCCAATTTGTAATCCAGTTCCTGTGTAGCCAAGTTTACATTCCGTGTATTAGTGATATCTTATGATGTTTCTTTTTCTGTGTGACTTATTTCAGTTAGAATCATCATACCTGAATCCACTCATTATGCTGCTACGGGCCTGATGACATAGATTTCATTGCTGAGTGATATTGCATTGTACGTAAGTACCACAACTTCTTTATCCATTTTTCACTTTCTGCGATATTGAACTTGTACCGTAAACGAGGTTCTTGTAAACAGAGCCGTCCCAAACTTTGGGGTGGCTGTGTGTTTTTGATTTTAATTTCCCTAAGCTATAGGACCATAAGTGGAAGTGCCCTAGGCTCTGTTGCTTTGTTTTTTAGATGTTTCAGGAAACACCATACACTTCTCCCGAGTGGCTGTTGGCAATTTACATCTCGCCCATCAGCATAACAAGGCTCCAAGTTTTCCATGGCCTGTCCTGCCTTTCTTGATTTTACACTTTTTTAAGATGGCCCTTTTGACCAGGGGGAAGTGAGACTTCATTGTAGTGCAGATTTCCTTTGCAAGCTTGCTTGGTTGGCCAAAAAGGGCGTATGCGTTTTTTCCTGAATATATATATTCAGGAAAAATATATATATATTCAGGAAAAAACGCATACGCCCTTTTTGGCCAAGTGCATCATTGTGGACGTTCTGCCTCTTTTCCTATGCTTTAAATGCAATTCCAGTCTACCTCCTGAAATCGGTTTCCTGCAATTCTGCCCCGCTTTCAAGTCCTCTTGGCAGCCTTACTTCAGTATATTTTTGGACGATAGCTGTCATTTATAACTCTGCAGGTTTGTGAATTACAGTGCCCCTGAGCTCCTTTCTTCAACTCGCTTTCTTGTGAGCTGGCCGCAACACCGCAGGTTTGCTTCAGGCCCTAATCTGGTTCCAGCACGGCACGCTGAGCCTTTGGTTAACTCCTCTTCCTGGTGGGAAATGAGAGTTAAATTTGCCCGTCCAGACACCTCCAGCTAGTCTCTCATTGGTTCTTCCTATTCCTGTTCATCTTCCACAGAAATTGCAAATGGGCCAAACAGGAGGTTAAAGGCACTGACTTTCCAAGTCGGGAGAGTGTTAGTAAAGCGTCTGGAATGTTGCACCCGAGTACCAGGGTACGAGAACTTAGACATATTGGAACACGTCTCCCAATCACACGGTTGAACATACTCTGGGTTCCACATGCATGTTTTAGCTGAAGGAAGAATCCCTTAAACCTGGAGAGTTGAGACCCGTGGAATGGGTACCATGCAATATGACTTCAAAGGGTTTTCATTTGCTCACCGAACCTCTCCAATCCTATCACTGCTGCGTTTATGCCCCTGTACACACTCTTGATTTTCTTTCAGAGACATAGCAATCCATAGGTTTTAAGATACTTACTAGTCAGGTACATTCTTAGGCGTTTAATATGGGGTGTTGAGTCCATTTCGTTGAGCAAGGAGTAGCTCTTGTCTATTCCATATTTGGCTTAAGGAACTTCATCTGTGCTCATTTCAATCTCTGGTTTGATGCAGCACCCCAACTCACCTTTCCCCTTAAGCAAGCATAAGTTGGTTTTCTAAATTTGAGACCCTGTTCTGTTTTGTAATCCAGTTCCTGTGTAGCCAAGTTTACATTCCGTGTATTAGTGATATCTTATGATGTTTCTTTTTCTGTGTGACTTATTTCAGTTAGAATCATCATACCTGAATCCACTCATTATGATGCTACGTGCCTGATGACATAGATTTCATTGCTGAGTGATATTGCATTGTACGTATGTACCACAACTTCTTTATCCATTTTTCACTTTCTGCGATATTGAACTTGTACCATAAAAGAGGTTCTTGTAAACAGAGCCGTCCCAAACTTTGGGGTGGCTGTGTCTTTTTGATTTTAATTTCCCTATGCTATAGGACCATAAGTGGAAGTGCCCTAGGCTCTGTTGCTTTGTTTTTTAGATGTTTCAGGAAACACCATACACTTCTCCTGAGTGGCTGTTGCCAATTTACATCCCGCCCATCAGCATAACAAGGCTCCCAGTTCTCCATGGCCTGTCCTGCCTTTCTGGATTTTACAGTTTTTTCAGATGGCCCTTTTGACCGGGGGGAAGTGAGACTTCATTGTAGTGCAGATTTCCTTTGCAAGCTTGCTTGGTTGGCCAAAAAGGGCGTATGCGTTTTTTCCTGAATATATTCAGGAAAAAACGCATACGCCCTTTTTGGCCAAGTGCATCATTGTGGACGTTCTGCCTCTTTTCCTATGCTTTAAATGCAATTCCAGTCTACCTCCTGAAATCGGTTTCCTGCAATTCTGCCCCGCTTTCAAGTCCTCTTGGCAGCCTTACTTCAGTATATTTTTGGACGATAGCTGTCATTTATAACTCTGCAGGTTTGTGAATTACAGTGCCCCTGAGCTCCTTTCTTCAACTCGCTTTCTTGTGAGCTGGCCGGAACACCACAGGATTGCTTCAGGCCGTAATCTGGTTCTGGCACGGCACGCTGAGCCTTTGGTTAATTCCTCTTCCTGGTGGGAAATGAGAGTTAAATTTGCCCGTCCAGACACCTCCAGCTAGTCTCTCATTGGTTCTCCCTATTCCTGTTCATCTTCCGCAGAAATTGCAAATGGGCCAAACAGGAGGTTAAAGGCACTGACTTTCCAAGTCGGGAGAGTGTTAGTAAAGCGTCTGAAATGTTGCACCCGTGTACCAGGGGACGAGAACTGAGACATATTGGAACACGTCTCCCGATCACACGGTTGAACATACTCTGGGTTCCACGTGCATGTTTTAGCTGAAGGAAGAATCCCTTAAACCTGGAGAGTTGAGACCCGTGGAATGGGTACCATGCAATATGACTTCAAAGGGTCTTCATTTGCTCACCGAACCTCTCCAATGCTATCACTGCTGCGTTTATGCCCCTGTACACACGCTTGATTTTCTTTCAGAGACATAGCAATCCATAGGTTTTAAGATACTTACTAGTCAGGTACATTCTTAGGCGTTTAATATGGGGTGTTGATTCCATTTCGTTGAGCAAGGAGTAGTTCTTGTCTATTCCATATTTGGCTTAAGGAACTTTATCTGTGCTCATTTCAGTCTCTGGTTTGATGCAGCACCCCAACTCACCTTTTCGCTTAAGCAAGCATAAGTTGGTTTTCTAAATTTGAGACCCTGTTCCAATTTGTAATCCAGTTCCTGTGTAGCCAAGTTTACATTCCGTGTATTAGTGATATCTTATGATGTTTCTTTTTCTGTGTGAATTATTTCAGTTAGAATCATCATACCTGAATCCACTCATTATGCTGCTACGGGCCTGATGACATAGATTTTATTGCTGAGTGATATTGCATTGTACGTAAGTACCACAACTTCTTTATCCATTTTTCACTTTCTGCGATATTGAACTTGTACCCTAAACGAAGTTCTTGTAAACAGAGCCGTCCCAAACTTTGGGGTGGCTGTGTCTTTTTGATTTTAATTTCCCTAAGCTATAGGACCATAAGTGGAAGTGCCCTAGGCTCTGTTGCTTTGTTTTTTAGATGTTTCAGGAAACACCATACACCTCTCCCCAGTGGCTGTTGGCAATTTACATCCCGCCCATCAGCATAACAAGGCTCCCAGTTCTCCATGGCCTGTCCTGCCTTTCTGGATTTTACACTTTTTTCAGATGGCCCTTTTGACCGGGGGGAAGTGAGACTTCATTGTAGTGCAGATTTCCTTTGCAAGCTTGCTTGGTTGGCCAAAAAGGGCGTATGCGTTTTTTTCTGAATATATTCAGGAAAAAACGCTTACGTCCTTTTTGGCCAAGTGCATCATTGTGGACGTTCTGCCTCTTTTCCTATGCTTTAAATGCAATTCCAGTGTACCTCCTGAAATCGGTTTCCTGCAATTCTGCCCCGCTTTCAAGTTCTCTTGGCAGCCTTACTTCAGTATATTTTTGGACGATAGCTGTCATTTATAACTCTGCAGGTTTGTGAATTACAGTGCCCCTGAGCTCCTTTCTTCAACTCGCTTTCTTGTGAGCTGGCCGCAACACCGCAAGATTGCTTCAGGCCCTAATCTGGTTCCGGCACGGCACGCTGAGCCTTTGGTTAATTCCTCCTTCCTGGCGGGAAATGAGAGTTAAATTTGCCCGTCCAGACACCTCCAGCTAGTCTCTCATTGGTTCTCCCTATTCCTGTTCATCTTCCGCAGAAATTGCAAACTGGGCCAAACAGGAGGTTAAAGGCACTGACTCTCCAAGTCGGGAGAGTGTTAGTAAAGCATGTGGAATGTTGCACCCGAGTACCAGGGGACGAGAACTAAGACATATTGGAACACGTCTCCCAATCACACGGTTGATCATACTCTGGGTTCCACATGCATGTTTCAGCTGAAGGAAGAATCCCTTAAACCTGGAGAGTTGAGACCCGTGGAATGGGTACCATGCAATATGACTTCAAAGGGTCTTCATTTGCTCACCGAACCTCTCCAATCCTATCACTGCTGCGTTTATGCCCCTGTACACACGCTTGATTTTCTTTCAGAGACATAGCAATCCATAGGTTTTAAGATACTTACTAGTCAGGTACATTCTTAGGCGTTTAATATGGGGTGTTGAGTCCATTTCGTTGAGCAAGGAGTAGCACTTGTCTATTCCATATTTGGCTTAAGGAACTTTATCTGTGCTCATTTCAATCTCTGGTTTGATGCAGCACCCCAACTCACCTTTTCGCTTAAGCAAGCATAAGTTGGTTTTCTAAATTTGAGACCCTGTTCTGTTTTGTAATCCAGTTCCTGTGTAGCCAAGTTTACATTCCGTGTATTGGTGATATCTTATGATGTTTCTTTTTCTGTGTGACTTATTTCAGTTAGAATCATCATACCTGAATCCACTCATTATGCTGCTACGGGCCTGATGACATAGATTTCATTGCTGAGTGATATTGCATTGTACGTAAGTACCACAACTTCTTTATCCATATTTCACTTTCTGCGCTATTGAACTTGTACCGTAAACGAGGTTCTTGTAAACAGAGCCGTCCCAAACTTTGGGGTGGCTGTGTCTTTTTGATTTGAATTTCCCTAAGCTATAGGACCATAAGTGGAAGTGCCCTAGGCTCTGTTGCTTTGTTTTTTAGATGTTTAAGGAAACACCATACACTTCTCCCAAGTGGCTGTTGGCAGTTTACATACCGCCCATCAGCATAACAAGGCTCCCAGTTCTCCATGGCCTGTCCTGCCTTTCTGGATTTTACACTTATTTCAGGTGGCCCTTTTGACCGGGGGAAGTGAGCCTTCATTGTAGTGCAGATTTCCTTTGCAAGCTTGCTTGGTTGACCAAAAAGGGCGTATGTGTTTTTTCCTGAATATATTCAGGAAAAAACGCATACGCCCTTTTTGGCCAAGTGCATCATTGTGGACGTTCTGCCTCTTTTCCTATGCTTTAAATGCAATTCCAGTCTACCTCCTGAAATCGGTTTCCTGCAATTCTGCCCCGCTTTCAAGTCCTCTTGGCAGCCTTACTTCAGTATATTTTTGGACGATAGCTGTCATTTATAACTCTGCAGGTTTGTGAATTTCACTGCCCCTGAGCTCCTTTCTTCAACTCGCTTTCTTGTGAGCTGGCCGCAACACCGCAGGATTGCTTCAGGCCCTAATCTGGTTCCGGCACGGCACGCTGAGCCTTTGGTTAATTCCTCTTCCTGGTGGGAAATGAGAGTTAAATTTGCCCGTCTAGACTCCTCCAGCTAGTCTCTCTTTGGCTCTCCCTATTCCTGTTCATCTTCCGCAGAAATTGCAAACTGGGCCAAACAGGAGTTTAAAGGCACTGACTCTCCAAGTCGGGAGAGTGTTAGTAAAGCGTTTGGAATGTTCCACCCGAGTACCATGGGACGAGAACTGAGACATATTGGAATACGTCTCCCGATCCCATGGTTGATCATACTCTGGGTTCCACGTGCATGTTTTAGCTGAAGGAAGAATCCCTTAAACCAGGAGAGTTGAGACCCGTGGAATGGGTACCATGCAATATGACTTCAAAGGGTCTTCATTTGCTCACCGAACCTCTCCAATCCTATCACTGCTGCGTTTATGCCCCTGTAAACACTCTTGATTTTCTTTCAGAGACATAGCAATCCATAGGTTTTAAGATACTTACTAGTCAGGTACATTCTTAGGCGTTTAATAAGGGCTGTTGAGTGCATTTCATTGAGCAAGGAGTAGCTCTTGTCTATTCCATATTTGGCTTAAGGAACTTTATCTGTGCTCATTTCAATCTCTGGTTTGATGCAGCACCCCAACTCACCTTTTCGCTTAAGCAAGCATAAGTTGGTTTTCTAAATTTGAGACCCTGTTCTGTTTTGTAATCCAGTTCCTGTGTAGCCAAGTTTACATTCCGTGTATTGGTGATATCTTATGATGTTTCTTTTTCTGTGTGACTTATTTCAGTTAGAATCATCATACCTGAATCCACTCATTATGCTGCTACGGGCCTGATGACATAGATTTCCTTGCTGAGTGATATTGCATTGTACGTAAGTACCACAACTTCTTTATCCATATTTCACTTTCTGCGCTATTGAACTTGTACCGTAAACGAGGTTCTTGTAAACAGAGCCGTCCCAAACTTTGGGGTGGCTGTGTCTTTTTGATTTGAATTTCCCTAAGCTATAGGACCATAAGTGGAAGTGCCCTAGGCTCTGTTGCTTTGTTTTTTAGATGTTTAAGGAAACACCATACACTTCTCCCAAGTGGCTGTTGGCAGTTTACATACCGCCCATCAGCATAACAAGGCTCCCAGTTCTCCATGGCCTGTCCTGCCTTTCTGGATTTTACACTTATTTCAGGTGGCCCTTTTGACCGGGGGAAGTGAGCCTTCATTGTAGTGCAGATTTCCTTTGCAAGCTTGCTTGGTTGACCAAAAAGGGCGTATGCGTTTTTTCCTGAATATATTCAGGAAAAAACGCATACGCCCTTTTTGGCCAAGTGCATCATTGTGGACGTTCTGCCTCTTTTCCTATGCTTTAAATGCAATTCCAGTCTACCTCCTGAAATCGGTTTCCTGCAATTCTGCCCCGCTTTCAAGTCCTCTTGGCAGCCTTACTTCAGTATATTTTTGGACGATAGCTGTCATTTATAACTCTGCAGGTTTGTGAATTACAGTGCCCCTGAGCTCCTTTCTTCAACTCGCTTTCTTGTGAGCTGCCCGCAACACCACAGGATTGGTTCAGGCCCTAATCTGGTTCCGGCACGGCATGCTGAGCCTTTGGTTAATTCCTCTTCCTGGTGGGAAATGAGAGTTAAATTTGCCCGTCTAGACTCCTCCAGCTAGTCTCTCTTTGGCTCTCCCTATTCCTGTTCATCTTCCGCAGAAATTGCAAATTGGGCCAAACAGGAGGTTAAACGCACTGACTCTCCAAGTCGGGAGAGTGTTAGTAAAGCGTCTGGAATGTTGCACCCGAGTACCAGGGGACGAGAATTGAGGCATATTGGAACACGTCTCCCGATCCCATGGTTGATCATACTCTGGGTTCCACGTGCATGTTTTAGCTGAAGGAAGAATCCCTTAAACCAGGAGAGTTGAGACCCGTGGAATGGGTACCATGCAATATGACTTCAAAGGGTCTTCATTTGCTCACCGAACCTCTCCAATCCTATCACTGCTGCGTTTATGCCCCTGTACACACGCTTGATTTTCTTTCAGAGACATAGCAATCCATAGGTTTTAAGATACTTACTAGTCAGGTACATTCTTAGGCGTTTAATATGGGGTGTTGAGTCCATTTCGTTGAGCAAGGAGTAGCTCTTGTCTATTCCATATTTGGCTTAAGGAACTTTATCTGTGCTCATTTCAATCTCTGGTTTGATGCAGCACCCCAACTCACCTTTTCGCTTAAGCAAGCATAAGTTGGTTTTCTAAATTTGAGAACCTGTTCTGATTTGTAATCCAGTTCCTGTGTAACCAAGTTTACATTCCGTGTATTAGTGATATCTTATGATGTTTCTTTTTCTGTGTGACTTATTTCAGTTAGAATCATCATACCTGAATCCATTCATTATGCTGCTATGGGCCTGATGACATAGATTTCATTGCTGAGTGATATTGCATTGTACGTAAGTACCACAACTTCTTTATCCATATTTCACTTTCTGCGCTATTGAACTTGTACCGTAAACGAGGTTCTTGTAAACAGAGCCGTCCCAAACTTTGGGGTGGCTGTGTCTTTTTAATTTTAATTTCCCTAAGCTATAGGACCATAAGTGGAAGTGCCCTAGGCTCTGTTGCTTTGTTTTTTAGATGTTTAAGGAAACACCATACACTTCTCCCAAGTGGCTGTTGGCAATTAACATACCGCCCATCAGCATGACAAGGCTCCCAGTTCTCCATGGCCTGTCCTGCCTTTCTGGATTTTACACTTTTTTCAGGTGGCCCTTTTGACCGGGGGGAAGTGAGCCTTCATTGTAGTGCAGATTTCCTTTGCAAGCTTGCTTGGTTGACCAAAAAGGCCGTATGCGTTTTTTCCTGAATATATTCAGGAAAAAACGAATACGCCCTTTTTGGCCAAGTGCATCATTGTGGACGTTCTGCCTCTTTTCCTATGCTTTAAATGCAATTCCAGTCTACCTCCTGAAATCGGTTTCCTGCAATTCTGCCCCGCTTTCAAGTCCTCTTGGCAGCCTTTCTTCAGTATATTTTTGGACGATAGCTGTCATTTATAACTCTGCAGGTTTGTGAATTACAGTGCCCCTGAGCTCCTTTCTTCAACTCGCTTTCTTGTGAGCTGCCCGCAACACCGCAGGATTGTTTCAGGCGCTAATCTGGTTCCGGCACGGCACACTGAGCTTTTGGTTAATTCCTCTTCCTGGTGGGAAATGAGAGTTAAATTTGCCCGTCCAGACACCTCCAGCTAGTCTCTCTTTGGCTCTCCCTATTCCTGTTCATCTTCCGCAGAAATTGCATACTGGGCCAAACAGGAGGTGAAATGCACTGACTCTCCAAGTCGGGAGAGTGTTAGTAAAGCGTCTGGAATTTTGCACCCGAGTACCAGGGGACGAGAACTGAGGCATATTGGAACACGTCTCCCGATCACACGGTTGATCATACTCTGGGTTCCACGTGCATGTTTTAGCTGAAGGATGAATCCCTTAAACCTGGAGAGTTGAGACCCGTGGAATGGGTACCATGCAATATGACTTCAAAGGGTCTTCATTTGCTCATGGAACCTCTCCAATCCTATCACTGCTGCGTTTATGCCCCTGTACACACGCTTGATTCTCTTTCAGAGACATAGCAATCCATAGGTTTGAAAATTCTTACTAGTCAGGTACATTCTTAGGCGTTTAATATGGGGTGTTGAGTCCATTTCGTTGAGGAAGGAGTAGTTCTTGTCTATTCCATATTTGGCTTAAGGAACTTTATCTGTGCTCATTTCAATCTCTGGTTTTAGGTAGCACCCCAACTCACCTTTTCGCTTAAGCAAGCATAAGTTGGTTTTCTAAATTTGAGAACCTGTTCTGATTTGTAATCCAGTTCCTGTGTAACCAAGTTTACATTCCGTGTATTAGTGATATCTTATGATGTTTCTTTTTCTGTGTGACTTATTTCAGTTAGAATCATCATACCTGAATCCATTCATTATGCTGCTACGGGCCTGATGACATAGATTTCATTGCTGAGTGATATTGCATTGTACGTAAGTACCACAACTTCTTTATCCATATTTCACTTTCTGCGCTATTGAACTTGTACCGTAAACGAGGTTCTTGTAAACAGAGCCGTCCCAAACTTTGGGGTGGCTGTGTCTTTTTAATTTTAATTTCCCTAAGCTATAGGACCATAAGTGGAAGTGCCCTAGGCTCTGTTGCTTTGTTTTTTAGATGTTTAAGGAAACACCATACACTTCTCCCAAGTGGCTGTTGGCAATTAACATACCGCCCATCAGCATGACAAGGCTCCCAGTTCTCCATGGCCTGTCCTGCCTTTCTGGATTTTACACTTTTTTCAGGTGGCCCTTTTGACCGGGGGGAAGTGAGCCTTCATTGTAGTGCAGATTTCCTTTGCAAGCTTGCTTGGTTGACCAAAAAGGCCGTATGCGTTTTTTCCTGAATATATTCAGGAAAAAACGAATACGCCCTTTTTGGCCAAGTGCATCATTGTGGACGTTCTGCCTCTTTTCCTATGCTTTAAATGCAATTCCAGTCTACCTCCTGAAATCGGTTTCCTGCAATTCTGCCCCGCTTTCAAGTCCTCTTGGCAGCCTTTCTTCAGTATATTTTTGGACGATAGCTGTCATTTATAACTCTGCAGGTTTGTGAATTACAGTGCCCCTGAGCTCCTTTCTTCAACTCGCTTTCTTGTGAGCTGCCCGCAACACCGCAGGATTGTTTCAGGCCCTAATCTGGTTCCGGCACGGCACACTGAGCTTTTGGTTAATTCCTCTTCCTGGTGGGAAATGAGAGTTAAATTTGCCCGTCCAGACACCTCCAGCTAGTCTCTCTTTGGCTCTCCCTATTCCTGTTCATCTTCCGCAGAAATTGCATACTGGGCCAAACAGGAGGTGAAATGCACTGACTCTCCAAGTCGGGAGAGTGTTAGTAAAGCGTCTGGAATTTTGCACCCGAGTACCAGGGGACGAGAACTGAGGCATATTGGAACACGTCTCCCGATCACACGGTTGATCATACTCTGGGTTCCACGTGCATGTTTTAGCTGAAGGATGAATCCCTTAAACCTGGAGAGTTGAGACCCGTGGAATGGGTACCATGCAATATGACTTCAAAGGGTCTTCATTTGCTCATGGAACCTCTCCAATCCTATCACTGCTGCGTTTATGCCCCTGTACACACGCTTGATTCTCTTTCGGAGACATAGCAATCCATAGGTTTGAAAATTCTTACTAGTCAGGTACATTCTTAGGCGTTTAATATGGGGTGTTGAGTCCATTTCGTTGAGGAAGGAGTAGTTCTTGTCTATTCCATATTTGGCTTAAGGAACTTTATCTGTGCTCATTTCAATCTCTGGTTTTAGGTAGCACCCCAACTCACCTTTCCCCTTAAGCAAGCATTAGTTGGTTTTCTAAATTTGAGACCCTGTTCTGTTTTGTAATCCAGTTCCTGTGTAGCCAAGTTTACATTCCGTGTATTAGTGATATCTTATGATGTTTCTTTTTCTGTGTGACTTATTTCAGTTAGAATCATCATACCTGAATCCACTCATTATGCTGTTACGGGCCTGATGACATAGATTTCATTGCTGAGTGATATTGCATTGTACGTAAGTACCACAACTTCTTTATCCATTTTTCACTTTCTGCGATATTGAACTTGTACCGTAAATGAGGTTCTTGTAAACAGAGCCGTCCCGAACTTTGGGGTGGCTGTGTCTTTTTGATTTTAATTTCCCTAAGCTATAGGACCATAAGTGGAAGTGCCCTAGGCTCCGTTGCTTTGTTTTTTAGATGTTTCAGGAAACACCATACACTTAACCCGAGTGGCTCTTGGCAATTTACATCCCGCCCATCAGCATAACAAGGCTCCCAGTTCTCCATGGCCTGTCCTGCCTTTCTGGATTTTACACTTTTTTCAGATGGCCCTTTTGACTGGGGGGAAGTGAGACTTCATTGCAGTGCAGATTTCCTTTGCAAGCTTGCTTGGTTCGCCAAAAAGTGCGTTTGCCTTTTTTCCTGAATATATTCAGGAAAAAATGCATACGCCTTTTTTGGCCAAGTGCATCATTGTGGACGTTCTGCCTCTTTTCCTATGCTTTAAATGCAATTCCAGTCTACCTCCTGAAATCGCTTTCCTGCAATTCTGCCTTGCTTTCAATGCCTCTTCCTAGCCTTACCTCAATATATTTTTTGAAAATAGTTGGCCTTCATAACTCTGCAGGTTTTGAATTGCAGTGGCCCTTAACTCCATTTTTCAGCTCTTATTTTTGTGATCTTGCCTCATAACCACAGGATTCCTTCAGGCCCTATTGTTCTTCTGGGGCACCTTGCTGTGCTTTTGGTTTATTCTTCTTACTGATATGAAATTAGAGTGACATGTGCCCATTGAAACCGCTACAGCTAGTTTCTCACTGTTTCCCCCTATTCCCATTCATCCTCCACACTAACTGCAGACTGTGCGATACCAGAACTTAAAGGCATTGACTGTCCATGTGGGGATATTTTAGTAAAGCAGCTGGAATGTCGATCCGGAGCCCCAGGAGAGGAAAAATGAGGTGCGTTTTAGAAACCTTTCCCGATCATATGGTATACCAGTCGCTGGGTTTCCCAAGCATGGTTTAGCTGTAGGAAGATTCCCTTCAACCTGGAGTGTTGGGACCCTTGGAATGAGTAGCATGAAGTATTGCATTAAACTTTTGGCAGTTGCTCACCAAAGCTCACCAATCCTCTCAGCCCCAAGTGTCCAGCCTTATGTCTTATCCAGCTGTGGGTTTATATGTGGTCAATCCAGGTTGCATCACAGCCCCTGAGCGAATTTTGTAAGAATTTTTCTCTCTTTCATTGTTTCTGTGTTTTGTTTTTAAAATTTATTTCTATAATGGGGTTTAGCTCATTTTCACTGCTGTGTTTGTGCCGCTCTGCACACACTTGATTCCCTTATGGAGATATATCAATACATGGGTTTTAAGATTCTTATTACTCAGATATATTTCTCTGTGGTGTATAGGGTGTGTTGAGGCCAGTTCATTGAGCAAGGTGTAGATCTTGTCTAATATCTATTTGGTTTATTGAACGGTATCTGTGCTAATTTCAAACTCTGGTTTTATGCATCACCCCACCTCTCCTTTCCCCTTAAGCTGAAATAAGTGTGTTTTCTAAATGTGAGACACTGTTCTGTTCTGTAATTCATTTCTTGTGCAGCCATATTTACCCTCCCTCTATAAGTGATATCTTATGATATGTTTCTTTTTCTGTTTGACTTATTTCAAGTAGTATTATCGGACCTAAATCCACTCTTTATCCTTCTACTAGCCTTATTACATTGATTTCATGGTGAAGAGATATTCCATTGTACATAAGTACCACATCTTCTTTATCCATTGTTCTCTTTCCTGGGATATTTAAGGTGTACTGAAGTTGAGGTTCTTGTAAACAGAGTAGCCCTAAACTGTGGTGTGCTTGTGTCTTGTTGATTTTTAGACTTCCCTAGATATACTCCCATGATTGGAAGTGTCCTATGCTCTGTAGCTCTGTTTTTTAGATGATTTAGGAACCACCATACACTTCTCCAGAGTGGCTCTCGGCAGTTCACACACTGCCCATCAGCGTATAAAGGCTCCCTGTTCTCCATGGCCTGTCCTGCATTTCTGGTTTTTACAATTTTTTAGGATGGCCCTTTTGACCAGTGGGTAATGAGACTTCTTTGTTGTGCACATTTGCATTGCTTGCTTGCTTCGTTGCCCATAAAGTGTGTATGCGTTTTTTCCTGGATATAATCAGGAAAAAACGCATACGCCCTTTTGGGCCAACTGCATCATTGTCGAAATTCTGCCGCTTTTCATGTGCTTTAAAGACGAGTCCAATCTATCTCTTGAAATCTGTTTCTTGCAATTCTGTCTTGCATTCAGATCCTCTTCTTTGCCTTACCTCAACATATTTTTGGACGTTAGTTTTCATTTATAACTCTGCAGGTTTGTGAATTGCAGTGACCCTGAGCTCCATTTTTTAAGTTGCTCTTTTGTGAGCTGGCCTCAAAGCCGCAGGATTGCTTCAGGCCCTATTTTGGCTCGGGCGAGGCGGGCTGAGCCTTTTTTCAATTCTTATTCTTAATGGGAAATTAGAGTGATATGTGCCCGTCCAAACCCCTACAACTATTCTCTCATTGGTTCCCCCTCTTCCTGTTCATCCTCCTCACAATTTGCAAAATGTGTGAAACAGAAGTTGAAATGTGTTGATTCTCCAAGTGGGGAGATTCTAAGTAACGTGGCTGGAATGGTGAACAGGAGCACCAGGAGAGGATAAATGAGCTGCATTTTAGACACATCTCCCGATCACATGGTGTACAGTCCTGTGGGTTTTCCATGCATGTTTTAGCTGTAGGAAGATCCTTTGAACCTGCAGATTTGGGACCCATTGAATGGGTACCAGGTAGTATTACTTTAAAGGGTGTGCATTTCCTCACCCAACCTCACATTTCTCTTAGTGCAAACAGTTTCCAGCCTTATGTCTCATCCTGCTGTGGGTCTAGATGTGTTCAATCCATGTTGCATCACCGGCCCTGAGGAAAAGTTGTAAGAGGTTTTCTCTGTCTCTCTGTCGTTTATTTTTTTCAATTTATTACTATATTGGTTACAGCTGATTTTCAAAGCTCTGTTTCTTGCTGCTGTACATCCACTTGATTCACGTACAGAGAGACATCAGTAAATTCTTTTTCAGATTCTTACCAGTCGTATATATTCTTTTCCGGTGACTTGAGTGTGCTGAGTGCAGTTCTTTTAGCTACTGTGTAGGCCTTGTTGATTATCAGTTTGGTATTTGGAATGGTATCTTTGCTAATTTCAACCTCCTGGATGATGCCTCACCCCTCCCCACCTTTCCCGTTTAGCAGCCTTATGCGTGTTTTCTACATATTTGACTATGTTTTTGTTTTGTAATTTATTTCATGTGTAGCCATTTTGGATTCCACCTTTAAGTGATATCTTATGATATGTGTCTTTTTCTTTTTGAATTATGTCACTTAGAATGATCATACGTAACTCCTCCAGAGTTGTTACAACTGGCCATATTTCATTGATTTCCAGGCTGAATAATATTCCACTCTACCTAAGTACCACATCTCTATCCATTTTTTCTCTCCAGGGACATTTAAGTTATATCCTAGTCGAGGATCTTTTAAACAGAGAGGGGGTAAACATTGGGGTGCCTGTGTCCTCTCGATTTTTGTTTTTCCCAAGATATACGCCCATGAGTGCAAGTGCCCTATGCTCTGTAGCTCATTTTTTAGATGCTTTAGTAAACACAATACACTTCTCCAGAATGGCCGTTGGCAATATATATTTCCACTATAAGTCTCACAGGGCTCCCTCTTCTCCTTGCCCTGTCCTGCATTTCTGTTGTTTACGCTTTATGAGGATGGCTCTTCTGACTGATGCGAAGTGATATCTTTTGTAGTATTGACTTCCAGTGCCCACCTGTTTGGTTGGCTAAAAAAGTGTATGCCCTTTTCTTGAATATATACAGAAAAAAACGCATACACCCTTTTTGGCCAACTGCAATGTTGGCAATGTTCAGCTCCTTTTCTTGTGCTTAATGGTGAGTCCTTTCTACCTCCTCAAATCCCTTTCCTGCCATTCTCCCTTGCTTACAAGTCCTTTTCTCTGACTTTCCTCAAGACATTTTTCAGTGATGGATATTTTCAACTCTGCAGTTTCGTGAATTTTACTTCTCCTGAGTTCCATTGTTCAACTTGTGTTTATGGGAACTGGCCACAAAGCAGCGGGATTTCCTCAAGCCCTATACTGTTTCCATGGGCAACCCTAGCCTTTGGTCAATTCGTCTTCCTGATTGGAAATTAGAGTGACATGTGCCTGTCTGAACACCTAGGACTTGTCTCTCATTGTTCCTCATCCTTCCGCTTCATCCTCTGGACAAATTCCAAACTGTACGCAACAGGATGTTGACAGTGCTGCCATCTCCAAGTGGGGAGACTGTTAGTAAAGACGCTGGATGGGTGAACCCGAGCACCAGGAGATGAGGAGATGAGATGCCTTTTCCAAACTCTTCCCGATCAGACGGTATACCATCCTCTGGGTGTGACAGACATGTTTTAGCAGTAGGAAGAGTCCCATTCATGTAAGGAGAACACCAGGGCTTTTTCAAAATCAGTGTCTCCCCGAAACCCAAACTGGGGAATTTTTTAAGCTACGGCTACACATATGTTCATTAAGGGCCTTGGGAAGTAGGCAGAGTCCAAACTTTAGATGATTGAAGTCTTCAGGGTCAGAAGCACTCACCACCAGCTTCCCTTAGGTTACACTTTAACTGTCATTGATAGATGATGTCAATAAAAATATCTATTCTTTTTCAGATTATTTCCCCTTATAGGTTATTGCAAAATGTTGAGTGTAGTTCCCTGTGCTATACAGTAGTTCCTTGTTGATGATCTATTTTATACATAGCAGTGTGTATGTGTTAATCCCAAACTGTTAATTTATCCCTCCTCCGACCTTTCCCCTTTGGTAATAATAAATTATAAGATTTTATACTTCTCAGAAATGGGGGAGCTGAAAGAGAGGTATCATTTTCAATGGAAAAGCATTTAAAACAAGATTGAAGCTTTAACCAAGATTATTAGATGTACATCCTTGGAAAGAAATCACTTCGTTTCTCTAATATTGACCTGACAAATAAGACAAACCTTTTCACTGAACTTGCTTATAATAAAGTGATGGAAATATCCAATGGAAGCGTTAGAAACATCTTATTTTACCCGAGCCTTATACACTGTTCTATGTTAACTACAGTTTGGCTCACACATCTGTTCATTGAGGTTACAATAGTCTCAATTTCTGTTACTGATCCTCCAGAGTGGACCCCAACAAGTGTACCCCTGCGCAGTGTCATTGGGGCCAACAGATCGAGACTGAGTTTGGTTCACAAGCAAAGGAAACTTTATATTTTGATCAGAGAATGGAGAGGTGAGAGCATGCACTACCCCGTGGGCTGTGGGCTGGGCTGCTGTGTAGAGATCCTGTCAGAGTCAGTGGGAGGGAGGGGGCGGAGCTCTCGAGGGCCGGGTTGGCTGCAGCTCAGGCTCTATATCGCGGAGTCTGCACTGGGCCCCAGGAGCTGAGGTGTCGACCCAGCCATTCTGCACTAGGAAATCTGGTCTGAAGTGCCGGGTGTGGAACCTCTGCATGCGGGACCCTAGGAGCACATGAAATTAGACAAAGCACAAAGGATAAAAAAGGTTAGACTTGACTTTATTGCCCAGATTCTATTTTTATCTCCCAGGGATTTTTAATGGGCTTTGCTGGGGACAAACCCCTCCTCTGCCTTTTGTCCCGTTCCTCATTCTTGGAGTGCTGAGGGTGCAGACCCTTCTTCTGTAACTGCTGAGTGCTGAGTTGGGAGCCCTCATACCAAGGGGCGAGGGTCAGAGCTTCTCCCCAGCAGCCTCCAGGTGACGTTGATTGTCCCCAGGCCCCCTGCCTCCCTGCTCGTCCACCTGAGCACCAGCATTGGAAGCGTTATAGATTCTAATGACCTTTAAGGGTCCAGGAAAGAGATGTGCAGAGACGCTGTGGGGGCCGGTTTCACCCCGCCCCACATTTGTTCGGCCACCTTAGGCTGACCGTTTCTGCCAGCCTAGATGTTCTGAACAGTAGTCTGCGCTTTCTTCAATTAGGCCCCTGAATTAACGTACAAACAGCACCAGGTGTCAGAGCCCTGCCCGCTCAACTCCCAGACAGTCCAGGGTCAGTGGTGATCAAGGACCATGATGGCCACTGAGTCAACAGCCTTTTGAAGTAAACAGGAGTCCAGCCAGTCTTATTGGCCACCATCATCACGGTGTCTGTAGGCTTTTCTATGGTGACAGTGTGATATACGGTTCCCCCGCCAAGATTATTAGCTCCCCTCTGGGTGCAGTAAGTCCTGCAAGCAGTAGTCTACTCTTTTGGGACACACTCTTGTTGTTTTATGAGAGAAACTCCAGGTCAAGTGATGTTCACACGAGTCATCATGGTGTCCTGTTGCCCCCGGTTATCTCTCTGGATGTTGGAGTTGGAGGGCCTCCTCACTCGAGGTTGGTGTGTCCACGGAGCAAACCCTGCAACTTCAGGGCATGGTTGGTGGTTAGGATCACCACGTGGGGTCCTTTTCCCTTAGGAGGGAGGTGGCCTTTTGGGCTGCTGATTTCCAGGTTTTTAGATACTGCCAGTATCTTGGCCAGATGCGGCAGTGGGCCAAGCCCCTTGGTGACCGTAGTTTATCCTACCTGGATGGCATTCTTGCATTGTTCCATTTCAAGTGGTCCCAGTTTTTGCACTAATTCTCCAATGGCGATTCACCTTTCACCAGGAATGTAAAGGTCAAAGGGTTTAGCTAAATTAGGGAGTTCCAGGGCAAGGGTCTGAATTGACTGCTCTTTCCATTCTTGAAAGGCCACTTCTGGATTCTATTCAAAAGGATCATCATCTTTTCCTTTCAGTGTTTCATATAATGGCCCAGCTAGTAGACTGCAGTTAGGGATCCAGAAGCAGCAAACCCTGGCCTCCCCAGGAACCCCTAAGCTGTCTTCTAGTTTTAGAAAGGAGTAAGGCCGAAAATGGTTTCTTCCCTTTCCTGGGATGGGCTTCTCTGACCTTCTGTGAGAATGAAGCCCAGGCAGGTCACCGCAGTCTGTGATATTTGAGCTTTTTCTTGGACAACTTCTATCCTTTATTGGCTTGGTAGTTCAGAGGCCTCCTTAGTAGGGCTGGCGATCAGAATGTCGTCTGCGTACTGAAGGAGGGTTTCCTTTTCCAGAGGTAGAACTTTTAGGTCTTTAGCTAAGGTTTCCCCAAAAATGGTGTGGGAATTTTTGCACCCTTGGGGCAAGACGGCCCGGAAGTATTGTTTTAGTTGTATGTTGAGTCCTGCCACTCACAAGCCAAAATTTCTTGTGACTCTGGGACTAATGGAATACAAAAGAAGGCATCATTGAAGACTAATACAGAATACCATGTCCTGGTGGTTGGTAGAATGACCAGCAGGGTGTAGGAATTAGGAGCAACTGGAGGTATATCCTCGGTGGCTTCACTGACTGTCCTGACATCCTTTACCAGGTCCCCAGCAGCCCATGGGGCTCTCGTGGTCAGACCAATCCCAGAATATGGAGCTCACCTGGGCAGGTACCCCACCCCCACCCAAGCCCACGGGGCTCTCGTGGTCAGGCCCCTCCCAGGATACAGAGCTACCCTTGCAGGTACTGTGGCAGGGCTGGGCACACAGGAACCGTGCACATAGCCCTCATTGCAGAGCACCCCCAGCTCACCTGTCGCTCAGAGCTGACACAGAGCACCTCAGAGCAGGACTTGAACTAACAAACAGCAGCTGCGACAGGTCTGTGACCCTGGGCATCACTCTGTGCGGCCTCCCTCCACCTGGTCTTCCAGAGACTTCCACTGCACCCGGGGCACCAGGCCTCTGTCTCCAACCACCACCCACCCCTCCTCTCCCTGACTCCTGGGTTCCTCTCATTAGGAGAGGGTTTTCTTGAAGTTGTCTCCCACTCATGGGCCAGATAAAATGATTAGAAAACAAGCCAAAGCTGCAGCCCCTTGTCTATCCTGACTCTCAGGAGCCCACACCTGTTCCTTGGACCTGGCCGGTTCAGCAAGTTCCATTTTCTGCAACTGTGAGCCCCTGAGGGGTGATGATTGGCTGAGCTGGGCAGCCTAACCGTGCCGGCCAGCCCTCCCCAGGTGTGCCTGGGTTGAGATCAATATAAATACCACTCCAGGCAGCAAGAGCCCCTGCAGCCGTGCCTGACGCCATTTTCTCTGCCCTGTCAGCAGTCTCGGGGCTGGGCTGGTGGGAGGGAGTGAGAGGCCACGGCTTTGTGGGTGGCCCAGTGTGAGTGGGGCTCTGCTGGACTTTCTGCAGCAGGTGCCAGGCTGCCACCTGCTGAAGAAGAGGATGTGTCACCCATACCTGCTGCTGGAATTTCTCCCTGGGCAGAGGTGAGGAAGGAAAAAAGCAGTGGGGGCAGGGACAGGACGGGTATCTCAGGCAGGGAAATGGAAATCTTCCAGAAGAGCACCCAGGGCCAGGACCATCCTGGCTGGCCTGCAGGCACCAAGTCGGCCGGCATGCTGTCACTCGTGTGGCTCTATGGCCCTTCCTCTAGGCTTTCAAGTCCTTGTATATATTCAGGTGTTTTACCTGGGACGGGTGGGAATAGTTCAGCAGCAACTGGCCTGGGGCTCAGCTCACGTTTACTCACAGATGCCTCGGCACGGTGCCCCAGCTTTACAATGAGGACGCTTGTTGCGTGGGGGCTGCTGGCTGACTGGGAGATGATTCCCCACCACTGACCAACTTCAGAATTGTTTACAACTGGAGCAAGTGCCCTGATACGGTTTTCCTCTGTGGAACTGGTGGGTTCTGTGTTTTTTTTCTCTTTTTCGTTTTTGGTTCAAGGTAGATTTTATTCCTCTTTTTTGTATTTACAGATAGAAGCATGGAAATAATTTATTCATATAAATACATGTATGTGAAGGGAATAATTGTTTTTTCTGTTTTATTTTTTAAATTTTATTTCTTTTCAATTGTGAATTTTATTTTATATTTTTATACAGCAGGTTCTTATTGGTTATCTATTTTATACATATAAATGTATACATGCCAATCCCAGTCTCTCAACTCCTCCCACCACCACCCCCCCAACAGCTTTCCCCCCTTGTTGTCCATACATTTGTTGTCTACATCTGTTGCTCTATTTATGCCTTGCAAAATGGTTAATCTGTACGGTTTTTCTAGGTTCCACATATATGCATGAATATACAAGATTTGTTTTTCTCTTTCTGACTTACTTCACTCTGTATGACAGTCTCTAGATCCATCGACGTCTCTACAAATGACCCAATTTCATTCCTTTTCATGGCTTAGTAATATTCCATTTTATATACGTACCACAGCTTTATGCATTCGTCTGCCTGTGGGCATTTAGGTTGCTTCCATTACCTCGATATTGTAAATAGTGATGCAATGAACATTGCGGTGAATGTCTCTTTTTGATTTATGGTTTTGTCTGGGTATATGTCCAGTACTGGGATTGCTGTATCATATGGCAATTCTATTGTTAGTTTCTTAAGAAACTCCATATTGTTCTCCATAGTGAATGTAACAATTTATATTCCCAACAATAGTGGAAGAGGGTTCCTTTTCTCCACACCCTTTCCAGCATTTATTGTTTGTAGATTTTCTGATGATGCCCATTCTATCAGGTGTGAGGTGATACCTCATTGTTGAGTCCATTTTGTTGAGCAAGGGGTAGGTCTTGTCTATTACACATTTGGCTTATGGAACAGTATCTGTGCTAATGTCAAACTCTGGTTTTATGCAGCACCCCAACTCACCTTCCCCCTTAAAAAAGCATAAGTTGCTTTTCTAAACTTGAGACCCTGTTCTGTTTTATAATTCAGTTCATGTGTAGCCAAGTTCACATTCCGTGTATTAGTGATATCTTATGATGTTTCTTTTTCTGTGTGACTTATTTCAGTTAGAATCATCATACCTGAATCCACTCATTATGCTGCTACGGGCCTGATGACATAGATTTCATTGCTGAGTGATATTGCATTGTACGTAAGTACCACAACTTCTTTATCCATTTTTCACTTTCTGCGATATTGAACTTGTACCGTAAATGAGGTTCTTGTTAAGAGAGCTGTCCCAAACTTTGGGGTGGTTGTGTCTTTTTGACTTTACTTTCCGTAAGCTACAGCACCATAAGTGGAAGTGCCCTAGGCTCTGTTGCTTGTTTTTTAGATGTTTCAGGAAACACCATACACCTCTCCCGAGTGGCTGTTGGCAATTTACATCCCGCCCATCAGCATAACAAGGCTCCCAGTTCTCCATGGCCTGTCCTGCCTTTCTGGATTTTACACTTTTTTCAGGTGGCCCTTTTGACCGGGAGGAAGTGAGACTTCATTGTAGTGCAGATTTCTTTGCAAGCCTGCTTGGTTGCCCAAAAAGGGCGTATGCGTTTTTTCCTGGAAAAAACGTTTTTTCAGGAAAAAACGCATACGCCCTTTTTGGCCAAGTGCATCATTGTGGACGTTCTGCCTCTTTTCCTATGCTTTAAATGCAATTCCAGTCTACCTCCTGAAATCGGTTTCCTGCAATTCTGCCCCGCTTTCAAGTCCTCTTGGCAGCCTTACTTCAGTATATTTTTGGACGATAGCTGTCATTTATAACTCTGCAGGTTTGTGAATTACAGTGCCCCTGAGCTCCTTTCTTCAACTCGCTTTCTTGTGAGGTGGCCGCAACACCGCAGGATTGCTTCAGGCCCTCATCTGGTTCCGGCACGGCACGCTGAGCCTTTGGTTAATTCCTCTTCCTGGTGGGAAATGAGAGTTAAATTTGCCCGTCCAGACACCTCCAGCTAGTCTCTCATTGGTTCTCCCTATTCCTGTTCATCTTCCACAGAAATTGCAAACTGGGCCAAACAGGAGGTTAAAGGCACTGACTTTCCAAGTCGGGAGAGTGTTAGTAAAGCGTCTGGAATGTTGCACCCGAGTACCAGGGGACGAGAACTGAGACATATTGGAACACGTCTCCCGATCACACGGTTGAACATACTCTGGGTTCCACATGCATGTTTTAGCTGAAGGAAGAATCCCTTAAACCTGGAGAGTTGAGACCTGTGGAATGGGTACCATGCAATATGACTTCAAAGGGTCTTCATTTACTCACCGAACCTCTCCAATCCTATCACTGCTGTGTTTATGCCCCTGTACACACTCTTGATTATCTTTCAGAGACATAGCAATCCATAGGTTTTAAGATACTTACTAGTCAGGTACATTCTTAGGCGTTTAATATGGGGTGTTGAGTCCATTTCATTGAGCAAGGAGTAGTTCTTGTCTATTCCATATTTGGCTTAAGGAACTTTATCTGTGCTCATTCCAATCTCTGGTTTTATGCAGCACCCCAACTCACCTTTCCCCTTAAGCAAGCATAAGTTGGTTTTCTAAATTTGAGACCCTGTTCTGATTTGTAATCCAGTTCCTGTGTAGCCAAGTTTACATTCCGTGTATTAGTGATATCTTATGATGTTTCTTTTTCTGTGTGACTTATTTCAGTTAGAATCATCATACCTGAATCCACTCATTATGCTGCTACGGGCCTGATGACATAGATTTCATTGCTGAGTGATATTGCATTGTACGTAAGTACCACAACTTCTTTATCCATTTTTCACTTTCTGCGATATTGAACTTGTCCCGTAAACGAGGTTCTTGTAAACAGAGCCGTCCCAAACTTTGGGGTGGCTGTGTCTTTTTGATTTGAATTTCCCTAAGCTATAGGACCATAAGTGGAAGTGCCCTAGGCTCTGTTGCTTTGTTTTTTAGATGTTTCAGGAAACACCATACACTTCTCCCGAGTGGCTGTTGGCAATTTACATCCCGCCCATCAGCATAACAAGGCTCCCAGTTCTCCATGGCCTGTCCTGCCTTTCTTGATTTTACACTTTTTTCAGATGGTCCTTTTGACCGGGGGGAATTGAGACTTCATTGTAGTGCAGATTTCCTTTGCAAGCTTGCTTTGTTGTCCAAAAAGGGCGTATGCGTTTTTTCCTGAATATATTCAGGAAAAAACGCATACGCCCTTTTTGGCCAAGTGCATCATTGTGGACGTTCTGCCTCTTTTCCTATTCTTTAAATGCAATTCCAGTCTACCTCCTGAAATCGGTTTCCTGCAATTCTGCCCCGCTTTCAAGTCCTCTTGGCAGCCTTACTTCAGTATATTTTTGGACAATAGCTGTCATTTATAACTCTGCAGGTTTGTGAATTACAGTGCCCCTGAGCTCCTTTCTTCAACTCGCTTTCTTGTGAGCTGGCCGCAACACCGCAGGATTGCTTCAGGCCCTAATCTGGTTCCGGCACGGCACACTGAGCCTTTGGTTAACTCCTCTTCCTGGTGGGAAATGAGAGTTAAATTTGCCCGTCCAGACACCTCCAGCTAGTCTCTCTTTGGCTCTCCCTATTCCTGTTCATCTTCCGCAGAAATTGCAAATGGGCCAAACAGGAGGTTAAAGGCACTGACTTTCCAAGTCGGGAGAGTGTTAGTAAAGCATCTGGAATGTTGCACCCGAGTACCAAGGTCGAGAACTGAGACATATTGGAACACGTCTCCCGATCACACGGTTGATCATACTCTGGGTTCCACATGCATGTTTTAGCTGAAGGAAGAATCCCTTAAACCTGGAGAGTTGAGACCCGTGGAATGGGTACCATGCAATATGACTTCAAAGGGTCTTCATTTGCTCACCAAACCTCTCCAATGCTATCACTGCTGCGTTTATGCCCCTGTACACACGCTTGATTTTCTTTCAGAGACATAGCAACCCATAGCTTTTAAGATACTTACTAGTCAGGTACATTCTTAGGCGTTTAATATGGGATGTTGATTCCATTTCGTTGAGCAAGGAGTAGTTCTTGTCTATTCCATATTTGGCTTAAGAAACTTTATCTGTGCTCATTTCAGTCTCTGGTTTGATGCAGCACCCCAACTCACCTTTTCGCTTAAGCAAGCATAAGTTGGTTTTCTAAATTTGAGACCCTGTTCTGTTTTGTAATCCAGTTCCTGTGTAGCCAAGTTTACATTCCGTGTATTAGTGATATCTTATGATGTTTCTTTTTTTGTGTGACTTATTTCAGTTAGAATCATCATACCTGAATCCACTCTTTATGCTGCTATTGGCCTGAAGACATAGATTTCATTGCTGATTGATACTGCATTGTACTTAAGTACCACAACTTCTTTATCCACTTTTTGCTTTCTGCGATATTGAACTTGTAGCATAAAGGAGGTTCTTGTAAACAGAGTCGTCCCAAACTTTGGGTGGCTGTGTCTTCTTGATTTTTTTTCCCTAAGCTATAGGACCAGAAGTGGAAGTGCCCTAGGTTCTGTTGCTTTGTTTTTTAGATGTTTCAGGAAACACCATACACTTCTCCCAAGTGGCTGTTGGCAATTTTCAACCCGCCCATCAGCATAACAAGGCTCCCAGTTCTCCATGGCCTGTCCTGCCTTTCTGGATTTTACACTTTTTTCAGATGGCTCTTTTGACCGGGGGGAAGTGAGACTTCATTGTAGTGCAGATTTCCTTTGCAAGCTTGCTTGGTTGGCCAAAAAGGGCGTATGCGTTTTTTCCTGAATATATTCAGGAAAAAACGCATACGCCCTTTTTGGCCAAGTGCATCATTGTCCACGTTCTGCCTCTTTTCCTATGCTTTAAATGCAATTCCAGTCTACCTCCTGAAATCGGTTTCCTGCAATTCTGCCCCGCTTTCAAGTCCTCTTGGCAGCCTTACTTCAGTATATTTTTGGACGATAGCTGTCATTTATAACTCTGCAGGTTTGTGAATTACAGTGCCCCTGAGCTCCTTTCTTCAACTAGTTTTCTTGTGAGCTGGCCGCAACACCGCAGGATTGCTTCAGGCCCTAATCTGGTTCCGGCACGGCACACTGAGCCTTTGGTTAATTCCTCTTCCTGGTGGGAAATGAGAGTTAAATTTGCCCGTCCAGACACCTCCAGCTAGTCTCTCATTGGTTCTCCCTATTCCTGTTCATCTTCCGCAGAAATTGCAAACTGGGCCAAACAGGAGGTTAAAGGCACTGACTCTCCAAGTCGGGAGAGTGTTAGTAAAGCGTCTGGAATGTTGCACCCGAGTACCAGGGGACGAGAAGTGAGACATATTGGAACACGTCTCCCGATCACACGGTTTATCATACTCTGGGTTCCACATGCATGTTTTAGCTGAAGGAAGAATCGCTTAAACCTTGAGAGTTGAGACCCGTGGAATGGGTACCATGCAATATGACTTCAAAGGGTCTTCATTTGCTCACCGAACCTCTCCAATCCTATCACTGCTGCGTTCATGCCCCTGTACACACGCTTGATTCTCTTTCGGAGACATAGCAATCCATAGGTTTGAAAATTCTTACTAGTCAGGTACATTCTTAGGCGTTTAATATGGGGTGTTGATTCCATTTCGTTGAGCAAGGAGTAGTTCTTGTCTATTCCATATTTGGCTTAAGGAACTTTATCTGTGCTCATTTCAATCTCTGGTTTTATGCAGCACCCCAACTCACCTTTCCCCTTAAGCAAGCATAAGTTGTTTTTCTAAATTGAAGGCCCTGTTCTGTTTTGTAATCCAGTTCCTGTGTAGCCAAGTTTACATTCCGTGTATTAGTGATATCTTATGATGTTTCTTTTTCTGTGTGACTTATTTCAGTTAGAATCATCATACCTGAATCCACTCATTATGCTGCTACGGGCCTGATGACATAGATGTCATTGCTGAGTGATATTGCATTGTACGTAAGTACCACAGATTCTTTATCCATTTTTCGCTTTCTGCGATATTGAACTTGTCCCGTAAACGAGGTTCTTGTAAACAGAGTCGTCCCAAACTTTGGGGTGGCTGTGTCTTTTTGATTTTAATTCCCCTAAGCTATAGGACCATAAGTGGAAGTGCCCTAGGCTCTGTTGCTTTGTTTTTTAGATGTTTCAGGAATCACCATACACTTCTCCTGAGTGGCTGTTGGCAATTTACATCCCGCCCATCAGCATAACAAGGCTCCCAGTTCTCCATGGCCTGTCCTGCCTTTCTGGATTTTACACTTTTTTCAGATGGCCCTTTTGACAGGGGGGAAGTGAGACTTCATTTTAGTGCAGATTTCCTTTGCAAGCTTGCTTGGTTGGCCAAAAAGGGCGTATGCGTTTTTTCCTGAATATATTCAGGAAAAAACGCATACGCCCTTTTTGGCCAAGTGCATCATTGTGGACGTTCTGCCTCTTTTCCTATGCTTTAAATTCAATTCCAGTCTACCTCCTGAAATCAGTTTCCTGCAATTCTGCCCCGCTTTCAAGTCCTCTTGGCAGCCTTACTTCAGTATATTTTTGGACGATAGCTGTCATTTATAACTCTGCAGGTTTGTGAATTACAGTGCCCCTGAGCTCCTTTCTTCAACTCGCTTTCATGTGAGCTGGCCGCAACACCGCAGGATTGCTTCAGGCCCTAATCTGGTTCCGGCACGGTACGCAGCGCCTTTGGTTAATTCCTCTTCCTGGTGGGAAATGAGAGTTAAATTTGCCCGTCCAGACACCTCCACCTAGTCTCTCATTGGTTCTCCCTATTCCTGTTCATCTTCCCCAGAAATTGCAAAATGGGCCAAACAGGAAGTTAAAGGCACTGACTCTCCAAGTCGGGAGAGTGTTAGTAAAGCGTCTGGAATGTTGCACCCGAGTACCAGGGGACGAGAACTGAGACATATTGGAACACGTCTCCCGATCACACGGTTGATCATACTCTTCGTTCCACGTGCATGTTTTAGCTGAAGGAAGAATCCCTTAAACCTGGAGAGTTGAGACCCGTGGAATGGGTACCATGCAATATGACATCAAAGGGTCTTCATTTGCTCACCGAACCTCTCCAATCCTATCACTGCTGCGTTTATGCCCCTGTACACACGCTTGATTTTCTTTCAGAGACATAGCAATCCATAGGTTTTAAGATACTTACTAGTCAGGTACATTCTTAGGCGTTTAATATGGGGTGTTGATTCCATTTCGTTGAGCAAGGAGTAGTTCTTGTCTGTTCCATATTTGGCTTAAGGAACTTTATCTGTGCTCATTTCAATCTCTGGTTTTATGCAGCACCCCAACTCACCTTTCCCCTTAAGCAAGCATAAGTTGGTTTTCTAAATTTGAGACCCTGTTCTGTTTTGTAATCCAGTTCCTGTGTAGCCAAGTTTACATTCCGTGTATTAGTGATATCTTATGATGTTTCTTTTTCTGTGTGACTTATTTCAGTTAGAATCATCATACCTGAATCCACTCATTATGCTGCTACGGGCCTGATGACATAGATTTCATTGCTGAGTGATATTGCATTGAACGTAAGTACCACAACTTCTTTATCCATTTTTCACTTTCAGCGCTGTTGAACTTGTACCGTAAACGAGGTTCTTGTAAACACAGCCATCCCAAACTTTGGGGTGGCTGTGTCTTTTTGATTTTAATTTCCCTAAGCTATAGGACCATAAGTGGAAGTGCCCTAGGCTCTGTTGCTTTGTTTTTTAGATGTTTCAGGAATCACCATACACTTCTCTCCAGTGGCTGTTGGCAATTTACATCCCGCCCATCAGCATAACAAGGCTCCCAGTTCTCCATGGCCTGTCCTGCCTTTCTGGATTTTACACTTTTTTCAGATGGCCCTTTTGACCGGGAGGAAGTGAGACTTCATTGTAGTGCAGATTTCCTTTGCAAGCTTGCTTGGTTGGCCAAAAAGTGCGTATGCGTTTTTTCCTGAATATATTCAGGAAAAAACGCATACGCCCTTTTTGGCCAAGTGCATCATTGTGGACGTTCTGCCTCTTTTCCTATGCTTTAAATGCAATTCCAGTCTACCTCCTGAAATCGGTTTCCTGCAATTCTGCCCCGTTTTCAAGTCCTCTTGGCAGCCTTACTTCAGTATATTTTTGGACGATAGCTGTCATTTATAACTCTGCAGGTTTGTGAATTACAGTGCCCCTGAGCTCCTTTCTTCAACTCGCTTTCTTGGGAGCTGGCCGGATCACCGCAGCATTGCTTCAGGCCCTAATCTGGTTCCGGCACGGCACGCTGAGCCTTTGGTTAATTCCTCTTCCTGGTGGGAAATGAGAGTTAAATTTGTCCTTCCAGACACCTCCAGCTACTCTCTCATTGGTTCTCCCTATTCCTGTTCATCTTCCGCAGAAATTGCAAACTGGGCCAAACAGGAGGTTAAAGGCACTGACTCTCCAAGTCGGGAGAGTGTTAGTAAAGCGTCTGGAATGTTGTAGCCGAGTACCAGGGGACGAGAAGTGAGACATATTGGAACACGTCTCCCGATCACACGGTTTATCATACTCTGGGTTCCACATGCATGTTTTAGCTAAAGGAAGAATCTCTTAAACCTGGAGAGTTGAGACCCGTGGAATGGGTACCATGCAATATGACTTCAAAGGGTCTTCATTTGCTCACCGAACCTCTCCAATCCTATCACTGCTGCGTTTATGCCCCTGTACACACGCTTGATTCTCTTTCGGAGACATAGCAATCCATAAGTTTTAAGATACTTACCAGTCAGGTACATTCTTAGGCGTTTAATATGGGATGTTGATTCCATTTCGTTGAGCAAGGAGTAGTTCTTGTCTATTCCATATTTGGCTTAAGGAACTTTATCTGTGCTCATTTCAGTCTCTGGTTTGATGCAGCACCCCAACTCACCTTTCCGCTTAAGCAAGCATAAGTTGGTTTTCTAAATTGGAGACCCTGTTCTGTTTTGTAATCCAGTTCCTGTGTAGCCAAGTTTACATTCCGTGTATTAGTGATATCTTATGATGTTTCTTTTTCTGTGTGACTTATTTCAGTTAGAATCATCATACCTGAATCCACTCATTATGCTGCTACGGGCCTGATGACATAGATGTCATTGCTGAGTGATATTGCATTGTACGTAAGTACCACAGATTCTTTATCCATTTTTCGCTTTCTGCGATATTGAACTTGTCCCGTAAACGAGGTTCTTGTAAACAGAGTCGTCCCAAACTTTGGGGTGGCTGTGTCTTTTTGATTTTAATTTCCCTAAGCTATAGGACCATAAATGGAAGTGCCCTACGCTCTGTTGCTTTGTTTTTTAGATGTTTCAGGAAACACCATACACTTCTCCTGAGTGGCTGTTGGCAATTTACATCCCGCCCATCAGCATAACAAGGCTCCCAGGTCTCCATGGCCTGTCCTGCCTTTCTGGATTTTACACTTTTTTCAGATGGCCCTTTTGACCGGGGGGAAGTGAGACTTCATTGTAGTGCAGATTTCCTTTGCAAGCCTGCTTGGTTGCCCAAAAAGGGCGTATGCGTTTTTTCCTGAATATATTCAGGAAAAAACGCATACGCCCTTTTTGGCCAAGTGCATCATTGTGGACGTTCTGCCTCTTTTCCTATGCTTTAAATGCAATTCCAGTCTACCTCCTGAAATCGGTTTCCTGCAATTCTGCCCCGCTTTCTAGTCCTCTTGGCAGCCTTACTTCAGTATATTTTTGGACGATAGCTGTCATTTATAACTCTGCAGGTTTGTGAATTACAGTGCCCCTGAGCTCCTTTCTTCAACTCGCTTTCTTGTGAGCTGACCACAACACCGCAGGATTGCTTCAGGCCCTAATCTGGTTCTGGCACGGCACGCTGAGCCTTTGGTTAATTCCTCTTCCTGGTGGGAAATGAGAGTTAAATTTGCCCGTCCAGACACCTCCAGCTAGTCTCTCTTTGGCTCTCCCTATTCCTGTTCATCTTCCGCAGAAATTGCAAATGGGCCAAACAGGAGGTTAAAGGCACCGACTTTCCAAGTCGGGAGAGTGTTAGTAAAGCATCTGGAATGTTGCACCCGAGTAACAGGGTCGAGAACTGAGACATATTGGAACACGTCTCCCGATCACACGGTTGATCATACTCTGGGTTCCACGTGCATGTTTTAGCTGAATGAAGAATCCCTTAAACCTGGAGAGTTGAGACCCGTGGAATGGGTACCATGCAATATGACTTCAAAGGGTCTTCATGTGCTCACTGAACCTCTCCAATCCTATCACTGCTGCGTTTATGCCCCTGTACACACGCTTGATTTTCTTTCAGAGACATAGCAATCCATAGGTTTTAAGATACTTACTAGTCAGGTACATTCTTAGGCGTTTAATATGGGGTGTTGAGTCCATTTCGTTGAGCAGTAGTAGTTCTTGTCTATTCCATATTTGGCTTAAGGAACTTTATCTGTGCTCATTTCAATCTCTGGTTTTATGCAGCACCCCAACTCACCTTTCCCCTTAAGCAAGCATAAGTTGGTTTTCTAAATTTGAGACCCTGTTCTGTTTTGTAATCCAGTTCCTGTGTAGCCAAGTTTACATTCCGTGTATTAGTGATATCTTATGATGTTTCTTTTTCTGTGTGACTTATTTCAGTTAGAATCATCATACCTGAATCCACTCATTATGCTGCTATGGGCCTGAAGACATAGATTTCATTGCTGAGTGATACTGCATTGTACGTAAGTACCACAACTTCTTTATCCATTTTTTGCTTTCTGCGATATTGAACTTGTAGCGTAAAGGAGGTTCTTGTAAACAGAGTCGTCCCAAACTTTGGAGTGGCTGTGTCTTCTTGATTTTTTTTCCCTAAGCTATAGGACCAGAAGTGGAAGTGCCCTAGGTTCTGTTGCTTTGTTCTTTAGATGTTTCAGGAAACACCATACACTTCTCCTGAGTGGCTGTTGGCAATTTACATCCCGCCCATCAGCATAACAAGGCTCCCAGTTCTCCATGGCCTGTCCTGCCTTTCTGGATTTATACTTTTTTCAGATGGCCCTTTTGACCGGGGGGAAGTGAGACTTCATTGTAGTACAGATTTCCTTTGCAAGCTTGCTTGGTTGGCCAAAAAGGGCGTATGCGTTTTTTCCTGAGGAAAAAACGCATACGCCCTTTTTGGCCAAGTGCATCATTGTGGACGTTCTGCCTCTTTTCCTATGCTTTAAATGCAATTCCAGTCTACCTCCTGAAATCGGTTTCCTGCAATTCTGCCCCGCTTTCAAGTCCTCTTGGCAGCCTTACTTCAGTATATTTTTGGACGATAGCTGTCATATATAACTCTGCAGGTTTGTGAATTACAGTGCCCCTGAGCTCCTTTCTTCAACTCGCTTTCTTGTGAGCTGGCCACAACACCGCAGGATTGCTTCAGGCCCTAATCTGGTTCCGGCACGGCACGCTGAGCCTTTGGTTAATTCCTCTTCCTGGTGGGAAATGAGAGTTAAATTTGCCCGTCCAGACACCTCCAGCTAGTCTCTCTTTGGTTCTCCCTATTCCTGTTCATCTTCTTCAGAAATTGCAAATGGGCCAAACAGGAGGTTAAAGGCACTGACTCTCCAAGTCGGGAGAGTGTTAGTAAAGCGTCTGGAATGTTGCACCCGAGTACCAGGGGACGAGAACTGAGACATATTGGAACACGTCTCCCAATCACACGGTTGATCATACTCTGGGTTCCACGTGCATGTTTTAGCTGAAGGAAGAATCCCTTAAACCTGGAGAGTTGAGATCCGTGGAATGGGTACCATGCAATATGACTTCAAAGGGTCTTCATTTGCTCACCGAACCTCTCCAATCCTATCACTGCTGCGTTTATGCCCCTGTACACACGCTTGATTTTCTTTCAGAGACATAGCAATCCATAGGTTTTTTTTTTTTTTTTTTTTTTTTTTTTTTTTATTGATTGCTATATATATTAATAATTTTTGATGCTGTTGTAAATCATATTGCTTTTCTAATTTTATTTCCAAATATTTTTTGCAATATGATTTCAGAGACAACACCATGCTGATAGCTGTTTGACTGTGAGCCTAGCCAGAGTGAAGAGACCTTTTTAACATGCCAAACATTCACTTGGGACTCAAGAAAAAGCACAAAGAGTAAAGTAATCGATTATGGAATATTCATGTTGTATCTAGCACCTTTCTAAATTCACTTACTAATTTCAGATTTTCTATATCCAACATCATGTTATCTGTGGAAAAGACTATGTCACTTCTTTCCTTCTAATTATTATGCTCTTCATTTCTTTATCTTGCTTTATTGTGCAGGCTAGAAGTTCCAGTAAAATATTGAATGGCAGTGATTATAGTGGACATCTTTGTCTTATTCCTGACATTAGGGGAAAATGATAACAATAGTTTACCTTTAAGTATGATGTTAATTATAGGTCTGTTGTAGATACTTTTTTTTTTTTTTTTTTGTGGGATGGCAAAGAGAACTATATTTACTACAGAAAATGTTCAGTTAAAGTTGCTAGAAAGTGCGGTTCTATTTCTTACTATGTCTGCAGCTATGATACTCTACAGTCAAGCTGACATTCACAGTGATGACTCGGGCATTGTGAAATTTTCAGCCATCAAAGAAAGACTGAATTATATTTAGTGAATTACACTTACAAAGTATACCATTATATTTCTTTTTTTTTTTTTAACATCTTTATAATTGCTTTACAATGGTATGTTAGTTTCAGCTTCACAACAAAATGAATCAGTTATATATATACATATATTCCCATATCTCTTCCCGCTTGCGTCTCCCTCCCTCCCACCCTCCCTATCCCACCCCTCCAGGCGGTCACAAAGCACCGAGCTGATCTCCCTGCGCCATGCGGCTGCTTCCCACTAGCTATCTACCTTACGTTTGGTAGTGTATATATGTCCATGTCTCTTTATCGCTTTGTCACCGTTTACCCTTCCCCCTCCCCATAGCCTCAAGTCCATCCTCTAGTAAGTCTGTGTCTTTATTCCTGTTTCACCCCTAGGTTTTTCATGACATTTTTTTTTTTAAATTCCATATATATGTGTTAGCATACGGTATTTGTCTCTCTCTTTCTGACTTACTTCACTCTGTATGACAGACTCTAGGTCTATCCACCTCATTACAAATAGCTCAATTTCGTCTCTTTTTATGGCTGAGTAATATTCCATTGTATATATGTGCCACATCTTCTTTATCCATTCATCCGATGATGGACACTTAGGTTGTTTCCATCTCTGGGCTATTGTAAATAGAGCTGCAATGAACATTTTGGTACATGACTCTTTTTGAATTATGGTTTTCTCAGGGTATATGCCCAGTATTGGAATTGCTGGGTCATATGGTAGTTCTATTTGTAGCTTTTTAAGGAACCTCCATACTGTTCTCCACAGTGGCTGTATCAATTTACATTCCCACCAACAGTGTAAGAGGGTTCCCTTTTCTCCACACCCTCTCCAGCATTTATTGTTTCTAGATTTTTTGATGATGGCCATTCTGACTGGTGTGAGATGATATCTCATTGTAGTTTTGATTTGCATTTCTCTCATGATTAGTGATGTTGAGCATTCTTTCATGTGTTTGTTGGCACTCTGTATATCTTCTTTGGAGAAATGTCTATTTAGGTCTTCTGCCCATTTTTGGATTGGGTTGTTTGTTTTTTTGTTATTAAGCTGCATGAGCTGCTTATAAATTTTGGAGATCAATCCTTTGTCAGTTGCTTCATTTGCAAATATTTTCTCCCATTCTGAGGGTTGTCTTTTGGTCTTCTTTATGGTTTCCTTTGCTGCGCAAAAGCTTTTAAGTTTCATTAGGTCCCATTTGTTTACTCTTCTTTTTATTTCCATTTCTCTAGGAGGTGGGTCAAAAAGGATCTTGCTGTGATTTATGTCATAGAGTGTTCTGCCTATGTTTTCCTCTAAGAGTTTGATAGTTTCTGGCCTTACATTTAGGTCTTTAATCCATTTTGAGCTTATTTTTGTGTACGGTGTTAGGGAGTGATCTAATTTCATACTTTTACATGTAGCTGTCCAGTTTTCCCAGCACCACTTATTGAATAGGCTGTCCTTTCTCCACTGTACATTTCTGCCTCCTTTGTCAAAGATAAGGTGACCATATGTGCGTGGGTTTATCTCTGGGCTTTCTATCCTGTTCCATTGATCTATCTTTCTGTTTTTGTGCCAGTACCATACCGTCTTGATAACTGTAGCTTTGTAGTATAGTCTGAAGTCTGGGAGCCTGATTCCTCCAGTTCCTTCTTTCGTTCTCAAGATTGCTTTGGCTATTCGGGGTCTTTTGTGTTTCCATACAAATTGCAAAATTTTTTGTTCTAGTTCTGTGAAAAATGCCAGTGGTAGTTTGATAGGGATTGCATTGAATCTATAGATTGCTTTCGGTAGTAAAGTCATTTTCACAATGTTGATTCTTCCAATCCAAGAACATGGTATATCTCTCCATCTATTTGTATCATCTTTAATTTCTTTCATCAGTGTCTTATAATTTTCTGCATACAGATCTTTTGTCTCCTTAGGTAGGTTTATTCCTAGATATTTTATTCTTTTTGTTGCAATGGTAAATGGGAGTGTTTTCTTGATTTCACTTTCAGATTTTTCATCATTAGTATATAGGAATGCCAGAGATTTCTGTGCATTAATTTTGTATCCTGCCACTTTACCAAATTCATTGATTAGCTCTAGTAGTTTTCTGGTAGCATCTTTAGGGTTCTCTATGTATAGGATCATGTCATCTGCAAACAGTGACAGCTTTACTTCTTCTTTTCCGATTAGGATTCCTTTTATTTCCTTTTCTTCTCTGATTGCTGTGGCTAAAACTTCCAAAACTATGTTGAATAAGAGTGGTGAGAGTGGGCAACCTTGTCTTGTTCCTGATCTTAGTGAAAATGCTTTCAGTTTTTCACCATTGAGGATGATGTTTGCTGTGGGCTTGTCATATATGGCCTTTATTATGTTGAGGAAAGTTCCCTCTATGCCTACTTTCTGCAGGGTTTTTATCATAAATGGGTGTTGAATTTTGTCAAAAGCTTTCTCTGCATCTATTGAGATGATCATATGGTTTTTCTCCTTCAGTTTGTTAATATGGTTTATCACATTGATAGATTTGCGTATATTGAAGAATCCTTGCATTCCTGGAATAAACCCCACTTGATCATGGTGTATGATCTTTTTAATGTGCTGTTGGATTCTGTTTGCTAGTATTTTGTTGAGGATTTTTGCATCTATGTTCATCAGTGATATTGGCCTGTAGTTTTCTTTCTTTGTGACATCCTTGTCTGGTTTTGGTATCAAGGTGATGGTGGCCTCGTAGAAGGAGTTTGGGAGTGTTCCTCCCTCTGCTATATTTTGGAAGAGTTTGAGAAGGATAGGTGTTAGCTCTTCTCTAAATGTTTGATAGAATTCGCCTGTGAAGCCATCTGGTCCTGGGCTTTTCTTTGTTGGAAGATTTTTAATCACAGTTTCAATTTCAGTGCTTGTGATTGGTCTGTTCATATTTTCTATTTCTTCCTGATTCAGTCTTGGCAGGTTGTGCCTCTCTAAGAATTTGTCCATTTCTTCCAGATTGTCCATTTTATTGGCATAGAGTTGCTTGTAGTAATCTCTCATGATCTCTTTTATTTCTGCAGTGTCAGTTGTTACCTCTCCTTTTTCATTTCTAATTCTATTGATTTGAGTCTTCTCCCTTTTTTTCTTGA
The DNA here is from genome assembly GCF_964270905.1 of Leucopleurus acutus. Lineage (NCBI taxonomy): Eukaryota > Metazoa > Chordata > Mammalia > Artiodactyla > Delphinidae > Leucopleurus > Leucopleurus acutus. The sequence continues at coordinate 1,029,529 of NW_028139203.1, forward strand.
TGAGTCTGGCTAGTGGTTTATCTATTTTGTTTATCTTCTCAAAGAACCAGCTTTTAGTTTTATTGATCTTTGCTATTGTTTCCTTCATTTCTTTTTCATTTATTTCTGATCTGATTTTTATGATTTCTTTCCTTCTGCTAGCTTTGGGGTTTTTTTGTTCTTCTTTCTCTAATTGCTTGAGGTGCAAGGTTAGGTTGTTTATTCGAGATGCTTCCTGCTTCTTAAGGTGGGCTTGTATTGCTATAAACTTCCCCCTTAGAACTGCTTTTGCTGCATCCCACAGGTTTTGGGTCGTTGTGTCTCCATTGTCATTTGTTTCTAGGTATTTTTTGATTTCCTCTTTGATTTCTTCAGTGATATCTTCATTATTAAGTAGTGTATTGTTTAGCCTCCATGTGTTTGTATTTTTTACAGATCTTTTCCTGTAATTGATATCTAGTCTCATGGCGTTGTGGTCAGAAAAGATACTTGATACAATTTCAATTTTCTTAAATTTACCAAGGCTTGATTTGTGACCCAAGATATGATCTATCCTGGAGAATGTTCCATGAGCACTTGAGAAAAATGTGTATTCTGTTGTTTTTGGATGGAATGTCCTATAAATATCAATTAACTCCATCTCATTTAATGTATCATTTAAAGCTTGTGTTTCCTTATTTATTTTCATTTTGGATGATCTGTCCATTGGTGAAAGTGGGGTGTTAAAGTCCCCTACTATGAATGTGTTACTGTCGATTTCCCCTTTTATGGTTATCAGTATTTGCCTTATGTATTGAGGTGCACCTATGTTGGGTGCATAAATATTTACAATTGTTATATCTTCCTCTTGGATTGATCCCTTGATCATTATGTAGTGTCCTTCTTTGTCTCTTCTAATAGTCTTTGTTTTAAAGTCTATTTTGTCTGATATGAGAATTGCTACTCCAGCTTTCTTTTGGTTTCCACTTGCATGAAATACCTTTTTCCATCCCCTTACTTTCAGTCTGTATGTGTCTCTAGGTCTGAAGTGGGTCTCTTGTAGACAGCAAATATATGGGTCTTGTTTTTGTATCCATTCAGCCAATCTGTGTCTTTTGGTGGGAGCATTTAGTCCATTTACATTTAAGGTAATTATCGATATGTGTGTTCCTATTCCCATTTTCTTCATTGTTTTGGGTTTGTTATTGTAGGTCCTTTCCTTCTTTTGTGTTTCTTGCCTAGAGAAGTTCCTTTAGCAGTTGTTGTAGAGGTGGTTTGGTGGTGCTGAACTGTCTCAGCTTTTGCTTGTCTGTAAAGGTTTTAATTTCTCCATCAAATCTGAATGAGATCCTTGCTGGGTAGAGTAATCTTGGTTGCAGGTTTTTCTCCTTCAACACTTTCAATATGTCCTGCCACTCCCTTCTGGCTTGCAGAGTTTCTGCTGAAAGATCAGCTGTTAACCTTATGGGGATTCCCTTGTGTGTTATTTGTTGTTTTTCCCTTGCTGCTTTTAATATGTTTTCTTTGTATTTAATTTTTGACAGTTTGATTAATATGTGTCTTGGCGTATTTCTCCTTGGATTTATCCTGTATGGGACTCTCTGTGCTTCCTGGACTTGATTAACTATTTCCTTTCCCATATTAGGGAAGTTTTCAACTATAATCTCTTCAAATATTTTCTCAGTCCCTTTCTTTTTCTCTTCTTCTTCTGGAACCCCTATAATTCGAATGTTGGTGCGTTTAATGTTGTCCCAGAGGTCTCTGAGACTGTCCTCAGTTCTTTTCATTCTTTTTTCTTTATTCTGCTCTGCAGTAGTTATTTCCACTATTTTATCTTCCAGGTCACTTATCCGTTCTTCTGCCTCAGTTATTCTGCTATTGATCCCATCTAGAGTACTTTTAATTTCATTTATTGTGTTGTTCATCGTTGCTTGTTTCATCTTTAGTTCTTCTAGGTCCTTGTTAACTGATTCTTGCAATTTGTCCATTCTATTGTCCATTCTATCTCCAAGATTTCGGATCAACCTTACTATCATTATTCTGAATTCTTTTTCAGGTAAACTGCCTATTTCCTCTTCATTTGTTAGGTCTGGTGGGTTTTTATCTTGCTCCTTCATCTGCTGTGTGTTTTTCTGTCTTTTCATTTTGCTTATCTTACTGTGTTTGGGGTCTCCTTTTTTTTTTTTTTTTGCAGGCTGAAGGTTCGTAGTTCCTGTTGTTTTTTGAGTCTGTCCCCAGTGGCTAAGGTTGGTTCAGTGGGTTGTGTAGGCTTCCTGGTGGAGGGTACTAGTGCCTGTGTTCTGGTGTATGAGGCTGGATCTTGTCTTTCTGGTGGGCAGGTCCACGTCTGGTGGTGTGTTTTGGGGTGTCTGTAGACTTATTATGATTTTGGGCAGCCTCTCTGCTAATGGGTGGGGTTGTGTTCCTGTCTTGCTAGTTGTTTGGCATAGGATGTCCAGCACTGTAGCTTGCTGGTCGTTGAGTGAAGCTGGGTGCTGGCGTTGAGATGGAGATCTCTTGGAGATTTTTGCTGTTTGATATTATGTGCAGCTGGGAGGCCTCTTGTGGACCAGTGTCCTGAAGTTGGCTCTCCCACCTCAGAGGCACAGCACTGAGTCCTGGCTGCAGCACCAAGAGCCTTTCATCCACAGGGCTCCTTAATATGGGATGATTCGTTGTCTATTCAGGTTCCACAGATGCAGGGTATATCAAGTTGATTGTGGAGCTTTAATCCGCTGCTTCTGAGGCTGCTGGACAATCCATAGGTTTTAAGATACTTACTAGTCAGGTACATTCTTAGGCGTTTAATATGGGCTGTTGAGTCCATTTCGTTGAGCAAGGAGTAGTTCTTGTCTATTCCATATTTGGCTTAAGGAACTTTATCTGTGCTCATTTCAATCTCTGGTTTGATGCAGCACCCCAACTCACCTTTCCCCTTAAGCAAGCATAAGTTGGTTTTCTAAATTTGAGAACCTGTTCTGTTTTGTAATCCAGTTCCTGTGTAGCCAAGTTTACATTCCGTGTATTAGTGATATCTTATGATATTTCTTTTTCTGTGTGACTTATTTCAGTTAGAATCATCATACCTGAATCCACTCATTATGCTGCTACGGGCCTGATTGCATAGATTTCATTGCTGAGTGATATTGCATTGTACGTAAGTACCACAACTTCTTTATTCATTTTTCACTTTCTGCGCTGTTGAACTTGTACCGTAAACGAGGTTCTTGTAAACAGAGCCTTCCCAAACTTTGGGGTGGCTGTGTCTTTTTGATTTTAATTCCCCTAAGCTATAGGACCATAAGTGGAAGTGCCCTAGGCTCTGTTGCTTTGTTTTTTAGATGTTTCAGGAATCACCATACACTTCTCCTGAGTGGCTGTTGGCAATTTACATCCCGCCCATCAGCATAACAAGGCTCCCAGTTCTCCATGGCCTGTCCTGCCTTTCTGGATTTTACACTTTTTTCAGATGGCCCTTTTGACAGGGGGGAAGTGAGACTTCATTGTAGTGCAGATTTCCTTTGCAAGCTTGCTTGGTTGGCCAAAAAGGGCGTATGCGTTTTTTCCTGAATATATTCAGGAAAAAACGCATACGCCCTTTTTGGCCAAGTGCATCATTGTGGACGTTCTGCCTCTTTTCCTATGCTTTAAATGCAATTCCAGTCTACCTCCTGAAATCAGTTTCCTGCAATTCTGCCCCGCTTTCAAGTCCTCTTGGCAGCCTTACTTCAGTATATTTTTGGACGATAGCTGTCATTTATAACTCTGCAGGTTTGTGAATTACAGTGCCCCTGAGCTCCTTTCTTCAACTCGCTTTCATGTGAGCTGGCCACAACACCGCAGGATTGCTTCAGGCCCTAATCTGGTTCCGGCACGGTACGCAGAGCCTTTGGTTAATTCCTCTTCCTGGTGGGAAATGAGAGTTAAATTTGCCCGTCCAGACACCTCCACCTAGTCTCTCATTGGTTCTCCCTATTCCTGTTCATCTTCCCCAGAAATTGCAAAATGGGCCAAACAGGAAGTTAAAGGCACTGACTCTCCAAGTCGGGAGAGTGTTAGTAAAGCGTCTGGAATGTTGCACCCGAGTACCAGGGGACGAGAACTGAGACATATTGGAACACGTCTCCCGATCACACGGTTGATCATACTCTTCGTTCCACGTGCATGTTTTAGCTGAAGGAAGAATCCCTTAAACCTGGAGAGTTGAGACCCGTGGAATGGGTACCATGCAATATGACATCAAAGGGTCTTCATTTGCTCACCGAACCTCTCCAATCCTATCACTGCTGCGTTTATGCCCCTGTACACACGCTTGATTTTCTTTCAGAGACATAGCAATCCATAGGTTTTAAGATACTTACTAGTCAGGTACATTCTTAGGCGTTTAATATGGGGTGTTGATTCCATTTCGTTGAGCAAGGAGTAGTTCTTGTCTGTTCCATATTTGGCTTAAGGAACTTTATCTGTGCTCATTTCAATCTCTGGTTTTATGCAGCACCCCAACTCACCTTTCCCCTTAAGCAAGCATAAGTTGGTTTTCTAAATTTGAGACCCTGTTCTGTTTTGTAATCCAGTTCCTGTGTAGCCAAGTTTACATTCCGTGTATTAGTGATATCTTATGATGTTTCTTTTTCTGTGTGACTTATTTCAGTTAGAATCATCATACCTGAATCCACTCATTATGCTGCTACGGGCCTGATGACATAGATTTCATTGCTGAGTGATATTGCATTGAACGTAAGTACCACAACTTCTTTATCCATTTTTCACTTTCAGCGCTGTTGAACTTGTACCGTAAATGAGGTTCTTGTAAACACAGCCATCCCAAACTTTGGGGTGGCTGTGTCTTTTTGATTTTAATTTCCCTAAGCTATAGGACCATAAGTGGAAGTGCCCTAGGCTCTGTTGCTTTGTTTTTTAGATGTTTCAGGAATCACCATACACTTCTCTCCAGTGGCTGTTGGCAATTTACATCCCACCCATCAGCATAACAAGGCTCCCAGTTCTCCATGGCCTGTCCTGCCTTTCTGGATTTTACACTTTTTTCAGATGGCCCTTTTGACCGGGAGGAAGTGAGACTTCATTGTAGTGCAGATTTCCTTTGCAAGCTTGCTTGGTTGGCCAAAAAGTGCGTATGCGTTTTTTCCTGAATATATTCAGGAAAAAACGCATACGCCCTTTTTGGCCAAGTGCATCATTGTGGACGTTCTGCCTCTTTTCCTATGCTTTAAATGCAATTCCAGTCTACCTCCTGAAATCGGTTTCCTGCAATTCTGCCCCGTTTTCAAGTCCTCTTGGCAGCCTTACTTCAGTATATTTTTGGACGATAGCTGTCATTTATAACTCTGCAGGTTTGTGAATTACAGTGCCCCTGAGCTCCTTTCTTCAACTCGCTTTCTTGGGAGCTGGCCGGATCACCGCAGCATTGCTTCAGGCCCTAATCTGGTTCCGGCACGGCACGCTGAGCCTTTGGTTAATTCCTCTTCCTGGTGGGAAATGAGAGTTAAATTTGTCCTTCCAGACACCTCCAGCTACTCTCTCATTGGTTCTCCCTATTCCTGTTCATCTTCCGCAGAAATTGCAAACTGGGCCAAACAGGAGGTTAAAGGCACTGACTCTCCAAGTCGGGAGAGTGTTAGTAAAGCGTCTGGAATGTTGTAGCCGAGTACCAGGGGACGAGAAGTGAGACATATTGGAACACGTCTCCCGATCACACGGTTTATCATACTCTGGGTTCCACATGCATGTTTTAGCTAAAGGAAGAATCTCTTAAACCTGGAGAGTTGAGACCCGTGGAATGGGTACCATGCAATATGACTTCAAAGGGTCTTCATTTGCTCACCGAACCTCTCCAATCCTATCACTGCTGCGTTTATGCCCCTGTACACACGCTTGATTCTCTTTCGGAGACATAGCAATCCATAAGTTTTAAGATACTTACCAGTCAGGTACATTCTTAGGCGTTTAATATGGGATGTTGATTCCATTTCGTTGAGCAAGGAGTAGTTCTTGTCTATTCCATATTTGGCTTAAGGAACTTTATCTGTGCTCATTTCAGTCTCTGGTTTGATGCAGCACCCCAACTCACCTTTCCGCTTAAGCAAGCATAAGTTGGTTTTCTAAATTGGAGACCCTGTTCTGTTTTGTAATCCAGTTCCTGTGTAGCCAAGTTTACATTCCGTGTATTAGTGATATCTTATGATGTTTCTTTTTCTGTGTGACTTATTTCAGTTAGAATCATCATACCTGAATCCACTCATTATGCTGCTACGGGCCTGATGACATAGATTTCATTGCTGAGTGATATTGCATTGTACGTAAGTACCACAACTTCTTTATCCATTTTTCGCTTTCTGCGATATTGAACTTGTCCCGTAAACGAGGTTCTTGTAAACAGAGTCGTCCCAAACTTTGGGGTGGCTGTGTCTTTTTGATTTTAATTTCACTAAGCTATAGGACCATAAGTGAAAGTGCCCTATGCTCTGTTGCTTTGTTTTTTAGATGTTTCAGGAAACACCAAACACTTCTCCCGAGTGGCTGTTGGCAATTTACATCCCGCCCATCAGCATAACAAGGCTCCCAGTTCTCCATGGCCTGTCCTGCCTTTCTGGATTTTACACATTTTTCAGATGGCCCTTTTGACCGGGGAGAAGTGAGACTTCATTGTAGTGCAGATTTCCTTTGCAAGCTTGCTTGGTTGCCCAAAAAGGGCGTATGCTTTTTTTCCTGAATATATTCAGGAAAAAATGCATACGCCCTTTTTGGCCAAGTGCATCATTGTGGACTTTCTGCCTCTTTTCCTATGCTTTAAATGCAATTCCAGTCTACCTCCTGAAATCGGTTTCCTGCAATTCTGCCCCGCTTTCAAGTCCTCTTGGCAGCCTTACTTCAGTATATTTTTGGACGATAGCTGTCATTTATAACTCTGCAGGTTTGTGAATTACAGTGCCCCTGAGCTCCTTTCTTCAACTCACTTTCTTGTGAGCTGGCCGCAACACCGCAGGATTGCTTCAGGCCCTAATCTGGTTCCGGCACGGCACGCTGAGCCTTTGGTTAATTCCTCTTCCTGGTGGGAAATGAGAGTTAAATTTGCCCGTCCAGACACCTCCAGCTAGTCTCTCATTGGTTCTCCCTATTCCTGTTCATCTTCCGCAGAAATTGCAAACTGGGCCAAACAGGAGGTTAAAGGCACTGACTCTCCAAGTCGGGAGAGTGTTAGTAAAGCGTCTGGAATGTTGCAGCCGAGTACCAGGGGATGAGAACTGAGAGATATTGGAACACGTATCCCGATCACATGGTTGATTATACTCTGGGTTCCACGTGCATGTTTTAGCTGAATGAAGAATCCCTTAAACCTGGAGAGTTGAGACCCGTGGAATGGGTACCATGTAATATGACTTCAAAGGGTCTTCATTTGCTCACTGAACCTCTCCAATCCTATCACTGCTGCGTTTATGCCCCTGTACACACGCTTGATTTTCTTTCAGAGACATAGCAATCCATAGGTTTTAAGATACTTACTAGTCAGGTACATTCTTAGGCGTTTAATATGGGGTGTTGAGTCCATTTCGTTGAGCAGTAGTAGTTCTTGTCTATTCCATATTTGGCTTAAGGAACTTTATCTGTGCTCATTTCAATCTCTGGTTTTATGCAGCACCCCAACTCACCTTTCCCCTTAAGCAAGCATAAGTTGGTTTTCTAAATTTGAGACCCTGTTCTGTTTTGTAATCCAGTTCCTGTGTAGCCAAGTTTACATTCCGTGTATTAGTGATATTTTATGATGTTTCTTTTTCTGTGTGACTTATTTCAGTTAGAATCATCATACCTGAATCCACTCTTTATGCTGCTATTGGCCTGAAGACATAGATTTCATTGCTGACTGATACTGCATTGTACGTAAGTACCACAACTTTTTTATCCATTTTTTGCTTTCTGCGATATTGAACTTGTAGCGTAAAGGAGGTTCTTGTAAACAGAGTCGTCCCAAACTTTGGGGTGGCTGTGTCTTTTTGATTTTTTTTCCCTAAGCTATAGGACCAGAAGTGGAAGTGCCCTAGGTTCTGTTGCTTTGTTTTTTAGATGTTTCAGGAAACACCATACACTTCTCCTGAGTGGCTGTTGGCAATTTACATCCCGCCAATCAGCATAACAAGGCTCCCAGTTCTCCATGGCCTGTCCTGCCTTTCTGGATTTTACACTTTTTTCAGATGGCCCTTTTGACCGGGGGGAAGTGAGACTTCATTGTAGTGCAGATTTCCTTTGCAAGGAAAACTTTGGGGTGGCTGTGTCTTTTTGATGTCAATTTCCCTAAGCTATAGGAGCATAAGTGGAAGTGCCCTAGGCTCTGTTGCTTTGTTTTTTAGATGTTTCAGGAAATACCAAACACTTCTCCCGAGTGGCTGTTGGCAATTTACATCCCGCCCATCAGCATAACAAGGCTCCCAGGTCTCCATGGCCTGTCCTGCCTTTCTGGATTTTACACTTTTTTCAGATGGCCCTTTTGACCGGCGGAAGTGAGCCTTCACTGTAGTGCAGATTTCCTTTGCAAGCTTGCTTGTTTGAACAAAAAGAGGGTATGCGTTTTTTCCTGAATATATTCAGGAAAAAACGCATACGCCCTTTTTGGCCAAGTGCATCATTGTGGACGTTCTGCCTCTTTTCCTATGCTTTAAATGCAATTCCAGTCTACCTCCTGAAATCGGTTTCCTGCAATTCTGCCCCGCTTTCAAGTCCTCTTGGCAGCCTTACTTCAGTATATTTTTGGACGATAGCTGTCATTTATAACTCTGCAGGTTTGTGAATTACAGTGCCCCTGAGCTCCTTTCTTCAACTCGCTTTCTTGTGAGCTGGCCGCAACACCGCAGGATTGCTTCAGGCCCTAATCTGGTTCCGGCACGGCACGCTGAGCCTTTGGTTAATTCCTCTTCCTGGTGGGAAATGAGAGTTAAATTTGCCCGTCCAGACACCTCCAGCTAGTCTCTCATTGGTTCTCCCTATTCCTGTTCATCTTCCGCAGAAATTGCAAATGGGCCAAACAGGAGGTTAAAGGCACTGACTTTCCAAGTCGGGAGAGTGTTAGTAAAGCATCTGGAATGTTGCACCCGAGTACCAGGGGACGAGAACTGAGACATATTGGAACACGTCTCCCGATCACACGGTTGAACATACTCTGGGTTCCACGTGCATGTTTTAGCTGAAGGAAGAATCCCTTAAACCTGGAGACTTGAGACCCGTGGAATTGGTACCATGCAATATGACTTCAAAGGGTCTTCATTTGCTCACCAAACCTCTCCAATCCTATCACTGCTGCGTTTATGCCCCTGTACACACGCTTGATTTTCTTTCAGAGACATAGCAATCCATAGGTTTTAAGATACTTACTAGTCAGGTACATTCTTAGGCGTTTAATATGGGCTGTTGAGTCCATTTCGTTGACCAAGGAGTAGTTCTTGTCTATTCCATATTTGGCTTAAGGAACTTTATCTGTGCTCATTTCAAACTCTGGTTTTATGCAGCACCCCATCTCACCTTTCTCCTTAAGCAAGCATAAGTTGGTTTTCTAAATTTGAGACCCTGTTCTGTTTTGTAATCCAGTTCCTGTGTAGCCAATTTACATTCGATGTATTAATGATATCTTATGATGTTTCTTTTTCTGTGTGACTTATTTCAGTTAGAATCATCATACCTGAATCCACTCATTATGCTGCTACGGGCCTGATGACATAGATTTCATTGCTGAGTGATATTGCATTGAACGTAAGTACCACAACTTCTTTATCCATTTTTCACTTTCAGCGCTGTTGAACTTGTACCGTAAACGAGGTTCTTGTAAACACAGCCATCCCAAACTTTGGGGTGGCTGTGTCTTTTTGATTTTAATTTCCCTAAGCTATAGGACCATAAGTGGAAGTGCCCTAGGCTCTGTTGCTTTGTTTTTTAGATGTTTAAGGACACACCATACACTTCTCCCAAGTGGCTGTTGGCAATTTACATACCGCCCATCAGCATAACAAGGCTCCCAGTTCTCCATGGCCTGTCCTGCCTTTCTGGATTTTACACTTTTTTCAGATGGCCCTTTTGACCGGGAGGAAGTGAGACTTCATTGTAGTGCAGATTTCCTTTGCAAGCTTGCTTGGTTGGCCAAAAAGTGCGTATGCGTTTTTTCCTGAATATATTCAGGAAAAAACGCATACGCCCTTTTTGGCCAAGTGCATCATTGTGGACGTTCTGCCTCTTTTCCTATGCTTTAAATGCAATTCCAGTCTACCTCCTGAAATCGGTTTCCTGCAATTCTGCCCCGTTTTCAAGTCCTCTTGGCAGCCTTACTTCAGTATATTTTTGGACGATAGCTGTCATTTATAACTCTGCAGGTTTGTGAATTACAGTGCCCCTGAGCTCCTTTCTTCAACTCGCTTTCTTGGGAGCTGGCCGGATCACCGCAGCATTGCTTCAGGCCCTAATCTGGTTCCGGCACGGCACGCTGAGCCTTTGGTTAATTCCTCTTCCTGGTGGGAAATGAGAGTTAAATTTGTCCTTCCAGACACCTCCAGCTACTCTCTCATTGGTTCTCCCTATTCCTGTTCATCTTCCGCAGAAATTGCAAACTGGGCCAAACAGGAGGTTAAAGGCACTGACTCTCCAAGTCGGGAGAGTGTTAGTAAAGCGTCTGGAATGTTGTAGCCGAGTACCAGGGGACGAGAAGTGAGACATATTGGAACACGTCTCCCGATCACACGGTTTATCATACTCTGGGTTCCACATGCATGTTTTAGCTAAAGGAAGAATCTCTTAAACCTGGAGAGTTGAGACCCGTGGAATGGGTACCATGCAATATGACTTCAAAGGGTCTTCATTTGCTCACCGAACCTCTCCAATCCTATCACTGCTGCGTTTATGCCCCTGTACACACGCTTGATTCTCTTTCGGAGACATAGCAATCCATAAGTTTTAAGATACTTACCAGTCAGGTACATTCTTAGGCGTTTAATATGGGATGTTGATTCCATTTCGTTGAGCAAGGAGTAGTTCTTGTCTATTCCATATTTGGCTTAAGGAACTTTATCTGTGCTCATTTCAGTCTCTGGTTTGATGCAGCACCCCAACTCACCTTTCCGCTTAAGCAAGCATAAGTTGGTTTTCTAAATTGGAGACCCTGTTCTGTTTTGTAATCCAGTTCCTGTGTAGCCAAGTTTACATTCCGTGTATTAGTGATATCTTATGATGTTTCTTTTTCTGTGTGACTTATTTCAGTTAGAATCATCATACCTGAATCCACTCATTATGCTGCTACGGGCCTGATGACATAGATTTCATTGCTGAGTGATATTGCATTGTACGTAAGTACCACAACTTCTTTATCCATTTTTCGCTTTCTGCGATATTGAACTTGTCCCGTAAACGAGGTTCTTGTAAACAGAGTCGTCCCAAACTTTGGGGTGGCTGTGTCTTTTTGATTTTAATTTCACTAAGCTATAGGACCATAAGTGAAAGTGCCCTATGCTCTGTTGCTTTGTTTTTTAGATGTTTCAGGAAACACCAAACACTTCTCCCGAGTGGCTGTTGGCAATTTACATCCCGCCCATCAGCATAACAAGGCTCCCAGTTCTCCATGGCCTGTCCTGCCTTTCTGGATTTTACACATTTTTCAGATGGCCCTTTTGACCGGGGAGAAGTGAGACTTCATTGTAGTGCAGATTTCCTTTGCAAGCTTGCTTGGTTGCCCAAAAAGGGCGTATGCTTTTTTTCCTGAATATATTCAGGAAAAAATGCATACGCCCTTTTTGGCCAAGTGCATCATTGTGGACTTTCTGCCTCTTTTCCTATGCTTTAAATGCAATTCCAGTCTACCTCCTGAAATCGGTTTCCTGCAATTCTGCCCCGCTTTCAAGTCCTCTTGGCAGCCTTACTTCAGTATATTTTTGGACGATAGCTGTCATTTATAACTCTGCAGGTTTGTGAATTACAGTGCCCCTGAGCTCCTTTCTTCAACTCACTTTCTTGTGAGCTGGCCGCAACACCGCAGGATTGCTTCAGGCCCTAATCTGGTTCCGGCACGGCACGCTGAGCCTTTGGTTAATTCCTCTTCCTGGTGGGAAATGAGAGTTAAATTTGCCCGTCCAGACACCTCCAGCTAGTCTCTCATTGGTTCTCCCTATTCCTGTTCATCTTCCGCAGAAATTGCAAACTGGGCCAAACAGGAGGTTAAAGGCACTGACTCTCCAAGTCGGGAGAGTGTTAGTAAAGCGTCTGGAATGTTGCAGCCGAGTACCAGGGGATGAGAACTGAGAGATATTGGAACACGTATCCCGATCACATGGTTGATTATACTCTGGGTTCCACGTGCATGTTTTAGCTGAATGAAGAATCCCTTAAACCTGGAGAGTTGAGACCCGTGGAATGGGTACCATGTAATATGACTTCAAAGGGTCTTCATTTGCTCACTGAACCTCTCCAATCCTATCACTGCTGCGTTTATGCCCCTGTACACACGCTTGATTTTCTTTCAGAGACATAGCAATCCATAGGTTTTAAGATACTTACTAGTCAGGTACATTCTTAGGCGTTTAATATGGGGTGTTGAGTCCATTTCGTTGAGCAGTAGTAGTTCTTGTCTATTCCATATTTGGCTTAAGGAACTTTATCTGTGCTCATTTCAATCTCTGGTTTTATGCAGCACCCCAACTCACCTTTCCCCTTAAGCAAGCATAAGTTGGTTTTCTAAATTTGAGACCCTGTTCTGTTTTGTAATCCAGTTCCTGTGTAGCCAAGTTTACATTCCGTGTATTAGTGATATTTTATGATGTTTCTTTTTCTGTGTGACTTATTTCAGTTAGAATCATCATACCTGAATCCACTCTTTATGCTGCTATTGGCCTGAAGACATAGATTTCATTGCTGACTGATACTGCATTGTACGTAAGTACCACAACTTTTTTATCCATTTTTTGCTTTCTGCGATATTGAACTTGTAGCGTAAAGGAGGTTCTTGTAAACAGAGTCGTCCCAAACTTTGGGGTGGCTGTGTCTTTTTGATTTTTTTTCCCTAAGCTATAGGACCAGAAGTGGAAGTGCCCTAGGTTCTGTTGCTTTGTTTTTTAGATGTTTCAGGAAACACCATACACTTCTCCTGAGTGGCTGTTGGCAATTTACATCCCGCCAATCAGCATAACAAGGCTCCCAGTTCTCCATGGCCTGTCCTGCCTTTCTGGATTTTACACTTTTTTCAGATGGCCCTTTTGACCGGGGGGAAGTGAGACTTCATTGTAGTGCAGATTTCCTTTGCAAGGAAAACTTTGGGGTGGCTGTGTCTTTTTGATGTCAATTTCCTTAAGCTATAGGAGCATAAGTGGAAGTGCCCTAGGCTCTGTTGCTTTGTTTTTTAGATGTTTCAGGAAACACCAAACACTTCTCCCGAGTGGCTGTTGGCAATTTACATCCCGCCCATCAGCATAACAAGGATCCCAGGTCTCCATGGCCTGTCCTGCCTTTCTGGATTTTACACTTTTTTCAGATGGCCCTTTTGACCGGGGGAAGTGAGCCTTCACTGTAGTGCAGATTTCCTTTGCAAGCTTGCTTGTTTGAACAAAAAGAGGGTATGCGTTTTTTCCTGAATATATTCAGGAAAAAACGCATACGCCCTTTTTGGCCAAGTGCATCATTGTGGACGTTCTGCCTCTTTTCCTATGCTTTAAATGCAATTCCAGTCTACCTCCTGAAATCGGTTTCCTGCAATTCTGCCCCGCTTTCAAGTCCTCTTGGCAGCCTTACTTCAGTATATTTTTGGACGATAGCTGTCATTTATAACTCTGCAGGTTTGTGAATTACAGTGCCCCTGAGCTCCTTTCTTCAACTCGCTTTCTTGTGAGCTGGCCGCAACACCGCAGGATTGCTTCAGGCCCTAATCTGGTTCCGGCACGGCACGCTGAGCCTTTGGTTAATTCCTCTTCCTGGTGGGAAATGAGAGTTAAATTTGCCCGTCCAGACACCTCCAGCTAGTCTCTCATTGGTTCTCCCTATTCCTGTTCATCTTCCGCAGAAATTGCAAATGGGCCAAACAGGAGGTTAAAGGCACTGACTTTCCAAGTCGGGAGAGTGTTAGTAAAGCATCTGGAATGTTGCACCCGAGTACCAGGGGACGAGAACTGAGACATATTGGAACACGTCTCCCGATCACACGGTTGAACATACTCTGGGTTCCACGTGCATGTTTTAGCTGAAGGAAAAATCCCTTAAACCTGGAGACTTGAGACCCGTGGAATGGGTACCATGCAATATGACTTCAAAGGGTCTTCATTTGCTCACCAAACCTCTCCAATCCTATCACTGCTGCGTTTATGCCCCTGTACACACGCTTGATTTTCTTTCAGAGACATAGCAATCCATAGCTTTTAAGATACTTACTAGTCAGGTACATTCTTAGGCGTTTAATATGGGCTGTTGAGTCCATTTCGTTGACCAAGGAGTAGTTCTTGTCTATTCCATATTTGGCTTAAGGAACTTTATCTGTGCTCATTTCAAACTCTGGTTTTATGCAGCACCCCATCTCACCTTTCTCCTTAAGCAAGCATAAGTTGGTTTTCTAAATTTGAGACCCTGTTCTGTTTTGTAATCCAGTTCCTGTGTAGCCAATTTACATTCGATGTATTAATGATATCTTATGATGTTTCTTTTTCTGTGTGACTTATTTCAGTTAGAATCATCATACCTGAATCCACTCATTATGCTGCTACGGGCCTGATGACATAGATTTCATTGCTGAGTGATATTGCATTATACGTAAGTACAACAACTTCTTTATCCATATTTCACTTTCTGCGCTATTGAACTTGTACCGTAAACGAGGTTCTTGTAAACAGAGCTGTCCCAAACTTTGGGGTGGCTGTGTCTTTTTGATTTTAATTTCCCTAAGCGATAGGACCATAAGTGGAACTGCCCTAGGGTCTGTTGCTTTGTTTTTTAGATGTTTCAGGAAACACCGTACACCTCTCCCAAGTGGCTGTTGGCAATTTACATCCCGCCCATCAGCATAACAAGGCTCCCAGTTCTCCATGGCCTGTCCTGCCTTTCTGGATTTTACACTTTTTTCAGATGGCCCTTTTGACCGGGAGGAAGTGAGACTTCATTGTAGTGCAGATTTCCTTTGCAAGCTTGCTTGGTTGGCCAAAAAGTGCGTATGCGTTTTTTCCTGAATATATTCAGGAAAAAACGCATACGCCCTTTTTGGCCAAGTGCATCATTGTGGACGTTCTGCCTCTTTTCCTATGCTTTAAATGCAATTCCAGTCTACCTCCTGAAATCGGTTTCCTGCAATTCTGCCCCGTTTTCAAGTCCTCTTGGCAGCCTTACTTCAGTATATTTTTGGACGATAGCTGTCATTTATAACTCTGCAGGTTTGTGAATTACAGTGCCCCTGAGCTCCTTTCTTCAACTCGCTTTCTTGGGAGCTGGCCGGATCACCGCAGCATTGCTTCAGGCCCTAATCTGGTTCCGGCACGGCACGCTGAGCCTTTGGTTAATTCCTCTTCCTGGTGGGAAATGAGAGTTAAATTTGTCCTTCCAGACACCTCCAGCTACTCTCTCATTGGTTCTCCCTATTCCTGTTCATCTTCCGCAGAAATTGCAAACTGGGCCAAACAGGAGGTTAAAGGCACTGACTCTCCAAGTCGGGAGAGTGTTAGTAAAGCGTCTGGAATGTTGTAGCCGAGTACCAGGGGACGAGAAGTGAGACATATTGGAACACGTCTCCCGATCACACGGTTTATCATACTCTGGGTTCCACATGCATGTTTTAGCTAAAGGAAGAATCTCTTAAACCTGGAGAGTTGAGACCCGTGGAATGGGTACCATGCAATATGACTTCAAAGGGTCTTCATTTGCTCACCGAACCTCTCCAATCCTATCACTGCTGCGTTTATGCCCCTGTACACACGCTTGATTCTCTTTCGGAGACATAGCAATCCATAAGTTTTAAGATACTTACCAGTCAGGTACATTCTTAGGCGTTTAATATGGGATGTTGATTCCATTTCGTTGAGCAAGGAGTAGTTCTTGTCTATTCCATATTTGGCTTAAGGAACTTTATCTGTGCTCATTTCAGTCTCTGGTTTGATGCAGCACCCCAACTCACCTTTCCGCTTAAGCAAGCATAAGTTGGTTTTCTAAATTGGAGACCCTGTTCTGTTTTGTAATCCAGTTCCTGTGTAGCCAAGTTTACATTCCGTGTATTAGTGATATCTTATGATGTTTCTTTTTCTGTGTGACTTATTTCAGTTAGAATCATCATACCTGAATCCACTCATTATGCTGCTACGGGCCTGATGACATAGATTTCATTGCTGAGTGATATTGCATTGTACGTAAGTACCACAACTTCTTTATCCATTTTTCGCTTTCTGCGATATTGAACTTGTCCCGTAAACGAGGTTCTTGTAAACAGAGTCGTCCCAAACTTTGGGGTGGCTGTGTCTTTTTGATTTTAATTTCACTAAGCTATAGGACCATAAGTGAAAGTGCCCTATGCTCTGTTGCTTTGTTTTTTAGATGTTTCAGGAAACACCAAACACTTCTCCCGAGTGGCTGTTGGCAATTTACATCCCGCCCATCAGCATAACAAGGCTCCCAGTTCTCCATGGCCTGTCCTGCCTTTCTGGATTTTACACATTTTTCAGATGGCCCTTTTGACCGGGGAGAAGTGAGACTTCATTGTAGTGCAGATTTCCTTTGCAAGCTTGCTTGGTTGCCCAAAAAGGGCGTATGCTTTTTTTCCTGAATATATTCAGGAAAAAATGCATACGCCCTTTTTGGCCAAGTGCATCATTGTGGACTTTCTGCCTCTTTTCCTATGCTTTAAATGCAATTCCAGTCTACCTCCTGAAATCGGTTTCCTGCAATTCTGCCCCGCTTTCAAGTCCTCTTGGCAGCCTTACTTCAGTATATTTTTGGACGATAGCTGTCATTTATAACTCTGCAGGTTTGTGAATTACAGTGCCCCTGAGCTCCTTTCTTCAACTCACTTTCTTGTGAGCTGGCCGCAACACCGCAGGATTGCTTCAGGCCCTAATCTGGTTCCGGCACGGCACGCTGAGCCTTTGGTTAATTCCTCTTCCTGGTGGGAAATGAGAGTTAAATTTGCCCGTCCAGACACCTCCAGCTAGTCTCTCATTGGTTCTCCCTATTCCTGTTCATCTTCCGCAGAAATTGCAAACTGGGCCAAACAGGAGGTTAAAGGCACTGACTCTCCAAGTCGGGAGAGTGTTAGTAAAGCGTCTGGAATGTTGCAGCCGAGTACCAGGGGATGAGAACTGAGAGATATTGGAACACGTATCCCGATCACATGGTTGATTATACTCTGGGTTCCACGTGCATGTTTTAGCTGAATGAAGAATCCCTTAAACCTGGAGAGTTGAGACCCGTGGAATGGGTACCATGTAATATGACTTCAAAGGGTCTTCATTTGCTCACTGAACCTCTCCAATCCTATCACTGCTGCGTTTATGCCCCTGTACACACGCTTGATTTTCTTTCAGAGACATAGCAATCCATAGGTTTTAAGATACTTACTAGTCAGGTACATTCTTAGGCGTTTAATATGGGGTGTTGAGTCCATTTCGTTGAGCAGTAGTAGTTCTTGTCTATTCCATATTTGGCTTAAGGAACTTTATCTGTGCTCATTTCAATCTCTGGTTTTATGCAGCACCCCAACTCACCTTTCCCCTTAAGCAAGCATAAGTTGGTTTTCTAAATTTGAGACCCTGTTCTGTTTTGTAATCCAGTTCCTGTGTAGCCAAGTTTACATTCCGTGTATTAGTGATATTTTATGATGTTTCTTTTTCTGTGTGACTTATTTCAGTTAGAATCATCATACCTGAATCCACTCTTTATGCTGCTATTGGCCTGAAGACATAGATTTCATTGCTGACTGATACTGCATTGTACGTAAGTACCACAACTTTTTTATCCATTTTTTGCTTTCTGCGATATTGAACTTGTAGCGTAAAGGAGGTTCTTGTAAACAGAGTCGTCCCAAACTTTGGGGTGGCTGTGTCTTTTTGATTTTTTTTCCCTAAGCTATAGGACCAGAAGTGGAAGTGCCCTAGGTTCTGTTGCTTTGTTTTTTAGATGTTTCAGGAAACACCATACACTTCTCCTGAGTGGCTGTTGGCAATTTACATCCCGCCAATCAGCATAACAAGGCTCCCAGTTCTCCATGGCCTGTCCTGCCTTTCTGGATTTTACACTTTTTTCAGATGGCCCTTTTGACCGGGGGGAAGTGAGACTTCATTGTAGTGCAGATTTCCTTTGCAAGGAAAACTTTGGGGTGGCTGTGTCTTTTTGATGTCAATTTCCTTAAGCTATAGGAGCATAAGTGGAAGTGCCCTAGGCTCTGTTGCTTTGTTTTTTAGATGTTTCAGGAAACACCAAACACTTCTCCCGAGTGGCTGTTGGCAATTTACATCCCGCCCATCAGCATAACAAGGCTCCCAGGTCTCCATGGCCTGTCCTGCCTTTCTGGATTTTACACTTTTTTCAGATGGCCCTTTTGACCGGGGGAAGTGAGCCTTCACTGTAGTGCAGATTTCCTTTGCAAGCTTGCTTGTTTGAACAAAAAGAGGGTATGCGTTTTTTCCTGAATATATTCAGGAAAAAACGCATACGCCCTTTTTGGCCAAGTGCATCATTGTGGACGTTCTGCCTCTTTTCCTATGCTTTAAATGCAATTCCAGTCTACCTCCTGAAATCGGTTTCCTGCAATTCTGCCCCGCTTTCAAGTCCTCTTGGCAGCCTTACTTCAGTATATTTTTGGACGATAGCTGTCATTTATAACTCTGCAGGTTTGTGAATTACAGTGCCCCTGAGCTCCTTTCTTCAACTCGCTTTCTTGTGAGCTGGCCGCAACACCGCAGGATTGCTTCAGGCCCTAATCTGGTTCCGGCACGGCACGCTGAGCCTTTGGTTAATTCCTCTTCCTGGTGGGAAATGAGAGTTAAATTTGCCCGTCCAGACACCTCCAGCTAGTCTCTCATTGGTTCTCCCTATTCCTGTTCATCTTCCGCAGAAATTGCAAATGGGCCAAACAGGAGGTTAAAGGCACTGACTTTCCAAGTCGGGAGAGTGTTAGTAAAGCATCTGGAATGTTGCACCCGAGTACCAGGGGACGAGAACTGAGACATATTGGAACACGTCTCCCGATCACACGGTTGAACATACTCTGGGTTCCACGTGCATGTTTTAGCTGAAGGAAGAATCCCTTAAACCTGGAGACTTGAGACCCGTGGAATGGGTACCATGCAATATGACTTCAAAGGGTCTTCATTTGCTCACCAAACCTCTCCAATCCTATCACTGCTGCGTTTATGCCCCTGTACACACGCTTGATTTTCTTTCAGAGACATAGCAATCCATAGCTTTTAAGATACTTACTAGTCAGGTACATTCTTAGGCGTTTAATATGGGCTGTTGAGTCCATTTCGTTGACCAAGGAGTAGTTCTTGTCTATTCCATATTTGGCTTAAGGAACTTTATCTGTGCTCATTTCAAACTCTGGTTTTATGCAGCACCCCATCTCACCTTTCTCCTTAAGCAAGCATAAGTTGGTTTTCTAAATTTGAGACCCTGTTCTGATTTGTAATCCAGTTCCTGTGTAGCCAAGTTTACATTCCGTGTATTAGTGATATCTTATGATGTTTCTTTTTCTGTGTGACTTATTTCAGTTAGAATCATCATACCTGAATCCATTCATTATACTGCTACGGGCCTGATGACATAGATTTCATTGCTGAGTGATATTGCATTGTACGTAAGTACCACAACTTCTTTATCCATATTTCACTTTCTGCGCTATTGAACTTGTACCGTAAACGAGGTTCTTGTAAACAGAGCCGTCCCAAACTTTGGGGTGGCTGTGTCTTTTTGATTTGAATTTCCCTAAGCTATAGGACCATAAGTGGAAGTGCCCTAGGCTCTGTTGCTTTGTTTTTTAGATGTTTAAGGAAACACCATACACTTCTCCCAAGTGGCTGTTGGCAATTTACATCCCGCCCATCAGCATAACAAGGCTCCCAGTTCTCCATGGCCTGTCCTGCCTTTCTGGATTTTACACTTTTTTCAGGTGGCCCTTTTGACCGGGGGAAGTGAGCCTTCATTGTAGTGCAGATTTCCTTTGCAAGCTTGCTTGGTTGACCAAAACGGGCGTATGCGTTTTTTCCTGAATATATTCAGGGAAAAACGCATACGCCCTTTTTGGCCAAGTGCATCATTGTGGACGTTCTGCCTCTTTTCCTATGCTTTAAATGCAATTCCAGTCTACCTCCTGAAATCGGTTTCCTGCAATTCTGCCCCGCTTTCAAGTCCTCTTGGCAGCCTTACTTCAGTATATTTTTGGACGATAGCTGTCATTTATAACTCTGCAGGTTTGTGAATTACAGTGCCCCTGAGCTCCTTTCTTCAACTCGCTTTCTTGTGAGCTGGCCGCAACACTGCAGGATTGCTTCAGGCCCTAATCTGGTTCCGGCACGGCACGCTGAGCCTTTGGTTAATTCCTCTTCCTGGTGGGAAATGAGAGTTAAATTTGCCCGTCTAGACACCTCCATCTAGTCTCTCTTTGGCTCTCCCTATTGCTGTTCATCTTCCGCAGAAATTGCAAACTGGGCCAAACAGTAGGTTAAAGGCACTGACTCTCCAAGTCGGGAGAGTGTTAGTAAAGCGTCTGGAATGTTGCACCCGAGTACCAGGGGACGAGAACTGAGGCATATTGGAACACGTCTCCCGATCCCATGGTTGATCATACTCTGGGTTCCACGTGCATGTTTTAGCTGAAGGAAGAATCCCTTAAACCAGGAGAGTTGAGACCCGTGGAATGGGTACCATGCAATATGACTTCAAAGGGTCTTCATTTGCTCACCGAACCTCTCCAATCCTATCACTGTTGCGTTTATGCCCCGGAACACACGCTTGATTTTCTTTCAGAGACAGAGCAATCCATAGGTTTTAAGATACTTACTAGTCAGATACATTCTTAGGCGTTTAATATGGGGTGTTGAGTCCATTTCGTTGAGCAAGTAGTAGCTCTTGTCTATTCCATATTTGGCTTAAGGAACTTTATCAGTGCTCATTTCAATCTCTGGTTTTATGCAGCACCCCAACTCACCTTTCCCCTTAAGCAAGCATAAGTTGGTTTTCTAAATTTGAGACCCTGTTCTGTTTTGTAATCCAGTTCCTGTGTAGCCAAGTTTACATTCCATGTATTAGTGATATCTTATGATGTTTCTTTTTCTGTGTGACTTATTTCAGTTAGAATCATCATACCTGAATCCACTCATTATGATGCTACGGGCCTGATGACATAGATTTCATTGCTGGGTGATATTGCATTGTACGTATGTACCACAACTTCTTTATCCATTTTTCACTTTCTGCGATATTGAACTTGTAACGTAAACGAGGTTCTTTTAAACAGAGCCGTCCCAAACTTTGGGGTGGCTGTGTCTTTTTCATTTTAATTTCCCTAAGCGATAGGACCATAAGTGGAAGTGCCCTAGGTTCTGTTGCTTTGTTTTTTAGATGTTTCAGGAAACACCGTACACCTCTCCCAATTGGCTGTTGGCAATTTACATCCCGCCCATCAGCATAACAAGGCTCCCAGTTCTCCATGGCCTGTCCTGCCTTTCTGGATTTTACACTTTTTTCAGATGACCCTTTTGACCGTGGGGAAGTGAGACTTCATTGTAGTGCAGATTTCCTTTGCAAGCTTGCTTGGTTGGCCAAAAAGGGCGTATGCGTTTTTTCCTGAATATATTCAGGAAAAAACGCATACGCCCTTTTTGGCCAAGTGCATCATTGTGGACGTTCTGCCTCTTTTCCTATGCTTTAAATGCAATTCCAGTCTACCTCCTGAAATCGGTTTCCTGCAATTCTGCCCCGCTTTCAAGTCCTCTTGGCAGCCTTACTTCAGTATATTTTTGGACGATAGCTGTCATTTATAACTCTGCAGGTTTGTGAATTACACTGCCCCTGAGCTCCTTTCTTCAACTCGCTTTCTTGTGAGCTGGCCGCAACACCGCAGGATTGCTTCAGGCCCTAATCTGGTTCCGGCACGGCACGCTGAGCCTTTGGTTAATTCCTCTTCCTGGTGGGAAATGAGAGTTAAATTTGCCCGTCTAGACTCCTCCAGCTAGTCTCTCTTTGGCTCTCCCTATTCCTGTTCATCTTCCGCAGAAATTGCAAACTAGGCCAAACAGGAGGTTAAAGGCACTGACTCTCCAAGTCGGGAGAGTGTTAGTAAAGCGTCTGGAATGTTGCACCCGAGTACCAGGGGACGAGAACTGAGGCATATTGGAACACGTCTCCCGATCCCATGGTTGATCATACTCTGGGTTCCACGTGCATGTTTTAGCTGAAGGAAGAATCCCTTAAACCAGGAGAGTTGAGACCCGTGGAATGGGTACCATGCAATATGACTTCAAAGGGTCTTCATTTGCTCACCGAACCTCTCCAATCCTATCACTGCTGCGTTTATGCCCCTGTACACATGCTTGATTTTCTTTCAGAGACATAGCAATCCATAGGTTTTAAGATACTTACTAGTCAGGTACATTCTTAGACGTTTAATATGGGGTGTTGAGTCCATTTCGTTGAGCAAGGAGTAGCTCTTGTCTATTCCATATTTGGCTTAAGGAACTTTATCTGTGCTCATTTCAATCTCTGGTTTGACGCAGCACCCCAACTCACCTTTTCGCTTAAGCAAGCATTAGTTGGTTTTCTAAATTTGAGACCCTGTTCTGATTTGTAATCCAGTTCCTGTGTAGCCAAGTTTACATTCCGTGTATTAGTGATATCTTATGATGTTTCTTTTTCTGTGTGACTTATTTCAGTTAGAATCATCATACCTGAATCCATTCATTATACTGCTACGGGCCTGATGACATAGATTTCATTGCTGAGTGATATTGCATTGTACGTAAGTACCACAACTTCTTTATCCATATTTCACTTTCTGCGCTATTGAACTTGTACCGTAAACGAGGTTCTTGTAAACAGAGCCGTCCCAAACTTTGGGGTGGCTGTGTCTTATTCATTTTAATTTCCCTAAGCTATAGGACCATAAGTGGAAGCGCCCTAGGCTCTGTTGCTTTGTTTTTTAGATGTTTAAGGAAACACCATACACTTCTCCCAAGTGGCTGTTGACAGTTTACATCCCGCCCATCAGCATAACAAGGCTCCCAGTTCTCCATGGCCTGTCCTGCCTTTCTGGATTTTACACTTTTTTCAGATGGCCCTTTTGACCGGGGGAAGTGAGCCTTCATTGTAGTGCAGATTTCCTTTGCAAGCTTGCTTGGTTGGCCAAAAAGTGCGTATGCGTTTTTTCCTGAATATATTCAGGAAAAAACGCATACGCCCTTTTTGGCCAAGTGCATCATTGTGGACGTTCTGCCTCTTTTCCTATGCTTTAAATGCAATTCCAGTCTACCTCCTGAAATCGGTTTCCTGCAATTCTGCCCCGCTTTCAGGTCCTCTTGGCAGCCTTACTTCAGTATATTTTTGGACGATAGCTGTCATTTATAACTCTGCAGGTTTGTGAATTACAGTGCCCCTGAGCTCCTTTCTTCAACTCGCTTTCTTGTGAGCTGGCCGCTACAGCGCAGGATTGCTTCAGGCCCTAATCTGGTTCCGGCACGGCACGCTGAGCCTTTGGTTAATTCCTCTTACTGGTGGGAAATGAGAGTTAAATTTGCCCGTCCAGACACCTCCAGCTAGTCTCTCTTTGGCTCTCCGTACTCCTGTTCATCTTCCGCAGAAATTGCAAACTGGGCCAAACAGGAGGTTAAAGGCACTGACTCTCCAAGTCGGGAGAGTGTTAGTAAAGCGTCTGGAATGTTGCAGCCGAGTACCAGGGGACGAGAACTGAGACATATTGGAACACGTCTCCCGATCACACGGTTGATCATACTCTGGGTTCCACGTGCATGTTTTAACTGAAGGAAGAATCCCTTAAACCTGGAGAGTTGAGACCCGTGGAATGGGTACCATGCAATATGACTTCAAAGGGTCTTCATTTGCTCACCAAACCTCTCCAATCCTATCACTGCTGCGTTTATGCACCTGTACACACGCTTGATTTTCTTTCAGAGACATAGCAATCCATAGGTTTTAAGATACTTACTAGTCAGTTACATTCTTAGGCGTTTAATATGGGGTGTTGAGTCCATTTCGTTGAGCAAGGAGTAGCTCTTGTCTATTCCATATTTGGCTTAAGGAACGTTATCTGTGCTCATTTCAATCTCTGGTTTGATGCAGCACCCCAACTCACCTTTTCGCTTAAGCAAGCATAAGTTGGTTTTCTAAATTTGAGACCCTGTTCTGTTTTGTAATCCAGTTCCTGTGTAACCAAGTTTACATTCCGTGTATTGGTGATATCTTATGATGTTTCTTTTTCTGTGTGACTTATTTCAGTTAGAATCATCATACCTGAATCCACTCATTATGCTGCTACGGGCCTGATGACATAGATTTCATTGCTGAGTGATATTGCATTGTACGTAAGTACCACAACTTCTTTATCCATATTTCACTTTCTGCGCTATTGAACTTGTACAGTAAACGAGGTTCTTGTAAACAGAGCCGTCCCAAACTTTGGGGTGGCTGTGTCTTTTTGATTTGAATTTCCTTAAGCTATAGGACCATAAGTGGAAGTGCCCTAGGCTCTGTTGCTTTGTTTTTTAGATGTTTAAGGACACACCATACACTTCTCCCAAGTGGCTGTTGGCAATTTACATACCGCCCATCAGCATAACAAGGCTCCCAGTTCTCCATGGCCTGTCCTGCCTTTCTGGATTTTACACTTTTTTCAGATGGCCCTTTTGACAGGGGGGAAGTGAGACTTCATTGTAGTGCAGATTTCCTTTGCAAGCTTGCTTGGTTGGCCAAAAAGGGCGTATGCGTTTTTTCCTGAATATATTCAGGAAAAAACGCATACGCCCTTTTTGGCCAAGTGCATCATTGTCCACGTTCTGCCTCCTTTCCTATGCTTTAAATGTAATTCCAGTCTACCTCCTGAAATCGGTTTCCTGCAATTCTGCCCCGCCTTCAAGTCCTCTTGGCACCCTTACTTCAGTATATTTTTGGACGATAGCTGTCATTTATAACTCTGAAGGTTTGTGAATTACAGTGCCCCTGAGCTCCTTTCTTCAACTCACTTTCTTGTGAGCTGGCCGCAACACCGCAGGATTGCTTCAGGCCCTAATCTGGTTCCAGCACGGCACTCTGAGCCTTTGGTTAATTCCTATTCCTGGTGGAAAATGAGAGTTAAATTTGCCCATCCAGACACCTCCCGCTAGTCTCTCATTGGTTCTCCCTATTCCTGTTCATCTTCCGCAGAAATTGCAAACTGGGCCAAACAGGAGGTTAAAGGCACTGACTCTCGAAGTCTGGAGAGTGTTAGTAAAGCGTCTGGAATGTTGCACCCGCGTACCAGGGGCGAGAAATGAGACATATTGGAACACGTCTCCCGATCACATGGTTGAACATACTCTGGGTTCCACATACATGTTTTAGTTGAAGGAAGAATCCCTTAAACCCGGAGAGTTGAGACCCGTGGTATGGGTACCCGGCAATATGACTTCAAAGGGTCTTCATTTGCTCACCAAACCTCTCCAATCCTATGACTGCTGCATTTATGCCCCTGTCCACAAGCTGGATTCTCTTTCGGAGACATAGCAATCCATAAGTTTTAAGATACTTACCAGTCAGGGACATTCTTAGGCGTTTAATATGGGGTGTTGAGTCCATTTCGTTGAGCAAGGAGTAGCTCTTGTCTATTCCATATTTGGCTTAAGGAACTTTATCTGTGCTCATTTCAATCGCTGGTTCTATGGAGCACCCCAACTCACCTTTCCCCTTAAGCAAGCATAAGTTGGTTTTCTAAATTTGAGACCCTGTTCTGTTTTGTAATCCAGTTCCTGTGTAGCCAAGTTTACATTCCGTGTATTAGTGATATCTTATGATGTTTCTTTTTCTGTGTGACTTATTTCAGTTAGAATCATCATACCTGAATCCACTCATTATGCTGCTACGGGCCTGATGACATAGATTTCATTGCTGAGTGATATTGCATTGTACGTAAGTACCACAACTTCTTTATCCATTTTTCGCTTTCTGCGATATTGAACTTGTCCCGTAAACGAGGTTCTTGTAAACAGAGCCGTCCCAAACTTTGGGGTGGCTGTGTCTTTTTCATTTTAATTTCCCTAAGCTATAGGACCATAAGTGGAAGCGCCCTAGGCTCTGTTGCTTTGTTTTTTAGATGTTTAAGGAAACACCATACACTTCTCCCGAGTGGCTGTTGGCAATTTACATCCCGCCCATCAGCATAACAAGGCTCCCAGTTCTCCATGGCCTGTCCTGCCTTTCTGGATTTATACTTTTTTCAGATGGCCCTTTTGACCGGGGGGAAGTGAGACTTCATTGTAGTACAGATTTCCTTTGCAAGCTTGCTTGGTTGGCCAAAAAGGGTGTATGCGTTTTTTCCTGAATATAGTCAGGAAAAAACGCATACGCCCTTTTTGGCCAAGTGCATCATTGTGGACGTTCTGCCTCTTTTCCTATGCTTTAAATGCAATTCCAGTCTACCTCCTGAAATCGGTTTCCTGCAATTCTGCCCCGCTTTCAAGTCCTCTTGGCAGCCTTACTTCAATATATTTTTGGACGATAGCTGTCATTTATAACTCTGCAGGTTTGTGAATTACAGTGCCCCTGAGCTCCTTTCTTCAACTCGCTTTCTTGTGAGTTGGCCGCAACACCGCAGGATTGCTTCAGGCCCTAATGTGGTTCCGGCACGGCACGCTGAGCCTTTGGTTAACTCCTCTTCCTGGTGGGAAATGAGAGTTAAATTTGCCCGTCCAGACACCTCCAGCTAGTCTCTCTTTGGCTCTCCCTATTCCTGTTCATCTTCCGCAGAAATTGCAAATGGGCCAAACAGGAGGTTAAAGGCACTGACTTTCCAAGTCGGGAGAGTGTTAGTAAAGCATCTGGAATGTTGCACCCGAGTACCAGGGTCGAGAACTGAGACATATTGGAACACGTCTCCCGATCACACGGTTGCTCATACTCTGGGTTCCACATGCATGTTTTAGCTGAAGGAAGAATCGCTTAAACCTGGAGAGTTGAGACCCGTGGAATGGGTACCATGCAATATGACTTCAAAGGGTCTTCATTTGCTCACCGAACCTCTCCAATGCTATCACTGCTGCGTTTATGCCCCTGTACACACGCTTGATTTTCTTTCAGAGACATAGCAATCCATAGCTTTTAAGATACTTACTAGTCAGGTACATTCTTAGGCGTTTAATATGGGATGTTGATTCCATTTCGTTGAGCAAGGAGTAGTTCTTGTCTATTCCATATTTGGCTTAAGAAACTTTATCTGTGCTCATTTCAGTCTCTGGTTTGATGCAGCACCCCAACTCACCTTTCCGCTTAAGCAAGCATAAGTTGGTTTTCTAAATTGGAGACCCTGTTCTGTTTTGTAATCCAGTTCCTGTGTAGCCAAGTTTACATTCCGTGTATTAGTGATATCTTATGATGTTTCTTTTTCTGTGTGACTTATTTCAGTTAGAATCATCATACCTGAATCCACTCATTATGCTGCTATGGGCCTGATGACATAGATTTCATTGCTGAGTGATATTGCATTGTACGTAAGTACCACAACTTCTTTATCCATTTTGCGCTTTCTGCGATATTGAACTTGTCCCGTAAACGAGGTTCTTGTAAACAGAGTCGTCTGAAACTTTGGGGTGGCTGTGTCTTTTTGATTTTAATTTCCCTAAGCTATAGGACCATAAGTGGAAGTGCCCTATGCTCTGTTGCTTTGTTTTTTAGATGTTTCAGGAAACACCATACACTTCTCCCGAGTGGCTGTTGGCAATTTACATCCCGCGCATCAGCATAACAAGGCTCCCAGGTCTCCATGGCCTGTCCTGCCTTTCTGGATTTTACACTTTTTTCAGATGGCCCTTTTGACCAGGGGGAAGTGAGACTTCATTGTAGTGCAGATTTCCTTTGCAAGCTTGCTTGGTTGCCCAAAAAGGGCGTATGCGTTTTTTCCTGAATATACTCAGGAAAAAACGCATACGCCCTTTTTGGCCAAGTGCATCATTGTGGACGTTCTGCCTCTTTTCCTATGATTTAAATGCAATTCCAGTGTACCTCCTGAAATCGGTTTCCTGCAATTCTGCCCCGCTTTCAAGTCCTCTTGGCAGCCTCACTTCAGTATATTTTTGGACGATAGCTGTCATTTATAACTCTGCAGGTTTGTGAATTACAGTGCCCCTGAGCTCCTTTCTTCAACTCGCTTTCTTGTGAGCTGGCCGCAACACCGCAGGATTGCTTCAGGCCCTAATCTGGTTCCGGCACGGCACGCTGAGCCTTTGGTTAATTCCTCTTCCTGGTGGGAAATGAGAGTTAAATTTGCCCGTCCAGACACCTCCAGCTAGTCTCTCATTGGTTCTCCCTATTCCTGTTCATCTTCCGCAGAAATTGCAAACTGGGCCAAACAGGAGGTTAAAGGCACTGACTCTCCAAGTCGGGAGAGTGTTAGTAAAGCGTCTGGAATGTTGCACCCGCGTACCAGGGGACGAGAACTGAGAGATATTGGAACACGTATCCCGATCACATTGTTGATTATACTCTGGGTTCCACGTGCATGTTTTAGCTGAATGAAGAATCCCTTAAACCTGGAGAGTTGAGACCCGTGGAATGGGTACCATGCAATATGACTTCAAAGGGTCTTCATTTGCTCACTGAACCTCTCCAATCCTATCACTGCTGCGTTTATGCCCCTGTACACACGCTTGATTTTCTTTCAGAGACATAGCAATCCATAGGTTTTAAGATACTTACTAGTCAGGTACATTCTTAGGCGTTTAATATTGGGTGTTGAGTCCATTTCGTTGAGCAGTAGTAGTTCTTGTCTATTCCATATTTGGCTTAAGGAACTTTATCTGTGCTCATTTCAATCTCTGGTTTTATGCAGCACCCCAACTCACCTTTCCCCTTAAGCAAGCATAAGTTGGTTTTCTAAATTTGAGACCCTGTTCTGTTTTGTAATCCAGTTCCTGTGTAGCCAAGTTTACATTCCGTGTATTAGTGATATCTTATGATGTTTCTTTTTCTGTGTGACTTATTTCAGTTAGAATCATCATACCTGAATCCACTCTTTATGCTGCTATTGGCCTGAAGACATAGATTTCATTGCTGAGTGATACTGCATTGTACGTAAGTACCACAACTTCTTTATCCATTTTTTGCTTTCTGCGATATTGAACTTGTAGCGTAAAGGAGGTTCTTGTAAACAGAGTCGTCCCAAACTTTGGGGTGGCTGTGTCTTTTTGATTTTTTTTCCTAAGCTATAGGACCAGAAGTGGAAGTGCCCTAGGTTCTGTTGCTTTGTTTTTTAGATGTTTCAGGAAACACCATACACTTCTCCGGAGTGGCTGTTGGCAATTTACATCCCGCCCATCAGCATAACAAGGCTCCCAGTTCTCCATGGTCTGTCCTGCCTTTCTGGATTTATACTTTTTTCAGATGGCCCTTTTGCCCGGGGGGAAGTGAGACTTCATTGTAGTACAGATTTCCTTTGCAAGCTTGCTTGGTTGGCCAAAAAGGGCGTATGCGTTTTTTCCTGAATATATTCAGGAAAAAACGCATACGCCCTTTTTGGCCAAGTGCATCATTGTGGACGTTCTGCCTCTTTTCCTATGCTTTAAATGCAATTCCAGTCTACCTCCTGAAATCGGTTTCCTGCAATTCTGCCCCGCTTTCAAGTCCTCTTGGCAGCCTTACTTCAGTATATTTTTGGACGATAGCTGTCATTTATAACTCTGCAGGTTTGTGAATTACAGTGCCCCTGAGCTCCTTTCTTCAACTCGCTTTCTTGTGAGCTGGTCACAACACCGCAGGATTGCTTCAGGCCCTAATCTGGTTCCGGCACGGCACGCTGAGCCTTTGGTTAATTCCTCTTCCTGGTGGGAAATGAGAGTTAAATTTGCCCGTCCAGACACCTCCAGCTAGTCTCTCTTTGGTTCTCCCTATTCCTGTTCATCTTCCGCAGAAATTGCAAATGGGTCAAACAGGAGGTTAAAGGCACTGACTCTCCAAGTCGGGAGAGTGTTAGTAAAGCGTCTGGAATGTTGCACCCGAGTACCAGGGGACGAGAACTGAGACATATTGGAACTCGTCTCCCGATCACACGGTTGATCATACTCTGGGTTCCACATGCATGTTTTAGCTGAAGGAAGAATCCCTTAAACCTGGAGAGTTGAGACCCGTGGAATGGGTACCATGCAATATGACATCAAAGGGTCTTCATTTGCTCACTGAACCTCTCCAATCCTATCACTGCTGCGTTTATGCCCCTGTACACACGCTTGATTTTCTTTCAGAGACATAGCAATCCATAGGTTTTAAGATACTTACTAGTCAGGTACATTCTTAGGCGTTTAATATGGGGTGTTGAGTCCATTTCGTTGAGCAAGGAGTAGTTCTTGTCTATTCCATATTTGGCTTAAGGAACTTTATCTGTGCTCATTTCAATCTCTGGTTTTATGCAGCACCCCAACTCACCTTTCCCCTTAAGCAAGCATAAGTTGGTTTTCTAAATTTGAGACCCTGTTCTGTTTTGTAATCCAGTTCCTGTGTAGCCAAGTTTACATTCCGTGTATTAGTGATATCTTATGATGTTTCTTTTTCTGTGTGACTTATTTCATTTAGAATCATCATACCTGAATCCACTCATTATGCTGCTATGGGCCTGATGACATAGATTTCATTGCTGAGTGATATTGCATTGTACGTAAGTACCACAACTTCTTTATCCATTTTTCACTTTCTGCGATATTGTACTTGTAACGTAAATGACGTTCTTGTAAACAGAGCCGTCCCAAACTTTGGGGTGGCTGTGTCTTTTTGATTTTAATTTCCCTAAGCTATAGGACCATAAGTGGACGTGCCCTAGGCTCCGTTGCTTTGTTTTTTAGATGTTTCAGGAAACACCATACACTTAACCCGAGTGGCTCTTGGCAATTTACATCCCGCCCATCAGCATAACAAGGCTCCCAGTTTTCCATGGTCTGTCCTGCCTTTCTGGATTTATACTTTTTTCAGATGGCCCTTTTGCCCGGGGGGAAGTGACACTTCATTGTAGTACAGATTTCCTTTGCAAGCTTGCTTGGTTGGCCAAAAAGGGCGTATGCGTTTTTTCCTGAATATATTCAGGAGAAAACGCATACGCCCTTTTTGGCCAAGTGCATCATTGTCCACGTTCTGCCTCCTTTCCTATGCTTTAAATGTAATTCCAGTCTACCTCCTGAAATCGGTTTCCTGCAATTCTGCCCCGCCTTCAAGTCCTCTTGGCACCCTTACTTCAGTATATTTTTGGACGATAGCTGTCATTTATAACTCTGAAGGTTTGTGAATTACAGTGCCCCTGAGCTCCTTTCTTCAACTCGCTTTCTTGTGAGCTGGCCGCAACACCGCAGGATTGCTTCAGGCCCTAATCTGGTTCCAGCACGGCACTCTGAGCCTTTGGTTAATTCCTATTCCTGGTGGAAAATGAGAGTTAAATTTGCCCGTCCACACACCTCCACCTAGTCTCTCATTGGTTCTCCCTATTCCTGTTCATCTTCCGCAGAAATTGCAAACTGGGCCAAACAGGAGGTTAAAGGCACTGACTCTCCAAGTCGGGAGAGTGTTAGTAAAGCGTCTGGAATGTTGCACCCGCGTACCAGGGGACGAGAACTGAGACATATTGGAACACGTCTCCCGATCTCACGGTTGATCATACTCTGGGTTCCACATACATGTTTTAGCTGAAGGAAGAATCCCTTAAACCCGGAGAGTTGAGACCCGTGGAATGGGTACCCGGCAATATGACTTCAAAGGGTCTTCCTTTGCTCACCAAACCTCTCCAATCCTATGACTGCTGCATTTATGCCCCTGTCCACAAGCTGGATTCTCTTTCGGAGACATAGCAATCCATAAGTTTTAAGATACTTACCAGTCAGGGACATTCTTAGGCGTTTAATATGGGGTGTTGAGTCCATTTCGTTGAGCAAGGAGTAGCTCTTGTCTATTCCATATTTGGCTTAAGGAACTTTATCTGTGCTCATTTCAATCTCTGGTTTTATGCAGCACCCCAACTCACCTTTCCCCTTAAGCAAGCATAAGTTGGTTTTCTAAATTTGAGACCCTGTTCTGTTTTGTAATCCAGTTCCTGTGTAGCCAAGTTTACATTCCGTGTATTAGTGATATCTTATGATGTTTCTTTTTCTGTGTGACTTATTTCAGTTAGAATCATCATACCTGAATCCACTCATTATGCTGCTGTGGGCCTGATGACATAGATTTCATTGCTGAGTGATATTGCATTGTACGTAAGTACCACAACTTCTTTATCCATTTTTCACTTTCTGCGATATTGTACTTGTAACGTAAATGACGTTCTTGTAAACAGAGCCGTCCCAAACTTTGGGGTGGCTGTGTCTTTTTGATTTGAATTTCCCTAAGCTATAGGACCATAAGTGGAAGTGCCCTAGGCTCTGTTGCTTTGTTTTTTAGATGTTTCAGGAAACACCATACACCTCTCCCGAGTGGCTGTTGGCAATTTACATCCCGCCCATCAGCATAACAAGGCTCCCAGTTCTCCATGGCCTGTCCTGCCTTTCTGGATTTTACACTTTTTTCAGATGGCCCTTTTGACAGGGGGGAAGTGAGACTTCATTGTAGTGCAGATTTCCTTTGCAAGCTTGCTTGGTTGGCCAAAAAGGGCGTATGCGTTTTTTCCTGAATATATTCAGGAAAAAACGCATACGCCCTTTTTGGCCAAGTGCATCATTGTCCACGTGCTGCCTCCTTTCCTATGCTTTAAATGTAATTCCAGTCTACCTCCTGAAATCGGTTTCCTGCAATTCTGCCCCGCCTTCAAGTCCTCTTGGCACCCTTACTTCAGTATATTTTTGGACGATAGCTGTCATTTATAACTCTGAAGGTTTGTGAATTACAGTGCCCCTGAGCTCCTTTCTTCAACTCGCTTTCTTGTGAGCTGGCCGCAACACCGCAGGATTGCTTCAGGCCCTAATCTGGTTCCAGCACGGCACTGTGAGCCTTTGGTTAATTCCTATTCCTGGTGGAAAATGAGAGTTAAATTTGCCCGTCCACACACCTCCACCTAGTCTCTCATTGGTTCTCCCTATTCCTGTTCATCTTCCGCAGAAATTGCAAACTGGGCCAAACAGGAGGTTAAAGGCACTGACTCTCCAAGTCGGGAGAGTGTTAGTAAAGCGTCTGGAATGTTGCACCCGCGTACCAGGGGACGAGAACTGAGACATATTGGAACACGTCTCCCGATCTCACGGTTGATCATACTCTGGGTTCCACATACATGTTTTAGCTGAAGGAAGAATCCCTTAAACCCGGAGAGTTGAGACCCGTGGAATGGGTACCCGGCAATATGACTTCAAAGGGTCTTCATTTGCTCACCAAACCTCTCCAATCCTATGACTGCTGCATTTATGCCCCTGTCCACAAGCTGGATTCTCTTTCGGAGACATAGCAATCCATAAGTTTTAAGATACTTACCAGTCAGGGACATTCTTAGGCGTTTAATATGGGGTGTTGAGTCCATTTCGTTGAGCAAGGAGTAGCTCTTGTCTATTCCATATTTGGCTTAAGGAACTTTATCTGTGCTCATTTCAATCGCTGGTTCTATGGAGCACCCCAACTCACCTTTCCCCTTAAGCAAGCATAAGTTGGTTTTCTAAATTTGAGACCCTGTTCTGTTTTGTAATCCAGTTCCTGTGTAGCCAAGTTTACATTCCGTGTATTAGTGATATCTTATGATGTTTCTTTTTCTGTGTGACTTATTTCAGTTAGAATCATCATACCTGAATCCACTCATTATGCTGCTACGGGCCTGATGACATAAATTTCATTGCTGAGTGATATTGCATTGTACGTAAGTACCACAACTTCTTTATCCATTTTTCACTTTCTGCGATATTGAACTTGTACCGTAAACGAGGTTCTTGTAAACAGAGCCGTCCCAAACTTTGGGGTGGCTGTGTCTTTTTGATTTTAATTTCCCTAAGCTATAGGACCATAAGTGGAAGTGCCCTAGGTTCTGTTGCTTTGTTTTTTAGATGTTTCAGGAAACACCATACACTTCTCCCCAGTGGCTGTTGCAATTTACATCCCGCCCATCAGCATAACAATGCTCCCAGTTCTCCATGGCCTGTACTGCCTTTCTGGATTTTACACTTTTTTCAGATGGCCCTTTTGAGCGGGGGGAAGTGAGACTTCATTGTAGTGCAGATTTCCTTTGCAAGCTTGCTTGGTTGGCCAAAAAGGGCGTATGCGTTTTTTCCTGAATATATTCAGGAAAAAACGCATACGCCCTTTTTGGCCAAGTGCATCATTGTGGACGTTCTGCCTCTTTTCCTATGCTTTAAATGCAATTCCAGTCTACCTCCTGAAATCGGTTTCCTGCAATTCTGCCCCGCTTTCAAGTCCTCTTGGCAGCCTTACTTCAGTATATTTTTGGACGATAGCTGTCATTTATAACTCTGCAGGTTTGTGAATTACAGTGCCCCTAAGCTCCTTTCTTCAACTCGCTTTCTTGTGAGCTGGCCGCAACACCGCAGGATTGCTTCAGGCCCTAATCTGGTTCCGGCACGGCACACTGAGCCTTTGGTTAATTCCTCTTCCTGGTGGGAAATGAGAGTTAAATTTGCCCGTCCAGACACCTCCAGCTAATCTCTCATTGGTTCTCCCTATTCCTGTTCATCTTCCGCAGAAATTGCAAACTGGGCCAAACAGGAGGTTAAAGGCACTGACTCTCCAAGTCGGGAGAGTGTTAGTAAAGCGTCTGGAATGATGCACCCGAGTACCAGGGGACGAGAACTGAGACATATTGGAACACGTCTCCCGATCACACGGTTGATCATACTCTGGGTTCCACGTGCATGTTTTAGCTGAAGGAAGAATCCCTTAAACCTGGAGAGTTGAGACCCGTGGAATGGGTACCATGCAATATGACTTCAAAGGGTCTTCATTTGCTCACCGAACCTCTCCAATCCTATCACTGCTGCGTTTATGCCCCTGTACACACGCTTGATTTTCTTTCAGAGACATAGCAATCCATAGGTTTTAAGATACTTACTAGTCAGGTACATTCTTCGGCGTTTATTATGGGGTGTTGAGTCCATTTCGTTGAGCAAGTAGTAGCTCTTGTCTATTCCATATTTGGCTTAAGGAACTTTATCTGTGCTCATTTCAATCTCTGGTTTGATGCAGCACCCCAACTCACCTTTTCGCTTAAGCAAGCATAAGTTGGTTTTCTAAATTTGAGACCCTGTTCTGTTTTGTAATCCAGTTCCTGTGTAGCCAAGTTTACATTCCGTGTATTAGTGATATCTTATGATGTTTCTTTTTCTGTGTGACTTATTTCAGTTAGAATCATCATACCTGAATCCACTCATTATGCTGCTATTGGCCTGAAGACATAGATTTCATTGCTGATTGATACTGCGTTGTACTTAAGTACCACAACTTCTTTATCCATTTTTTGCTTTCTGCGATATTGAACTTGTAGCGTAAAGGAGGTTCTTGTAAACAGAGTCGTCCCAAACTTTGGGTGGCTGTGTCTTCTTGATTTTTTTTCCCTAAGCTATAGGACCATAAGTGGAAGTGCCCTAGGTTCTGTTGCTTTGTTTTTTAGATGTTTCAGGAAACACCATACACTTCTCCCAAGTGGCTGTTGGCAATTTACATCCCGCCCATCAGCATAACAAGGCTCCCAGTTCTCCATGGCCTGTCCTGCCTTTCTGGATTTTACACTTTTTTCAGATGGCAATTTTGACCGGGGGGAAGTGAGACTTCATTGTAGTGCAGATTTGCTTTGCAAGCTTGCTTGGTTGGCCAAAAAGGGCGTATGCGTTTTTTCCTGAATATATTCAGGAAAAAACGCATACGCCCTTTTTGGCCAAGTGCATCATTGTGGACGTTCTGCCTCTTTTCCTGTGCTTTAAATGCAATTCCAGTCTACCTCCTGAAATCGGTTTCCTGCAATTCTGCCCCGCTTTCAAGTCCTCTTGGCAGCCTTACTTCAGTATATTTTTGGACGATAGCTGTCATTTATAACTCTGCAGGTTTGTGAATTACAGTGCCCCTGAGCTCCTTTTTTCAACTCGCTTTCTTGTGAGCTGGCCGCAACACCGCAGGATTGCTTCAGGCCCTAATCTGGTTCCGGCACGGCACGCTGAGCCTTTGGTTAATTCCTCTTCCTGGTGGGAAATGAGAGTTAAATTTGCCGGTCCAGACACCTCCAGCTAGTCTCTCATTGGTTCTCCCTATTCCTGTTCATCTTCCCCAGAAATTGCAAATGGGCCAAACAGGAGGTTAAAGGCACTGACTTTCCAAGTCGGGAGAGTGTTAGTAAAGCGTCTGGAATGTTGCACCCGAGTACCAGGGAACGAGAACTGAGACATATTGGAACACGTCTCCCGATCACACGGTTGAACATACTCTGGGTTCCACATGCATGTTTTAGCTGAAGGAAGAATCCTTTAAACCTGTAGAGTTGAGACCTGTGGAATGGGTACCATGCAATATGACTTCAAAGGGTCTTCATTTGCTCACCGAACCTCTCCAATCCTATCACTGCTGCGTTTATGCCCCTGTACACACTCTTGATTATCTTTCAGAGACATAGCAATCCATAGGTTTTAAGTTACTTACTAGTCAGGTACATTCTTAGGCGTTTAATATGGGGTGTTGAGTCCATTTCGTTGAGCAAGGAGTAGCTCTTGTCTATTCCATATTTGGCTTAAGGAACTTTATCTGTGCTCATTTCAATCTCTGGTTTTATGCAGCACCCCAACTCACCTTTCCCCTTAAGCAAGCATTAGTTGGTTTTCTAAATTTGAGACCCTGTTCTGTTTTGTAATCCAGTTCCTGTGTAGCCAAGTTTACATTCCGTGTATTAGTGATATCTTATGATGTTTCTTTTTCTGTGTGACTTATTTCAGTTAGAATCATCATACCTGAATCCACTCATTATGCTGTTACGGGCCTGATGACATAGATTTCATTGCTGAGTGATATTGCATTGTACGTAAGTACCACAACTTCTTTATCCATTTTTCACTTTCTGCGATATTGAACTTGTACCGTAAATGAGGTTCTTGTAAACAGAGCCGTCCCAAACTTTGGGGTGGCTGTGTCTTTTTGATTTTAATTTCCCTAAGCTATAGGACCATAAGTGGACGTGCCCTAGGCTCCGTTGCTTTGTTTTTTAGATGTTTCAGGAAACACCATACACTTAACCCGAGTGGCTCTTGGCAATTTACATCCCGCCCATCAGCATAACAAGGCTCCCAGTTCTCCATGGCCTGTCCTGCCTTTCTGGATTTTACACTTTTTTCAGATGGCCCTTTTGACCAGGGGAAGTGAGACTTCATTGTAGTACAGATTTCCTTTGCAAGCTTGCTTGGTTGGCCAAAAAGGGCGTATGCGTTTTTTCCTGAATATAGTCAGGAAAAAACGCATACGCCCTTTTTGGCCAAGTGCATCATTGTGGACGTTCTGCCTCTTTTCCTATGCTTTAAATGCAATTCCAGTCTACCTCCTGAAATCGGTTTCCTGCAATTCTGCCCTGCTTTCAAGTCCTCTTGGCAGCCTTACTTCAGTATATTTTTGGACGATAGCTGTCATTTATAACTCTGCATGTTTGTGAATTACAGTGCCCCTGAGCTCCTTTCTTCAACTCGCTTTCTTGTGAGCTGACCACAACACCGCAGGATTGCTTCAGGCCCTAATCTGGTTCCGGCACGGCACGCTGAGCCTTTGGTTAACTCCTCTTCCTGGTGGGAAATGAGAGTTAAATTTGCCCGTCCAGACACCTCCAGCTAGTCTCTCTTTGGCTCTCCCTATTCCTGTTCATCTTCCGCAGAAATTGCAAATGGGCCAAACAGGAGGTTAAAGGCACTGACTCTCCAAGTCGGGAAAGTGTTAGTAAAGCGTCTGGAATGTTGCACCCGCGTACCAGGGGACGAGAACTGAGACATATTGGAACACGTCTCCCGATCTCACAGTTGATCATACTCTGGGTTCCACATACATGTTTTAGCTGAAGGAAGAATCCCTTAAACCCGGAGAGTTGAGACCCGTGGAATGGGTACCCGGCAATATGACTTCAAAGGGTCTTCCTTTGCTCACCAAACCTCTCCAATCCTATGACTGCTGCATTTATGCCCCTGTCCACAAGCTGGATTCTCTTTCGGAGACATAGCAATCCATAAGTTTTAAGATACTTACCAGTCAGGGACATTCTTAGGCGTTTAATATGGGGTGTTGAGTCCATTTCGTTGAGCAAGGAGTAGCTCTTGTCTATTCCATATTTGGCTTAAGGAACTTTATCTGTGCTCATTTCAATCTCTGGTTTTATGCAGCACCCCAACTCACCTTTCCCCTTAAGCAAGCATAAGTTGGTTTTCTAAATTTGAGACCCTGTTCTGTTATGTAATCCAGTTCCTGTGTAGCCAAGTTTACATTCCGTGTATTAGTGATATCTTATGATGTTTCTTTTTCTGTGTGACTTATTTCAGTTAGAATCATCATACCTGAATCCACTCATTATGCTGTTACGGGCCTGATGACATAGATTTCATTGCTGAGTGATATTGCATTGTACGTAAGTACCACAACTTCTTTATCCATTTTTCACTTTCTGCGATATTGAACTTGTACCATAAATGAGGTTCTTGTAAACAGAGCCGTCCCAAACTTTGGGGTGGCTGTGTCTTTTTGATTTTAATTTCCCTAAGCTATAGGACCATAAGTGGACGTGACCTAGGCTCCGTTGCTTTGTTTTTTAGATGTTTCAGGAAACACCATACACTTAACCCGAGTGGCTCTTGGCAATTTACATCCCGCCCATCAGCATAACAAGGCTCCCAGTTCTCCATGGCCTGTCCTGCCTTTCTGGATTTTACACTTTTTTCAGATGGCCCTTTTGACCAGGGGAAGTGAGACTTCATTGCAGTGCAGATTTCCTTTGCAAGCTTGCTTGGTTCGCCAAAAAGTGCGTTTGCCTTTTTTCCTGAATATATTCAGGAAAAAATGCATACGCCCTTTTTGGCCAAGTGCATCATTGTGGACGTTCTGCCTCTTTTCCTATGCTTTAAATGCAATTCCAGTCTACCTCCTGAAATCGGTTTACTGCAATTCTGCCTTGCTTTCAATGCCTCTTCATAGCCTTACCTCAATATATTTTTTGAAAATAGTTGGCCTTCATAACTCTGCAGGTTTTGAATTGCAGTGGCCCTTAACTCCATTTTTCAGCTCTTATTTTTGTGATCTTGCCTCATAACCACAGGATTCCTTCAGGCCCTATTGTTCTTCTGGGGCACCTTGCTGTGCCTTTGGTTTATTCTTCTTACTGATATGAAATTAGAGTGACATGTGCCCATTGAAACCGCTACAGCTAGTTTCTCACTGGTTCCCCCTATTCCCATTCATCCTCCACACTAACTGCAGACTGTTCGATACCAGAACTTAAAAGCATTGACTGTCCATGTGGGGATATTTTAGTAAAGCAGCTGGAATATCGATCCGGAGCCCCAGGAGAGGAAAAATGAGGTGCGTTTTAGAAACCTTTCCCGATCATATGGTATACCAGTCGCTGGGTTTCCCAAGCATGGTTTAGCTGTAGGAAGATTCCCTTCAACCTGGAGTGTTGGGACCCTTGGAATGAGTAGCATGAAGTATTGCATTAAACTTTTGGCAGTTGCTCACCAAAGCTCACCAATCCTCTCAGCCCCAAGTGTCCAGCCTTATGTCTTATCCAGCTGTGGGTTTATATGTGGTCAATCCAGGTTGCATCACAGCCCCTGAGCGAATTTTGTAAGAATTTTTCTCTCTTTCATTGTTTCTGTGTTTTGTTTTTAAAATTTATTTCTATAATGGGGTTTAGCTCATTTTCACTGCTGTGTTTGTGCCGCTCTGCACACACTTGATTCCCTTATGGAGATATATCAATACATGGGTTTTAAGATTCTTATTACTCAGATATATTTCTCTGTGGTGTATAGGGTGTGTTGAGGCCAGTTCATTGAGCAAGGTGTAGATCTTGTCTAATATCTATTTGGTTTATTGAACGGTATCTGTGCTAATTTCAAACTCTGGTTTTATGCATCACCCCACCTCTCCTTTCCCCTTAAGCTGAAATAAGTGTGTTTTCTAAATGTGAGACACTGTTCTGTTCTGTAATTCATTTCTTGTGCAGCCATATTTACCCTCCCTCTATAAGTGATATCTTATGATATGTTTCTTTTTCTGTTTGACTTATTTCAAGTAGTATTATCGGACCTAAATCCACTCTTTATCCTTCTACTAGCCTTATTACATTGATTTCATGGTGAAGAGATATTCCATTGTACATAAGTACCACATCTTCTTTATCCATTGTTCTCTTTCCTGGGATATTTAAGGTGTACTGAAGTTGAGGTTCTTGTAAACAGAGTAGCCCTAAACTGTGGTGTGCTTGTGTCTTGTTGATTTTTAGACTTCCCTAGATATACTCCCATGATTGGAAGTGTCCTATGCTCTGTAGCTCTGTTTTTTAGATGATTTAGGAACCACCATACACTTCTCCAGAGTGGCTCTCGGCAGTTCACACACTGCCCATCAGCGTATAAAGGCTCCCTGTTCTCCATGGCCTGTCCTGCATTTCTGGTTTTTACAATTTTTTAGGATGGCCCTTTTGACCAGTGGGTAATGAGACTTCTTTGTTGTGCACATTTGCATTGCTTGCTTGCTTCGTTGCCCATAAAGTGTGTATGCGTTTTTTCCTGGATATAATCAGGAAAAAACGCATACGCCCTTTTGGGCCAACTGCATCATTGTCGAAATTCTGCCGCTTTTCATGTGCTTTAAAGACGAGTCCAATTTATCTCTTGAAATCTGTTTCTTGCAATTCTGTCTTGCATTCAGATCCTCTTCTTTGCCTTACCTCAACATATTTTTGGACGTTAGTTTTCATTTATAACTCTGCAGGTTTGTGAATTGCAGTGACCCTGAGCTCCATTTTTTAAGTTGCTCTTTTGTGAGCTGGCCTCAAAGCCGCAGGATTGCTTCAGGCCCTATTTTGGCTCGGGCGAGGCGGGCTGAGCCTTTTTTCAATTCTTATTCTTAATGGGAAATTAGAGTGATATGTGCCCGTCCAAACCCCTACAACTATTCTCTCATTGGTTCCCCCTCTTCCTGTTCATCCTCCTCACAATTTGCAAAATGTGTGAAACAGAAGTTGAAATGTGCTGATTCTCCAAGTGGGGAGATTCTAAGTAACGTGGCTGGAATGGTGAACAGGAGCACCAGGAGAGGATAAATGAGCTGCATTTTAGACACATCTCCCGATCACATGGTGTACAGTCCTGTGGGTTTTCCATGCATGTTTTAGCTGTAGGAAGATCCTTTGAACCTGCAGATTTGGGACCCATTGAATGGGTACCAGGTAGTATTACTTTAAAGGGTGTGCATTTCCTCACCCAACCTCACATTTCTCTTAGTGCAAACAGTTTCCAGCCTTATGTCTCATCCTGCTGTGGGTCTAGATGTGTTCAATCCATGTTGCATCACCGGCCCTGAGGAAAAGTTGTAAGAGGTTTTCTCTGTCTCTCTGTCGTTTATTTTTTTCAATTTATTACTATATTGGTTACAGCTGATTTTCAAAGCTCTGTTTCTTGCTGCTGTACATCCACTTGATTCACGTACAGAGAGACATCAGTAAATTCTTTTTCAGATTCTTACCAGTCGTATATATTCTTTTCCGGTGACTTGAGTGTGCTGAGTGCAGTTCTTTTAGCTACTGTGTAGGCCTTGTTGATTATCAGTTTGGTATTTGGAATGGTATCTTTGCTAATTTCAACCTCCTGGATGATGCCTCACCCCTCCCCACCTTTCCCGTTTAGCAGCCTTATGCGTGTTTTCTACATATTTGACTATGTTTTTGTTTTGTAATTTATTTCATGTGTAGCCATTTTGGATTCCACCTTTAAGTGATATCTTATGATATGTGTCTTTATCTTTTTGAATTATGTCACTTAGAATGATCATACGTAACTCCTCCGGAGTTGTTACAACTGGCCATATTTCATTGATTTCCAGGCTGAATAATATTCCACTCTACCTAAGTACCACATCTCTATCCATTTTTTCTCTCCAGGGACATTTAAGTTATATCCTAGTCGAGGATCTTTTAAACAGAGAGGGGGTAAACATTGGGGTGCCTGTGTCCTCTCGATTTTTGTTTTTCCCAAGATATACGCCCATGAGTGCAAGTGCCCTATGCTCTGTAGCTCATTTTTTAGATGCTTTAGTAAACACAATACACTTCTCCAGAATGGCCGTTGGCAATATATATTTCCACTATAAGTCTCACAGGGCTCCCTCTTCTCCTTGCCCTGTCCTGCATTTCTGTTGTTTACGCTTTATGAGGATGGCTCTTCTGACTGATGCGAAGTGATATCTTTTGTAGTATTGACTTCCAGTGCCCACCTGTTTGGTTGGCTAAAAAAGTGTATGCCCTTTTCTTGAATATATACAGAAAAAAACGCATACACCCTTTTTGGCCAACTGCAATGTTGGCAATGTTCAGCTCCTTTTCTTGTGCTTAATGGTGAGTCCTTTCTACCTCCTCAAATCCCTTTCCTGCCATTCTCCCTTGCTTACAAGTCCTTTTCTCTGACTTTCCTCAAGACATTTTTCAGTGATGGATATTTTCAACTCTGCAGTTTCGTGAATTTTACTTCCCCTGAGTTCCATTGTTCAACTTGTGTTTATGGGAACTGGCCACAAAGCAGCGGGATTTCCTCAAGCCCTATACTGTTTCCATGGGCAACCCTAGCCTTTGGTCAATTCGTCTTCCTGATTGGAAATTAGAGTGACATGTGCCTGTCTGAACACCTAGGACTTGTCTCTCATTGTTCCTCATCCTTCCGCTTCATCCTCTGGACAAATTCCAAACTGTACGCAACAGGATGTTGACAGTGCTGCCATCTCCAAGTGGGGAGACTGTTAGTAAAGACGCTGGATGGGTGAACCCGAGCACCAGGAGATGAGGAGATGAGATGCCTTTTCCAAACTCTTCCCGATCAGACGGTATACCATCCTCTGGGTGTGACAGACATGTTTTAGCAGTAGGAAGAGTCCCATTCATGTAAGGAGAACACCAGGGCTTTTTCAAAATCAGTGTCTCCCCGAAACCCAAACTGGGGAATTTCTTAAGCTACGGCTACACATATGTTCATTAAGGGCCTTGGGAAGTAGGCAGAGTCCAAACTTTAGATGATTGAAGTCTTCAGGGTCAGAAGCACTCACCACCAGCTTCCCTTAGGTTACACTTTAACTGTCATTGATAGATGATGTCAATAAAAATATCTATTCTTTTTCAGATTATTTCCCCTTATAGGTTATTGCAAAATGTTGAGTGTAGTTCCCTGTGCTATACAGTAGTTCCTTGTTGATGATCTATTTTATACATAGCAGTGTGTATGTGTTAATCCCAAACTGTTAATTTATCCCTCCTCCGACCTTTCCCCTTTGGTAATAATAAATTATAAGATTTTATACTTCTCAGAAATGGGGGAGCTGAAAGAGAGGTATCATTTTCAATGGAAAAGCATTTAAAACAAGATTGAAGCTTTAACCAAGATTATTAGATGTACATCCTTGGAAAGAAATCACTTCGTTTCTCTAATATTGACCTGACAAATAAGACAAACCTTTTCACTGAACTTGCTTATAATAAAGTGATGGAAATATCCAATGGAAGCGTTAGAAACATCTTATTTTACCCGAGCCTTATACACTGTTCTATGTTAACTACAGTTTGGCTCACACATCTGTTCATTGAGGTTACAATAGTCTCAATTTCTGTTACTGATCCTCCAGAGTGGACCTCAACAAGTGTCCCCCTGCGCAGTGTCATTGGGGCCAACAGATCGAGACTGAGTTTGGTTCACAAGCAAAGGAAACTTTATATTTTGATCAGAGAATGGAGAGGTGAGAGCA
Source organism: Leucopleurus acutus (assembly GCF_964270905.1). Classification (NCBI taxonomy): domain Eukaryota; kingdom Metazoa; phylum Chordata; class Mammalia; order Artiodactyla; family Delphinidae; genus Leucopleurus; species Leucopleurus acutus. The sequence continues at coordinate 1,073,602 of NW_028139203.1, forward strand.
TGCACTACCCCGTGGGCTGTGGGCTGGGCTGCTGTGTAGAGATCCTGTCAGAGTCAGTGGGAGGGAGGGGGCGGAGCTCTCGAGGGCCGGGTTGGCTGCAGCTCAGGCTCTATATCGCGGAGTCTGCACTGGGCCCCAGGAGCTGAGGTGTCGACCCAGCCATTCTGCACTAGGAAATCTGGTCTGAAGTGCCGGGTGTGGAACCTCTGCATGCGGGACCCTAGGAGCACATGAAATTAGACAAAGCACAAAGGATAAAAAAGGTTAGACTTGACTTTATTGCCCAGATTCTATTTTTATCTCCCAGGGATTTTTAATGGGCTTTGCTGGGGACAAACCCCTCCTCTGCCTTTTGTCCCGTTCCTCATTCTTGGAGTGCTGAGGGTGCAGACCCTTCTTCTGTAACTGCTGAGTGCTGAGTTGGGAGCCCTCATACCAAGGGGCGAGGGTCAGAGCTTCTCCCCAGCAGCCTCCAGGTGACGTTGATTGTCCCCAGGCCCCCTGCCTCCCTGCTCGTCCACCTGAGCACCAGCATTGGAAGCGTTATAGATTCTAATGACCTTTAAGGGTCCAGGAAAGAGATGTGCAGAGACGCTGTGGGGGCCGGTTTCACCCCGCCCCACATTTGTTCGGCCACCTTAGGCTGACCGTTTCTGCCAGCCTAGATGCTCTGACCAGTAGTCTGCGCTTTCTTCAATTAGGCCCCTGAATTAACGTACAAACAGCACCAGGTGTCAGAGCCCTGCCCGCTCAACTCCCAGACAGTCCAGGGTCAGTGGTGATCAAGGACCATGATGGCCACTGAGTCAACAGCCTTTTGAAGTAAACAGGAGTCCAGCCAGTCTTATTGGCCACCATCATCACGGTGTCTGTAGGCTTTTCTATGGTGACAGTGTGATATACGGTTCCCCCGCCAAGATTATTAGCTCCCCTCTGGGTGCAGTAAGTCCTGCAAGCAGTAGTCTACTCTTTTGGGACACACTCTTGTTGTTTTATGAGAGAAACTCCAGGTCAAGTGATGTTCACACGAGTCGTCATGGTGTCCTGTTGCCCCCGGTTATCTCTCTGGATGTTGGAGTTGGAGGGCCTCCTCACTCGAGGTTGGTGTGCCCACGGAGCAAACCCTGCAACTTCAGGGCATGGTTGGTGGTTAGGATCACCACGTGGGGTCCTTTTCCCTTAGGAGGGAGGTGGCCTTTTGGGCTGCTGATTTCCAGGTTTTTAGATACTGCCAGTATCTTGGCCAGATGCGGCAGTGGGCCAAGCCCCTTGGTGACCGTAGTTTATCCTACCTGGATGGCATTCTTGCATTGTTCCATTTCAAGTGGTCCCAGTTTTTGCACTAATTCTCCAATGGCGATTCACCTTTCACCAGGAATGTAAAGGTCAAAGGGTTTAGCTAAATTAGGGAGTTCCAGGGCAAGGGTCTGAATTGACTGCTCTTTCCATTCTTGAAAGGCCACTTCTGGATTCTATTCAAAAGGATCATCATCTTTTCCTTTCAGTGTTTCATATAATGGCCCAGCTAGTAGACTGCAGTTAGGGATCCAGAAGCAGCAAACCCTGGCCTCCCCAGGAACCCCTAAGCTGTCTTCTAGTTTTAGAAAGGAGTAAGGCCAAAAATGGTTTCTTCCCTTTCCTGGGATGGGCTTCTCTGACCTTCTGTGAGAATGAAGCCCAGGCAGGTCACCGCAGTCTGTGATATTTGAGCTTTTTCTTGGACAACTTCTATCCTTTATTGGCTTGGTAGTTCAGAGGCCTCCTTAGTAGGGCTGGCGATCAGAATGTCGTCTGCGTACTGAAGGAGGGTTTCCTTTTCCAGAGGTAGAACTTTTAGGTCTTTAGCTAAGGTTTCCCCAAAAATGGTGTGGGAATTTTTGCACCCTTGGGGCAAGACGGCCCGGAAGTATTGTTTTAGTTGTATGTTGAGTCCTGCCACTCACAAGCCAAAATTTCTTGTGACTCTGGGACTAATGGAATACAAAAGAAGGCATCATTGAAGACTAATACAGAATACCATGTCCTGGTGGTTGGTAGAATGACCAGCAGGGTGTAGGAATTAGGAGCAACTGGAGGTATATCCTCGGTGGCTTCACTGACTGTCCTGACATCCTTTACCAGGTCCCCAGCAGCCCATGGGGCTCTCGTGGTCAGACCAATCCCAGAATATGGAGCTCACCTGGGCAGGTACCCCACCCCCACCCCAGCCCACGGGGCTCTGGTGGTCAGGCCCCTCCCAGGATACAGAGCTACCCTTGCAGGTACTGTGGCAGGGCTGGGCACACAGGAACCGTGCACATAGCCCTCATTGCAGAGCACCCCCAGCTCACCTGTCGCTCAGAGCTGACACAGAGCACCTCAGAGCAGGACTTGAACTAACAAACAGCAGCTGCGACAGGTCTGTGACCCTGGGCATCACTCTGTGCGGCCTCCCTCCACCTGGTCTTCCAGAGACTTCCACTGCACCCGGGGCACCAGGCCTCTGTCTCCAACCACCACCCACCCCTCCTCTCCCTGACTCCTGGGTTCCTCTCATTAGGAGAGGGTTTTCTTGAAGTTGTCTCCCACTCATGGGCCAGATAAAATGATTAGAAAACAAGCCAAAGCTGCAGCCCCTTGTCTATCCTGACTCTCAGGAGCCCACACCTGTTCCTTGGACCTGGCCGGTTCAGCAAGTTCCATTTTCTGCAACTGTGAGCCCCTGAGGGGTGATGATTGGCTGAGCTGGGCAGCCTAACCGTGCCGGCCAGCCCTCCCCAGGTGTGCCTGGGTTGAGATCAATATAAATACCACTCCAGGCAGCAAGAGCCCCTGCAGCTGTGCCTGACGCCATTTTCTCTGCCCTGTCAGCAGTCTCGGGGCTGGGCTGGTGGGAGGGAGTGAGAGGCCACGGCTTTGTGGGTGGCCCAGTGTGAGTGGGGCTCTGCTGGACTTTCTGCAGCAGGTGCCAGGCTGCCACCTGCTGAAGAAGAGGATGTGTCACCCATACCTGCTGCTGGAATTTCTCCCTGGGCAGAGGTGAGGAAGGAAAAAAGCAGTGGGGGCAGGGACAGGACGGGTATCTCAGGCAGGGAAATGGAAATCTTCCAGAAGAGCACCCGGGGCCAGGACCATCCTGGCTGGCCTGCAGGCACCAAGTCGGCCGGCATGCTGTCACTCGTGTGGCTCTATGGCCCTTCCTCTAGGCTTTCAAGTCCTTGTATATATTCAGGTGTTTTACCTGGGACGGGTGGGAATAGTTCAGCAGCAACTGGCCTGGGGCTCAGCTCACGTTTACTCACAGATGCCTCGGCACGGTGCCCCAGCTTTGCAATGAGGACGCTTGTTGCGTGGGGGCTGCTGGCTGAATGGGAGATGATTCCCCACCACTGACCAACTTCAGAATTGTTTACAACTGGAGCAAGTGCCCTGATACGGTTTTCCTCTGTGGAACTGGTGGGTTCTGTGTTTTTTTTCTCTTTTTCGTTTTTGGTTCAAGGTAGATTATATTCCTCTTTTTTGTATTTACAGATAGAAGCATGGAAATAATTTATTCATATAAATACATGTATGTGAAGGGAATAATTGTTTTTTCTGTTTTATTTTTTAAATTTTATTTCTTTTCAATTGTGAATTTTATTTTATATTTTTATACAGCAGGTTCTTATTGGTTATCTATTTTATACATATAAATGTATACATGCCAATCCCAGTCTCTCAACTCCTCCCACCACCACCCCCCCAACAGCTTTCCCCCCTTGTTGTCCATACATTTGTTGTCTACATCTGTTGCTCTATTTATGCCTTGCAAAATGGTTAATCTGTACGGTTTTTCTAGGTTCCACATATATGCATGAATATACAAGATTTGTTTTTCTCTTTCTGACTTACTTCACTCTGTATGACAGTCTCTAGATCCATCGACGTCTCTACAAATGACCCAATTTCATTCCTTTTCATGGCTTAGTAATATTCCATTTTATATACGTACCACAGCTTTATGCATTCGTCTGTCTGTGGGCATTTAGGTTGCTTCCATTACCTCGATATTGTAAATAGTGATGCAATGAACATTGCGGTGAATGTCTCTTTTTGATTTATGGTTTTGTCTGGGTATATGTCCAGTACTGGGATTGCTGTATCATATGGTAATTCTATTGTTAGTTTCTTAAGAAACTCCATATTGTTCTCCATAGTGAATGTAACAATTTATATTCCCAACAATAGTGGAAGAGGGTTCCTTTTCTCCACACCCTTTCCAGCATTTATTGTTTGTAGATTTTCTGATGATGCCCATTCTATCAGGTGTGAGGTGATACCTCATTGTTGAGTCCATTTTGTTGAGCAAGGGGTAGGTCTTGTCTATTACACATTTGGCTTAAGGAACAGTATCTGTGCTAATGTCAAACTCTGGTTTTATGCAGCACCCCAACTCACCTTCCCCCTTAAAAAAGCATAAGTTGCTTTTCTAAACTTGAGACCCTGTTCTGTTTTATAATTCAGTTCATGTGTAGCCAAGTTCACATTCCGTGTATTAGTGATATCTTATGATGTTTCTTTTTCTGTGTGACTTATTTCAGTTAGAATCATCAGACCTGAACCCACTCATTATGCTGCTACGGGCTTGATGACATAGATTTCATTGCTGAGTGATATTGCATTGTACGTAAGTACCACAACTTCTTTATCCATTTTTCACTTTCTGCGATATTGAACTTGTACCGTAAATGAGGTTCCTGTTAAGAGAGCTGTCCCAAACTTTGGGGTGGTTGTGTCTTTTTGATTTTACTTTCCCTAAGCTACAGCACCATAAGTGGAAGTGCCCTAGGCTCTGTTGCTTGTTTTTTAGATGTTTCAGGAAACACCATACACCTCTCCCGAGTGGCTGTTGGCAATTTACGTCCCGCCCATCAGCATAACAAGGCTCCCAGTTCTCCATGGCCTGTCCTGCCTTTCTGGATTTTACACTTTTTTCAGATGGCCCTTTTGACCGGGGGAAGTGAGACTTCATTGTAGTGCAGATTTCCTTTGCAAGCTTGCTTGGTTGGCCAAAAAGGGCGTATGCGTTTTTTCCTGAATATATTCAGGAAAAAACGCATACGCCCTTTTTGGCCAAGTGCATCATTGTGGACGTTCTGCCTCTTTTCCTATGCTTTAAATGCAATTCCAGTCTACCTCCTGAAATCGGTTTCCTGCAATTCTGCCCCGCTTTCAGGTCCTCTTGGCAGCCTTACTTCAGTATATTTTTGGACGATAGCTGTCATTTATAACTCTGCAGGTTTGTGAATTACAGTGCCCCTGAGCTCCTTTCTTCAACTCGCTTTCTTGTGAGCTGGCCGCTACACCGCAGGATTGCTTCAGGCCCTAATCTGGTTCCGGCACGGCACGCTGAGCCTTTGGTTAATTCCTCTTCCTGGTGGGAAATGAGAGTTAAATTTGCCCGTCCAGACACCTCCAGCTAGTCTCTCTTTGGCTCTCCGTACTCCTGTTCATCTTCCGCAGAAATTGCAAACTGGGCCAAACAGGAGGTTAAAGGCACTGACTCTCCAAGTCGGGAGAGTGTTAGTAAAGCGTCTGGAATGTTGCAGCCGAGTACCAGGGGACGAGAACTGAGACATATTGGAACACGTCTCCCGATCACACGGTTGATCATACTCTGGGTTCCACGTGCATGTTTTAACTGAAGGAAGAATCCCTTAAACCTGGAGAGTTGAGACCCGTGGAATGGGTACCATGCAATATGACTTCAAAGGGTCTTCATTTGCTCACCAAACCTCTCCAATCCTATCACTGCTGCGTTTATGTCCCTGTACACACGCTTGATTTTCTTTCAGAGACATAGCAATCCATAGGTTTTAAGATACTTACTAGTCAGTTACATTCTTAGGCATTTAATATGAGGTGTTGAGTCCATTTCGTTGAGCAAGGAGTAGCTCTTGTCTATTCCATATTTGGCTTAAGGAACTTTATCTGTGCTCATTTCAATCTCTGGTTTGATGCAGCACCCCAACTCACCTTTCCCCTTAAGCAAGCATAAGTTGGTTTTCTAAATTTGAGACCCTGTTCTGTTTTGTAATCCAGTTCCTGTGTAGCCAAGTTTACATTCCGTGTATTAGTGATATCTTATGATGTTTCTTTTTCTGTGTGACTTATTTCAGTTAGAATCATCATACCTGAATCCACTCATTATGCTGCTATGGGCCTGAAGACATAGATTTCATTGCTGAGTGATACTGCATTGTACGTAAGTACCACAACTTCTTTATCCATTTTTTGCTTTCTGCGATATTGAACTTGTAGCGTAAAGGAGGTTCTTGTAAACAGAGTCGTCCCAAACTTTGGAGTGGCTGTGTCTTCTTGATTTTTTTTCCCTAAGCTATAGGACCAGAAGTGGAAGTGCCCTAGGTTCTGTTGCTTTGTTTTTTAGATGTTTCAGGAAACACCATACACTTCTCCGGAGTGGCTGTTGGCAATTTACATCCCGCCCATCAGCATAACAAGGCTCCCAGTTCTCCATGGCCTGTCCTGCCTTTCTGGATTTATACTTTTTTCAGATGGCCCTTTTGACCGGGGGGAAGTGAGACTTCATTGTAGTACAGATTTCCTTTGCAAGCTTGCTTGGTTGGCCAAAAAGGGCGTATGCGTTTTTTCCTGAGGAAAAAACGCATACGCCCTTTTTGGCCAAGTGCATCATTGTGGACGTTCTGCCTCTTTTCCTATGCTTTAAATGCAATTCCAGTCTACCTCCTGAAATCGGTTTCCTGCAATTCTGCCCCGCTTTCAAGTCCTCTTGGCAGCCTTACTTCAGTATATTTTTGGACGATAGCTGTCATTTATAACTCTGCAGGTTTGTGAATTACAGTGCCCCTGAGCTCCTTTCTTCAACTCGCTTTCTTGTGAGCTGGCCACAACACCGCAGGATTGCTTCAGGCCCTAATCTGGTTCCGGCACGGCACGCTGAGCCTTTGGTTAATTCCTCTTCCTGGTGGGAAATGAGAGTTAAATTTGCCCGTCCAGACACCTCCAGCTAGTCTCTCTTTGGTTCTCCCTATTCCTGTTCATCTTCTTCAGAAATTGCAAAAGGGCCAAACAGGAGGTTAAAGGCACTGACTCTCCAAGTCGGGAGAGTGTTAGTAAAGCGTCTGGAATGTTGCACCCGAGTACCAGGGGACGAGAACTGAGACATATTGGAACACGTCTCCCAATCACACGGTTGATCATACTCTGGGTTCCACGTGCATGTTTTAGCTGAAGGAAGAATCCCTTAAACCTGGAGAGTTGAGATCCGTGGAATGGGTACCATGCAATATGACTTCAAAGGGTCTTCATTTGCTCACCGAACCTCTCCAATCCTATCACTGCTGCGTTTATGCCCCTGTACACAAGCTTGATTTTCTTTCAGAGACATAGCAATCCATAGGTTTTAAGATACTTACTAGTCAGGTACATTCTTAGGCGTTTAATATGGGCTGTTGAGTCCATTTCGTTGAGCAAGGAGTAGTTCTTGTCTATTCCATATTTGGCTTAAGGAACTTTATCTGTGCTCATTTCAATCTCTGGTTTGATGCAGCACCCCAACTCACCTTTCCCCTTAAGCAAGCATAAGTTGGTTTTCTAAATTTGAGAACCTGTTCTGTTTTGTAATCCAGTTCCTGTGTAGCCAAGTTTACATTCCGTGTATTAGTGATATCTTATGATATTTCTTTTTCTGTGTGACTTATTTCAGTTAGAATCATCATACCTGAATCCACTCATTATGCTGCTACGGGCCTGATTGCATAGATTTCATTGCTGAGTGATATTGCATTGGACGTAAGTACCACAACTTCTTTATTCATTTTTCACTTTCTGCGCTGTTGAACTTGTACCGTAAACGAGGTTCTTGTAAACAGAGCCTTCCCAAACTTTGGGGTGGCTGTGTCTTTTTGATTTTAATTCCCCTAAGCTATAGGACCATAAGTGGAAGTGCCCTAGGCTCTGTTGCTTTGTTTTTTAGATGTTTCAGGAATCACCATACACTTCTCCTGAGTGGCTGTTGGCAATTTACATCCCGCCCATCAGCATAACAAGGCTCCCAGTTCTCCATGGCCTGTCCTGCCTTTCTGGATTTTACACTTTTTTCAGATGGCCCTTTTGACAGGGGGGAAGTGAGACTTCATTGTAGTGCAGATTTCCTTTGCAAGCTTGCTTGGTTGGCCAAAAAGGGCGTATGCGTTTTTTCCTGAATATATTCAGGAAAAAACGCATACGCCCTTTTTGGCCAAGTGCATCATTGTGGACGTTCTGCCTCTTTTCCTATGCTTTAAATGCAATTCCAGTCTACCTCCTGAAATCAGTTTCCTGCAATTCTGCCCCGCTTTCAAGTCCTCTTGGCAGCCTTACTTCAGTATATTTTTGGACGATAGCTGTCATTTATAACTCTGCAGGTTTGTGAATTACAGTGCCCCTGAGCTCCTTTCTTCAACTCGCTTTCATGTGAGCTGGCCGCAACACCGCAGGATTGCTTCAGGCCCTAATCTGGTTCCGGCACGGTACGCAGAGCCTTTGGTTAATTCCTCTTCCTGGTGGGAAATGAGAGTTAAATTTGCCCGTCCAGACACCTCCACCTAGTCTCTCATTGGTTCTCCCTATTCCTGTTCATCTTCCCCAGAAATTGCAAAATGGGCCAAACAGGAAGTTAAAGGCACTGACTCTCCAAGTCGGGAGAGTGTTAGTAAAGCGTCTGGAATGTTGCACCCGAGTACCAGGGGACGAGAACTGAGACATATTGGAACACGTCTCCCGATCACACGGTTGATCATACTCTTCGTTCCACGTGCATGTTTTAGCTGAAGGAAGAATCCCTTAAACCTGGAGAGTTGAGACCCGTGGAATGGGTACCATGCAATATGACATCAAAGGGTCTTCATTTGCTCACCGAACCTCTCCAATCCTATCACTGCTGCGTTTATGCCCCTGTACACACGCTTGATTTTCTTTCAGAGACATAGCAATCCATAGGTTTTAAGATACTTACTAGTCAGGTACATTCTTAGGCGTTTAATATGGGGTGTTGATTCCATTTCGTTGAGCAAGGAGTAGTTCTTGTCTGTTCCATATTTGGCTTAAGGAACTTTATCTGTGCTCATTTCAATCTCTGGTTTTATGCAGCACCCCAACTCACCTTTCCCCTTAAGCAAGCATAAGTTGGTTTTCTAAATTTGAGACCCTGTTCTGTTTTGTAATCCAGTTCCTGTGTAGCCAAGTTTACATTCCGTGTATTAGTGATATCTTATGATGTTTCTTTTTCTGTGTGACTTATTTCAGTTAGAATCATCATACCTGAATCCACTCATTATGCTGCTACGGGCCTGATGACATAGATTTCATTGCTGAGTGATATTGCATTGAACGTAAGTACCACAACTTCTTTATCCATTTTTCACTTTCAGCGCTGTTGAACTTGTACCGTAAACGAGGTTCTTGTAAACACAGCCATCCCAAACTTTGGGGTGGCTGTGTCTTTTTGATTTTAATTTCCCTAAGCTATAGGACCATAAGCGGAAGTGCCCTAGGCTCTGTTGCTTTGTTTTTTAGATGTTTCAGGAATCACCATACACTTCTCTCCAGTGGCTGTTGGCAATTTACATCCCGCCCATCAGCATAACAAGGCTCCCAGTTCTCCATGGCCTGTCCTGCCTTTCTGGATTTTACACTTTTTTCAGATGGCCCTTTTGACCGGGAGGAAGTGAGACTTCATTGTAGTGCAGATTTCCTTTGCAAGCTTGCTTGGTTGGCCAAAAAGTGCGTATGCGTTTTTTCCTGAATATATTCAGGAAAAAACGCATACGCCCTTTTTGGCCAAGTGCATCATTGTGGACGTTCTGCCTCTTTTCCTATGCTTTAAATGCAATTCCAGTCTACCTCCTGAAATCGGTTTCCTGCAATTCTGCCCCGTTTTCAAGTCCTCTTGGCAGCCTTACTTCAGTATATTTTTGGACGATAGCTGTCATTTATAACTCTGCAGGTTTGTGAATTACAGTGCCCCTGAGCTCCTTTCTTCAACTCGCTTTCTTGGGAGCTGGCCGGATCACCGCAGCATTGCTTCAGGCCCTAATCTGGTTCCGGCACGGCACGCTGAGCCTTTGGTTAATTCCTCTTCCTGGTGGGAAATGAGAGTTAAATTTGTCCTTCCAGACACCTCCAGCTACTCTCTCATTGGTTCTCCCTATTCCTGTTCATCTTCCGCAGAAATTGCAAACTGGGCCAAACAGGAGGTTAAAGGCACTGACTCTCCAAGTCGGGAGAGTGTTAGTAAAGCGTCTGGAATGTTGTAGCCGAGTACCAGGGGACGAGAAGTGAGACATATTGGAACACGTCTCCCTATCACACGGTTTATCATACTCTGGGTTCCACATGCATGTTTTAGCTAAAGGAAGAATCTCTTAAACCTGGAGAGTTGAGACCCGTGGAATGGGTACCATGCAATATGACTTCAAAGGGTCTTCATTGGCTCACCGAACCTCTCCAATCCTATCACTGCTGCGTTTATGCCCCTGTACACACGCTTGATTCTCTTTCGGAGACATAGCAATCCATAAGTTTTAAGATACTTACCAGTCAGGTACATTCTTAGGCGTTTAATATGGGATGTTGATTCCATTTCGTTGAGCAAGGAGTAGTTCTTGTCTATTCCATATTTGGCTTAAGGAACTTTATCTGTGCTCATTTCAGTCTCTGGTTTGATGCAGCACCCCAACTCACCTTTCCGCTTAAGCAAGCATAAGTTGGTTTTCTAAATTGGAGACCCTGTTCTGTTTTGTAATCCAGTTCCTGTGTAGCCAAGTTTACATTCCGTGTATTAGTGATATCTTATGATGTTTCTTTTTCTGTGTGACTTATTTCAGTTAGAATCATCATACCTGAATCCACTCATTATGCTGCTACGGGCCTGATGACATAGATTTCATTGCTGAGTGATATTGCATTGTACGTAAGTACCACAACTTCTTTATCCATTTTTCGCTTTCTGCGATATTGAACTTGTCCCGTAAACGAGGTTCTTGTAAACAGAGTCGTCCCAAACTTTGGGGTGGCTGTGTCTTTTTGATTTTAATTTCACTAAGCTATAGGACCATAAGTGAAAGTGCCCTATGCTCTGTTGCTTTGTTTTTTAGATGTTTCAGGAAACACCATACACTTCTCCTGAGTGGCTGTTGGCAATTTACATCCCGCCCATCAGCATAACAAGGCTCCCAGTTCTCCATGGCCTGTCCTGCCTTTCTGGATTTTACACATTTTTCAGATGGCCCTTTTGACCTGGGAGAAGTGAGACTTCATTGTAGTGCAGATTTCCTTTGCAAGCTTGCTTGGTTGCCCAAAAAGGGCGTATGCTTTTTTTCCTGAATATATTCAGGAAAAAATGCATACGCCCTTTTTGGCCAAGTGCATCATTGTGGACTTTCTGCCTCTTTTCCTATGCTTTAAATGCAATTCCAGTCTACCTCCTGAAATCGGTTTCCTGCAATTCTGCCCCGCTTTCAAGTCCTCTTGGCAGCCTTACTTCAGTATATTTTTGGACGATAGCTGTCATTTATAACTCTGCAGGTTTGTGAATTACAGTGCCCCTGAGCTCCTTTCTTCAACTCACTTTCTTGTGAGCTGGCCGCAACACCGCAGGATTGCTTCAGGCCCTAATCTGGTTCCGGCACGGCACGCTGAGCCTTTGGTTAATTCCTCTTCCTGGTGGGAAATGAGAGTTAAATTTGCCCGTCCAGACACCTCCAGCTAGTCTCTCATTGGTTCTCCCTATTCCTGTTCATCTTCCGCAGAAATTGCAAACTGGGCCAAACAGGAGGTTAAAGGCACTGACTCTCCAAGTCGGGAGAGTGTTAGTAAAGCGTCTGGAATGTTGCAGCCGAGTACCAGGGGACGAGAACTGAGAGATATTGGAACACGTATCCCGATCACATGGTTGATTATACTCTGGGTTCCACGTGCATGTTTTAGCTGAATGAAGAATCCCTTAAACCTGGAGAGTTGAGACCCGTGGAATGGGTACCATGTAATATGACTTCAAAGGGTCTTCATTTGCTCACTGAACCTCTCCAATCCTATCACTGCTGCGTTTATGCCCCTGTACACACGCTTGATTTTCTTTCAGAGACATAGCAATCCATAGGTTTTAAGATACTTACTAGTCAGGTACATTCTTAGGCGTTTAATATGGGGTGTTGAGTCCATTTCGTTGAGCAGTAGTAGTTCTTGTCTATTCCATATTTGGCTTAAGGAACTTTATCTGTGCTCATTTCAATCTCTGGTTTTATGCAGCACCCCAACTCACCTTTCCCCTTAAGCAAGCATAAGTTGGTTTTCTAAATTTGAGACCCTGTTCTGTTTTGTAATCCAGTTCCTGTGTAGCCAAGTTTACATTCCGTGTATTAGTGATATTTTATGATGTTTCTTTTTCTGTGTGACTTATTTCAGTTAGAATCATCATACCTGAATCCACTCTTTATGCTGCTATTGGCCTGAAGACATAGATTTCATTGCTGACTGATACTGCATTGTACGTAAGTACCACAACTTTTTTATCCATTTTTTGCTTTCTGCGATATTGAACTTGTAGCGTAAAGGAGGTTCTTGTAAACAGAGTCGTCCCAAACTTTGGGGTGGCTGTGTCTTTTTGATTTTTTTTCCCTAAGCTATAGGACCAGAAGTGGAAGTGCCCTAGGTTCTGTTGCTTTGTTTTTTAGATGTTTCAGGAAACACCATACACTTCTCCTGAGTGGCTGTTGGCAATTTACATCCCGCCAATCAGCATAACAAGGCTCCCAGTTCTCCATGGCCTGTCCTGCCTTTCTGGATTTTACACTTTTTTCAGATGGCCCTTTTGACCGGGGGGAAGTGAGACTTCATTGTAGTGCAGATTTCCTTTGCAAGGAAAACTTTGGGGTGGCTGTGTCTTTTTGATGTCAATTTCCCTAAGCTATAGGAGCATAAGTGGAAGTGCCCTAGGCTCTGTTGCTTTGTTTTTTAGATGTTTCAGGAAACACCAAACACTTCTCCCGAGTGGCTGTTGGCAATTTACATCCCGCCCATCAGCATAACAAGGCTCCCAGGTCTCCATGGCCTGTCCTGCCTTTCTGGATTTTACACTTTTTTCAGATGGCCCTTTTGACCGGGGGAAGTGAGCCTTCACTGTAGTGCAGATTTCCTTTGCAAGCTTGCTTGTTTGAACAAAAAGAGGGTATGCGTTTTTTCCTGAATATATTCAGGAAAAAACGCATACGCCCTTTTTGGCCAAGTGCATCATTGTGGACGTTCTGCCTCTTTTCCTATGCTTTAAATGCAATTCCAGTCTACCTCCTGAAATCGGTTTCCTGCAATTCTGCCCCGCTTTCAAGTCCTCTTGGCAGCCTTACTTCAGTATATTTTTGGACGATAGCTGTCATTTATAACTCTGCAGGTTTGTGAATTACAGTGCCCCTGAGCTCCTTTCTTCAACTCGCTTTCTTGTGAGCTGGCCGCAACACCGCAGGATTGCTTCAGGCCCTAATCTGGTTCCGGCACGGCACGCTGAGCCTTTGGTTAATTCCTCTTCCTGGTGGGAAATGAGAGTTAAATTTGCCCGTCCAGACACCTCCAGCTAGTCTCTCATTGGTTCTCCCTATTCCTGTTCATCTTCCGCAGAAATTGCAAATGGGCCAAACAGGAGGTTAAAGGCACTGACTTTCCAAGTCGGGAGAGTGTTAGTAAAGCATCTGGAATGTTGCACCCGAGTACCAGGGGACGAGAACTGAGACATATTGGAACACGTCTCCCGATCACACGGTTGAACATACTCTGGGTTCCACGTGCATGTTTTAGCTGAAGGAAGAATCCCTTAAACCTGGAGAGTTGAGACCCGTGGAATGGGTACCATGCAATATGACATCAAAGGGTCTTCATTTGCTCACCGAACCTCTCCAATCCTATCACTGCTGCGTTTATGCCCCTGTACACACGCTTGATTTTCTTTCAGAGACATAGCAATCCATAGGTTTTAAGATACTTACTAGTCAGGTACATTCTTAGGCGTTTAATATGGGGTGTTGATTCCATTTCGTTGAGCAAGGAGTAGTTCTTGTCTGTTCCATATTTGGCTTAAGGAACTTTATCTGTGCTCATTTCAATCTCTGGTTTTATGCAGCACCCCAACTCACCTTTCCCCTTAAGCAAGCATAAGTTGGTTTTCTAAATTTGAGACCCTGTTCTGTTTTGTAATCCAGTTCCTGTGTAGCCAAGTTTACATTCCGTGTATTAGTGATATCTTATGATGTTTCTTTTTCTGTGTGACTTATTTCAGTTAGAATCATCATACCTGAATCCACTCATTATGCTGCTACGGGCCTGATGACATAGATTTCATTGCTGAGTGATATTGCATTGAACGTAAGTACCACAACTTCTTTATCCATTTTTCACTTTCAGCGCTGTTGAACTTGTACCGTAAACGAGGTTCTTGTAAACACAGCCATCCCAAACTTTGGGGTGGCTGTGTCTTTTTGATTTTAATTTCCCTAAGCTATAGGACCATAAGCGGAAGTGCCCTAGGCTCTGTTGCTTTGTTTTTTAGATGTTTCAGGAATCACCATACACTTCTCTCCAGTGGCTGTTGGCAATTTACATCCCGCCCATCAGCATAACAAGGCTCCCAGTTCTCCATGGCCTGTCCTGCCTTTCTGGATTTTACACTTTTTTCAGATGGCCCTTTTGACCGGGAGGAAGTGAGACTTCATTGTAGTGCAGATTTCCTTTGCAAGCTTGCTTGGTTGGCCAAAAAGTGCGTATGCGTTTTTTCCTGAATATATTCAGGAAAAAACGCATACGCCCTTTTTGGCCAAGTGCATCATTGTGGACGTTCTGCCTCTTTTCCTATGCTTTAAATGCAATTCCAGTCTACCTCCTGAAATCGGTTTCCTGCAATTCTGCCCCGTTTTCAAGTCCTCTTGGCAGCCTTACTTCAGTATATTTTTGGACGATAGCTGTCATTTATAACTCTGCAGGTTTGTGAATTACAGTGCCCCTGAGCTCCTTTCTTCAACTCGCTTTCTTGGGAGCTGGCCGGATCACCGCAGCATTGCTTCAGGCCCTAATCTGGTTCCGGCACGGCACGCTGAGCCTTTGGTTAATTCCTCTTCCTGGTGGGAAATGAGAGTTAAATTTGTCCTTCCAGACACCTCCAGCTACTCTCTCATTGGTTCTCCCTATTCCTGTTCATCTTCCGCAGAAATTGCAAACTGGGCCAAACAGGAGGTTAAAGGCACTGACTCTCCAAGTCGGGAGAGTGTTAGTAAAGCGTCTGGAATGTTGTAGCCGAGTACCAGGGGACGAGAAGTGAGACATATTGGAACACGTCTCCCTATCACACGGTTTATCATACTCTGGGTTCCACATGCATGTTTTAGCTAAAGGAAGAATCTCTTAAACCTGGAGAGTTGAGACCCGTGGAATGGGTACCATGCAATATGACTTCAAAGGGTCTTCATTGGCTCACCGAACCTCTCCAATCCTATCACTGCTGCGTTTATGCCCCTGTACACACGCTTGATTCTCTTTCGGAGACATAGCAATCCATAAGTTTTAAGATACTTACCAGTCAGGTACATTCTTAGGCGTTTAATATGGGATGTTGATTCCATTTCGTTGAGCAAGGAGTAGTTCTTGTCTATTCCATATTTGGCTTAAGGAACTTTATCTGTGCTCATTTCAGTCTCTGGTTTGATGCAGCACCCCAACTCACCTTTCCGCTTAAGCAAGCATAAGTTGGTTTTCTAAATTGGAGACCCTGTTCTGTTTTGTAATCCAGTTCCTGTGTAGCCAAGTTTACATTCCGTGTATTAGTGATATCTTATGATGTTTCTTTTTCTGTGTGACTTATTTCAGTTAGAATCATCATACCTGAATCCACTCATTATGCTGCTACGGGCCTGATGACATAGATTTCATTGCTGAGTGATATTGCATTGTACGTAAGTACCACAACTTCTTTATCCATTTTTCGCTTTCTGCGATATTGAACTTGTCCCGTAAACGAGGTTCTTGTAAACAGAGTCGTCCCAAACTTTGGGGTGGCTGTGTCTTTTTGATTTTAATTTCACTAAGCTATAGGACCATAAGTGAAAGTGCCCTATGCTCTGTTGCTTTGTTTTTTAGATGTTTCAGGAAACACCATACACTTCTCCTGAGTGGCTGTTGGCAATTTACATCCCGCCCATCAGCATAACAAGGCTCCCAGTTCTCCATGGCCTGTCCTGCCTTTCTGGATTTTACACATTTTTCAGATGGCCCTTTTGACCTGGGAGAAGTGAGACTTCATTGTAGTGCAGATTTCCTTTGCAAGCTTGCTTGGTTGCCCAAAAAGGGCGTATGCTTTTTTTCCTGAATATATTCAGGAAAAAATGCATACGCCCTTTTTGGCCAAGTGCATCATTGTGGACTTTCTGCCTCTTTTCCTATGCTTTAAATGCAATTCCAGTCTACCTCCTGAAATCGGTTTCCTGCAATTCTGCCCCGCTTTCAAGTCCTCTTGGCAGCCTTACTTCAGTATATTTTTGGACGATAGCTGTCATTTATAACTCTGCAGGTTTGTGAATTACAGTGCCCCTGAGCTCCTTTCTTCAACTCACTTTCTTGTGAGCTGGCCGCAACACCGCAGGATTGCTTCAGGCCCTAATCTGGTTCCGGCACGGCACGCTGAGCCTTTGGTTAATTCCTCTTCCTGGTGGGAAATGAGAGTTAAATTTGCCCGTCCAGACACCTCCAGCTAGTCTCTCATTGGTTCTCCCTATTCCTGTTCATCTTCCGCAGAAATTGCAAACTGGGCCAAACAGGAGGTTAAAGGCACTGACTCTCCAAGTCGGGAGAGTGTTAGTAAAGCGTCTGGAATGTTGCAGCCGAGTACCAGGGGACGAGAACTGAGAGATATTGGAACACGTATCCCGATCACATGGTTGATTATACTCTGGGTTCCACGTGCATGTTTTAGCTGAATGAAGAATCCCTTAAACCTGGAGAGTTGAGACCCGTGGAATGGGTACCATGTAATATGACTTCAAAGGGTCTTCATTTGCTCACTGAACCTCTCCAATCCTATCACTGCTGCGTTTATGCCCCTGTACACACGCTTGATTTTCTTTCAGAGACATAGCAATCCATAGGTTTTAAGATACTTACTAGTCAGGTACATTCTTAGGCGTTTAATATGGGGTGTTGAGTCCATTTCGTTGAGCAGTAGTAGTTCTTGTCTATTCCATATTTGGCTTAAGGAACTTTATCTGTGCTCATTTCAATCTCTGGTTTTATGCAGCACCCCAACTCACCTTTCCCCTTAAGCAAGCATAAGTTGGTTTTCTAAATTTGAGACCCTGTTCTGTTTTGTAATCCAGTTCCTGTGTAGCCAAGTTTACATTCCGTGTATTAGTGATATTTTATGATGTTTCTTTTTCTGTGTGACTTATTTCAGTTAGAATCATCATACCTGAATCCACTCTTTATGCTGCTATTGGCCTGAAGACATAGATTTCATTGCTGACTGATACTGCATTGTACGTAAGTACCACAACTTTTTTATCCATTTTTTGCTTTCTGCGATATTGAACTTGTAGCGTAAAGGAGGTTCTTGTAAACAGAGTCGTCCCAAACTTTGGGGTGGCTGTGTCTTTTTGATTTTTTTTCCCTAAGCTATAGGACCAGAAGTGGAAGTGCCCTAGGTTCTGTTGCTTTGTTTTTTAGATGTTTCAGGAAACACCATACACTTCTCCTGAGTGGCTGTTGGCAATTTACATCCCGCCAATCAGCATAACAAGGCTCCCAGTTCTCCATGGCCTGTCCTGCCTTTCTGGATTTTACACTTTTTTCAGATGGCCCTTTTGACCGGGGGGAAGTGAGACTTCATTGTAGTGCAGATTTCCTTTGCAAGGAAAACTTTGGGGTGGCTGTGTCTTTTTGATGTCAATTTCCCTAAGCTATAGGAGCATAAGTGGAAGTGCCCTAGGCTCTGTTGCTTTGTTTTTTAGATGTTTCAGGAAACACCAAACACTTCTCCCGAGTGGCTGTTGGCAATTTACATCCCGCCCATCAGCATAACAAGGCTCCCAGGTCTCCATGGCCTGTCCTGCCTTTCTGGATTTTACACTTTTTTCAGATGGCCCTTTTGACCGGGGGAAGTGAGCCTTCACTGTAGTGCAGATTTCCTTTGCAAGCTTGCTTGTTTGAACAAAAAGAGGGTATGCGTTTTTTCCTGAATATATTCAGGAAAAAACGCATACGCCCTTTTTGGCCAAGTGCATCATTGTGGACGTTCTGCCTCTTTTCCTATGCTTTAAATGCAATTCCAGTCTACCTCCTGAAATCGGTTTCCTGCAATTCTGCCCCGCTTTCAAGTCCTCTTGGCAGCCTTACTTCAGTATATTTTTGGACGATAGCTGTCATTTATAACTCTGCAGGTTTGTGAATTACAGTGCCCCTGAGCTCCTTTCTTCAACTCGCTTTCTTGTGAGCTGGCCGCAACACCGCAGGATTGCTTCAGGCCCTAATCTGGTTCCGGCACGGCACGCTGAGCCTTTGGTTAATTCCTCTTCCTGGTGGGAAATGAGAGTTAAATTTGCCCGTCCAGACACCTCCAGCTAGTCTCTCATTGGTTCTCCCTATTCCTGTTCATCTTCCGCAGAAATTGCAAATGGGCCAAACAGGAGGTTAAAGGCACTGACTTTCCAAGTCGGGAGAGTGTTAGTAAAGCATCTGGAATGTTGCACCCGAGTACCAGGGGACGAGAACTGAGACATATTGGAACACGTCTCCCGATCACACGGTTGAACATACTCTGGGTTCCACGTGCATGTTTTAGCTGAAGGACGAATCCCTTAAACCTGGAGACTTGAGACCCGTGGAATGGGTACCATGCAATATGACTTCAAAGGGTCTTCATTTGCTCACCAAACCTCTCCAATCCTATCACTGCTGCGTTTATGCCCCTGTACACACGCTTGATTTTCTTTCAGAGACATAGCAATCCATAGGTTTTAAGATACTTACTAGTCAGGTACATTCTTAGGCGTTTAATATGGGCTGTTGAGTCCATTTCGTTGACCAAGGAGTAGTTCTTGTCTATTCCATATTTGGCTTAAGGAACTTTATCTGTGCTCATTTCAAACTCTGGTTTTATGCAGCACCCCATCTCACCTTTCTCCTTAAGCAAGCATAAGTTGGTTTTCTAAATTTGAGACCCTGTTCTGTTTTGTAATCCAGTTCCTGTGTAGCCAATTTACATTCGATGTATTAATGATATCTTATGATGTTTCTTTTTCTGTGTGACTTATTTCAGTTAGAATCATCATACCTGAATCCACTCATTATGCTGCTACGGGCCTGATGACATAGATTTCATTGCTGAGTGATATTGCATTATACGTAGGTACAACAACTTCTTTATCCATATTTCACTTTCTGCGCTATTGAACTTGTACCGTAAACGAGGTTCTTGTAAACAGAGCTGTCCCAAACTTTGGGGTGGCTGTGTCTTTTTGATTTTAATTTCCCTAAGCGATAGGACCATAAGTGGCACTGCCCTAGGGTCTGTTGCTTTGTTTTTTAGATGTTTCAGGAAACACCGTACACCTCTCCCAAGTGGCTGTTGGCAATTTACATCCCGCCCATCAGCATAACAAGGCTCCCAGTTCTCCATGGCCTGTCCTGCCTTTCTGGATTTTACACTTTTTTCAGATGACCCTTTTGACCGTGGGGAAGTGAGACTTCATTGTAGTGCAGATTTCCTTTGCAAGCTTGCTTGGTTGCCCAAAAAGGGCGTATGCGTTTTTTCCTGAATATACTCAGGAAAAAACGCATACGCCCTTTTTGGCCAAGTGCATCATTGTGGACGTTCTGCCTCTTTTCCTATGCTTTAAATGCAATTCCAGTCTACCTCCTGAAATCGGTTTCCTGCAATTCTGCCCCGCTTTCAAGTCCTCTTGGCAGCCTTACTTCAGTATATTTTTGGACGATAGCTGTCATTTATAACTCTGCAGGTTTGTGAATTACAGTGCCCCTGAGCTCCTTTCTTCAACTCGCTTTCTTGTGAGCTGGCCGCAACACCGCAGGATTGCTTCAGGCCCTAATCTGGTTCCGGCACGGCACGCTGAGCCTTTGGTTAATTCCTCATCCTGGTGGGAAATGAGAGTTAAATTTGCCCGTCTAGACTCCTCCAGCTAGTCTCTCTTTGGCTCTCCCTATTCCTGTTCATCT
This sequence comes from Leucopleurus acutus, assembly GCF_964270905.1. NCBI lineage: Eukaryota > Metazoa > Chordata > Mammalia > Artiodactyla > Delphinidae > Leucopleurus > Leucopleurus acutus. Next base: position 1,093,843 of record NW_028139203.1, read on the forward strand.
TCCGCAGAAATTGCAAACTGGGCCAAACAGGAGCTTAAAGGCACTGACTCTCCAAGTCGGGAGAGTGTTAGTAAAGCGTCTGGAATGTTGCCCCCGAGTACCAGGGGACGAGAACTGAGGCATATTGGAACACGTCTCCCGATCCCATGGTTGATCATACTCTAGGTTCCACGTGCATGTTTTAGCTGAAGGAAGAATCCCTTAAACCAGGAGAGTTGAGACCCGTGGAATGGGTACCATGCAATATGACTTCAAAGGGTCTTCATTTGCTCACCGAACCTCTCCAATCCTATCACTGCTGCGTTTATGCCCCTGTACACATGCTTGATTTTCTTTCAGAGACATAGCAATCCATAGGTTTTAAGATACTTACTAGTCAGGTACATTCTTAGGCGTTTAATATGGGGTGTTGAGTCCATTTCGTTGAGCAAGGAGTAGCTCTTGTCTATTCCATATTTGGCTTAAGGAACTTTATCTGTGCTCATTTCAATCTCTGGTTTGATGCAGCACCCCAACTCACCTTTTCGCTTAAGCAAGCATAAGTTGGTTTTCTAAATTTGAGACCCTGTTCTGATTTGTAATCCAGTTCCTGTGTAGCCAAGTTTACATTCCGTGTATTAGTGATATCTTATGATGTTTCTTTTTCTGTGTGACTTATTTCAGTTAGAATCATCATACCTGAATCCATTCATTATACTGCTACGGGCCTGATGACATAGATTTCATTGCTGAGTGATATTGCATTGTACGTAAGTACCACAACTTCTTTATCCATATTTCACTTTCTGCGCTATTGAACTTGTACCGTAAACGAGGTTCTTGTAAACAGAGCCGTCCCAAACTTTGGGGTGGCTGTGTCTTTTTGATTTGAATTTCCCTAAGCTATAGGACCATAAGTGGAAGTGCCCTAGGCTCTGTTGCTTTGTTTTTTAGATGTTTAAGGAAACACCATACACTTCTCCCAAGTGGCTGTTGGCAATTTACATCCCGCCCATCAGCATAACAAGGCTCCCAGTTCTCCATGGCCTGTCCTGCCTTTCTGGATTTTACACTTTTTTCAGGTGGCCCTTTTGACCGGGGGAAGTGAGCCTTCATTGTAGTGCAGATTTCCTTTGCAAGCTTGCTTGGTTGACCAAAACGGGCGTATGCGTTTTTTCCTGAATATATTCAGGGAAAAACGCATACGCCCTTTTTGGCCAAGTGCATCATTGTGGACGTTCTGCCTCTTTTCCTATGCTTTAAATGCAATTCCAGTCTACCTCCTGAAATCGGTTTCCTGCAATTCTGCCCCGCTTTCAAGTCCTCTTGGCAGCCTTACTTCAGTATATTTTTGGACGATAGCTGTCATTTATAACTCTGCAGGTTTGTGAATTACAGTGCCCCTGAGCTCCTTTCTTCAACTCGCTTTCTTGTGAGCTGGCCGCAACACTGAAGGATTGCTTCAGGCCCTAATCTGGTTCCGGCACGGCACGCTGAGCCTTTGGTTAATTCCTCTTCCTGGTGGGAAATGAGAGTTAAATTTGCCCGTCTAGACACCTCCATCTAGTCTCTCTTTGGCTCTCCCTATTGCTGTTCATCTTCCGCAGAAATTGCAAACTGGGCCAAACAGTAGGTTAAAGGCACTGACTCTCCAAGTCGGGAGAGTGTTAGTAAAGCGTCTGGAATGTTGCACCCGAGTACCAGGGGACGAGAACTGAGGCATATTGGAACACGTCTCCCGATCCCATGGTTGATCATACTCTGGGTTCCACGTGCATGTTTTAGCTGAAGGAAGAATCCCTTAAACCAGGAGAGTTGAGACCCGTGGAATGGGTACCATGCAATATGACTTCAAAGGGTCTTCATTTGCTCACCGAACCTCTCCAATCCTATCACTGTTGCGTTTATGCCCCGGAACACACGCTTGATTTTCTTTCAGAGACAGAGCAATCCATAGGTTTTAAGATACTTACTAGTCAGGTACATTCTTAGGCGTTTAATATGGGGTGTTGAGTCCATTTCGTTGAGCAAGTAGTAGCTCTTGTCTATTCCATATTTGGCTTAAGGAACTTTATCAGTGCTCATTTCAATCTCTGGTTTGATGCAGCACCCCAAATCACCTTTCCCCTTAAGCAAGCATATGTTGGTTTTCTAAATTTGAGACCCTGTTTTGTTTTGTAATCCAGTTCCTGTGTAGCCAAGTTTACATTCCGTGTATTAGTGATATCTTATGATGTTTCTTTTTCTGTGTGACTTATTTCAGTTAGAATCATCATACCTGAATCCACTCATTATGATGCTACGGGCCTGATGACATAGATTTCATTGCTGGGTGATATTGCATTGTACGTATGTACCACAACTTCTTTATCCATTTTTCACTTTCTGCGATATTGAACTTGTACCGTAAACGAGGTTCTTTTAAACAGAGCCGTCCCAAACTTTGGGGTGGCTGTGTCTTTTTCATTTTAATTTCCCTAAGCGATAGGACCATAAGTGGAAGTGCCCTAGGGTCTGTTGCTTTGTTTTTTAGATGTTTCAGGAAACACCGTACACCTCTCCCTATTGGCTGTTGGCAATTTACATCCCGCCCATCAGCATAACAAGGCTCCCAGTTCTCCATGGCCTGTCCTGCCTTTCTGGATTTTACACTTTTTTCAGATGACCCTTTTGACCGTGGGGAAGTGAGACTTCATTGTAGTGCAGATTTCCTTTGCAAGCTTGCTTGGTTGGCCAAAAAGGGCGTATGCGTTTTTTCCTGAATATATTCAGGAAAAAACGCATACGCCCTTTTTGGCCAAGTGCATCATTGTGGACGTTCTGCCTCTTTTCCTATGCTTTAAATGCAATTCCAGTCTACCTCCTGAAATCGGTTTCCTGCAATTCTGCCCCGCTTTCAAGTCCTCTTGGCAGCCTTACTTCAGTATATTTTTGGACGATAGCTGTCATTTATAACTCTGCAGGTTTGTGAATTACACTGCCCCTGAGCTCCTTTCTTCAACTCGCTTTCTTGTGAGCTGGCCGCAACACCGCAGGATTGCTTCAGGCCCTAATCTGGTTCCGGCACGGCACGCTGAGCCTTTGGTTAATTCCTCTTCCTGGTGGGAAATGAGAGTTAAATTTGCCCGTCTAGACTCCTCCAGCTAGTCTCTCTTTGGCTCTCCCTATTCCTGTTCATCTTCCGCAGAAATTGCAAACTAGGCCAAACAGGAGGTTAAAGGCACTGACTTTCCAAGTCGGGAGAGTGTTAGTAAAGCGTCTGGAATGTTGCACCCGAGTACCAGGGGACGAGAAGTGAGGCATATTGGAACACGTCTCCCGATCCCATGGTTGATCATACTCTGGGTTCCACGTGCATGTTTTAGCTGAAGGAAGAATCCCTTAAACCAGGAGAGTTGAGACCCGTGGAATGGGTACCATGCAATATGACTTCAAAGGGTCTTCATTTGCTCACCGAACCTCTCCAATCCTATCACTGCTGCGTTTATGCCCCTGTACACATGCTTGATTTTCTTTCAGAGACATAGCAATCCATAGGTTTTAAGATACTTACTAGTCAGGTACATTCTTAGACGTTTAATATGGGGTGTTGAGTCCATTTCGTTGAGCAAGGAGTAGCTCTTGTCTATTCCATATTTGGCTTAAGGAACTTTATCTGTGCTCATTTCAATCTCTGGTTTGATGCAGCACCCCAACTCACCTTTTCGCTTAAGCAAGCATTAGTTGGTTTTCTAAATTTGAGACCCTGTTCTGATTTGTAATCCAGTTCCTGTGTAGCCAAGTTTACATTCCGTGTATTAGTGATATCTTATGATGTTTCTTTTTCTGTGTGACTTATTTCAGTTAGAATCATCATACCTGAATCCATTCATTATACTGCTACGGGCCTGATGACATAGATTTCATTGCTGAGTGATATTGCATTGTACGTAAGTACCACAACTTCTTTATCCATATTTCACTTTCTGCGCTATTGAACTTGTACCGTAAACGAGGTTCTTGTAAACAGAGCCGTCCCAAACTTTGGGGTGGCTGTGTCTTTTTCATTTTAATTTCCCTAAGCTATAGGACCATAAGTGGAAGCGCCCTAGGCTCTGTTGCTTTGTTTTTTAGATGTTTAAGGAAACACCATACACTTCTCCCAAGTGGCTGTTGGCAGTTTACATCCCGCCCATCAGCATAACAAGGCTCCCAGTTCTCCATGGCCTGTCCTGCCTTTCTGGATTTTACACTTTTTTCAGGTGGCCCTTTTGACCGGGGGAAGTGAGCCTTCATTGTAGTGCAGATTTCCTTTGCAAGCTTGCTTGGTTGGCCAAAAAGTGCGTATGCGTTTTTTCCTGAATATATTCAGGAAAAAACGCATACGCCCTTTTTGGCCAAGTGCATCATTGTGGACGTTCTGCCTCTTTTCCTATGCTTTAAATGCAATTCCAGTCTAACTCCTGAAATCGGTTTCCTGCAATTCTGCCCCGCTTTCAGGTCCTCTTGGCAGCCTTACTTCAGTATATTTTTGGACGATAGCTGTCATTTATAACTCTGCAGGTTTGTGAATTACAGTGCCCCTGAGCTCCTTTCTTCAACTCGCTTTCTTGTGAGCTGGCCGCTACAGTGCAGGATTGCTTCAGGCCCTAATCTGGTTCCGGCACGGCACGCTGAGCCTTTGGTTAATTCCTCTTCCTGGTGGGAAATGAGAGTTAAATTTGCCCGTCCAGACACCTCCAGCTAGTCTCTCTTTGGCTCTCCGTACTCCTGTTCATCTTCCGCAGAAATTGCAAACTGGGCCAAACAGGAGGTTAAAGGCACTGACTCTCCAAGTCGGGAGAGTGTTAGTAAAGCGTCTGGAATGTTGCAGCCGAGTACCAGGGGACGAGAACTGAGACATATTGGAACACGTCTCCCGATCACACGGTTGATCATACTCTGGGTTCCACGTGCATGTTTTAACTGAAGGAAGAATCCCTTAAACCTGGAGAGTTGAGACCCGTGGAATGGGTACCATGCAATATGACTTCAAAGGGTCTTCATTTGCTCACCAAACCTCTCCAATCCTATCACTGCTGCGTTTATGCCCCTGTACACACGCTTGATTTTCTTTCAGAGACATAGCAATCCATAGGTTTTAAGATACTTACTAGTCAGTTACATTCTTAGGCATTTAATATGGGGTGTTGAGTCCATTTCGTTGAGCAAGGAGTAGCTCTTGTCTATTCCATATTTGGCTTAAGGAACGTTATCTGTGCTCATTTCAATCTCTGGTTTGATGCAGCACCCCAACTCACCTTTTCGCTTAAGCAAGCATAAGTTGGTTTTCTAAATTTGAGACCCTGTTCTGTTTTGTAATCCAGTTCCTGTGTAACCAAGTTTACATTCCGTGTATTGGTGATATCTTATGATGTTTCTTTTTCTGTGTGACTTATTTCAGTTAGAATCATCATACCTGAATCCACTCATTATGCTGCTACGGGCCTGATGACATAGATTTCATTGCTGAGTGATATTGCATTGTACGTAAGTACCACAACTTCTTTATCCATATTTCACTTTCTGCGCTATTGAACTTGTACAGTAAACGAGGTTCTTGTAAACAGAGCCGTCCCAAACTTTGGGGTGGCTGTGTCTTTTTGATTTGAATTTCCCTAAGCTATAGGACCATAAGTGGAAGTGCCCTAGGCTCTGTTGCTTTGTTTTTTAGATGTTTAAGGACACACCATACACTTCTCCCAAGTGGCTGTTGGCAATTTACATACCGCCCATCAGCATAACAAGGCTCCCAGTTATCCATGGCCTGTCCTGCCTTTCTGGATTTTACACTTTTTTCAGATGGCCCTTTTGACAGGGGGGAAGTGAGACTTCATTGTAGTGCAGATTTCCTTTGCAAGCTTGCTTGGTTGGCCAAAAAGGGCGTATGCGTTTTTTCCTGAATATATTCAGGAAAAAACGCATACGCCCTTTTTGGCCAAGTGCATCATTGTCCGCGTTCTGCCTCCTTTCCTATGCTTTAAATGTAATTCCAGTCTACCTCCTGAAATCGGTTTCCTGCAATTCTGCCCCGCCTTCAAGTCCTCTTGGCACCCTTACTTCAGTATATTTTTGGACGATAGCTGTCATTTATAACTCTGAAGGTTTGTGAATTACAGTGCCCCTGAGCTCCTTTCTTCAACTCACTTTCTTGTGAGCTGGCCGCAACACCGCAGGATTGCTTCAGGCCCTAATCTGGTTCCAGCACGGCACTCTGAGCCTTTGGTTAATTCCTATTCCTGGTGGAAAATGAGAGTTAAATTTGCCCATCCAGACACCTCCCGCTAGTCTCTCATTGGTTCTCCCTATTCCTGTTCATCTTCCGCAGAAATTGCAAACTGGGCCAAACAGGAGGTTAAAGGCACTGACTCTCCAAGTCTGGAGAGTGTTAGTAAAGCGTCTGGAATGTTGCACCCGCGTACCAGGGGCGAGAAATGAGACATATTGGAACACGTCTCCCGATCACATGGTTGAACATACTCTGGGTTCCACATACATGTTTTAGTTGAAGGAAGAATCCCTTAAACCCGGAGAGTTGAGACCCGTGGTATGGGTACCCGGCAATATGACTTCAAAGGGTCTTCATTTGCTCACCAAACCTCTCCAATCCTATGACTGCTGCATTTATGCCCCTGTCCACAAGCTGGATTCTCTTTCGGAGACATAGCAATCCATAAGTTTTAAGATACTTACCAGTCAGGGACATTCTTAGGCGTTTAATATGGGGTGTTGAGTCCATTTCGTTGAGCAAGGAGTAGCTCTTGTCTATTCCATATTTGGCTTAAGGAACTTTATCTGTGCTCATTTCAATCGCTGGTTCTATGGAGCACCCCAACTCACCTTTCCCCTTAAGCAAGCATAAGTTGGTTTTCTAAATTTGAGACCCTGTTGTGTTTTGTAATCCAGTTCCTGTGTAGCCAAGTTTACATTCCGTGTATTAGTGATATCTTATGATGTTTCTTTTTCTGTGTGACTTATTTCAGTTAGAATCATCATACCTGAATCCACTCATTATGCTGCTACGGGCCTGATGACATAGATTTCATTGCTGAGTGATATTGCATTGTACGTAAGTACCACAACTTCTTTATCCATTTTTCGCTTTCTGCGATATTGAACTTGTCCCGTAAACGAGGTTCTGGTAAACAGAGTTGTCCCAAACTTTGGGGTGGCTGTGTCTTTTTGATTTTAATTTCCCTAAGGTATAGGACCATAAGTGGAAGTGCCCTATGCTCTGTTGCTTTGTTTTTTAGATGTTTCAGGAAACACCATACACTTCTCCCGAGTGGCTGTTGGCAATTTACATCCCGCCCATCAGCATAACAAGGCTCCCAGTTCTCCATGGCCTGTCCTGCCTTTCTGGATTTATACTTTTTTCAGATGGCCCTTTTGACCGGGGGGAAGTGAGACTTCATTGTAGTACAGATTTCCTTTGCAAGCTTGCTTGGTTGGCCAAAAAGGGCGTATGCGTTTTTTCCTGAATATAGTCAGGAAAAAACGCATACGCCCTTTTTGGCCAAGTGCATCATTGTGGACGTTCTGCCTCTTTTCCTATGCTTTAAATGCAATTCCAGTCTACCTCCTGAAATCGGTTTCCTGCAATTCTGCCCCGCTTTCAAGTCCTCTTGGCAGCCTTACTTCAGTATATTTTTGGACGATAGCTGTCATTTATAACTCTGCAGGTTTGTGAATTACAGTGCCCCTGAGCTCCTTTCTTCAACTCGCTTTCTTGTGAGCTGGCCGCAACACCGCAGGATTGCTTCAGGCCCTAATGTGGTTCCGGCACGGCACGCTGAGCCTTTGGTTAACTCCTCTTCCTGGTGGGAAATGAGAGTTAAATTTGCCCGTCCAGACACCTCCAGCTAGTCTCTCATTGGTTCTCCCTATTCCTGTTCATCTTCCGGAGAAATTGCAAACTGGGCCAAACAGGAGGTTAAAGGCACTGACTCTCCAAGTCGGGAGAGTGTTAGTAAAGCATCTGGAATGTTGCACCCCAGTACCAGGGGACGAGAACTGAGACATATTGGAACACGTCTCCCGATCACACGGTTGATCATACTCTGGGTTCCACATGCATGTTTTAGCTGAAGGAAGAATCCCTTAAACCTGGAGAGTTGAGACCCGTGGAATGGGTACCATGCAATATGACTTCAAAGGGTCTTCATTTGCTCACCAAACCTCTCCAATGCTATCACTGCTGCGTTTATGCCCCTGTACACACGCTTGATTTTCTTTCAGAGACATAGCAATCCATAGCTTTTAAGATACTTACTAGTCAGGTACATTCTTAGGCGTTTAATATGGGATGTTGATTCCATTTCGTTGAGCAAGGAGTAGTTCTTGTCTATTCCATATTTGGCTTAAGGAACTTTATCTGTGCTCATTTCAGTCTCTGGTTTGATGCAGCACCCCAACTCACCTTTCCGCTTAAGCAAGCATAAGTTGGTTTTCTAAATTGGAGACCCTGTTCTGTTTTGTAATCCAGTTCCTGTGTAGCCAAGTTTACATTCCGTGTATTAGTGATATCTTATGATGTTTCTTTTTCTGTGTGACTTATTTCAGTTAGAATCATCATACCTGAATCCACTCATTATGCTGCTACGGGCCTGATGACATAGATTTCATTGCTGAGTGATATTGCATTGTACGTAAGTACCACAACTTCTTTATCCATTTTTCGCTTTCTGCGATATTGAACTTGTCCCGTAAACGAGGTTCTTGTAAACAGAGTCGTCCCAAACTTTGGGGTGGCTGTGTCTTTTTGATTTTAATTTCACTAAGCTATAGGACCATAAGTGAAAGTGCCCTATGCTCTGTTGCTTTGTTTTTTAGATGTTTCAGGAAACACCAAACACTTCTCCCGAGTGGCTGTTGGCAATTTACATCCCGCCCATCAGCATAACAAGGCTCCCAGTTCTCCATGGCCTGTCCTGCCTTTCTGGATTTTACACATTTTTCAGATGGCCCTTTTGACCTGGGAGAAGTGAGACTTCATTGTAGTGCAGATTTCCTTTGCAAGCTTGCTTGGTTGCCCAAAAAGGGCGTATGCTTTTTTTCCTGAATATATTCAGGAAAAAATGCATACGCCCTTTTTGGCCAAGTGCATCATTGTGGACTTTCTGCCTCTTTTCCTATGCTTTAAATGCAATTCCAGTCTACCTCCTGAAATCGGTTTCCTGCAATTCTGCCCCGCTTTCAAGTCCTCTTGGCAGCCTTACTTCAGTATATTTTTGGACGATAGCTGTCATTTATAACTCTGCAGGTTTGTGAATTACAGTGCCCCTGAGCTCCTTTCTTCAACTCACTTTCTTGTGAGCTGGCCGCAACACCGCAGGATTGCTTCAGGCCCTAATCTGGTTCCGGCACGGCACGCTGAGCCTTTGGTTAATTCCTCTTCCTGGTGGGAAATGAGAGTTAAATTTGCCCGTCCAGACACCTCCAGCTAGTCTCTCATTGGTTCTCCCTATTCCTGTTCATCTTCCGCAGAAATTGCAAACTGGGCCAAACAGGAGGTTAAAGGCACTGACTCTCCAAGTCGGGAGAGTGTTAGTAAAGCGTCTGGAATGTTGCAGCCGAGTACCAGGGGATGAGAACTGAGAGATATTGGAACACGTATCCCGATCACATGGTTGATTATACTCTGGGTTCCATGTGCATGTTTTAGCTGAATGAAGAATCCCTTAAACCTGGAGAGTTGAGACCCGTGGAATGGGTACCATGTAATATGACTTCAAAGGGTCTTCATTTGCTCACTGAACCTCTCCAATCCTATCACTGCTGCGTTTATGCCCCTGTACACACGCTTGATTTTCTTTCAGAGACATAGCAATCCATAGGTTTTAAGATACTTACTAGTCAGGTACATTCTTAGGCGTTTAATATGGGGTGTTGAGTCCATTTCGTTGAGCAGTAGTAGTTCTTGTCTATTCCATATTTGGCTTAAGGAACTTTATCTGTGCTCATTTCAATCTCTGGTTTTATGCAGCACCCCAACTCACCTTTCCCCTTAAGCAAGCATAAGTTGGTTTTCTAAATTTGAGACCCTGTTCTGTTTTGTAATCCAGTTCCTGTGTAGCCAAGTTTACATTCCGTGTATTAGTGATATTTTATGATGTTTCTTTTTCTGTGTGACTTATTTCAGTTAGAATCATCATACCTGAATCCACTCTTTATGCTGCTATTGGCCTGAAGACATAGATTTCATTGCTGACTGATACTGCATTGTACGTAAGTACCACAACTTTTTTATCCATTTTTTGCTTTCTGCGATATTGAACTTGTAGCGTAAAGGAGGTTCTTGTAAACAGAGTCGTCCCAAACTTTGGGGTGGCTGTGTCTTTTTGATTTTTTTTCCCTAAGCTATAGGACCAGAAGTGGAAGTGCCCTAGGTTCTGTTGCTTTGTTTTTTAGATGTTTCAGGAAACACCATACACTTCTCCTGAGTGGCTGTTGGCAATTTACATCCCGCCAATCAGCATAACAAGGCTCCCAGTTCTCCATGGCCTGTCCTGCCTTTCTGGATTTTACACTTTTTTCAGATGGCCCTTTTGACCGGGGGGAAGTGAGACTTCATTGTAGTGCAGATTTCCTTTGCAAGGAAAACTTTGGGGTGGCTGTGTCTTTTTGATGTCAATTTCCCTAAGCTATAGGAGCATAAGTGGAAGTGCCCTAGGCTCTGTTGCTTTGTTTTTTAGATGTTTCAGGAAACACCAAACACTTCTCCCGAGTGGCTGTTGGCAATTTACATCCCGCCCATCAGCATAACAAGGCTCCCAGGTCTCCATGGCCTGTCCTGCCTTTCTGGATTTTACACTTTCTTCAGATGGCCCTTTTGACCGGGGGAAGTGAGCCTTCACTGTAGTGCAGATTTCCTTTGCAAGCTTGCTTGTTTGAACAAAAAGAGGGTATGCGTTTTTTCCTGAATATATTCAGGAAAAAACGCATACGCCCTTTTTGGCCAAGTGCATCATTGTGGACGTTCTGCCTCTTTTCCTATGCTTTAAATGCAATTCCAGTCTACCTCCTGAAATCGGTTTCCTGCAATTCTGCCCCGCTTTCAAGTCCTCTTGGCAGCCTTACTTCAGTATATTTTTGGACGATAGCTGTCATTTATAACTCTGCAGGTTTGTGAATTACAGTGCCCCTGAGCTCCTTTCTTCAACTCGCTTTCTTGTGAGCTGGCCGCAACACCGCAGGATTGCTTCAGGCCCTAATCTGGTTCCGGCACGGCACGCTGAGCCTTTGGTTAATTCCTCTTCCTGGTGGGAAATGAGAGTTAAATTTGCCCGTCCAGACACCTCCAGCTAGTCTCTCATTGGTTCTCCCTATTCCTGTTCATCTTCCGCAGAAATTGCAAATGGGCCAAACAGGAGGTTAAAGGCACTGACTTTCCAAGTCGGGAGAGTGTTAGTAAAGCGTCTGGAATGATGCACCCGAGAACCAGGGGACGAGAACTGAGACATATTGGAACACGTCTCCCGATCACACGGTTGCTCATACTCTGGGTTCCACATGCATGTTTTAGCTGAAGGAAGAATCGCTTAAACCTGGAGAGTTGAGACCCGTGGAATGGGTACCATGCAATATGACTTCAAAGGGTCTTCATTTGCTCACCGAACCTCTCCTATGCTATCACTGCTGCCTTTATGCCCCTGTACACACGCTTGATTTTCTTTCAGAGACATAGCAATCCATAGCTTTTAAGATACTTACAAGTCAGGTACATTCTTAGGCGTTTAATATGAGATGTTGATTCCATTTCGTTGAGCAAGGAGTAGTTCTTGTCTATTCCATATTTGGCTTAAGAAACTTTATCTGTGCTCATTTCAGTCTCTGGTTTGATGCAGCACCCCAACTCACCTTTCCGCTTAAGCAAGCATAAGTTGGTTTTCTAAATTGGAGACCCTGTTCTGTTTTGTAATCCAGTTCCTCTGTAGCCAAGTTTACATTCCGTGTATTAGTGATATTTTATGATGTTTCTTTTTCTGTGTGACTTATTTCAGTTAGAATCATCATACCTGTATCCACTCATTATGCTGCTATGGGCCTGATGACATAGATTTCATTGCTGAGTGATATTGCATTGTACGTAAGTACCACAACTTCTTTATCCATTTTGCGCTTTCTGCGATATTGAACTTGTCCCGTAAACGAGGTTCTTGTAAACAGAGTCGTCCGAAACTTTGGGGTGGCTGTGTCTTTTTGATTTTAATTTCCCTAAGCTATAGGACCATAAGTGGAAGTGCCCTATGCTCTGTTGCTTTGTTTTTTAGATGTTTCAGGAAACACCATACACTTCTCCCGAGTGGCTGTTGGCAATTTACATCCCGCGCATCAGCATAACAAGGCTCCCAGGTCTACATGGCCTGTCCTGCCTTTCTGGATTTTACACTTTTTTCAGATGGCCCTTTTGACCAGGGGGAAGTGAGACTTCATTGTAGTGCAGATTTCCTTTGCAAGCTTGCTTGGTTGCCCAAAAAGGGCGTATGCGTTTTTTCCTGAATATACTCAGGAAAAAACGCATACGCCCTTTTTGGCCAAGTGCATCATTGTGGACGTTCTGCCTCTTTTCCTATGATTTAAATGCAATTCCAGTGTACCTCCTGAAATCAGTTTCCTGCAATTCTGCCCCGCTTTCAAGTCCTCTTGGCAGCCTCACTTCAGTATATTTTTGGACGATAGCTGTCATTTATAACTCTGCAGGTTTGTGAATTACAGTGCCCCTGAGCTCCTTTCTTCAACTCGCTTTCTTGTGAGCTGGCCGCAACACCGCAGGATTGCTTCAGGCCCTAATCTGGTTCCGGCACGGTACGCAGCGCCTTTGGTTAATTCCTCTTCCTGGTGGGAAATGAGAGTTAAATTTGCCCGTCCAGACACCTCCAGCTAGTCTCTCATTGGTTCTCCCTATTCCTGTTCATCTTCCGCAGAAATTGCAAATGGGCCAAACAGGAGGTTAAAGGCACTGACTTTCCAAGTCGGGAGAGTGTTAGTAAAGCGTCTGGAATGATGCACCCGAGAACCAGGGGACGAGAACTGAGACATATTGGAACACGTCTCCCGATCACACGGTTGCTCATACTCTGGGTTCCACATGCATGTTTTAGCTGAAGGAAGAATCGCTTAAACGTGGAGAGTTGAGACCCGTGGAATGGGTACCATGCAATATGACTTCAAAGGGTCTTCATTTGCTCACCGAACCTCTCCTATGCTATCACTGCTGCCTTTATGCCCCTGTACACACGCTTGATTTTCTTTCAGAGACATAGCAATCCATAGCTTTTAAGATACTTACAAGTCAGGTACATTCTTAGGCGTTTAATATGAGATGTTGATTCCATTTCGTTGAGCAAGGAGTAGTTCTTGTCTATTCCATATTTGGCTTAAGAAACTTTATCTGTGCTCATTTCAGTCTCTGGTTTGATGCAGCACCCCAACTCACCTTTCCGCTTAAGCAAGCATAAGTTGGTTTTCTAAATTGGAGACCCTGTTCTGTTTTGTAATCCAGTTCCTCTGTAGCCAAGTTTACATTCCGTGTATTAGTGATATTTTATGATGTTTCTTTTTCTGTGTGACTTATTTCAGTTAGAATCATCATACCTGTATCCACTCATTATGCTGCTATGGGCCTGATGACATAGATTTCATTGCTGAGTGATATTGCATTGTACGTAAGTACCACAACTTCTTTATCCATTTTGCGCTTTCTGCGATATTGAACTTGTCCCGTAAACGAGGTTCTTGTAAACAGAGTCGTCCGAAACTTTGGGGTGGCTGTGTCTTTTTGATTTTAATTTCCCTAAGCTATAGGACCATAAGTGGAAGTGCCCTATGCTCTGTTGCTTTGTTTTTTAGATGTTTCAGGAAACACCATACACTTCTCCCGAGTGGCTGTTGGCAATTTACATCCCGCGCATCAGCATAACAAGGCTCCCAGGTCTACATGGCCTGTCCTGCCTTTCTGGATTTTACACTTTTTTCAGATGGCCCTTTTGACCAGGGGGAAGTGAGACTTCATTGTAGTGCAGATTTCCTTTGCAAGCTTGCTTGGTTGCCCAAAAAGGGCGTATGCGTTTTTTCCTGAATATACTCAGGAAAAAACGCATACGCCCTTTTTGGCCAAGTGCATCATTGTGGACGTTCTGCCTCTTTTCCTATGATTTAAATGCAATTCCAGTGTACCTCCTGAAATCAGTTTCCTGCAATTCTGCCCCGCTTTCAAGTCCTCTTGGCAGCCTCACTTCAGTATATTTTTGGACGATAGCTGTCATTTATAACTCTGCAGGTTTGTGAATTACAGTGCCCCTGAGCTCCTTTCTTCAACTCGCTTTCTTGTGAGCTGGCCGCAACACCGCAGGATTGCTTCAGGCCCTAATCTGGTTCCGGCACGGTACGCAGCGCCTTTGGTTAATTCCTCTTCCTGGTGGGAAATGAGAGTTAAATTTGCCCGTCCAGACACCTCCACCTAGTCTCTCATTGGTTCTCCCTATTCCTGTTCATCTTCCCCAGAAATTGCAAAATGGGCCAAACAGGAAGTTAAAGGCACTGACTCTCCAAGTCGGGAGAGTGTTAGTAAAGCGTCTGGAATGTTGCACCCGAGTACCAGGGGACGAGAACTGAGACATATTGGAACACGTCTCCCGATCACATGGTTGATCATACTCTTCGTTCCACGTGCATGTTTTAGCTGAAGGAAGAATCCCTTAAACCTGGAGAGTTGAGACCCGTGGAATGGGTACCATGCAATATGACATCAAAGGGTCTTCATTTGCTCACCGAACCTCTCCAATCCTATCACTGCTGCGTTTATGCCCCTGTACACACGCTTGATTTTCTTTCAGAGACATAGCAATCCATAGGTTTTAAGATACTTACTAGTCAGGTACATTCTTAGGCGTTTAATATGGGGTGTTGATTCCATTTCGTTTAGCAAGGAGTAGTTCTTGTCTGTTCCATATTTGGCTTAAGGAACTTTATCTGTGCTCATTTCAATCTCTGGTTTTATGCAGCACCCCAACTCACCTTTCCCCTTAAGCAAGCATAAGTTGGTTTTCTAAATTTGAGACCCTGTTCTGTTTTGTAATCCAGTTCCTGTGTAGCCAAGTTTACATTCCGTGTATTAGTGATATCTTATGATATTTCTTTTTCTGTGTGACTTATTTCAGTTAGAATCATCATACCTGAATCCACTCATTATGCTGCTACGGGCCTGATGACATAGATTTCATTGCTGAGTGATATTGCATTGAACGTAAGTACCACAACTTCTTTATCCATTTTTCACTTTCAGCGCTGTTGAACTTGTACCGTAAACGAGGTTCTTGTAAACACAGCCATCCCAAACTTTGGGGTGGCTGTGTCTTTTTGATTTTAATTTCCCTAAGCTATAGGACCATAAGTGGAAGTGCCCTAGGCTCTGTTGCTTTGTTTTTTAGATGTTTCAGGAATCACCATACACTTCTCTCCAGTGGCTGTTGGCAATTTACATCCCGCCCATCAGCATAACAAGGCTCCCAGTTCTCCATGGCCTGTCCTGCCTTTCTGGATTTTACACTTTTTTCAGATGGCCCTTTTGACCGGGAGGAAGTGAGACTTCATTGTAGTGCAGATTTCCTTTGCAAGCTTGCTTGGTTGGCCAAAAAGTGCGTATGCGTTTTTTCCTGAATATATTCAGGAAAAAACGCATACGCCCTTTTTGGCCAAGTGCATCATTGTGGACGTTCTGCCTCTTTTCCTATGCTTTAAATGCAATTCCAGTCTACCTCCTGAAATCGGTTTCCTGCAATTCTGCCCCGTTTTCAAGTCCTCTTGGCAGCCTTACTTCAGTATATTTTTGGACGATAGCTGTCATTTATAACTCTGCAGGTTTGTGAATTACAGTGCCCCTGAGCTCCTTTCTTCAACTCGCTTTCTTGGGAGCTGGCCGGATCACCGCAGCATTGCTTCAGGCCCTAATCTGGTTCCGGCACGGCACGCTGAGCCTTTGGTTAATTCCTCTTCCTGGTGGGAAATGAGAGTTAAATTTGTCCTTCCAGACACCTCCAGCTACTCTCTCATTGGTTCTCCCTATTCCTGTTCATCTTCCGCAGAAATTGCAAACTGGGCCAAACAGGAGGTTAAAGGCACTGACTCTCCAAGTCGGGAGAGTGTTAGTAAAGCGTCTAGAATGTTGTAGCCGAGTACCAGGGGACGAGAAGTGAGACATATTGGAACACGTCTCCCGATCACACGGTTTATCATACTCTGGGTTCCACATGCATGTTTTAGCTAAAGGAAGAATCTCTTAAACCTGGAGAGTTGAGACCCGTGGAATGGGTACCATGCAATATGACTTCAAAGGGTCTTCATTTGCTCACCGAACCTCTCCAATCCTATCACTGCTGCGTTTATGCCCCTGTACACACGCTTGATTCTCTTTCGGAGACATAGCAATCCATAAGTTTTAAGATACTTACCAGTCAGGTACATTCTTAGGCGTTTAATATGGGATGTTGATTCCATTTCGTTGAGCAAGGAGTAGTTCTTGTCTATTCCATATTTGGCTTAAGGAACTTTATCTGTGCTCATTTCAGTCTCTGGTTTGATGCAGCACCCCAACTCACCTTTCCGCTTAAGCAAGCATAAGTTGGTTTTCTAAATTGGAGACCCTGTTCTGTTTTGTAATCCAGTTCCTGTGTAGCCAAGTTTACATTCCGTGTATTAGTGATATCTTATGATGTTTCTTTTTCTGTGTGACTTATTTCAGTTAGAATCATCATACCTGAATCCACTCATTATGCTGCTACGGGCCTGATGACATAGATTTCATTGCTGAGTGATATTGCATTGTACGTAAGTACCACAACTTCTTTATCCATTTTTCGCTTTCTGCGATATTGAACTTGTCCCGTAAACGAGGTTCTTGTAAACAGAGTCGTCCCAAACTTTGGGGTGGCTGTGTCTTTTTGATTTTAATTTCACTAAGCTATAGGACCATAAGTGAAAGTGCCCTATGCTCTGTTGCTTTGTTTTTTAGATGTTTCAGGAAACACCAAACACTTCTCCCGAGTGGCTGTTGGCAATTTACATCCCGCCCATCAGCATAACAAGGCTCCCAGTTCTCCATGGCCTGTCCTGCCTTTCTGGATTTTACACATTTTTCAGATGGCCCTTTTGACCTGGGAGAAGTGAGACTTCATTGTAGTGCAGATTTCCTTTGCAAGCTTGCTTGGTTGCCCAAAAAGGGCGTATGCTTTTTTTCCTGAATATATTCAGGAAAAAATGCATACGCCCTTTTTGGCCAAGTGCATCATTGTGGACTTTCTGCCTCTTTTCCTATGCTTTAAATGCAATTCCAGTCTACCTCCTGAAATCGGTTTCCTGCAATTCTGCCCCGCTTTCAAGTCCTCTTGGCAGCCTTACTTCAGTATATTTTTGGACGATAGCTGTCATTTATAACTCTGCAGGTTTGTGAATTACAGTGCCCCTGAGCTCCTTTCTTCAACTCACTTTCTTGTGAGCTGGCCGCAACACCGCAGGATTGCTTCAGGCCCTAATCTGGTTCCGGCACGGCACGCTGAGCCTTTGGTTAATTCCTCTTCCTGGTGGGAAATGAGAGTTAAATTTGCCCGTCCAGACACCTCCAGCTAGTCTCTCATTGGTTCTCCCTATTCCTGTTCATCTTCCGCAGAAATTGCAAACTGGGCCAAACAGGAGGTTAAAGGCACTGACTCTCCAAGTCGGGAGAGTGTTAGTAAAGCGTCTGGAATGTTGCAGCCGAGTACCAGGGGATGAGAACTGAGAGATATTGGAACACGTATCCCGATCACATGGTTGATTATACTCTGGGTTCCACGTGCATGTTTTAGCTGAATGAAGAATCCCTTAAACCTGGAGAGTTGAGACCCGTGGAATGGGTACCATGTAATATGACTTCAAAGGGTCTTCATTTGCTCACTGAACCTCTCCAATCCTATCACTGCTGCGTTTATGCCCCTGTACACACGCTTGATTTTCTTTCAGAGACATAGCAATCCATAGGTTTTAAGATACTTACTAGTCAGGTACATTCTTAGGCGTTTAATATGGGGTGTTGAGTCCATTTCGTTGAGCAGTAGTAGTTCTTGTCTATTCCATATTTGGCTTAAGGAACTTTATCTGTGCTCATTTCAATCTCTGGTTTTATGCAGCACCCCAACTCACCTTTCCCCTTAAGCAAGCATAAGTTGGTTTTCTAAATTTGAGACCCTGTTCTGTTTTGTAATCCAGTTCCTGTGTAGCCAAGTTTACATTCCGTGTATTAGTGATATTTTATGATGTTTCTTTTTCTGTGTGACTTATTTCAGTTAGAATCATCATACCTGAATCCACTCTTTATGCTGCTATTGGCCTGAAGACATAGATTTCATTGCTGACTGATACTGCATTGTACGTAAGTACCACAACTTTTTTATCCATTTTTTGCTTTCTGCGATATTGAACTTGTAGCGTAAAGGAGGTTCTTGTAAACAGAGTCGTCCCAAACTTTGGGGTGGCTGTGTCTTTTTGATTTTTTTTCCCTAAGCTATAGGACCAGAAGTGGAAGTGCCCTAGGTTCTGTTGCTTTGTTTTTTAGATGTTTCAGGAAACACCATACACTTCTCCTGAGTGGCTGTTGGCAATTTACATCCCGCCAATCAGCATAACAAGGCTCCCAGTTCTCCATGGCCTGTCCTGCCTTTCTGGATTTTACACTTTTTTCAGATGGCCCTTTTGACCGGGGGGAAGTGAGACTTCATTGTAGTGCAGATTTCCTTTGCAAGGAAAACTTTGGGGTGGCTGTGTCTTTTTGATGTCAATTTCCCTAAGCTATAGGAGCATAAGTGGAAGTGCCCTAGGCTCTGTTGCTTTGTTTTTTAGATGTTTCAGGAAACACCAAACACTTCTCCCCAGTGGCTGTTGGCAATTTACATCCCGCCCATCAGCATAACAAGGCTCCCAGGTCTCCATGGCCTGTCCTGCCTTTCTGGATTTTACACTTTTTTCAGATGGCCCTTTTGACCGGGGGAAGTGAGCCTTCACTGTAGTGCAGATTTCCTTTGCAAGCTTGCTTGTTTGAACAAAAAGAGGGTATGCGTTTTTTCCTGAATATATTCAGGAAAAAACGCATAGGCCCTTTTTGGCCAAGTGCATCATTGTGGACGTTCTGCCTCTTTTCCTATGCTTTAAATGCAATTCCAGTCTACCTCCTGAAATCGGTTTCCTGCAATTCTGCCCCGCTTTCAAGTCCTCTTGGCAGCCTTACTTCAGTATATTTTTGGACGATAGCTGTCATTTATAACTCTGCAGGTTTGTGAATTACAGTGCCCCTGAGCTCCTTTCTTCAACTCGCTTTCTTGTGAGCTGGCCGCAACACCGCAGGATTGCTTCAGGCCCTAATCTGGTTCCGGCACGGCACGCTGAGCCTTTGGTTAATTCCTCTTCCTGGTGGGAAATGAGAGTTAAATTTGCCCGTCCAGACACCTCCAGCTAGTCTCTCATTGGTTCTCCCTATTCCTGTTCATCTTCCTCAGAAATTGCAAATGGGCCAAACAGGAGGTTAAAGGCACTGACTTTCCAAGTCGGGAGAGTGTTAGTAAAGCATCTGGAATGTTGCACCCGAGTACCAGGGGACGAGAACTGAGACATATTGGAACACGTCTCCCGATCACACGGTTGAACATACTCTGGGTTCCACGTGCATGTTTTAGCTGAAGGAAGAATCCCTTAAACCTGGAGACTTGAGACCCGTGGAATGGGTACCATGCAATATGACTTCAAAGGGTCTTCATTTGCTCACCAAACCTCTCCAATCCTATCACTGCTGCGTTTATGCCCCTGTACACACGCTTGATTTTCTTTCAGAGACATAGCAATCCATAGGTTTTAAGATACTTACTAGTCAGGTACATTCTTAGGCGTTTAATATGGGCTGTTGAGTCCATTTCGTTGACCAAGGAGTAGTTCTTGTCTATTCCATATTTGGCTTAAGGAACTTTATCTGTGCTCATTTCAAACTCTGGTTTTATGCAGCACCCCATCTCACCTTTCTCCTTAAGCAAGCATAAGTTGGTTTTCTAAATTTGAGACCCTGTTCTGTTTTGTAATCCAGTTCCTGTGTAGCCAATTTACATTCGATGTATTAATGATATCTTATGATGTTTCTTTTTCTGTGTGACTTATTTCAGTTAGAATCATCATACCTGAATCCACTCATTATGCTGCTACGGGCCTGATGACATAGATTTCATTGCTGAGTGATATTGCATTATACGTAAGTACAACAACTTCTTTATCCATATTTCACTTTCTGCGCTATTGAACTTGTACCGTAAACGAGGTTCTTGTAAACAGAGCTGTCCCAAACTTTGGGGTGGCTGTGTCTTTTTGATTTTAATTTCCCTAAGCGATAGGACCATAAGTGGAACTGCCCTAGGGTCTGTTGCTTTGTTTTTTAGATGTTTCAGGAAACACCGTACACCTCTCCCAAGTGGCTGTTGGCAATTTACATCCCGCCCATCAGCATAACAAGGCTCCCAGTTCTCCATGGCCTGTCCTGCCTTTCTGGATTTTACACTTTTTTCAGATGACCCTTTTGACCGTGGGGAAGTGAGACTTCATTGTAGTGCAGATTTCCTTTGCAAGCTTGCTTGGTTGGCCAAAAAGGTCGTATGCGTTTTTTCCTGAATATATTCAGGAAAAAACGCATATGCCCTTTTTGGCCAAGTGCATCATTGTGGACGTTCTGCCTCTTTTCCTATGCTTTAAATGCAATTCCAGTCTACCTCCTGAAATCGGTTTCCTGCAATTCTGCCCCGCTTTCAAGTCCTCTTGGCAGCCTTACTTCAGTATATTTTTGGACGATAGCTGTCATTTATAACTCTGCAGGTTTGTGAATTACAGTGCCCCTGAGCTCCTTTCTTCAACTCGCTTTCTTGTGAGCTGGCCGCAACACCGCAGGATTGCTTCAGGCCCTAATCTGGTTCCGGCACGGCACGCTGAGCCTTTGGTTAATTCCTCATCCTGGTGGGAAATGAGAGTTAAATTTGCCCGTCTAGACTCCTCCAGCTAGTCTCTCTTTGGCTCTCCCTATTCCTGTTCATCTTCCGCAGAAATTGCAAACTGGGCCAAACAGGAGCTTAAAGGCACTGACTCTCCAAGTCGGGAGAGTGTTAGTAAAGCGTCTGGAATGTTGCCCCCGAGTACCAGGGGACGAGAACTGAGGCATATTGGAACACGTCTCCCGATCCCATGGTTGATCATACTCTGGGTTCCACGTGCATGTTTTAGCTGAAGGAAGAATCCCTTAAACCAGGAGAGTTGAGACCCGTGGAATGGGTACCATGCAATATGACTTCAAAGGGTCTTCATTTGCTCACCGAACCTCTCCAATCCTATCACTGCTGCGTTTATGCCCCTGTACACATGCTTGATTTTCTTTCAGAGACATAGCAATCCATAGGTTTTAAGATACTTACTAGTCAGGTACATTCTTAGGCGTTTAATATGGGGTGTTGAGTCCATTTCGTTGAGCAAGGAGTAGCTCTTGTCTATTCCATATTTGGCTTAAGGAACTTTATCTGTGCTCATTTCAATCTCTGGTTTGATGCAGCACCCCAACTCACCTTTTCGCTTAAGCAAGCATAAGTTGGTTTTCTAAATTTGAGACCCTGTTCTGATTTGTAATCCAGTTCCTGTGTAGCCAAGTTTACATTCCGTGTATTAGTGATATCTTATGATGTTTCTTTTTCTGTGTGACTTATTTCAGTTAGAATCATCATACCTGAATCCATTCATTATACTGCTACGGGCCTGATGACATAGATTTCATTGCTGAGTGATATTGCATTGTACGTAAGTACCACAACTTCTTTATCCATATTTCACTTTCTGCGCTATTGAACTTGTACCGTAAACGAGGTTCTTGTAAACAGAGCCGTCCCAAACTTTGGGGTGGCTGTGTCTTTTTGATTTGAATTTCCCTAAGCTATAGGACCATAAGTGGAAGTGCCCTAGGCTCTGTTGCTTTGTTTTTTAGATGTTTAAGGAAACACCATACACTTCTCCTGAGTGGCTGTTGGCAATTTACATCCCGCCCATCAGCATAACAAGGCTCCCAGTTCTCCATGGCCTGTCCTGCCTTTCTGGATTTTACACTTTTTTCAGGTGGCCCTTTTGACCGGGGGAAGTGAGCCTTCATTGTAGTGCAGATTTCCTTTGCAAGCTTGCTTGGTTGACCAAAACGGGCATATGCGTTTTTTCCTGAATATATTCAGGGAAAAACGCATACGCCCTTTTTGGCCAAGTGCATCATTGTGGACGTTCTGCCTCTTTTCCTATGCTTTAAATGCAATTCCAGTCTACCTCCTGAAATCGGTTTCCTGCAATTCTGCCCCGCTTTCAAGTCCTCTTGGCAGCCTTACTTCAGTATATTTTTGGACGATAGCTGTCATTTATAACTCTGCAGGTTTGTGAATTACAGTGCCCCTGAGCTCCTTTCTTCAACTCGCTTTCTTGTGAGCTGGCCGCAACACTGCAGGATTGCTTCAGGCCCTAATCTGGTTCCGGCACGGCACGCTGAGCCTTTGGTTAATTCCTCTTCCTGGTGGGAAATGAGAGTTAAATTTGCCCGTCTAGACACCTCCATCTAGTCTCTCTTTGGCTCTCCCTATTGCTGTTCATCTTCCGCAGAAATTGCAAACTGGGCCAAACAGTAGGTTAAAGGCACTGACTCTCCAAGTCGGGAGAGTGTTAGTAAAGCGTCTGGAATGTTGCACCCGAGTACCAGGGGACGAGAACTGAAGCATATTGGAACACGTCTCCCGATCCCATGGTTGATCATACTCTGGGTTCCACGTGCATGTTTTAGCTGAAGGAAGAATCCCTTAAACCAGGAGAGTTGAGACCCGTGGAATGGGTACCATGCAATATGACTTCAAAGGGTCTTCATTTGCTCACCGAACCTCTCCAATCCTATCACTGTTGCGTTTATGCCCCGGAACACACGCTTGATTTTCTTTCAGAGACAGAGCAATCCATAGGTTTTAAGATACTTACTAGTCAGGTACATTCTTAGGCGTTTAATATGGGGTGTTGAGTCCATTTCGTTGAGCAAGTAGTAGCTCTTGTCTATTCCATATTTGGCTTAAGGAACTTTATCAGTGCTCATTTCAATCTCTGGTTTGATGCAGCACCCCAAATCACCTTTCCCCTTAAGCAAGCATATGTTGGTTTTCTAAATTTGAGACCCTGTTTTGTTTTGTAATCCAGTTCCTGTGTAGCCAAGTTTACATTCCGTGTATTAGTGATATCTTATGATGTTTCTTTTTCTGTGTGACTTATTTCAGTTAGAATCATCATACCTGAATCCACTCATTATGATGCTACGGGCCTGATGACATAGATTTCATTGCTGGGTGATATTGCATTGTACGTATGTACCACAACTTCTTTATCCATTTTTCACTTTCTGCGATATTGAACTTGTACCGTAAACGAGGTTCTTTTAAACAGAGCCGTCCCAAACTTTGGGGTGGCTGTGTCTTTTTCATTTTAATTTCCCTAAGCGATAGGACCATAAGTGGAAGTGCCCTAGGGTCTGTTGCTTTGTTTTTTAGATGTTTCAGGAAACACCGTACACCTCTCCCAATTGGCTGTTGGCAATTTACATCCCGCCCATCAGCATAACAAGGCTCCCAGTTCTCCATGGCCTGTCCTGCCTTTCTGGATTTTACACTTTTTTCAGATGACCCTTTTGACCGTGGGGAAGTGAGACTTCATTGTAGTGCAGATTTCCTTTGCAAGCTTGCTTGGTTGGCCAAAAAGGGCGTATGCGTTTTTTCCTGAATATATTCAGGAAAAAACGCATACGCCCTTTTTGGCCAAGTGCATCATTGTGGACGTTCTGCCTCTTTTCCTATGCTTTAAATGCAATTCCAGTCTACCTCCTGAAATCGGTTTCCTGCAATTCTGCCCCGCTTTCAAGTCCTCTTGGCAGCCTTACTTCAGTATATTTTTGGACGATAGCTGTCATTTATAACTCTGCAGGTTTGTGAATTACACTGCCCCTGAGCTCCTTTCTTCAACTCGCTTTCTTGTGAGCTGGCCGCAACACCGCAGGATTGCTTCAGGCCCTAATCTGGTTCCGGCACGGCACGCTGAGCCTTTGGTTAATTCCTCTTCCTGGTGGGAAATGAGAGTTAAATTTGCCCGTCTAGACTCCTCCAGCTAGTCTCTCTTTGGCTCTCCCTATTCCTGTTCATCTTCCGCAGAAATTGCAAACTAGGCCAAACAGGAGGTTAAAGGCACTGACTCTCCAAGTCGGGAGAGTGTTAGTAAAGCGTCTGGAATGTTGCACCCGAGTACCAGGGGACGAGAACTGAGGCATATTGGAACACGTCTCCCGATCCCATGGTTGATCATACTCTGGGTTCCACGTGCATGTTTTAGCTGAAGGAAGAATCCCTTAAACCAGGAGAGTTGAGACCCGTGGAATGGGTACCATGCAATATGACTTCAAAGGGTCTTCATTTGCTCACCGAACCTCTCCAATCCTATCACTGCTGCGTTTATGCCCCTGTACACATGCTTGATTTTCTTTCAGAGACATAGCAATCCATAGGTTTTAAGATACTTACTAGTCAGGTACATTCTTAGACGTTTAATATGGGGTGTTGAGTCCATTTCGTTGAGCAAGGAGTAGCTCTTGTCTATTCCATATTTGGCTTAAGGAACTTTATCTGTGCTCATTTCAATCTCTGGTTTGACGCAGCACCCCAACTCACCTTTTCGCTTAAGCAAGCATTAGTTGGTTTTCTAAATTTGAGACCCTGTTCTGATTTGTAATCCAGTTCCTGTGTAGCCAAGTTTACATTCCGTGTATTAGTGATATCTTATGATGTTTCTTTTTCTGTGTGACTTATTTCAGTTAGAATCATCATACCTGAATCCATTCATTATACTGCTACGGGCCTGATGACATAGATTTCATTGCTGAGTGATATTGCATTGTACGTAAGTACCACAACTTCTTTATCCATATTTCACTTTCTGCGCTATTGAACTTGTACCGTAAACGAGGTTCTTGTAAACAGAGCCGTCCCAAACTTTGGGGTGGCTGTGTCTTTTTCATTTTAATTTCCCTAAGCTATAGGACCATAAGTGGAAGCGCCCTAGGCTCTGTTGCTTTGTTTTTTAGATGTTTAAGGAAACACCATACACTTCTCCCAAGTGGCTGTTGGCAGTTTACATCCCGCCCATCAGCATAACAAGGCTCCCAGTTCTCCATGGCCTGTCCTGCCTTTCTGGATTTTACACTTTTTTCAGGTGGCCCTTTTGACCGGGGGAAGTGAGCCTTCATTGTAGTGCAGATTTCCTTTGCAAGCTTGCTTGGTTGGCCAAAAAGTGCGTATGCGTTTTTTCCTGAATATATTCAGGAAAAAACGCATACGCCCTTTTTGGCCAAGTGTATCATTGTGGACGTTCTGCCTCTTTTCCTATGCTTTAAATGCAATTCCAGTCTACCTCCTGAAATCGGTTTCCTGCAATTCTGCCCCGCTTTCAGGTCCTCTTGGCAGCCTTACTTCAGTATATTTTTGGACGATAGCTGTTATTTATAACTCTGCAGGTTTGTGAATTACAGTGCCCCTGAGCTCCTTTCTTCAACTCGCTTTCTTGTGAGCTGGTCGCTACAGCGCAGGATTGCTTCAGGCCCTAATCTGGTTCCGGCACGGCACGCTGAGCCTTTGGTTAATTCCTCTTACTGGTGGGAAATGAGAGTTAAATTTGCCCGTCCAGACACCTCCAGCTAGTCTCTCTTTGGCTCTCCGTACTCCTGTTCATCTTCCGCAGAAATTGCAAACTGGGCCAAACAGGAGGTTAAAGGCACTGACTCTCCAAGTCGGGAGAGTGTTAGTAAAGCGTCTGGAATGTTGCAGCCGAGTATCAGGGGACGAGAACTGAGACATATTGGAACACGTCTCCCGATCACACGGTTGATCATACTCTGGGTTCCACGTGCATGTTTTAACTGAAGGAAGAATCCCTTAAACCTGGAGAGTTGAGACCCGTGGAATGGGTACCATGCAATATGACTTCAAAGGGTCTTCATTTGCTCACCAAACCTCTCCAATCCTATCACTGCTGCGTTTATGCCCCTGTACACACGCTTGATTTTCTTTCAGAGACATAGCAATCCATAGGTTTTAAGATACTTACTAGTCAGTTACATTCTTAGGCATTTAATATGGGGTGTTGAGTCCATTTCGTTGAGCAAGGAGTAGCTCTTGTCTATTCCATATTTGGCTTAAGGCACGTTATCTGTGCTCATTTCAATCTCTGGTTTGATGCAGCACCCCAACTCACCTTTTCGCTTAAGCAAGCATAAGTTGGTTTTCTAAATTTGAGACCCTGTTCTGTTTTGTAATCCAGTTCCTGTGTAACCAAGTTTACATTCCGTGTATTGGTGATATCTTATGATGTTTCTTTTTCTGTGTGACTTATTTCAGTTAGAATCATCATACCTGAATCCACTCATTATGCTGCTACGGGCCTGATGACATAGATTTCATTGCTGAGTGATATTGCATTGTACGTAAGTACCACAACTTCTTTATCCATATTTCACTTTCTGCGCTATTGAACTTGTACAGTAAACGAGGTTCTTGTAAACAGAGCCGTCCCAAACTTTGGGGTGGCTGTGTCTTTTTGATTTGAATTTCCCTAAGCTATAGGACCATAAGTGGAAGTGCCCTAGGCTCTGTTGCTTTGTTTTTTAGATGTTTAAGGACACACCATACACTTCTCCCAAGTGGCTGTTGGCAATTTACATACCGCCCATCAGCATAACAAGGCTCCCAGTTCTCCATGGCCTGTCCTGCCTTTCTGGATTTTACACTTTTTTCAGATGGCCCTTTTGACAGGGGGGAAGTGAGACTTCATTGTAGTGCAGATTTCCTTTGCAAGCTTTCTTGGTTGGCCAAAAAGGGCGTATGCGTTTTTTCCTGAATATATTCAGGAAAAAACGCATACGCCCTTTTTGGCCAAGTGCATCATTGTCCGCGTTCTGCCTCCTTTCCTATGCTTTAAATGTAATTCCAGTCTACCTCCTGAAATCGGTTTCCTGCAATTCTGCCCCGCCTTCAAGTCCTCTTGGCACCCTTACTTCAGTATATTTTTGGACGATAGCTGTCATTTATAACTCTGAAGGTTTGTGAATTACAGTGCCCCTGAGCTCCTTTCTTCAACTCACTTTCTTGTGAGCTGGCCGCAACACCGCAGGATTGCTTCAGGCCCTAATCTGGTTCCAGCACGGCACTCTGAGCCTTTGGTTAATTCCTATTCCTGGTGGAAAATGAGAGTTAAATTTGCCCATCCAGACACCTCCCGCTAGTCTCTCATTGGTTTTCCCTATTCCTGTTCATCTTCCGCAGAAATTGCAAACTGGGCCAAACAGGAGGTTAAAGGCACTGACTCTCCAAGTCTGGAGAGTGTTAGTAAAGCGTCTGGAATGTTGCACCCGCGTACCAGGGGCGAGAAATGAGACATATTGGAACACGTCTCCCGATCACATGGTTGAACATACTCTGGGTTCCACATACATGTTTTAGTTGAAGGAAGAATCCCTTAAACCCGGAGAGTTGAGACCCGTGGTATGGGTACCCGGCAATATGACTTCAAAGGGTCTTCATTTGCTCACCAAACCTCTCCAATCCTATGACTGCTGCATTTATGCCCCTGTCCACAAGCTGGATTCTCTTTCGGAGACAAAGCAATCCATAAGTTTTAAGATACTTACCAGTCAGGGACATTCTTAGGCGTTTAATATGGGGTGTTGAGTCCATTTCGTTGAGCAAGGAGTAGCTCTTGTCTATTCCATATTTGGCTTAAGGAACTTTATCTGTGCTCATTTCAATCGCTGATTCTATGGAGCACCCCAACTCACCTTTCCCCTTAAGCAAGCATAAGTTGGTTTTCTAAATTTGAGACCCTGTTGTGTTTTGTAATCCAGTTCCTGTGTAGCCAAGTTTACATTCCGTGTATTAGTGATAGCTTATGATGTTTCTTTTTCTGTGTGACTTATTTCAGTTAGAATCATCATACCTGAATCCACTCATTATGCTGCTACGGGCCTGATGACATAGATTTCATTGCTGAGTGATATTGCATTGTACGTAAGTACCACAACTTCTTTATCCATTTTTCGCTTTCTGCGATATTGAACTTGTCCCGTAAACGAGGTTCTTGTAAACAGAGCCGTCCCAAACT
This sequence comes from Leucopleurus acutus, assembly GCF_964270905.1. Classification (NCBI taxonomy): domain Eukaryota; kingdom Metazoa; phylum Chordata; class Mammalia; order Artiodactyla; family Delphinidae; genus Leucopleurus; species Leucopleurus acutus. The sequence continues at coordinate 1,122,097 of NW_028139203.1, forward strand.
TTGGGGTGGCTGTGTCTTTTTCATTTTAATTTCCCTAAGCTATAGGACCATAAGTGGAAGCGCCCTAGGCTCTGTTGCTTTGTTTTTTAGATGTTTAAGGAAACACCATACACTTCTCCCGAGTGGCTGTTGGCAATTTACATCCCGCCCATCAGCATAACAAGGCTCCCAGTTCTCCATGGCCTGTCCTGCCTTTCTGGATTTATACTTTTTTCAGATGGCCCTTTTGACCGGGGGGAAGTGAGACTTCATTGTAGTACAGATTTCCTTTGCAAGCTTGCTTGGTTGGCCAAAAAGGGTGTATGCGTTTTTTCCTGAATATAGTCAGGAAAAAACGCATACGCCCTTTTTGGCCAAGTGCATCATTGTGGACGTTCTGCCTCTTTTCCTATGCTTTAAATGCAATTCCAGTCTACCTCCTGAAATCGGTTTCCTGCAATTCTGCCCCGCTTTCAAGTCCTCTTGGCAGCCTTACTTCAGTATATTTTTGGACGATAGCTGTCATTTATAACTCTGCAGGTTTGTGAATTACAGTGCCCCTGAGCTCCTTTCTTCAACTAGTTTTCTTGTGAGCTGGCCGCAACACCGCAGGATTGCTTCAGGCCCTAATGTGGTTCCGGCACGGCACGCTGAGCCTTTGGTTAACTCCTCTTCCTGGTGGGAAATGAGAGTTAAATTTGCCCGTCCAGACACCTCCAGCTAGTCTCTCTTTGGCTCTCCCTATTCCTGTTCATCTTCCGCAGAAATTGCAAATGGGCCAAACAGGAGGTTAAAGGCACTGACTTTCCAAGTCGGGAGAGTGTTAGTAAAGCATCTGGAATGTTGCACCCGAGTACCAGGGTCGAGAACTGAGACATATTGGAACACGTCTCCCGATCACACGGTTGCTCATACTCTGGGTTCCACATGCATGTTTTAGCTGAAGGAAGAATCGCTTAAACCTGGAGAGTTGAGACCCGTGGAATGGGTACCATGCAATATGACTTCAAAGGGTCTTCATTTGCTCACCGAACCTCTCCTATGCTATCACTGCTGCCTTTATGCCCCTGTACACACGCTTGATTTTCTTTCAGAGACATAGCAATCCATAGCTTTTAAGATACTTACAAGTCAGGTACATTCTTAGGCGTTTAATATGGGATGTTGATTCCATTTCGTTGAGCAAGGAGTAGTTCTTGTCTATTCCATATTTGGCTTAAGAAACTTTATCTGTGCTCATTTCAGTCTCTGGTTTGATGCAGCACCCCAACTCACCTTTCCGCTTAAGCAAGCATAAGTTGGTTTTCTAAATTGGAGACCCTGTTCTGTTTTGTAATCCAGTTCCTGTGTAGCCAAGTTTACATTCCGTGTATTAGTGATATCTTATGATGTTTCTTTTTCTGTGTGACTTATTTCAGTTCGAATCATCATACCTGAATCCACTCATTATGCTGCTACGGGCCTGATGACATAGATTTCATTGCTGAGTGATATTGCATTGTACGTAAGTACCACAACTTCTTTATCCATTTTTCGCTTTCTGCGATATTGAACTTGTCCCGTAAACGAGGTTCTTGTAAACAGAGTCGTCCGAAACTTTGGGGTGGCTGTGTCTTTTTGATTTTAATTTCCCTAAGCTATAGGACCATAAGTGGAAGTGCCCTACGCTCTGTTGCTTTGTTTTTTAGATGTTTCAGGAAACACCATACACTTCTCCCGAGAGGCTGTTGGCAATTTACATCCCGCGCATCAGCATAACAAGGCTCCCAGGTCTCCATGGCCTGTCCTGCCTTTCTGGATTTTACACTTTTTTCAGATGGCCCTTTTGACCAGGGGGAAGTGAGACTTCATTGTAGTGCAGATTTCCTTTGCAAGCTTGCTTGGTTGGCCAAAAAGGGCGTATGCGTTTTTTCCTGAATATACTCAGGAAAAAACGCATACGCCCTTTTTGGCCAAGTGCATCATTGTGGACGTTCTGCCTCTTTTCCTATGCTTTAAATGCAATTCCAGTCTACCTCCTGAAATCGGTTTCCTGCAATTCTGCCCCGCTTTCAAGTCCTCTTGGCAGCCTTACTTCAGTATATTTTTGGACGATAGCTGTCATTTATAACTCTGCAGGTTTGTGAATTACACTGCCCCTGAGCTCCTTTCTTCAACTCGCTTTCTTGTGAGCTGGCCGCAACACCGCAGGATTGCTTCAGGCCCTAATCTGGTTCCGGCACGGCACGCTGAGCCTTTGGTTAATTCCTCTTCCTGGTGGGAAATGAGAGTTAAATTTGCCCGTCCAGACACCTCCAGCTAGTCTCTCATTGGTTCTCCCTATTCCTGTTCATCTTCCGCAGAAATTGCAAACTGGGCCAAACAGGAGGTTAAAGGCACTGACTCTCCAAGTCGGGAGAGTGTTAGTAAAGCGTCTGGAATGTTGCACCCGAGTACCAGGGGACGAGAACTGAGACATATTGGAACACGTCTCCCGATCACACGGTTGATCATACTCTGGGTTCCACGTGCATGTTTTAGCTGAAGGAAGAATCCCTTAAACCTGGAGAGTTGAGACCCGTGGAATGGGTACCATGCAATATGACATCAAAGGGTCTTCATTTGCTCACCGAACCTCTCCAATCCTATCACTGCTGCGTTTTTGCCCCTGTACACACGCTTGATTTTCTTTCAGAGACATAGCAATCCATAGGTTTTAAGATACTTACTAGTCAGGTACATTCTTAGGCGTTTAATATGGGGTGTTGATTCCATTTTGTTGAGCAAGGAGTAGTTCTTGTCTATTCCATATTTGGCTTAAGGAACTTTATCTGTGCTCATTTCAATCTCTGGTTTTATGCAGCACCCCAACTCACCTTTCCCCTTAAGCAAGCATAAGTTGGTTTTCTAAATTTGAGACCCTGTTCTGTTTTGTAATCCAGTTCCTGTGTAGCCAAGTTTACATTCCGTGTATTAGTGATATCTTATGATGTTTCTTTTTCTGTGTGACTTATTTCATTTAGAATCATCATACCTGAATCCACTCATTATGCTGCTATGGGCCTGATGACATAGATTTCATTGCTGAGTGATATTGCATTGTACGTAAGTACCACAACTTCTTTATCCATTTTTCACTTTCTGCGATATTGTACTTGTAACGTAAATGACGTTCTTGTAAACAGAGCCGTCCCAAACTTTGGGGTGGCTGTGTCTTTTTGATTTTAATTTCCCTAAGCTATAGTACCATAAGTGGAAGTGCCCTAGGCTCTGTTGCTTTGTTTTTTAGATGTTTCAGGAAACACCATACACCTCTCCCGAGTGGCTCTTGGCAATTTACATCCCGCCCATCAGCATAACAAGGCTCCCAGTTCTCCATGGCCTGTCCTGCCTTTCTGGATTTTACACTTTTTTCAGATGGCCCTTTTGACAGGGGGGAAGTGAGACTTCATTGTAGTGCAGATTTCCTTTGCAAGCTTGCTTGGTTGGCCAAAAAGGGCGTATGCGTTTTTTCCTGAATATATTCAGGAAAAATCGCATACGCCCTTTTTGGCCAAGTGCATCATTGTCCACGTTCTGCCTCCTTTCCTATGCTTTAAATGTAATTCCAGTCTACCTCCTGAAATCGGTTTCCTGCAGTTCTGCCCCGCCTTCAAGTCCTCTTGGCACCCTTACTTCAGTATATTTTTGGACGATAGCTGTCATTTATAACTCTGAAGGTTTGTGAATTACAGTGCCCCTGAGCTCCTTTCTTCAACTCACTTTCTTGTGAGCTGGCCGCAACACCGCAGGATTGCTTCAGGCCCTAATCTGGTTCCAGCACGGCACTCTGAGCCTTTGGTTAATTCCTATTCCTGGTGGAAAATGAGAGTTAAATTTGCCCGTCCACACACCTCCACCTAGTCTCTCATTGGTTCTCCCTATTCCTGTTCATCTTCCGCAGAAATTGCAAACTGGGCCAAACAGGAGGTTAAAGGCACTGACTCTCCAAGTCGGGAGAGTGTTAGTAAAGCGTCTGGAATGTTGCACCCGCGTACCAGGGGACGAGAACTGAGACATATTGGAACACGTCTCCCGATCACACGGTTGATCATACTCTGGGTTCCACATACATGTTTTAGCTGAAGGAAGAATCCCTTAAACCCGGAGAGTTGAGACCCGTGGAATGGGTACCCGGCAATATGACTTCAAAGGGTCTTCATTTGCTCACCAAACCTCTCCAATCCTATGACTGCTGCATTTATGCCCCTGTCCACAAGCTGGATTCTCTTTCGGAGACATAGCAATCCATAAGTTTTAAGATACTTACCAGTCAGGGACATTCTTAGGCGTTTAATATGGGGTGTTGAGTCCATTTCGTTGAGCAAGGAGTAGCTCTTGTCTATTCCATATTTGGCTTAAGGAACTTTATCTGTGCTCATTTCAATCGCTGGTTCTATGGAGCACCCCAACTCACCTTTCCCCTTAAGCAAGCATAAGTTGGTTTTCTAAATTTGAGACCCTGTTGTGTTTTGTAATCCAGTTCCTGTGTAGCCAAGTTTACATTCCGTGTATTAGTGATATCTTATGATGTTTCTTTTTCTGTGTGACTTATTTCAGTTAGAATCATCATACATGAATCCACTCATTATGCTGCTACGGGCCTGATGACATAGATTTCATTGCTGAGTGATATTGCATTGTACGTAAGTACCACAACTTCTTTATCCATTTTTCGCTTTCTGCGATATTGAACTTGTCCCGTAAACGAGGTTCTTGTAAACAGAGTCGTCCCAAACTTTGGGGTGGCTGTGTCTTTTTGATTTTAATTTCCCTAAGATATAGGACCATAAGTGGAAGTGCCCTAGGCTCTGTTGCTTTGTTTTTTAGATGTTTCAGGAAACACCATACACTTATCCCGAGTGGCTGTTGGCAATTTACATCCTGCCCATCAGCATAACAAGGCTCCCAGTTCTCCATGGCCTGTCCTGCCTTTCTGGATTTATACTTTTTTCAGATGGCCCTTTTGACCGGGGGGAAGTGAGACTTCATTGTAGTACAGATTTCCTTTGCAAGCTTGCTTGGTTGGCCAAAAAGGGCGTATGCGTTTTTTCCTGAATATAGTCAGGAAAAAACGCATACGCCCTTTTTGGCCAAGTGCATCATTGTGGACGTTCTGCCTCTTTTCCTATGCTTTAAATGCAATTCCAGTCTACCTCCTGAAATCGGTTTCCTGCAATTCTGCCCCGCTTTCAAGTCCTCTTGGCAGCCTTACTTCAGTATATTTTTGGACGATAGCTGTCATTTATAACTCTGCAGGTTTGTGAATTACAGTGCCCCTGAGCTCCTTTCTTCAACTCGCTTTCTTGTGAGCTGACCACAACACCGCAGGATTGCTTCAGGCCCTAATCTGGTTCCGGCACGGCACGCTGAGCCTTTGGTTAACTGCTCTTCCTGGTGGGAAATGAGAGTTAAATTTGCCCGTCCAGACACCTCCACCTAGTCTCTCTTTGGCTCTCCCTATTCCTGTTCATCTTCCGCAGAAATTGCAAATGGGCCAAACAGGAGGTTAAAGGCACTGACTTTCCAAGTCGGGAGAGTGTTAGTAAAGCATCTGGAATGTTGCACCCGAGTACCAGGGTCGAGAACTGAGACATATTGGAACACGTCTCCCGATCACACGGTTGCTCATACTCTGGGTTCCACATGCATGTTTTAGCTGAAGGAAGAATCGCTTAAACCTGGAGAGTTGAGACCCGTGGAATGGGTACCATGCAATATGACTTCAAAGGGTCTTCATTTGCTCACCGAACCTCTCCAATGCTATCACTGCTGCGTTTATGCCCCTGTACACACGCTTGATTTTCTTTCAGAGACATAGCAATCCATAGCTTTTAAGATACTTACTAGTCAGGTACATTCTTAGGCGTTTAATATGGGATGTTGATTCCATTTCGTTGAGCAAGGAGTAGTTCTTGTCTATTCCATATTTGGCTTAAGAAACTTTATCTGTGCTCATTTCAGTCTCTGGTTTGATGCAGCACCCCAACTCACCTTTCCGCTTAAGCAAGCATAAGTTGGTTTTCTAAATTGGAGACCCTGTTCTGTTTTGTAATCCAGTTCCTGTGTAGCCAAGTTTACATTCCGTGTATTAGTGATATCTTATGATGTTTCTTTTTCTGTGTGACTTATTTCAGTTAGAATCATCATACCTGAATCCACTCATTATGCTGCTATGGGCCTGATGACATAGATTTCATTGCTGAGTGATATTGCATTGTACGTAAGTACCACAACTTCTTTATCCATTTTGCGCTTTCTGCGATATTGAACTTGTCCCGTAAACGAGGTTCTTGTAAACAGAGTCGTCCGAAACTTTGGGGTGGCTGTGTCTTTTTGATTTTAATTTCCCTAAGCTATAGGACCATAAGTGGAAGTGCCCTATGCTCTGTTGCTTTGTTTTTTAGATGTTTCAGGAAACACCATACACTTCTCCCGAGTGGCTGTTGGCAATTTACATCCCGCGCATCAGCATAACAAGGCTCCCAGGTCTCCATGGCCTGTCCTGCCTTTCTGGATTTTACACTTTTTTCAGATGGCCCTTTTGACCAGGGGGAAGTGAGACTTCATTGTAGTGCAGATTTCCTTTGCAAGCTTGCTTGGTTGCCCAAAAAGGGCGTATGCGTTTTTTCCTGAATATACTCAGGAAAAAACGCATACGCCCTTTTTGGCCAAGTGCATCATTGTGGACGTTCTGCCTCTTTTCCTATGATTTAAATGCAATTCCAGTGTACCTCCTGAAATCGGTTTCCTGCAATTCTGCCCCGCTTTCAAGTCCTCTTGGCAGCCTCACTTCAGTATATTTTTGGACGATAGCTGTCATTTATAACTCTGCAGGTTTGTGAATTACAGTGCCCCTGAGCTCCTTTCTTCAACTCGCTTTCTTGTGAGCTGGCCGCAACACCGCAGGATTGCTTCAGGCCCTAATCTGGTTCCGGCACGGCACGCTGAGCCTTTGGTTAATTCCTCTTCCTGGTGGGAAATGAGAGTTAAATTTGCCCGTCCAGACACCTCCAGCTAGTCTCTCATTGGTTCTCCCTATTCCTGTTCATCTTCCGCAGAAATTGCAAACTGGGCCAAACAGGAGGTTAAAGGCACTGACTCTCCAAGTCGGGAGAGTGTTAGTAAAGCGTCTGGAATGTTACAGCCGAGTACCAGGGGACGAGAACTGAGAGATATTGGAACACGTATCCCGATCACATGGTTGATTATACTCTGGGTTCCACGTGCATGTTTTAGCTGAATGAAGAATCCCTTAAACCTGGAGAGTTGAGACCCGTGGAATGGGTACCATGCAATATGACTTCAAAGGGTCTTCATTTGCTCACTGAACCTCTCCAATCCTATCACTGCTGCGTTTATGCCCCTGTACACACGCTTGATTTTCTTTCAGAGACATAGCAATCCATAGGTTTTAAGATACTTACTAGTCAGGTACATTCTTAGGCGTTTAATATTGGGTGTTGAGTCCATTTCGTTGAGCAGTAGTAGTTCTTGTCTATTCCATATTTGGCTTAAGGAACTTTATCTGTGCTCATTTCAATCTCTGGTTTTATGCAGCACCCCAACTCACCTTTCCCCTTAAGCAAGCATAAGTTGGTTTTCTAAATTTGAGACCCTGTTCTGTTTTGTAATCCAGTTCCTGTGTAGCCAAGTTTACATTCCGTGTATTAGTGATATCTTATGATGTTTCTTTTTCTGTGTGACTTATTTCAGTTAGAATCATCATACCTGAATCCACTCTTTATGCTGCTATTGGCCTGAAGACATAGATTTCATTGCTGAGTGATACTGCATTGTACGTAAGTACCACAACTTCTTTATCCATTTTTTGCTTTCTGCGATATTGAACTTGTAGCGTAAAGGAGGTTCTTGTAAACAGAGTCGTCCCAAACTTTGGGGTGGCTGTGTCTTTTTGATTTTTTTTCCTAAGCTATAGGACCAGAAGTGGAAGTGCCCTAGGTTCTGTTGCTTTGTTTTTTAGATGTTTCAGGAAACACCATACACTTCTCCTGAGTGGCTGTTGGCAATTTACATCCCGCCCATCAGCATAACAAGGCTCCCAGTTCTCCATGGTCTGTCCTGCCTTTCTGGATTTATACTTTTTTCAGATGGCCCTTTTGCCCGGGGGGAAGTGAGACTTCATTGTAGTACAGATTTCCTTTGCAAGCTTGCTTGGTTGGCCAAAAAGGGCGTATGCGTTTTTTCCTGAATATATTCAGGAAAAAACGCATACGCCCTTTTTGGCCAAGTGCATCATTGTGGACGTTCTGCCTCTTTTCCTATGCTTTAAATGCAATTCCAGTCTACCTCCTGAAATCGGTTTCCTGCAATTCTGCCCCGCTTTCAAGTCCTCTTGGCAGCCTTACTTCAGTATATTTTTGGACGATAGCTGTCATTTATAACTCTGCAGGTTTGTGAATTACAGTGCCCCTGAGCTCCTTTCTTCAACTCGCTTTCTTGTGAGCTGGTCACAACACCGCAGGATTGCTTCAGGCCCTAATCTGGTTCCGGCACGGCACGCTGAGCCTTTGGTTAATTCCTCTTCCTGGTGGGAAATGAGAGTTAAATTTGCCCGTCCAGACACCTCCAGCTAGTCTCTCTTTGGTTCTCCCTATTCCTGTTCATCTTCCGCAGAAATTGCAAATGGGTCAAACAGGAGGTTAAAGGCACTGACTCTCCAAGTCGGGAGAGTGTTAGTAAAGCGTCTGGAATGTTGCACCCGAGTACCAGGGGACGAGAACTGAGACATATTGGAACTCGTCTCCCGATCACACGGTTGATCATACTCTGGGTTCCACATGCATGTTTTAGCTGAAGGAAGAATCCCTTAAACCTGGAGAGTTGAGACCCGTGGAATGGGTACCATGCAATATGACATCAAAGGGTCTTCATTTGCTCACCGAACCTCTCCAATCCTATCACTGCTGCGTTTATGCCCCTGTACACATGCTTGATTTTCTTTCAGAGACATAGCAATCCATAGGTTTTAAGATACTTACTAGTCAGGTACATTCTTAGGCGTTTAATATGGGGTGTTGAGTCCATTTCGTTGAGCAAGGAGTAGTTCTTGTCTATTCCATATTTGGCTTAAGGAACTTTATCTGTGCTCATTTCAATCTCTGGTTTTATGCAGCACCCCAACTCACCTTTCCCCTTAAGCAAGCATAAGTTGGTTTTCTAAATTTGAGACCCTGTTCTGTTTTGTAATCCAGTTCCTGTGTAGCCAAGCTTACATTCCGTGTATTAGTGATATCTTATGATGTTTCTTTTTCTGTGTGACTTATTTCATTTAGAATCATCATACCTGAATCCACTCATTATGCTGCTATGGGCCTGATGACATAGATTTCATTGCTGAGTGATATTGCATTGTACGTAAGTACCACAACTTCTTTATCCATTTTTCACTTTCTGCGATATTGTACTTGTAACGTAAATGACGTTCTTGTAAACAGAGCCGTCCCAAACTTTGGGGTGGCTGTGTCTTTTTGATTTGAATTTCCCTAAGCTATAGGACCATAAGTGGACGTGCCCTAGGCTCCGTTGCTTTGTTTTTTAGATGTTTCAGGAAACACCATACACTTAACCCGAGTGGCTCTTGGCAATTTACATCCCGCCCATCAGCATAACAAGGCTCCCAGTTCTCCATGGTCTGTCCTGCCTTTCTGGATTTATACTTTTTTCAGATGGCCCTTTTGCCCGGGGGGAAGTGACACTTCATTGTAGTACAGATTTCCTTTCCAAGCTTGCTTGGTTGGCCAAAAAGGGCGTATGCGTTTTTTCCTGAATATATTCAGGAGAAAACGCATACGCCCTTTTTGGCCAAGTGCATCATTGTCCAGGTTCTGCCTCCTTTCCTATGCTTTAAATGTAATTCCAGTCTACCTCCTGAAATCGGTTTCCTGCAATTCTGCCCCGCCTTCAAGTCCTCTTGGCACCCTTACTTCAGTATATTTTTGGACGATAGCTGTCATTTATAACTCTGAAGGTTTGTGAATTACAGTGCCCCTGAGCTCCTTTCTTCAACTCGCTTTCTTGTGAGCTGGCCGCAACACCGCAGGATTGCTTCAGGCCCTAATCTGGTTCCAGCACGGCACTCTGAGCCTTTGGTTAATTCCTATTCCTGGTGGAAAATGAGAGTTAAATTTGCCCGTCCACACACCTCCACCTAGTCTCTCATTGGTTCTCCCTATTCCTGTTCATCTTCCGCAGAAATTGCAAACTGGGCCAAACAGGAGGTTAAAGGCACTGACTCTCCAAGTCGGGAGAGTGTTAGTAAAGCGTCTGGAATGTTGCACCCGCGTACCAGGGGACGAGAACTGAGACATATTGGAACACGTCTCCCGATCTCACGGTTGATCATACTCTGGGTTCCACATACATGTTTTAGCTGAAGGAAGAATCCCTTAAACCCGGAGAGTTGAGACCCGTGGAATGGGTACCCGGCAATATGACTTCAAAGGGTCTTCCTTTGCTCACCAAACCTCTCCAATCCTATGACTGCTGCATTTATGCCCCTGTCCACAAGCTGGATTCTCTTTCGGAGACATAGCAATCCATAAGTTTTAAGATACTTACCAGTCAGGGACATTCTTAGGCGTTTAATATGGGGTGTTGAGTCCATTTCGTTGAGCAAGGAGTAGCTCTTGTCTATTCCATATTTGGCTTAAGGAACTTTATCTGTGCTCATTTCAATCTCTGGTTTTATGCAGCACCCCAACTCACCTTTCCCCTTAAGCAAGCATAAGTTGGTTTTCTAAATTTGAGACCCTGTTCTGTTTTGTAATCCAGTTCCTGTGTAGCCAAGTTTACATTCCGTGTATTAGTGATATCTTATGATGTTTCTTTTTCTGTGTGACTTATTTCATTTAGAATCATCATACCTGAATCCACTCATTATGCTGCTGTGGGCCTGATGACATAGATTTCATTGCTGAGTGATATTGCATTGTACGTAAGTACCACAACTTCTTTATCCATTTTTCACTTTCTGCGATATTGAACTTGTACCGTAAACGAGGTTCTTGTAAACAGAGCCGTCCCAAACTTTGGGGTGGCTGTGTCTTTTTGATTTTAATTTCCCTAAGCTATAGGACCATAAGTGGAAGTGCCCTAGGTTCTGTTGCTTTGTTTTTTAGATGTTTCAGGAAACACCATACACTTCTCCCGAGTGGCTGTTGCAATTTACATCCCGCCCATCAGCATAACAATGCTCCCAGTTCTCCATGGCCTGTCCTGCCTTTCTGGATTTTACACTTTTTTCAGGTGGCCCTTTTGACCGGGGGGAAGTGAAACTTCATTGTAGTGCAGATTTCCTTTGCAAGCTTGCTTGGTTGGCCAAAAAGGGCGTATGCGTTTTTTCCTGAATATATTCAGGAAAAAACGCATACGCCCTTTTTGGCCAAGTGCATCATTGTGGACGTTCTGCCTCTTTTCCTATGCTTTAAATGCAATTCCAGTCTACCTCCTGAAATCGGTTTCCTGCAATTCTGCCCCGCTTTCAAGTCCTCTTGGCAGCCTTACTTCAGTATATTTTTGGACGATAGCTGTCATTTATAACTCTGCAGGTTTGTGAATTACAGTGCCCCTGAGCTCCTTTCTTCAACTCGCTTTCTTGTGAGCTGGCCGCAACACCGCAGGATTGCTTCAGGCCCTAATCTGGTTCCGGCACGGCACACTGAGCCTTTGGTTAATTCCTCTTCCTGGTGGGAAATGAGAGTTAAATTTGCCCGTCCAGACACCTCCAGCTAATCTCTCATTGGTTCTCCCTATTCCTGTTCATCTTCCGCAGAAATTGCAAACTGGGCCAAACAGGAGGTTAAAGGCACTGACTCTCCAAGTCGGGAGAGTGTTAGTAAAGCGTCTGGAATGATGCACCCGAGTACCAGGGGACGAGAACTGAGACATATTGGAACACGTCTCCCGATCACACGGTTGATCATACTCTGGGTTCCACGTGCATGTTTTAGCTGAAGGAAGAATCCCTTAAACCTGGAGAGTTGAGACCCGTGGAATGGGTACCATGCAATATGACTTCAAAGGGTCTTCATTTGCTCACCGAACCTCTCCAATCCTATCACTGCTGCGTTTATGCCCCTGTACACACGCTTGATTTTCTTTCAGAGACATAGCAATCCATAGGTTTTAAGATACTTACTAGTCAGGTACATTCTTCGGCGTTTATTATGGGGTGTTGAGTCCATTTCGTTGAGCAAGTAGTAGCTCTTGTCTATTCCATATTTGGCTTAAGGAACTTTATCTGTGCTCATTTCAATCTCTGGTTTGATGCAGCACCCCAACTCACCTTTTCGCTTAAGCAAGCATAAGTTGGTTTTCTAAATTTGAGACCCTGTTCTGTTTTGTAATCCAGTTCCTGTGTAGCCAAGTTTACATTCCGTGTATTAATGATATCTTATGATGTTTCTTTTTCTGTGTGACTTATTTCAGTTAGAATCATCATACCTGTATCCACTCATTATGCTGCTATTGGCCTGAAGACATAGATTTCATTGCTGATTGATACTGCGTTGTACTTAAGTACCACAACTTCTTTATCCATTTTTTGCTTTCTGCGATATTGAACTTGTAGCGTAAAGGAGGTTCTTGTAAACAGAGTCGTCCCAAACTTTGGGTGGCTGTGTCTTCTTGATTTTTTTTCCCTAAGCTATAGGACCATAAGTGGAAGTGCCCTAGGTTCTGTTGCTTTGTTTTTTAGATGTTTCAGGAAACACCATACACTTCTCCCAAGTGGCTGTTGGCAATTTACATCCCGCCCATCAGCATAACAAGGCTCCCAGTTCTCCATGGCCTGTCCTGCCTTTCTGGATTTTACACTTTTTTCAGATGGCAATTTTGACCGGGGGGAAGTGAGACTTCATTGTAGTGCAGATTTGCTTTGCAAGCTTGCTTGGTTGGCCAAAAAGGGCGTATGCGTTTTTTCCTGAATATATTCAGGAAAAAACGCATACGCCCTTTTTGGCCAAGTGCATCATTGTGGACGTTCTGCCTCTTTTCCTATGCTTTAAATGCAATTCCAGTCTACCTCCTGAAATCGGTTTCCTGCAATTCTGCCCCGCTTTCAAGTCCTCTTGGCAGCCTTACTTCAGTATATTTTTGGACGATAGCTGTCATTTATAACTCTGCAGGTTTGTGAATTACAGTGCCCCTAAGCTCCTTTCTTCAACTCGCTTTCTTGTGAGCTGGCCGCAACACCGCAGGATTGCTTCAGGCCCTAATCTGGTTCCGGCACGGCACGCTGAGCCTTTGGTTAATTCCTCTTCCTGGTGGGAAATGAGAGTTAAATTTGCCGGTCCAGACACCTCCAGCTAGTCTCTCATTGGTTCTCCCTATTCCTGTTCATCTTCCGCAGAAATTGCAAATGGGCCAAACAGGAGGTTAAAGGCACTGACTTTCCAAGTCGGGAGAGTGTTAGTAAAGCGTCTGGAATGTTGCACCCGAGTACCAGGGAAAGAGAACTGAGACATATTGGAACACGTCTCCCGATCACACGGTTGAACATACTCTGGGTTCCACATGCATGTTTTAGCTGAAGGAAGAATCCTTTAAACCTGTAGAGTTGAGACCTGTGGAATGGGTACCATGCAATATGACTTCAAAGGGTCTTCATTTGCTCACCGAACCTCTCCAATCCTATCACTGCTGCGTTTATGCCCCTGTACACACTCTTGATTATCTTTCAGAGACATAGCAATCCATAGGTTTTAAGTTACTTACTAGTCAGGTACATTCTTAGGCGTTTAATATGGGGTGTTGAGTCCATTTCGTTGAGCAAGGAGTAGCTCTTGTCTATTCCATATTTGGCTTAAGGAACTTTATCTGTGCTCATTTCAATCTCTGGTTTTATGCAGCACCCCAACTCACCTTTCCCCTTAAGCAAGCATAAGTTGGTTTTCTAAATTTGAGACCCTGTTCTGTTTTGTAATCCAGTTCCTGTGTAGCCAAGTTTACATTCCGTGTATTAGTGATATCTTATGATGTTTCTTTTTCTGTGTGACTTATTTCAGTTAGAATCATCATACCTGAATCCACTCATTATGCTGTTACGGGCCTGATGACATAGATTTCATTGCTGAGTGATATTGCATTGTACGTAAGTACCACAACTTCTTTATCCATTTTTCACTTTCTGCGATATTGAACTTGTACCGTAAATGAGGTTCTTGTAAACAGAGCCGTCCCAAACTTTGGGGTGGCTGTGTCTTTTTGATTTTAATTTCCCTAAGCTATAGGACCATAAGTGGAAGTGCCCTAGGCTCTGTTGCTTTGTTTTTTAGATGTTTCAGGAAACACCATACACCTCTCCCGAGTGGCTCTTGGCAATTTACATCCCGCCCATCAGCATAACAAGGCTCCCAGTTCTCCATGGCCTGTCCTGCCTTTCTGGATTTTACACTTTTTTCAGATGGCCCTTTTGACAGGGGGGAAGTGAGACTTCATTGTAGTGCAGATTTCCTTTGCAAGCTTGCTTGGTTGGCCAAAAAGGGCGTATGCGTTTTTTCCTGAATATATTCAGGAAAAAACGCATACGCCCTTTTTGGCCAAGTGCATCATTTTCCACGTTCTGCCTCCTTTCCTATGCTTTAAATGTAATTCCAGTCTACCTCCTGAAATCGGTTTCCTGCAATTCTGCCCCGCCTTCAAGTCCTCTTGGCACCCTTACTTCAGTATATTTTTGGACGATAGCTGTCATTTATAACTCTGAAGGTTTGTGAATTACAGTGCCCCTGAGCTCCTTTCTTCAACTCGCTTTCTTGTGAGCTGGCCGCAACACCGCAGGATTGCTTCAGGCCCTAATCTGGTTCCAGCACGGCACTGTGAGCCTTTGGTTAATTCCTATTCCTGGTGGAAAATGAGAGTTAAATTTGCCCGTCCACACACCTCCACCTAGTCTCTCATTGGTTCTCCCTATTCCTGTTCATCTTCCGCAGAAATTGCAAACTGGGCCAAACAGGAGGTTAAAGGCACTGACTCTCCAAGTCGGGAGAGTGTTAGTAAAGCGTCTGGAATGTTGCACCCGCGTACCAGGGGACGAGAACTGAGACATATTGGAACACGTCTCCCGATCTCATGGTTGATCATACTCTGGGTTCCACATACATGTTTTAGCTGAAGGAAGAATCCCTTAAACCCGGAGAGTTGAGACCCGTGGAATGGGTACCCGGCAATATGACTTCAAAGGGTCTTCATTTGCTCACCAAACCTCTCCAATCCTATGACTGCTGCATTTATGCCCCTGTCCACAAGCTGGATTCTCTTTCGGAGACATAGCAATCCATAAGTTTTAAGATACTTACCAGTCAGGGACATTCTTAGGCGTTTAATATGGGGTGTTGAGTCCATTTCGTTGAGCAAGGAGTAGCTCTTGTCTATTCCATATTTGGCTTAAGGAACTTTATCTGTGCTCATTTCAATCGCTGGTTCTATGGAGCACCCCAACTCACCTTTCCCCTTAAGCAAGCATAAGTTGGTTTTCTAAATTTGAGACCCTGTTCTGTTTTGTAATCCAGTTCCTGTGTAGCCAAGTTTACATTCCGTGTATTAGTGATATCTTATGATGTTTCTTTTTCTGTGTGACTTATTTCAGTTAGAATCATCATACCTGAATCCACTCATTATGCTGCTACGGGCCTGATGACATAAATTTCATTGCTGAGTGATATTGCATTGTACGTAAGTACCACAACTTCTTTATCCATTTTTCACTTTCTGCGATATTGAACTTGTACCGTAAACGAGGTTCTTGTAAACAGAGCCGTCCCAAACTTTGGGGTGGCTGTGTCTTTTTGATTTTAATTTCCCTAAGCTATAGGACCATAAGTGGAAGTGCCCTAGGTTCTGTTGCTTTGTTTTTTAGATGTTTCAGGAAACACCATACACTTCTCCCGAGTGGCTGTTGCAATTTACATCCCGCCCATCAGCATAACAATGCTCCCAGTTCTCCATGGCCTGTCCTGCCTTTCTGGATTTTACACTTTTTTCAGATGGCCCTTTTGACCATGGGGAAGTGAAACTTCATTGTAGTGCAGATTTCCTTTGCAAGCTTGCTTGGTTGGCCAAAAAGGGCGTATGCGTTTTTTCCTGAATATATTCAGGAAAAAACGCATACGCCCTTTTTGGCCAAGTGCATCATTGTGGACGTTCTGCCTCTTTTCCTATGCTTTAAATGCAATTCCAGTCTACCTCCTGAAATCGGTTTCCTGCAATTCTGCCCCGCTTTCAAGTCCTCTTGGCAGCCTTACTTCAGTATATTTTTGGACGATAGCTGTCATTTATAACTCTGCAGGTTTGTGAATTACAGTGCCCCTAAGCTCCTTTCTTCAACTCGCTTTCTTGTGAGCTGGCCGCAACACCGCAGGATTGCTTCAGGCCCTAATCTGGTTCCGGCACGGCACACTGAGCCTTTGGTTAATTCCTCTTCCTGGTGGGAAATGAGAGTTAAATTTGCCCGTCCAGACACCTCCAGCTAATCTCTCATTGGTTCTCCCTATTCCTGTTCATCTTCCGCAGAAATTGCAAACTGGGCCAAACAGGAGGTTAAAGGCACTGACTCTCCAAGTCGGGAGAGTGTTAGTAAAGCGTCTGGAATGATGCACCCGAGTACCAGGGGACGAGAACTGAGACATATTGGAACACGTCTCCCGATCACACGGTTGATCATACTCTGGGTTCCACGTGCATGTTTTAGCTGAAGGAAGAATCCCTTAAACCTGGAGAGTTGAGACCCGTGGAATGGGTACCATGCAATATGACTTCAAAGGGTCTTCATTTGCTCACCGAACCTCTCCAATCCTATCACTGCTGCGTTTATGCCCCTGTACACACGCTTGATTTTCTTTCAGAGACATAGCAATCCATAGGTTTTAAGATACTTACTAGTCAGGTACATTCTTCGGCGTTTATTATGGGGTGTTGAGTCCATTTCGTTGAGCAAGTAGTAGCTCTTGTCTATTCCATATTTGGCTTAAGGAACTTTATCTGTGCTCATTTCAATCTCTGGTTTGATGCAGCACCCCAACTCACCTTTTCGCTTAAGCAAGCATAAGTTGGTTTTCTAAATTTGAGACCCTGTTCTGTTTTGTAATCCAGTTCCTGTGTAGCCAAGTTTACATTCCGTGTATTAGTGATATCTTATGATGTTTCTTTTTCTGTGTGACTTATTTCAGTTAGAATCATCATACCTGAATCCACTCATTATGCTGCTATTGGCCTGAAGACATAGATTTCATTGCTGATTGATACTGCGTTGTACTTAAGTACCACAACTTCTTTATCCATTTTTTGCTTTCTGCGATATTGAACTTGTAGCGTAAAGGAGGTTCTTGTAAACAGAGTCGTCCCAAACTTTGGGTGGCTGTGTCTTCTTGATTTTTTTTCCCTAAGCTATAGGACCATAAGTGGAAGTGCCCTAGGTTCTGTTGCTTTGTTTTTTAGATGTTTCAGGAAACACCATACACTTCTCCCAAGTGGCTGTTGGCAATTTACATCCCGCCCATCAGCATAACAAGGCTCCCAGTTCTCCATGGCCTGTCCTGCCTTTCTGGATTTTACACTTTTTTCAGATGGCAATTTTGACCGGGGGGAAGTGAGACTTCATTGTAGTGCAGATTTGCTTTGCAAGCTTGCTTGGTTGGCCAAAAAGGGCGTATGCGTTTTTTCCTGAATATATTCAGGAAAAAACGCATACGCCCTTTTTGGCCAAGTGCATCATTGTGGACGTTCTGCCTCTTTTCCTATGCTTTAAATGCAATTCCAGTCTACCTCCTGAAATCGGTTTCCTGCAATTCTGCCCCGCTTTCAAGTCCTCTTGGCAGCCTTACTTCAGTATATTTTTGGACGATAGCTGTCATTTATAACTCTGCAGGTTTGTGAATTACAGTGCCCCTGAGCTCCTTTCTTCAACTCGCTTTCTTGTGAGCTGGCCGCAACACCGCAGGATTGCTTCAGGCCCTAATCTGGTTCCGGCACGGCACGCTGAGCCTTTGGTTAATTCCTCTTCCTGGTGGGAAATGAGAGTTAAATTTGCCGGTCCAGACACCTCCAGCTAGTCTCTCATTGGTTCTCCCTATTCCTGTTCATCTTCCGCAGAAATTGCAAATGGGCCAAACAGGAGGTTAAAGGCACTGACTTTCCAAGTCGGGAGAGTGTTAGTAAAGCGTCTGGAATGTTGCACCCGAGTACCAGGGAACGAGAACTGAGACATATTGGAACACGTCTCCCGATCACACGGTTGAACATACTCTGGGTTCCACATGCATGTTTTAGCTGAAGGAAGAATCCTTTAAACCTGTAGAGTTGAGACCTGTGGAATGGGTACCATGCAATATGACTTCAAAGGGTCTTCATTTGCTCACCGAACCTCTCCAATCCTATCACTGCTGCGTTTATGCCCCTGTACACACTCTTGATTATCTTTCAGAGACATAGCAATCCATAGGTTTTAAGTTACTTACTAGTCAGGTACATTCTTAGGCGTTTAATATGGGGTGTTGAGTCCATTTCGTTGAGCAAGGAGTAGCTCTTGTCTATTCCATATTTGGCTTAAGGAACTTTATCTGTGCTCATTTCAATCTCTGGTTTTATGCAGCACCCCAACTCACCTTTCCCCTTAAGCAAGCATTAGTTGGTTTTCTAAATTTGAGACCCTGTTCTGTTTTGTAATCCAGTTCCTGTGTAGCCAAGTTTACATTCCGTGTATTAGTGATATCTTATGATGTTTCTTTTTCTGTGTGACTTATTTCAGTTAGAATCATCATACCTGAATCCACTCATTATGCTGTTACGGGCCTGATGACATAGATTTCATTGCTGAGTGATATTGCATTGTACGTAAGTACCACAACTTCTTTATCCATTTTTCACTTTCTGCGATATTGAACTTGTACCGTAAATGAGGTTCTTGTAAACAGAGCCGTCCCAAACTTTGGGGTGGCTGTGTCTTTTTGATTTTAATTTCCCTAAGCTATAGGACCATAAGTGGACGTGCCCTAGGCTCCGTTGCTTTGTTTTTTAGATGTTTCAGGAAACACCATACACTTAACCCGAGTGGCTCTTGGCAATTTACATCCCGCCCATCAGCATAACAAGGCTCCCAGTTCTCCATGGCCTGTCCTGCCTTTCTGGATTTTACACTTTTTTCAGATGGCCCTTTTGACCAGGGGAAGTGAGACTTCATTGCAGTGCAGATTTCCTTTGCAAGCTTGCTTGGTTCGCCAAAAAGTGCGTTTGCCTTTTTTCCTGAATATATTCAGGAAAAAATGCATACGCCCTTTTTGGCCAAGTGCATCATTGTGGACGTTCTGCCTCTTTTCCTATGCTTTAAATGCAATTCCAGTCTACCTCCTGAAATCGGTTTACTGCAATTCTGCCTTGCTTTCAATGCCTCTTCATAGCCTTACCTCAATATATTTTTTGAAAATAGTTGTCCTTCATAACTCTGCAGGTTTTGAATTGCAGTGGCCCTTAACTCCATTTTTCAGCTCTTATTTTTGTGATCTTGCCTCATAACCACAGGATTCCTTCAGGCCCTATTGTTCTTCTGGGGCACCTTGCTGTGCCTTTGGTTTATTCTTCTTACTGATATGAAATTAGAGTGACATGTGCCCATTGAAACCGCTACAGCTAGTTTCTCACTGGTTCCCCCTATTCCCATTCATCCTCCACACTAACTGCAGACTGTTCGATACCAGAACTTAAAAGCATTGACTGTCCATGTGGGGATATTTTAGTAAAGCAGCTGGAATATCGATCCGGAGCCCCAGGAGAGGAAAAATGAGGTGCGTTTTAGAAACCTTTCCCGATCATATGGTATACCAGTCGCTGGGTTTCCCAAGCATGGTTTAGCTGTAGGAAGATTCCCTTCAACCTGGAGTGTTGGGACCCTTGGAATGAGTAGCATGAAGTATTGCATTAAACTTTTGGCAGTTGCTCACCAAAGCTCACCAATCCTCTCAGCCCCAAGTGTCCAGCCTTATGTCTTATCCAGCTGTGGGTTTATATGTGGTCAATCCAGGTTGCATCACAGCCCCTGAGCGAATTTTGTAAGAATTTTTCTCTCTTTCATTGTTTCTGTGTTTTGTTTTTAAAATTTATTTCTATAATGGGGTTTAGCTCATTTTCACTGCTGTGTTTGTGCCGCTCTGCACACACTTGATTCCCTTATGGAGATATATCAATACATGGGTTTTAAGATTCTTATTACTCAGATATATTTCTCTGTGGTGTATAGGGTGTGTTGAGGCCAGTTCATTGAGCAAGGTGTAGATCTTGTCTAATATCTATTTGGTTTATTGAACGGTATCTGTGCTAATTTCAAACTCTGGTTTTATGCATCACCCCACCTCTCCTTTCCCCTTAAGCTGAAATAAGTGTGTTTTCTAAATGTGAGACACTGTTCTGTTCTGTAATTCATTTCTTGTGCAGCCATATTTACCCTCCCTCTATAAGTGATATCTTATGATATGTTTCTTTTTCTGTTTGACTTATTTCAAGTAGTATTATCGGACCTAAATCCACTCTTTATCCTTCTACTAGCCTTATTACATTGATTTCATGGTGAAGAGATATTCCATTGTACATAAGTACCACATCTTCTTTATCCATTGTTCTCTTTCCTGGGATATTTAAGGTGTACTGAAGTTGAGGTTCTTGTAAACAGAGTAGCCCTAAACTGTGGTGTGCTTGTGTCTTGTTGATTTTTAGACTTCCCTAGATATACTCCCATGATTGGAAGTGTCCTATGTTCTGTAGCTCTGTTTTTTAGATGATTTAGGAACCACCATACACTTCTCCAGAGTGGCTCTCGGCAGTTCACACACTGCCCATCAGCGTATAAAGGCTCCCTGTTCTCCATGGCCTGTCCTGCATTTCTGGTTTTTACAATTTTTTAGGATGGCCCTTTTGACCAGTGGGTAATGAGACTTCTTTGTTGTGCACATTTGCATTGCTTGCTTGCTTCGTTGCCCATAAAGTGTGTATGCGTTTTTTCCTGGATATAATCAGGAAAAAACGCATACGCCCTTTTGGGCCAACTGCATCATTGTCGAAATTCTGCCGCTTTTCATGTGCTTTAAAGACGAGTCCAATCTATCTCTTGAAATCTGTTTCTTGCAATTCTGTCTTGCATTCAGATCCTCTTCTTTGCCTTACCTCAACATATTTTTGGACGTTAGTTTTCATTTATAACTCTGCAGGTTTGTGAATTGCAGTGACCCTGAGCTCCATTTTTTAAGTTGCTCTTTTGTGAGCTGGCCTCAAAGCCGCAGGATTGCTTCAGGCCCTATTTTGGCTCGGGCGAGGCGGGCTGAGCCTTTTTTCAATTCTTATTCTTAATGGGAAATTAGAGTGATATGTGCCCGTCCAAACCCCTACAACTATTCTCTCATTGGTTCCCCCTCTTCCTGTTCATCCTCCTCACAATTTGCAAAATGTGTGAAACAGAAGTTGAAATGTGCTGATTCTCCAAGTGGGGAGATTCTAAGTAACGTGGCTGGAATGGTGAACAGGAGCACCAGGAGAGGATAAATGAGCTGCATTTTAGACACATCTCCCGATCACATGGTGTACAGTCCTGTGGGTTTTCCATGCATGTTTTAGCTGTAGGAAGATCCTTTGAACCTGCAGATTTGGGACCCATTGAATGGGTACCAGGTAGTATTACTTTAAAGGGTGTGCATTTCCTCACCCAACCTCACATTTCTCTTAGTGCAAACAGTTTCCAGCCTTATGTCTCATCCTGCTGTGGGTCTAGATGTGTTCAATCCATGTTGCATCACCGGCCCTGAGGAAAAGTTGTAAGAGGTTTTCTCTGTCTCTCTGTCGTTTATTTTTTTCAATTTATTACTATATTGGTTACAGCTGATTTTCAAAGCTCTGTTTCTTGCTGCTGTACATCCACTTGATTCACGTACAGAGAGACATCAGTAAATTCTTTTTCAGATTCTTACCAGTCGTATATATTCTTTTCCGGTGACTTGAGTGTGCTGAGTGCAGTTCTTTTAGCTACTGTGTAGGCCTTGTTGATTATCAGTTTGGTATTTGGAATGGTATCTTTGCTAATTTCAACCTCCTGGATGATGCCTCACCCCTCCCCACCTTTCCCGTTTAGCAGCCTTATGCGTGTTTTCTACATATTTGACTATGTTTTTGTTTTGTAATTTATTTCATGTGTAGCCATTTTGGATTCCACCTTTAAGTGATATCTTATGATATGTGTCTTTATCTTTTTGAATTATGTCACTTAGAATGATCATACGTAACTCCTCCGGAGTTGTTACAACTGGCCATATTTCATTGATTTCCAGGCTGAATAATATTCCACTCTACCTAAGTACCACATCTCTATCCATTTTTTCTCTCCAGGGACATTTAAGTTATATCCTAGTCGAGGATCTTTTAAACAGAGAGGGGGTAAACATTGGGGTGCCTGTGTCCTCTCGATTTTTGTTTTTCCCAAGATATACGCCCATGAGTGCAAGTGCCCTATGCTCTGTAGCTCATTTTTTAGATGCTTTAGTAAACACAATACACTTCTCCAGAATGGCCGTTGGCAATATATATTTCCACTATAAGTCTCACAGGGCTCCCTCTTCTCCTTGCCCTGTCCTGCATTTCTGTTGTTTACGCTTTATGAGGATGGCTCTTCTGACTGATGCGAAGTGATATCTTTTGTAGTATTGACTTCCAGTGCCCACCTGTTTGGTTGGCTAAAAAAGTGTATGCCCTTTTCTTGAATATATACAGAAAAAAACGCATACACCCTTTTTGGCCAACTGCAATGTTGGCAATGTTCAGCTCCTTTTCTTGTGCTTAATGGTGAGTCCTTTCTACCTCCTCAAATCCCTTTCCTGCCATTCTCCCTTGCTTACAAGTCCTTTTCTCTGACTTTCCTCAAGAC
Source organism: Leucopleurus acutus (assembly GCF_964270905.1). Lineage (NCBI taxonomy): Eukaryota > Metazoa > Chordata > Mammalia > Artiodactyla > Delphinidae > Leucopleurus > Leucopleurus acutus. The sequence continues at coordinate 1,145,009 of NW_028139203.1, forward strand.
ATTTTTCAGTGATGGATATTTTCAACTCTGCAGTTTTGTGAATTTTACTGCCCCTGAGTTCCATTGTTCAACTTGTGTTTATGGGAACTGGCCACAAAGCAGCGGGATTTCCTCAAGCCCTATACTGTTTCCATGGGCAACCCTAGCCTTTGGTCAATTCGTCTTCCTGATTGGAAATTAGAGTGACATGTGCCTGTCTGAACACCTAGGACTTGTCTCTCATTGTTCCTCATCCTTCCGCTTCATCCTCTGGACAAATTCCAAACTGTACGCAACAGGATGTTGACAGTGCTGCCATCTCCAAGTGGGGAGACTGTTAGTAAAGACGCTGGATGGGTGAACCCGAGCACCAGGAGATGAGGAGATGAGATGCCTTTTCCAAACTCTTCCCGATCAGACGGTATACCATCCTCTGGGTGTGACAGACATGTTTTAGCAGTAGGAAGAGTCCCATTCATGTAAGGAGAACACCAGGGCTTTTTCAAAATCAGTGTCTCCCCGAAACCCAAACTGGGGAATTTCTTAAGCTACGGCTACACATATGTTCATTAAGGGCCTTGGGAAGTAGGCAGAGTCCAAACTTTAGATGATTGAAGTCTTCAGGGTCAGAAGCACTCACCACCAGCTTCCCTTAGGTTACACTTTAACTGTCATTGATAGATGATGTCAATAAAAATATCTATTCTTTTTCAGATTATTTCCCCTTATAGGTTATTGCAAAATGTTGAGTGTAGTTCCCTGTGCTATACAGTAGTTCCTTGTTGATGATCTATTTTATACATAGCAGTGTGTATGTGTTAATCCCAAACTGTTAATTTATCCCTCCTCCGACCTTTCCCCTTTGGTAATAATAAATTATAAGATTTTATACTTCTCAGAAATGGGGGAGCTGAAAGAGAGGTATCATTTTCAATGGAAAAGCATTTAAAACAAGATTGAAGCTTTAACCAAGATTATTAGATGTACATCCTTGGAAAGAAATCACTTCGTTTCTCTAATATTGACCTGACAAATAAGACAAACCTTTTCACTGAACTTGCTTATAATAAAGTGATGGAAATATCCAATGGAAGCGTTAGAAACATCTTATTTTACCCGAGCCTTATACACTGTTCTATGTTAACTACAGTTTGGCTCACACATCTGTTCATTGAGGTTACAATAGTCTCAATTTCTGTTACTGATCCTCCAGAGTGGACCTCAACAAGTGTCCCCCTGCGCAGTGTCATTGGGGCCAACAGATCGAGACTGAGTTTGGTTCACAAGCAAAGGAAACTTTATATTTTGATCAGAGAATGGAGAGGTGAGAGCATGCACTACCCCGTGGGCTGTGGGCTGGGCTGCTGTGTAGAGATCCTGTCAGAGTCAGTGGGAGGGAGGGGGCGGAGCTCTCGAGGGCCGGGTTGGCTGCAGCTCAGGCTCTATATCGCGGAGTCTGCACTGGGCCCCAGGAGCTGAGGTGTCGACCCAGCCATTCTGCACTAGGAAATCTGGTCTGAAGTGCCGGGTGTGGAACCTCTGCATGCGGGACCCTAGGAGCACATGAAATTAGACAAAGCACAAAGGATAAAAAAGGTTAGACTTGACTTTATTGCCCAGATTCTATTTTTATCTCCCAGGGATTTTTAATGGGCTTTGCTGGGGACAAACCCCTCCTCTGCCTTTTGTCCCGTTCCTCATTCTTGGAGTGCTGAGGGTGCAGACCCTTCTTCTGTAACTGCTGAGTGCTGAGTTGGGAGCCCTCATACCAAGGGGCGAGGGTCAGAGCTTCTCCCCAGCAGCCTCCAGGTGACGTTGATTGTCCCCAGGCCCCCTGCCTCCCTGCTCGTCCACCTGAGCACCAGCATTGGAAGCGTTATAGATTCTAATGACCTTTAAGGGTCCAGGAAAGAGATGTGCAGAGACGCTGTGGGGGCCGGTTTCACCCCGCCCCACATTTGTTCGGCCACCTTAGGCTGACCGTTTCTGCCAGCCTAGATGCTCTGACCAGTAGTCTGCGCTTTCTTCAATTAGGCCCCTGAATTAACGTACAAACAGCACCAGGTGTCAGAGCCCTGCCCGCTCAACTCCCAGACAGTCCAGGGTCAGTGGTGATCAAGGACCATGATGGCCACTGAGTCAACAGCCTTTTGAAGTAAACAGGAGTCCAGCCAGTCTTATTGGCCACCATCATCACGGTGTCTGTAGGCTTTTCTATGGTGACAGTGTGATATACGGTTCCCCCGCCAAGATTATTAGCTCCCCTCTGGGTGCAGTAAGTCCTGCAAGCAGTAGTCTACTCTTTTGGGACACACTCTTGTTGTTTTATGAGAGAAACTCCAGGTCAAGTGATGTTCACACGAGTCGTCATGGTGTCCTGTTGCCCCCGGTTATCTCTCTGGATGTTGGAGTTGGAGGGCCTCCTCACTCGAGGTTGGTGTGCCCACGGAGCAAACCCTGCAACTTCAGGGCATGGTTGGTGGTTAGGATCACCACGTGGGGTCCTTTTCCCTTAGGAGGGAGGTGGCCTTTTGGGCTGCTGATTTCCAGGTTTTTAGATACTGCCAGTATCTTGGCCAGATGCGGCAGTGGGCCAAGCCCCTTGGTGACCGTAGTTTATCCTACCTGGATGGCATTCTTGCATTGTTCCATTTCAAGTGGTCCCAGTTTTTGCACTAATTCTCCAATGGCGATTCACCTTTCACCAGGAATGTAAAGGTCAAAGGGTTTAGCTAAATTAGGGAGTTCCAGGGCAAGGGTCTGAATTGACTGCTCTTTCCATTTTTGAAAGGCCACTTCTGGATTCTATTCAAAAGGATCATCATCTTTTCCTTTCAGTGTTTCATATAATGGCCCAGCTAGTAGACTGCAGTTAGGGATCCAGAAGCAGCAAACCCTGGCCTCCCCAGGAACCCCTAAGCTGTCTTCTAGTTTTAGAAAGGAGTAAGGCCAAAAATGGTTTCTTCCCTTTCCTGGGATGGGCTTCTCTGACCTTCTGTGAGAATGAAGCCCAGGCAGGTCACCGCAGTCTGTGATATTTGAGCTTTTTCTTGGACAACTTCTATCCTTTATTGGCTTGGTAGTTCAGAGGCCTCCTTAGTAGGGCTGGCGATCAGAATGTCGTCTGCGTACTGAAGGAGGGTTTCCTTTTCCAGAGGTAGAACTTTTAGGTCTTTAGCTAAGGTTTCCCCAAAAATGGTGTGGGAATTTTTGCACCCTTGGGGCAAGACGGCCCGGAAGTATTGTTTTAGTTGTATGTTGAGTCCTGCCACTCACAAGCCAAAATTTCTTGTGACTCTGGGACTAATGGAATACAAAAGAAGGCATCATTGAAGACTAATACAGAATACCATGTCCTGGTGGTTGGTAGAATGACCAGCAGGGTGTAGGAATTAGGAGCAACTGGAGGTATATCCTCGGTGGCTTCACTGACTGTCCTGACATCCTTTACCAGGTCCCCAGCAGCCCATGGGGCTCTCGTGGTCAGACCAATCCCAGAATATGGAGCTCACCTGGGCAGGTACCCCACCCCCACCCCAGCCCACGGGGCTCTCGTGGTCAGGCCCCTCCCAGGATACAGAGCTACCCTTGCAGGTACTGTGGCAGGGCTGGGCACACAGGAACCGTGCACATAGCCCTCATTGCAGAGCACCCCCAGCTCACCTGTCGCTCAGAGCTGACACAGAGCACCTCAGAGCAGGACTTGAACTAACAAACAGCAGCTGCGACAGGTCTGTGACCCTGGGCATCAATCTGTGCGGCCTCCCTCCACCTGGTCTTCCAGAGACTTCCACTGCACCCGGGGCACCAGGCCTCTGTCTCCAACCACCACCCACCCCTCCTCTCCCTGACTCCTGGGTTCCTCTCATTAGGAGAGGGTTTTCTTGAAGTTGTCTCCCACTCATGGGCCAGATAAAATGATTAGAAAACAAGCCAAAGCTGCAGCCCCTTGTCTATCCTGACTCTCAGGAGCCCACACCTGTTCCTTGGACCTGGCCGGTTCAGCAATTTCCATTTTCTGCAACTGTGAGCCCCTGAAGGGTGATGATTGGCTGAGCTGGGCAGCCTAACCGTGCCGGCCAGCCCTCCCCAGGTGTGCCTGGGTTGAGATCAATATAAATACCACTCCAGGCAGCATGAGCCCCTGCAGCCGTGCCTGACGCCATTTTCTCTGCCCTGTCAGCAGTCTCGGGGCTGGGCTGGTGGGAGGGAGTGAGAGGCCACGGCTTTGTGGGTGGCCCAGTGTGAGTGGGGCTCTGCTGGACTTTCTGCAGCAGGTGCCAGGCTGCCACCTGCTGAAGAAGAGGATGTGTCACCCATACCTGCTGCTGGAATTTCTCCCTGGGCAGAGGTGAGGAAGGAAAAAAGCAGTGGGGGCAGGGACAGGACGGGTATCTCAGGCAGGGAAATGGAAATCTTCCAGAAGAGCACCCGGGGCCAGGACCATCCTGGCTGGCCTGCAGGCACCAAGTCGGCCGGCATGCTGTCACTCGTGTGGCTCTATGGCCCTTCCTCTAGGCTTTCAAGTCCTTGTATATATTCAGGTGTTTTACCTGGGACGGGTGGGAATAGTTCAGCAGCAACTGGCCTGGGGCTCAGCTCACGTTTACTCACAGATGCCTCGGCACGGTGCCCCAGCTTTGCAATGAGGACGCTTGTTGCGTGGGGGCTGCTGGCTGAATGGGAGATGATTCCCCACCACTGACCAACTTCAGAATTGTTTACAACTGGAGCAAGTGCCCTGATACGGTTTTCCTCTGTGGAACTGGTGGGTTCTGTGTTTTTTTTCTCTTTTTCGTTTTTGGTTCAAGGTAGATTTTATTCCTCTTTTTTGTATTTACAGATAGAAGCATGGAAATAATTTATTCATATAAATACATGTATGTGAAGGGAATAATTGTTTTTTCTGTTTTATTTTTTAAATTTTATTTCTTTTCAATTGTGAATTTTATTTTATATTTTTATACAGCAGGTTCTTATTGGTTATCTATTTTATACATATAAATGTATACATGCCAATCCCAGTCTCTCAACTCCTCCCACCACCACCCCCCCAACAGCTTTCCCCCCTTGTTGTCCATACATTTGTTGTCTACATCTGTTGCTCTATTTATGCCTTGCAAAATGGTTAATCTGTACGGTTTTTCTAGGTTCCACATATATGCATGAATATACAAGATTTGTTTTTCTCTTTCTGACTTACTTCACTCTGTATGACAGTCTCTAGATCCATCGACGTCTCTACAAATGACCCAATTTCATTCCTTTTCATGGCTTAGTAATATTCCATTTTATATACGTACCACAGCTTTATGCATTCGTCTGTCTGTGGGCATTTAGGTTGCTTCCATTACCTCGATATTGTAAATAGTGATGCAATGAACATTGCGGTGAATGTCTCTTTTTGATTTATGGTTTTGTCTGGGTATATGTCCAGTACTGGGATTGCTGTATCATATGGTAATTCTATTGTTAGTTTCTTAAGAAACTCCATATTGTTCTCCATAGTGAATGTAACAATTTATATTCCCAACAATAGTGGAAGAGGGTTCCTTTTCTCCACACCCTTTCCAGCATTTATTGTTTGTAGATTTTCTGATGATGCCCATTCTATCAGGTGTGAGGTGATACCTCATTGTTGAGTCCATTTTGTTGAGCAAGGGGTAGGTCTTGTCTATTACACATTTGGCTTAAGGAACAGTATCTGTGCTAATGTCAAACTCTGGTTTTATGCAGCACCCCAACTCACCTTCCCCCTTAAAAAAGCATAAGTTGCTTTTCTAAACTTGAGACCCTGTTCTGTTTTATAATTCAGTTCATGTGTAGCCAAGTTCACATTCCGTGTATTAGTGATATCTTATGATGTTTCTTTTTCTGTGTGACTTATTTCAGTTAGAATCATCAGACCTGAACCCACTCATTATGCTGCTACGGGCTTGATGACATAGATTTCATTGCTGAGTGATATTGCATTGTACGTAAGTACCACAACTTCTTTATCCATTTTTCACTTTCTGCGATATTGAACTTGTACCGTAAATGAGGTTCCTGTTAAGAGAGCTGTCCCAAACTTTGGGGTGGTTGTGTCTTTTTGATTTTACTTTCCCTAAGCTACAGCACCATAAGTGGAAGTGCCCTAGGCTCTGTTGCTTGTTTTTTAGATGTTTCAGGAAACACCATACACCTCTCCCGAGTGGCTGTTGGCAATTTACGTCCCGCCCATCAGCATAACAAGGCTCCCAGTTCTCCATGGCCTGTCCTGCCTTTCTGGATTTTACACTTTTTTCAGATGGCCCTTTTGACCGGGGGAAGTGAGACTTCATTGTAGTGCAGATTTCCTTTGCAAGCTTGCTTGGTTGGCCAAAAAGGGCGTATGCGTGTTTTCCTGAATATATTCAGGAAAAAACGCATACGCCCTTTTTGGCCAAGTGCATCATTGTGGACGTTCTGCCTCTTTTCCTATGCTTTAAATGCAATTCCAGTCTACCTCCTGAAATCGGTTTCCTGCAATTCTGCCCCGCTTTCAGGTCCTCTTGGCAGCCTTACTTCAGTATATTTTTGGACGATAGCTGTCATTTATAACTCTGCAGGTTTGTGAATTACAGTGCCCCTGAGCTCCTTTCTTCAACTCGCTTTCTTGTGAGCTGGCCGCTACACCGCAGGATTGCTTCAGGCCCTAATCTGGTTCCGGCACGGCACGCTGAGCCTTTGGTTAATTCCTCTTCCTGGTGGGAAATGAGAGTTAAATTTGCCCGTCCAGACACCTCCAGCTAGTCTCTCTTTGGCTCTCCGTACTCCTGTTCATCTTCCGCAGAAATTGCAAACTGGGCCAAACAGGAGGTTAAAGGCACTGACTCTCCAAGTCGCGAGAGTGTTAGTAAAGCGTCTGGAATGTTGCAGCCGAGTACCAGGGGACGAGAACTGAGACATATTGGAACACGTCTCCCGATCACACGGTTGATCATACTCTGGGTTCCACGTGCATGTTTTAACTGAAGGAAGAATCCCTTAAACCTGGAGAGTTGAGACCCGTGGAATGGGTACCATGCAATATGACTTCAAAGGGTCTTCATTTGCTCACCAAACCTCTCCAATCCTATCACTGCTGCGTTTATGTCCCTGTACACACGCTTGATTTTCTTTCAGAGACATAGCAATCCATAGGTTTTAAGATACTTACTAGTCAGTTACATTCTTAGGCATTTAATATGAGGTGTTGAGTCCATTTCGTTGAGCAAGGAGTAGCTCTTGTCTATTCCATATTTGGCTTAAGGAACGTTATCTGTGCTCATTTCAATCTCTGGTTTGATACAGCACCCCAACTCACCTTTTCGCTTAAGCAAGCATAAGTTGGTTTTCTAATTTTGAGACCCTGTTCTGTTTTGTAATCCAGTTCCTGTGTAGCCAAGTTTACATTTTGTGTATTGGTGATATCTTATGATGTTTCTTTTTCTGTGTGACTTATTTCAGTTAGAATCATCATACCTGAATCCACTCATTATGCTGCTACGGGCCTGATGACATAGATTTCATTGCTGAGTGATATTGCATTGTACGTAAGTACCACAACTTCTTTATCCATATTTCACTTTCTGCGCTATTGAACTTGTACAGTAAACGAGGTTCTTGTAAACAGGGCCGTCCCGAACTTTGGGGTGGCTGTGTCTTTTTGATTTTTTTTCCTAAGCTATAGGACCAGAAGTGGAAGTGCCCTAGGTTCTGTTGCTTTGTTTTTTAGATGTTTCAGGAAACACCATACACTTCTCCGGAGTGGCTTTTGGCAATTTACATCCCGCCCATCAGCATAACAAGGCTCCCAGTTCTCCATGGCCTGTCCTGCCTTTCTGGATTTATACTTTTTTCAGATGGCCCTTTTGACCGGGGGGAAGTGAGACTTCATTGTAGTACAGATTTCCTTTGCAAGCTTGCTTGGTTGGCCAAAAAGGGCGTATGCGTTTTTTCCTGAATATATTCAGGAAAAAACGCATACGCCCTTTTTGGCCAAGTGCATCATTGTGGACGTTCTGCCTCTTTTCCTATGCTTTAAATGCAATTCCAGTCTACCTCCTGAAATCGGTTTCCTGCAATTCTGCCCCGCTTTCAAGTCCTCTTGGCAGCCTTACTTCAGTATATTTTTGGACGATAGCTGTCATTTATAACTCTGCAGGTTTGTGAATTACACTGCCCCTGAGCTCCTTTCTTCAACTCGCTTTCTTGTGAGCTGGCCACAACACCGCAGGATTGCTTCAGGCCCTAATCTGGTTCCGGCACGGCACGCTGAGCCTTTGGTTAATTCCTCTTCCTGGTGGGAAATGAGAGTTAAATTTGCCCGTCCAGACACCTCCAGCTAGTCTCTCTTTGGTTCTCCCTATTCCTGTTCATCTTCTTCAGAAATTGCAAATGGGCCAAACAGGAGGTTAAAGGCACTGACTCTCCAAGTCGGGAGAGTGTTAGTAAAGCGTCTGGAATGTTGCACCCGAGTACCAGGGGACGAGAACTGAGACATATTGGAACACGTCTCCCGATCACATGGTTGATCATACTCTGGGTTCCACGTGCATGTTTTAGCTGAAGGAAGAATCCCTTAAACCTGGAGAGTTGAGACCCGTGGAATGGGTACCATGCAATATGACATCAAAGGGTCTTCATTTGCTCACCGAACCTCTCCAATCCTATCACTGCTGCGTTTATGCCCCTGTACACACGCTTGATTTTCTTTCAGAGACATAGCAATCCATAGGTTTTAAGATACTTACTAGTCAGGTACATTCTTAGGCGTTTAATATGGGGTGTTGAGTCCATTTCGTTGAGCAAGGAGTAGTTCTTGTCTATTCCATATTTGGCTTAAGGAACTTTATCTGTGCTCATTTCAATCTCTGGTTTTATGCAGCACCCCAACTCACCTTTCCCCTTAAGCAAGCATAAGTTGGTTTTCTAACTTTGAGACCCTGTTCTGTTTTGTAATCCAGTTCCTGTGTAGCCAAGTTTACATTCCGTGTATTAGTGATATCTTATGATGTTTCTTTTTCTGTGTGACTTATTTCATTTAGAATCATCATACCTGAATCCACTCATTATGCTGCTATGGGCCTGATGACATAGATTTCATTGCTGAGTGATATTGCATTGTACGTAAGTACCACAACTTCTTTATCCATTTTTCACTTTCTGCGGTATTGTACTTGTAACGTAAATGACGTTCTTGTAAACAGAGCCGTCCCAAACTTTGGGGTGGCTGTGTCTTTTTGATTTTAATTTCCCTAAGCTATAGGACCATAAGTGGAAGTGCCCTAGGCTCTGTTGCTTTGTTTTTTAGATGTTTCAGGAAACACCATACACCTCTCCCGAGTGGCTCTTGGCAATTTACATCCCGCCCATCAGCATAACAAGGCTCCCAGTTCTCCATGGCCTGTCCTGCCTTGCTGGATTTTACACTTTTTTCAGATGGCCCTTTTGACAGGGGGGAAGTGAGACTTCATTGTAGTGCAGATTTCCTTTGCAAGCTTGCTTGGTTGGCCAAAAAGGGCGTATGCGTTTTTTCCTGAATATATTCAGGAAAAATCGCATACGCCCTTTTTGGCCAAGTGCATCATTGTCCACGTTCTGCCTCCTTTCCTATGCTTTAAATGTAATTCCAGTCTACCTCCTGAAATCAGTTTCCTGCAATTCTGCTCCGCCTTCAAGTCCTCTTGGCACCCTTACTTCAGTATATTTTTGGACGATAGCTGTCATTTATAACTCTGAAGGTTTGTGAATTACAGTGCCCCTGAGCTCCTTTCTTCAACTCGCTTTCTTGTGAGCTGGCCGCAACACCGCAGGATTGCTTCAGGCCCTAATCTGGTTCCAGCACGGCACTCTGAGCCTTTGGTTAATTCCTATTCCTGGTGGAAAATGAGAGTTAAATTTGCCCGTCCACACACCTCCACCTAGTCTCTCATTGGTTCTCCCTATTCCTGTTCATCTTCCGCAGAAATTGCAAACTGGGCCAAACAGGAGGTTAAAGGCACTGACTCTCCAAGTCGGGAGAGTGTTAGTAAAGCGTGTGGAATGTTGCACCCGCGTACCAGGGGACGAGAACTGAGACATATTGGAACACGTCTCCCGATCACACGGTTGATCATACTCTGGGTTTCACATACATGTTTTAGCTGAAGGAAGAATCCCTTAAACCCGGAGAGTTGAGACCCGTGGAATGGGTACCCGGCAATATGACTTCAAAGGGTCTTCATTTGCTCACCAAACCTCTCCAATCCTATGACTGCTGCATTTATGCCCCTGTCCACAAGCTGGATTCTCTTTCGGAGACATAGCAATCCATAAGTTTTAAGATACTTACCAGTCAGGGACATTCTTAGGCGTTTAATATGGGGTGTTGAGTCCATTTCGTTGAGCAAGGAGTAGCTCTTGTCTATTCCATATTTGGCTTAAGGAACTTTATCTGTGCTCATTTCAATCGCTGGTTCTATGGAGCACCCCAACTCACCTTTCCCCTTAAGCAAGCATAAGTTGGTTTTCTAAATTTGAGACCCTGTTGTGTTTTGTAATCCAGTTCCTGTGTAGCCAAGTTTACATTCCGTGTATTAGTGATATCTTATGATGTTTCTTTTTCTGTGTGACTTATTTCAGTTAGAATCATCATACCTGAATCCACTCATTATGCTGCTACGGGCCTGATGACATAGATTTCATTGCTGAGTGATATTGCATTGTACGTAAGTACCACAACTTCTTTATCCATTTTTCGCTTTCTGCGATATTGAACTTGTCCCGTAAACGAGGTTCTTGTAAACAGAGTCGTCCCAAACTTTGGGGTGGCTGTGTCTTTTTGATTTTAATTTCCCTAAGATATAGGACCATAAGTGGAAGTGCCCTACGCTCTGTTGCTTTGTTTTTTAGATGTTTCAGGAAACACCATACACTTCTCCCGAGTGGCTGTTGGCAGTTTACATCCCGCGCATCAGCATAACAAGGCTCCCAGTTCTCCATGGCCTGTCCTGCCTTTCTGGATTTATACTTTTTTCAGATGGCCCTTTTGACCGGGGGGAAGTGAGACTTCATTGTAGTACAGATTTCCTTTGCAAGCTTGCTTGGTTGGCCAAAAAGGGTGTATGCGTTTTTTCCTGAATATAGTCAGGAAAAAACGCATACGCCCTTTTTGGCCAAGTGCATCATTGTGGACGTTCTGCCTCTTTTCCTATGCTTTAAATGCAATTCCAGTCTACCTCCTGAAATCGGTTTCCTGCAATTCTGCCCCGCTTTCAAGTCCTCTTGGCAGCCTTACTTCAGTATATTTTTGGACGATAGCTGTCATTTATAACTCTGCAGGTTTGTGAATTACAGTGCCCCTGAGCTCCTTTCTTCAACTCGCTTTCTTGTTAGCTGACCACAACACCGCAGGATTGCTTCAGGCCCTAATCTGGTTCCGGCACGGCACGCTGAGCCTTTGGTTAACTCCTCTTCCTGGTGGGAAATGAGAGTTAAATTTGCCCGTCCAGACACCTCCAGCTAGTCTCTCTTTGGCTCTCCCTATTCCTGTTCATCTTCCGCAGAAATTGCAAATGGGCCAAACAGGAGGTTAAAGGCACTGACTTTCCAAGTCGGGAGAGTGTTAGTAAAGCATCTGGAATGTTGCACCCGAGTACCAGGGTCGAGAACTGAGACATATTGGAACACGTCTCCCGATCACACGGTTGCTCATACTCTGGGTTCCACATGCATGTTTTAGCTGAAGGAAGAATCGCTTAAACCTGGAGAGTTGAGACCCGTGGAATGGGTACCATGCAATATGACTTCAAAGGGTCTTCATTTGCTCACCGAACCTCTCCTATGCTATCACTGCTGCGTTTATGCCCCTGTACACACGCTTGATTTTCTTTCAGAGACATAGCAATCCATAGGTTTTAAGATACTTACTAGTCAGGTACATTCTTAGGCGTTTAATATGGGATGTTGATTCCATTTCGTTGAGCAAGGAGTAGTTCTTGTCTATTCCATATTTGGCTTAAGAAACTTTATCTGTGCTCATTTCAGTCTCTGGTTTGATGCAGCACCCCAACTCACCTTTCCGCTTAAGCAAGCATAAGTTGGTTTTCTAAATTTGAGACCCTGTTCTGTTTTGTAATCCAGTTCCTGTGTAGCCAAGTTTACATTCCGTGTATTAGTGATATCTTATGATGTTTCTTTTTCTGTGTGACTTATTTCAGTTAGAATCATCATACCTGAATCCACTCATTATGCTGCTACGGGCCTGATGACATAGATTTCATTGCTGAGTGATATTGCATTGTACGTAAGTACCACAACTTCTTTATCCATTTTTCGCTTTCTGCGATATTGAACTTGTCCCGTAAACGAGGTTCTTGTAAACAGAGTCGTCCGAAACTTTGGGGTGGCTGTGTCTTTTTGATTTTAATTTCCCTAAGCTATAGGACCATAAGTGGAAGTGCCCTACGCTCTGTTGCTTTGTTTTTTAGATGTTTCAGGAAACACCATACACTTCTCCTGAGTGGCTGTTGGCAATTTACATCCCGCCCATCAGCATAACAAGGCTCCCAGTTCTCCATGGCCTGTCCTGCCTTTCTGGATTTATACTTTTTTCAGATGGCCCTTTTGACCGGGGGGAAGTGAGACTTCATTGTAGTACAGATTTCCTTTGCAAGCTTGCTTGGTTGGCCAAAAAGGGTGTATGCGTTTTTTCCTGAATATAGTCAGGAAAAAACGCATACGCCCTTTTTGGCCAAGTGCATCATTGTGGACGTTCTGCCTCTTTTCCTATGCTTTAAATGCAATTCCAGTCTACCTCCTGAAATCGGTTTCCTGCAATTCTGCCCCGCTTTCAAGTCCTCTTGGCAGCCTTACTTCAGTATATTTTTGGACGATAGCTGTCATTTATAACTCTGCAGGTTTGTGAATTACAGTGCCCCTGAGCTCCTTTCTTCAACTCGCTTTCTTGTGAGCTGACCACAACACCGCAGGATTGCTTCAGGCCCTAATCTGGTTCCGGCACGGCACGCTGAGCCTTTGGTTAACTCCTCTTCCTGGTGGGAAATGAGAGTTAAATTTGCCCGTCCAGACACCTCCAGCTAGTCTCTCTTTGGCTCTCCCTATTCCTGTTCATCTTCCGCAGAAATTGCAAATGGGCCAAACAGGAGGTTAAAGGCACTGACTTTCCAAGTCGGGAGAGTGTTAGTAAAGCATCTGGAATGTTGCACCCGAGTACCAGGGTCGAGAACTGAGACATATTGGAACACGTCTCCCGATCACACGGTTGCTCATACTCTGGGTTCCACATGCATGTTTTAGCTGAAGGAAGAATCGCTTAAACCTGGAGAGTTGAGACCCGTGGAATGGGTACCATGCAATATGACTTCAAAGGGTCTTCATTTGCTCACCGAACCTCTCTAATGCTATCACTGCGGCGTTTATGCCCCTGTACACACGCTTGATTTTCTTTCAGAGACATAGCAATCCATAGGTTTTAAGATACTTACTAGTCAGGTACATTCTTAGGCGTTTAATATGGGCTGTTGAGTCCATTTCGTTGAGCAAGGAGTAGCTCTTGTCTATTCCATATTTGGCTTAAGGAACTTTATCTGTGCTCATTTCAATCTCTGGTTTGATGCAGCACCCCAACTCACCTTTTCGCTTAAGCAAGCATAAGTTGGTTTTCTAAATTTGAGACCCTGTTCTGATTTGTAATCCAGTTCCTGTGTAGCCAAGTTTACATTCCGTGTATTAGTGACATCTTATGATGTTTCTTTTTCTGTGTGACTTATTTCAGTTAGAATCATCATACCTGAATCCATTCATTATGCTGCTACGGGCCTGATGACATAGATTTCATTGCTGAGTGATATTGCATTGTACGTAAGTACCACAACTTCTTTATCCATATTTCACTTTCTGCGCTATTGAACTTGTACCGTAAACGAGGTTCTTATAAACAGAGCCGTCCCAAACATTGGGGTGGCTGTGTCTTTTTGATTTTAATTTCACTAAGCTATAGGACCGTAAGTGGAAGTGCCCTAGGCTCCGCTGCTATGTTTTTTAGATGTTTCAGGAGGCACCATACACTTCTTCCGAGTGGCTCTTGGCAATTTACATCCCGCCCATCAGCATAACAAGGCTCCCAGTTCTCCATGGCCTGTCCTGCCTTTCTGGATTTTACACTTTTTTCAGATGGCCCTTTTGACAGGGGGGAAGTGAGACTTCATTGTAGTGCAGATTTCCTTTGCAAGCTTGCTTGGTTGGCCAAAAAGGGCGTATGCGTTTTTTCCTGAATATATTCAGGAAAAAACGCATACGCCCTTTTTGGCCAAGTGCATCATTGTGGACGTTCTGCCTCTTTTCCTATGCTTTAAATGCAATTCCAGTCTACCTCCTGAAATCGGTTTCCTGCAATTCTGCCCCGCTTTCAAGTCCTCTTGGCAGCCTTACTTCAGTATATTTTTGGACGATAGCTGTCATTTATAACTCTGCAGGTTTGTGAATTACACTGCCCCTGAGCTCCTTTCTTCAACTCGCTTTCTTGTGAGCTGGCCGCAACACCGCAGGATTGCTTCAGGCCCTAATCTGGTTCCGGCACGGCACGCTGAGCCTTTGGTTAATTCCTCTTCCTGGTGGGAAATGAGAGTTAAATTTGCCCGTCTAGACTCCTCCAGCTAGTCTCTCTTTGGCTCTCCCTATTCCTGTTCATCTTCCGCAGAAATTACAAACTGGGCCAAACAAGAGGTTAAAGGCACTGACTCTCCAAGTCGGGAGAGTGTTAGTAAAGCGTCTGGAATGTTGCACCCGAGTACCAGGGGACGAGAACTGAGGCATATTGGAACACGTCTCCCGATCCCATGGTTGATCATACTCTGGGTTCCACGTGCATGTTTTAGCTGAAGGAAGAATCCCTTAAACCTGTAGAGTTGAGACCTGTGGAATGGGTACCATGCAATATGACTTCAAAGGGTCTTCATTTGCTCACCGAACCTCTCCAATCCTATCACTGCTGCGTTTATGCCCCTGTACACACTCTTGATTATCTTTCAGAGACATAGCAATCCATAGGTTTTAAGTTACTTACTAGTCAGGTACATTCTTAGGCGTTTAATATGGGGTGTTGAGTCCATTTCGTTGAGCAAGGAGTAGCTCTTGTCTATTCCATATTTGGCTTAAGGAACTTTATCTGTGCTCATTTCAATCTCTGGTTTTATGCAGCACCCCAACTCACCTTTCCCCTTAAGCAAGCATTAGTTGGTTTTCTAAATTTGAGACCCTGTTCTGTTTTGTAATCCAGTTCCTGTGTAGCCAAGTTTACATTCCGTGTATTAGTGATATCTTATGATGTTTCTTTTTCTGTGTGACTTATTTCAGTTAGAATCATCATACCTGAATCCACTCATTATGCTGTTACGGGCCTGATGACATAGATTTCATTGCTGAGTGATATTGCATTGTACGTAAGTACCACAACTTCTTTATCCATTTTTCACTTTCTGCGATATTGAACTTGTACCGTAAATGAGGTTCTTGTAAACAGAGCCGTCCCAAACTTTGGGGTGGCTGTGTCTTTTTGATTTTAATTTCCCTAAGCTATAGGACCATAAGTGGACGTGACCTAGGCTCCGTTGCTTTGTTTTTTAGATGTTTCAGGAAACACCATACACTTAACCCGAGTGGCTCTTGGCAATTTACATCCCGCCCATCAGCATAACAAGGCTCCCAGTTCTCCATGGCCTGTCCTGCCTTTCTGGATTTTACACTTTTTTCAGATGGCCCTTTTGACCAGGGGAAGTGAGACTTCATTGCAGTGCAGATTTCCTTTGCAAGCTTGCTTGGTTCGCCAAAAAGTGCGTTTGCCTTTTTTCCTGAATATATTCAGGAAAAAATGCATACGCCCTTTTTGGCCAATTGCATCATTGTGGACGTTCTGCCTCTTTTCCTATGCTTTAAATGCAATTCCAGTCTACCTCCTGAAATCGGTTTACTGCAATTCTGCCTTGCTTTCAATGCCTCTTCATAGCCTTACCTCAATATATTTTTTGAAAATAGTTGGCCTTCATAACTCTGCAGGTTTTGAATTGCAGTGGCCCTTAACTCCATTTTTCAGCTCTTATTTTTGTGATCTTGCCTCATAACCACAGGATTCCTTCAGGCCCTATTGTTCTTCTGGGGCACCTTGCTGTGCCTTTGGTTTATTCTTGTTACTGATATGAAATTAGAGTGACATGTGCCCATTGAAACCGCTACAGCTAGTTTCTCACTGGTTCCCCCTATTCCCATTCATCCTCCACACTAACTGCAGACTGTTCGATACCAGAACTTAAAAGCATTGACTGTCCATGTGGGGATATTTTAGTAAAGCAGCTGGAATATCGATCCGGAGCCCCAGGAGAGGAAAAATGAGGTGCGTTTTAGAAACCTTTCCCGATCATATGGTATACCAGTCGCTGGGTTTCCCAAGCATGGTTTAGCTGTAGGAAGATTCCCTTCAACCTGGAGTGTTGGGACCCTTGGAATGAGTAGCATGAAGTATTGCATTAAACTTTTGGCAGTTGCTCACCAAAGCTCACCAATCCTCTCAGCCCCAAGTGTCCAGCCTTATGTCTTATCCAGCTGTGGGTTTATATGTGGTCAATCCAGGTTGCATCACAGCCCCTGAGCGAATTTTGTAAGAATTTTTCTCTCTTTCATTGTTTCTGTGTTTTGTTTTTAAAATTTATTTCTATAATGGGGTTTAGCTCATTTTCACTGCTGTGTTTGTGCCGCTCTGCACACACTTGATTCCCTTATGGAGATATATCAATACATGGGTTTTAAGATTCTTATTACTCAGATATATTTCTCTGTGGTGTATAGGGTGTGTTGAGGCCAGTTCATTGAGCAAGGTGTAGATCTTGTCTAATATCTATTTGGTTTATTGAACGGTATCTGTGCTAATTTCAAACTCTGGTTTTATGCATCACCCCACCTCTCCTTTCCCCTTAAGCTGAAATAAGTGTGTTTTCTAAATGTGAGACACTGTTCTGTTCTGTAATTCATTTCTTGTGCAGCCATATTTACCCTCCCTCTATAAGTGATATCTTATGATATGTTTCTTTTTCTGTTTGACTTATTTCAAGTAGTATTATCGGACCTAAATCCACTCTTTATCCTTCTACTAGCCTTATTACATTGATTTCATGGTGAAGAGATATTCCATTGTACATAAGTACCACATCTTCTTTATCCATTGTTCTCTTTCCTGGGATATTTAAGGTGTACTGAAGTTGAGGTTCTTGTAAACAGAGTAGCCCTAAACTGTGGTGTGCTTGTGTCTTGTTGATTTTTAGACTTCCCTAGATATACTCCCATGATTGGAAGTGTCCTATGCTCTGTAGCTCTGTTTTTTAGATGATTTAGGAACCACCATACACTTCTCCAGAGTGGCTCTCGGCAGTTCACACACTGCCCATCAGCGTATAAAGGCTCCCTGTTCTCCATGGCCTGTCCTGCATTTCTGGTTTTTACAATTTTTTAGGATGGCCCTTTTGACCAGTGGGTAATGAGACTTCTTTGTTGTGCACATTTGCATTGCTTGCTTGCTTCGTTGCCCATAAAGTGTGTATGCGTTTTTTCCTGGATATAATCAGGAAAAAACGCATACGCCCTTTTGGGCCAACTGCATCATTGTCGAAATTCTGCCGCTTTTCATGTGCTTTAAAGACGAGTCCAATCTATCTCTTGAAATCTGTTTCTTGCAATTCTGTCTTGCATTCAGATCCTCTTCTTTGCCTTACCTCAACATATTTTTGGACGTTAGTTTTCATTTATAACTCTGCAGGTTTGTGAATTGCAGTGACCCTGAGCTCCATTTTTTAAGTTGCTCTTTTGTGAGCTGGCCTCAAAGCCGCAGGATTGCTTCAGGCCCTATTTTGGCTCGGGCGAGGCGGGCTGAGCCTTTTTTCAATTCTTATTCTTAATGGGAAATTAGAGTGATATGTGCCCGTCCAAACCCCTACAACTATTCTCTCATTGGTTCCCCCTCTTCCTGTTCATCCTCCTCACAATTTGCAAAATGTGTGAAACAGAAGTTGAAATGTGCTGATTCTCCAAGTGGGGAGATTCTAAGTAACGTGGCTGGAATGGTGAACAGGAGCACCAGGAGAGGATAAATGAGCTGCATTTTAGACACATCTCCCGATCACATGGTGTACAGTCCTGTGGGTTTTCCATGCATGTTTTAGCTGTAGGAAGATCCTTTGAACCTGCAGATTTGGGACCCATTGAATGGGTACCAGGTAGTATTACTTTAAAGGGTGTGCATTTCCTCACCCAACCTCACATTTCTCTTAGTGCAAACAGTTTCCAGCCTTATGTCTCATCCTGCTGTGGGTCTAGATGTGTTCAATCCATGTTGCATCACCGGCCCTGAGGAAAAGTTGTAAGAGGTTTTCTCTGTCTCTCTGTCGTTTATTTTTTTCAATTTATTACTATATTGGTTACAGCTGATTTTCAAAGCTCTGTTTCTTGCTGCTGTACATCCACTTGATTCACGTACAGAGAGACATCAGTAAATTCTTTTTCAGATTCTTACCAGTCGTATATATTCTTTTCCGGTGACTTGAGTGTGCTGAGTGCAGTTCTTTTAGCTACTGTGTAGGCCTTGTTGATTATCAGTTTGGTATTTGGAATGGTATCTTTGCTAATTTCAACCTCCTGGATGATGCCTCACCCCTCCCCACCTTTCCCGTTTAGCAGCCTTATGCGTGTTTTCTACATATTTGACTATGTTTTTGTTTTGTAATTTATTTCATGTGTAGCCATTTTGGATTCCACCTTTAAGTGATATCTTATGATATGTGTCTTTATCTTTTTGAATTATGTCACTTAGAATGATCATACGTAACTCTTCCGGAGTTGTTACAACTGGCCATATTTCATTGATTTCCAGGCTGAATAATATTCCACTCTACCTAAGTACCACATCTCTATCCATTTTTTCTCTCCAGGGACATTTAAGTTATATCCTAGTCGAGGATCTTTTAAACAGAGAGGGGGTAAACATTGGGGTGCCTGTGTCCTCTCGATTTTTGTTTTTCCCAAGATATACGCCCATGAGTGCAAGTGCCCTATGCTCTGTAGCTCATTTTTTAGATGCTTTAGTAAACACAATACACTTCTCCAGAATGGCCGTTGGCAATATATATTTCCACTATAAGTCTCACAGGGCTCCCTCTTCTCCTTGCCCTGTCCTGCATTTCTGTTGTTTACGCTTTATGAGGATGGCTCTTCTGACTGATGCGAAGTGATATCTTTTGTAGTATTGACTTCCAGTGCCCACCTGTTTGGTTGGCTAAAAAAGTGTATGCCCTTTTCTTGAATATATACAGAAAAAAACGCATACACCCTTTTTGGCCAACTGCAATGTTGGCAATGTTCAGCTCCTTTTCTTGTGCTTAATGGTGAGTCCTTTCTACCTCCTCAAATCCCTTTCCTGCCATTCTCCCTTGCTTACAAGTCCTTTTCTCTGACTTTCCTCAAGACATTTTTCAGTGATGGATATTTTCAACTCTGCAGTTTTGTGAATTTTACTGCCCCTGAGTTCCATTGTTCAACTTGTGTTTATGGGAACTGGCCACAAAGCAGCGGGATTTCCTCAAGCCCTATACTGTTTCCATGGGCAACCCTAGCCTTTGGTCAATTCGTCTTCCTGATTGGAAATTAGAGTGACATGTGCCTGTCTGAACACCTAGGACTTGTCTCTCATTGTTCCTCATCCTTCCGCTTCATCCTCTGGACAAATTCCAAACTGTACGCAACAGGATGTTGACAGTGCTGCCATCTCCAAGTGGGGAGACTGTTAGTAAAGACGCTGGATGGGTGAACCCGAGCACCAGGAGATGAGGAGATGAGATGCCTTTTCCAAACTCTTCCCGATCAGACGGTATGCCATCCTCTGGGTGTGACAGACATGTTTTAGCAGTAGGAAGAGTCCCATTCATGTAAGGAGAACACCAGGGCTTTTTCAAAATCAGTGTCTCCCCGAAACCCAAACTGGGGAATTTTTTAAGCTACGGCTACACATATGTTCATTAAGGGCCTTGGGAAGTAGGCAGAGTCCAAACTTTAGATGATTGAAGTCTTCAGGGTCAGAAGCACTCACCACCAGCTTCCCTTAGGTTACACTTTAACTGTCATTGATAGATGATGTCAATAAAAATATCTATTCTTTTTCAGATTATTTCCCCTTATAGGTTATTGCAAAATGTTGAGTGTAGTTCCCTGTGCTATACAGTAGTTCCTTGTTGATGATCTATTTTATACATAGCAGTGTGTATGTGTTAATCCCAAACTGTTAATTTATCCCTCCTCCGACCTTTCCCCTTTGGTAATAATAAATTATAAGATTTTATACTTCTCAGAAATGGGGGAGCTGAAAGAGAGGTATCATTTTCAATGGAAAAGCATTTAAAACAAGATTGAAGCTTTAACCAAGATTATTAGATGTACATCCTTGGAAAGAAATCACTTCGTTTCTCTAATATTGACCTGACAAATAAGACAAACCTTTTCACTGAACTTGCTTATAATAAAGTGATGGAAATATCCAATGGAAGCGTTAGAAACATCTTATTTTACCCGAGCCTTATACACTGTTCTATGTTAACTACAGTTTGGCTCACACATCTGTTCATTGAGGTTACAATAGTCTCAATTTCTGTTACTGATCCTCCAGAGTGGACCTCAACAAGTGTCCCCCTGCGCAGTGTCATTGGGGCCAACAGATCGAGACTGAGTTTGGTTCACAAGCAAAGGAAACTTTATATTTTGATCAGAGAATGGAGAGGTGAGAGCATGCACTACCCCGTGGGCTGTGGGCTGGGCTGCTGTGTAGAGATCCTGTCAGAGTCAGTGGGAGGGAGGGGGCGGAGCTCTCGAGGGCCGGGTTGGCTGCAGCTCAGGCTCTATATCGCGGAGTCTGCACTGGGCCCCAGGAGCTGAGGTGTCGACCCAGCCATTCTGCACTAGGAAATCTGGTCTGAAGTGCCGGGTGTGGAACCTCTGCATGCGGGACCCTAGGAGCACATGAAATTAGACAAAGCACAAAGGATAAAAAAGGTTAGACTTGACTTTATTGCCCAGATTCTATTTTTATCTCCCAGGGATTTTTAATGGGCTTTGCTGGGGACAAACCCCTCCTCTGCCTTTTGTCCCGTTCCTCATTCTTGGAGTGCTGAGGGTGCAGACCCTTCTTCTGTAACTGCTGAGTGCTGAGTTGGGAGCCCTCATACCAAGGGGCGAGGGTCAGAGCTTCTCCCCAGCAGCCTCCAGGTGACGTTGATTGTCCCCAGGCCCCCTGCCTCCCTGCTCGTCCACCTGAGCACCAGCATTGGAAGCGTTATAGATTCTAATGACCTTTAAGGGTCCAGGAAAGAGATGTGCAGAGACGCTGTGGGGGCCGGTTTCACCCCGCCCCACATTTGTTCGGCCACCTTAGGCTGACCGTTTCTGCCAGCCTAGATGCTCTGACCAGTAGTCTGCGCTTTCTTCAATTAGGCCCCTGAATTAACGTACAAACAGCACCAGGTGTCAGAGCCCTGCCCGCTCAACTCCCAGACAGTCCAGGGTCAGTGGTGATCAAGGACCATGATGGCCACTGAGTCAACAGCCTTTTGAAGTAAACAGGAGTCCAGCCAGTCTTATTGGCCACCATCATCACGGTGTCTGTAGGCTTTTCTATGGTGACAGTGTGATATACGGTTCCCCCGCCAAGATTATTAGCTCCCCTCTGGGTGCAGTAAGTCCTGCAAGCAGTAGTCTACTCTTTTGGGACACACTCTTGTTGTTTTATGAGAGAAACTCCAGGTCAAGTGATGTTCACACGAGTCGTCATGGTGTCCTGTTGCCCCCGGTTATCTCTCTGGATGTTGGAGTTGGAGGGCCTCCTCACTCGAGGTTGGTGTGCCCACGGAGCAAACCCTGCAACTTCAGGGCATGGTTGGTGGTTAGGATCACCACGTGGGGTCCTTTTCCCTTAGGAGGGAGGTGGCCTTTTGGGCTGCTGATTTCCAGGTTTTTAGATACTGCCAGTATCTTGGCCAGATGCGGCAGTGGGCCAAGCCCCTTGGTGACCGTAGTTTATCCTACCTGGATGGCATTCTTGCATTGTTCCATTTCAAGTGGTCCCAGTTTTTGCACTAATTCTCCAATGGCGATTCACCTTTCACCAGGAATGTAAAGGTCAAAGGGTTTAGCTAAATTAGGGAGTTCCAGGGCAAGGGTCTGAATTGACTGCTCTTTCCATTCTTGAAAGGCCACTTCTGGATTCTATTCAAAAGGATCATCATCTTTTCCTTTCAGTGTTTCATATAATGGCCCAGCTAGTAGACTGCAGTTAGGGATCCAGAAGCAGCAAACCCTGGCCTCCCCAGGAACCCCTAAGCTGTCTTCTAGTTTTAGAAAGGAGTAAGGCCAAAAATGGTTTCTTCCCTTTCCTGGGATGGGCTTCTCTGACCTTCTGTGAGAATGAAGCCCAGGCAGGTCACCGCAGTCTGTGATATTTGAGCTTTTTCTTGGACAACTTCTATCCTTTATTGGCTTGGTAGTTCAGAGGCCTCCTTAGTAGGGCTGGCGATCAGAATGTCGTCTGCGTACTGAAGGAGGGTTTCCTTTTCCAGAGGTAGAACTTTTAGGTCTTTAGCTAAGGTTTCCCCAAAAATGGTGTGGGAATTTTTGCACCCTTGGGGCAAGACGGCCCGGAAGTATTGTTTTAGTTGTATGTTGAGTCCTGCCACTCACAAGCCAAAATTTCTTGTGACTCTGGGACTAATGGAATACAAAAGAAGGCATCATTGAAGACTAATACAGAATACCATGTCCTGGTGGTTGGTAGAATGACCAGCAGGGTGTAGGAATTAGGAGCAACTGGAGGTATATCCTCGGTGGCTTCACTGACTGTCCTGACATCCTTTACCAGGTCCCCAGCAGCCCATGGGGCTCTCGTGGTCAGACCAATCCCAGAATATGGAGCTCACCTGGGCAGGTACCCCACCCCCACCCCAGCCCACGGGGCTCTCGTGGTCAGGCCCCTCCCAGGATACAGAGCTACCCTTGCAGGTACTGTGGCAGGGCTGGGCACACAGGAACCGTGCACATAGCCCTCATTGCAGAGCACCCCCAGCTCACCTGTCGCTCAGAGCTGACACAGAGCACCTCAGAGCAGGACTTGAACTAACAAACAGCAGCTGCGACAGGTCTGTGACCCTGGGCATCAATCTGTGCGGCCTCCCTCCACCTGGTCTTCCAGAGACTTCCACTGCACCCGGGGCACCAGGCCTCTGTCTCCAACCACCACCCACCCCTCCTCTCCCTGACTCCTGGGTTCCTCTCATTAGGAGAGGGTTTTCTTGAAGTTGTCTCCCACTCATGGGCCAGATAAAATGATTAGAAAACAAGCCAAAGCTGCAGCCCCTTGTCTATCCTGACTCTCAGGAGCCCACACCTGTTCCTTGGACCTGGCCGGTTCAGCAATTTCCATTTTCTGCAACTGTGAGCCCCTGAAGGGTGATGATTGGCTGAGCTGGGCAGCCTAACCGTGCCGGCCAGCCCTCCCCAGGTGTGCCTGGGTTGAGATCAATATAAATACCACTCCAGGCAGCAAGAGCCCCTGCAGCCGTGCCTGACGCCATTTTCTCTGCCCTGTCAGCAGTCTCGGGGCTGGGCTGGTGGGAGGGAGTGAGAGGCCACGGCTTTGTGGGTGGCCCAGTGTGAGTGGGGCTCTGCTGGACTTTCTGCAGCAGGTGCCAGGCTGCCACCTGCTGAAGAAGAGGATGTGTCACCCATACCTGCTGCTGGAATTTCTCCCTGGGCAGAGGTGAGGAAGGAAAAAAGCAGTGGGGGCAGGGACAGGACGGGTATCTCAGGCAGGGAAATGGAAATCTTCCAGAAGAGCACCCAGGGCCAGGACCATCCTGGCTGGCCTGCAGGCACCAAGTCGGCCGGCATGCTGTCACTCGTGTGGCTCTATGGCCCTTCCTCTAGGCTTTCAAGTCCTTGTATATATTCAGGTGTTTTACCTGGGACGGGTGGGAATAGTTCAGCAGCAACTGGCCTGGGGCTCAGCTCACGTTTACTCACAGATGCCTCGGCACGGTGCCCCAGCTTTGCAATGAGGACGCTTGTTGCGTGGGGGCTGCTGGCTGAATGGGAGATGATTCCCCACCACTGACCAACTTCAGAATTGTTTACAACTGGAGCAAGTGCCCTGATACGGTTTTCCTCTGTGGAACTGGTGGGTTCTGTGTTTTTTTTCTCTTTTTCGTTTTTGGTTCAAGGTAGATTTTATTCCTCTTTTTTGTATTTACAGATAGAAGCATGGAAATAATTTATTCATATAAATACATGTATGTGAAGGGAATAATTGTTTTTTCTGTTTTATTTTTTAAATTTTATTTCTTTTCAATTGTGAATTTTATTTTATATTTTTATACAGCAGGTTCTTATTGGTTATCTATTTTATACATATAAATGTATACATGCCAATCCCAGTCTCTCAACTCCTCCCACCACCACCCCCCCAACAGCTTTCCCCCCTTGTTGTCCATACATTTGTTGTCTACATCTGTTGCTCTATTTATGCCTTGCAAAATGGTTAATCTGTACGGTTTTTCTAGGTTCCACATATATGCATGAATATACAAGATTTGTTTTTCTCTTTCTGACTTACTTCACTCTGTATGACAGTCTCTAGATCCATCGACGTCTCTACAAATGACCCAATTTCATTCCTTTTCATGGCTTAGTAATATTCCATTTTATATACGTACCACAGCTTTATGCATTCGTCTGTCTGTGGGCATTTAGGTTGCTTCCATTACCTCGATATTGTAAATAGTGATGCAATGAACATTGCGGTGAATGTCTCTTTTTGATTTATGGTTTTGTCTGGGTATATGTCCAGTACTGGGATTGCTGTATCATATGGTAATTCTATTGTTAGTTTCTTAAGAAACTCCATATTGTTCTCCATAGTGAATGTAACAATTTATATTCCCAACAATAGTGGAAGAGGGTTCCTTTTCTCCACACCCTTTCCAGCATTTATTGTTTGTAGATTTTCTGATGATGCCCATTCTATCAGGTGTGAGGTGATACCTCATTGTTGAGTCCATTTTGTTGAGCAAGGGGTAGGTCTTGTCTATTACACATTTGGCTTAAGGAACAGTATCTGTGCTAATGTCAAACTCTGGTTTTATGCAGCACCCCAACTCACCTTCCCCCTTAAAAAAGCATAAGTTGCTTTTCTAAACTTGAGACCCTGTTCTGTTTTATAATTCAGTTCATGTGTAGCCAAGTTCACATTCCGTGTATTAGTGATATCTTATGATGTTTCTTTTTCTGTGTGACTTATTTCAGTTAGAATCATCAGACCTGAACCCACTCATTATGCTGCTACGGGCTTGATGACATAGATTTCATTGCTGAGTGATATTGCATTGTACGTAAGTACCACAACTTCTTTATCCATTTTTCACTTTCTGCGATATTGAACTTGTACCGTAAATGAGGTTCCTGTTAAGAGAGCTGTCCCAAACTTTGGGGTGGTTGTGTCTTTTTGATTTTACTTTCCCTAAGCTACAGCACCATAAGTGGAAGTGCCCTAGGCTCTGTTGCTTGTTTTTTAGATGTTTCAGGAAACACCATACACCTCTCCCGAGTGGCTGTTGGCAATTTACGTCCCGCCCATCAGCATAACAAGGCTCCCAGTTCTCCATGGCCTGTCCTGCCTTTCTGGATTTTACACTTTTTTCAGATCGCCCTTTTGACCGGGGGAAGTGAGACTTCATTGTAGTGCAGATTTCCTTTGCAAGCTTGCTTGGTTGGCCAAAAAGGGCGTATGCGTTTTTTCCTGAATATATTCAGGAAAAAACGCATACGCCCTTTTTGGCCAAGTGCATCATTGTGGACGTTCTGCCTCTTTTCCTATGCTTTAAATGCAATTCCAGTCTACCTCCTGAAATCGGTTTCCTGCAATTCTGCCCCGCTTTCAGGTCCTCTTGGCAGCCTTACTTCAGTATATTTTTGGACGATAGCTGTCATTTATAACTCTGCAGGTTTGTGAATTACAGTGCCCCTGAGCTCCTTTCTTCAACTCGCTTTCTTGTGAGCTGGCCGCTACACCGCAGGATTGCTTCAGGCCCTAATCTGGTTCCGGCACGGCACGCTGAGCCTTTGGTTAATTCCTCTTCCTGGTGGGAAATGAGAGTTAAATTTGCCCGTCCAGACACCTCCAGCTAGTCTCTCTTTGGCTCTCCGTACTCCTGTTCATCTTCCGCAGAAATTGCAAACTGGGCCAAACAGGAGGTTAAAGGCACTGACTCTCCAAGTCGGGAGAGTGTTAGTAAAGCGTCTGGAATGTTGCACCCGAGTACCAGGGGACGAGAACTGAGACATATTGGAACACGTCTCCCGATCACACGGTTGATCATACTCTGGGTTCCACGTGCATGTTTTAACTGAAGGAAGAATCCCTTAAACCTGGAGAGTTGAGACCCGTGGAATGGGTACCATGCAATATGACTTCAAAGGGTCTTCATTTGCTCACCAAACCTCTCCAATCCTATCACTGCTGCGTTTATGTCCCTGTACACACGCTTGATTTTCTTTCAGAGACATAGCAATCCATAGGTTTTAAGATACTTACTAGTCAGTTACATTCTTAGGCATTTAATATGAGGTGTTGAGTCCATTTCGTTGAGCAAGGAGTAGCTCTTGTCTATTCCATATTTGGCTTAAGGAACGTTATCTGTGCTCATTTCAATCTCTGGTTTGATGCAGCACCCCAACTCACCTTTTCGCTTAAGCAAGCATAAGTTGGTTTTCTAAATTTGAGACCCTGTTCTGTTTTGTAATCCAGTTCCTGTGTAGCCAAGTTTACATTTTGTGTATTGGTGATATCTTATGATGTTTCTTTTTCTGTGTGACTTATTTCAGTTAGAATCATCATACCTGAATCCACTCATTATGCTGCTACGGGCCTGATGACATAGATTTCATTGCTGAGTGATATTGCATTGTACGTAAGTACCACAACTTCTTTATCCATATTTCACTTTCTGCGCTATTGAACTTGTACAGTAAACGAGGTTCTTGTAAACAGAGCCGTCCCAAACTTTGGGGTGGCTGTGTCTTTTTGATTTTAATTTCCCTAAGCTATAGGACCATAAGTGGAAGTGCCCTAGGCTCTGTTGCTTTGTTTTTTAGATGTTTAAGGACACACCATACACTTCTCCCAAGTGGCTGTTGGCAATTTACATACCGCCCATCAGCATAACAAGGCTCCCAGTTCTCCATGGCCTGTCCTGCCTGTCTGGATTTTACACTTTTTTCAGGTGGCCCTTTTGACCGGGGGAAGTGAGCCTTCATTGTAGTGCAGATTTCCTTTGCAAGCTTGCTTGGTTGACCAAAAAGGGCGTATGCGTTTTTTCCTGAATATATTCAGGAAAAAACGCATACGCCCTTTTTGGCCAAGTGCATCATTGTGGACGTTCTGCCTCTTTTCCTATGCTTTAAATGCAATTCCAGTCTACCTCCTGAAATCGGTTTCCTGCAATTCTGCCCCGCTTTCAAGTCCTCTTGGCAGCCTTACTTCAGTATATTTTTGGACGATAGCTGTCATTTATAACTCTGCAGGTTTGTGAATTACACTGCCCCTGAGCTCCTTTCTTCAACTCGCTTTCTTGTGAGCTGGCCGCAACACCGCAGGATTGCTTCAGGCCCTAATCTGGTTCCGGCACGGCACGCTGAGCCTTTGGTTAACTCCTCTTCCTGGTGGGAAATGAGAGTTAAATTTGCCCGTCCAGACACCTCCAGCTAGTCTCTCATTGGTTCTCCCTATTCCTGTTCATCTTCTGCAGAAATTGCAAATGGGCCAAACAGGAGGTTAAAGGCACTGACTTTCCAAGTCAGGAGAGTGTTAGTAAAGCGTCTGGAATGTTGCACCAGAGTACCGGGGTCGAGAACTGAGACATATTGGAACACGTCTCCCGATCACACGGTTGATCATACTCTGGGTTCCACATGCATGTTTTAGCTGAAGGAAGAATCCCTTAAACCTGGAGAGTTGAGACCCGTGGAAAGGGTACCATGCAATATGACTTCAAAGGGTCTTCATTTGCTCACCAAACCTCTCCAATCCTATCACTGCTGTGTTTATGCCCCTGTACACATGCTTGATTTTCTTTCAGAGACATAGCAATCCATAGGTTTTAAGATACTTACTAGTCAGGTACATTCTTAGGCGTTTAATATGGGGTGTTGAGTCCATTTCCTTGAGCAAGGAGTAGTTCTTGTCTATTCCATATTTGGCTTAAGGAACTTTATCTGTGCTCATTTCAATCTCTGGTTTTATGCAGCACCCCAACTCACCTTTCCCCTTAAGCAAGCATAAGTTGGTTTTCTAAATTTGAGACCCTGTTCTGTTTTGTAATCCAGTTCCTGTGTAGCCAAGTTTACATCCCGTGTATTAGTGATATCTTATGATGTTTCTTTTTCTGTGTGACTTATTTCAGTTAGAATCATCATACCTAAATCCACTCATTATGCTGCTACGGGCCTGATGACATAGATTTCATTGCTGAGTGATATTGCATTGTACGTAAGTATCACAACTTCTTTATCCATTTTTCACTTTCTGCGATATTGAACTTGTACCATAAACGAGTTTCTTGTAAACAGAGCCGTCCCAAACTTTGGGGTGGCTCTGTCTTTTTGATTTTAATTTCCCTAAGCTATAGGACCATAAGTGGAAGTGCCCTAGGCTCTGTTGCTTTGTTTTTTAGATGTTTCAGGAAACACCATACACCTCTCCCGAGTGGCTGTTGGCAATTTACATCCCGCCCATCAGCATAACAAGGCTCCCAGTTCTCCATGGCCTGTCCTGCCTTTCTAGATTTTATACTTTTTTCAGATGGCCCTTTTGACCGGGGGGAAGTGAGACTTCATTGTAGTGCAGATTTCCTTTGCAAGCTTGCTTTGTTGGCCAAAAAGGGCGTATGCGTTTTTTCCTGAATATATTCAGGAAAAAACGCATAC
This sequence comes from Leucopleurus acutus, assembly GCF_964270905.1. Taxonomy (NCBI): domain Eukaryota; kingdom Metazoa; phylum Chordata; class Mammalia; order Artiodactyla; family Delphinidae; genus Leucopleurus; species Leucopleurus acutus. Next base: position 1,174,049 of record NW_028139203.1, read on the forward strand.
GCCCTTTTTGGCCGAGTGCATCATTGTGGACGTTCTGCCTCTTTTCCTATGCTTTAAATGCAATTCCAGTCTACCTCCTGAAATCGGTTTCCTGCAATTCTGCCCCGCTTTCAAGTCCTCTTGGCAGCCTTACTTCAGTATATTTTTGGACGATAGCTGTCATTTATAACTCTGCAGGTTTGTGAATTACAGTGCCCCTGAGCTCCTTTCTTCAACTCGCTTTCTTGTGAGCTGGCCGCAACACCGCAGGATTGCTTCAGACCCTAATCTGGTTCCGGCACGGCACGTTGAGCCTTTGGTTAATTCCTCTTCCTGGTGGGAAATGAGAGTTAAATTTGCCCGTCCAGACACCTCCAGCTAGTCTCTCATTGGTTCTCCCTATTCCTGTTCATCTTCCGCAGAAATTGCAAACTGGGCCAAACAGGAGGTTAAAGGCACTGACTCTCCAAGTCGGGACAGTGTTAGTAAAGCGTCTGGAATGTTGCACCCGAGTACCAGGGGACGAGAACTGAGACATATTGGAACACGTCTCCCGATTACATGGTTGGTCATACTATGGGTTCCACGTGCATGTTTTAGCTGAAGGCAGAATCCCTTAAACCTGGAGAGTTGAGACCCGTGGAATGGGTACCATGCAATATGACTTCAAAGGGTCTTCATTTGCTCACCGAACCTCTCCAATGCTATCACTGCTGCGTTTATGCCCCTGTACACACGCTTGATTTTCTTTCAGACACATAGCAATCCATAGCTTTTAAGATACTTACTAGTCAGGTACATTCTTAGGCGTTTAATATGGGGTGTTGAGTCCATTTCGTTGAGCAAGGTGTAGTTCTTGTCTATTCCATATTTGGCTTAAGGAACTTTATCTGTGCTCATTTCAATCTCTGGTTTTAAGCAGCACCCCAACTCACCTTTCCCCTTAAGCAAGCATAAGTTGGTTTTCTAATTTTGAGACCCTGTTCTGTTTTGTAATCCAGTTCCTGTGTAGCCAAGTTTACATTCCGTGTATTAGTGATATCTTATGATGTTTCTTTTTCTGTGTGACTTATTTCAGTTAGAATCATGATACCTGAATCCACTCTTTATGCTGCTATTGGCCTGAAGACATAGATTTCATTGCTGATTGATACTGCATTGTACTTAAGTACCACAACTTCTTTATCTATTTTTTGCTTTCTGCGATATTGAACTTGTACCATACACGGGTTTCTTGTAAACAGGGCCGTCCCGAACTTTGGGGTGGCTGTGTCTTTTTGATTTTTTTTCCTAAGCTATAGGACCAGAAGTGGAAGTGCCCTAGGTTCTGTTGCTTTGTTTTTTAGATGTTTCAGGAAACACCATACACTTCTCCGGAGTGGCTTTTGGCAATTTACATCCCGCCCATCAGCATAACAAGGCTCCCAGTTCTCCATGGCCTGTCCTGCCTTTCTGGATTTATACTTTTTTCAGATGGCCCTTTTGACCGGGGGGAAGTGAGACTTCATTGTAGTACAGATTTCCTTTGCAAGCTTGCTTGGTTGGCCAAAAAGGGCGTATGCGTTTTTTCCTGAATATATTCAGGAAAAAACGCATACGCCCTTTTTGGCCAAGTGCATCATTGTGGACGTTCTGCCTCTTTTCCTATGCTTTAAATGCAATTCCAGTCTACCTCCTGAAATCGGTTTCCTGCAATTCTGCCCCGCTTTCAAGTCCTCTTGGCAGCCTTACTTCAGTATATTTTTGGACGATAGCTGTCATTTATAACTCTGCAGGTTTGTGAATTACAGTGCCCCTGAGCTCCTTTCTTCAACTCGCTTTCTTGTGAGCTGGCCACAACACCGCAGGATTGCTTCAGGCCCTAATCTGGTTCCGGCACGGCACGCTGAGCCTTTGGTTAATTCCTCTTCCTGGTGGGAAATGAGAGTTAAATTTGCCCGTCCAGACACCTCCAGCTAGTCTCTCTTTGGTTCTCCCTATTCCTGTTCATCTTCTTCAGAAATTGCAAATGGGCCAAACAGGAGGTTAAAGGCACTGACTCTCCAAGTCGGGAGAGTGTTAGTAAAGCGTCTGGAATGTTGCACCCGAGTACCAGGGGACGAGAACTGAGACATATTGGAACACGTCTCCCGATCACACGGTTGATCATACTCTGGGTTCCACGTGCATGTTTTAGCTGAAGGAAGAATCCCTTAAACCTGGAGAGTTGAGACCCGTGGAATGGGTACCATGCAATATGACATCAAAGGGTCTTCATTTGCTCACCGAACCTCTCCAATCCTATCACTGCTGTGTTTATGCCCCTGTACACACGCTTGATTTTCTTTCAGAGACATAGCAATCCATAGGTTTTAAGATACTTACTAGTCAGGTACATTCTTAGGCGTTTAATATGGGGTGTTGAGTCCATTTCGTTGAGCAAGGAGTAGTTCTTGTCTATTCCATATTTGGCTTAAGGAACTTTATCTGTGCTCATTTCAATCTCTGGTTTTATGCAGCACCCCAACTCACCTTTCCCCTTAAGCAAGCATAAGTTGGTTTTCTAAATTTGAGACCCTGTTCTGTTTTGTAATCCAGTTCCTGTGTAGCCAAGTTTACATTCCGTGTATTAGTGATATCTTATGATGTTTCTTTTTCTGTGTGACTTATTTCATTTAGAATCATCATACCTGAATCCACTCATTATGCTGCTATGGGCCTGATGACATAGATTTCATTGCTGAGTGATATTGCATTGTACGTAAGTACCACAACTTCTTTATCCATTTTTCACTTTCTGCGATATTGTACTTGTAACGTAAATGACGTTCTTGTAAACAGAGCCGTCCCAAACTTTGGGGTGGCTGTGTCTTTTTGATTTTAATTTCCCTAAGCTATAGGACCATAAGTGGAAGTGCCCTAGGCTCTGTTGCTTTGTTTTTTAGATGTTTCAGGAAACACCATACACCTCTCCCGAGTGGCTCTTGGCAATTTACATCCCGCCCATCAGCATAACAAGGCTCCCAGTTCTCCATGGCCTGTCCTGCCTTTCTGGATTTTACACTTTTTTCAGATGGCCCTTTTGACAGGGGGGAAGTGAGACTTCATTGTAGTGCAGATTTCCTTTGCAAGCTTGCTTGGTTGGCCAAAAAGGGCGTATGCATTTTTTCCTGAATATATTCAGGAAAAAACGCATACGCCCTTTTTGGCCAAGTGCATCATTGTCCACGTTCTGCCTCCTTTCCTATGCTTTAAATGTAATTCCAGTCTACCTCCTGAAATCGGTTTCCTGCAATTCTGCCCCGCCTTCAAGTCCTCTTGGCACCCTTACTTCAGTATATTTTTGGACGATAGCTGTCATTTATAACTCTGCAGGTTTGTGAATTACAGTGCCCCTGAGCTCCTTTCTTCAACTCGCTTTCTTGTGAGCTGGCCGCAACACCGCAGGATTGCTTCAGGCCCTAATCTGGTTCCAGCACGGCACTCTGAGCCTTTGGTTAATTCCTATTCCTGGTGGAAAATGAGAGTTAAATTTGCCCGTCCACACACCTCCACCTAGTCTCTCATTGGTTCTCCCTATTCCTGTTCATCTTCCGCAGAAATTGCAAACTGGGCCAAACAGGAGGTTAAAGGCACTGACTCTCCAAGTCGGGAGAGTGTTAGTAAAGCGTCTGGAATGTTGCACCCGCGTACCAGGGGACGAGAACTGAGACATATTGGAACACGTCTCCCGATCACACGGTTGATCATACTCTGGGTTCCACATACATGTTTTAGCTGAAGGAAGAATCCCTTAAACCCGGAGAGTTGAGACCCGTGGAATGGGTACCCGGCAATATGACTTCAAAGGGTCTTCATTTGCTCACCAAACCTCTCCAATCCTATGACTGCTGCATTTATGCCCCTGTCCACAAGCTGGATTCTCTTTCGGAGACATAGCAATCCATAAGTTTTAAGATACTTACCAGTCAGGGACATTCTTAGGCGTTTAATATGGGGTGTTGAGTCCATTTCGTTGAGCAAGGAGTAGCTCTTGTCTATTCCATATTTGGCTTAAGGAACTTTATCTGTGCTCATTTCAATCGCTGGTTCTATGGAGCACCCCAACTCACCTTTCCGCTTAAGCAAGCATAAGTTGGTTTTCTAAATTTGAGACCCTGTTGTGTTTTGTAATCCAGTTCCTGTGTAGCCAAGTTTACATTCCGTGTATTAGTGATATCTTATGATGTTTCTTTTTCTGTGTGACTTATTTCAGTTAGAATCATCATACCTGAATCCACTCATTATGCTGCTACGGGCCTGATGACATAGATTTCATTGCTGAGTGATATTGCATTGTACGTAAGTACCACAACTTCTTTATCCATTTTTCACTTTCTGCGATATTGAACTTGTACCGTAAACGAGGTTCTTGTAAACAGAGCCGTCCCAAACTTTGGGGTGGCTGTGTCTTTTTGATTTTAATTTCCCTAAGCTATAGGACCATAAGTGGAAGTGCCCTAGGTTCTGTTGCTTTGTTTTTTAGATGTTTCAGGAAACACCATACACTTCTCCCGAGTGGCTGTTGCAATTTACATCCCGCCAATCAGCATAACAATGCTCCCAGTTCTCCATGGCCTGTCCTGCCTTTCTGGATTTTACACTTTTTTCAGGTGGCCCTTTTGACCGGGGGGAAGTGAGACTTCATTGTAGTGCAGATTTCCTTTGCAAGCTTGCTTGGTTGGCCAAAAAGGGCGTATGCGTGTTTTCCTGAATATATTCAGGAAAAAACGCATACGCCCTTTTTGGCCAAGTGCATCATTGTGGACGTTCTGCCTCTTTTCCTATGCTTTAAATGCAATTCCAGTCTACCTCCTGAAATCGGTTTCCTGCAATTCTGCCCCGCTTTCAAGTCCTCTTGGCAGCCTTACTTCAGTATATTTTTGGACGATAGCTGTCATTTATAACTCTGCAGGTTTGTGAATTTCACTGCCCCTGAGCTCCTTTCTTCAACTCGCTTTCTTGTGAGCTGGCCGCAACACCGCAGGATTGCTTCAGGCCCTAATCTGGTTCCAGCACGGCACTCTGAGCCTTTGGTTAATTCCTATTCCTGGTGGAAAATGAGAGTTAAATTTGCCCGTCCACACACCTCCACCTAGTCTCTCATTGGTTCTCCCTATTCCTGTTCATCTTCCGCAGAAATTGCAAACTGGGCCAAACAGGAGGTTAAAGGCACTGACTCTCCAAGTCGGGAGCGTGTTAGTAAAGCGTCTGGAATGTTGCACCCGCGTACCAGGGGACGAGAACTGAGACATATTGGAACACGTCTCCCGATCACACGGTTGATCATACTCTGGGTTCCACATACATGTTTTAGCTGAAGGAAGAATCCCTTAAACCCGGAGAGTTGAGACCCGTGGAATGGGTACCCGGCAATATGACTTCAAAGGGTCTTCATTTGCTCACCAAACCTCTCCAATCCTATGACTGCTGCATTTATGCCCCTGTCCACAAGCTGGATTCTCTTTCGGAGACATAGCAATCCATAAGTTTTAAGATACTTACCAGTCAGGGACATTCTTAGGCGTTTAATATGGGGTGTTGAGTCCATTTCGTTGAGCAAGGAGTAGCTCTTGTCTATTCCATATTTGGCTTAAGGAACTTTATCTGTGCTCATTTCAATCGCTGGTTCTATGGAGCACCCCAACTCACCTTTCCGCTTAAGCAAGCATAAGTTGGTTTTCTAAATTTGAGACCCTGTTGTGTTTTGTAATCCAGTTCCTGTGTAGCCAAGTTTACATTCCGTGTATTAGTGATATCTTATGATGTTTCTTTTTCTGTGTGACTTATTTCAGTTAGAATCATCATACCTGAATCCACTCATTATGCTGCTACGGGCCTGATGACATAGATTTCATTGCTGAGTGATATTGCATTGTACGTAAGTACCACAACTTCTTTATCCATTTTTCACTTTCTGCGATATTGAACTTGTACCGTAAACGAGGTTCTTGTAAACAGAGCCGTCCCAAACTTTGGAGTGGCTGTGTCTTTTTGATTTTAATTTCCCTAAGCTATAGGACCATAAGTGGAAGTGCCCTGGGCTCTGTTGCTTTGTTTTTTAGATGTTTAAGGAAACACCATACACTTCTCCCAAGTGGCTGTTGGCAATTAACATACCGCCCATCAGCATAACAAGGCTCCCAGTTCTCCATGGCCTGTCCTGCCTTTCTGGATTTTACACTTTTTTCAGATGGCCCTTTTGACCGTGGGGAAGTGAGACTTCATTGTAGTGCAGATTTCCTTTGCAAGCTTGCTTGGTTGGCCAAAAAGTGTGTATGCGTTTTTTCCTGAATATATTCAGGAAAAAACGCATACGCCCTTTTTGGCCAAGTGCATCATTGTGGACGTTCTGCCTCTTTTCCTATGCTTTAAATGCAATTCCAGTCTACCTCCTGAAATCGGTTTCCTGCAATTCTGCCCCGCTTTCAAGTCCTCTTGGCAGCCTTACTTCAGTATATTTTTGGACGATAGCTGTCATTTATAACTCTGCAGGTTTGTGAATTACACTGCCCCTGAGCTCCTTTCTTCAACTCGCTTTCTTGTGAGCTGGCCGCAACACCGCAGGATTGCTTCAGGCCCTAATCTGGTTCCGGCACGACACACTGAGCCTTTGGTTAATTCCTCTTCCTGGTGGGAAATGAGAGTTAAATTTGCCAGTCCAGACACCTCCAGCTAGTCTCTCATTGGTTCTCCCTATTCCTGTTCATCTTCCGCAGAAATTGCAAACTGGGCCAAACAGGAGGTTAAAGGCACTGACTCTCCAAGTCGGGAGAGTGTTAGTAAAGCGTCTGGAATGATGCACCCGAGTACCAGGGGACGAGAACTGAGACATATTGGAACACGTCTCCCGATCACACGGTTGATCATACTCTGGGTTCCACGTGCATGTTTTAGCTGAAGGAAGAATCCCTTAAACCTGGAGAGTTGAGACCCGTGGAATGGGTACCATGCAATATGATTTCAAAGGGTCTTCATTTGCTCACCGAACCTCTCCAATCCTATCACTGCTGCGTTTATGCCCCTGTACACACGCTTGATTTTCTTTCAGAGACATAGCAATCCATAGGTTTTAAGATACTTACTAGTCAGGTACATTCTTAGGCGTTTATTATGGGGTGTTGAGTCCATTTCGTTGAGCAAGTAGTAGCTCTTGTCTATTCCATATTTGGCTTAAGGAACTTTATCTGTGCTCATTTCAATCTCTGGTTTGATGCAGCACCCCAACTCACCTTTTCGCTTAAGCAAGCATAAGTTGGTTTTCTAAATTTGAGACCCTGTTCTGTTTTGTAATCCAGTTCCTGTGTAGCCAAGTTTACATTCCGTGTATTAGTGATATCTTATGATGTTTCTTTTTCTGTGTGACTTATTTCAGTTAGAATCATCATACCTGAATCCACTCATTATGCTGTTATGGGCCTGATGACATAGATTTCATTGCTGAGTGATATTGCATTGTACATAAGTACCACAACTTCTTTATCCATATTTCACTTTCTGCGCTATTGAACTTGTACCGTAAACGAGGTTCTTGTAAACAGAGCCGTCCCAAACTTTGGGGTGGCTGTGTCTTTTTGATTTGAATTTCCCTAAGCTATAGGACCATAAGTGGAAGTGCCCTAGGCTCTGTTGCTTTGTTTTTTAGATGTTTCAGGAAACACCATACACTTTTCCCAAGTGGCTGTTGGCAATTTACATACCGCCCATCAGCATAACAAGGCTCCCAGTTCTCCATGGCCTGTCCTGCCTTTCTGGATTTTACACTTTTTTCAGGTGGCCCTTTTGACCGGGGGAAGTGAGCCTTCACTGTAGTGCAGATTTCCTTTGCAAGCTTGCTTGGTTGACCAAAAAGGGCGTATGCGTTTTTTCCTGAATATATTCAGGAAAAAACGCATACGCCCTTTTTGGCCAAGTGCATCATTGTGGACGTTCTGCCTCTTTTCCTATGCTTTAAATGCAATTCCAGTCTACCTCCTGAAATCGGTTTCCTGCAATTCTGCCCCGCTTTCAAGTCCTCTTGGCAGCCTTACTTCAGTATATTTTTGGACGATAGCTGTCATTTATAACTCTGCAGGTTTGTGAATTACAGTGCCCCTGAGCTCCTTTCTTCAACTCGCTTTCTTGTGAGCTGGCCGCAACACCGCAGGATTGCTTCAGGCCCTAATCTGGTTCCGGCACGGCACGCTGAGCCTTTGGTTAATTCCTCTTCCTGGTGGGAAATGAGAGTTAAATTTGCCGGTCCAGACACCTCCAGCTAGTCTCTCATTGGTTCTCCCTATTCCTGTTCATCTTCCGCAGAAATTTCAAATGGGCCAAACAGGAGGTTAAAGGCACTGACTTTCCAAGTCGGGAGAGTGTTAGTAAAGCGTCTGGAATGTTGCACCCGAGTACCAGGGAACGAGAACTGAGACATATTGGAACACGTCTCCCGATCACACGGTTGAACATACTCTGGGTTCCACATGCATGTTTTAGCTGAAGGAAGAATCCCTTAAACCTGTAGAGTTGAGACCTGTGGAATGGGTACCATGCAATATGACTTCAAAGGGTCTTCATTTGCTCACCGAACCTCTCCAATCCTATCACTGCTGCGTTTATGCCCCTGTACACACTCTTGATTATCTTTCAGAGACATAGCAATCCATAGGTTTTAAGTTACTTACTAGTCAGGTACATTCTTAGGCGTTTAATATGGGGTGTTGAGTCCATTTCGTTGAGCAAGGAGTAGCTCTTGTCTATTCCATATTTGGCTTAAGGAACTTTATCTGTGCTCATTTCAATCTCTGGTTTTATGCAGCACCCCAACTCACCTTTCCCCTTAAGCAAGCATTAGTTGGTTTTCTAAATTTGAGACCCTGTTCTGTTTTGTAATCCAGTTCCTGTGTAGCCAAGTTTACATTCCGTGTATTAGTGATATCTTATGATGTTTCTTTTTCTGTGTGACTTATTTCAGTTAGAATCATCATACCTGAATCCACTCATTATGCTGTTACGGGCCTGATGACATAGATTTCATTGCTGAGTGATATTGCATTGTACGTAAGTACCACAACTTCTTTATCCATTTTTCACTTTCTGCGATATTGAACTTGTACCATAAATGAGGTTCTTGTAAACAGAGCCGTCCCAAACTTTGGGGTGGCTGTGTCTTTTTGATTTTAATTTCCCTAAGCTATAGGACCATAAGTGGACGTGACCTAGGCTCCGTTGCTTTGTTTTTTAGATGTTTCAGGAAACACCATACACTTAACCCGAGTGGCTCTTGGCAATTTACATCCCGCCCATCAGCATAACAAGGCTCCCAGTTCTCCATGGCCTGTCCTGCCTTTCTGGATTTTACACTTTTTTCAGATGGCCCTTTTGACCAGGGGAAGTGAGACTTCATTGCAGTGCAGATTTCCTTTGCAAGCTTGCTTGGTTCGCCAAAAAGTGCGTTTGCCTTTTTTCCTGAATATATTCAGGAAAAAATGCATACGCCCTTTTTGGCCAAGTGCATCATTGTGGACGTTCTGCCTCTTTTCCTATGCTTTAAATGCAATTCCAGTCTACCTCCTGAAATCGGTTTACTGCAATTCTGCCTTGCTTTCAATGCCTCTTCATAGCCTTACCTCAATATATTTTTTGAAAATAGTTGGCCTTCATAACTCTGCAGGTTTTGAATTGCAGTGGCCCTTAACTCCATTTTTCAGCTCTTATTTTTGTGATCTTGCCTCATAACCACAGGATTCCTTCAGGCCCTATTGTTCTTCTGGGGCACCTTGCTGTGCCTTTGGTTTATTCTTCTTACTGATATGAAATTAGAGTGACATGTGCCCATTGAAACCGCTACAGCTAGTTTCTCACTGGTTCCCCCTATTCCCATTCATCCTCCACACTAACTGCAGACTGTTCGATACCAGAACTTAAAAGCATTGACTGTCCATGTGGGGATATTTTAGTAAAGCAGCTGGAATATCGATCCGGAGCCCCAGGAGAGGAAAAATGAGGTGCGTTTTAGAAACCTTTCCCGATCATATGGTATACCAGTCGCTGGGTTTCCCAAGCATGGTTTAGCTGTAGGAAGATTCCCTTCAACCTGGAGTGTTGGGACCCTTGGAATGAGTAGCATGAAGTATTGCATTAAACTTTTGGCAGTTGCTCACCAAAGCTCACCAATCCTCTCAGCCCCAAGTGTCCAGCCTTATGTCTTATCCAGCTGTGGGTTTATATGTGGTCAATCCAGGTTGCATCACAGCCCCTGAGCGAATTTTGTAAGAATTTTTCTCTCTTTCATTGTTTCTGCGTTTTGTTTTTAAAATTTATTTCTATAATGGGGTTTAGCTCATTTTCACTGCTGTGTCTGTGCCGCTCTGCACACACTTGATTCCCTTATGGAGATATATCAATACATGGGTTTTAAGATTCTTATTACTCAGATATATTTCTCTGTGGTGTATAGGGTGTGTTGAGGCCAGTTCATTGAGCAAGGTGTAGATCTTGTCTAATATCTATTTGGTTTATTGAACGGTATCTGTGCTAATTTCAAACTCTGGTTTTATGCATCACCCCACCTCTCCTTTCCCCTTAAGCTGAAATAAGTGTGTTTTCTAAATGTGAGACACTGTTCTGTTCTGTAATTCATTTCTTGTGCAGCCATATTTACCCTCCCTCTATAAGTGATATCTTATGATATGTTTCTTTTTCTGTTTGACTTATTTCAAGTAGTATTATCGGACCTAAATCCACTCTTTATCCTTCTACTAGCCTTATTACATTGATTTCATGGTGAAGAGATATTCCATTGTACATAAGTACCACATCTTCTTTATCCATTGTTCTCTTTCCTGGGATATTTAAGGTGTACTGAAGTTGAGGTTCTTGTAAACAGAGTAGCCCTAAACTGTGGTGTGCTTGTGTCTTGTTGATTTTTAGACTTCCCTAGATATACTCCCATGATTGGAAGTGTCCTATGCTCTGTAGCTCTGTTTTTTAGATGATTTAGGAACCACCATACACTTCTCCAGAGTGGCTCTCGGCAGTTCACACACTGCCCATCAGCGTATAAAGGCTCCCTGTTCTCCATGGCCTGTCCTGCATTTCTGGTTTTTACAATTTTTTAGGATGGCCCTTTTGACCAGTGGGTAATGAGACTTCTTTGTTGTGCACATTTGCATTGCTTGCTTGCTTCGTTGCCCATAAAGTGTGTATGCGTTTTTTCCTGGATATAATCAGGAAAAAACGCATACGCCCTTTTGGGCCAACTGCATCATTGTCGAAATTCTGCCGCTTTTCATGTGCTTTAAAGACGAGTCCAATCTATCTCTTGAAATCTGTTTCTTGCAATTCTGTCTTGCATTCAGATCCTCTTCTTTGCCTTACCTCAACATATTTTTGGACGTTAGTTTTCATTTATAACTCTGCAGGTTTGTGAATTGCAGTGACCCTGAGCTCCATTTTTTAAGTTGCTCTTTTGTGAGCTGGCCTCAAAGCCGCAGGATTGCTTCAGGCCCTATTTTGGCTTGGGCGAGGCGGGCTGAGCCTTTTTTCAATTCTTATTCTTAATGGGAAATTAGAGTGATATGTGCCCGTCCAAACCCCTACAACTATTCTCTCATTGGTTCCCCCTCTTCCTGTTCATCCTCCTCACAATTTGCAAAATGTGTGAAACAGAAGTTGAAATGTGCTGATTCTCCAAGTGGGGAGATTCTAAGTAACGTGGCTGGAATGGTGAACAGGAGCACCAGGAGAGGATAAATGAGCTGCATTTTAGACACATCTCCCGATCACATGGTGTACAGTCCTGTGGGTTTTCCATGCATGTTTTAGCTGTAGGAAGATCCTTTGAACCTGCAGATTTGGGACCCATTGAATGGGTACCAGGTAGTATTACTTTAAAGGGTGTGCATTTCCTCACCCAACCTCACATTTCTCTTAGTGCAAACAGTTTCCAGCCTTATGTCTCATCCTGCTGTGGGTCTAGATGTGTTCAATCCATGTTGCATCACCGGCCCTGAGGAAAAGTTGTAAGAGGTTTTCTCTGTCTCTCTGTCGTTTATTTTTTTCAATTTATTACTATATTGGTTACAGCTGATTTTCAAAGCTCTGTTTCTTGCTGCTGTACATCCACTTGATTCACGTACAGAGAGACATCAGTAAATTCTTTTTCAGATTCTTACCAGTCGTATATATTCTTTTCCGGTGACTTGAGTGTGCTGAGTGCAGTTCTTTTAGCTACTGTGTAGGCCTTGTTGATTATCAGTTTGGTATTTGGAATGGTATCTTTGCTAATTTCAACCTCCTGGATGATGCCTCACCCCTCCCCACCTTTCCCGTTTAGCAGCCTTATGCGTGTTTTCTACATATTTGACTATGTTTTTGTTTTGTAATTTATTTCATGTGTAGCCATTTTGGATTCCACCTTTAAGTGATATCTTATGATATGTGTCTTTATCTTTTTGAATTATGTCACTTAGAATGATCATACGTAACTCCTCCGGAGTTGTTACAACTGGCCATATTTCATTGATTTCCAGGCTGAATAATATTCCACTCTACCTAAGTACCACATCTCTATCCATTTTTTCTCTCCAGGGACATTTAAGTTATATCCTAGTCGAGGATCTTTTAAACAGAGAGGGGGTAAACATTGGGGTGCCTGTGTCCTCTCGATTTTTGTTTTTCCCAAGATATACGCCCATGAGTGCAAGTGCCCTATGCTCTGTAGCTCATTTTTTAGATGCTTTAGTAAACACAATACACTTCTCCAGAATGGCCGTTGGCAATATATATTTCCACTATAAGTCTCACAGGGCTCCCTCTTCTCCTTGCCCTGTCCTGCATTTCTGTTGTTTACGCTTTATGAGGATGGCTCTTCTGACTGATGCGAAGTGATATCTTTTGTAGTATTGACTTCCAGTGCCCACCTGTTTGGTTGGCTAAAAAAGTGTATGCCCTTTTCTTGAATATATACAGAAAAAAACGCATACACCCTTTTTGGCCAACTGCAATGTTGGCAATGTTCAGCTCCTTTTCTTGTGCTTAATGGTGAGTCCTTTCTACCTCCTCAAATCCCTTTCCTGCCATTCTCCCTTGCTTACAAGTCCTTTTCTCTGACTTTCCTCAAGACATTTTTCAGTGATGGATATTTTCAACTCTGCAGTTTTGTGAATTTTACTGCCCCTGAGTTCCATTGTTCAACTTGTGTTTATGGGAACTGGCCACAAAGCAGCGGGATTTCCTCAAGCCCTATACTGTTTCCATGGGCAACCCTAGCCTTTGGTCAATTCGTCTTCCTGATTGGAAATTAGAGTGACATGTGCCTGTCTGAACACCTAGGACTTGTCTCTCATTGTTCCTCATCCTTCCGCTTCATCCTCTGGACAAATTCCAAACTGTACGCAACAGGATGTTGACAGTGCTGCCATCTCCAAGTGGGGAGACTGTTAGTAAAGACGCTGGATGGGTGAACCCGAGCACCAGGAGATGAGGAGATGAGATGCCTTTTCCAAACTCTTCCCGATCAGACGGTATACCATCCTCTGGGTGTGACAGACATGTTTTAGCAGTAGGAAGAGTCCCATTCATGTAAGGAGAACACCAGGGCTTTTTCAAAATCAGTGTCTCCCCGAAACCCAAACTGGGGAATTTTTTAAGCTACGGCTACACATATGTTCATTAAGGGCCTTGGGAAGTAGGCAGAGTCCAAACTTTAGATGATTGAAGTCTTCAGGGTCAGAAGCACTCACCACCAGCTTCCCTTAGGTTACACTTTAACTGTCATTGATAGATGATGTCAATAAAAATATCTATTCTTTTTCAGATTATTTCCCCTTATAGGTTATTGCAAAATGTTGAGTGTAGTTCCCTGTGCTATACAGTAGTTCCTTGTTGATGATCTATTTTATACATAGCAGTGTGTATGTGTTAATCCCAAACTGTTAATTTAACCCTCCTCCGACCTTTCCCCTTTGGTAATAATAAATTATAAGATTTTATACTTCTCAGAAATGGGGGAGCTGAAAGAGAGGTATCATTTTCAATGGAAAAGCATTTAAAACAAGATTGAAGCTTTAACCAAGATTATTAGATGTACATCCTTGGAAAGAAATCACTTCGTTTCTCTAATATTGACCTGACAAATAAGACAAACCTTTTCACTGAACTTGCTTATAATAAAGTGATGGAAATATCCAATGGAAGCGTTAGAAACATCTTATTTTACCCGAGCCTTATACACTGTTCTATGTTAACTACAGTTTGGCTCACACATCTGTTCATTGAGGTTACAATAGTCTCAATTTCTGTTACTGATCCTCCAGAGTGGACCTCAACAAGTGTCCCCCTGCGCAGTGTCATTGGGGCCAACAGATCGAGACTGAGTTTGGTTCACAAGCAAAGGAAACTTTATATTTTGATCAGAGAATGGAGAGGTGAGAGCATGCACTACCCCGTGGGCTGTGGGCTGGGCTGCTGTGTAGAGATCCTGTCAGAGTCAGTGGGAGGGAGGGGGCGGAGCTCTCGAGGGCCGGGTTGGCTGCAGCTCAGGCTCTATATCGCGGAGTCTGCACTGGGCCCCAGGAGCTGAGGTGTCGACCCAGCCATTCTGCACTAGGAAATCTGGTCTGAAGTGCCGGGTGTGGAACCTCTGCATGCGGGACCCTAGGAGCACATGAAATTAGACAAAGCACAAAGGATAAAAAAGGTTAGACTTGACTTTATTGCCCAGATTCTATTTTTATCTCCCAGGGATTTTTAATGGGCTTTGCTGGGGACAAACCCCTCCTCTGCCTTTTGTCCCGTTCCTCATTCTTGGAGTGCTGAGGGTGCAGACCCTTCTTCTGTAACTGCTGAGTGCTGAGTTGGGAGCCCTCATACCAAGGGGCGAGGGTCAGAGCTTCTCCCCAGCAGCCTCCAGGTGACGTTGATTGTCCCCAGGCCCCCTGCCTCCCTGCTCGTCCACCTGAGCACCAGCATTGGAAGCGTTATAGATTCTAATGACCTTTAAGGGTCCAGGAAAGAGATGTGCAGAGACGCTGTGGGGGCCGGTTTCACCCCGCCCCACATTTGTTCGGCCACCTTAGGCTGACCGTTTCTGCCAGCCTAGATGCTCTGACCAGTAGTCTGCGCTTTCTTCAATTAGGCCCCTGAATTAACGTACAAACAGCACCAGGTGTCAGAGCCCTGCCCGCTCAACTCCCAGACAGTCCAGGGTCAGTGGTGATCAAGGACCATGATGGCCACTGAGTCAACAGCCTTTTGAAGTAAACAGGAGTCCAGCCAGTCTTATTGGCCACCATCATCACGGTGTCTGTAGGCTTTTCTATGGTGACAGTGTGATATACGGTTCCCCCGCCAAGATTATTAGCTCCCCTCTGGGTGCAGTAAGTCCTGCAAGCAGTAGTCTACTCTTTTGGGACACACTCTTGTTGTTTTATGAGAGAAACTCCAGGTCAAGTGATGTTCACACGAGTCGTCATGGTGTCCTGTTGCCCCCGGTTATCTCTCTGGATGTTGGAGTTGGAGGGCCTCCTCACTCGAGGTTGGTGTGCCCACGGAGCAAACCCTGCAACTTCAGGGCATGGTTGGTGGTTAGGATCACCACGTGGGGTCCTTTTCCCTTAGGAGGGAGGTGGCCTTTTGGGCTGCTGATTTCCAGGTTTTTAGATACTGCCAGTATCTTGGCCAGATGCGGCAGTGGGCCAAGCCCCTTGGTGACCGTAGTTTATCCTACCTGGATGGCATTCTTGCATTGTTCCATTTCAAGTGGTCCCAGTTTTTGCACTAATTCTCCAATGGCGATTCACCTTTCACCAGGAATGTAAAGGTCAAAGGGTTTAGCTAAATTAGGGAGTTCCAGGGCAAGGGTCTGAATTGACTGCTCTTTCCATTCTTGAAAGGCCACTTCTGGATTCTATTCAAAAGGATCATCATCTTTTCCTTTCAGTGTTTCATATAATGGCCCAGCTAGTAGACTGCAGTTAGGGATCCAGAAGCAGCAAACCCTGGCCTCCCCAGGAACCCCTAAGCTGTCTTCTAGTTTTAGAAAGGAGTAAGGCCAAAAATGGTTTCTTCCCTTTCCTGGGATGGGCTTCTCTGACCTTCTGTGAGAATGAAGCCCAGGCAGGTCACCGCAGTCTGTGATATTTGAGCTTTTTCTTGGACAACTTCTATCCTTTATTGGCTTGGTAGTTCAGAGGCCTCCTTAGTAGGGCTGGCGATCAGAATGTCGTCTGCGTACTGAAGGAGGGTTTCCTTTTCCAGAGGTAGAACTTTTAGGTCTTTAGCTAAGGTTTCCCCAAAAATGGTGTGGGAATTTTTGCACCCTTGGGGCAAGACGGCCCGGAAGTATTGTTTTAGTTGTATGTTGAGTCCTGCCACTCACAAGCCAAAATTTCTTGTGACTCTGGGACTAATGGAATACAAAAGAAGGCATCATTGAAGACTAATACAGAATACCATGTCCTGGTGGTTGGTAGAATGACCAGCAGGGTGTAGGAATTAGGAGCAACTGGAGGTATATCCTCGGTGGCTTCACTGACTGTCCTGACATCCTTTACCAGGTCCCCAGCAGCCCATGGGGCTCTCGTGGTCAGACCAATCCCAGAATATGGAGCTCACCTGGGCAGGTACCCCACCCCCACCCCAGCCCACGGGGCTCTCGTGGTCAGGCCCCTCCCAGGATACAGAGCTACCCTTGCAGGTACTGTGGCAGGGCTGGGCACACAGGAACCGTGCACATAGCCCTCATTGCAGAGCACCCCCAGCTCACCTGTCGCTCAGAGCTGACACAGAGCACCTCAGAGCAGGACTTGAACTAACAAACAGCAGCTGCGACAGGTCTGTGACCCTGGGCATCAATCTGTGCGGCCTCCCTCCACCTGGTCTTCCAGAGACTTCCACTGCACCCGGGGCACCAGGCCTCTGTCTCCAACCACCACCCACCCCTCCTCTCCCTGACTCCTGGGTTCCTCTCATTAGGAGAGGGTTTTCTTGAAGTTGTCTCCCACTCATGGGCCAGATAAAATGATTAGAAAACAAGCCAAAGCTGCAGCCCCTTGTCTATCCTGACTCTCAGGAGCCCACACCTGTTCCTTGGACCTGGCCGGTTCAGCAATTTCCATTTTCTGCAACTGTGAGCCCCTGAGGGGTGATGATTGGCTGAGCTGGGCAGCCTAACCGTGCCGGCCAGCCCTCCCCAGGTGTGCCTGGGTTGAGATCAATATAAATACCACTCCAGGCAGCAAGAGCCCCTGCAGCCGTGCCTGACGCCATTTTCTCTGCCCTGTCAGCAGTCTCGGGGCTGGGCTGGTGGGAGGGAGTGAGAGGCCACGGCTTTGTGGGTGGCCCAGTGTGAGTGGGGCTCTGCTGGACTTTCTGCAGCAGGTGCCAGGCTGCCACCTGCTGAAGAAGAGGATGTGTCACCCATACCTGCTGCTGGAATTTCTCCCTGGGCAGAGGTGAGGAAGGAAAAAAGCAGTGGGGGCAGGGACAGGACGGGTATCTCAGGCAGGGAAATGGAAATCTTCCAGAAGAGCACCCGGGGCCAGGACCATCCTGGCTGGCCTGCAGGCACCAAGTCGGCCGGCATGCTGTCACTCGTGTGGCTCTATGGCCCTTCCTCTAGGCTTTCAAGTCCTTGTATATATTCAGGTGTTTTACCTGGGACGGGTGGGAATAGTTCAGCAGCAACTGGCCTGGGGCTCAGCTCACGTTTACTCACAGATGCCTCGGCACGGTGCCCCAGCTTTGCAATGAGGACGCTTGTTGCGTGGGGGCTGCTGGCTGAATGGGAGATGATTCCCCACCACTGACCAACTTCAGAATTGTTTACAACTGGAGCAAGTGCCCTGATACGGTTTTCCTCTGTGGAACTGGTGGGTTCTGTGTTTTTTTTCTCTTTTTCGTTTTTGGTTCAAGGTAGATTTTATTCCTCTTTTTTGTATTTACAGATAGAAGCATGGAAATAATTTATTCATATAAATACATGTATGTGAAGGGAATAATTGTTTTTTCTGTTTTATTTTTTAAATTTTATTTCTTTTCAATTGTGAATTTTATTTTATATTTTTATACAGCAGGTTCTTATTGGTTATCTATTTTATACATATAAATGTATACATGCCAATCCCAGTCTCTCAACTCCTCCCACCACCACCCCCCCAACAGCTTTCCCCCCTTGTTGTCCATACATTTGTTGTCTACATCTGTTGCTCTATTTATGCCTTGCAAAATGGTTAATCTGTACGGTTTTTCTAGGTTCCACATATATGCATGAATATACAAGATTTGTTTTTCTCTTTCTGACTTACTTCACTCTGTATGACAGTCTCTAGATCCATCGACGTCTCTACAAATGACCCAATTTCATTCCTTTTCATGGCTTAGTAATATTCCATTTTATATACGTACCACAGCTTTATGCATTCGTCTGTCTGTGGGCATTTAGGTTGCTTCCATTACCTCGATATTGTAAATAGTGATGCAATGAACATTGCGGTGAATGTCTCTTTTTGATTTATGGTTTTGTCTGGGTATATGTCCAGTACTGGGATTGCTGTATCATATGGTAATTCTATTGTTAGTTTCTTAAGAAACTCCATATTGTTCTCCATAGTGAATGTAACAATTTATATTCCCAACAATAGTGGAAGAGGGTTCCTTTTCTCCACACCCTTTCCAGCATTTATTGTTTGTAGATTTACTGATGATGCCCATTCTATCAGGTGTGAGGTGATACCTCATTGTTGAGTCCATTTTGTTGAGCAAGGGGTAGGTCTTGTCTATTACACATTTGGCTTATGGAACAGTATCTGTGCTAATGTCAAACTCTGGTTTTATGCAGCACCCCAACTCACCTTCCCCCTTAAAAAAGCATAAGTTGCTTTTCTAAACTTGAGACCCTGTTCTGTTTTATAATTCAGTTCATGTGTAGCCAAGTTCACATTCCGTGTATTAGTGATATCTTATGATGTTTCTTTTTCTGTGTGACTTATTTCAGTTAGAATCATCAGACCTGAACCCACTCATTATGCTGCTACGGGCTTGATGACATAGATTTCATTGCTGAGTGATATTGCATTGTACGTAAGTACCACAACTTCTTTATCCATTTTTCACTTTCTGCGATATTGAACTTGTACCGTAAATGAGGTTCCTGTTAAGAGAGCTGTCCCAAACTTTGGGGTGGTTGTGTCTTTTTGATTTTACTTTCCCTAAGCTACAGCACCATAAGTGGAAGTGCCCTAGGCTCTGTTGCTTGTTTTTTAGATGTTTCAGGAAACACCATACACCTCTCCCGAGTGGCTGTTGGCAATTTACGTCCCGCCCATCAGCATAACAAGGCTCCCAGTTCTCCATGGCCTGTCCTGCCTTTCTGGATTTTACACTTTTTTCAGATGGCCCTTTTGACCGGGGGAAGTGAGACTTCATTGTAGTGCAGATTTCCTTTGCAAGCTTGCTTGGTTGGCCAAAAAGGGCGTATGCGTGTTTTCCTGAATATATTCAGGAAAAAACGCATACGCCCTTTTTGGCCAAGTGCATCATTGTGGACGTTCTGCCTCTTTTCCTATGCTTTAAATGCAATTCCAGTCTACCTCCTGAAATCGGTTTCCTGCAATTCTGCCCCGCTTTCAGGTCCTCTTGGCAGCCTTACTTCAGTATATTTTTGGACGATAGCTGTCATTTATAACTCTGCAGGTTTGTGAATTACAGTGCCCCTGAGCTCCTTTCTTCAACTCGCTTTCTTGTGAGCTGGCCGCTACACCGCAGGATTGCTTCAGGCCCTAATCTGGTTCCGGCACGGCACGCTGAGCCTTTGGTTAATTCCTCTTCCTGGTGGGAAATGAGAGTTAAATTTGCCCGTCCAGACACCTCCAGCTAGTCTCTCTTTGGCTCTCCGTACTCCTGTTCATCTTCCGCAGAAATTGCAAACTGGGCCAAACAGGAGGTTAAAGGCACTGACTCTCCAAGTCGGGAGAGTGTTAGTAAAGCGTCTGGAATGTTGCAGCCGAGTACCAGGGGACGAGAACTGAGACATATTGGAACACGTCTCCCGATCACACGGTTGATCATACTCTGGGTTCCACGTGCATGTTTTAACTGAAGGAAGAATCCCTTAAACCTGGAGAGTTGAGACCCGTGGAATGGGTACCATGCAATATGACTTCAAAGGGTCTTCATTTGCTCACCAAACCTCTCCAATCCTATCACTGCTGCGTTTATGCCCCTGTACACACGCTTGATTTTCTTTCAGAGACATAGCAATCCATAGGTTTTAAGATACTTACTAGTCAGTTACATTCTTAGGCATTTAATATGGGGTGTTGAGTCCATTTCGTTGAGCAAGGAGTAGCTCTTGTCTATTCCATATTTGGCTTAAGGAACGTTATCTGTGCTCATTTCAATCTCTGGTTTGATGCAGCACCCCAACTCACCTTTTCGCTTAAGCAAGCATAAGTTGGTTTTCTAAATTTGAGACCCTGTTCTGTTTTGTAATCCAGTTCCTGTGTAGCCAAGTTTACATTTTGTGTATTGGTGATATCTTCTGATGTTTCTTTTTCTGTGTGACTTATTTCAGTTAGAATCATCATACCTGAATCCACTCATTATGCTGCTACGGGCCTGATGACATAGATTTCATTGCTGAGTGATATTGCATTGTACGTAACTACCACAACTTCTTTATCCATATTTCACTTTCTGCGCTATTGAACTTGTACAGTAAACGAGGTTCTTGTAAACAGAGCCGTCCCAAACTTTGGGGTGGCTGTGTCTTTTTGATTTGAATTTCCCTAAGCTATAGGACCATAAGTGGAAGTGCCCTAGGCTCTGTTGCTTTGTTTTTTAGATGTTTAAGGACACACCATACACTTCTCCCAAGTGGCTGTTGGCAATTTACATACCGACCATCAGCATAACAAGGCTCCCAGTTCTCCATGGCCTGTCCTGCCTGTCTGGATTTTACACTTTTTTCAGGTGGCCCTTTTGAGCGGGGGAAGTGAGCCTTCATTGTAGTGCAGATTTCCTTTGCAAGCTTGCTTGGTTGACCAAAAAGGGCGTATGCGTTTTTTCCTGAATATATTCAGGAAAAAACGCATACGCCCTTTTTGGCCAAGTGCATCATTGTGGACGTTCTGCCTCTTTTCCTATGCTTTAAATGCAATTCCAGTCTACCTCCTGAAATCGGTTTCCTGCAATTCTGCCCCGCTTTCAAGTCCTCTTGGCAGCCTTACTTCAGTATATTTTTGGATGATAGCTGTCATTTATAACTCTGCAGGTTTGTGAATTACAGTGCCCCTGAGCTCCTTTCTTCAACTCGCTTTCTTGTGAGCTGGCCGCAACACCGCAGTATTGCTTCAGGCCCTAATCTGGTTCCGGCACGGCACGCTGAGCCTTTGGTTAATTCCTCTTCCTGGTGGGGAATGAGAGTTAAATTTGCCCTTCCAGACACCTCCACATAGTCTCTCATTGGTTCTCCCTATTCCTGTTCATCTTCCGCAGAAATTGCAAATGGGCCAAACAGAAGGTTAAAGGCACTGACTCTCCAAGTCGGGAGAGTGTTAGTAAAGCGTCTGGAATGTTGCACCCGAGTACCAGGGGACGAGAACTGAGACATATTGGAACACGTCTCCCGATCACACGGTTGATCATACTCTGGGTTCCACGTGCATGTTTTAGCTGAAGGAAGAATCCCTTAAACCTGGAGAGTTGAGACCCGTGGAATGGGTACCATGCAATATGACTTCAAAGGGTCTTCATTTGCTCACCGAACCTCTCCAATCCTATCACTGCTGCGTTTATGCCCCTGTACACACGCTTGATTTTCTTTCAGAGACATAGCAATCCATAGGTTTTAAGATACTTACTAGTCAGGTACATTCTTAGGCGTTTAATATGGGGTGTTGAGTCCATTTCGTTGAGCAAGGAGTAGTTCTTGTCTATTCCATATTTGGCTTAAGGAACTTTATCTGTGCTCATTCCAATCTCTGGTTTTATGCAGCACCCCAACTCACCTTTCCCCTTAAGCAAGCATAAGTTGGTTTTCTAAATTTGAGACCCTGTTCTGTTTTGTAATCCAGTTCCTGTGTAGCCAAGTTTACATTCCGTGTATTAGTGATATCTTATGATGTTTCTTTTTCTGTGTGACTTATTTCAGTTAGAATCATCATACCTGAATCCACTCATTATGCTGCTATGGGCCTGATGACATACATTTAATTGCTGAGTGATATTGCATTGTACGTAAGTACCACAACTTCTTTATCCATTTTTCACTTTCTGCGATATTGAACTTGTACCATAAATGAGGTTCTTGTAAACAGAGCCGTCCCAAACTTTGGGGTGGCTGTGTCTTTTTCATTTTAATTTCCCTAAGCTATAGGACCATAAGTGGAAGTGCCCTAGGCTCTGTTGCTTTGTTATTTAGATGTTTCAGGAAACACCATACACCTCTCCCAAGTGGCTGTTGGCAATTTACATCCCGCCCATCAGCATATCAAGGCTCCCAGTTCTCCATGGCCTGTCCTGCCTTTCTGGATTTTACACTTTTTTCAGATGACCTTTTTGACCTGGGGGAATTGAGACTTCATTGTAGTGCAGATTTCCTTTGCAAGCTTGCTTGGTTGGCCAAAAAGGGCGTATGCGTTTTTTCCTGAATATATTCAGGAAAAAACGCATATGCTCTTTTTGGCCAAGTGCATCATTGTGGACGTTCTGCCTCTTTTCCTATGCTTTAAATGCAATTCCAGTGTACCTCCTGAAATCGGTTTCCTGCAATTCTGCCCCGCTTTCAAGTCCTCTTGGCAGCCTTACTTCAGTATATTTTTGGACGATAGCTGTCATTTATAACTCTGCAGGTTTGTGAATTACAGTGCCCCTGAGCTCCTTTCTTCAACTCGCTTTCTTGTGAGCTGGCCGCAACACTGCAGGATTGCTTCAGGCCCTAATCTGGTTCCGGCACGGCACACTGAGCCTTTGGTTAATTCCTCTTCCTGGTGGGAAATGAGAGTTAAATTTGCCCGTCCAGACACCTCCAGCTAGTCTCTCATTGGTTCTCCCTATTCCTGTTCATCTTCCGCAGAAATTGCAAATGGGCCAAACAGGAGGTTAAAGGCACTGACTTTCCAAGTCGGGAGAGTGTTAGTAAAGCGTCTGGAATGTTGCACCCGAGTACCAGGGAACGAGAACTGAGACATATTGGAACACGTCTCCCGATCACACGGTTGAACATACTCTGGGTTCCACATGCATGTTTTAGCTGAAGGAAGAATCCCTTAAACCTGTAGAGTTGAGACCTGTGGAATGGGTACCATGCAATATGACTTCAAAGGGTCTTCATTTGCTCACCGAACCTCTCCAATCCTATCACTGCTGCGTTTATGCCCCTGTACACACTCTTGATTATCTTTCAGAGACATAGCAATCCATAGGTTTTAAGATACTTACTAGTCAGGTACATTCTTAGGCGTTTAATATGGGGTGTTGAGTCCATTTCGTTGAGCAAGGAGTAGCTCTTGTCTATTCCATATTTGGCTTAAGGAACTTTATCTGTGCTCATTTCAATCTCTGGTTTTATGCAGCACCCCAACTCACCTTTCCCCTTAAGCAAGCATTAGTTGGTTTTCTAAATTTGAGACCCTGTTCTGTTTTGTAATCCAGTTCCTGTGTAGCCAAGTTTACATTCCGTGTATTAGTGATATCTTATGATGTTTCTTTTTCTGTGTGACTTATTTCAGTTAGAATCATCATACCTGAATCCACTCATTATGCTGTTACGGGCCTGATGACATAGATTTCATTGCTGAGTGATATTGCATTGTACGTAAGTACCACAGCTTCTTTATCCATTTTTCACTTTCTGCGATATTGAACTTGTACCGTAAATGAGGTTCTTGTAAACAGAGCCGTCCCAAACTTTGGGGTGGCTGTGTCTTTTTGATTTTAATTTCCCTAAGCTATAGGACCATAAGTGGACGTGCCCTAGGCTCCGTTGCTTTGTTTTTTAGATGTTTCAGGAAACACCATACACTTAACCCGAGTGGCTCTTGGCAATTTACATCCCGCCCATCAGCATAACAAGGCTCCCAGTTCTCCATGGCCTGTCCTGCCTTTCTGGATTTTACACTTTTTTCAGATGGCCCTTTTGACTGGGGGGAAGTGAGACTTCATTGCAGTGCAGATTTCCTTTGCAAGCTTGCTTGGTTCGCCAAAAAGTGCGTTTGCCTTTTTTCCTGAATATATTCAGGAAAAAATGCATACGCCCTTTTTGGCCAAGTGCATCATTGTGGACGTTCTGCCTCTTTTCCTATGCTTTAAATGCAATTCCAGTCTACCTCCTGAAATCGGTTTCCTGCAATTCTGCCTTTCTTTCAATGCCTCTTCATAGCCTTACCTCAATATATTTTTTGAAAATAGTTGGCCTTCATAACTCTGCAGGTTTTGAATTGCAGTGGCCCTTAACTCCATTTTTCAGCTCTTATTTTTGTGATCTTGCCTCATAACCACAGGATTCCTTCAGGCCCTATTGTTCTTCTGGGGCACCTTGCTGTGCCTTTGGTTTATTCTTCTTACTGATATGAAATTAGAGTGACATGTGCCCATTGAAACCGCTACAGCTAGTTTCTCACTGGTTCCCCCTATTCCCATTCATCCTCCACACTAACTGCAGACTGTTCGATACCAGAACTTAAAGGCATTGACTGTCCATGTGGGGATATTTTAGTAAAGCAGCTGGAATATCGATCCGGAGCCCCAGGAGAGGAAAAATGAGGTGCGTTTTAGAAACCTTTCCCGATCATATGGTATACCAGTCGCTGGGTTTCCCAAGCATGGTTTAGCTGTAGGAAGATTCCCTTCAACCTGGAGTGTTGGGACCCTTGGAATGAGTAGCATGAAGTATTGCATTAAACTTTTGGCAGTTGCTCACCAAAGCTCACCAATCCTCTCAGCCCCAAGTGTCCAGCCTTATGTCTTATCCAGCTGTGGGTTTATATGTGGTCAATCCAGGTTGCATCACAGCCCCTGAGCGAATTTTGTAAGAATTTTTCTCTCTTTCATTGTTTCTGCGTTTTGTTTTTAAAATTTATTTCTATAATGGGGTTTAGCTCATTTTCACTGCTGTGTTTGTGCCGCTCTGCACACACTTGATTCCCTTATGGAGATATATCAATACATGGGTTTTAAGATTCTTATTACTCAGATATATTTCTCTGTGGTGTATAGGGTGTGTTGAGGCCAGTTCATTGAGCAAGGTGTAGATCTTGTCTAATATCTATTTGGTTTATTGAACGGTATCTGTGCTAATTTCAAACTCTGGTTTTATGCATCACCCCACCTCTCCTTTCCCCTTAAGCTGAAATAAGTGTGTTTTCTAAATGTGAGACACTGTTCTGTTCTGTAATTCATTTCTTGTGCAGCCATATTTACCCTCCCTCTATAAGTGATATCTTATGATATGTTTCTTTTTCTGTTTGACTTATTTCAAGTAGTATTATCGGACCTAAATCCACTCTTTATCCTTCTACTAGCCTTATTACATTGATTTCATGGTGAAGAGATATTCCATTGTACATAAGTACCACATCTTCTTTATCCATTGTTCTCTTTCCTGGGATATTTAAGGTGTACTGAAGTTGAGGTTCTTGTAAACAGAGTAGCCCTAAACTGTGGTGTGCTTGTGTCTTGTTGATTTTTAGACTTCCCTAGATATACTCCCATGATTGGAAGTGTCCTATGCTCTGTAGCTCTGTTTTTTAGATGATTTAGGAACCACCATACACTTCTCCAGAGTGGCTCTCGGCAGTTCACACACTGCCCATCAGCGTATAAAGGCTCCCTGTTCTCCATGGCCTGTCCTGCATTTCTGGTTTTTACAATTTTTTAGGATGGCCCTTTTGACCAGTGGGTAATGAGACTTCTTTGTTGTGCACATTTGCATTGCTTGCTTGCTTCGTTGCCCATAAAGTGTGTATGCGTTTTTTCCTGGATATAATCAGGAAAAAACGCATACGCCCTTTTGGGCCAACTGCATCATTGTCGAAATTCTGCCGCTTTTCATGTGCTTTAAAGACGAGTCCAATCTATCTCTTGAAATCTGTTTCTTGCAATTCTGTCTTGCATTCAGATCCTCTTCTTTGCCTTACCTCAACATATTTTTGGACGTTAGTTTTCATTTATAACTCTGCAGGTTTGTGAATTGCAGTGACCCTGAGCTCCATTTTTTAAGTTGCTCTTTTGTGAGCTGGCCTCAAAGCCGCAGGATTGCTTCAGGCCCTATTTTGGCTTGGGCGAGGCGGGCTGAGCCTTTTTTCAATTCTTATTCTTAATGGGAAATTAGAGTGATATGTGCCCGTCCAAACCCCTACAACTATTCTCTCATTGGTTCCCCCTCTTCCTGTTCATCCTCCTCACAATTTGCAAAATGTGTGAAACAGAAGTTGAAATGTGCTGATTCTCCAAGTGGGGAGATTCTAAGTAACGTGGCTGGAATGGTGAACAGGAGCACCAGGAGAGGATAAATGAGCTGCATTTTAGACACATCTCCCGATCACATGGTGTACAGTCCTGTGGGTTTTCCATGCATGTTTTAGCTGTAGGAAGATCCTTTGAACCTGCAGATTTGGGACCCATTGAATGGGTACCAGGTAGTATTACTTTAAAGGGTGTGCATTTCCTCACCCAACCTCACATTTCTCTTAGTGCAAACAGTTTCCAGCCTTATGTCTCATCCTGCTGTGGGTCTAGATGTGTTCAATCCATGTTGCATCACCGGCCCTGAGGAAAAGTTGTAAGAGGTTTTCTCTGTCTCTCTGTCGTTTATTTTTTTCAATTTATTACTATATTGGTTACAGCTGATTTTCAAAGCTCTGTTTCTTGCTGCTGTACATCCACTTGATTCACGTACAGAGAGACATCAGTAAATTCTTTTTCAGATTCTTACCAGTCGTATATATTCTTTTCCGGTGACTTGAGTGTGCTGAGTGCAGTTCTTTTAGCTACTGTGTAGGCCTTGTTGATTATCAGTTTGGTATTTGGAATGGTATCTTTGCTAATTTCAACCTCCTGGATGATGCCTCACCCCTCCCCACCTTTCCCGTTTAGCAGCCTTATGCGTGTTTTCTACATATTTGACTATGTTTTTGTTTTGTAATTTATTTCATGTGTAGCCATTTTGGATTCCACCTTTAAGTGATATCTTATGATATGTGTCTTTATCTTTTTGAATTATGTCACTTAGAATGATCATACGTAACTCCTCCGGAGTTGTTACAACTGGCCATATTTCATTGATTTCCAGGCTGAATAATATTCCACTCTACCTAAGTACCACATCTCTATCCATTTTTTCTCTCCAGGGACATTTAAGTTATATCCTAGTCGAGGATCTTTTAAACAGAGAGGGGGTAAACATTGGGGTGCCTGTGTCCTCTCGATTTTTGTTTTTCCCAAGATATACGCCCATGAGTGCAAGTGCCCTATGCTCTGTAGCTCATTTTTTAGATGCTTTAGTAAACACAATACACTTCTCCAGAATGGCCGTTGGCAATATATATTTCCACTATAAGTCTCACAGGGCTCCCTCTTCTCCTTGCCCTGTCCTGCATTTCTGTTGTTTACGCTTTATGAGGATGGCTCTTCTGACTGATGCGAAGTGATATCTTTTGTAGTATTGACTTCCAGTGCCCACCTGTTTGGTTGGCTAAAAAAGTGTATGCCCTTTTCTTGAATATATACAGAAAAAAACGCATACACCCTTTTTGGCCAACTGCAATGTTGGCAATGTTCAGCTCCTTTTCTTGTGCTTAATGGTGAGTCCTTTCTACCTCCTCAAATCCCTTTCCTGCCATTCTCCCTTGCTTACAAGTCCTTTTCTCTGACTTTCCTCAAGACATTTTTCAGTGATGGATATTTTCAACTCTGCAGTTTTGTGAATTTTACTGCCCCTGAGTTCCATTGTTCAACTTGTGTTTATGGGAACTGGCCACAAAGCAGCGGGATTTCCTCAAGCCCTATACTGTTTCCATGGGCAACCCTAGCCTTTGGTCAATTCGTCTTCCTGATTGGAAATTAGAGTGACATGTGCCTGTCTGAACACCTAGGACTTGTCTCTCATTGTTCCTCATCCTTCCGCTTCATCCTCTGGACAAATTCCAAACTGTACGCAACAGGATGTTGACAGTGCTGCCATCTCCAAGTGGGGAGACTGTTAGTAAAGACGCTGGATGGGTGAACCCGAGCACCAGGAGATGAGGAGATGAGATGCCTTTTCCAAACTCTTCCCGATCAGACGGTATACCATCCTCTGGGTGTGACAGACATGTTTTAGCAGTAGGAAGAGTCCCATTCATGTAAGGAGAACACCAGGGCTTTTTCAAAATCAGTGTCTCCCCGAAACCCAAACTGGGGAATTTTTTAAGCTACGGCTACACATATGTTCATTAAGGGCCTTGGGAAGTAGGCAGAGTCCAAACTTTAGATGATTGAAGTCTTCAGGGTCAGAAGCACTCACCACCAGCTTCCCTTAGGTTACACTTTAACTGTCATTGATAGATGATGTCAATAAAAATATCTATTCTTTTTCAGATTATTTCCCCTTATAGGTTATTGCAAAATGTTGAGTGTAGTTCCCTGTGCTATACAGTAGTTCCTTGTTGATGATCTATTTTATACATAGCAGTGTGTATGTGTTAATCCCAAACTGTTAATTTAACCCTCCTCCGACCTTTCCCCTTTGGTAATAATAAATTATAAGATTTTATACTTCTCAGAAATGGGGGAGCTGAAAGAGAGGTATCATTTTCAATGGAAAAGCATTTAAAACAAGATTGAAGCTTTAACCAAGATTATTAGATGTACATCCTTGGAAAGAAATCACTTCGTTTCTCTAATATTGACCTGACAAATAAGACAAACCTTTTCACTGAACTTGCTTATAATAAAGTGATGGAAATATCCAATGGAAGCGTTAGAAACATCTTATTTTACCCGAGCCTTATACACTGTTCTATGTTAACTACAGTTTGGCTCACACATCTGTTCATTGAGGTTACAATAGTCTCAATTTCTGTTACTGATCCTCCAGAGTGGACCTCAACAAGTGTCCCCCTGCGCAGTGTCATTGGGGCCAACAGATCGAGACTGAGTTTGGTTCACAAGCAAAGGAAACTTTATATTTTGATCAGAGAATGGAGAGGTGAGAGCATGCACTACCCCGTGGGCTGTGGGCTGGGCTGCTGTGTAGAGATCCTGTCAGAGTCAGTGGGAGGGAGGGGGCGGAGCTCTCGAGGGCCGGGTTGGCTGCAGCTCAGGCTCTATATCGCGGAGTCTGCACTGGGCCCCAGGAGCTGAGGTGTCGACCCAGCCATTCTGCACTAGGAAATCTGGTCTGAAGTGCCGGGTGTGGAACCTCTGCATGCGGGACCCTAGGAGCACATGAAATTAGACAAAGCACAAAGGATAAAAAAGGTTAGACTTGACTTTATTGCCCAGATTCTATTTTTATCTCCCAGGGATTTTTAATGGGCTTTGCTGGGGACAAACCCCTCCTCTGCCTTTTGTCCCGTTCCTCATTCTTGGAGTGCTGAGGGTGCAGACCCTTCTTCTGTAACTGCTGAGTGCTGAGTTGGGAGCCCTCATACCAAGGGGCGAGGGTCAGAGCTTCTCCCCAGCAGCCTCCAGGTGACGTTGATTGTCCCCAGGCCCCCTGCCTCCCTGCTCGTCCACCTGAGCACCAGCATTGGAAGCGTTATAGATTCTAATGACCTTTAAGGGTCCAGGAAAGAGATGTGCAGAGACGCTGTGGGGGCCGGTTTCACCCCGCCCCACATTTGTTCGGCCACCTTAGGCTGACCGTTTCTGC